>NC_143442.1:6470000-7720000 GCF_987193195.1 Phasianus colchicus
TTACTTTTACCACTACCCTCATCTGATGAGCTATGCCTTTCTGAAGAAGAAACTTTAATTTTCATCTTCAGCTCCTCCTTACTGGCACCCTTTTCTGTGGGTGGAATTGGAATACGGAGTTTGAGCGAGCCACTCTTTTCTTTCTTATCAGTCAAGTGTTTTTCAGGCTTCTCTGCATTTGCAATAGGAATTTTCATTTTAATAGGAGACGTAACAGAAGTACTGCTGGCTGGCTGTGCCTGCACATGTTTTTTGTGTGTCTGTTCGCCTGGAGTTGCTACATAGTGTTCTCTCACATCTAGTTCAAGGGTTTCTAATTTACGTTTCTCTCTATATTTATCCAAAGACATTTTTTGAGGAATTATTATAGGAGCAGCAACTTGTCCATGGTGTTTGTTTCCTGACTTATGAGAATATTCTTGTTTGACAGTAGAATGTTCAGCAAGTTTGTCAGGTCTGTGATGCACTCCAGAGTGCAACTGCACAGATGTTCCTTGTTGGAAGTTCATATTATACTGATTAGGAGGTAATGCCTCCTGTTTTTGAGAGTATATTTGTTCTGTCCTTGTTTGTTCTTGATGCTGAGGCCATTCCTGGTGTGATGCCAAATTGTATGAGGTACTTGGCATTCCTGTTGCTAGTATTGCCAAATTTTCAGGTGCATGACTGTCTGGAACAGAAATACTTCCTGAGGTCAGAGGTACTGGTGCAGGAAATGATGTTGATGGTTTTTGGAAACTTGTGTTTGCAGCTACACCAGTAACTGTATCCACCAAAATGGAATTCTGGACCAAAGATGAGCCAAGAAGTGAGTTCTCAGATACCTGTCCGTCACCTTTAGGTTTCTTAGCAGCTTGATTAGCCTGAGGAAAAAGATGTGAGAAAATGCAAAGCTTAGAATGCTAGTAAAAAAAACTAATCTAGCTCACAGGTGAGGATAAAAGCTGACTCCACCAGCTGTACTGGGGAAATAAAAAGCAGTTCATAGTTCTTCTAAAAACTTTTTGCTGCACTGATATAGGAAAATTTCTTACCCTCCAATTTCTAATTCTCTTCAGCCTGCTAGGCGTTTTCTCCAGTATTTGAAGAAACTCATGAGTTAGTTCTGAGTAGAGAAACAAAAAAAAAGTTTTACATCTGATTCTGTAATAAGCAGGTTTAACTTCTATAGTTTTTCTAGACTAACAGAATACTGCTTCAGCAGCTGTTACTGCAGGCTGAATGTGATTTGAATCATTATTTAATCAAAATCATTTGACAAGTGCTGAACAAATAAAGCAACAGTATTTCACTAAGACAGACCTCTATCCACCACACACACTCTGAAAAGCAGGTCCACATTTCCAGTGTTATTCAGACACTTGCAGAATCTGCATTTATTAGATGAAAAATTTTCCAGAGGAAACTGTACAAGCAAAAGCTCCTAAAATAACACACCTGTCACTCAGCTTAAGCATTTATTGTGTGAAGTTAAGAAGTTTAGACTTTAAAGGAAATTTAAGTCATGGTGTCAGTTATTTCACTGAACTTAAGGAACAACCAGTAACAGCTCTGAGCTAAATATCAGCCATCTGACCCTCTGAAGCACTATTTTAAATAATAGTTTTTGATTTGTGTTCAAAGCAAAGTAGCTGGCTGTGTTTAGAAGAAAAAACCCTTTGCATAACCACAAGGAAGCCTAGGTCTCCGTACCTGTCAGCTTGCACAAAAAAATTACTTTTAACTGAAATTTAATTCTACTCAAACTAAAAAAATTAGTGACAGAGTAGACCTACTGCAGGTCTAGAAGAACTGGCTTCTCCAGAACTCCAAAGCAAGTTAGGGCTGCAAAAATGATCCAGGGAATGGAGCAACTGTCTTATGAGGACAGGCTGAGAGAGCTGGGGCTTTTCAGCCTGGAGCAGAGAAGGCTGTGAGGTGATCCGATAGCTGCCTTTCAGAATCTAAAGGGGAGCTACAGGAAAGAAAGGGACAGACTCTTTAGCAGGTGGTGTGGTGACAGAACAAGGGGAAATGGCTTTAAGTTCAAATAGGGTAGGTTTAGGTTAGATATAAGGAAAAATCTTTTACAGTAAGGGTGATGAGGCACTGGAACAGGTTTACTTAGTATTGTGCTTGATGCTCTGTCCCTGGAGACTTTGAATGGAAAGCTGGATCAAGCCCTAGGCAGCATGATCTAGCTGTGATGTCCCTGTTCACTGCAGGGGAGTTGGACTAGATGGCCCTCAGTGGTCCCTTCCAACTCCTTGTTCTGGAAAACATTTAAAAGCAAAACTCTAACCTGCACCTACAAAAGGTACATGGATATCCCAGCTCACAAGTTTAAATAAAATGGGTTTTAAAATAAAATAAAATGGGTCTTCCTAAGTTCTTCCCTCTCCTATAACTTTCTCTTATCTGAGGAGTCAGTATGTGAAATCAGTGAAACCTGTTCTGGGATTAAAGCTATGCTCTTACAATACTAAGCTACTTTTTTTACAGCCACATTAATAAACGTTTGCAAGATGTGAAAAGGCAGCATTACTTACCATCCAGTAATTCCAGAGTAACTGAAGGGTCTACATATTCCCACCAGTGTTTTCCATCAGTTGATACTGGAATCTCCCAGTTGGACCACTTGCAGGCCAAATGAATGCACACACAAGCTATCACTGTAGGCTTGTATTGAAGACAGAATGTAGTAAGGTGAAGACTGTTGCACACAAATTTTGCAATGAGGAACCAAAGGAAATCAAACATGTAAAACAGGAAAATCAAACAAATTAGCCATTAACACACAGCTTAAGATCATTTGTCAAACAACAGCAGTTAAACAGCAGTTCATGGAACATTTTTCTGTTTCAATTCTTAAGATGCCTTACTGCCCTAGTAAAACAAAGGGCAAGGCATTTATCTGACAACATTTAATTTGCTATTCCTATAAAAAGTCTGGTTAACAGTAAATAAATTCACCATTTATTCTTCTTTACAGAAGTACTAAAAAAGAAATTAGTGTAATACGGACAATTAAAATTATAACTATAGTAAAAGCAAATACAGTTCATTATACAGTCTTTGTTTTAGATGATTAGATGAAGATACCCAAAGTTTCACAGAGGCCAAATGAATTATTACTTTTGAGCTTAGGTTTCACCATGCCTGAGTTTGCGGTACTTGTGAACTCAACTGTAGCTTCTAGCTGGCAGCAGCACAGAGGCTTTGGTTCAGCTTCACTGCTTTATTGCAGCTTAACAGCTGCTTCAAATACAGAAGTCTACCCACTAAAGAACCACCAAGAAATGTTTGTCTGAAATAACTCTAACCAACCGGTAGATGCTACTTAAATACTAGATAGATCTAGCGTAATCTTAATAAAGTACCATGTTGTCTTGCAAGAAATAAATTGCAGTCATCACGAAATCAACACTAAAGCCTACTCTCAAATTCTGTCTTTCTACAGCAGCCTATCCATACACAATCTCCATCTGGAATCAATTAACTCTAAATTTATGGAAGTATTTAAGTTTTAAAACATGTATTTAAGATTAAAGAGCTATTTCTAAAAGGAAGAACACTGGATTACTTCTAGTCTATTTGAAACGAAAAAAAAAAATGAACCAGATTTTAAGCCCACTATAATTTTATAAGTTAAGACTGGATCAATATATTTAAAGTTAAGAGAAAACTGCCATTAACTAGAAGTGTAAACTAAAAATAGTTTTGTACTTACCAAGATCCTCGAATTTCTAGGTTAAGTTTAGCTCTTTGTAATCTTTAGCTGCTATTCAGGCTACCAATTTTAGACTTATGCACTCACAATCGAGAAAATGTCATCAGAAAGCACCACTACACTTCTCATTGTGCATTTAACCCCTTTGTGCCATCAAGCCCTTGTACAATACACCGCACTGCAAACAGAAAGGTACCACCACTGTAGATGGCCCAGTCTCCTGTTGCAACAAGGGTAAGACACATGTAGGGGGCCCTGCAGTAAAGGAAGCTATAGTGTGCTACAACAGTGCAACAAAGAGGTTCAGGATAACAACCTGTTGGTAGCCATGAAATAGGATGTCTGTGCCAAATCCTTGCTTGCTGTAAGAAAAAGAAAAACAAAGTGATTAAGGATCTATGCTAACTTATCAGGTTCATTCCACAATTAAAAGTTTTACCTTCCAAAGCACCATTTACTATTTTCACAGAACTGATTTGAATTTAACTAGCTAGCCTTTAAAGTCTTTCCAAGGTACAGAGGCATCCATTACATTCAGTAACTGGAGATGGACCAGACCTTTGGTCCACTGACTCTCCCTTCACTCAGCCCATGGAACCATTTCCCTTTCCTCATCTACCCTGCTAAAGCCTCATACATGAAAACACTCTTCTAGAAATACTTGACTCCCTCCCCCCACCCAAACAGCGGACTGCAGCAAGGCAATCTATAAAAATGAATCACTACAATGCAAGTTCTGCTCTTTGAGAGGAACGTGACAGTATGGCTGGAGAACCCACCTCCCCCCCATAAAACTGTAACCATGTTTCTCCCCCAGAACCTCAGAGCAAGCTCCCAAGCTAGATGGTTAGAAAAACAAGTTTTCTGCTCCCTCTAATCAAGAGCACAGTACTCATATCATTTTGTTCCACACTTGTTAAACCTGTGTCACAGCTTCTGATAAGTAGTAAACAACTGCATTTTTGTCAGAAAAAAATATGCAAGAGACTGCAACGTACCACAAACAAAAAGCCAATGACTTACACTGTTACAACCATCTAGCATTGACCCCTACCAGTGAAACCCCAGTGATCCTCACTCAAGTAAAAGAACTTACTGTAACATGTACATAATGGGATAGCTGGGCACAATGGTATTAACTGAAGATTGAATGCAGCCTTCATTGAATTCTTACTTTGACGCTATCACTTGAAATCAGTGCTACCTGCAGAAAGTGTATTGTTGAATTTTATGTCAAAGGGTATACTGTCACAAAACTTTATTTTAAATGATCTTTCGATTAAATTTGAGAAATACTGCAGTGGCCTTTAACATTTAATTTAAAAATAAGTGTATTAAAATCACGATTTAGCTATTTTTAATGATTGCCAAAGAGTATAAATCAGGTTTGTCTTCATGCTATGCAGATAGACAGTGCCATAATCTGAAAATAACATGGAAAGAACAAGGTAACAGGATCCATTCCTGCACACAAATTCTGCTAATCCAATAATAATCAAAAGGCAAGCTACGTGACAGGGTTATGCTATAATTAGTTTGCAAACTATAATGGTAGTTGTATGCCAGATAACCATGGAGTTCAACCTTTTCCACTGCCTCTCAAAAAAGGCAGTATTACCAAAAAGAAAAACTAAAATGAGATCATAAAAACAAATGAAAACACAGAATGGTTTAACAAGACTGAAACTGATGTCTTGCTCTTCATTTTTCAAAGTAATGTTTGAAGGACCTTCAATATTTTCTACGTTCTGTACAGTTATAGCATGTTGTAATTAAGGGACTGGACCCAGAAGCATCTCTACTCTCAGTGAAATGGCACTTTCAAAAAAGGAAGAAAAGCAGATGCCAGAAAACTTCTATTTAACATCAGCTTGAAAGTTGAGTAAATCAAAACACATACCTGGAAGAAAAGAATCACATCTTGAAACACACATTTTTAGCCTCAATAAAAAAATTAATGTGATAAACACCTTACCTACACTACAAGCAGTATCATACTTGTTTCAATGGATTTACAGCTAAATAATCAACACTGCCAAAATCAGAAGGAAGTTCAGCTCAATAATTAAAAGTCTCTGTAAAGACAAGGCACAGTTGAAAACAACTGTCCCAAACTCTTCTCTTCCATTTAGAGCAGTTCTTCTTCAGTAGAGTCTGCCCACTAAAATTAAAACTAATAGCTCCTGGTTCCTGTATTTTCTTTATAGCAAAGTAGAGGAAAGTTCATTTCCCAAATTGTATGATTAAGTACAGAGGTTAAAACAAGCCAGCACAGCTTGCCTGTTACAACTTGTAAGATGTAGGACAAATGACTGATATCAGACATTAATAATCAGTTTTCATATTTTTTCATTCAGGAATGATTTTAAAAACCTACCCTGTTTCACTGCTGCAGAAGCAACCATAAGACAGGGGATTACTTAATCAAGATTTTGAAACAGGACCAGCTGTCTGATACAACTCCCAAACAGCTACTGACTCCAAGCAATTCCCAATATGAAGCAAAATGTAAACTAATCAATATAAGAAGACTGGAAGGCTGCTGAAGTAGTTGTGAGGAAAAAAAAAGCCACAGGCCTCTGAATGTAGCTGTTGGTGGACACTTGTTTTATCTAAAAAGGACTGGAGAAGGCCAAAGCATAGGTCTTCAGGTCTGACCAGTCCTGGCAGCTTTATATTTTTTGGAAGCTGCTAAACCTTGTGAACAGGTCTGTAAAAGACTGAGGTGAAAGTTCAGAATGTAAAAGTTGCCTGTAGCATGGCTTGAGTACAGCTGGCATCTAAGATTTTTTTTTTCTACACCACTGTACTAAGATCTAAGTCATCCTCAAATTGATCTCTTCTGCAGACTTCATAAGCCTGACTTAACCCCACTATGGTACGTTTGAAGAACTTGACAGTGCAATTTCCACAGATGACTAGTAAGGATCATGGGTGTTCAAGATACCTTATGACCTGCAGAGTAGTGAGAACAATCTTAAAAATTCTTGTGATTCCATCTTCAGTTCCAAAAGAAGGTTGTATACCAACACACAAAAAAAGGAATGATGGAAGACTTCCCAAGAAGGAAGTAAGGAGATAGATTTCTCCCCTTCAAGCTTCACCAGATGCAGCTAAGAACAGACTGAGTGTGCACCAGAGCTTAAGAGGACACTGTGATGGTCTCTGACTCTAGGGCAGTTTCACTGCTCAACTAGAATTCAAGCCAGTGAAGGTAGCTTGGCACCAGGAACAAAAATGGTTGCTTTTATTTTTCTTCTTCCCTTTTTCTCTTCATCACTGGAGCATCCTTGGAGTGGGCACTGAAGCTTGCCTTTATGGATCCACTGCCCCAGATTCCTTAGAAGACCTGTGAGATCCTAAGGAATGATGGTCCTGTCTCCTCTTCTCAGTCTCTTGACACTGAGGAAGAATGGTGCAGAAAACAAACTGAGCCCACACCCATCCTTGACAACTATACTGACTAAACCGTAAAGATGGAACAATTTTATGAACCCACGAAACTCTGAAAACAAGAATGAATAATATCTTACACCTAAGCAGCCTGAGTTAATATATACAAACACACACACACACCTAGTCACCCCTTACCAACAATAATCTATTTTGTCTACTATGACTTTCAGAAGGGTTTCAATCTTGAGATGAATTAAATTTTTCCTTTAGTTGTAAGTTCAAGCAGATTAAGTTTATTAGCACCAGTTCCCACTTACTAGATCAGCTTCCAATAGTTTTTTTTCCTGTTTGGAGGGTCTTCTGACATAGGACTTTGCAGGAACTTTTGAACCTCATCAACAGAATATTACTTTTTTAAAGGAAATACCTTACAGATTAACACAAGTAACAGTGAGAGCATAAAGCATGCCACTCTGGATGCAAGATAATAAAAAGTGATAGAGGGAATCAGGCATCTTCTTAGCTCCTTCATTAAACGTAAGTTTTAGCCAGCTTTTCTGAGGGAGCAGGGCATTTTCTCCTGACATGATAATTCAGTGCAAATTACTAAGCCAAAAAGCCTTGTTAAGTCACTCAGGACTTGTTAAGACCTCAGCTAACTTTGCACCCCTGACAGTTAAACAATCAGTCAAATTATCTTCTTCCCTTCCCTCCCCTCTCCCCTCAAAGAGGCTGTAGAAGGTTTTGATCATAATAATCCTGGATGAATTAATCTCCTTTAATATAAGATGAGCTTACTTTGCCTTCTGGAATAATTACCAGAACCACATGAAGTAACCCTACATTGCTTTAACTTCTCAATCAATCTCTTCAGCATTAAGGGCTTACCACAGATAATGGTTTTCAGTATACATTGAAAGTTTCAGGACTGGATATCCAAGTCTATAACCTATCTACATTAAAGCAACACTGTCCAAGAAGTAGATATTAAGAGAGAAAACTCGAATCATATCACAGTATCACTGCCAGAAATCCATCTTTATCCACTCAATACAAACAGCTAACATTCCACAGTAATTATTCTCAATTAACTTTTAAGCATACTACATTTTTCATATTTCATGTTTTAAATTTATGGATTTTTGCCATGTTTTAAAAATTACGTATTCGAGTCTTGTGTTCACAGCCCATACCACCCCAAGGGGGGGATATGCTAACAAGAACTCTGTTGATGTATATACACACAGACACCAAGAAACACACCTACCCAGCTCAGTAGCTTTTCAAGCAACAATTGTATTAAATTCACCTTGCACCAGTTCTTGAGGCACGCAGACTTCCAGCCCTCAGTGAAGTCTTCAGATTTCAAAATTTCATTTAATTTTGAATTTTAAGTATTTTGTTAAACTGCACTAACATTAAATACTAGCTTTAAATTTTAAAGTTTTAATCATAACCTGTACCTTCAGTGCACAAACTATGTTAGTACACAAGAGTAGCAGACAGCACACACAGGAAACAGCTGAACTGTAGAGCAGTATCTACCCCTGACTAAAGGAAATGAAGTTTACATAACAGTATGACTGTAAAACTTCCATCAGACACACACACGAATGTGGAAGTCCTGAACTACTCACACTACTGCTTACCACCCCCTCCCTGCTGTGCCCAGACACTGAGATGAAGTGCAGAGACTCACGCATCAGTGAGATGTGCTTATATTTATGTTGACCAACAGCTAAGAAAACTCAAGGCAAAACCTTACAGAACTGCTGATGCAATCTATTAAGACACTAGCTGCAATTATGCACTGAGTCACAAAGCTGGGCAGAAAGCAGAGAATGCTCTAATAGCAAAGATTGCGATAAATCTACTTTATATGCAAATAGGCTACATACAACACCAGCTCTCCTCAAATTCTAGTAAGTTACTTCAAAGTGAGAAAGCAGCTCTTTTTCCCCTTCAAAGAACAACCTTACTTCTAGAATTACTAGAAAACAGACCCTAGTCAACTTGGTTATGTTGTACCTACCCTTCTGATATTTCACAGGGGGAGGAAGACCTTTGAAGAACTTAAACTTAGCTATTCTTCACAGAGACAACAGTTGCTGACTAAAGGTCAGCAACTACAATCTAATCATTTCCAAGCATTTCTTAAATTAAGGGACATGTTTTAAAGCAAAAAGCCTATTCTAGGAGCCTTTTCAATTGATTCCCCAATACCCATCCCTTATCTTATGATAAGAGATTATTTTTTTTTAAAGATCTGAAGGAAACAGACTTAGGAATTAAACGCGTGTCAAAGCTCAACAAAAATACTGAAAAGATTTCTAGCTAGAGTCCCATTCATGAGCTGCATGCAAGTTAGAAGATGCACAAAACAAAAACTTAGGAGTTTGTTACCGCCTAATCTAAATTAGTACACTACTTTAGAAAAGCAATTAGTCACATCATTAAGTAATTGCATGTGATAGCAGACTTGGTATGTACTCTGTATATCCCACAGCTTGTGAGATTTGCTAAGGTTGAAAGCTAGCATTAGCCATTATTTAACACAAATTGTAAAACTACTTCAGAGTGAAAATCAACCCAGAATTTAGATTTCAACTAATAACTGCTTTGTAATTTGAAAAGACATGGAACAGATCACTCAGTCAAATTTAATAAGTAAGCAAAAAATTCATAAAGGACAGAGAAGTGGACTCTTCAAACTCTAAATGTTAAGAGCAGGCTTTTAGGAACTAGCTTTAAACAAACTTCGGACAACATAGTAGAAGATCATATTATACAAATAACATCTTCAAATTTCACTATAAAGGCAAAAAAAGAGCTTACACAAGGGGATATAAGCCACTGACCTCTCACTAATTGCGTGCATTTCACAACATCTGTGTGCGGATGTTCAATGGTAATCTCAAAACCTTAAGAGTTAAGAACATATTTTAGAACAACACATTTTCATCTGTAAAATACACAGAAAACTCTTCCTTTTCCTAAAGACCTAATACTTGCTAAACCTTCCCAACACAGATCACGGAACGCTAAGTACCTTCTATTTTGCATCCTTTCTGAATGGTAAACAGTAGAGCCCTTCAAAGATCAACGTTCCTGCATTACTCTCAAGTTCTGTATAGTATCTGTGAAGCTACCATATTTTTAAAGAACAACATCGAACAGCTTCCAGTACATTTGTAAGTCAGTACAAGCTGTATCACGGACACTAAGATGTGTGCACATGCATGCGCTTTATTCAATCATTGCTGGGACTAACAGACATGTTGCATCCATGAGATAACCAACTAAGACAATTTACAGGCCAGTCACTCCAGAAAGCTGTGTTTATAAAATTATTAAAAAATGGGTCACTACTATTAACTTTTTTTTTTTTTTAAACACACACAGTGGTATTTAAGTCAGTGTTTTCAGGCCTGCTAGCTTTGTCTTTATTGACATCACTTTAAAGCTAAAACAATTTTTTATCAGATTCTGGAATTACCCAAATCCATTAAACAGTAACAATGCACATTTTGATGTTCAGAGGCAGTAACCCTACTCAATCACATTTTTCTATTAAAGACAAAATGGGGAAGAACATTTGGTACGAAGGTTTTACCATTTGCTTCAAAACACACACAGCTAACTTAGCACATGCTACCTCATGTAAAGAAACATCAGCACCATTACTATTATTTTGACAGGTATACTTGTTTACTCCATCAAACTGTCCGAAACATTTGAGAAATACTGGTATAACATTTTTCTCCAGAATGAATACAACATGGAACTAGACTCACAAGTTACATGCAAGAACTAGTGAAATTTTAGTACACCAGCAGTGCATCAAAAAAATTCTGCTACCTGGGTCCCAATACTGGTTCATGAGAAGCTGGCTGCACAAAAGGTATTTAGGAAGACATACCTAAAGTTTGAAGCATTATTGTTTCAAGTATAACCAGCTCTTGAGCTTGCTGAAGATATGCCTGAAACAAACAAGCAAACACGTCAATACACAGGTATTTATTGTCTCAATATTTCAATTATACACTTCCTTTTTAACTAATAGGCATGATCAATATAAATTAAAGACCACTACCCATGCCACAGAGCACTGACAATTCAGAATGCTTTACTGTATCTATTAGTATGTTTTTGCAAATTAGTTATACCAGCTTAGCCACCTTTCATAGTAAAGTTTCTTTAACCTGCATTTGATACTTCTAGCAGAGTACTTTTTTTGAGAGTGGGGGATGTTAGACACATTGTGGAGGCTTGTCAGTGCTAACTAACTCAAGTATCAATAAGGAGGTTATGACAAGTACATTAAAATACAGCTGGCTGTACCCAACCAGCCTTCACCTGAGCTCAAATATATATCTAACACAGCTCCATGTGTCACTTCAAGAACTGGGAGCATGGCAAATAGTTTTGATTGTCAGTTCAGGTCCAGCAGGGTGTAACTAGCTCAGCCTGACTGTTACGCAGAGTAACTGATGCATTTCCACCTTACTTCCTCATACATGTGGTTCTAAGAAGCATCATAAAAAGAAATAAAATGAGAACTATTAAGCAAGAGCTGTACAAAGTCTGGCAAATGCAAGGAAGACCAAATGTACAGCAGAAATGACACCTGTATAACATCCCTTAAAACACAGTGTAGAAAACAGCAAGAAGTAAGCCTCAGATTGAGTATTTCTTTGTCAGCATCTTGAACTCTACACGAAGCATGTAACTTATAGAACCACGCATGAAACCTATTTAATGTCTTGTGTAGACTCCTACTATACCAGTCTTAGCAATAATGCAAGTTCAAGGAGGAGCAATCTCTCCAACTGTCATAACTCAAATATTCCAGTGCTTGATTAACTTTAAGTAATATAAGAGATCTGTATTACTTAATAGTTCAAACACACATTTCTCATTTGTAGATAGCAATAATCCAGTCAAGACAATGATGCTTTGTCTCATGTCTCTCATGATTATCTTTAAAACCATGACTTCGACCTACATCACACTTTGTATCCAGTTGTGGCTCATGAGGATGAAGACACGCATTTACTACTTTAATAACATGTTCGAGCTTCCGTGGCTGTTCTTCCACTTTTGCAGCCAAGAACAATGCCGTAGGAGATATAATCTGAAGAAGAAAAAGATGTATACTTTTTACAAATAGGGCTTAAATTTTCAATGGAGAATGTAAGCTAATAATTAGAAAAGGTTTAGAAGTTGAATTATTTGTTTTTAAGCAGTTCCAAAATCATGGAAGATGGTAAAAGTAACTCATCATGCTTAAATTTGTAAGTGATGCAATCTTCCCAGCAGCATGTGAAAGGAGCAGCATAAAAGCTAAGTTGCATTATATTAAGTAAGTTATCTGAGGTCAACCTGATTCTAGCTAAACATAAAAACAATAGATTTAGAACAGACTTTTCAAGTTAAATACACATGATGAGAAAGTTCATCTAAGTTCTAGCATATTAATGAGCCATCACAGAATTTTTTCAATACAGTCAAAAAAGCTGAGATCAAGTTCTGATAGCATGTGTTTCTCCTAAAAAGCAAGCAACTCAGCAGAGAACTTTAAGAAAAAGAGCTCACGTAACTACAGGTTATACAAATACAAGGATAGTAAGCATAACATCACAGCAACTGGCTAAACCAAGAATTTTAATCCCAGAAATTTTACTATATACCCAGCTGTATCTGGAGAGCAAAGCACAAAGACTCACAAAACACCAGTTATATCAAGAGTTAGCAAAGACAAGTTATAAACAAAGATAACAATTTTATAGAACTCTAGGTATTGTAAGTTGGCAGCAAACCACCAGTTCACAGTTCCATATCACTTACAATGAAATGCAGTTTTTATGCCTAGCTGTCAGCTATAACAACTGATTTGTGCACAAATATGGTTAACCACAAATGACTTAAAAGAATCAGGGTTCTCTTCATATGCAAAAGTTGCCCACATTAAACTCCAATTAAAATGATGGCAGAAATCTTCACGTAGATATCAGCAGATTAGATTAGTTAAAATTAAGCATTTATTCAGTAATTCAAAAATAGCTGCTTGATGAGTGTTTAATTAATACACAGTGCTCATAGAGCAAGTATTGGATTTCTATTTAATCACTCCATAAAACTAGAACTGAATGAGTAGTCATACTTCCCCCTACATTTTTTCTTTGTAAGTAGCCCTTTGTTATGCCAAAATGAAACATTTGGTAAAGAAAACCTCCCAATATATGAAGGACTGCAATGAGCTAATCAGAATGGAACACGTAGTAATTACCTATAACATTTAAGGAGGCAAAGAGTACTCCCCTGATACATTTGAAAGTTCCTCAAATCCCTCTGAAATATCCACTTGAATCTTAAGTAAAACTTGTAAATTGGCAGATTAAGGAAAAATTGACACCGTAAGAAAAGAAGGCAATGTTCCCTTTGAGGCATAGAAGTGTCAAGCAAAAAAACTAATACTCTTAAAAAAACCCACCAAAATCCACAAACCAAACAAAACAAAAAGTCACAGGGAGCAAATTCTTTCACAACTGAGACAAAACTTCATTTTCAAGAAACTTGTAATCTAACCCTTACAAATGAATGAAAAAAAAAAGTCTGATGCCAAGCAGTACTGAGCAAAGCCACATTAACACTCTGATTTGATCTTGATTGTTTCTGAGAAATTTTTACCCACATTGTTCGAAATAAAGACATGAAATTCTGGAAGAAATTCCCTTTCCTGGGATACACTAATTAACATATGCCTCAGTTAAGCCAGGGGACAAACCTTTAAATACAACATGCAGCTCCTACAACAGGGCCAGCCTGTAACAGGGATTATGGTCTCAGAAACAATCCAGGCCTAAATTAGCAGAGGCCCAGCTACCCACAGAAACCCAAACTACTGAGAAGGAAATTAGAAACAGTTAATAACAGAGTTGAAGAGAAACAAGTTTGACAGCACAGTGGACAAACATGACAAGGTATTCATGAGGACACCAGGCAGACTAACAGGCTCCATTTTTTAACTCAATGAAAAGACAGACAATGAAGTAGACTTTGATGAACTGAAAACTGAAACTGCCATGGAAAGGACTCAGCACAGCTGAGTCACTGAGAAGGAAAAGAAAACTAAGCTATGTCAGAAACAGGCAGGACAGCGGGAAGAAGTTTCAAAAGGAAACTTCCAGCTTTTCTTGATGGTAGTTTTTGTCTTCAAACCAGATATTTGCAGAGTGCCTTACAGCTGGGGTGAAGAACAACAGAAGCTGATTTTGCCTACCCAGCCAGCAAAAGCAATTGCACTGTTGTTCTCTCACTCCTGCTTTACCATCCCCTCCAAGGATAATATTGTCCCTTGTTCTGGCATTCAGGTCTTGGTTTTTCTAACTTTGCGTACAAGTTTAATTCAAATATATCCTAATAAAAATTCTATTTCTACACAATTGGTAGGTGAAGTTCCAAATCCCACATGGAAATTTCCAAATTTACTTTTTTGAAAAATACAACTACTAGAAATTATTATGGAAATATTTACATTTCAGAGACATTCTTGAACCAAACCACCAAGAACTACACAACTAAGTTATCAGCAAATTCTCAGTCAATAATATTTTATGTCTGACTACAGTTAAGCTTTATTTCATTCCAAAGAAGCCCAGCACTCATCAGGGTGACTTCAGGATATTTTGTAATTTACCAAGAGGCATCACTTCTAGTCAGGAAGCCTCCTCACCAGGACCTTACACAAAATGGTTCTGCAGGCTGATAAAAGTCAACCTGGTTAACGAGTATTTAGCTCTGGTTCATCAGAAATCTACACACGCCACAATTATCTACTTACTTAAAGGAAGTGTTGGCTTCTGGCCAAAGAATTTCAGGTCTTTGTCTTGGCTAGAACTAGGGTTCACTTTCCCAGTTTGGAGTAGGTCAGTACTTTTGTCTCCCTTGATTTGAGGAAAACAAAACCCTTATAAAGTTTTGGACTTGGCATGCACAATCTTCAGCGAAGAACACATCGCCTTCTAAGTATGTAACTTCAAAATTACTCATTCAGCTTTCATTCACTTCTAACTCTTAGAAGTGAGAGAAAAAGTATTAAAGACAGACTTGACAAAGCTGTAAGATTCTTATACACAAGCATCCCCATTTGACATAAAGCCAAATAAATTATCACACAATCAAAATATGTAAGATTAAAGCATCATCTTCACTTGTGAAGTTACATCCCACTTTCCTGCTAGCTCAGAGAATCAGAACCCAAGTGCCAAGAAAATAAAAACACAAAACATACAAGCATCATTATTATGACAGCCAAGGGGCATTATACAGCAAGTTTTATTGGTAGAAGTGGTACAAGTCCTTTTTCACAATAAATAGTACAAGACATCTTGTAAAGACAATGTTGCTACAAGGAAGACATTTAGAATCATCTCAGAATACATCTCCAGTGGGAACACAGTTTTCTAAGAACTCCCTTTCCATGTCAATATTACCATGTTTTTAAACATTATGTATATGTGTAGTTAAGACAATGGATGGTTCCAGTCTATGAGTCTATGATGGAGCTGCAAGTACTACTCTAAAAGCTGAGTTTTTTTTTTTTTTAAATCATTACTACCAGCAGCTTATATTCTATAAAAAGAACTAATATATTAAAATGTAAGAGTAAAAGCAACTCAAGTGCTCAAAAAGTCTCTCTAAAGTTTGGCTTGTATTATGAAAGGTCTGAGAACTTGCACAGCTGCAAAATCAATTATTTAATATTGCAGTTTGGATGGGGTACAGAAAACAGGAATGAAACAGAGGAATGGGAAATAAAGAACCCCCGCAACCCCTGCACACTCAACCACCTACCTTGCACTTCAGGAAAAATTCCTTCTGTAGTCTCTCTTTGGGCACTTTACTATGTCCCACTGTGTGGTACAAAAAAAACTTGACATCATCAACTAGTTGTTTGGTATTCCACATGGCATTTAAGGATTAGATTTAAAAATACAACTATCATTTGGATGCCTTACCTCTCATCTCCAGCATATCACAGATTCTTCCCCCTTCTGTTCTTGAAATCACAGTGTACCGAATAATTTGCTTCTATAAATGGCATTGGCTATATAGCATCAGATAAAGTACTACAGGAAAACTAAAAATCTTCTGTAAATACTATTTAAGATGTTTTAAGGTATCACTGTAACAGGCTCATACTTTCTATACAAGCCAGCAACTCTTCCACCCCCTGATCTTAGCACTTGTTAGCTGAGCATAAACGTAGTCAAAGTTGCTATGCCCCAGTCATTGCTAACAGAATAATTTGTACTACTGCTGAGAAGATTCATGCTGAAATGCAATTTGCATGGCTAGATTAGTAGTCAGCACACCCATTTCTGTTTACCAGCTTCAAGCAAGTTTCTACCACACTGCTGGAGCACATCAACTGCACAGGGTCTCACCCTGCTGTGCATTCATTATGCTGGAATCATTGTAACTGAAAGCATATTCTTTGAAGATAAACCATAGTATTTGAAAAGTGGCTTGCTAACCCACAGCAATTCTCTAGAAATGTGGACATTAGGTCTTCAGGGCAGTAAATGCAATATATTCAAAATGGACTGGCCACATTTCTATGTCCCACCCCTGTGAGTCTAATGAATGAGAACACTTGTTAATTCTGCTTCCTACTCACAGATGATTCTCAAAATCCTGGAAGCATGCAGAATTATTAAACAATAATTTATTATATTTAGGAAAAAACAACAGAATTAGCACAACATCTATTCAGCAAATTACCTTCCATAAAAAACTTGTTTATTAAAACAATGAAGTGCATATGACATTACACGTGTATCCGCATAACCCGACAACCAACATAAACAGTCCAGTGTTTATTACTCAGTGAAAAACATTAACCTACCAATAAAGCAAGAAAAGAGTCTAAATTTCATTCACTGGCAGATCATAATAAATTCCAACCAGCGGCTGTCTACATTCCTATCCTCTGCCTTCCTTCTTTCCATAGATAAATATCACTACATGCACACATGAAGAAACATAACCGACTTCCTCCATAGACCATTTTAGCTTGGTCTCAGCTTCAAGACTGACAGTACTTTATTACTTAACTTCCAAGGGGATTTGTTTCTTCTTGCAGCAGATAAACACTGTTAACTTTTTCAGCTTGCCAAGTACTCTGGAGATTTGATATTAAGTATTTATTACAGACCCTGGCTTTTGCTTTCTCTACAGAGAACCTGCCAGATGGCATGGCAATAAGAATTTTAAAAGCCGCTCACGTTGAGACCACCCCCTTCTCCCTAGAAGAATAGTGAAAAAAAAAATCTAACTTCTCCATCAACACACACAGAAAGTTACTGTCTGGCTTAATTAAGAACTAGAGAAAGTTATCCAACAGGAACCAGTATTTCCCTGTGCTAACTTACAGTGTACTAGCTTTAAACTTTCACTTGAATACTGTTACCTGAGATTACACATAGCAATACAATTTCTTCTCCTTTAACATCTGGAGTCCCAATGGCATTCAGCCATTTCATGGCTTACTTGTGAACTTTAAGCCTTACGAATATATCGTTAGGCTGGTTTTCATAAGGAGGGCACTGTGTATCCAAGTAGTACCGTGCTGCCAGTTCCAGGTGACCTGGCATTTTCTAGCATCTGGTGAAAACCAGAACACAGCAGCAAAAGCTTCTTGCTACATAAGTCTATCCTCAATTACTAACTGGGAGGGCAAGCACTAATCCAGCAGGCTGTGTGTCATAACACAAGCCCTTGCTGGAGCACCTCTCAATTCCAAGCAACTACTTAGCTTACCAAGTCCACAAACAGCCACAGAAGGCTCTGAATGCAGCACCAGCTCCAGGTTACTGCTCCAGTGGTAGCACCATACACAGAGGCGGAGAAGGACAGGGCAAATGTTTTACTGCCTTCCCTTGATTAATTCAGAAACACTTCTAAAGGACATACTGATCCTTAAGGTCCCTTCCAACACAAACCAGCCCATGATTCCATGACGTTTAATTACAAAGCCTGCTGGAACTTATTTGCATGAGTGCTATTCTTGGTCTAAAATTAGAAAGCAGTTCTAGGAAAGTAACTTTTGATTGGTACATACATCGGTTCAACAGATACCTCTCTATCATTACATGAGCAAAACATATATCACATATTTCTTCCTGTTCAAGTTTCTCAGACTGATGGAATCTGAGGTTGTGCTTACAGGCTTAGCAATTATCCCCAGGACCTGTAACACTACAGTCTTGGTGCCAAGCCTGCTACAGGAGTCTGAATTTACTACAAGCTTTGCACAAAAATAATTCATACCTTTCTGAAGTGCGTCTACAGTCTGATACGCATGCTTGCTCAATAAACAGCAAATAAGACACCCGTGTGCTTAGCCAGTAATGAGAGAAATGCAACATCAGACAAAGGATACCACTGTAACCTACTGTGATCGCTACCTGCCCACATTCCAGACAGTGTGAAGTTTGCAACGTTCTACCTCTGGGTAGACCAAGGTCTTTTCCGGCCTAGATCCTAACATCTGTCACACTCTGCATTTATTTCTTTTATCAAAACAAGCCAAGATCTGAGGAAAACCATCCTCATCACTTAAAGACCTCCCACTATTGCCATTCACTGTTCTTGCAAAATCAGTACTAAGTCTTTAAAAAAAAACAACAAAAAACAACACAAGAGAAGATATGAAAGAAGCCTAGAATACTGTATTTTTTTTTTCTGATGTCTGCATCTGATACTGTTGTAAAAAAAATAAATCTTTAAGTCTTCAAAGCAGTACCTTAAGTTCCATAGTTGCTTAAACAAAAACACTCCCCCAAAACAGTATTTTTCCTGAAGAATTCTGTTCTTCATAACGCACACAAGTATTCAAACTCAGCATGCTTATTTCATTAGCTCAAACAAGACAGTGTTTTCTTATGAGCTCATTAGATTTTTCTTGTCTAACACAACTTATTGTCAGACTACTTGAAGACAAAAGTGGCTAAGCACACTTACATTAGCTTTCAAGAACAGAAACACAACCCATGCAGCCCCACGTATAACCGTATCACAGCTGCCAGCACCGCCACTCCATTCACTAACAGCACTCCTACGAGCACCAGCCAGATTCACACCGAGTGCATCCTGCACACACGTGAGGTGTCTGCTGAAGGTGCCTATTGTTAATTTCGGTGGCAGAAGACAAAAACGTAATTGCTACTTGATCAAGTAACTCGGACCTGAAGAGGAACGATCGGCGCCGGACCCAAACCACTGACACAAAGCCAGAACGCCTACAAACACACCCAGCTCCACAGCCCAGCCCAGGCACGGAGCACGTGTCAGCTGCACCGCCGAAATTACGTGCATGCGATTACCGCATATAAAACCGTACTTACATTTCGATTAAATTTCGTGAAGGAGTGATGCATATAAAACCTGTGCATGTAAACAATTGCGGTGTTTATCGTCAGCTGAGATCTGGAGCACCGAATGAAGGAAGCAGCAACAATAACAAACGGAGATGCTGTTTCTACACGCCGCCTCCAGCCGAGCCAGCCGGGCACGGCAGCCGCCCGGAGCCCCGCCAGGCGGGCGGGCAGCAGCGCGGAGCGCCGCAGCGCGAGCACAGCGGCGAGGGGAGAGCGGCTGCGAAGCGCCGGCCCGAGGGCCGCCGTTCAACTCGGGCACCTCGCTGCCGGATCCCGGGCTTCGCTCCGCTTTGTTCAAAGCCCGAAGCGACGCTCAGAGCCCCGCCAGGCCGCGCCGACAAAGCTCGGCCCCTCCTCCCGCCGCGTCCCCGGGCCCGACCCCCGGCAGCGGGCAGCCCCCGCACACGTGCAGGAGGCCCCGCCGGGGGACGGCGGCGGACGAGGGCGGCTCGCGGCCCCGGGCGCCCAGGCCCGGCCCGACTCTTCCCTCCCCGCCCGGCCCCCGCCGCTCGGATACACGTTGAGGCGCTGGCCCATGTCTTGAATGAGGTTGGCCGCCTGCTGCCGGTACGAGAGCTCCTTGTCGGCCTCCACGCCGCAGCGCCGCGACGGCGTGTTCTCCAGCTGCTCGCGGCTGAAGAACCAGCGCGAGGCCGCCGAGGAGCCGCCGCCGCCCCGCGCCGAGGTGCCCGCGCCTGTGCCCGCCGCCGCCATGACACTTCCTCCCCCTCCTCCTGCGGCCCCGCCCGCCGGCGGCAGCGCCGCGCCCGCTTCCTCCCCTCCGCCCTCCATGGCGGCTCTCGCGAGACGGGACGGCCCGCCGCCTATCTACTCTCGACCATAGAGTCCGGCAGCGCCGCGGCAAGAGCGTCGCCACGTTCGTGCGCGTTCGAGCGGTGGAGCGTCACGTGGCCTGCGGGGAGTCATGGCTCCCACGTGACGCGCGTAGGCCAACCCGCCAGCGTAAGCCGACCCACCAAGCGGGGCAGCCGCAACAGCTACGCAATCTCCGCAGCCGGCCTCTGCTAAAGAACCGGTCTCTCTCTCCAGAGTACGGAAATGACGTAGGCCCGCCCCTCTTCGCTGCTGGCTGCCCGGCGCTGATTGGCTCGGCCCTCCCCTCGCCCTCTCCGCCCGCCGCCGGTCGGCTCGCGCCGCGTGAGCGCGTGAGCGTGAGGGGGCACGCGGGAGGGAGGGGTGAGCGGCGGAGCAGCCCGGGCCGTCAGCCCGCGGGTGAGGTGTGCTGCGGCCGGCGGGCGTACCGAGCGGACATTGTGCGTGCTCCGAGATAGTCTCGGTAGCGCCTGGGATCGCGGAGTCAGTCAGTGTCCGGGGAACAGACAGGTACTGCTCAGTGCTGGGGGACCGGGAGAACCTGAAGGGTGAATGACGCTGGTTTAAGTGTATGGAGAAATCTTATTTTCCTCTTAAGCCCATTTAAGTGTCCGTGAAAGTCAGTGCGCTACAGGAATGAGCGAGTTGCCATTCCCTTCCTTGGGCACAGAATTAAAGCTGAATCTAATAAAGCAAACGGGGGTTTCGGAGCTGTGAAGAATTGCTCCGTCCTCCGCTGTGCGCGGGAAACAACGGCGCGCGGCGGCCGGCCGGCTTTGTCCCACAGCGCCGCCGCGCGGGAGAGTCGGGGCGGCCCTGAGGATTCGGTGCTGCTTCTGAAGCCGGGCCTCCGCGGGATCTTCGGCGTTATTCAAACTGCTTTCTGCTAAGGCCCAAAAATTCCAGAGCGTTGCCGGCCTTGAGCTTATCCTGTAAAAACAGAACAGTGTGTATGTTTGTGTGCGCTCGCTCGGACGGGAAGGCAGATGTCTGCGTCCCAAGGCTGTTAGCCGTGCTTTACAGCGCCCCCATGAGCTGAGGTAGAAAAATCGAATGGCCTTGTCAGCCCTTTGCAGAAATCTCTGCTTCTTTTTCTCTTCAGGTCTAAAATCAGATACTTCAAAATGAAAAAAAAAAAAACAACAACCCCACCCACAAACCAAAGCACATCCAAAATCAAAGCAAAAAACCCCACACCCAAACACAAAGATGATACCTTCAGTTTATTGTCAAAATCGTCCATTGAATCAATCAGTTTTCCGGGTTCGAGTTCCCCCAGTGGAAAAGGGTAATCTGTCCCTAAAAGAACTCTGTCCTGGTAATAAAGAAACACATTGTATGTTTTGTTGTAGCAGGAAACAACACAGTTGCACGTGCTTTCTGGAATATATAACAAATCACAGGGAAATACAGATAAGAACACGTAAGGAACTGATGAATGATGAAAGTGAATGCGAAGGTAGTTCCTAGATTCCAGAAACAAACCCAGAGCTACAAAACAAAGACTGGAGTTTGTTGGTGAATTTAAATTTGAAATAAACTATTGTTTGTTTCATAGTCCTGAAGGACCATGAAAGCTCCTGGCAGATTTCTGCAAGTGTCCCAGGAAAGCTCTTTACCAAACACTGAAAAGATGCTTGGATTTGGATTGTTGAATTTGAAATTCTGAAGGACACACATAGCTGAACACTCGCGTTCACGCAAACATACATTTATATTTGAGAAGGACGTGTAATAAAAAAATACCATCAATCAAAATGATCTTTTCTGTAATACTTCCAAAGGTGTAATAATTGCAATGTGGTGTTCCTTAAAATGTGGTAAAATGGAGAATTATTACAAACATACATTTTAAAAGCATACATTCAATTGGTATTCAGCTTCAGCTCGTGAAACCAAAATCTCATTTACAGATTTCATATGTATTTTTCAGAAGTCTATGTTTTTTTAAGTGTTGTGGTCTTTGCCTACAACTGGGTATTAACTGTGAGTATGAGACATATGTATGGGAATGTGAGTGACATGATTTCATTTATTTCTGAAAGAAGCAGTCAGAGAAAAGAAAATTGAGTAAAAATCTGCATGGATCGTTGCTGGTATCAGAGATGAAAATAAATAGGCAGAGCCCCAATGGATCCTCTTTGTGATAGGTTCATCTCCACTCTGCATTGATTTTTCCTCGTATCATCTGCTCTAGGGAGTGAATATTGCCAATTCACTTGATCTTATCAGAACTCTATTTGCTTTTAAGCTTCATCTCCTGCCAACGTGAATATTTGAAAGCCAGGTTTTTCATTAAAAATGTCTGTTTTGAAATGTCTCATAAATTTAAAGTCAAACTCATGAATTCTGAGGGGCTCATGACAGTATTTGAACTCAGTTACCATTACTGAAAGAAGACATTTCAGTTATTGTAGTAACTAATTTTGACAATTGCTGCTTATTTACTTGATCTCCAGTAGATGTCACCCGAGAGTTCCTGAAAAACCCCTCAAAACGGGCGATACAAACTGTAGACACGAATTCTATTGCTCTGTTCTATATGGTTGTATTAGACTTTATTACAAAAATCTCGCCATAAGATTAGAACAGGGGGTTTTATAGCCCTCTGTCTACTGCAGCAGTTTGAGTGCAGATTGAATAAAATATATTTCGATGCGTGTACAATTGAACAACTAAATACCTTTTATTTACAATGTTCAATTGGATACCAAGGTATTTCCTGAACATTTGAAATACCAACGTATGGCATAATTCAAAACCAAGCCAAATCAATAAGCATAATAGCTTTATAATAGACAATGTATTTCTTAGTAAAGGAGAAGAAAACCCAGTACCTTCCCAGATGCTTAATAGTTAAGTAGGCTGGAAAGGCCTGTAAATTCTTGTCTAAGGTTCAAAGAAAGAGATCCCACCCCCTCATTGGAACAATCTGCATATGTTATTTTAATAATTTTTGTTTTTTTCCTCTAGTTTAAAGTGTTTCACAGCTAATTATGTGGTCTACTCATAGGCAGCAAAATTAAGAGCTGTAAAATAATGAGAAAACCTAGAAGCAGCATTATTGCTGCTATTTATTAGGCCCTTTATAATCCAAGCATCAGTTTGTGCCCACCTATAGAAAATGAGAATTGCAATCCTTGTCTGTATCCAGCTGGCCTTAGAGAAGTTCTCCAAGTCTTTGCAGATGAGCAATACTCCTAGCATGTTAGCCATGCTAATAATAGATAGTAGTTATCTATTATCATGTTATGCCAAAGGATATCAGTAAAGTTCATTTTCCATAGAAGACCTTAAGGCCCAGTACCTCAATAAAGCATCTCATTTTTAGGAAGGAGAATATGGCTGATGATTAACCTCAATGAACCCTTATACCCAACAGCTTTTTCACAGTAGTACAGAGTCTTGAAATGAATCTCAGAAATTCTTTGGGTCCTTCCCCTTAGTGAAAAATTGTATTTGCTTCTCTCCTGCTGTCAGGATACATCTGCAGAAAAGACCAGATTGCTAGAGCCAGTTCAGCTCCAACTTCTGGATTGAAATTGTTTTTTTACCTTCTGTGATGGCTCTGAAGGAATCACCATGGGGAAATTTCTGCAGAGAGAAGCTGAATCATTTAATTGTCTGTCAACTCGGTTCTTTACTTTTTATACCCAGTACCACTGGGGAATTTCTGTTTAGCTCTATTCGTGCTGCTTCATCATGGGGAGTAACTTTGCAGTCTTAAAAAATGATTTCTCAGAAATGTTTATATTGGCTTCCTTAACCGGGCAAGTGTCAAATTAACCTGTACCCCAAAGTAAGAATGGATGAGATTAAACACACACGACTCCGAGCTGTAGCTGGCTTTTAATATTCATACCCTGAAGGCCCACATGACGTTCTGATGCCAGGTAACGGCTGTTCCCTAAGGACCTGAAGGCACGTGTGTGGAGATCTGTGCACACACCGCTGCCCTTCCTGCACAGCTCTTAGCAGTGCTCCAGAGAGCTGTCCTATTTCAAACCTTCAGCTCATAAAGTCACAGTATCATGTGTGAGATCACATTGCTTTTAGCCCAGAATTTATTTATCTTACACTTGTTATTCTGCTAATACTTCATGTGTTAGCGACTGTTGAAACGGTGTTATGTGAGAATATCAAGTTTAATGGGAAAAAGAGGGATTTAGAAATTTTCATAGTAATGAAGTGAGGCTTGAAAATGTGATGTGGATGTTTCTTCAAGGATAAGATGCTGTAGGCTATGAAAAAGAGAAAGAAAATGCACTGCTTTCCAAGTTCTCCTAGTTGTTAAAAGCATTTTGGGGATCTGATTCGTGGCTTTTCAGCCTGGTTGCTCAATATTGCAACAAGAAGTCAAATCTGCTGTTTACATAGAAATAACTCTCGTGTTCTGTTTCACTGTAAGGAAAAAGGAAATCTCATTCTAATTAAACTACTCAGTTACTTGGAATGAAATCTTGCTTCATAAGTAGTTTCACTGTAATGATGATATCAACCATAAATACATTGCTATCTCTAACAAGTGCATCTTCTTGGCAGCCTAATTTTTTGCTATTCTGGATATGGAATTCTTTGAGCAGGAAAAATTTTAAATAAAGTAAAACAGGCATGGCTAATTACATTACCAGCACATGCACATGGCCAACTGAAATATAGTCATGTCAAAGATTGTATGACTTGTAGATGAAGCAGCTGTAGACAGTTTTCTGGCCCTGAAGCCAACCACCCAAATACCAACCGAGTCTTCTTCCCTCCAAAGACAAGGTGGTTGCATTTATTCTGTTAAGAAATTTGTATGCTGGGTGTGCTGGTTAATGTAATGGACAAAAAATGGACATAAAATACGTGGTTCTGTGAAGAAGACACTGCACATGAGGACACACTGAAAAGGCAGAGATTTAATCCTTGTTTAAGGTATCAAAAACAGATGATGCACCCAACCTAGCAAAGAAAGCTTCATGCCATGAAACTGCAGTCATTTCACTGAACAAAGGAAGTCTGCCTCCTAAATTAGAAAGAAACAGGTACTGGGGTGTGTGCACTGCACAGCACGTCCTTTCAGTATGAGAACATGAAGCTTTCTTGGCCCACTAATTCACCACATTCACCCAATGTGCTACAGATGTTGCTACAACTCTGTCTGGTGGGGAATACAAAATAAGGGATCTCTTACATCTTTCCACTCCTGTTCAGATTAATCGTACCCACTTCACCTCTATACTGTCATAGAATCATAAAATCATAGAGTGGCTTGGATGGGAAAGGACCTTAAAGATCACGTAGTCCAACCCTCGTGCTGTGGGCAGGGTTGTTTCAAGGTTCCCTTGAATGCCCCAGGAATGGGGCTCCCACAGCTCTCTGTGCAGCTGTGCCAGGGCCACACAACTCTCTAAGTAAAGAATTTCCTCTTAATATCAAATCTAAATCTCCCCTCTTTCAGTTTAAGACCATTCCCCTGACCTATCACTATCAGACTGTGTCTGGGTAGAACTTGGCAAATGCCACCTGAGTTAATAGCCACTGATGTTATAAGAGCTTTCCAGTTATTAGCAGATCTTTTGACAAGTAAACTGACTGGGCTTTGTTTCACTTGTTTCTAAAGTAACTAAGGCTGTGATATAGTTTCTTCGGACATTTTAAGAGGCTCCTCCTCCAAATCCATTTTTGATCCATGCTGGATTTAAGAAATAGATATTCTCCCTCTTTTCCTTATAGCTGTAGTGTTACTGCATGTGTGTATACATACAATGTGTATATACGCTTTGCAAAACTTGCCACAGTATTGTTTCAGGCTGTAGATGTGCTGTCAGTGTTGAATTTTTCATGAATTTTCAAATGTAGTTTTCCTAAAAAGCAAAAGTACTGCAGGGAAGCTGCAGGCAGAATTCCTATTTAAAAACTACAGTGAATAGACTGAAAACCTATTGATTTCAAATGGAAGAGATTTGGGCTCAGAGTTCCAAAGTATAGAAAAGCAATTGTTTATTCTGCTTTATTATGTTTTGGCCTAGGCAAGTCATTGCTGTATGACTTCTAGTATAGAATTATTTCAGCAGCCTGCTCACATTGTTAGAGATGAATATGAAAAACCAACAGTGGCTTTTCTTTAGAAGAAAGAAAACACCTGGCTTAGTTGTTTTTCTGAACTTTGGTCCTACAAGAGCCACTGATGACAGCAGCCTCGTACCCTAGAAAGTACTATGTGAGCCTACAAACTAATGTGCAGGAAAGAGGAATACAGTTGTCAACAAGAAAGCTAATGTCAAGAGTTTGTATTTCTGTTTTTGTTATCTGGTGAGCTCTGGAGAACAAGACACAAATATAAGCCTCTTGCTGATTTATATCTATTATAAGGTATCTATTATACTGTCTTCCACATTTTCTGGAACATTTAGTAATAAGAAGGAATCATTTCAGTTACTAATAAAAAGAAATTATTTGAATGGTCTTGGATTTTTATGATCCACACAGTACATGATTTAAACAGGCTGCTAAAGTATAAAGATTTCTTCACTTTCTACTCTGATGATTAAAATATTGTTTGCAGGATCCCTACACAGCTGTGCTTTAATACTACCTTTTAATGCCTACAACATTCCAAGCTGAAATACTATTTGATTTCTTCATATATGCTCTTGAAGAAGTGTGCAATTAAGCCATTTGAAAATGAGGCTCCAAATGATTGTTTTTGCTTTGAGTCTCACCCTAAAATCACAGGATACCCCATAAGGATCACTGAGTCCAACACCTGGCCCCACAGAGGACCACCCAAAATCTAAACTATATCAGAGAGCAGTGTCTAAATACTCCTTGAACTCCAGCAGCTCAGTGCCAAGACCACTGCCCTGCACAGCCTGTTCCAGGGCCCAGCCACCCTCTGGGAAATAATCTGTTCTTCACACCCAGCCTGACCTTCTGCTGACACAGCTCCGTGCCATTCCCTTGGATCCTAAATCCTGATCAACCTCACATTAATCTCTCTGAACTAGGGTTCACAGTGGATCATTTCCTAGATTAAAACCACCACTTAAAGATCTCCTTATTATAGTAAGGAACATTATCTACATTGCATAAGCAATTTGATTTTTCTGGGTGAATATGCTATTTTCATCCTGCTTTCTTACTCTTCTCTTCTTTTGCTATTTCACAGAAGGAATTAAATCCAGAATAACTCACCTGCTTCTGGAAGCATGAAAACTCACCTCTCCTATTACACTTGTTAGGAGCCTTAGTGCACCACGATCATGGACAAGAGAGTCTGTGTAAAATGAACCGAGGTATTTTCTTGGATCCACCTTATTATCCATTGCACACAAATCGGGGCGCATGTTGAATCCATGAGAGATTCGCCCCACTGTGTATGGAAAAGTACCTCCTGCAAGGAGCAGTTTTATGCAACAGAAACTGAAAATAAGTAGGAGCAAAAACGGAGACATACATAAGTTTTATTACTAACTAACTAGAGAAGAAGGGCTCTGCACCGACATTCTTTTATTCATTCCCTTTCATTACCTTCTTTCTCTGTTTTCCCACTTCTTTGCTACAGTGACGCCCAGATTCTTACTGCTCCCTACCCATAAACTGCCTCCCGCCTCCCTTTACATCTCACTTTCCTTAAAGGCTGTCATAGCTGTTCAAACACAGGCTGAAATAAGAAAGAAAATGTTTGTATGAGCAACCTATCTGGCACATATCCTCACTGTACTCAGTGAGGGGCAGGCTTAAAGTAGTAATGCCATTATCTGGCATACCAGAAAATACAGTTATACTCTCTCAGCTAAAGAACAAGTGTATTGCTTACCTCCATGTGCAAAGCAAACTTTCAGCTTAGGAAATCTTTCAAAAATTCCTCCCATAATCATGGAGCAAATGGCCATGGTTGTTTCTGCTGGCATGCCTAAGAATTAAAAAAGCTTTGTCAAGCCAACCCTTGCGTTTTAAATGTTATCTTCATTTTCTTCAATACACCTTTAGCCTACTGAAAAAATAACAGTTACAGAGCAGCTGCCAAAAGTTATGCGTTATTTCTGTTAAAGGAACACGGCCTTCTACACTAATTAACTGAAATGACACAGAACTAGAAGCTGAGATCAGCTGAATTCTAAGCCCACATTCTATCTTACACCATGAGGTCAGCTGGCTGGTGTGGGCATGGGGTATGGCCTGAACTGCATAGTACTGACTTGGCTTCCCAATTTTAGTAGGAATTAGGCCAAGTTCTCTTTTACCTGTGCTTCTGAGTTTCCTTTGTGTGGAAAGTGGGGCAGCTATGCTGGTGCATATTCCAACACAGGTTTTAATATGATGTCATGTCAATTCCCACTGTATTCCCACAATACCTAATCTCCATCTTTTGCATTGGGTAGCTTGGATACCCAGTGTTGGGCACCTAGCAACAATCTAGGTTTCAACATCAAGTCTCAGTTTCTGAGCATACTTGATATATTTATAGTATCACCTTATTTTGGTGCATAACTTTAGACATCCATCTTGGAAATTAGAAACTGTTGGAGTCTAAACAATACCTATCCAGCACAAAAGGGTGTCTTTATTTCATGTCTGTACTGTACTCTCAGATGCAAAGCCCTATGGACTTATGAGGAAAATCAGATTATTAATGCTGGTAGGAAGATGTAACAATTTTAATATCTTTTGAAGTCTGTTTTGTAGAGCCTTCTCTGAATAAGAGCAACCGATACTGTACTAAAATAATGCACTCTTGGATGGGACACTGCTTTTCAGAACATGCATCATTTGCATACTGTATGTATATTGTACAGAACATCTCCACTGGAAATCATGAAAAAGAGCAAGTGAGGGTGGAATCAATCTAAAAAATTTCTAAGTAGAAATTTAACATATTTCCTTTTATTCAGCGTCATCCTCATTTACCCAGCTGGTGGGAAATAAAAGACAAACCAAATGAATTCCCTCCATCTCTGGGGAGCTTCCAAAGTACAAGTTGTTTCAACTATTGTTGATGTGAAGTTAGATTCAGTATTTCCTCACCAGTCAACCTATTACTAGGAAACAGTCCGAAGAAATTCTACGAAGTAGTGTTTGTTTTTGCTCACTTTACCTGTTCTTCATTTACTTGTATTAGTTTTTTGAGACTGCATTTCAGAGACGGTTGATTTTTCCCCAGTCATTTGTTCTCTGTATTTAGGACAAGAGAGAATACTATATTCCATCACTAGTCTTATTAATTTCAGTTCTAGATATAAAGTTAGGCAAATTATATAAGCTTAACAAGAAATGCCTGCTGGATTTCCACAGCAAATATAATTGTAGTGCTTCATTTTAAAGAAAAAGCATGTCATTTTTCTCTGTACTAGTACAATCATGGCAATCTTCTGGGCATAATCCAGTGACAGTTTGCAAATATAGATTAAGCAAAATAAATATACACCCACCTATCAGCCAAGGAAACCAGTATTTGGACATCCTTCCATCCTGCTGCATGTCCCAGGGGTGTACAAAAAGGCAGCAATTTAGTTGTTCAGCGGCCTGCAGCAAAAATAAAAGATCTGAGTCTTTTCTTAATCTTGCCAGAATACATCTTGGTTTTTAGTCATGTTTTAAAGGTTTCCTGCAAAATCACGCTGAGCATTAGGACTAGCACTGTAAATAGGCCCAGAAGTAAGAACTATAAGCATTAATTTGTTTTATTTTCTCCTCTGGTACCTATTCTGAAATCCTCACTCAGATTCGGAGTTCCTTTTGAGAATACAGGATTGGAAACATGGATGGTAATATCTGTGTAGAAAGCCAAGTGTTCCTCACACAAATGTGGTACAAAAGTACTTTTTAATGTCAATCGTTCTGCAGTATAAAACTTGGTTCAAGCAGGATTCTTTTGGCTTTATTTCACACATGAAGATCAATTCTAAAAATGTTTTATAGAACCATATTTGGTGGTTTTGTACAGTTGTTCCAGCTGCATTCAGGAATCAGATCATAGGGCTTGGATAGGACCTCTGGAGATCATCCAACCTCCCTGCTAAAGCACGTTCCTCAGAGTAGGTCCAGGTGGGTCTTGAATATCTCCAGACATGGAGACTCCACAGCCTCTCAGGGCAGCCTGTTCCACGGCTCTGTCACCCTCAAAGTAAAGAAGTTTTCCCTCATGTTCGTTGTTGCACTACATTTGTCCTTTTTGGCCCTTGATTGGCTTAAAAAATCTTAGAACTCCTAATCCACCCTGAGTTAGAAATCTAGCTGCATTTGATCAAGAAACCATGTCCTCACAAATACAGTAATTTCTCCAAAACTACTGATAACTTTGGAAAGTAAAGCAGAGGAACAACATAGGATGCTGATCCTGACTGAGTTATTTAAATATGTGCTTAAATTTAAGTATATAATAATCAGTCATTCATATGCTCAACCAAGATTTAACAGGTTTGTTTTGTCAGTTTTATTTCTGGACCTCCTCTTGTTGCTAAGGAGATTGTCACACTTTGGAAAAAATCAGGTTTATTTACCCATACTTACATAAATAAACATGCAACTTTTGGATTCTAAGGAGTAATGGTTATATACATTTGTAAATTGAAAATAGCAACTCAATAAGTGGCTTAGCAGACTGATCAATTTAATTAACTAGCGATTAGTCAGATGTAAGTACATGGTGTGCAAATGGGATTGTGCTGATTTCACTTGGATAAATAAGAAACTTGGGATCAAACAGTCACAGAATTCTCAGACTCCAATGTTATCTAACTGGTTTGAGCAGGCTGGATTAGTGAATTCATGAATTAAATACATTGGAGCTGCACTCTTCTTAAAAGTTGTGCAGTTTTAAATTAAAGTTCTTAGTCGTATGATGTCCAAGACATGAAATAAAATCGGTGAGAGTCTTTTGCAAATGTTCCTTCATTTACACTGAGCAGATTAGAAGGGTCCATTGCTTTAATGTATCTATACATTCAGCTGATGATCAAATATGTATCAATATACTTCTAGATAGAACTCCATGTCCCAGAATTCCCCCAAATAAGGAAAAAGCCATTTACTCACAGCATAAATATCATAGAGTTCTGGTGCATTCAGGTCCCACTCATTGACATGAGATCCTATTTGTACTCCTGGAAATCCAAGTTCCTTCACACACCGATGCATTTCCCTCACAGCCAGGTCTGGAGCTTGCAGAGGTAATGTACCCAAGCCAATGAACCTCTTGGGGTACTTTTTTACTGTATCAGCTAAGTCATTATTCAACATCTGAGATAGATCTAAAGTATCCTGAGGTTTCGCCTGATAAGATATTAAGCAGAATAGTACATTAAAATATAGTTCTCAAATGTTATCACCTTTGGAAGATAGTGGGTAAATGTCACTGCAAACAAATCAGAGACAGGGCTTGAAACTGAAATTTACTTTACAGTTCTGAATGAACGGAAATCAAATTTTGCTTTGTTTTAAATCGTCTGACTACAGTTCTTCTGTCTTGAATATTACCTCAATTGTGTCTGCCTTTAGCACTCAGGAGGAGCATAAGGCTGCCCATGTTGCTGATGCACGTGCTGATATATCTGTTTTTTTGTGTAAACCAGTCCTCTGTTTTTGTTCTTCCAAATGCGAAAACGTGAGCAAATCATTTTCAAACATAGCAATTAATATTTACCATCCTATCACAGAAGCTGAAGTGAAAAATACAAAAGACATGGGATGCTGGAGCATGGTAATATACAGAGAAAACAGAGCAAAGCTCTCTAACGTTTAGAAAAAGATAACAGTTACAATTCTAGTTAGAAACTGCAATATACACACAATGCATTTCCAGTTTTTTGTTTTTTGTTTTTTTTCCAGTTCATACTTAATGGAGACAAGTCCCATAAATACCAGTGTAAAATTTTAAAGAATTTAAGATTCAGTAGTACTACTTATATGTACTTAACATTCAAACTAATTATGTATTTAGAGCACCGTATTGCTATGGTTTATCTTACCAGACTGTTCCTACTTCTTTGATGCTGTGCAGGGAACATATTAACTTAATTTTGCCACTGGATTTTAAGATTCAAAGGTCTCTGGGTTCTCCTCCCATGGCACATTTAAAAGAAAGTGAGACAAAATCTTTGAACTTTTAATGCTGCCTGATGCCACTTTCATGGGGTCAATCCATCAGTCCATCTTCCTGCTTACCAGGGGTTTGTGCTCTGTGAATTCTTTCTCCAAGTTTCCAGCTACCCACGTAAGATCCCCAACAGAAATTCTGTCAGTGTCTCATCCTTTCCTACTGGATGTACTGCAGAGTGGAGCCCTGCTGGCTCTTCTGATCTCTGGACTATTTTTAGTTTTGTTTTTCTCAGCAGAACAATTACATCTGTGCTCCAGCAACCATTTCAAACACATCATTTACAGGAACATACATTCTGTTTTTTTTTTTTAAAATTTGTAACATATGTATAGCAAAAAGTCCTAATAGGAACCTACCCAGTAACTGAACATTACAGGGACAGTGGAAAGGGCTTGGACTGTAACTCCTGAGAAAGAAAAAACAGTTATTAATGTTTCATTCTTTTGATAAAATGTTAAAAATAAAAAAGCTCTTTGGTTTGAAAGGTGGAAGCATAGAAAAGAAAGAATGAAATAACTTTAGTATGGATACAATCTGTTTTTTTGCTAATTGAGAATCATGGTAATAAATCTTGTGGTGTATCAGCTTACTAGGATTGGAATATTTTTACTCAGGAGGAAGAGAACTGTCATAGTAACAATTGGTTATTTTGTGAAACAATGTTTCTTCAAAAACAAATCTATACCATTGTGTGTGAAAGCGTAAAGAGTGAGCCCACCAAACCCAGTAAACTGACAACAGAGTAAATAACATACAGTGATTAGGACTTGCAGTATCTGAAGGGGAGCTACCAGAAAGAAGGGGACAGACTTTTTAGCAGGGTCTGTAGTAAAAGGACAAGGGGAGATGGTTTCAAACTTAAAGAGATTTAGGTTAGTTCCAAGGAAAAGCTTTTGCACTGAAGGTGGTGAGACACTGGAACAGGTTGCCCAGAGATGTGGTGGAAGCCCTGGCTGTGGAGATGCTGAAGGCCAGGCTGGACCAGGCTCTGAGCACCTGATCTTGCTGTGGATGTCCTTGTTCATGGCAGGGGAATTGGATTAGATGACCTTTAAAGGTCCCTTCCAACTCCAAAGATTCTGTGACTTAACTAAACAGTTACACGCAAAACTATGTTTTTCTTTAATTTCAAGCCTGATTGTAGCACCATCTCATATTGTAATATTTATGCACATCTTTTATTGTGCTTTTAAAAAATTAACTTGGCTATAAGCAATAAAAATACTAATTCAAAAGATGGCAATGAGTGCTACTAGATTTGTTCAGCACAGGGACTCCCTGTGTCTTTGTTAAAAAAATGATGATGTACTTGGAAGATTATTTTTTGAGGTATGATTCTATATTGGTTTGTGCTACATAAATTGCCTTTGCACTACATAGCTGGAGCTATGTAAACTGAAAGGAATAAACATGACCAATAGACTTTATAATTAGAATGATAGGAACAAGAAACACTGTGTACTCCTTTATTTTCACACTTAATTAACTGATATCTGTGTCTCTGGAGTGCTACAATAAAAGGGGATATTTTTATGGTGCATGTCACCAGATGGTGCTGTAACACACAGTTTAAGATTATTATTATTATTACTTTTTTTAAGCAAGTGAGCATTGTTCAGTTGGTGAAGAAGTGTTGTGGTGCTGGTTTTATTTGGTTTTCTGATACGTTTTCTTTTCTGGACAGTTGTTGCAAAAAGTTGTAGAGTTGCTCCTATCTTTTCCTTTATCTACAGCAATTAGATGGGCAGAATTATTAGAAACTTGCCATTAGTGGTGCAGGAAATATTTGAAAAGGAAAAATGCTGAAGGGCATTGACACTGCAGTTGAGTACTGTGGTATTCCACAAAATCCCTGAGTTAACTCGAGGAAATGACTACAACCCAGTCAAAGCAGCACCCATTCCCACTTAAATGTCTGATGTTTGGAGTCTGAAGTTCTTCTCCAGGTTGACAGTGAGGCAGTTAAAAGCTATTCGAGTTGTGTTTTCCAGTCTGCCTGATGTTATGTATTTCAGAGTAAACTTCCATTAGGAGAAAAACCCCAAATATCTTCTAACATTCTAATGGGATCATTGGAAGAGTAAAATAATGATCATGGAGGCCTCAATCTGAGAACAGATAATCTCTAGTGAGCTAGCATTGCTCTTGCAAAAAGAATTTGGAATTACGGTGTCAGTAAGAACCAAGAAATCATTGATTTTTTGCTCATTCTGTCTCTCTGCAAATCTTATTTAGTGGCACAAAGAAACCTGCGAGAAGATGAAATTACAATTGTGGCATGTGGTTCAGTTTCTTTCTAAATCAGGAAACCTCTTTCCTGAGAAGATAATGGTAGCAGTTCTCTAGGCTCACAATCCTCCAGCAAATATACAGAAACAGAAAAAATATTACAAAAGGAAACAATTAGATTAAAAAAAAAAAAAAAAAGAGCAGACTCCTAACATTTGGAATAAAAATGGAATGGTTTCCTCTTTCATGTACATCATGTCTATACCTGGAACGTCTCTTTTCAAGTCCAGATTCTGCGATCTGCAATTATGTCAGCCAGTTCCTTATTGCATTAACAATCCCACTGAAATCAGTGAGCCCATCTGGGCAATAAATTGCTACTGAATATGAGGAAAGTTACGGTAACACGTTCAGTTTGACTCTGAATTATAAAACATATCAGTTTTCACTGTTTTTTAATGGATTTAAGCAAAGGAAGCAGTTTGATAAATCTTTTAATTTTGATATAGTTATTAAGCACTTTCAGATGCACTAACAGAGCAGTGTTCTGAATGAGACACAAAGATTTCAGTTCCTTTGTGGAGGTACCTGATAGGTCCATCTCTTTAATCCGTACCACTGGATCCCAGCAGTTCTCTTGAATAACTCTAAAAACCTTTCCATCCTTCATCATCTTTGCCTGTCCCTGTGAAGTAACATTTTCATATATTATAAATACGACAAAGTAGTACATACTAATTTATATAGTAACTTTAATTTAGTTGTTTCAACTAAACTTTAATGAAAGTTTATCCCTAAACCACATACACACAAAAATAACGAAAAACAAACCCACAAATCTAAACACAATATAAAGCCTCTACCTGATCTACTGTATACCTTCCTTGTTTGCCACCAGTTCCCAAACTTAAAAAATTCAAAATATTACCAAGGTCAGGAAATTTAGTATTGTTCCTTTAACTGTGAACATGGAAACATCCTTTTCAAACTTATTTCTTTGGTTGATTTGCTGGCTGTCCAAAGATGGTTAGTAGGACAGAGATGTCACATTAAGCAAAAGAAAATGTTTGCCACAGGTGTACGTGGCCACACGTCTGTATGTATTTGTAAAGACAGACAAGATGGTATTTCTATTGGCTCAGCACTGATTGATCATTTTTGGTGGCTTGTTGGTTCTTTGGGGCTAAGTGGAAATAGGTTGAGTCAGAAGATCTACTCCACTGTATGGATATGGGACAGGTAAATGTGGTCATGCTGGAGATGTACTGGAGAAGGAGATACTGGATTTGCAGTTGAAAATTGAAAGCCAGATAAACTGTGAGAACGCGCAGCAGTTCTTTCACCTTCACAGTAAACACCAGCAAAGTGCAGGGCAGTCTTCTGCCCCTTCTGGAAAGGGAATTCTCTCTCTCCAAAGGCCATTTCATTTTTCCCAGCAAAAATCATTTGATTTAGGATCCTTAGAACACCTGTCTATTTTGCTAAATAAAAATCTGTTAAACTAGAATATTCCTACAATTATGTTAGAACAGCAAAAACCTACACAGTTCCACTATTCAGAGTGGAGCTGGGCTTCTGCCATCATCTTCTGAGAAGTCAGGCTATTCTTGCATTTGCTATTAATTTTAGACACTGCTCACAAAGATACTGCTCTAATGAATATTTTAAAGCATGCTTTAGCAAATCTAGCTGTGCTACCTCAGCAAAATGTCAAATTACCTGTTAGCTGTATCACAGTTTGTGAAAATGACTTGAAATACTGCAATCAGTAATAACTCCATAATCCTAATTCTCTGGTAATACACTTCAAGTTCTTATAAAATTGATTTTCCAACCTGACAGAAAGTTTTACTCTAGCCATGCAGTCCATTATGTTAAAAAATAAAGATCAGCCCAATGCTGCAGATTGCCTAATAAATGGAAAAACATTTGGGGTGTGAGTAGAGAGAACAGACAGAGTAGAACTGAGCTGTATCACATACAAATAGGTTGTGTGGCCTTTACTGGTTTTCTGCTCGCAGTATTCCTGTGAACACAGGTGAATTTTAATTCTTTCCTCAGGCAAGAGCACAGCAGCTGAACTCATATATATTTCCTTCTGCTAATATTGAAAATAGCGTCGGACGGATTGTAATTTCGCCAGGAACCTTGACAGTGCTCATACATAAATGCTGAGATGAACAGTAGTTCTCTGAATGCTGCAGCAAGGTTTGCAATACAGGAAGGTTTTAATAAGCCCCGTGTTGTTCTCATTAGAGAGTTCACTGAGCAGTTTCCTATTTTCCTTTGCATTAACTGATTCTTTGTGAACAAAAACATCCTACAGGTCAAGGCTAAACTCACAGCATTGCACGTAAGCAACAATAGACTGGATTATGAAGGAAAGCAGAATGTGATGGTCTGAATAGATTCGTGCTCATGTCTGTCAGCACAGAAAGATCTGGCCCAGCAACAGCATGACTGGAAAATCAGTCATACAGTTATTGCCTCCAGACACTGCCACTAATCTGCACCTCATATTTTTTAAATAAGAAATTACTCAGACATCTCAGCTGGTGAGAAGTTTTTTGCAGTAGTGAGAATGAAACGTAGATCATGAAGAAATTTTTCAGGTTCCAAAGCAAGGCTGCTGGAGCTGTGCTGTGCTGTGCTATTCTTAACATTATCCAATATTTAAGACCTTAATTAATTTATTTGAACATTAAGAGAGAGAGATTTAAGAATCAAGTCCAGGAGGCTGATTTAGTTCAGTGAGCTACACACATTTAAAATGACTGCATCACTAAGCTATTCAGTTACATCCCAAACTGCCCTTCTTAAAATATGCATGTAATTATTTTCTTTCATTGAAGCTTTTTTCATGCAACATTTTCAGACAGAAGTAGGCTAGGCAGAGTTCTCTGCAGAGAATATAAGGCTATTATTGACTTGCCACAGAGTTCCTCTGTGAGCTGTTTTTAGCAAGGAGGTTTAGCATGTAACAAACAGCTAAGCTGCTAAAACTGTCTCTGAGTCTCCCCTTCCTGCACCTACCAGAATCTCAGAATCTGTGCCATCCACACTTTGATTCAGCAGGTGGCTTGTTCTCTCCTCCCATGCCTGCTTAGGCTGAGATCTGAAATTTCAGGATGGTATTTGTTTGCTCCTCATTCTTGGTCCCAGCCTTCATATCTTGCGGCCCTCTTTCATCAAAGGCTGTTAGGCATTTGTTGGCATAGCCTTGCATATTACTGAACAACAACAGTGGTATTATTAGCTTGCAAGGAGTAGACACTTCCAGAATCTTTGTATTGTTCCTATTGTTCTTGATTATTGAAACTAATGTTTGTTCTCCTTCATCATATCATTACAGAAGTTAGTATTCCTCTTTGAAGTTCTTTCCATGATTGAATTCTTATTTCTTCTATTAAAATACCAGTTCCCTTTGTTTTTGCTTCTCATATAGATGATCACATTTATCTAAAAGAATTCTGTGTTATCTACTTTACGTAGACATGTCTTAGTAAAAACAACTCCTAAGAGCTATCCATTCCAAGTGGTTAGGTGATATTATGACAAGAAGTGGATAATGGTTCCTACCAGAGAATGTAATCTGACTTTATACTGTTTCATGTCTTAAGCAAGTTCTACAGAGACATATTAGAGCTTTGAGTGATATTAATTCATAAATATAGACCTATGGATAAATCTCTGTTGAAGACTCAGCCAATCACATTGCTACTTTGCTTTTTAATGGATTTCCTGGGAGTTTTTATTCCTGATTACAACACAAGACTGGCTTAGAGTACCAAACAGCCCAAACCTTGCAGTGATGATCCAGCTGTACCCATCCACCATATCCATATCTCTGTAAAAGAAGAGAAAGGCAGTGACCAGTTAGCAGTCTGTGATGGTCATAACAATGTCAGTTCTCACAGCCCAGCAGCTTCCTTATTCAGGAGACATACTCAAGCATGTAGCCAGTGTAAGCAGCCCCACTGACATCAGTAGAAGTGTGAAAGCTTAACCAGGCTGGACCAGTTCTATTTGTAAATCTGAACTTTTAGCTTCCAGTTCAACAACGTTTTAAAGAATTAAAACTGATTTCAAAGTGCTTAAAGTTGCATACCTCATTCAGGTCCTAATTGGAATAATATTTTAACACTGAAAAAAAAGTTGTATCAAACATGTGGCAGTGTAAAAACTGAGTGACAATTTTCCAATCCTAACAAAGTGTAATCAGTTAATCATTAGCACAAAAATGTATTGATTCCACTTTTCAGCTTCCATGATTCAGCAGCAGTACTGAAGGTCAGTCTCTCTCTATTAATATTTAAACAGCTGAAAGGAGAAGCTGAAAGGAGAAGCTTAGATGCTTGCTGATTCTTCTAGAGATTCAGTTTTTAAAGCACAACACAAATGAAGCTTATTTTGTTTCATTTTCATTAATTAAAAGGTTAGAAATAATGAAATAGCACAAACTGAAAACAATGCTCAGAATTCCTATTTTTATTCCTGTATTTTCCTATTAAAAGGAAACAAAGTAGAAGCAAAGATTTCTTTCACTGAAGAGTAAACAATGTGAATAGAGTCCAGTGTGATAAAAAAATCAATATGAAACTCCACCATCAGCTTTCCCACAGTAGATGTGCAGAGGCCTCCTGAATTCAGCTAGAGGTACATTTTATTTAAATCTAATTATTTATAGCTTTATATAGATACTTATATATGTAAAGTATTAAAATTTATGAAAAATGCTATGACATCTAATAGCTCCATGTTAGTTACAGCTACAAGCTGCGCAGAAAATGAGTCCCTTAGAGGTGCTCAGGAAACTTGTAGGCAATAGGGAGACTCACTGCTCTCTGTTTGAACTCCTTTCCCTCTTTTTACTTCTCAGCTTTTAGCTGCATGCATTGATAATCCTTACTGAAGAATTTCATTAATTTCTGTTCATTTTTATACGTATTATGGGCTCCTAAATTCTTAAATAATTATCTTGATAATAGAATGTTCCAGTCATAGATTCAGGATTTAGTATTTATCAGACTAAAAAACAGAAAGAAGTGTAGCACTATGTGTGCACACTAGGGTTGCCTAATTGGCCTTCTACACATGAGATGTATAGAGCTCTGTTAATGGCTTGAATTTTCACAGCTCCAGGGAATTCTGAGAGTTGTTTTCTATTCTGGGTCCATTAATAAGCCTTTAAAAAACTCAGATTTTAGAACAGAGGTAACAAAAACAAGCAGGCAGAAATTAACTTTAAAAAATTTGGTATCAATCTCTTTAATCAGTGTTTAAACAAATGCAGCATTGGCCTACAGCTGACCTCAGGGGTAACAGCACTGATCTCATCCTTGACATACATTCATGAACATCAAGGGATTCTCGAGGTGACTTCATCTCAGTGAATTTATTGTCCTTTTGATTTATATATAGACAGAAAACATTTAAATCATTGAAGATCAGAATAAAGGTGTTATTTTTTATAAAGGATTTTGAGCAAAAAAGGAATAAAAATACGAAACAAGCAAGAATAGTGTTTCTTTGCAGACTGGATATTCAAACCCCTACCCATTTAAACCAGGCATATTTGTTCTAAATGATACCTGCCATCTCATCTGCATTATCCAGCATATATGTTTTTGTCATCGAGGAGCTCTTGTAATTATAAATAAGAAATATAAATATTTATAAAGCCCTTCCTATAGGAAGGAAACATTCCCTTCCAGGAAGTTTTATGCATAATAATATTACTCTTTACTCCTAATGAAGAAATAATCTCATGTGTATTCTTAATTTTAGATTATCTCAGTACTTTTTTCTGAGCTGCTGTTTTAGTCTTCTAGCTGCTCTCTGGCTAACACCTGATACTGGACTGTCATGTTTAAAGTTGTAGACATACGGAGCTCGTGCTTACGAAATGCTTACCTGAGAATCTGCCATCATCAACCTCAAAATATTAAAGTAAAAGAGATGTACAGTGTAAAACAGTGTCAGTTAGTGTGTCAGATGCTTAAGAGCACCGCTGAAATAATGCTATTCTTTTGTGGTCACTGACAGGCACAATGAAATCAACTGGATCCATACCACTGGCAGACACAGCCAATGTTCAGTCAAGCTGTTGCCAACACAGAATTCCAATAAGAGAAGAAGCAACAATGCAGCTCTCACCTTCTCTAGTCTGATTCCATTAATGAAAACATTAAGGAGTTACAAAAAATAGCTATCCTAGAATTCTGAAAGCAATTTTTAATTGCAAACAATTTTGTAGGTATAAACAATATATAAATAGAATTTCATCATGCCATCTTTACAGTACCCTTTGTAGCTTTGAAGATGTGATATCTTATGAGTCCAAAAGCAGTCATCCATCTTTATATTCAATGGTGATAATAATTATTCAGGCAACAACTCTACAACCTTGCTCAGAACCAGATGAGTACATTGCTTTTGATAACTTGAAGTAAGTAGAGGAGTAGAATTACTACATGAAAGCCTAAATGACACTTTCCATTCTCAAATACTTTTCACAGGATCATAAAATTGCTACTGGCAAGAATATATTCACACTATTAAATGCTAATAATAGTGCACCATGCAAAAATTCTGAGTTAAGACAAGTTGACTTATAGCTTCAGTGTTGTGACAACTGAGGTTTGTATCTGTAATACAATATGCTACTTCTTTCCAGCAACTGAAAATATAACAGATATTAGTAAAATAATCATAATCATCAGTTAGCTATAGTTGGAGTTAGCCAAGACCTATTGAAGTGAATAGCTCTCATGCCTCTGGGCACAAGATATGAATGACTTTTGTTCTAGGAAACGTTTATCTTGCCTAACATTTGCTTATTTTTCCATTTAAATTAGAAATGAACACCATTTGGGAATCTAACAGCTGTGGTTTCATCAAGAAAATGGAATTTATGCTTCATCAATATATAGTTTTAGGTCTCAGAAAAAAACAAAACAAAACAAAACAAAAAACAACCAAAACCAAGCAAAAATATAAAAATGACACCAGTCTAACTAGAGAGTGGGGAACACAGAAGTTTTCCATCCTTTTCTTATGGGGACTCTTGCTTTGCTTTTGTTATACAAATATCTTACATCTGAAAAAGAAAAGATCCAATTAGATAAAAACCTACTGAAAACAGGAATTGATAACAGAATCCTTCATTCAATGATCTTTCCAAAATTACACTGCTACCAATGGCTGCTGATAACATAAGGCACTGAATATCTAAACTCTTATTACCTTTTTCAGGTCAGGCCATTCCTTAGGTAGAATGTGGCTATGAATATCAATTTTCATTTTGGAAGTATTAAAGGAAAAATACTGTTTCACAGAGTTTGCTGTGTAATTGCCACTACCCTCCTTTTCCCTCGTTCGGCAGCTTATTAACTTCAGCAGCTGCTCAGATCCACCTGCTGTGGTCACGAGAACCCAGTACAGTAACCAACCAGGGAGCCTAGACCCCAGAGGAGTGGCTGTGCAAAAGAACAAAGGCTTCTAGCAGAAAGTCCATGTTATTGCATCAACTACAGCTGGCGGAGGGCAAAGGGAGGAGTATATGTTTATATTGGCAGTATAAAGGGATTTATTTTACCTAGAGTCTAAAATGCAAGCTCAACTTTACAAGCTGAAAATCATTCAATGAAATTGAATTAGAATAAATGTATTAAACAGGCTGATTTCAATTTCCTCCTATCTCTCTCTTAGGTTCTTACATAATTTGCACATGATATATACTTAGTAGGCAGTCATACCTCCTCATCTATTCTTTTCCTTCTTTTGCATTTTCTTAAAATTTACTTTAAAAAATTAACAGAAATACCAAATTATAGCCAAATCTATGCTCTGCATTTTATTCCTTCCCTCTGATCATTGGTTTAAGCTGAATATTTACACATGCCACTGTGTTGGCTCAATATCAGGCAGGAGAATGGCTCAGCTTACTTTAGTAATTAAGACTATTGGAGCACGCTAGCTAATATGGCAAGTGGTTTCTGCATTCTAAGTGAAGCTTAACTGGATCTATCTCAATTTTTTCTGTGTAATTACATCTTCTGTTTCACCCTTTACACAATTTAATATTAGACTTCTTTCCTCAAGATACCGTTGACTGTCATTCATGCTGCAGCTTTTCTCTGTAATTTATTTCTGGTATAGCTGTGCTTCAGTGTAGGCTGCTCACATGGTGTCTTCTTGCTAACCTTGGTTAACCATTTCTTGATTGATTTGTTTCTAATGAAAACTGCTGATTTTTCGAAACTACATTTCGCTGCGAATCTTTCAACCTGAAATCAAGCAACTAGAAAAACAAGTTTTCCTTTTTGTTTCAACAGTTTTCTGACTTCGTTATTTTGTTTGGTCTCGATTTAAAAAAAAAAAAAGAAAAGAAAGGTTCGTAGTGCATTTCCGTGCTTTGTTGTGTTTTTCCTCATTCAGAAAGTCTGCTTTTGATTCACTCACTTAACCTGGGTATTCTTCAAGTCAACTGTAACACAGTTGGTTGCTCACTTGATAGCACACTTGTTTGCAACTTGGGGTTGCTGAAGACTGAACATTATAAGAAATAGGAAGCAGATGCTTTTGGAGAGCATATCCTACATTAAGTAGTAATAATTCATTTTCACATGTAAATGAAATGGGATTGAAAATAGCAATTACTTTTGTATCAAAATCAAAACCAGTCTGTTCATGACCTGGCTGACAGGTCAAGCAGTGAATTTGCTCTCCTGCTCCCAGGTGTGACAGCTATGCTATGCAATGTAGTACTATAACATTAGTCTGTTGGCAAGCTAGATGCTTGTACATACAACTGCAGAGATAAGGAAGAAGTGTTGATTATATTGTTAGATATGTTATAATAATATGATATTATTGAATAAATAGATCTTTGGAAGACAATTGCCCATTTAAGCATAGAAAGCAGAAGTACTAGTGAAGGAGAGGAGCAGGAAGACGTGTTTAGAATGTCCAACACATAGTTTCTTCTCTTAAGTCACAATGGCTGCAGAGGTCAGCATTTCTTCAAAAAGTGCTTTATTTTTCATCTGTAAAAAAAGTTGTAGCTGCTAGTTGCTGCTCCCAAGACACAGCTTAGCTTGCAAACAGTACCTGCTCCCACAGTGCATTTCATTTCACAGCAAACTTCACTCGACCACTTCAGTCAAAGGCAAAAACTGCATCTGTTTCAACTTGATCTCAGGGACACTAAGACATGTCGATATCCATCATGATCCATTGGGTCAGCAGCAGAAGGACCGGCACTGGCTACAAGCAAGAACATCTTCTGTCAATCCTGCATTCCACTTTGAATGCATGGGTTTGAAAGATTGAGTATTTTGACAGTCTAATATTTTAGACAGTCTGTTTTGTAACAGAAGAATGACTTATGTGTCTCAGTCTCTGTGGCATTTGTACCCTAATGCAACGTGATGCCTTTTAACACAGCCCTTGCTATATCTCTCCGTTTGGTTGGGAACTTCTGGAGTGTGATGTGGAGGTGCAGGAATTGCCAACAGGAGCCAAAGAGTCTGACAGATTTATCAGACTGCCCTAGGCAGAAGGAGAGGAGCTTAAATTCACCGTGCTTCCAGGCAAGAGGTCCTGACTGAATGGAAACTTTCACGTGCAGAATGTCTGGGCCAACAGAAAGACATATTCTATCATTTGTGGATCCATACAACCTGTTAGCTGTCTGTCTCCAAACTATACTCACTCTTAGGCTACCCACAAAGAATTTACATCCTAGAGCATTTCGATGAGATGACAAAATGCTGTGGTTTAACATGGATAGGCAGCAAAGTCCCACACAGGAGCTCTCTCACTCCCTCTCCTCAGCAGGATGGATGATGGGGAGAAAAAGAGGAAAGAGAAAAAAAGGGAAAAGGAGGTACAGAAAAAGCAGGTTTGAGATAGGAGCACTTAAATGAAAGGAAAAATATATAAAAAAAGGAAAGCCTGCACTGAAGCAAAAGAAGAAATAACCTATTTTTATATTACCCATTGGTAAGTGATGCTCAGCCATTTCTTAGGAAGCAGGGCCTAAATACTGGCTGTGGAAAGGCAGCCTTGATGCTGTGCCAGCACAGTAGGAGCCACATGGGTGAGATATCAACACTGCTCTGCAAGTGCAAAGCACAGCACTGTATGGACTGCTTTAGGGAAAGTTAGCTCAAGCCCAGCCAGACCCAGTGCAAAGAGTTGGAAAAAAACCACAAAACACATCAGTCAATGAGTGTACTTGCTGCATCTGCTAGAGAGGAGAACTGAAATGTGCACTGACATCTTCCCAGCCAAAAGGGGCCTCCTACATACATTAGGAAGGAACATATGTTACAATAACTTGCCCCACCTGCCTCAGTATCCTTATGGCACTAGTGTCTTTTAGATCCCATGTAGTAAAACATCCATTTAGTGTGGCCTTTACCAACTGAAGTGCATTCTTTGTTATGATAAACTTCCCTTTTAGGAAACTATTTTAGGGGACTATTTAGGCCAGAGCTGATTTTAGATTGGCAGACATAAGTCTAGCAGAGCTATAGGGCTTTATGTCACTATAGGGACCAGCACTAATTGAAAGCTATGTTAGATGTACTGCACTCGATGCTCATTTTCTAAAACTATGTAGCTGTTCTGAAAGAATTACAGAATTTGAGATTTGGAATCTTCATACTGGGAACTGGGGTCCAATTCTGCCTTTTATTTTAATCAGAGAGAATGTATTTCCCTGTGTCTGTAAAAACCATGCTAGAACACTCTTCACAAGAGGGTACATCAATAAACATGGCTAAACTGCAGACAGTGCTGCTACACATCCAGCAGCCCATATCAAGACAGCCCCTTTGCAGGTAGGATGAACACAGAAACAAAGAGGCAAATGCAGGAGTCTGACATCAGAAAGTCCTGAAATACTTGTGCCAATTTTCCAATCCTTACAATTCTGCATGTTCTTCTCTGGCATCTGCTCTTTAAACAGCACATTTGGTTGTGAAAAATGGCTATTTTATACATGCACAGTGCTGGAAAGCCAGTGGGAAATTCGTTGTGCCCAGCAGTGAAAATGAAGTGCTCGAAGAACACGTCCCTTTGCAAATGAAATGAGTGCTGAGCAGCCTGTGTACGTTGGTTGCTTAGCGACAAGCTGTCCTTCAGTCCTGCTGCTGCTGCTCCACTCCTCTGGGACTGCCATCACAGACCTGCTTGGAAATGACATGTTTGGAGAGGATGCAGGAGGCGGTGGTTCCATTTTTTGTGTGGTATTAAATGATTAAACCTTTTCTATTGAATTAGCCTGCTCTTCACAGAACTTAATGCTCTTCTGGAGCTCCAGAGAACTCAGAGTTTAGTGGAAGTGGAAAAGCTTCCCTCCTGTGGGGAATAAAAACAACGGTTATCACTTCTCTCCTAATGACAGTACATACACTACTATATGTAGTGTAGCTCCACACTACATATGGAACATACACATTTCCATATGTAGTTCTCAGAATGCTACACAATGGATGTTATTTCTGGGAGGCAAATGCTGAAGAACATAACAGGGCTACACCAGGAGGACATGTCCAGCCACAGTTACAACAGTAAAGCCCTTAATAAGAACATATCCAGGGAGTGGGTGACATTATGATCCCCTGTTCTCAAACACCAATGACCACGCAATACAAACAAGGGTTTGCACAGCTGGCTGGGTTGCGATGTCAGCATTTCACTTAGGTGTATCTACAGAGTGCAAGAGCAGAGGCACACAGACCTTCAGTTTACAGATGACATCAGCTCAAGATGAGATCATAGAATAGAATCATAGAATCATTTGAGTTGGGAGGGTCCTTTAAAGGTCATCTAATCCAAATCCCCTGCAATGAACAGGGACATCGACAGCCAGGTCGAGGTGCTCAGAGACCAGTCCAGGCTGACCTTGAGTGTCTCCAGGGACAGAGCATCCTGTTCCATTGCTTCACTACTCTTATTGTGAAAGGTTAGTGACAATAGAGTGAAAGGGAATTGTATAAGGGTAGTGACAGCTCTTCCCTATCATATAAAGGTAATGACAGCAGTGCTAGTGTCTTGATCATTAAATACATTGTTTTCCAACAACATTAAATTTTATTATTCAAAACCCATTGCAGAAACAACTGAAAGAGCTTCTGTTTAGACAAACAGCAGAGCCAATGCTGGTCAGTGTCTGAGTCCAGAGAAATGAGGGTTTTTTTAGTCCAGATGTAACACTGTACTGATGCATCTGATGCTTCCAAGACCAAAGCTATCAAATTGCTGTGGAAGATTCACGGTTGCAAAAGCTCAGGATGATGCTCACCAGTTTGTCTCTATTAGATCTGCCACTGCCATCACAATTAAGTCACTGCAGTTTATAATGCAGAAGTGGCCAGGGCTGCCGATGCTTTTGGCAGCACACTGCCTTGCTCTGTGACCACTAGCCCAGCAGGAGTTCTGATGAACCACTCAGTGGTTAAAGCAAACAATGCATCCTGTGCCAAATTCCCCAACTGCTCCTGTGCTCTCTGCCACATAAGCTAAGCCTTAACAAATTCTCATTTATTTCCAGATTTTTTTTTTTTTAATGCTTACGTTTGGAAGTGGTGTTCCAGGAAAAAAAATAAAAATAAAAAAAGCCTACCACTTTCAAATGATATCATTATTTTCTCAATACATTAAAACTGTGGTTCTGCAATTAACACTTAGCATACATTTACCTTGCAGAGAGATGTTCCATCAAACAATAAATGTTTTCCCAAACCTGAGAATAAGTAAAACAGAGTTTTCATTTTTCCCTGAATAAAAGAGACTCTATTAAGCATGTTTCAGGACAAGTGTCACTCTTGTAGGTGTGAGCAACAGATACCAATAGTGTAAGTGTGGTCCAGGAAGAACAGATGGAATGAAGTTCTGAAGCTGCTGATATAAAGAACTCATACTTTGAGTGAATGCCCCACGGGGACATCCGAGATTGATATATTCATCTAGGCACTGGTGTCTAAGAGAAATAAATAAATAGGACCACTGGAATTAATAGCACTAAGTAAATACTAATTGATGCACTCATACCCCAGTGGTCACCATCTTATGTTTATATGCAACAGCCTGAAGAAGAGTTAAGTGTTTCACTACCCAAGGATGCCAGAGAAGAATCCTTTTGGTTACCAATGCTCTAGCAAGCAGGAAAGCTCTACCAAATGCGAATCTAAAGAAGAGCCAGAAATGGTTCAGCTAGCTCATATTGCAGTCACAGCTAAACAACCATGTCATCCAAGTGTTTAAATAAAGCTAACCAAACTACTTCTCATGGAGAAGCCTGTGAGATGTACTTTGCTTTACGATTTCTGATATGCAATGCAACTGCTGATTTGGAATGAACATTGCAGTTTGAATTATTTCCTCAATTTTCATATTTAGTTTTCCTCTCAGGGAAAGGAAGGTATTGTCTTTTTTCTTTGTAATTGTAGCACTAGTTCTCAGTGTTGTTTGCCTTCTATGCTATTACTAAAAAAGATACATGTTTTCCTGACTGTGTTTAAGTGTGTTTTCCTGATTCACTTAATCTAACTCTGTTAGAATTAATCTTTAAAGTCAACACAAAGCCCACTTTAGTCACCAGGAAATCTATTAAGGGATGGTTTCAGATCAAAGAGTAATTTTGAGCCACTGCAAAGACAGATCAACTTAACTGAGGGACTGGAGGTAAACTTTTCATGAAATTCAGTAATTAAATACAAAGGCAATTTAGAGTTTTTGGGTTGTCTGTCAACCATGACAATATATGATTGCCCACATCAGAACAGTGCCTCAAAAAGCTTTGCATTATAAATCATAAATTTGTGAATAGCATTTGTGCAACTCATCTCAAGTGCCACTGGTTGCAGTTTGCATTAAGTGGATCACCAACTAGTGACTGCAGTATACACAGAGAGCACCTCTTCAATATTGACTGGAATGGATTTTCCTGTGGTAAGTGACGCAAGCTGCTGCTGTCTGATTGTGGCTGGGGCTGCAATGTCAAAGTACAATTGGGCTGCACTCCTGCTGCTGAGCACTGAGAATTTGTAGTGAATGTTTTACACGTTTATATAATTCATTGTTTGGTGAATGGTTCTTTTGTCTCTAATTAGACAGCATTTTTAGGAACAAAAAAGTACATGTTTCAGAATAGTTGTTCTAACACATTTGCTCATCTCCATGGTAGTTCCTAAACAACTGGATATAGTAAAATTTCCTGGGGGCATGGAACACCACTTGGGTCCAAAAGTATAGGATTTCCAATACAGTGCTGATTTTCAATACATGTTCAACATAACAATAAGATTTTATACTATTTGTGAAATCCTTAATTTTCAGATCCTGTAACAAGTTAGATATGCTTATAAAATTAATGAAAATAATTACTTTCTAGTATTACTAACAAAAGCCAACATTCAGTCCCTTCATTTCAAGTGATAAAAGGAAAGCAGTTATACCAGTTCAGTGGAACTGAACTGCCTCTTCCGAAGAGGCTCACTGGTTTAGCAGGGAGCTGGATAGGAAAACAGAGGAAGGCTACCACATGAAGATGGACCCTGAATGAAAACTTATTTCATTCTCTTTTACTTCCTCTTTTAAAGTTTTTTTGTTTTGTGATAAAAACCATGCACACCACAACTGTATTTTGCCCTTTGGTGACAAGAAATTGTGCTCTGACATCAATATCTATATACCATTAGGTAGATGCAGAGGTATGAGTTTGTCAGGAGCTCTGCTTTCATGAAGGAAATGGGATCTCCTACTGAGCCACTTACCAAGCATTGGCTCCTATTTTTTCTTGCCTTCACAGCCTGGCCATTGTTCACTGGCTAGAAGTACAGATACTATTGCAGGATCCTATTGTAATTCCACAAGTACATGAAAGCAAGTAGAACTAAATTAGGCAACATTAGTACTGTTGTGAGATCATCAAATATTAGCACATTTTGTGAGATCTTCCATCCTGGCCTTGTTCCCTTCCCTGCTGTGTCAATGACCTCATGCCTCTCCCTTTAGAGTAGAGAACTTCTGTAATATCTCTGCTCCACCAGTAGGGAATTAGAGGGATAGAGCTGGGTTGCTCTCCTTCCCAGTTAGTGGCACCTCCATCTGAGCCAAGAACTGTAGAAATTCAAAGTCCCTGTGTAAATGTAACTCACAAGAGCAGAGAATGAGCCTGAATAGGTGGGAATAAGTAAGTGGTACTGTAGCTCAGCATGAAAGGAGATGACAGTTACTGTCACCAGCATTAGCACTGCTATGGTTCCATGATACAGGAATGCACCCAGTAGCAGATTTTGGCTGCTGCAACATGAACTGAACAATAAAGAAATGAAAGGTTAGTCGGGGGGAAAGATGGATATCTATTCAAAGCTTCCTGATGTCCAGCTTACTCACCGGGACTTCTGAAGGCTTAATAAGATCATGGTAGGAAGTAAGTACATTACCTATAGTATTATCTACAGTCTGGCACTGCACAGGTGAATTAAAAGCATACTTTACTGAAGCTCAGTCTACCACAAGACAAAAAAAAACACTGTAAGTAGAAAACAAATAGTTGAACAACGTGAATTTATGGCAATGATTATGATGAGTTTTTATAACAGGCACTGGTAATTCCTCTTTATAAAAGCCCTATTGAGAGACAACCTTAAGCACAAGTTTAGGTACTTTCCTACTATGTGCTCGACTAGCAGGAGAGTTTAAAAGATCTGTTTAACACTAAGCTAATTTTTGGTGTTTTTTTCTTGGCTTTTCTTACTTTTCCATTATTGGCTCAGACCAACGAAGTTGTTTCATCTCAGCCCCTTTTTACACATCATTTAACATTTCAAAAACAGTAACTGATGCAACATCATAATTAAATTACCTACCCATTTCTAGCTTGGAGCCTCTTATATGCTTCATAAAGAGCCAATATAAAAATCAGCTCGGAATATAGAACACAGGGAACTGTACCCTAGACAATGGTTGCTTCTCACACACTAAATCCTTGCCATTGCTTTCATGCTGCTGGGACAGCTAGTTTCTCCTTACCTGATGTACAATCAATGAATGTACAGATGTTATAGTTATGAGGTGTACCAGAGCTTGGCCATACAGTTATTACACCAAAGCAAAAAAGATAGGATGCCTACCTGTATCCTAAACTCACTTAGGAAACTCCAGTGGAGTGGATCTCCAGAAGAGACTCCACACCACTGGTAGTCAGCTCTTAAAAGGATCTAGGAGAGGTGCAGCCAGGCTCCACCCCTTCCAGCAGCACAGGTGAATTGCCTTCACCCATGCTCCCAAGACTGACTCATTGCTTGCCTCAGGTGATCAATCAGAGGTTCAGGCCATGACTCAGCAGTTCCCATACACCTGTCACTGCAGATTTTAGGATTAAGGCAAAAATCCCACTGGTCAGTTCTTTTGAAGCTGTTAAACCTTTGCCCCACAGTAGATGGTGCTGCATATGTTAGGACTTTATGTTTTAGAAACATCACTTAGAACCATATCATGGTGCAGAGGAAGGGACCACAGATAGTTCATTTCACCTGGGTCGAGGCAACAAGAGCTTTTCTATATTTACACTTGCAGTGATAAATTATTCTGATAATCTACGCTGAATTAACTAATAGAAATAGCAAAATACCAAACTAAACAACAACTCATATAAAGCTCTTCATTTAAAAGCCATCTTCTGCACTGCAGATTTACATTGGACACTTCCTACTACTTCACCTGAAGCCATGCAGCTAGAAAGGAAGCAATTTGCATCGCTGAAGTCACTCTTCAAATATTAAATGAAGAAAAGGTTGAGAGTTTTATTCTAAAAGGTGCATCACACACAGGATCAGATATTGTTGCCATGGCTGGCTTCCTTTATTGCTTTGAGTAAATCCATATTTGATGCATTAGGGATGGATTGGGTTACTCCTAAGTAGAAGTAGGTCAAATTGTCTTTAAGCCACAGATCCCTCACTCATACATACCACTGAAGAAAGCACTATAGATTCTTCCTTATTTTTTTTTAAATCTTTAGCATGTTCAATTGCAGGGCAGTTCATAAATTGACTTGCAGTTAATGCATAATGCCATCTAGTGGAAAAATCAACAAGTATGGATGCAAAAAGTTTGTCTAGATATCCCATGAAATGTAAGTCTGATTAGTGTTACAACCATGTGTCAGTTTTAATATTGGCTTAAATTTAAAGCAAAAGAACTATAGCTTGATTTTCAAAACCTCCATAATAAAAATCTTCACCAAATTTAAATTCCAAAGACATTTAATCCCTAAATGTGAGATATGCAAATCTTGGTCTCAGTGAACTTGTATACACAATGATTGTAGGGTATGAAACAGACCTTGGAAGTATCTTGATTTTCTTTTCTGTTCTAATTTTACTTAAAGATTGAATTTCTTGATCAATAAAATGACACCCATTTCAAGTTGGTAAAGGAGAGAATTCAAAGAAGTTTGCTGAAAAACCTGTGGTTCCAGAGAGTTCCAGATTGAATGGTCATCTCCAGAACTATGAGGTCACTTTTCTGTGCCCATAAACAAATAAAAGTCAGAAGGAAGATAGCAAAAAAGTGCCTAAAAATCAAATTTATTCAATCTAAAGGAAATAGGCTGGTCATAAGTAGCATAAGTGGCCAAGAGAAGCTACTTGTATCAGATAAGTAATATACTCCAATAATAACCTTTCTAAAACATGAAGGGAACAATGGAAGAGGGGTAAGCCATCAGAATTTTATCCTTCATAAAAGCATAGCACCTGGCATTTATTGGTGAACTAAATCAGTCTCCAAACCTCTGCACATTTTGCATCAATCTGTTTTGATACTGTTCAACTTAGAATTTCCTAGGTAAAAGCTTACAAAGCCCTTGATCTTTATGTTATTTGAATCCTAGAGATTTAAATAATATAAAGACAGGAAGGAGTCAGTGGAGATTGCTTAGTTCAGCTCTCTCTGAGAAGGTCTATCAGCTCCCCCAGTGAGGAAGATTCCACCACCTCTCAGTAAACTCTTTTACTGCTGCACGAAGATCACAGTGAAGAGTATTTTGTAATGTCCAGTTTCAACCTCTGAAGCCACAGCTTTTGACCATTGTAATCTCTTCTTACAATTCTGTTCATTTTTTCCCCTCAGTTTTGAAATGAATACTGAGGTAGTTTCTTAAGGAAGGGAAAAAGAACAAGCAGTTCTACTGAAGATGTAAAATGGACATTGGTAATAATAATAATGGTAAAAAAAGTATCTTATGGGCATGAAATGGCTGGGTGTGTACAAGCTTTCCAATACAACAGTGTGAAAAATAAATTAAACATCTGTGTCTGTTGAAGTGTAGCTGAATCCTGATACTGAAAATTCATGTAGTCTTGATAGTGAAGAAGGAGAAGCTGTTTGTGCTACTACATAATTGCACAGCCCTTTGATTTTTGGGCACCACTGACAGCTTTACAGAAAATCCAAAAAAGGCAGAAAATGAATTTTGTCATAATCTGACTCAATTATGTGACTGACACCTCCCTCTTCCTTTTTGGTTATGGGACAGTTTTATTGTGGCAGATGTTAAAAAACCCTCACATTTCCTACTCCAAACAGCAATTGCCATTTTCTATAATCATCCTAGATAAATACTTAAGTGCAGATGAACAGAACTCTACTTACAATTTACTTGGCATAAGAACAGTATAGGCTATCCTTTTCCAATTTCCTAAACAATGTGGATCAGGTATTCAAAACAATACATAGACATTATACTATTACCTTGGTATAGAGTAGTGAAAAATACAAATACACACATTGTCTTTGGGTTAAAAAAATAAATGGCAGATGACACTAGTTGCCAAGGAATAAGATTTCAATCCAAGTCACAATTTGGAGATTTTAAAAGACTGGAAAAGCAAATAGATGTGGGTTGAATAGCATTATGCATAAAACACATTTATTTTCCGGCACAGGTGAATCCCATAATTAAATGCAGCTGGTCCCTTTTCTCATAAAATTCTTACCTCCAAGGTGGGTATTATCATGTTTTTAAAAATATTTTCTGATGCATAAGGTTAAAAATATAAGCTATACATTTTCAATAAACCTGTGGATCTACATTGAATAGGAAACAAATGTGTGTTTATCTTTGCATACAGAACTCTTAAAATTTATGTCTGACATGGTGGGAAAAGATCTGAGTAGGCAGGTATATCAGAAGGAATGGGCATTGGCTTGGAAATAGGACGACAGACCCAATCTGTATATAATAAAAACATTTTGTGGTTTCTGTGGTTGATTTCATCTGGGGTTTAAGCATATAAACTTAATGGAAAATTGTGAAAGATACTAGAGTTAGGCACATATGTTGGAAATGTCTAGTCATTAAGATGTATGAATTATAATGAAGAAATTATGAGTCATTGAATAAGTTTATTAGAAAATTTTAATGATTCTACTCCCTAGGAATTTCCTAGTTTTCTATTCTTCTGTTCCTTGATGCACAAATGAAATCTCATCTGCTGATATTAACGTCACTTATTAGGCTGTGGTTAGAATCTCACTGGAAGAAGAAATCTCTCTCCATGTTGCATAAGAAACTCTAGATTTCTAGTTGAGAAAAAAATAATACAACTGAAACTTAGCAGCAAAAAAGGAAAACTATCAATTAAAAATCAGGTTGTCTCCTCTTTAAAATTCAATTCACTTTCTTTTCCACCCCTCTTGTATTCTTGTGGATATCATCAATGAGATACTACTACTGCCAAGTGGGTTTCACTCCATTCACTGGAAACAAAGTGTCTTCAGCAATGTAACATGGTTGGGATCAAAGGACTGAACAGCATTTATCTGAACAAAATGGTAAATGGTTTTGTAGGTAAACCTTTTGGTTTCCCATATTTACACAGAAATTTTAACTCCGATTTAAAACACCTTTTAAAATAGCATTAAGATGGAAAATGACTGCTGTGAAGAAACTCTTTCAAGAGCTTTCCATTACTGCAATATGGGGTGTATTGCACGCTGTGTTTTCATGCCTCCTTTGTTGCAACAATGGCTTTTATTAATGCTGGTGGCTCCTGCTAGCTTGGGCATTTTTTGCAAATATGATCCTGCAACATCATATAAAAGAGTAGGTGCTTATGTGAGGTGTCATCAATTACTTACCAAGGTCATACATGCTGTATTCCCTGGGAACCATATTATAGGCTCTCTTTCATAGCCTGAAGGAATTGAATTATCAAATTCTTTTCTCAAAACAACATTCTGATTATCTAAGTTAATAATCAGTCTAACACTATGGAAGTAAGTACTGCATGACATGGTGAAGAATCTATAAAAAGGAAATATTAACCTCATTAAAAGAAGTCTGTTAAATATAGAATCTAGAGGATTTTATCACTAAAGAGACATATTTCATCTGTTAATTTTAGTAGAGAAAGCATCTAAACGGTGAGAATGATGTGAAGTACCTTACCATTTCATGCACACAACTGAATGAGGATGCTATTACCTTCTGCTGTGGTTCCATGAAGGGCACATTGATAGAAGTAAGAAGTGAACATTTTCTTTCAAATGTCAGGTAAAAGGCCTCTGCTAGACCAAACAAAAAAACCTTCCTGGCTAACACTGCCAGAAAAAGGCCATTTTTGTCTTTAGGATGTGTACGAAACAAGGGCCTGAAAACACAATGGCTAATGGTGACTTGTGTTGCTCTTATGTCTTTAAATATACTAAACATAATCATTAGGCAGGCTGACTAGCTCTTCCCTAATGTGCAAGAGGGCTCCCAGTTTAAGTGCTGCACTCAAAATATTGGTCAATATGGAATATTGACTAATTAATATTAATGAAATCAAGAAAATTTTCTTCTTGGAAGTTTCTGGGCACACCACAGTGTTCTGTTATTTCAGGTGTGTGGGAACTGCTGAACCAGGGCCTGAACCTCTGATTGATCACCTGAGGTGAGCAATGAGTCAGACCTGGGAGCACAGCTGAAGGCAATTCACCTGTGCTGCTGGAAGTGGTGGAGCCTGGCTGCACCTCTCCTAGACCCATTTAAGAGCTGACTACCAGTGGGGAAGGATCTTTTCTGGAGATTCTTCCTTTGGAGTTTTACAGTGAGCCTAGGACAAGGGTAAGCACTCTTATTTATTCTTTTTAGCATAATAACCTGCTTAGCTGAATTCTGTGGTATATTTCTTAATTATAACATCTGCATATTCATTGATTATACACAGGTGAAAACATTTGTGTCAGTAGTACTAACAAGAAAATAAAACATGAAGTCCACAATTTTCAGAATGACAAATGAACATGCAATACTTCTAAACCCTACACAGATTGAGAAGGAATAAGAGATGTTCTGCACTCATGCAGTGCTGACTAAAAGACAAGGACCTATTTCACTATTGTCATCCATTGGTTCCACTCTCATTCTACATGATGCAGTAGCCCCATATTCTTTCTGCCTTTTTGCACTGTGGCACTCTTTGCTGTGCCATAATAGGTGTTGATGGTAGTATGGAAAAAAATGTTTGAGTGAAGCAAAGGGGCTGTGACTCGGGAAGACAGACTACCGTGCTGCTGAGAGATGGCTTATTTTCTCAGGAGAATGTCTACCTTGGAAAAGAAAAAATAGATGGACCTAATCCAAACTTTGTTGAATACAGTAAATTCTGTAGATGCTGGGAGGTAGAGTGGGCCTGAAGGAAAAATCACAAGTCTGAGAGTGATTTTTCTTTTCTTCAGAAGAAAGAAGGAGAGGGGTTAGAAAGGAAGAAAGTACAAACCACCACAAGCCTCAGCAGAACCAGACCACAGACAATCCAGATAAAGACAAATAGGAGTTCTCATAATTTTTTTCTGGTTGGTGTGGTGGAAGAGAGCTCCATCTTGTTTGGAGTCACCTTTTTATGTAAGCCAAAATGCTATGGAAAGTGCAGGTGGTTCCAGCAGAGAACAAAATTCTGTGTGCATGTATTAATCTTTCAGCAGCTGCAGCATTTGGCATGGTATCAGTCTACCCAGACTGAACCCAGGGAAATGGTTCCTTTCCTCTTACTTTGTTCTTGTTGTTCGTACCCAACAAAGGGATATTTGAGGGGCCAAGAAATAATATTATATAATTACTATGGTCAGACCTTTTTCTCTTAATTATCTTTGTGTACATGCTTGCTACAGAAGGAGTACAACAGGGCTAGAAAATCAGACTCAGGCCTCTAAGACTCCAACCCTACTTCTTTATCCAATGGAACATACTTTGGTTGAAGAAGCTGTCATGAGAAATAGCAGGCAATGCTGGAAAGGAAAGCACTTTCCAGCTTCTAAGGCATGGTAGTCTTTCTGATTTTTCGTAGTTAGCTTATATAAATAATTGCCTGATCTGAAAGCCTCTCCATTGTGGAGCTGCTTAAAGTATCGACTTTGTATTTGTTAAAGGCTGAGTACATAATTTCTCACGTGAGGCCATGTTTCAAAGTACTGAATAGAGTAATTTAAAAGAAACACTAATATTCTTTGCTATAGCATGAACACTATAGCATTTATCCACAGACAGCTGCAGACCCTGCCAGTCAGTAAGAACAGCAGCTGAGAACATCTAAAAAAAGAAAAAGGGATATATGAGAATTGAAAACTGTGGTGAGGTCTTCCTGGTGCCTTGTTTTTTTTTTTCCCTCAAATCATTTGGAAACCTACTGCTTTCACTTCCTTGTAAAGAAGCTGAATTGGGAATCTCCAGGCACTTTCTTCTTGGGACCATTTCTGTAAATTATATATAAAAATGCTAAAGTAGCTTAGAGAGACTTAGAGAAAGGAGGTATTGTTCGATGAGAGTTGCTGGTCTATCTCCCATTGATGCAAGGAATGGACACATCTTCCTAAAAGAGAGAGTATCCTGCAATAGTTAGGGAGCATTAAACCTATTGCAGCAATTTCAAGGGACTGTATGAACTCTACATGGAAGCAGAAGTATTTGTATCCCTGCCAGATCCTGGAAAGAGATCTGGCCCCAGTCCCTTGTCTCTCACCAGGCTACAAAACTGGTTCTGCTCATTTAAGGATCTTTGTTTCTTTACAAGCACACTTTAGGTGACAGAGAGAAGTGACAATTTCTTTAAGAAAATAAAAGAAGGCATTTTCTACTTTTCATTCATACCTTTATGTGCATACATGTACAGATCTTTCCTCACATCTTGGAGGTTCAAATGTCACCAAACCTTTGTGAATAATTTGCCCATTAAGAAAAAAAAACAACGCTTTCAATCAATAGTTTCCAACTTCTCCCATCTAAGCCCAAACTCAAGAAACATTTCCCTCAAAATAACTCTCTTGTGTTAGCTTATGCAGGTGAGAAACTCTTTTGACAGTAGGAACAAATAGTCCATATTACTATAGTATCCATTACATGAGGGAAAATAAAAATACCCTAGGTATTCTTTATATTCATATTCATGTAGATCCATCTAGTAGAGCAAGAGCCTATGATCAGAAAGCAGGGTGGGATAGCTAAGGGTGAAGATGAAAGGGGCCTGAAGACTTCAAAAATGAATGCCAGCCAGTTTCTAAAATAACAACTGATGTCACTTTCTTTAATCTTTACTCGTATTTAATTTTTCAAGTAATTTTTTTTTTTAAAAATATATGCAATTGATCTTGAAGGTTGCCATGTAGGATCAAGAGGTGTTTTAAGGGAAAACTAAGCCATTGTGATGTTCCATGAACCATTCCCAAACTGGCATTCCTAAAGTATCACAAAAACTTTTTTTTAAGGCAAGATCGGCAGCTTATAAAATCGTACATTCGCACAACTAATAGTTTTCCCCTGGCCTTTCTGTACTCCCCAGATCTGCTGGTTTGTCAAGAGAGAAAGACAACCTCATCTTTATTTAACGTAATAGAGATCATATACGTACATATCAGTGGAGTGCTTGGGCTGCAGTGCCTAATGGCCTTCTGATATTTTCCTAGATGCGAGTCCAAGCACAATGCAGTTCCAAAATTTATCTGCATGCTACCGAGCATGCAACTGGGAGCTGTGCTAGCATGGAAATCGTTTCTGTTTATTTGCACCTCTCGATTTAGTCATTAGGAACCAGCAGAGAAGAAGAAGATAACGGATCTGGCACGGATCTATCAGTAACACTTTCTATTTTTTCCACTTCTGTTCTCCCGAGGCTTTTATTTTTTTTTCCCCTCTGTTCCACAGCGCCGGGAATGGCAGCTGAGTGAACCGGGAGCACCTCTGGGTGCCAGCAAGCCTCCGGCTCCGATCTCACCCTTCCACGAGACCGTTGCACCTTTTAAGGCAGGTTTTAGCCTAACGTTGTTAACAAAGGGCGGTCAGTACAACAAAATTTCTGCCTCGCGGGCTCTGGAGAAGGGCAGCGCTGCCCTCAGCCTTCGCCCCAGGGACCGACCCGGCCGGCCGCCGTAATGACGCCCACGGTGCCGGAGCCACCTGCGGACTCCGAAGGGCGATCACCCCCGGGGCGGCTCACCGCAGCCCCTCCCGCCCGCCCCGAGGGCAGCCGGCCGCACGGGACGCCCCTCGCGCGCCGCTCCTCGCGGGGCCGCGCGCCGTTCCCGCCGGCGGAGCGCCGCTCCCTGGGGCGGGGAGGGGACGGGCGGCGCGGGGAGGCGGCACCGCTCTCCCACCTGCCCACCCCCGGCGGCGGCGAGGTTAGCGATGAGGCGGCCGCGGGGAGCGGCCGGAGGAGTTTGTCCGCTCCCCGTCTCCCCGATGCTCTGAGCCGGAGCCGCCTCCTCCCTCCGGGCTCGCGCCCGGGCTGGATGCTCCGCTCGCTCCTCGCTCCGCGACCGCCGCCCGACTCCCGCGAGCCATGGAGCCGCCCGCAGCCGCCCTGGACAGCACCCCGGACCCCGCCATCGTGCAGCCCCCCGGGAGCAGCCCGCCCGCGCCTCCCCGGGAGCAGCAGCAACAGCAGGAGCAGCTGCGGATCGGGGAGAGCGGGCAGTTCGGCGAGGGGCCGGAGGACAGAGGTGAGCGCCTCGCACGGTTCCCTCGGGGCGAGCCCCGTCGGCTCCCCGCTCCGTCCCCGGGCCCCTCCGAGCCGGCATCCGCTTATCGACCTGCCTCCGACCTACCCCAGGCTTTCCCTTTCCGAGATATTTCTATAAACTCCCTTCGTGGCCGTTCCCACCTCGACCGAAACTTGCCCGCCTGCCGCCTCGCCTCAGCCGCGGCGCTGCGCGGGAAGAGCCGCTCGGCTGTGAGGGGAGCGGGGCGGGCAGGGCGCTGCGCTCCCGTCGTGGCACTTGCGCTACCCCCGCCCCACGAAGCTGTTGTTATTTTGTTATTTATCGGCTGTCTGACCGGGGATGGAAAGCTCGAGGCTTCCAAACCGCGTCAGTTAGCTTTTAGCCTTTTTGGACGCCGTTCCCTGTGTGCGTGGCTCTTGGCTTACCTGCTGCCCCCTGGGAGCGCCGCCAGCTGCCGTTGTAACCCTCCTCCGTAATGCCTCCATGACGCCTCCAGGCTCCCGTTTCACGCAATTTGTCTCCATTTTTATTTCACACACCGGGCTTAGCATCTCTCTTGCATTTTCCCCCCTTTTTCTTTAAGCATCCCGAAGTCACTTCCACGTTCCCATCGTACACGTAACCCCGTATCTCCCATTCTTTCCCCAGCTCTCCAAACTCCTGTTGTGTTTGCTTACATCTCCTAGGTGTGAAGTAGGGCAGCGGTGGGGAAGAGCAGTCACCATCTTCCTGGCAGGTTTCAGTCACTCTGGGGCTGGGGACATCCGCTTCCCAGGGGTGCCTGACTGTGGCATTCAGTGGTGGAGGACAGACATCTTGTCTCGGGGCAGTTTGAGGCTTTGGTTCTATTTTAGATCATGGGCACCACAGATTTTGGTTGGGGTTCAAATGTGGATGTTTGAGTGCAGAAACTCTTAATTTGTGCCCAGTATGACAGAGCTAAAGATGAAAGCTGGCCATCTTGGTATGAATTCCTATAAGGGAGAATCTGATATACATAGCCTTATCTCTTCCTTGGAGTGAGAAGAGACTAAAGCTGCTGATTCTATTTCTTTCTCCATGTTCACACTCTCTCAGTGGCCTTTGCAGTATCTTTTTCTCATTGCTTTTCCTATAGTCACCAATTCCATCTACAAGCACAATTCCCAGTCCACAATTCCACAATTAAAGAGGAAATCCTGCTATGCTTTTTGCAGGTTGTCCATATTGAAATTGTTACAGTCTGTCCTTTTAGACTGTACTTTTTCTAATGATCCTTTCCTATGAATCATAGCAGATCCAGTTATAGAGATGATACTTCCATGTTTGCTAAAAATAAAAAATAACCTCAAATTTAAGAACAAGATATTTGCTCAGCAAGATGCATATCTAGAATGAGTGGTAATTTTTCAGATGGGGTCTTCTAATGTCTTAGATGAACAATTTTCTGTTTGCCTTATCTCTTCCACAAATTCTGTCTTGACATTTTAAAATGATCTCTTAGCCAAACAGAAAAGTACTTCTGGTAAGTCAGCATATGGTAAAGAATATCCTAGAATTGCTTCACAAATATGCCAAGCTTGTGTTCTGCAACTGTTAGGCAGGTTTTTTCTCCTTCTGTTTTTTTTTTTTTTTTTTGAAGAAAATCTGCTAATATAGGAAGGTACTGGAAAAATATATATATGTAAAAATCCAGTGGGTTTAACCAGCTCATGATCTCTTCTTCAGGGACGTCTGTGTGTGAAATAAAATACTGGTAGTAAAAACATCCAGTATGTTAATGTTAGGGTGGAGGAATCTTAGCAGTAGATATTAGCTTTTCATTTTTGTTGCAATGCAGATTATACTGAAAGAGTATCTTTCAGCCCCCAATGGTTGCTTAAAATTTGTTTTCTTATGGTCAGTGGAAAAAAAAAAATGATGGAGGTTTACCTTCTGAATTGTGTTGTGTGTAAAATAACGAGCTGGTGTTGATTTGTAATATGCGAATCATGTTATGGGTTTGGCAGTGATGTGAATGAGTTTGTATTATTTCATGCCATCCCCTAGGACACTCCTGAGAATAATACAATCTTTCTAAGGGATGAAAACATTAAATATGGTAAATGTATTTGAATTCTTACAGGAAGGAAGGGATCACCTCTCTGATAACTGGAATATACCAGCCATTTTGAGAGAGAGAAACACACACACACACACGGCAGAAGTGGTTCTGTTTTATAAGGATTGCAGTCTCTGTCATACTGGACATGTGCTTGACACATGAATAGTAATCAGGAGTTCTATGCTAGCCGTGGGGCTTATTATTCATTCCTCAATTTAATTAGGATATTATTTGATTTGTAATTATCAACTGCATATGTTGGTCTTCCCAGGTAATAGTGAGCAGTAGCCATGAACTGTAGGATGTCTTTAAAGAATGAACCAAATGAGGATGTCTGCCATTCACTTCTGTTTTTATTTCAGGTTTGCAGTCTTGTTACTCAGAATTGACTTAGGGAAACCACCTTGTTTTGCATTCCAACAAGATTTGGGCCTTCATTTAGAATTTTTAACTGGGGAGAGGGGAGAAGGGGGAAAAAACCCACAAACATAAGAAGGTGCTCTCTGCATGATTACGTTAGTAGAAATTAATTATTTATTTCAAGATCTGTTGTTAACGACCTCATATCAGATAGCAATTAAACTGTGTATTGTTATATATACTGACAAAATATGGGTGAAACATTGCAAAAATACTGACATTCCTTTGCACAAGTGAAGGCAGACTATGTAAGAGATGGCTGTGCAGCACTGTAAGGGACTGAGACCTTTCAGTCATCTGGTAGATTTGAGGTATCAGACAAAGAACTCATGTAGTAAGAAGCAAACATTGTTTCATAATAGGCCTTCATTTTTTGTTCATAAAGAGGGCAGGGTGTAGTACAAGAAGCAGGCAGTATTTTAAGTTTTCTGAAAACACAGGAATAGTGTTAAATTCAATTTTCCCAATTTCTTTCTGGACTCTCATAGAGAAACTCTGTCCACTTTGCTTGCAGGAATAAAAAAATGTGAAACATTTTTCCAAGAGGGAGTGAATGTGACCAACAAGACTTGGACTAGAACTGGTCATTCTGATGGGCTTGAAATGGCAGAATAAAATCTGGTGGCTGAAATTGTTCCTACCCTTGGACGCCTGCTCCTCACTGACACATGCTGCCCCTGAGGCAGAGATGGCTGATTCACTTCTGCATTGATTCCAAAACCAATGCAGTTTACAGCCAGCGTATTACAGTCAGTTGAAATTAATATCTGGTAACATTAATGAACTGAGTTAAGCGTGATGTAGATTCAGGAGTACACCCATAAGCAGATCGGTTGTCCCCACCCTCAAAGCGGCAGTAGCCATCAAAGAAAGACTGGAGATAAAAGTGGGGAAGGTGAGGATATTACCAGCTTCAGCTGTTAGATTGTAATCTGCTGCTTTGTCTGCCAGTGCTCCTGTTCTCTAGCCCTTGCCTAAGGTGTGAGACCAGATGAAAGACTGCATTATTAAACTGGTGTTGTGTACACTGGGGGCAGGCAAGATAGTCATCTGAGAAGAGCCACCCACAATTCCTCCAGTAATTTACTAAGAAGGTTAAAAATCATCGCACTTTCTCTTACCAGCTGAGCAGATTTGAGTAGGAACGTGCTGGTGAAAAAGAAGTGTTTGTATCTTAAGCAGGAAAGAATCTGAATGGGATAAACAAAAGACAAGCCTGTTTGGTTATGAATGCATCTCAAAAAGTGGCTTAAAACTCAGGCTGAGAGAACAAAAGCCAATTAAAGAAATTTCATTTTATTTTTTAACTTGAATTCTTTTCTGCTATTCAAGACAAGTGGAAAAAAAATTCCACAAATTGAAAGCATCAGTAATGAGAGAAAGCAGTCCTGTTTGCTTCTATTAGCAGACTTTTACCCTGATTGCAGTAAGGCCAGATTGTTCTTCAGTCAGTCCCTAATGCAGCTTCTGGTTGGGGGTGTATTCTTGCTATGTGGGACTGTGCTTCAAGGGGTCTTTTCAACTGTGATAGCTTTGATTCTAAAGAGTGCCTGCTTCTACTTTGATGAGCAATATGCTCACAGTATTTCTGTGCACTGGTAGGTTACTTCTCAGAGACTGTCAGACTTGCATTTTTCTCCTATGTTAATTATGTTCAGGATCCTGAATTCCTGAAATGATTTTTGGTTTCACTGGTGTAGCATTGGGCCCTTCATTGTGTGGATGTAAAGGTGGAAAACGGTGATGGGAATTTCTGTTCACTGCTGTACAGTTGCAGTGCTCTTTTAAGTGACCGAGGTGCAAGCTTTGCATTCTTTGTGAAATCAAAACAGCTTGTGTGTGCTTTGCTTGCTTACTCATACATTTTTGATGGCTTCATTCACCTAACCATGATCATGTGAGGAGGGTTTGATTCTCTATTGATTCTAAAAGTAATATAGAATGTGAATGTGAGATTTAGGTCTGAACTAACACAGCTGTGCCTTTAAAAAGAGCAATGTATTGTTCATACCCTCTTTGCTTATTGCTTATCAGGTTTACTAGAAAGCAGTACAAGGCTAAAACCTCATGAAGCTCAAAGCTACAGAAAGAAGGCATTGTGGGTTTCCTGGGTCTCCATTATTGTCACACTGGCTCTTGCAGTGGCTGCTTTCAGTGAGTATTGGGAATATTTTAAATCTTCACACCTCTTTCTTTTTCTTTTCTCCTTTTTTTTTTTTTTTTTAATCTTTTTTCCTTCTATTCTTTTGGGTTCTCAGAATTTCTTAGAATCTTTATGGAAGCTTTCTCATGTTTCTTTTCTTTGCGACTGCTGAAAAGATTTCTCTCTAGGCTGCCTGTGTCTGCAGAGTGCTTATGAATTAGTAAAACTGTTGGTTTTTTTCTGCAAAGAACAAGGTTGTTGAAGGTCGGAGAAAGAAACAGGAGATGTTGATTCCTGTTAGCATTTATGCATGTGAAATTGTTCATTTTACGGAGTAGTGTAAAAAATCATTATGCACTGAATTGCCTTTAACCAAAGAGGTCAAATAAGCCTTAATCCACCTGGGATTCATAGTTGCAGTAGTATAAGAAATATTAGTGAATTATAAGGGGGAAATATATAGTTTTTCTTACACTGGCAGGTACTGTAAGACAGTGTTAATGTGGAGGAACAATACCAGCCTCTTGTTAAGCTGGTGGTTTTCTATAATTCTCAGGACATTTTGTCTATTTTGCCTTTACACAAAGAATTCAGGAAAAAAAGAACCCAATGCATTGAACCAAAACATCTTTACTTTGAAAAATATATTTTTTGTATTTCAAAACAGGGAAAAAATACTGCAATGTCTAAATAAAGACATATTTTAGTTTAGTGCAAAAAATGCGGTAAATCATCATAAAAACAAAAAGAATTGTGGAACGTGGATCAAAATGTTTGCAATGGTACATTCTCTACTTAAAAGAGGGGGGAAAAAAGCCCACAAAAAAAACCAAACATGATTCTTCAGCTTGATAAAGGCAGACTTGCTTTTTTGTTGTGGTTTTTGTTTGTTTTTGAAGCTGCAGCAGCATGTGTTTTATTATCCTAATCTATAGCATTCGACCTGCTGCTAGAAGTTGGTGTCAGCTCCCAGGAGACATTATTAGAATCTGACCAAATGGTCTCTGAAAACTTGACGTATATTACTTGGAGCAATTTTTATAGAAATTCAGGTACAATAGCTTGATTCAAAAACCAGCAAAAGAGCAGGAACGCTTGAGAGCAAAATCTAACACTGTAAAAAGAATTTGAATATTAACAACAAAGCAGGACAGCTGAATGAAAAGGCTCTAGTCTGTCTTTTGTACTGAAGCAACTATGTTTTAGAGCAAAACAATCTTAGGAAATATTGAGAGATGCTTGATCTTCTTTTAAGTTTTTGTCAGAGTTACAAAATATAAGTACAAAATGGGCAATAAAACACTCACTTTTTAAAAAAAAGATCTTTTAAAAGAATTAGGTGGTATGGAAGCTTTTTATTTTCTGTTTTGCTTATTTGTGGCAATCATAGTGTTTAGAAACTCTACAAAAAGAAACTTAGAAAAACAACCTATCAATAAAGAAGCTGGTCTCTGCCTGCATGCACCGTCACTGCATGTTCAGTTGGAGTGGATGGTCATTGAACTGCTGAAGTCAGCTATTAATAGCAGACTGATTTTTGAATCTTTTCTTGTGATCTGATGGGACTGAATTTGTGAAGAGCAGAGGAGGAAGCAGCTGAAGTATTGTTAGGGCTTTTGATATTTTTAACATTAAAACTTTTTAATATTTGAAGAAAATATAGTGGTTCATCACCTTGCTTCCCTGTGTCATTTTTGCAGTTCTACTCAGTTTATTGTTTTACACTGGCTGAGCTCATCCTCTTTTAGCAGGTTCCTCTAGCCAATCCATGGTTTGGGAGGCATGCCAGCTTACCAGAGTTGTGTCCTGTTTGATATAAATGACGAGTTGTCAGACACCCCAAAGTGACAACTGCCAGTTCTTTGCAAACACCTGCTATTTAAAGCATCCCATTTCCTTTTTACCTGTCTGTAATGGTAAGGTGTTAGCAACACATTCCTGATGTTGTTTTTCAGTGAAAAATGGGGACCTGCTGTGCTAATGGTGTGACTGCACTGTCTGTTCTCTTGCTGCACTGACTGTATTCTCACTACTCTTTATGATTTACATAAAGACTTTTTATGGAAATAACTGGTTTTTACTTTCGTAGGTCTTAAAATACTTTCTTCTAATGTAACTTACAACACTGCATTTGCAGCTGCAGTTGAAGTAATAAAGATATTTGGCTAGGGAACTGAATTGCTTGATAAATGCAGATGAGGAAATGGAGGACCTGAAGGTTAGGAAAAATTCTAAGGGGAACAATGCTTGTTGCAAGGTCTGTGTGCAGAATGGGGAGGTGGTTCAAAAATCTCTTTGTTCAATCAAGTGTTTTTTAACTAGACTTCCTTCTGTTTCTAATGGCCTGCCCCTCTGCATTAGGCTTACTCTTAAGAAGACCTGACCAAAATTTCCACACTGAGTACAGTGCTGTATGGAAGAGCAGGATGGCTGCTGGACAGCAGGTCTCATTTGGGTCTCTGTGTGTCTTTTCATGACATCTTTCTGCTGCTCTTTAGAACCCAGTGGTGCTTGCTATATTCCTGATGGGACATGCTGGTGGCAACTTTTTGGTAACTAAGGAGAATGGGAAGCAAATTATTGACTGTGTTTTATTTTGGGAGTTAAATGTGTATAAATTAAAATGATGATATTCTTACATATGTGTTTTAAAATTGCCTCAGAACAGTTGTATAGAATTTGTTCTTTCCAATATAGGCTATTTTGTGGGTTAAAGTACTGGAAGGGAGGAGGGGAATTGTTGATGTATGCATCAAAGTGGGTTTGTTCTCAGCATTTAAGAGGTTGAATTAGGCTAGTTGTGTCTGGAACAAAATGACTGCTTAAGGGAAAATGAAACTGCTATCTTTTGTTCACTAACGTTGAGAAGTAGAGCTTCCATAACTGTAAAATCAGGGATTTCCCTTTAACTGAATGAAAAGATCTCTCGCCATCAGGCATTCAATATACTTAATTTTACCACAGAAATGCTGTACTTTTAAAAGACCACTTGGAAGCTTCAGCAGTCTCTAAATACTGCTTTCCTACCTCTAAACACAACACCTGCACTGGATGGTAATTGTGATCCCCTCAGCTCTGGGTGCTGCTGAAGGTATTGCTTGCCAGCATACAGTTGCACAAAGCTTCTGTGAAGTCCTTAAATACTTCAGTTTGTAAAACTGTTGTTGTCAGCAGAACCTTATGATGTGGCTGTAAGTTAGGCTTGCTTAGGATCAGTTATGCATATTCTGACATTTGTGGGTTTTGTGCAATATGTTTATGTTCAGATACTGAGCAATGCCTGACAGATCAGTTGATTTCACTTTTCATTTCTGTGTTGCCTGAAATATCCATGTTTGTGGAATTATCATCGAGAGTGGATTTTGATCCTTTCAAACATGTAGTCAGAAACGGAGCCTAAGCATGATAAAAATTACAGAGATGAATGTTGGCTTGTTGCTCAGCACCCCAAGTAAGTTATGGAGTAATCATGTTAATATAATTACATCTTTCTGATATACAGTAATCCAAGAGAAGAATGTTAGCATAATAAAACATTTTTAATGCATATTTGTGTGTACTATGATGGTGCAATCTAAATAATTTTGTAATAACTATAACTTCTTTCTGTAGCTGCAGTACTGTAAGTTCATAGTGAGCCTTGTTTCAGTGATATAATAGAGGATGAGGGATTGCTACAAGTGTAAGGAAATTTCTGTGTTTTGAAATGTTATTCTTTGTGTCTTGATATTCCTGTTACTAAAGTCTAATTTTGAAAACTACACAAATATGGCTTTTGCTGTTCTACTTTAGTTTCTACCCAAGGACCTAATCTCTGATAAAACTACAAAAGCAGAAAACAAGCTCACATTCTCTCTGGTATTTCTTGTCCAGTTTAGACTTCTGATTCACAGAAAGCATTCTGTTCATTCATCTTCTTGATTCGATTAACTAAAATTGATAAAATTGTTTCCCAATGAATGGAGCAGTCATATCAATATATCAAAACAATGTACAGACGAAATTCTGCACTAAAAGCCCTCTTTGTAGTCAGAGGTTGGGTAGATTTGTAGTCAGAGCTTGATTTAGAATGTATGCCTGCTTTGTGAAGGGTGGCTGTCAAGAAGGAACTTGCAGACAGCCTATCCCAGTGTGAATAGGCTCTGCAAGTGAATGCATCACTGAAAAAGCTGACATTGGGCAATTTGCAAAATGCTGAGCTGTCAGAAATCAAAAAGTTATTTTATTGAAGCAAACTTCCAAATACTGAAATTAGAGAAGCATGTTGCTTGAAACGCAGCGAAAAAGAAGTTTGGGGTTAGAAGTTCCTCACAGTTAAGATGGCTCATACTAGTTCAGATTCTCTACGTTCAAATGCCTACAAACGTTAGAAAGTCTGGATCCAGACCCACTTTTTTTTCATTTGGATAACTAAACTGAGCCATCAGATCACATTTTGGCTCCCTGTAGGACATGTTTGCTGATTGTTCTCCCCTGTTATGTTATTCTGATGCAGTGAAAATGGAGTTACATGGGACAAACTGAGCAAGTGAAGATGTTGTCCTCTGGATGCTCAGATGTGGATGTTTTGGTGTAATGCCTCATTTCTCATCATAGCATACTGCCTATACAACTGAGTTGGGGGTGGCTGTGTTAATTTATTAACGGATGTATCATTTTCCCAGTGACCTATTCCTAATGTTGCTTGAAAAGTTAAATATATGAGGACTTTCCCTCATGTTTGCACAATAGCAGTCTCTGGGCACAGCTGTGAGTAATAGTGCTAACAGAAAATGTAGATAAAGGCTCATGACTCTGAGGCTCTTTATTTTGGATATCCGATTCAACGTTCTTTAAAGGTCACTGAATTTTGGAAAAATGCTGGGCATTCTGAACTCAGACCCATGTAACAGTGTGTCAGCTGTGTACCTGAGCAGAATTCTCCAGGATCTCCGATGACATGGAAAATCTTGGTGTTTTCTCTTCTGGGAGCTGTACAGAATTGCATTTCTCACTCCTGAAGGTCTGAGTGTATTTCCAGAAAGTTACATTTTAAGACAACAACATTCAGAAGCTTAAAACCAAATGAAGGAGCGAAATACAGAGTAGAACTATTGTATGACAGTATGCAAATTCCTCATTTTTCATTTCTCAGGGCAGTTAATTACATCAGCTACAAATAGACAGGTGCTTCAGGACTGCAGACTCCCAGAAGTGTTAATGAAATATACAGCTTACATTCCCAAGGTAAAGTTCTGACAATGGTGACACTTGTGTAGCCCTGTTGTCCTCATTATAGTTGCATCAATACAGTTGAAACCAGAGCTTGGTCCTATATTATATTATATGTAAGATGTAAAGGACAAAAAATCCATTACCTGTGCAGCACTGGCAAAAGATAGCCTTTTGTACAGGTCAGACTGTACTTCAAAACAGCAAAATACAGTTTTCATTCACTGAAAATGAAATGAGAAGCAAGTAAAAAGGCCTGTCTTTTTTTAGGCATACAAAACTCCAAGTGACTTTCTTGGTAGGAGAAAATAGCATATGGGTGTCAAGTTCAAGACTGATAACTGTTGAAGTGTAGGTCTAAAATCTGCAGTGCTTCACGCGTCATGACATTTTTTACTGAGCTGACAGGCAAATTGTGACAGAAGCCTGTGAGATCTAGGTAGTATAGATACAGGATGGGATTGTATCTATATATTTAGACGTACACAAAATTCAAAAACTGTTGCTGTGGTGGATGTTTATTGAAAAAGCTGAGTTCGTTTTTAAATGCTAACCTTTAAGATGTAACAGCCTGTTCCTTTTTTGAAACGTAATGATTCCTTGATCTAAATGGTGACTCCTTCCTGCTGAGAGAAGATGATCTCCAGGAATTAAACTTCAGTCCTAATATTCAGGGAAAGCTAGAGCTGTAAAATCATTTCATAAGGAATTGAGAAACCCTCCAGTGTGCTAAGCTATTTAGTGTAAAAATTACAATCACAAGTCTGTCCCCTGTCCTCCTGTCTTTCTTTGCTGAGATTTAGAGGAATTTTTTGTGCAAAGTTGTGAAATAGAGCAGGGCAATATCTAGTCCTATAATAACTGTAGCAGTTATTAAAATCTACTACATTATATAAATCCTACGTCATATTAAAAATATATATTATCTGGTTTGTTTTCTTCTGCCAGAAATTTTCAAATATTAATGTATTTTAACTTAGTAGACATCAAAATATAAATTTGTTCCTGATATCCATTTTTAAATAACGTAACTGTTGTGCTTTGGTAGGGCTTGGTGCTCACCTCTTAGCTCCTACTCAGTGTGATTTATCACAGTGTTCTTTTTGCTGAAGATCTGAAGCCTGTTATGTTTTAATACTTTTTGAATATAGATTTATATTTCCAACTTGCTGGAGATGACTCAACTTGTTTCGATATGTGTAGGAGATTATTCTTTTGCATCACTGTCTCAAAGCTTGCTGAGGACACAGATGAACAAGTCCAAGCAAGTACTGGTCAAGGGTTGAGCAATCCTTTGCCTGGAGAACTGTAGGAAGAACTTATATATAGGAATAATCACAAATAATCACAAGAGCGATACCTGCTTCCTTAGAAGGCAGCTATCAAGTATAGCTCCCAGCAGATCTTTGCCATGTTCCAGTAGAAATACTGTTGGTTGACTGACAAATGCGCTTCTGGTTGCCAACACTAGTGATGCACTGGTGGTGATGTATGGGAAATGAGTGCTTCTGAGAGGCTGAGGGTGTGTATGGACTGGTAGTGGAGAAAACTGGGATAAGCAAGGGTGATGTTTCAGTAGGTGGCACTGCCCCTTTTAAGGTTACTCATCCAGAGTTAAGGAAAGGACACTTCTGAAAATCCACCAACAAGATCACTAAGCTAATTGTTTTGTAACTCTCATTTCTTACATGCTATGACAGTTCTTAAGAAGAGGCAAGTTAATACTAATCTTGTGAAAAATGCAGTTTGATAAGTTAATCTAATATTTCATTTGAAAATATTATTTATCACTGTCAGTAAATGTAATAGATGCCCATTACCCTCTGTCAAACTGCTCTGCTTTTCCAGTGTGGTGCTAGATGCATTTATGGCACACTGCAAATTAATTTCTGTGGTTTGGTCAGTCCATTATTGTAGCTGATTGAAAATGTTACACAGATATTATTCGAAAACAAAAATAGCTAAAAGTACTTTTTTTTTTCTTTTTTTTTTTTTCCATTGAGGCAATGGTACTGAGAGATAAAGGTCTGCAGTTCTGATCTCTGATTAATGTATTTAGATTTTGATATCCTGTCAAGCCACTGTATTGTCAATATGTATTTCCAATTGAAAGATAGGGAGATTTTGTTATGTTGTATTAAAAGGGCAGTGCAACTGGGTGGAATTAGTTTTGTTCAAATAAGGATTATCATAAATCTTTGGCAAAGATGGAAGCCAAATATCCGGAGACTGAGGAAGGCAAGGTAACTTTAAATAAAACATTAACTTTCATTTGCAAATCAACCTTCTCAGAAAAAGAGGTCCTATGTATTTGTGACTTTCCTGTATGATCTGTTACTATCTTGTGCTCTCTGGATGTACATAAAAAAAGGAAAGGAAAGAAAAGGATACAAGGAAGCAGATTAGTCAGTGCTTAGTCAAAGAAGTGACCAGAAATAACCAGTTGGTATTTTTTGCTAGACATAAATTGTAGAGGAAGGAGGATAGTCTGACAAATATCATGAAGGTAGACAAGAGCATTGTGCCTTCCAGGAACTGCTGTGTGAAAGTGGCTTTTAATGGTTGTACTGCAAGCTCTGACTTTCTGGAGAGATCTCTGAGCCATTTCTAAGTTAGTGCAGTGCTGAGATAATGAGATCTACTGCAGAACTGGATCCGTAGCTGAATCCCAGATGAAGGTTTTTCGTCAGATCTCTGTATCTTCTGCAATTGAAGATTATGCATCAAGGAACTGTTGAGTATAATCCATCTTCTCTATATGCCAAGGTGAAGAAAATGTACTTCCAGGCTCTTTGTCCTCAGATCATTTTTTAATGAAACATATAAATGATGAAAGAATGACTGCATTTCCCTGAGCTCTGAAAAGAAAAACTCTCAAATTTTAGAGGAAAGATTTATTATCGTTCAGTGGGAGATTTAATAAAATGCAAATGCAGTCTGCAGTGTCAGCTAGGATCTGTAACTGGGGAAAATAAAAGTAGGTTCCTTCAGTCTCCTTCTGCTGGGCCTAATAGAGTATTGGAATACTGAAGTCTAAATTAGAAAAAAGTTCCTCAAAGATGATATTTTGTGGAAGCTGCCTAACTTATTTTATGGGATCAAAAGAATGTTTTGTGATCTTTCCATGATAAGAATGCTCTTTCAGAACAATGAATGACTTCAGATATTTAATGACGGATTGGTGTTTGGTACCATTAAATTCCTGTTGAGTACAAATTTAATGAATCACAGAAAAGTGTTTCTAAATATTCCATGAAAAACAGGACAGAGTTGAGTAACACCATCAGACCTGACCAGCATTATGAAAGTTGGTAACAAAGTTACTAAAGATTGGGAAGGTGAAAGATTGTTTTCTAACCCTGCAGCTGTTCCTTGAGGCGGTAGAAGATCAATTCCTGCTTGGCAAAGGAGTTAGGAGCAAACTGCCAAGCAGCACAAGAAGTGAGGCAGCCTGTGCTAGCACTGTTTCATGTTGATCAGGTTGTATGCGCACACTGCTGGGGATATAGAAAGGAAGGTGAAAGGCATCAGTCTTTGCTTGTTGTTTTGTGAGAGTGTGAATGAGAGCTGGATGGATCATTGCCTGCCTCCCAACCTGTTAGACCTCACTGTTCCCTGCCTTGCTGCTGCTAACGTATATCAGACCATAATGCCTAACTGCGTGGAACTAATAGTACCCAAAAGGGCCAATTCGTTTGCTCTTCAATGTGGCACATTAGAAACTAATAATAAACTCTGTATCCTTTTCATTTAGCATGACTTGGTATTTCTGTGTGTAATTAACTGCAACAATAAAAGGAGAGGTAATTTAACAAGTCTCTCTCTAGACATGGAAAAATAGGACAGCAAATTAATTTCTACAGACTGTTAGTTAAGGAAGTAAAATTCATTATGTGCTTTTTACCACGTGAATTCTGATTGCGTGAAGACTGTTGCTATTGCTTATGCATGGGGTTGGAAAAAAAAAAAAGTGATATTAAGATGTGGATGGCCAAATGATCCAGTTTTGAGATTTTTGAATCCTGGTAAATGCTTGGGAGAAACTGTACTCAGTGGAAGAGTTCTGCCATTCTCCCACTGAGAGGTGTTTGTTGGGTTCTTGTGTGTACATTTCCCTGCTGAGAAGCAACTGATGGATGAAAACAAGGCTTAGATTTAAGGAATAATGTAGCAAGTGGTGCCTTATGGCCTATGGAGTTTTTGGGTTAAGGATCTCCTAAATACGCTTGTAATTATTTAAAGGGGCAGATCTTCAGTTGGAGAAAATTCACAAAAAATTGTTGGCATTCATGGCTTGATTTCAATTTAAAACAGGTTTAAGCTTTCACAAGCATTTTTAAAGGCTGAGGAAAATAGGTGCAATAACACTAACTCAGTTCACAGTGATCTTGCCAAGAATTTACTTCAGGGACTATTCTAGTCCTGGTCATAGCCCAAGCTTGCTTTGTAGCTTTGGGAAAACTGTTTGTTTTACTGCTGCAAGCTGATTCTCCATCTGTACACATCAGGTTTAGATGCATGAAAAAGTAGATGAATTTTCTGCCAAAAATTGGAGTGTTTTGCTATATAGTAGTTGATACGTTTATGTGCATCATATGTCTGTAGTGGAAAAAGTACTCTGAATTTTGTGGTTTTAGTTCTAGGAAGTTATTGCAGACTTCTTTGTCTCAGTACTACTGGTTTGTGAGATAATTTCTGTGGTTTGTTGAGGTTTACCTGGTGAAAGCTACTTCAGCATCACAGGATTTGTTGTGCTGAGATGGTTGTAATTAAACACATTTAGGAATATTTGACTTACTGCCTGGGCAGTAATAATTTTACAAAGTGTGCAGTGGAGTGATGTGTTTGGGTTAATGAATTTTGGTGCGTATTGTTGTGCTCCAAGGCTGGCTAGCCTGGTAGATTCATCAAGAATATGAGCAAGATATAATAGCAAGTTGGATATTAGGAAGAATTTCTTCACTGAAAGAGTGGTCAGGCATTGGAACAGGCTGCCCTGGGAGGCGGTAGAGTCACTGTGCCTGGAGGTATTAAAGAAAAAGGTCAGTGTGGCACTGAAGGATGTAGTTTATTGGCATGGCAGAGATGGGCTGATAGTTGGACTATGTGATCTCAGAGGTCTTTTCCAAACTTAGTAAGTCTGTAATAATCCCAGTAGCAAAGTACCTCTTTATGGGCATGGAGTTTTTTTCTTTGTCCTCCTCTCATTTGGTAGACAGTAGAGAAGGGTAACTGTTATTAATGTTACTTCTTCAGTGCTGAGAGTACTGTGCTTCTAGTTTTGCTCTCAGTAACAGTTTTCACTGGACAAATAGATTTTGGAAAGGATTTCTTATAACTTAAAACTGCTGTCAAATAAATACCATAGAGAAATGCAGTAAGACAGGAGAATGCTGGGAAGTACCTGCCTTGAATTTGAAGTGCAGGGAGGTTTTTGATGGCAAAGAAGAGATCCTTATGGAAATTGACTGTTTAAAAAGTTTTGAAGTCTCTTTGAGCAGCAGATAAAAAGCCTTTAGTGTGCTGATTGTTGCCATGAACATGTTAGTGAGGCCCTGAATATTTACTTTTAGGAAATAACCCCTTTTTTTCCCCCCGTTTGACCTGAAGTTTGTAGTAACTTGTCATGTCAGCACAAGTCTGTTGTTCTTTTTTGCAGGGATATAGCAGGTTTGTTGTACATACTTCTACTTTTTTTGGGTGAGGAAAACTGAGTAGCTTTTGAAAATGTGGATTGGGATTAGAGAAGCAATACAAAGGAGCTCTTAAGAGTATGAAGGTCACATATTAGCACTGAACCTGCTGTGTGTCCAGGTCAGTCTTGAGAAGGTGTCAGTGTCACACGTTTAGTGGCTGTCAAGTCTTTGTATCTGACTGTTTACAGAGCTGCCTTCAGCCTCAGCAGCTTCACTGTTCTCATGCTCAGTGTCTGGAATGAAACAAGCCAGAGGCTTTTCTGATCATCTTATGGACAGACAAGTAGAGTACTTTCGGAAGTGGAAGATTTTTGCTATTTGCTTTCCTGTAGAATATTCTTATAATCCTGGCTTTGCTGATGTACCATACAGCTGTGAGCACAATCAGCTTTTCCTTTAATGACAGTCTAAACGGTGTGAGCAGTAGGTGGACCTGAAGATTGCCATGGCATTCACATCATTCATGAAAGCAGGAATGCTTCCAGTTGAAAAGGAGGACTGGAATCCAGTTGTGTGTATGCTAAACAGAAGTAGAAATCTTCAGTGCGCCATCCTGATAAAGGGTCTCCAAGCTTGGCTGTACACCGCTGTAGAAACAAGGCAGTGATACTCAGCCATCTTGTTCTACACAGGAGACAGCACCAAGGAAAACAGATTCCACAACTGGGTTGCAAACCTGCAGGAGTAATAATTTGGTTGAACAATCTGATGTATATTATAAGGATGCAGGTGCTGTGACTTAGAGCAGTAGTACGTAGTGCCTTGCTGAATACTGTGTGGAATAGAATTGCATAATGTGGACGCAGTGTTTCTCAAAATGCATTCTGAATTTCAGATAAAGTTAGCTCTCAAGAAAATTGAGACAGCTAGGGATCAGGGTTATAAAACCATTAATTCATTCACATGCTGGTTGGCAGAGTGAGTAAGCTTACTGCTGGCTGCTAGTGAGACAAAACCAATTTAATGGAAAAAAAAAATTTCCCATGCTATCTGTTCTTGAAACACACTTAAGAAAAAAAGGCAGATTTGAAGGTAAATAATGGAATTTGCTGATGTTCATCCTGTTCATCTATGTCTTTTTTTAGAATTTCTCATGCAAGTATAAATAGGTTATTTATCAAAAGTAGTGGACACATGAGGGCCTGACCTTTACTTGCAGTGAATCTTTTTAGCTATCATCCAAGTGATGTATTTCGCAGTCATCTGTAGTTTAAGAAGTGATATTGCTACCTGAGCCTTACAGCCAGTTTCACAGCAGCATTATTTTGTAAAGCAGTTGATTTGATCTCCAGTTTGAACATGTCCATCTCTGGGGTGCAATTAGGAATGAATGTGCATGGTGTGTTTTTCCATTTGCAGTGGAAAAGGTTTCACATTTGCAGTGAGCTAAAAGTGCAAGAGTATGTCACTACATATTGCAACAACAGCTTTTAGACCTAAACATTTACAATGTGTTCCATGTTTTAATGTTTTGAGTGTATGTATAATGATTTAAACTGGGAAGTCAGATAAAATGCATGGAAATTAGTAAAATGTATCCAATTAGTGATAATGGCTAGCTCTTACACTCGTAGTATGCATAAGCCCTGATTTCACTTGCATGACTTTAATCAGAATTGATTGTGACTTTCACACCCGATGGTGTGAGCCTTGTGATACTGGAACAAAATATAGATTGGGAAAGTCACAGCCTGTGTCAGCAGCTTAGTGAAACGTAAGAATTAACCTCCTTCAAAGAAGGACCTTTTTGGTTTGAAGACTCTGCCAGTGAGCATGTGCTCATGCTTTTGAGGCTGAAGCCAAAATCTATTAGCTTTATACCTGTAGTTTCACTGTCGCTAAACTGTCCTCAGATATCTGCCTCTAACTTTGTTACCTTGCAAAGTCCAAATTAATTCCAATGTAAGTTAGTTGTTTTTGCTTAGGTAAATGACATTCTGCTTCTAGTTCTGCTGTTGGTTGGTCACTTCATTTTCCTGTTATCACACTGCATTTGGATTTTGAGGGCTTCTCTCAGTTCTGGTCACTCTAATTTAAGGTAAAGATTATAAATGAATTAGATATTAGAATTTTAAATGACTGATGCAGTTTTTTGGTTTGTTCTCATGGGTATTATTCACATCCTCTTCATGTACCTCAGTAAAGGATCTTGATCTGAAGCACTGAGTTTTTCTGCAGAGGTCTGTATCTAAGTGTTAGTATTGTGTAGTTTAGAATCTCATATTTTTGCAGTAAAACTGACTGCTAGTATGGCTACAGAAACTGCAAAAATTCAGAAGATACCTTGGACTTTGAAGGAGATGTTAATGTGACTGCATATGGTTTTCTTCAGTCTCTCTTCTTAGCTCCCCCTGTTAAAAAGCAAAAAAATAAAAATGATTCTGATTTCTGATATTGTCTTTTTAAATACTCTTCAGTTTCTCCTACTGCTGTTGAATGGGATAAGATCACAATTTCATGTTTCCATATCAGCTATAGGTATTGAGTTGAGTTTGAGGCGGGGATGAGAGCCCTGCCCTCTGCCAATTTGTATAAACATCTTCCTTCAGTAAGTCCAGTAGTTCAGCAGTAGTACCAGCAGTATTAAGAATTCTGTGGACTATTTGTCTTTCTCCATTAAAAACATTCCACGTGTCTCTTATGGCCTTTCGGGAAAGTTTCCTGCCTTTGGTTGCTCTGCTGAAATCTGTAACTGGAATGAATTGTTCTGTTAATAAATGATTTGCTGTTCTGACTGCATTCAGACTCAGCAGTGCTATTTAACTCAAAGTGCAAGAACAAAACCCAACCCTTCATGTCTCGCAGTCATATTTTGTCTCTATTGCCTCATCTGTTCACATGCTTATTTTGGGAGAAATCTAATGGGTTCTTAGAAGAACATTGTTTTCTTGTTTCTTTCTCTGGAAGGACAAAAGGTGAGAGCAAAGAGAGCTTGTACATTGGTACAAAAGTAATTCTACTGTTACAGCATCTGGAAGCAAGGCTATTGAAAGTTGCAAATATGCACTCCAAAATTCAGGTGAATTCATATGTTTTATAATAGGCTCTGCTTTAGGGAATTTCTGACATTAAATTTTTATTATTTTTTTCTGCACGAGTGAGAGAATAGTGTGTTGTGAGGCAGTGGGGACTGATGAGAAAATGATGAGAAAAGCAGCCTTTGATTTTAGTTTCTGTGATTTCTTATTAAATGCAATTAAAAGGTTGTTTTGAAAGGTTTATAATCTTTGACTTATAATGGTGCTCACTGAAACAGAGATGCAGCTGTAACCAGCACTGAGAATGTGGCTATTTTGTTTTAATGTTCTCATGTAGAGAATAATAGAAAACAGCCTTTTTTTGTTTGTTTTTGTACAGTAAGACTGACTTTCTTCTAGGAACAAGCATCACGTTTCAGTCCTATGTTACACACTGGCACGCTCTATTTTCTAGGCCAAGTGTTTATGCCCTCTTGTTGCCCTTTTCCCAGTAGTAGATGGAAATAATAACTTTTTATTTCTGTTTGAAAAAGAGGGATTTACTAAGCCCATTAACACCGCCCAGCAGGAACCGTGCTTCAGATCACAGGCTAAGGGAGAAGGCTCCATTGCTGTACATTCATTTCATCTTTTCACCTGCCTCCATCACTACAGCTACACGCTCAGGCAAATTGCCATTAAAATAGTGCAGGGTGTTGAGGATCAGGGAATGGCAAGTGTGACTTCAAATATACATGTGAAGGTAATTGCAGTGCTTTGTGTGTGGCATTTACAAGTGTACAGTTTTAGGTACAGCATTTAGGAATATGCTGGACATATCTTTTATGTAAATTAGAATAAGGTTAAGTACCCATTTCTGTATACGTGTCTGGAGGAGCAGGTTGTCTTACCTCACATGCCCGATTGCTCCCTGCCTCCATTTACACAGGCTATTTAAAACTCACGGCTAACATGCTGTGGGAAGCTGCTTTCAGTGGCTCACAGGAAATAAGATGTGTGGCAAGCCTGATTTCCTCCTTCTTCCATGCAGAGACAAACTTTCCTCTATTTGACAAAAGGAGAGCTAACATATTTTGGTTATTGAAAATTGTTACTCTTACTTTTCTGTTCAACTTCTTGTTTGCAACGGCTTCTGTGCCCTGGTTTTTCATGCGGGCTATTGCCCGGAGTTACACAGCTCACAGTGTCTGCCTCTAGTGCCATGCCCCCTTCCACTGGTGAAGGATCCAGAACATCGTGTTATTTTTCTGTTTTCTGAAATGATGATTAAATCTGAGCTGGTTTAGAAAATAACATAGTGATTCATAATGCTCCACAGAGCTCATGTTGAATTTTAAGATTAGTAAAAATAGCAAGGGTGGCTGCTTTGAACAACTGTCAAGTTTGCGACGCCAAAATTAATTGACAATTTTCTTTCTCCTCTCGTTTGCTTGGATTATAGAAAGGCAGAATTTATCTTTATGGGATGGTGTGAAAGTAACAGAACCTGGAGATGTGAATTCTTTATGCATATTCGCTCTTATCTATCAGATGAAACACTCGACTCAGTAAGTTTCTTAGCATGTTTTTTTTTAATGGTGAAATAAATTACCTAACAGGTTAGAAATATTAAAGAGCCTTTCTCTTCTGTGCTCACTGTACACAACGTATTTCTGAGTTACAAAATACATGTCTATTTAGTTGATATAGTTCATATGGTTAATTGCTTTTAGCTGGAGCTGGGTCAGCGTTGTTAGTAGTGGACTTCAAAGCCATTGTCATTTGTTCAAATGGTTTTCAGCCCCAACAACTGAGTAGCTGATCATACTAAAAATTAAATTTGGTTTTCCAGAGGTACTTGAGAAATCAATGATTTTATAATTGAAGTTTAAAATTGAAAAAGGTTGGAGAAGGAGAAGCGATCTCATTCTGGAAAAGAACATTACCCTCATGGTGTTTGCTGAGTGAGAGGCTGTGTCCTAAGGCAGACTGGAGCTGTGTCTGTATGTACTGCAGCCCCTGGGGGACTAAACAAGATGAGTGCTCCTCTGTGCGTAGTGCCTCCTGACAGGGGAGAATGAGAAAACAGATGCAGTCCTAATACCAATTTTCTGTTGTTGTTCTACTTCCTCTTAAAAGAAAATGAATATAAATTCAGTGTCAGGTCTGGTGGGCATGGTGGGTTGTTGGGATACAGTGGATAATTTGTCCCCTCTGGTCATTTTTTATTTTTTATTTATTTTATTTATTTATTTATTTATTTTTGCTGTGGGCATAAATCTTTTGAAAAACAGGGAAAAATCTTTCTTTTGTGAAGAAACAGCATTTAGGATAAAAACTCCATTAGAATCAGATTACATATTCAATAATTTAACCTGCTATTTTAGAAGTTATAGAACTCAAAGGAACTGCATGTTGCCTTTTTCTCTTTCTCCCCACCTTCTTTTTCTTCCCTCTTTCCCATTGTCGCCCCCCCTCTCCCCCACAGATGCCCATTTGTTTTGGACCTAAACCTGCTTTATTTGAGTGCTTACATAGCACGTCTAAAACTGAACACTGAACACAGTATTTATTACAGTTCTATTTTAGGTGAAATTCTGATTTCTAGGTCAGCTCAGAGGGTAGGGGTGGGATTTCCTCCCTACCCCTCAATCTGTAATGTAGTATCTTCATCATTAATGTTACTATGTAATGCCAGTAGCTTCAGGTCCCCTATCCTCCAGACTGCCACTTTGAGATTAGGGGCCATCCATCCTCCTCACCATAACGGGCTACAATTTGATGGGAGCTGCCAAACCCTGATGTCTGCTGATTTGGTGTTTGCTGGGTAGTGCTTTGCTGTGAGGTAGCAGGTAGGGCAGAAAGGGGAAGATATTTTTGCATAGGTGCTAATTTTTGCCATTGGTAAAACAGAATCACAGAATGGCCCGGCTTGGAAGGGACCTCAAGGATCATGAATCTCCAACCCCCCAGCCACAGGCCGGGTGACTTGCACAAGATAATTCCATGTTTGTTTCCTTCTCTCCCATGATACAACTCCTTTGGGTTTTGCCAGTTTACATTTATCCACCACCCACACAGACGGTCCTGAAATTATGGTCCCAGTTCCCTCGGGGTGTTTACCATGGCACCCATATACCCAATAGCACCTGTGACTCTGGGACACTCTAAGGCAGCGATGGAGCTGACATCCCCCCAAAAAGCTGCGTTTCAACACGTCTCATTACTGCTACCCTGTCCGGATTGGATCATCTAAATTAACTTGTGAACCCTCCCCATCTGCTGCACTAAACTGACACCTTCTTCCATTGTACACCAATTTCTGAGGGACAACACTCATTTTGCAGGTTCTGCATATGCTCTGAGAACTGCTGTATATAACCATTAATAGCATGGGTGCAATACCATCCTTCCCATTGGGATCTCTGATATTTTGTAGTTGAGCATATACCTGTTGTATTTGGCCACTGGCAATAGGACTTAATAGGTATTTTTCACCCATCAATAAGTATGTAGATTGTAGCACCACTATCCCAAGCTTGCAAAATCCATGCTAGTATTCCTTCCCCACTCTTTTACTGATAGATCTCTAGAAATTCACTTAATTCTTCTGGAGTATAAGTGTCAGTGATCTCAACCCTTCCATCTGCCTTCTCCTGCTGCCCCCTTGTTGATATGAGTGGTTGTGCTCTTGCTGCCTCCCCATCTGAATCCAATTCAAATTCAACCTCAGAGTCCAAGAATTCACTTTTAATATTTCCATCTCATTCCTTGGGATCTCACGAAGGTTTTGTGGTAAAAGTATGAACTTAAGGAAATAAAAATCTCATGTTTTCCAGAGATCTGCACCTTTGTGGCACTGCCAGCTGTTTTACAATGCCATGTAGTCTGTGGCATTGCTTTGCTTGAGTAGTAATTTTTGCATGGCTGCCTTTATATCTCATAAAGTCCTGACCTCCTTTTCCAGCTCTCTCATTTTACTCTGTAATGCTACATCTTTGTGCCCCAGAGCTAATAGCCATTCAGTCTCTCTGCTAACTTGGGAGAAGACTTTGATGCTACTTTCCATAACAATTCATGCACAGACATCTCAATTACCTGGGGGATATCCACCACCCAGTCACTGAGTTCAGGCCACACTTCTGTCAGGGCCACTGTAGCTAGGAAAACAGCCAAGGGGATCCAGTGCTTGTGCCCTCCCCAGTCCCTGACTGTTTGCTGGCCATGACATTACTGTTCCCATGTCCTGTACCAAATGTGTGACTCAACACAAGCAGGCAATACAAGCAACCCTGGACTCACAGCTGAAGTGCCAAGAAAAATATGGCCTTCACCTTGCCAAGCAGGGGATTACTGAAGCAGCAACCAGAGAAAGGCACACAAGTGGGGAAGCAGGTACCACTGAGTTCCACACTAGAAGATCCCTGACCTGCTGCTGTGAGGGGTTTTGAAGGGTTCATGCAATTGCAGTTTACTACCATGCTGTGTCTTCGCTGGGTTTGATCTCCATACCAAGGCAGATAGCTCTAGCGTGTCCAGTACCAAACACCTAAGTTATCTACACACAGATGTTCTACTTCTCAAGCACGTGGCAGATAAACAGCAATCGATAGGGTGTACGGAAAGCAGAGGATGGTAATAGTGCTCATGGGTACTTCCAGTAGTAAGCATAATGTGGCTCACCAAAAAGTAGTTCTAAATGTGCATTGATTTTTGTAAGGAGGAAACGAATAGCAAAATGACTTCCAGTCCAATGTTAATTTTATTAGTGCAGAGTTCAGAAGATATCTTATAAATTTATAGCTTTGCTTTGAAGCAACCTAGTGGGGACAAAATGTAATTTTAAAATTACACCAGGAATTAAATTTGTACAAGCTCAAAACACCAAGCTATTTTAACAAGTGGGGTACTGTATAAATGAATAGATTAAAGCTGTGTTTGTGTCAGAACCTGAAGGTGCTACCACTGTGGAATTCTACACCAAGAGCTTTCACGTATCACGTATCAGCTGCGTAGGATGCATTGCAGTTAAAACAGCAAGAATATCAAAGGAAGTGCTTTTGAGATGTCTGATGTATTTCATCTGATAATTAATGTTAATTATGTGACAAATCATTCATATGAAAATGTTTGGTTAAGGCAGTTTTGGAAATGGTGAGCTTGAGTTGAAATAGGGACTTCTTTGGAAGTACTGGTTATTTCATTGTTCCTTAAAATGATGATGCATGGATGTAGAATAAAGAATAAAGATATCATGTTTTGGTTACTTAATACTGACATTTGATCTTCATATATGTACAATTTCAGGAATCTTGTATAAAGGTAAGATTTGGTTCAAAGATGAAGATTTGTATGAAAGACTCAGAAGGGACTGATTAGATACGTGCTTTGCTGTACTGCTGACGTCATAGCATGAGCTTTTCTAGTTTGAATTTTTGCTGAAAGCATTTAGAGGAACTGGAGAATCTCACATTTTTGGTAGCTAATATTTTGCCTAAGGGGAACAGTTCCTTCTTACGCAGTTCTTATTTCGTATCCTGGAATAGTGCCTTCGGATGTCTTAGCATTTGGAAGTACAAGTGCTACGTGGTATAAATTATTCAGTGTTCTTGAAATACCATTTATAGCATAATACAGTATAGTCTTACTGGTGGTTTCAAAGCATACTTAGTCTGTGGGCTAACTTTATATGGGCCTTGGCTTAAGGGAAGCTACTGCTGCTGTTCAGTTCCTCAGCTCCAGCAGTTCCTGATCACATGACTTGAGGAGGAAATTGGAAGCTACACTGGAAACTTCCTCTCATTGCATCTATTCAGTTGATCATATTTTATTAGGTTTATGAGCAAGTATGTTTCAAGACTTTGACAAATGTGTGGTTCTTCCTGTTCGTGCGCAGAAAGAGATGTTTGATTCCTTTTTGTGTCTTTACTGCTGTTCTAACATCAAGGGTCAACTAGGGCAATGGTAGTTCTCCAGGCACATCTTCAGCAAAAACCCGAAATTAGTAACTGGCAGTATCTCAGGATGTTCACTGAATCATGTTTTGCTTTGGACAAAGACGTGTAGCTGTTGATCAGTGCGTGCTTCAATTCTGAAGTAGCTACAAATTCAAATTTAGGCCATGGATTCAAACGTCTGCTATCAATCAGTCTGGCATGAGTAACCTCTGTACTTTTCAGTATGTGCTCTTCTAATGCGTTTATATCCTGAGAAATCTGATGGAGTTCTATAGGCAGACCCTTGATCACTGGTGTGCAATTTAAGGATAGCAACCACTGGTTGTTTTTAAGTATCTGAGCTTTTATATTTTTGCTAATGGAATAATACCTTGTAATGCATGGATATTGAATTGCCTTATTATCAGTTAGCTGTGCAGATGAACACAAAAGCCACAAATACAATACAATAGAATCACTCAGTGAGGCTCACTTAACCTTATTTAATATTAGAGAGATCACTTATGAAAGGTTATGGGATATTTCATTTATAGGTTGGTGCCGTGACTGTTTCTTCTTAGAAGAAACTGACCTTTGTAGAATCATTTGAATTGGAAGCAAAAACACATTTTCTGCTATAAAACAGCTGAAAGCAAAGCAATTATTGGACACCCTGTTCTGATAATAAACTGAAAATATATTTTGTAGGAACCATGTTGTGGTATATACCTCGTTTGCTCAGATTCATCAGTGATGCAACACAAAATGGCATGTCATTGTCTGGTTGACAGACTTTGTGCTGTTGTTTAACTAGAAGCTCCCTTCTACCTTTTCAGTTTGCTGCTTCCCCTAAAAGTATTTTAAATGGTGCATTTTTAATGTGACACACCTCAGAGATCAATATCATGAAAATGCATTTTAAGGAAAAGCTATTCAATGATTTATCCAGGAAATGCAGAGCATGGAAAGATCCTTGTCCCTTGCCTATATAAAGCTCACAATCTAAGCATTAAATCTAATGACGATAAGAAATCCCAGGATTTACAGTTGTTGCTATTAAGAAAGATGAATGTAAGGACTTTGAGACCTTAGTTATGCAAAAAACCATTTTCAGATAGGAAGATTCTGAATTATTCATCTTGCAGTCATGCATCAACACATATATGGGTCCCTTGAGAAACCAATGCTGTGTGTTCTGTTTGTTATTTTTGGTTTTGTTTTGTCAGTGTTTTGCAGGGAGACTGGCAATTACTAAACCAGTATAACTGAAAACCACTCTTGTAATGGTAGACCTAAGTAATTTGACCAACTGGTAGGGATTACATCTAAAATTTATTTGGATTTTATTGTTTTCTACTTTACATATATATAAACCTCAGCTAATTTCATTATGCTTACTTTTTGAATAAAATCAGTTGTAATAGGCTTACAGATCCATTTAAATACATTTCTGCAGACTCTATGCATAATGGCTGTTATATAAAGTGCTATTGTCTCAAACTGGATATCCCACAGATCCTTGATATTGCACTGTTCTGGAAATTAACACTTTCCTGAAGATGACCACAATAAGGTTTAATTTTTACTTATTACAGTATGGCCCCTTTCCCAACCACTGCAACGTTCTCTGTGAACAGAGCACAGAAATACAAAAGCCTTAATCAGTTTGTATGATGACATATGGCAGCACAGGGATAGCCTGGATTTGCATGCATAGGCTGTAGTGTATCTGGGGAGCTCTGATCTGTCAGGAGACACTGTGTGCTCTGGAGCTCCCAGTAGCTGTTGCAGCCTACAAAGAGACTTTTTAGCTGTGGACATCCAGGTAATGATTTAGGCATTAGTGACTTCTGGGCTTCTTGTAGTAGCCCTGGATTTCAATGCTTGTTGCAGTTAACGTAGATTAAATCAGCAAGGATCAAAGTGGTTTGTTGATTTATTAATGACATGTAATTAACTGGCAATTAGTAAATTCAGTATCAGTAGTACAGCAGATAACCACGAGATTAGACACGTACAAAATATTTCTGTACAACTTCAAATTTCTAAATACTCTTTTATAACTGAATCTAAGGCAGAATGCATGCCCCTTCCTCCTCCTAACTGATAGGCAGTGTTGGGAACACATCTTTTCTGGTGATGTGCTGTCCTGTCACATACCCCTCCAGCTGGAGATGGGGCTGTTCTTACCTGCAGATGTTAACCAGATCAAGTTTTGGCTACTGCTGTTTCCACCATTCTTTCCCTCAATACTTTGTTCATTCTACATAGCCCAAGAAACTGCTGCAGTGTTGAAAAATGCTGTATGATGAGAAATGAAATAAGAGGGCTTAGGTTTAGTAATGAATTCCTTCATGTCTTTATGTTCCCACCTACTGAAAGACTTTCACTGCACAAGCTTATACTTCTGTGCAGCCATTCCCCCTACCCTCACCTAACAACTTCAAGCCCTTTGCTTCCATTTACCCACCAGGGTGATCTTGGACTGGTTAATTGAATATAAATGTTTTGTTCTCTCAGACAAGGAATTCTGAAGTTTTGTCACCTTTTACGTAAATGTTTCAAAGATAAATTGGTGTTTCTTGTCCTGTCTGTAGTGAATTCCTAAAAGAAGGCCAAAACTTGGCTAGTTGGCTGGGCCCAGCAGGGATCTTTAAATCGTACATTTGGTATCTTACTCTTTGAAGGCACAGAACTGGTAAGTAAGCAGAGATGAAAATGGGATGTCAGAGATCAGTGTGCTAGCTCCTGGCCTAAGCAATCATTAGAGGCAACTTTGCCAATAGCTCTTAGTGAACTGCTAAGAACTTAGTGAACTCCTACCTACCCCAGCCTGGGCAAATTTTTCTAAACTGTAACCTGTGATAGATAGTGAAGTTATGAAGATAATTTGTATTTCGTTTAGTATGTATACATGTGTCGTCTTTGCATTACAAAGTCTTCAAACCATTTCTTCATTTCACCAGTAACTTGAAGTATAATAGGTTTCGTGTATGTATCTGTGTGATGAGGGACCTGCAAAGTCTGGCAATGGAAAGGGCTTTGTTCCAAGGCTTTGGGTCTTTGAGTTGAAGAGTAAGAACTGCAGCCTTCAGCATTTCTGGAAACCCTGGGAGGTGTAAACGTTGGCTTAGCTGAAAAGCTGAGTAATTCACTCAGAAAGCAGTGAACAGTCTGCAGTGTGTTTTTTTTCTCTGAGCTCTGCCAATGTATGTTATGGAGAAATGGCTAAATGAGGAAATGCATGAAAACATTTCCTCAATTCACACCTCCCACTCAAGTGACAGTTCAAAAACTGAGTCAGAAGGGCTAAGAATTGCTCAAAAGTAGTGCTGGAATTTGGCATTGGCTTCGGAGCCAGGATTTCATCTTCATTTTGTAGTATATTACCTGCTGCTATTGTAAACTGTCTTAAGTCTTAGCCAGTGAAAGACCTTCATTGAAGACTGATGGTTCCAAATCAGTTATTTTTTCTCACCTCTTACTCAGATTTTTGATTTTGGAAATCCTTTGAGTTTCTTTGGCAACAAGTAGCAAACTGCTGCTGTTTTAACTTTGATTTTTCTGGACTTGTTCCATATTTGAATAGACAAAATTTAACTGTATTGTCCATTTGGCTATAGCTATCCGAAGAAGTAAAATACTGATGGATTGCCCATATGAAAGTAAAAACTCAGTAATTACTGTGTTAGTGTTGTAAACATTGTAGAAAGTTTTATTCCTAGATTTAGGGGTTTTACTGGCTAATGCCTGTAACAACTGCTTCTACAGAATAAGATGCAACAGCTAATGCTCATCATTTCAGCAGCTGAATATCAGATATATAGGAGATGCTGAAGCTGAACTACCTAAGAACCAGCTGAACATATTATTAACCAGCCTTTTGGCTGCTGGATGGGTGGCTGAGGTGTTGTTTTGCTTATCTCAGTTGTACTCCGTCAAGCAACAGCACAGCGCTGCTCAGATTTTGGTAGAAGATCCTGAAACAAACCTGGCATTGCTATGGCTTGGAAATAATGGAAGAGGATATGGCAGTAAGTCAGTCAAAAGCTGCAGCCAAAACTGAGCGCCGTATTTTGGTTAGCAGGGAGTCAGTGAAAGAATAACGCTCTGCTGCTGCTACGATGAGTCTGGCAGTTCTCTCTGCCTGTCTCATCCATTCTGGTTACAGATGTCTCATTCATCAGTGGAGTACTAGTCTGGGAGGGACTTGCTGGATATAGATACGATCTCTGCTGTATCTGGTGGGCATGCAGTAAGTCAAAACCCAGAACGAGATAGTTTTGTTTCAGGTAGTCACATGAGCATCCGGAAATAAAATCATGGCTTAAATTTTGTGAAGGCAGTAGAAGAGTGTGAAAAAAGGCTCACAAAGGAGGGATAGCTGTAATTGCAAGGCTGAGAAAAGGCAGATTTGTTTTGAGCACATTCTGTCTGAGTGGCCGTTTATTTACTTGTTCAGCTTTCATGGAAGCAGCAATATTTTTGTAAAGCCCCTTTGAGCACTACATTAAGTCATCTTAATGCATTTATTTCAATGGTAGTAAAAAGCATATAGATAGCAAGGGTTAATAGGAACTCATGCTACCTGCTGTCCTTCAAATCCTGAGAATTGTGATGAATGAATAACCTTGCCCACATACATCAAAATCCTCAAATTTGAATTCATCTGTCAATCCTTTCATAATCATGAGCAAATAGTAAGGTGCACTTGTTAGTGCTGCTAACATCCCTGTGTGAGATGTGATTCACAAAATACATGTTATGTACCTGGGTTCAAGCTGGCCTGGCAGTGTGAGTATGTTTGCTTAGTAATAAGCGTCCTGCTAATACTTCATTTATCTAGCACAAAAGGCTGCATGTTACAAAAGCACAGTCATATTGCTCGATATAAGATGGCCAACAGTAGTATTTCATTAGTATGGACATGTTCTTGATTGAGTTTCCTATCAAAAGTAAACATCACAGTAAAACCTGCACAATTAAGGAGCTTTTAGCAGGGAGGTTTATAGGGGAAAATTCTTACTCAAGCATTTCTGTTTGGGAATAGATGGTGTGGAAATGTTGCCTTGTTTGAGAATTAGTCCTTGGTCATAGCAAGTGCAAAAATATCTCTTGTGCCTGTCATCAGCTCTGCTGGCAGAATGAAAGAAGGAAATTCCCATAGCTAATAAATGACACATAGCCCTTAGACATCACACTTATTTTTTTTTGTGCCTCTTCCCACATCTGACAAGTAGTTGCTTAAATATGCTGCTTTGTAAAAATAACCTTATTTTAAAGTCCTGTGTAGTGCTGGGTGATTTCAGAGTGTGAGGGACCCTGGCTGCTCCGTTGCCTGGGGAGCAGTTAACACAACTGGGTGTTACTCCTGGGATGCCAGGGTAGAAGCATCCCCAGGAATCTGTGGGGTATTCCCATACTGTGCTCCATGTTAAAATGCCACATTTCTTAGAGAAGTCTATCTTCGTGTGTTTTTTTTTTTTTTTTTCCTCTCTATATGTTTTTCATCTGCTGAAATCCTACTGAGGATAATTAGCAAATAGTCCTCTGAAAGGCTATCTAATTAATGGAAAATTGGAGTTGCATGATTTTGCTCCAGAGATGAAAGGAATCTATGTTTCTAGGTGCAAGAATGGCCCTGCATTATCTTTCCTTAATATATTTCAGGGATGTAAAGTAATAGGTCAGGAAGGCTCCGAATCTTTTAGTGATTAGCCTACAATCTACTGAAATAATGAGGAATATGGAGTTACTTAGGAGAATTTGGGCAATCCTGCCAGTTTAAATGAGATATTAATATTGCTGAAATTTGCCAATTTCTGTGGGGATTTGAGAATCAAAACTGCTAATTGACACCTATTAATTGACTACATTCATCTGTTCATCCTTTCTTGAATGCATGTTATGACTTAACTTCTTCTCTATCACTGTCTCCTCCTAAAGCCACACACCAGCCCACGTGCCAGCAAACGCTATGCTCGTAAGCTTGCTATTTTGTGATAATTAAATTTGAGATGTCTGCATTTATCAGAAAGAAGAGTAAAGTGATCCAAAATTTTATTCATTTGTATTCTAGTGCTAATAATTAGCATGCTCATGCAGAATAGGAAGCTTGGTAGATTTAAATCTGCCTTCCCACCATCAACTCCAGCCCTGCACACGCATTCTTTAACTTGCTCATTTGCAGTAGGTGCAGATTTTCAGATGTAAATTAGGTAATCCTCATTAACTAAAAATTGGACATAGCAGTACAGTTTTAGAATAACCCTAATGCCCTTTTCCCCTCAATCCAAATCAAATTATGGCATACACAGAAATTACCGTGAGGTTCAAACAGTAGACAATGGCTAAATCTGATGCAGAGGCACATCCTGTTTATTCCAGAAGGAGCAAGCGTTGATTGAAACGTGTTTGCTGAACATCCCTTGAGATGTGTGGTTCTGTTTATAGTAGTTGCCTTTGCTCTGGAGGGAACTGATTAATTCTATTTAAATGCTACAGCAGAAAAGCGAGTCTAAAAGAAAATAAGATGAAATGTTTTGTCTATTATCATCTACTTCCTATTAGTATTTAATATTATCTATTTTATTTATGCATCTCTAACGAAAATCCAGGGACTAATAAAGATGAGCTTAATCCTGTCTCATGCATTTCCCTATAGGTCATTAGATCATTACTTTGTATTTGCCAACAAGAAAGTGATGTGCTGTGATGCTCCCCAGTGTCATTTTATTCTGGAATATCTTAATGTAAGTCAAAGATTTACATAGAAGTTATGAGATGTTAGGAAAAGCTCCATATTCATTGCAAGGGAAGAAAAGGGCTTGAAATAGAAAGCTCATACAAGAGGCTGATTCCCATTTTAGTAAGGAAACTCAAAAAATGTGGATTATTAGGACGGTTTAAACACACTGTCTCTAATGAAAACAGCATCTGCTACAGTACATAGCACTCCCAATCCTATGAGCTCCATTCAGTCCTAAATAAACTCATTCATATTTTGTACCACTATGGGTGCAAATTATCATCTCTCCCTGCAGGTTGTGTCTTCAGAGGTCCACACCCAAGAAGACAGTGAAACAAAGAGCAGTAGCAAACCCAGGGATGTAAAATAATAATAACATCAACTGCATGCCTGTTTTAAATTAGAATACCTACGTAAGTGTCTTTGTAGGTCTTTGCAGTGAAAAAAGAATATTTTTTTTCTTGGTTGGCTCTTCTTTTTTTCTTTTCTCTCCTTACGTGTCTTAGGATGGTTCTAAAGTTTCTTCAACTGATTATAAAGCTATGAAGTTGCAATTTGTTTCTAGGTTTATCACAACTACTTTTTTGAATGTAGGAATGAAAATAATGTTAACACTTAGAGATTTACGCGTCCGTGGCAGTAGAAGCTGTACTCTGGTTTTAAGGTTTTTTACAGATTCTCAAGTGCAGGGAGCATGAAAGAAAGCATGATGTCACCTTTGTACTTTGAAGCTCAGCTGGAAACAGGAGTGTTTCTACCCTGAGAAATTTTTCAGTGTTTATAAATACTATCGAAAGGGAATTAAAACAATCAATGGAAAATCCCTCTGAAATGCTCACTTTGACTATCAAAACATGAAAAAAAAATAAATTCTTTCACCCGAGTTATTTTAAGTTTCCATATGGACATAAGTTCCAGTGGAGGTCCTCAGTTTTCCAACACAGTTGAATTTTTCAAGACAAAATTTGTTGAAGTTGTGTTTTTCTGAAGTCAGGATAGATATGGTGCCTTACTGTACTGCTTCTCATAAAAAAGTACGAAAATTATGCTGGGTTGGGTCGTCAAAATTTTTCAGTGTTCAGTGAACCACAATATAAATGATTTTTATTATATTTCTCCCTCAAATAATGCTGAAAAGAGGAACGTTGCACCTACTTCACAAACAATAGCCCCTGAGGAATATGAAAGATTTACGTTCATTTATACAATATTTAAAGTAAGAGCACTTCACAGCATGTGACTGTCAGTGTTGTCATGGCAGCAACTGAAGATGTCAGAACTGGACAAAGCAGAAGACTTAGGTCTGCCCAAGCTGAAGCCAGCAGCTCGCCTGTTTTGTTGCTGTGCTTGAAAAGAATGAGAGCAGTTTGGCCTGCTGATTTCTTCATTTAAAATCAAGGCTTTCTCTAGTTAAAAAAAAAAAAAAAGAAAGAAAGGATGTGCAAGAAGAATGGCATGAAACACACAAACCATCCATTGAACGTTGCTTCTCTTGTTTTGCTATGGCAGCTTATGTTGTATTAGAAAAATGGGAAAAGGAATAGCTGGTTTCACTGGTTGAGTTGGCAGGCTGTTTAAGCCCCTATATAGTTCCCTTTTCTTTCCCCATTTTAAAGAGTTTTTGCTGATGGCACATGGCTGGGATCTGAGGAAGGATGTGCTACTAATGGGTCTTAAGTGTGGCTCTTCTTTTGGATTCTTTGATGTAGTGTAACTTCTCACAACTTATCACATAGCCTTTTGGCACCATTCTGTGTATTTCCAAACGTAGTTCATTACCACATCTGTCAGCTCAATTTGGTTTGCTTCCTCCCAGTGTGTTTTTTTATACCTATGTGAACATGAAAACATGTGGGAGCGTATTTTGCTTTGCACTGCTAAACTTTCTTTAGTTGGAAGATGCATACAAATGACTTACTTTGCTTTTTTATAAATTTCATTTGACATGAACTATGCTTTGTTGCACTTTATTGCAGCTTCTCAAATTCTTAGTGAAGTGTAGGGGATCAAGGGCCTAGGGTAACACTGAAAGAGTGTATGTTCTTCCATTCTGTTAGGAGTTGATTAGCTTCCAAAATAAGACCTGTTATTTGAAGATCTTTTGTTACAGAGCTTTAAAGATCCTTCAAGATTGACTTAGCACACCAGGTCATGTTTAATAGGTTTTAATTCCTTTTTTATGAAAGGTTAACAGTCCACTTATGTAAGTATATATACTGTCTTATTGAAATTGAGTGACAATAAAGTAATATTTATAATATAAGTTGTTGATCTGTATGCTCAGATCAAATGAAATCATTGCATTGATTTTGATGGGCACCGGATGAGATCAGAGTCTAATGACGAATGCTGTATTGCAGTGGGGTATGTAACTATGCTTACATTGGGTGATTGTTTTTCAGTACTCTCCTTGTATAACCAATGGCAAGGCTATGCTGATCTTTCTCAAAGTGTAGGAAATATGTACAAGTACAGTGAGTCAGTGCATGCCAACAAGGTTTTGTAAATGCCATGGTGCAGAAGGTGACTAACAGGGATAACGAGTCTTTGTTGTTGTCATTAGCCTTGATTTAAAAAGGACCTAGAAGAAGTGTTAGATATTTCAGTTTTAAAAATAAAAAGGTACCTTATCATTGTACACGAACACAACAGACATATAAAAGCAATCAAGTATTATTTGAAGTTCTGTTTAAATCTGTTTCGCAGTGAGATTTTTTGGTAGCAATTTTTTTGTATGGAGCTGTGCAAGTTCAGAATGGTGCTGAGAGGAAAGGGATGCTGTACATCCATTGCAGGGCACTGCAAGATAGAAATTAAAAAAATCTTAGCACCAGGGGAACATGAGCTATGAGGGGAAACAGGATTGGTGCAGACAACATGCACTAATATATAAAAAGATAATTTTATAGAGTATTTATAAAATTGTTTTGATTTGTTTCATACATGCATTCTTTTACCTTTATTTCTGTATCAGTGAACTTTTCTCTTAAGAATTGCATTCTGTGACACTTCCCATGAAATTAGTAATCTAGTCTCTCTTGTGTTCAGTTATGTACAGCTCCCAGACACCAGCACCTTGTTTTACAAATTCCTTCCCAATGGAACTTAACAATCCATTGATTCCATTTGCATCAGTATGAAGCTACAGATTTAATCCAAAACCTGTTAGGTCATCAAAGAACATCAATGTCACAGATCAAAAAATCATTGCTGTGTGTGTTCCGTGGCAGAAGTAAACAGTTGAGAAAAGTAATTTCCATTGACTAATGTACAGCATTAAAAAAATCATTCACAGTTTTATTTAAAGTTCTTGCCATTGTATTAACTAACACTTCATGAAAGTTTCTTCTTAGTCTTGATGCCATTTCTTTCTAATAAAAACCTTGTATAACAAAAAGAGCGACAACAAAACCCCTTTGTTTGCTAAAAGAGGAGGTGAATACTGTTTGATATAAAGGGGTTTATCCTGGGATTATGCTGCTTCTTGGAGTAGCAGTGCATGGAAAACATAAACTAACTGGTGTTCTTTGAGTTTTACTAATTTGATTATGAATAGTAATTTGCAGCCTTTTAATCTACTAATGTTTTAACATCACATTTTATCTGATGTTACCTGGACTATTTTTTTTGTCCAAGTAAATTAAACTCATCTAACAGAGACAGGAATGCAAGTTCGATTACTTTGATTGGAATTAGCAGTGGACATGTCAAGTCAATTACTCTAAAACTAGAGAAATGCAAAGGAGTGTGGTATGGGTGGTGACACTGGAACAGGCTGCCCAAGGAGGTTGTGGATGCCCCATCATTGGAGGCATTCAAGGCCAGGCTGGATGTGGCCCTGGGCAGCTTAGTCTGGTGGTTGGCAACCCTGCACGTAGCAGGGGGATTGAAACTAGATGGTCATTGTCAACCATTGTCCTTTTCAACCCAGGCCATTCTGTGATTCTATGTTTATCATTTACTGTTTCAGAATACTGCATTCTTCAGAGGAGCTGTTAAGACTGTCCTGACTCTGTATGTTACTGAGTAGGATTTCATGCTGGTTCCTACCTATTATCAAGATTGAGCAACTAGAAGAAAACTGGAATAGTTTTTAAATGTTTTTATTTAAAACAACAGTATCACATACTTCCAATAAACTTATTTGTAATTCATGCATTATAAAGCTACAAAGCCTTATTATAAACATAGAAGAAAGGGAATTTGTTACAAAGGCTCACATTTAATTGCAGGTTTTATTGAATGGCTTAGAGCCTGCAGCTAACCTAATATATTGGCTTTGTGCACTAAGCCCAATTGCAGTGCAGTTCTGTGTTTTCTGTGTGCCTGTTTTCTGTGCTGTCCTTGCTAGTAGAATGTCTGTGTTACAGCACTGAAGAAGGACTGATGACAAGGTTCTTTATTGTGGCCCTTAGCAATAGGTTGCTAAGATTAGCACTCTGAGAAAGTGATCTGTCTGAAGGGCTTTCAATTCTTTCCTACAGTCATAGTCAACAGAGAACTATCAGACAGCTGCTTCTGCATCTGACAGGTTTGCTTATATGTCAGCCCAGAAAGATGAAAAAGATAACACAGAGGATTTTCTTTTCTTCCTCCTGACTTTTGATTTCCTTGGCAGAAGTGTCTTTGTCCAGAACTTGGATTTCTAATTAAATCTGGCTATGGATGTTGAGTTTTCATTGTTAGGTGGTCTGTACAAAAGAATTAATAACCCAGTTCAAACTTTGTCTTTTTCACATTCTGGCAACCGTACGAGACATAGAGGGTTTGCCATCTTTTAGCTGCTGAGATAAAATCATGCTAACAAAAGGAACAAAATATCTTTCATTTAAAAAAAATATGGGCAAACAAGGTCCAGCAAAGTGAAAACCTTCTGGACTTGCACAGCTTAAAGTGCATTTGGGAATAGAAAATTGTAAAGTTATTAGATAGTGAAGAGCTAACATGTCTTCCGCTAAAGACAAAGCTAAATACAACTAAGAGACGTTTGCTTTTGTAGAATGAGAGCTGGATATCCAAGCTATGGTTGGATAGATTACTATTTTCTCTTCTAAGCTTACAAAATGGCCTTCATTAGGAAGAAACCAGCAAACACCATTTCATCTGTTAGAGAACTCTAAGTCATTGTATCCTGGGAATAACCAGACCTGGCTGGAAGTCAGTACATTCAACAGTGAGTAGCAACATATATGTACAAGCCTGGAATTCTCTCCCTTTTTAATCAGGAATTTTACTTGCAATTAACTGTATTACTTAACTGTTTTGTACAAATAAGATAATCTTCTCTAACAGAAATAGGAATGTAAGTGAAATGTTACTTTGATCAGAACTCATGATTTGCTATTGAAATACAAGGTAAAATCAGCCTGTTGGTCCAAATAAACTGAAAGATGACATTTATGTTTGTCACTTGCTTTTCAGTTAATTTATCATTGAAATGATTAATAGGGTAAGATTCTAGACAATAATGTGCCATGAGATACCCAATAATACAATAAGTGGAAATAGAGGTTGATAGCACAGCACAGAAATAAAATTAAATGATAATTATATTTGCAGATTCAAAGCTATCATAGTCAGTTGTGTATTTATTCAAATTAGCATAACTGACCAGTAAAAAGAATGTGCAAAGTTGTGGCAGTTTTTCCAGTTTCCAGATAAGTGGCATTTTATTCCAACCCCACTTTTTCTATGTTTGAATTTACATATTTGACAAATACCCCAACGAGAGGAGTTCTTGAACATATAGACCAGTAAGAGGATTGCAGTTGGTTTTGCACTTTTAAAAAGAAGATTCTGAGAATGTGGAAACTCCCCTGTGAGAATTTTACAGGTGTGAGATGTTAACTGGCTCCATGTCAACACTGGCTGCGTCTACAGCCCAAAAATCTGAATGGCCTTTCCTACAGTCAGTAGGAGTATCTAAAACTCACTACACCAAAAAGCAACTTAAAATGGGAATAGTGTTTTTAAATAAAAAGACTGACTTAACATTTCTCCATTAGTTCACAGAGGTGCCTGGAATGCTTTGCATTCTTAATGTCCCTTTATAACGAAATCTCTGCATTATTGCACTGTATTCTGACAACTGTTTAATTGTATTTGGCAGCTTGTTTTGGTTTTGGAACAGCTTGTTAGCCATCTAATTAAAATGGGGATTACTGTGATATGTAGTCTGTTTCTTAAATTTATAGGGATGATGAAAAAGTATGTAAAGAAGACAAATTATTTTTCAATGATAAAAAAAAAAGCTTCCCAGCTCAAATCTTACTTCTTTTTCATATTTGTGATGTCATTACAATGCTCAGAGACCAAATATTTAATATGAGACGTGAGTATGAATTTCTTCTAATATTATCTTTGCATACCATGTTTCAATCTTTGTATGAAAGCAGTGTGTAGGAAAATAAAACCAAGCATTAGGCTCCCCTCTTGCACTTCTCCCATTGTTGATGGAAGGACACAGTTGTGACAGGAGTCTCTGGTTGGTATAAGAAATGCTGTGCTGATCTGCATGGAAGAACAGTTGGCTCTGGAAAGAAAGCTTGCTGCCCTGCTGTGTTGGGTTGTGCTCTGTTCCCTCTGGCTTCCAGGTTGGAGTAACCATTCCCTGTCTCAGGATCCTCTGTGAACCAGATCTGGTCACAAACAGGCTCCAGTGAAGGAAACAATCTTGAATTTCTAAATCACAAATGCATATTTGCAGAGAATTTATTCTAGTTCTGTTTATCCTCCTCTAGATCAGGACTTGCCACCTGTTAGTTGAGGGAGGAACCAGACAAAAATACCAAGGAAAGTGTCAAGCAAATAGCTTAGCTTACCCCCACTCATTCCAACAGATTTCCTGTTGCATTTATATGCAGTGGCAAAATAGAGCACAGCTAAATTTTTTTGCCAGAAATTGTTTAAAGCAAGGAGTTGAACCAACCAGCCTGGTTTATCATTTAATTGAGTTTGAACATAGTTTATAATAGGTCTTTCATATAATTATTTTAGGTATCTTCCATATTAGATGTCCAGCTGACAGTTTTGTGAGGACTTATTTTTCTGTGTTCCAAATTAAAAAACTTTGAAAAGTATCTAAACCTGAGGTTGCCAAAAATGGTCACTTTTGTGTTCCAGAGTCTCACTGCATTTGTTTTATATAACTCTAAGTGAAAAGAAAAACTGCTCGTAATAACCATAAAAAGTGCTTTTAATAACACCACATCAGTGGGTTTGCATTAGTCACATCAAATATTAGGACAATTAATTAAAAAAAAATTATAAAAGTTATAATTACATTACAGCAATGTACGATAAAGGACAACCCAAAATTATTTTCATTATGTTTTATTCAGCGCCTGTTACACTTTTACAGTGCTGCTGTATTTCTATAGCAAAGTGAGTCTGCTTTGGTTTTCAGAGGTCTGTTGAAATACTTGTGTAAAAATAGAGCATCTTACAACTGTTAAGGGAATGCTATAAAGATCATTTCTAACTGGGTTACCATTTTCAGTATTTAACTTTTGCGTTTCTAAAAGTTAAGGCAGTGCTTTTAGAATGTGAAATATCATAAAAGGCAACTTACCACACTAAACAACTTACCAAATAGTGACGTTCTTGGAGTCTGCTGTCATTCTTTGCAGAATCGCTAGATGCTTCCATATGGCAAACTACTTTTCATGTGTGTAATATCTTGAAATGTTGAAATACTTCAGTGCCATTTTATAGCTAAGAACTCTAAAAAAGGGAATGTTTAAGGGCTTTCCAAAAGTTATGCAAGAAGGGAACATGGTGTGTGATGTGACAACCACGTGGATCTGGCTGTCTTTCTCAACAACTACACTTCAGAGTGCACTTGTTCTGGTTCCATTACCCTTAAATCTCTTAGAACCCTCTATCCAGTTCTCTTTCCTTACCTGTGAAATGGAGGCTCTGATTGTTTTAGATTATTTTTGAGGTCATTGTAATATGGCTATGATCTTCTATTGGAGAATCAGTCAGAGTTGTTCCATGGGCAACACAGTCTGAAGATGTTTACTGTAAGATTTTAAAATGAAATTCATTATTTTATACTTTACTAATTAGAAACCATGTCTGTGGGGTGCTGGACAGGCATTCTGGTTAGTTAGGTACAGCCTTTGTTGGCCACAGAATTTTGCAATTTAATGCTATATCTACTTTTTTTTTTTTAAATATACAAACATGTGCGTGTATATGTATGTATGTATATATATACATATGTAGACATTGCTGGTTGGGCTGTATAGTTAGCCTAAATCCATGCATATAAATTCTACAGTTATCTTTCTGAGCTGGAGCTTGCCTATGAAATCATTTTTTCTTTGATTTGTGAGGATGCCTCAGTCTTTCCAGTGTGACCCCAGGACACAAACTTCCCAGGACATGAGAAAAGTGGCAATATTTCAGCTCTTTTATTAACAGTTCAGACTCCTGCCAGCAGCATCCAGGCTGGGCATTCTTGTAAGCTAAAGGCTGGATGGCTCTGCCTTGAGCTGATGGATCTCCAGTGACTGGTAAAAGATGTTTAGCCTCAGTTTAAACTGTTAATAATTTGAGTACAACTTGTGAGCATGAGTTTCCTGGATTTCTGTGAAGCTTCCAGAAACCCAGTTTAGCCAGCATTTATAAACCTTCACCTCTTGCTTATTCTGCTTAGGAAGGTTAAAGCAACTGACTAAATTCCTAAGAATTCATTACACTGTGGATCTGAACACTTCTAACTTTACCTCCAGTCAGTAAAACATCAACAAAATAGGAAAGAAGTTGCCACCGGAGAGTCTCCTAAATGGAATAACCTTGATTTGGATACAGAGGGTTGCAAATCTTGGCCCCATGGCTTTAGAAACAGCTGTTGAGTTTGTTCAGCATCGCATCATTCAGCATTTCTAGTCACTTTTGGTGTTTTTTAGCCAAAGTAACGCCTATTCCTTGTTTGTGTTCAGAGCCAAACTGCCCTCCTTGGCTTTGGAAGCTGGTGTCAAGTTTGAAATTGCAAAGCTTTTGGGCTGTAGTTACAAACAGGAAAAGCTTCCCTGGTAAATGTGAAGCTATGGACTTTTGCAACATTTTAAACTTTTTCAGTTGTTGTCTTTGGCATTGAAGTTTCAATAGCACACGGTATTACTAAAAGACAGTGTGCTTTAATGTCACTGCCCTGAATTCTTCAGGCGTGATTCAAGTGACATCATTTGAAATGCAGCAGATTAAACTGTATACCTGTGTATTCAAATACACTGTTTTACCATGTGCATGCAAGGAAAAGTAGTGTCTCTTACACAATTTTAAGTGTTAAAAATAGCCCTATTCTTAAATGCAAGTATTTGCATTTAGCATCTTTACAAAGCTCAGCCTGAGAAAACTGGAGCAATAACATATGGACACTCTTCTTCTTCCTGCCCCCTGCAAAGCCACAACTAAACTAAAATAGCACTCTTCCTTTTCTAGCTGTCTCTCTTTTTTTCTTTCCCCTGGTATGATTTATTTTCAGGTAATGTAGTTTCAAAACAGAAGGTTGGCATGTGAGAAAGGAAGCACAGGAGCGTGTGAAGCAGTGGGATGCTGGGCAGGAGGGCTCCTGCTTCCTCCTTGAGTGGACACTGCAGTGACTGCTCTGCATAGTGCTTGGGCTCATGTCACAGGCTCCTGAGCAACCCTGGTAATTCTGCCTTTCTGGAGTTGCCTACTTTCATTTTTTCTTTGTGTTTTTGTTTTTTTTTTTTCTTTTTTCAAAAAGCTTTCCCTTACCTCGTGTAATTTAGCCTTATTGTGCTTGAAAGAGTGACATGAACCATTGACTGCTGTGGTGTATTTGATTTATCAGGTTTTAGTGCTATATGCACCAAAGCGTGTCAGAGAAGGCTTGTTGTTTATGGAAGTAATTTCAGCAGCTGTTAAAAGAGACATTACTACTTCTGAAATCTGGAACTGATTTACTCTTGATCTGCGTCCCTTTGTCACTCACTGTTTGCTTGCTTTTCACATTACTGGTACACTCTTGGGAATTGTCTGGTGTGTACTAGAGAAAAGTGATTGATTGTTCTCTCCACATGGATAACTTTTTCATCATTTGTAAAGTAATTCATTGGGTTTTTTTTGCAGTAGGATTGTTTCATAGTTCACGATCTAAAAACCAGAGAGCATAGTTCAGCCCTGCTAAGTTCCAGAGCTGATGTACTCGTTGGTGGCACATGCCAGTGAAAGCATGAATCACAGAACTGCAGAATATCTGAAGTTGGAAGGGACCCACAAAGATCATTGAGCCCAACTCCTGGCTGCACACAGGAAACCCCCAGAATCCAAACCCTACGTCTGAAAGCTCTGTCCAAACACTTCTTGAACTTCTCTGGCTTGGGGCTGTTATCACTGCCCTGGGGAGCCTGTTCCATGATCACATCCACTCTCTGCTCAGAACCTTTTCCTGACACCCAGCCTGACCCTCCCCTGGTGCAGGGTGCTCTTCTGGTACTAGATAGGAACATGAAGGCAAATTATACAGAAGTGAATCAAGAAAGTAAACTTTATGTCTAGACAGCTTTGCTGTTTGAGATTGCTACAACTGGTGAGCATCATGGTGTACAGAATAGTCATTTTGGGATAACTATATCCACACTGCCTGCTTGAAAGCTGTGGCTATTTAATGTTGGAAATGGAAGTCTCATGGTCCTTTACCATAAGACAGTGATGCAGTGGCAAGAAAAATACCCTGAGAAAATGTGTGAACAAAGGGAATTAAGGGAGAACTCATTGGTTTAATTCTTTGAAAAAACCAAAAAAAGTAGATTATTTAAAAGTTATGAAATTGAAGCTCTGAAAAATAAATGGTTTCAGAAAAAGAAGTCTGAGAATCAGAGGTAAGAAGAATAATTATTTTTTCTAAGATGTCAGCAAATAGAATGTAATTTTTTGGGTTAGACAATTCACAATGCTCTGAGACAGAACTGTTTCTTCATTAGTAAATTGGGAAAATAATTGATACACAATATTGTAGTTTACTGAAGTCAAGAATGTAATGGAAATCTGTAGTTGCTAAATATTTTATCATTGCAATAGATTAAAACAAACAAAAAATTCTATTAGCTGAGTGTATGGAATGGAAGATATGCCATTGATGTTGTTGCCACTGATGACATGTACATAACGCTGATGGATGGCACTGGCTCTGCCCATGCAGATTAAATGTCTGGCAGTGTCATCTCTGAGATCCTGGCTGTGCCATAGTTATTTGTAGAATATTGCAGGAACTGTGGGTGTGTGCATGAAACTCCATTTAGTTTGCTGTAGTAAAATTTCTGTGTGTGGGGAAAAAAGGTACCTGGGGAAATATGTGTGTAGCAGCTGGTCCTGGCACTCATCAGCTGAATTTATGTCAAGTCTTAATGGTAATAGAGCTGTGATTGTTCTTTGCTTTGGTTGTTGTGGGGGGAATTTTTTTGTGGCTTCTTAAAAAGGTATTTCTCATTTAGTTTCCCAGGTTTGGAATGGATTTATTTTGAAGTATTTATTATTGATGTTTTACTGACACTGGAGATAAAAACAGGCTGTGTTTCAGTTCTGATGCAGTACAGCTTCCAGTCCTCACGCTCTGCTCTGCACAACCTGCAAGATATGCAGAGTGCTACAATAGTAATAAACCTGACATTTTCAGTGATGTTTAAATTGTCAACTGATTTCTGCTAAGTGAAGGTCATGTGTTTTGAAGCCCCAGCATTTTATGTGCAGGCACACAGGTGTGTTTGTCAAAAGATTAAGGTTAAGGTGGACGTGCTAGATTGATGTCCCACCGAAAAGAACTTCCTAGAAATAGTGTCCCCTTTCCAAGTAGGTAATAGAAGACTTTCTGACAGACAGAGGAGGTGCTTGTGTGAACCATTCATTGCAAAACAAAGATGTCTGGCTGGGAGAACCGGAGGCACAGTTAATTCTCTGTCCTTTTTCGTGCTTTATCTGTTTGTACAAAAAGGTACCAGGTGCTCTCCCTACACAGATAACAGAGAGCCCCAGGGTTCCTGTGAGTGCAGAATCTCTGGGAACGCATTTGAGGTGGTTAAACTTGGCAAAGGCTAACAGGAAACCAGGCAGTTATGTTGGTGCCACTTTGTTAGGGCATAGGATTTTTCTGAGGCACGTAGGAACAGGAATGAAAGAAATTTGTGGTTAAGGGAGTATTATTCTTCATTTGGAATTAGTTTGGAGGGAATAAAGGAATTATAGGAAAATTTGACCTGTGCTTTGGCAAACCTCACAAATTGATGTTGCTGTACAGGTAGAAGCAGTGGTAGATTTGTGGCTTACTGTGCTGCCTCTATTTTTAGTTTCTGACCGCTTGCAAATTCTGTTTACAAATGTCAGGAAAATGCATTAGGATTATCTGCTTGTTGTAGAGGTAATAAAATGCTGTCCAGTTTAGCCAATAGAATAGCTAAAAGCAGGCTCCCACTGACATGTCAGTGTAGCTGCTAAATGCATACTGTGGCTCCACAGGACTTCTAAGCTGCCTAAGCTACCTGCTACTCTTTCCTTATTGCTTGTTTCCTGTCATCCTGATTTATTATGGAGATTAGGAGCCTTTTAATTTTTTTTTTAAATTCTTTTAACATCAGTGGCTCATCTGAGAATAACTGAGAATGTGCATTGAGGAGAAAGGAAGGGGTGGGATGAGGGTTCAGCAAGAGCTCCTTAATCTATTCCTGCAATGCTATGTGTAACTCATGGAGCATGGCAGTTATACTGAAGGCACAAGGACTGAGTGTCCCTAGCCCTTCTTCCAGTGATCTCTAGAACCTGGCCTTTTATTTTAGCCTTTTACCAAGGGATTGCTAGGGATACCAGCCCTCAGAAAATCTTTTCTGTCGCTCTTATTCACTAGCCAGCAAGAGGGTAACGAATTCCACTTTGAAGGCAGTCTAGAAATAGAAATAAGAGGAAAGTATGGCTTTGAATGAATGTTAGAGTACAAAGGCAATAACTCCCAGAACAGGACAACCTTGTGTGTACCTGTGAATGCCCAGTTCTGGTGGTGTGATTTCTGCAGTTTTTGAAGCTGTATGTCTCTAGGGAAGCATGCAATGGAAATCTGATGGGAAACATATTTTTATGCCATGAAGTGTTTAAACTTGCAGCTGGAACACTGCAGGCTCACGTCAGCTTGTCAAGTGTAGCTCTTGCCTGGCAAGTCTGACCAAGAAATAGAGGCTTTTTTTTCACCTAGGAGATGAAGGATGGGAAGTCTTGATTTAGTAGTGAGAGGGAGATGTAAATCCATCCTTACTGTCTGAATACTTTACAACTGAGAAAAAGTGAACCTGGGAAGGAACTTGACTTTTCTTCATGTTTTGTATCAAGAGAGTCTAAATATTTGTGATATATGGCATGCATGTGTCCAGAGCTAACTGTTAGATGAATAAACAAAGGGTTATTTATTCCAAGATTTTAATTGCTATTTATCCAGATAAGTACCACAGAGCTGTAGCTTGCAATTACTGAAAAGAACAGTCATACCACAGCAGCTCTGTCCTGCCAAGCTGTTCTAATGAATGATGAAATACTGAAAACTAGCCATTGCTTTTGTCAGCCTGAAACTGACAGTTGTTGATGAGTCTTTTTTTTTTAGCTCAAGTATTTTTATTTTTATGAAAATGTATTTTTAATAGTAAATGAGCAGATAGCTGTTGGTGGAAAAAGTGGTAAAATTAATCCTGTGCTTTATTCATAGTCAATTGTAGTACTGGAACTGGAGTGCTGTGTGCATTTTAAGGGAGAACGGGTTCAGTTAGTCCTGCTCTCAACCCTCAGTCTGCAAAATGCAGCAAGGAAACCACAGCTGCTCGGTGCCTGGGGGCTTGCTCATAGCCATAGCAGTGCTGTTGGCCTCCAACAGCAGTTTGATGCAGTCCCAGATCAAAGTGATGGCATTTTCTCTTCTGTGCTTCTTTATTGGGATTCATCTGTGCTATTGGGGGTGGTTTTTTTGTTTCTTTTTTTGCTAGACTACTATCTACAACTGGAAACTGAGATGGTGGAACTAGGATGCATAGAATCAAATGATCTAAATGACACCTTTTTTCCTCCTAAACTTTAGTCTATTTTTAAAGAGTCAATTTATTTTTAGAGGCAAAACGCTATCAAAAGTGAAGCTGGTTAAAATGTTTCCCCTTACTACTTCTGCTTTGGGAAATCATTGATTCAATGGAATTTGAAACATTTCTGTGTGAATAACATGTAGGCTTTTAGGCAAAAAGATGACAAACAAGGTGTCTGAATGGACCTGCATAACTTCATGGCAGCCAGCTGGTGGTCAGGTGGGCTTTTGTGCCTTGGTGGAGCAAAAAGCACTTAGGGATGTGAATTTTTCTGAAATTGTTATTTTACTCAGAACCTCATCAGAGAGACAGCTTGCTTCATAAACACCAGTTTCTGAATGCTCTGCTGAACTTTATACCACTACTGTTTTGAAAGAAAGAAAAGCATCTCTTGAGTGATCTCTAGGTCTTGTACCCCTTTTCTAAGTGTTGGTCAGGTCATTCTAGTGGCAGCTGGGTGAAACTAAGTCCATGTGTTGAAACTAGTTTTCTAGGTTCCAGCTGAGAGAAGAAAAGATACAAAAAAAAAAAAAAAAAAAAAAAAAAGTTTAAATGATTCTAAATAATGTTTTCTTTCCTTTAGCTGTCTCCGTAATGAGATACAGTGCATCATCGTTTGGATTTGCTGTAAGTAGAAATAAGAGTTAAATATTCTCTACTGTTTTTTTCCCATGTACTCTTTCTGAACACAAAATACTTTTTTTTTTTTTTGTAAGTTCATGGTAACGTGTACAAATTCAATGGTGGATTAGAAAAATTATTGTTGAAGTAGAACTTTGGAAGGGACAATGGAAATATTTTCAATTCTAATTGTTTGGTTTCTGGCTGCAAAGGCTTAATATTTATATCTCATAGTTGGTAGAAATTATCCACCAGATATGGCTATCTTTTACAAAATCTATCAGCTTACTCTGTTCTCTTGTTAAACTTTGAGCAAAATTCTGAAGTTCCTTCTGAACTTTGCATGTCCTTCCTATTGGAAAGCTAGGCTAAAACTACTGCAGACTTTGGGATGACATTTTCCTTCTCTAACTGTTGCCATGGTTCTCCTGATCAGTGGCAGAGCAAAAATTTCCTTATGACATGCACAGTGCCTGATTTCAAACACTTTAGTATTTACTTTCAAATTTGAAAGATAGATGGACTCTGTAGAAAATTTGACATGGATATGAAAGTTTTTATAGTGGCTCAAACATTTTTTTTTGAAATTTTTGGATATTACCTAAAGTCATTTCTTTATCTGCTGGAAATACAAACATTCTCTGTTTTAAGAGTGAAATAGAGAAATATGAAATCTTGACAAAATGGGATTTTGACACAGTCAAATGTTTTTTGCTTTGAAACAAAACCTCCTACTGAAGAAAATTCATGAATTTTCAGGGAAAAGAAATATTTGTCACGCATTTTCAAACACTTTTCATTTAGAATCTTTGCATATGAATCATATTTATAGTTTTTTAACTCTTGTGGTGCCATGGTGTCAGGTAGGTTTGTTTTTTTTTTAACTCCTCCACAGATCATGGATTACAAGCAGAAAGTTCTTAATCTCTTGATCGACTGGATGAGCTCTGAAGTGTATCATTGTGCAATAATACATGGCAAGATCAATTTAATGAACGTAAATCCTACTTTCATTAAAATGATTTATTTGAAGCTGCTTTGTCATGTGCAGCAGGATGGTAAATACGTTGCTGTTAGTATTTGTGGGCATGTTATTGGCCCACAAAACTATTGACTCTGTATCTCTTTCAGTTTGATGCTACCCTGGATGTTTTGTCATCAGCGATAGTTTTGTGGCGTTACAGCAACGCAGCTGCTGTACATTCTGCACACAGGGAGTACATGTAAGTACACTTAATTGCTTTTGGCTTTGATATAGGCCTGCAGAGCTTTGGCTGTCAAGCTGTGATGTTGAGAAAAAAACATTTTGTCATGTCAGCAAGTATTCATTCCTTATGCCCATTTTCTGCTTGGACCCAAACACTGTACTGGAGCAGACTTCCCTATGTTTGTGATTTTCATTTTCCTTTTGGCCAATATAGGAATTGTTAGGGATTTGGGCTTTTTTCCTTGCAGCAGTTAGAAGAATTGTATTCGCAATCTGTAATGGACTGTAGGTCTCTTATTTTGCCTATTTCTCTGTTATTCTTCTCAGGGTATCCCTTCACAATTGTTTATATTATGTATGTGCCACCTTTAAAAACACTGAATATATGTCAAACCCCTTCTTTCTGAATGTAAATCTCGTTATCTTCTTGTGATATTATTAGAAGTTGAAGTTACAGAACACCTGATAAGACTGAGTTTCTATTAGTGATTTGATAGCAGGGTGACATAATTTATTTGTACTGCTATACAAATTGAGACGTAGACACACAGATCTCCTTTTTATTGCAGAACAACTATTGTCTTGGGAAATAAGAGTATTACCAGTATTTGCATGTCTTGTCTAGGGAAAGACGTATTTGCTTGAAAAGAAAGCATATTTAATGATTTCTGTAAGAATCCTATGGGAAAAAATGGCAGCAGTGTATTGATCACAGTGGAGACTGTAATCTGTGCCATTTCACTGTGTAGCATTTTCACTGGTGATACATGTGGTACCTGAGAAGATCAGATTGACGTTGGCTAAGGAATTGTTCTGGATAGTGCACAAAGACAGCTTCTACCTCCTGATCATATTTCTAGTATGCTGAGATGCAAAACTGTAGTGCATTTACCTGCCCTGTTCTGGTTCTGCGTTGCCACTGCTAGTAGTACCCAATCGAGCTTGTCTGAAGATAATTCCACTATCCTCTGGAATGGACTATCATTCTATTATATAGGGGGATGTGATAGTTTTTGCCCTGAAACACCTCTAACGAAGTCCCTTCCACAAAAAGGGATGCCTGAATGAAAGTGGGTTTTTTATTGCTGGTAGATTCAAGGGGAAAAAAGTACACAGAAGGAACTACAACTTGTGTTCATAATTCTTTCCTATAAACTAAGAAAACTGTAAGCAGTATTTTTAAATTCATTAACTAGGGCTCGTGCAACAGCTTGGTCAGTGCTGTGAATCCTTTTCTGGCAGGATTCCATGCGTAATAGTTTGGAATAAATGGCCATAGAAAATTGATGTGGCATTGATTCATAAAAATAAATACAGAAATATGTGATCGAAATTAGTCTATCTGTACAAATTTGGAGATCCTAGCAGACATTTCCTGAGCATCTTGCTCTTGTGGGCGTCCACAGAGATTCCTGTCAACATTTAATTAACATATTTTTGAAATCTCCTTCTGCTGAGCAGTGAACATTGTTAAGTGCTTTATAGGGAAAATAAATCCCCGTACAAAAGAAGAATCAACATATCCCTATGGCTAAGCCAACAAAGCGAACAAGCAAAATGGCAAACATTTTCCTGCTTTTTATGCTCTTTTTAAATTTGCTTTCATATAATCCCTCTGCTTTACATAAAGCTAAATTAAGCCAATAAATTACTTGCCATGCCCTCTAGTTGAAGACACCTAAGATTACGTGGTAAGATACTGAGTAAAAGAATACAACTATATGCTGGAAATATTAATCACTGGGTAGGCAGTCTGGTTATTGCTTAGTTTCTAGATTTGACAAGAGAATGATCATCTTATAGACAAGCAAAGATGATTTTATCTTAAGGCAGTTCCTACTGGGACAGATTTTTGACAGAGGCATATTTCTAGTTTCCTGTTGTGTTTAATCAATCTCTTGCTTGAAAGACCACATGCAATTAACTTTTCTCTCTGCTGGGAAAATGTTGCATGACTTCCTGGCTACTTAAATAATTATTGTACTGTATATGCCTATAACTACACCTGTTCTTTCACAATTCTTGTTTTATTTGTGCCAGGGAAAGCCATCTCTAAGACTCTTGGACAGTTTGGTCACAGTTTACGTAGATGCTTGTGTCATGCTGTGCATTGTTCGTGTTTCTGTGTACCTAGCTGTACTTTGCCTTGCTGTAGAAGATGCACAAAACCCAGCATTTCTATAAACACATTACTGTATTTACCAGAGTGAGGTGTGTACATTTTTGCTCTTTATTTGTGGGTCTCTCTTTTTATTGATTTAAATAAATTTGTGTCTCCTAATGTACCTGAAAATAATTTGTATCCCAAGTTCCTTGGCAGGAGCCAAATGAAACACAGTAAATTATGTGCTACAAATTTATAAGAGAAATTATTTTATAAACTTGACAGTAGGTTGATGCAGAATCTGCCGAAATCAGTGGAAAGCCTCTCACTGAAGGGCTAAGATAGATCCTGCCCTGTTAGGCTTTGTTGAGAGAGAATATGAACATGGAGTGGAAAACAGAACCCTAGAAAAAGGTATAGAGAATACAGCTTGACTCATTATTTATGATCAATTAAATGCTCACAATGAGATGCGAAGATATGAAAGAATATATTTTATTTAGCATAATCTTGCTAAAATGCAGCCATATGGAAGTGAGAGATGTAGAATTTCATGAGCTGGTACTCAGAATGAGCAGTGGAAAACTGTGCTCTGTGCCAAGTTCTGTTAAGTAGAACTGATGCATTACCAATTGACTTCAGGGGGATCATAGTTCTGTAACTACCATAAAAATGTTCCCTGCTGAGTTTAACTTTTTACTAGTTCATTTGATTTCTCTCCTTTCCTGGAGCAAGAGGCAAAGGTACTTTTTGGTGTGACCAGACTTCTACAGGGTACATCTTTGATAATTCTCATGGCATTTCACAAATGTAATAACCTAAAATAAATTTTAACTTACCTTTGCGATTCACCCTGCTTGAAAATTCTTTGAAACTGGAGGCCCAAAGAGATCAAGTTGCAGACTATGCAAGTCTTCTATTGATGGAGAATTTTTCTTAAGTTGTTGTGAAAAGATTTATCTGGTTAGATTTGAGATGTGTCTTAAGTTATGATTAATTTTTTATGCCTTATTTTTAAATATACCGAGTGGCTTTGAACATACAGTGGGTATTGACAAAGATCAGATATAAGCCACTGTAAGCTATACAAGATATTGCTTGACTCTGTCTAGCTGCCTTGTTAATCAAAGTGTGTGTAGGAGTGGGGTGAATATTGAAAACATTTTTGTGACTGATACTCCTTGGATAGTTTCTTTCTTCTCTATCGTTCTGTTTTGGCAGTCAAATAAAAAGGCCAAGTCTCTCAACTACTCAACACAGGCTATAGTGTTTACATGTGTTTTTTAAGAGTTTTTGAATGAATTGTAGAACTTAAGGAATGCAGGAATTGGGAGAGACCTGAAAGGAAAGTTACCTCGAAGGAAAGATGGAGTACGTGGTTTCTGAGTGCTTGACTTGCTCAGCATGATCTGCTGGGTTGCAGAAGGGAATTTGGAGGTACTGAGTGAATTATCTAAAAGGCAGTAATCCAGACATCCAAGAAGAGGTGTGTGCTGAGATAACGAGAGAGGTAATGTTGAATTTCAACAAAAGATGAAAACTTATGACTGGATGTCCTTGCAATTCCCTGGTTTTCTTTATAAGAGGAAAAACTGAGAGAAAGGAATAAACTCTGATACAGCTGATTAAAAATACAATAGGATGACTACATGTGCACTTCGGACAACTGCTTACCACTTAAAGATGAGGATTTTTGTGCAGCACTGTGTCTGCAGACTGGCATCTGTAAGTTTTATTGAGGAGGGCTGGGGTTGGCAAGCACTTCTGGAGGTCGTTTCTTTTCAAAGCAAGGTCAATAGAGCAGGTTGCTCAGGCCCATTTCTGGTTGGGATGTGAATATCTCCAGGGATGGAGACTTAACAACCTCTCTGCATAACCTCTTTCAGATGAGTATTTCTTGTATTTCAGTTTGTAACCATTGCCTCTTGTCCTGTCACTGGATGAGGGATCTCTATGGAGCTAGATAAACATGCAGAAAATCTGTACCAGGATAAAATTCTGAAGCCAGTCTTCTGTTTTATGTTATTTAAATATTCAGCTGTCACTGAGCAATTCAAGATGCACCAGGAGATCTGAGCAGTGTAAATATATTCCTGAATATTCTGCCCTTTAGTTAATCTTCAGTGACATAATAGCTTCTTGGGATGCTGAAGGAATTCTAGGTTTTGTTCGTGGTGGAGGAAATTTATTGAAACTGATGAGGTAGTAGCAGTTTTTCATGTACATAAATAAATCCACTGAATAGCTGTAAAGTCATTTCTTAATAGAAACCTGGGTCATTAGGGATCTGGAAAAATGTGTCACCAGAGCTGGAAATAGTAACTAGCTATACAGCCAAAGGTCAATTCTTTGATCTGGTAAATTCAGGGATGAAGGACTTAAATTGAAGCAGTGGAACTGAGTGTGAGGGGATGGTGATAACTGCCACTAAAAAAATGAAAGACTGAGAAAACAGAATAACAAACTTAGGGCACATAGGCTTGTGAAAAGTCTGTAAAGGATGGAACTTTTAATGTATAGTTGGTGGGAAAAGTCTCGAACCTGTGAACAATGGAAACATTTGATTCTCCTTCTGTTCAGGAAATAGTGCTTTGCTCATTATAAATCATTACAGTTGGCAGCCTCAGGTCAAATATTCAGTTCAAATGGAGTAATGTTCTTTTTAGGTTATAAGGCAGTAATGCTGCTATGTTACAGAGCTGCAATTGCGTTTTGCTACAGTGCGGTGCAGGGGCTGAGTTTCTGCTTATGCCCTCAGGACCCAATGCTCCTAGGATTTTTTTGTGCTTTTTTTTTTTTTTTTTTTTTTTAGCTTATATCTTTAGTGTTGCAAAGACTAACTCTGTACAGCATATTTAACACAGTGATTCTTGACAGCTACAGCTGATATTTATTATATATTATTTTGTACATGCTATCAAGTTAAATTCTCTATTTTCCCAAGAACCAATCTGTCAACATCTTTCTTAAGCCAGTGCCAGAGTAAATAAGAAACCTTACTCATAATGAGCACGTTGGATAAACCAAGAGCAAAAAACTGATGTTTTCAGTTTTTCCTTTATTGTGAAGTCCAGACCCAAGCTATTCTTAGTTTTACTATTGTGATAAGAAAATAAAATTGTATAATGGGCAAATAATTCCTAATAAACTCTTAGTTTATTAGGACATAATATGTAACAAACTCATGTATGTCTTTTATTCTTGTATTGGTGAATCTGTCATTTAAAATATTAATTTCAGAATTAAAATAACAGGAATTAGATAGTCTCGTGTGTATCAGACAAGGCTGCATATATCTGTCACACCTGTACCAGCTGCTGAGAAAGTTTTTTGCTGGTGAAAATAGGCATTCCTGTCTCCAATGAAGCAGCATATTATTCTGGAGTGCTCTTTCTTTATGGCTAAGATGATGCTTCACTTGGAAGAGTAGGTGGCTTAAATTATCTCTGTTTCTGTATTTATTTTCCATGTTATTTCCCCACCTTATGCTAGATTTAAAAACAATGAATCAAGAATTGGGAAGATTTTGCAGTCGTTGCAGCTTTGTTATTAGATGTTGTCTAAAAACTTTGCTGTATTTTAATAACTTAACTTTAATCTCCATACATTAACCTAAGCTGTGGCAGCTAGATTTGATATTGTCAGAGTGCTAAACCTGCTGGCAAAGTGAAAAATGCCTGCCCTGAGGATGTGACTCTTAATAGGTTCTTAAATTAATGTGAGAGTGAACCAGTATTCTCATCCATTTTTACATCCAGAAAAGCAGAGCTGTAAGAAATCCAAAAATTTCTGCCTTAGTTTGAGCTACAGCTATAAGAAAAATATTCTATTTTTCCTCAGGGATGATGTAAATAGGAAACCTGACTCATTATGAGTATGCTAGATGCAACTATTAGGAAATCTCTCAAAAACTTCACTGTCCTACCCATCTGCTCACTGTTAAAGGTGTACATCTTATTTTTATTCTGCATATGTTACACAGCATATGCACACAGAGATAGGTATGTCAGAGCTTCTCTAGGAAAATGCTACGTAGATATTCTCATATATGGGCTACCATGAAGAGAAGGACAAACAGGAATACGGGTATTCTGACCTTTCCAGGACATTGTGCACTAGTGTTGAAATTTAGGGCTATATAACAGTGTGACATGGGAGTTAGAATATTTAAAAGCACTACATCGAACATATTAATGATACCAAAAGCCAGTTCAGAACAACTCATACCACAAACTTACAGGGTACTAATCTTTTTCCTTAAGCTTCCTTGGAACTACTCTGCCAATTTTCTTTTCACAAAATATGCATCACAACCAGCTTTTGATTGTAAGTAGCCTTTTCAGGTAAATGGAGCAGTGCAGCTACCAGGCATGTCAGTGTTTCAAATACTGCCATGGACCAGTAGATGTTTTTCTAGGAGATGGATACAGCTTTGAACAGCGTTTCTGTAATAACCTTATATATTCTTAGGCATGTGACCTTTGGAGAAGTCTAGTCAAGTGACCAGAAACACTTCCCAGTTGCTTAGCTACCTTCTTTTTGCAATTTAGAGTTAAGCAAACATCAGTAATAGAATCATCTAGAAAGCTCTGTGCAGTAAGTAGACACCCGCTCTGAAAATACCTGAGGGATCTGTCCTTTGCTGTAGTATTCCCTTTGTCAGCATGGGTATCATATGGATATAAATACTCCTTGGACGTTTTTTTTCTTCTGCTCTTTAGTTTCTCATGCAATTCACTTTTGGAAGCCATGGAAAATAAGTGTGTGAATGCTATCCCTCTTCAATTGCTAGGGAAAATTGCTGAATGCCTTCTTTAAAGATCTGTCACATTGTCAAGTCCTGCAGAACCGTGGCTGCTGGTACCAGAGGTGGGCAGTGTGTGTGGTGAGAAAATGTGAGTGAATGATAGTGAATTTGTGTAAAGGCTTCTAATAGAGATAGGTGGGACACTGAAACAGAGTGACCCTTTCCTTCCAAAGTATTTGAAACCTTTTCTTCTGTCTTGGTTATGTTTAGATGACATCACTTGACAATATTTACTTCAGGTTTGGTCATGGTAGCCTTAGTGAAGCTACACTGATAAAACAATATGGGTATTTAGTCATGCAATATGGACATTGAGACATACCCTATTCTTGCCCTCAAGGCTAAAAAGAGTTGGAAACTGTCTTTCATGGGGGGAAATGGCTGTCATACAGCCAGGCTAGGTCTGGCTCTCCTATCTTTTGGTTCACAATAAGAGAACATACTGATCCAAATCGTTGCAGAGTGTACAGTTTATTGATACAAAACAAACATTAGCAGCACAAAACATACATGATTTTCAGTTTCAGTACTGTATTTTCATGTACATACTGGCTCCACTCTACAGGCTAGCTCTACTAAATGAGAACTGTCAATTTAGGTGGCTTTGAATGAAAATAATCCTCTCAATTCAGACCCAACAGTATCAGTCACATCTGAAAAAGCTATGGATAATTTTATCTGTGCTGTACATAAGAAAGAGATGCACAGATGGCAGAATCCAAACCTACCCACAGTTAGGGGCAAACCTTTGTGGCTGGAGGAAAAAACTCTTTTGTGATGAGTGAAAGGAATAGCTAAGTGATCCGGAAAAATGTCAAATGCGTGGAGATAGCTGTGAATCCAACTCTGCAGTTCTTGTCTAATTCTCTGCCACCATGAGTTGGTCCTCCTGGGGAGCGTGCATGCCTCTCCTGCCTGAAGGAGCAGAGCGCAGTTTGCAAAATACATGTTTGGCTATGCTTCACTGTCTACTTTATAGGAGGAGAATTTTTTTTTTTAAAGTGACACTGAACATTTCTAAATCGTTTTTTCTTCTGCAACATGTAGACAAAATATTACATCCAGATACAGTGCTGGACACAAGTCTTAGAGGTGCTTTGGTAAGCTGTATTGTAAGGCTGCAGCATTTCTTCATAAATCCATTAACTTATATTCAGGCAAAGAGTGAAGTAATTATAAATTTTGCTTTTATCCAGAGAGAGATGCATGTGTGTGTACATTCATGCACACACACACACACACAATTCTCATACACAGAATTTATACTAAATAAAAACTAGTGAATGTATATATTTATACATTCTAAAATCTGTTTCTAGCAATGTGGCATCTGTAGACTTGGCAATGATTTTAGTGTAGCCAGATCCAAGATCTATTTAATTGATGAAAACCTTTCCTTTTACTTCACTGGTAGTTGATTAGGCAGTATTTATATATATTGCCTAGTATTCACACACACATACACGTGTTACGTGTATATAATTGTGTTCTGTATTGGAATTTGATAATCACCATAAAAAAATGAGTATCACAGAAATTCTCAAAAGGCTTTGATTTCCATCTTCAGAGGGCTGTCAGAGTCTGTGCTCACCTGCTTTAAGGCTACCAAGGAATCAGAAAATGGGACCTAAGAGATTTGAAGTTCTCTGGTTGTACAAATGCCTTTAGGCTTTTGTTGGCAGACTTTTAATAGATGGAGAATCAAATTATTTACGGAACTGTTGCTCTAGTGCATCTGCACGATTTTAATGGATGTACTGATTCTGCAGTGACTGGTTGAACTTGAGAAGGTGATGCAAGTTTTAAAAGGCCTGTAGCATTTTCAACATGAAATATGTCCCTAACATAACTGAGTCTCAGATATAAACAGCATTTCCCCTTTGTGCTCTGAAAAAGGAAGTTAGACCATGTGATAACATTGTATATTTTAATATATGTAATTGAGGAAAGTGCTTTCAATAATAATTTGTAATAATAGTTGAATCCCCTTTGGTTTGTTATCTTTTTTTTGTTTTGTTTTGTTTTTATGTTGAGGAAAAGAAGTAGCTGTAGTGCTGCTAACCTGGATTCTGGCCATTAGAGGTGGATTGGAACACGTGCAATGAACCCCTTTATTCCTACGTATTTTAAAATGACTCTGTTCACTCTTCATTCAGAACAGGCAGGCGTAAACACTGAACAGCAGTGAGTTTGTATAGATTGGTGTCCAAGTCTTCATCAGTAACTAAACCTGATAATAAAAAAGCTGAACTGAAAACATTAAAAAAAACAAACAAACAACAACAAAAAAAACCAACAGTATAACTAATTGGACACAGATGATCTTAGTATCCATTAGCAAAGCATGACAAAGAAGCAGGAACCTCAAGACTTTTTTGCCTATATGTTACAGTAATATGCCACAGTGGTTAATAATTGTTCTTTTTACAATGAGAACTTGAACAAGCTTAGAGGCAGATTTTAGCGTCTTAGTCTTTGCAGTTCTGGATGTCACCCTAAGAAAGTATGGCTAGACCTGTCTCAGCAGTACTGCAAAATGGGTAGCAAGGAAGAAATGTTAGTAACTGCTGTGTTGTTATTCTGATCTCTGTTTTTTGAAATAATTGGCAGCAGAGCTGTGCTTGTGGCAAAGCGTGCAGCTTCCCTCCTCCCACTGGAATCAAGCAGTAGAGCCTCCACCATCAGTGGCTGCTTACTCCCAGAAATAACCCCTGACTTTTTCCCATTGTATATTATTTGTCCTCTGACTTTTCGGAGTCCTCTCTGGCTACCTCTGCCTTCCTCTACCTCATTCCCATCAGCCAGAAACTATTGGTTTCCCACCCCTTTGGTAAACAAAGACTGAGTTTGTTTCTCTGAGTTCTCAGTGATTTTGTCTACACTTACATCTTGGCCTGGCTACAAAAGGAATGGTATATTTGGCTACTACAGTCAGAATATAGGAGCTGCCATAATACAAACGTTAGAAGAAAGAAGCCTCATTCTATTTAAACAGACTGACTTCCTCTTATCTGGAATAAATGTGGTGTAAATTTTTGCAAGCATCCAATTTATTCATGAATTCACATAATGTAATTTGTATTTGGTTATGGGGAGAAGGAATGAAAACAAGAATACCAGAAAAATGAAGAGGAAAAAAATGCAACTAGACTCAGAAGATGATTTAATCTTTTATCATTAGAACTCTAAAGGATTCATTAGTGGCTTTATTCAGAGATTAAATCACATATTCGCCATAAAAGTGATTTGTTCAGCTTTGCTGAAAAAAACTCATATTACTCGAGGGCTTAGAACTCATATTGCACTTATTGGCCTGCAGCACATTTTAATGCTACATTTCAGTTCCTTGTGAAGTAATACTTTTCGCACTACTTCTTCACGCAGAGGTGAAAACAGCCTCTGTAGATTTTAACATTTCCTTTTCTGTGGGCTGCTGGGACTTATTTCATGCAGAAAGACCTCAACAGAACCTGCAAAGGGAAAGATTTTGTTAATAAAGATTCATGGGCTTATGGGGTAATTCAGGTTGAATGGGGCCTTGGAAGGTTTTTAGTCCAATCTCCTGCTCAAAGCAATCAGCACTGACATCACAATGAGTTGATCAGAGCTTTACGCAGTTGGGTCTTGAAGACTTTCAAGGATAGAGACTGCACAACCTCTGTAATCAAATCTCATGGTGGAAAGTAGTCCATCTTTTTTTTTTTTTTAGAACAGTGTATCACGGTAAGATTCTTAACAACCCAAAACCCTGATAGCTGTGAAGTCTAACTTGAAGGATGCACACTGATTAGAAATATATGAATAAGTTGAATGAGTGAATTACTGAAAAATGGATAACTTGTATGCATATTATACAATATATTTTAGTCTAAGTTAAAAGAGTCAAGAAGGTTCAGGATGACTGGGGCATAACTGACTGAATCATTTGGGGATTGCTTTATTGGGAAATTGAGAAACTGTAAGAGCACCTGAAGCAATGAGAAGAACTGCTTCTCTGTGCATCTATGTCTATAAAGTGACACATCCCACTAAAAATTCTTTTGTTATGGGAAAGTTTAAGTTCCCAGATTTAATGTGGTAAAAATGTTACAGGAATATCCAGATGCAGGTCTCAGCTGAGGCCGTATGAAGGCATGGAGTCTTTCCCTCAGACTTTGTTCTGTGATCTATGGTCCTCATGGTCCTCACAAACTACACCTGCGAAATCCTTGTGAAGTAATACCTGGAGATAGGGTTTTTTTTTTTGTCTATTTAAAATGTGATTCTTGCTATCTTACTAGTAGAAAGGAAAGCTTTTTAAAACTTCAGCATGCTTGTGCATCCAAATGTTTGGTCATGATTCAGAATGGAGTGCCATGCTGAGGTTCCTGCTGGCCCTTAGTGAGCAGTTTCAGTGATGGGTCAATAGCAGTGCTAGAGAATTGTGCAGTATTTACCACCAGCAACTCTTTCAGATGAACTAAGCCTAGCAGTGTAGACAACACCAAGAAGTAGGTATTTCTGGCATTGGCTGATTTTTTTTTTTATTCCATATAGAATATTTTTTTAAGTCCATAAAAAGCGTTAAGAAAAAGTATCTGAACCTGATCATTTTAGCTCTTGCTTTTTACATTAGATTCAAAATAACATCTTTAGTAGTAGGTATTATTGCTCAGTAAGGAGGGAGGCTAGATTTTTAATATTGTATTTTTTATCATGTTAATAGAACTGAGAAATAATTAGACTGCTGCAGGTAATCTTGTTTTATTCCACATGGTGTCATCACATGGCAGGGATAATTTTAATGAATTTGAAATGTGCTGTTAAAATTGGTTTCAGGATGTAACAGAAATGCTACCAAGTACGTGAAAAACTTTTCCCTCTGTGCTGCTAAAATAGTTCTGAGAGCTGCTAAGAGACTGTTAGCACATACTTGCAGATTGCATTTATGTTCATCACTAATTTTTTTTTGGAATCCTTAATTGTATTGCACCACCTCTACTCAATATTAGAGCAGATTGACTTGAAAGAAAGAATTACCATGAGCTTCATGATGAACTCTCCTCATTGGTACAGTGTCATTGTATTTCATTCGCCAGAAAGGTAGCAGGATGGTAATTAAGGAGTGAAGCATCTTGCTGTGAGTATTTTATAGCTGTCAATTGGTATGAGGAAACTCTTCTATGAATCATCCTTGTGTAACTTACCTCAGATCCCTTTTGAGATAATACATAGCAAAGCTTGTCTCTGTGGGTGCATTTCTAACTCTTCAATTATTTTTATCTGCTTATTATTATTTCTTTTTTTTTTTTTCCTTTTCCTTTTTTTTTTTTACAAAATATTATAAATATAAGCACCTGGGAGTCTAAATTCATATTGGCTGCTACTAATGTAGAATAGCAACCCCCTTGGCTCAGGCAAAGAGTAGTCAGTGTGGCAAGAATGGTACAAAATTGCTCTGTTACACTGAGAATTTACCACCACACACAGTGGAGTGAGTTTGGTCTTTAGTTCTTGACTGAAATATTACAGGATTTTTCTCTTATCACTACTTGCAGAGAGTTGAAACAAATAATGCCAAACGTAAGACAAAATTAAAGATAAATCTTATGCTTAAAAGACTGTTCTGCAGTGTCTGCAGATGCAAATGAATTGAATAGTTGGACTTTCTTTTCTTTGGAAAAAGACAAGGGGAATAAAGCAACTGAGGTGTCATCTGTATGTTGTGAAATACAGTTCCACTGATCTTCTCATTTTCCTTGCTGTGACTGCACATATCCAGCACTGGTCTTATTCAAAGTGAATATTTATGGAGTTGTATAAATATACATGGGCTGTAGGTGGGTTGTTGTACTGGTACCATAATGAGTTGTAGTACTGCTTTCAGAAAAAGGAAATTGTCAGGTTGTAGCATGCCCATAATCAAGCTTTGTCTTGGAGACATGGGTTTAGATGTTAGTAGTGGAACTAGGACTAGGAGCACTCAAAGCTCAAAAGCCATACAAATTGTTCTAAAGTCCAAACAGTTTAATTCTGAATTCCTGAGGCAGTAGTGCGAGTGATTTATCAGTTTTATCTGTGGCAAAGTCAGATTGCAAAGCTGACAAAATTGATGAATTCATTTTTAATACAGTGAATTATACTTCATATTGTCTTCTGGCTTTTCATATAGAAATATTGCATCAAAAGCACATAAAGAAATATGCTCTGCAGATCATCATCTGCTTGAGAAAGACTTAGTGGTTTAACTGTTAAACCTGAAATATTAAATACTTCTATTGACTACTTGGTGATATAATTTTGATTATTCTTACATTCCCAGTGCTGATGCACTAAGAAAAAAGCTTCAGATTTCTTCACCTTGTCCTTTCTGAGTCAGTCTGTTGTTCTTTATGCTGCATTCTGAAAGATTCTAGAAAGCTCATTGTCTACGAAAGTCCAGTCATGTTTTACCACTGTTTCAAAGTGCTTTGGCTACATTTTCTTTGTACTTCTTTCTGTTCAGAAGATTTTAGAAGAAATAGTACATAGAAATGAAAGAAATTTCAGATTAATGCATTCTTTGTCAGATCTCTTCTGGTGCCTGTAAAACATATAATGGTCAATTATTTTGTATTATATATAGAGAGAGATAAATTTTATCTCTAATGATGTAGTAAAGATTCAGTGGGAAGACAGCGTATATTAACCCATGTAGAAATGCCTGTAAAATAAGTACGGGATTTAAAAAAAAGATTTCTTATTTTGCTTTTTAAGTAAGAGTAAGGTATTTACTTACATTTGAAGGAGGAGGTTTCTTACGTAGCTAATGCTGGTTTTCACAAAACATGCATGCATTGTTTTTTTCTGCTTCAATTCAGTATGGAACTTCTAATGTTTCAGGTTTTTGAAATCAAATAGGGAGAAACTTTGACTTCTAAGAAAACTGATAGGGAACTGTGGATCATGCTAAAAACTTCTTACAAGAGTGGATTTGCTGTGACATGATAGCCCTGAAGGAACATTTAGGTAATGGGACCTGATTCTGCAGTCATGAAAACTGGGAATAGCAGAGAGAGATGGAAAGGTTTGGCAATTGTGTGGGGAACTACATCCTTGCTGGGCAGAATCACATTTTCCACCTGCTCATACCATGTGGTGAAGAGCCCAGCACAGTGAGCAGAATGTGGGCAGAAGCTGTGACATGGAGAATCTGTAGGCAGGGAGGACTGAGGGACCAACACCCAGCTCACAGCCATGTGTTGTTGCTTTCCTCCATGTGTATAGGGACTGGCTGTCCCCAGGCTGGTGAGAGTCCTCTCCACACAAAATCACCAAGGCTGGAAAAGACCTCCGAGATCACCTCGTCCAACACTGATAGATTTATGGTAGGATAGAGTTAGGCTGATTAATATGTCTAGCAAGAACTTTTTGAATGTTTTTCTTGATAGGCAGCAGGCAGAAACTGTGAACACAGTTTCCAATTGGAGATGGGAGGTGTAAGTGAGAGATACTGACGGCTTATCATACTTGGACAACTGCTAATGAAGGGGGCACTGGGCAGAGTGCCTTCATACCTCAGAGGACCTGAAGAATGTTGCTATATGGCAATTCCAAACCTATGGTATTTGGAAAATATTACCTGTTTTTTTTTCCAGTCAAACCAAATTTCTGTTTAGCGCTTTGTCCATTAGTTTTATAGTTTCTTCTGAGTTCCCTTGAACTTGTTTAGAAATAACAGTTTGCTCATCCAGTGAAATGAATGTTATTAACAAAAGTGCATTTACCTGCAACCTTGGCACTAACACCCTTCACTTGCAGCTGGAAACAGCTTATGTAGATACAAAACAGTTGTGTAATTGGTAGCAGATGGAAACTAACAAAGCTAGTATGAAAGTTTTTTGTTGTCTAATGGCTTGAAAAGAGCAAGGTTACAATCTATTTTCTTATCGTGCATGATAGTTAAACTTCAGATTAATTTTTGGAGGCTTCTTATTTGGTTGCATTTTTTATGATTTTCAGTTTAGGTAGAAATTATTCCTCTGGCAAAAGAAGTTAAATCACTATGCAACATTTTGTTCTGGTGGCTTTGCAGTTCAATTGATACACTCCAGAGGACAAGGAACATGTATTTTCACACTTAAAATACTGTAACATTACTCATGACTTTTGCATAGCAGTGGATTCCAAAAGCTAGTATGTAAAGGAGAAGCTAGGCTTGACTGAATGCTGAGTCAAACCTCAGACTATATTTCTCTGCTAATAATACTCTTGCCACTGTTACATTGTACTTTTTTTTTTTTCTTCTTCTTTTAGCTATTTCCAGATAAGTATGGATAGGGAAGTTTTTCTGACACAGTAAAAATGATCTAGGAAATAATATAAGCAGCTCAAGATTGCTGAAGTTATTATTTGTCTGCTGGCATAAGCAAAGATACAGAATTGCAGTTAGAATTGTGTGGTGGAAGAGTCCAGTGTAAGTGAGAGCTGAATCCAGGCACTGGTCAAGGCAGGTGCTCATTCCCTGGACTCACTCAGCTTGTGCCAGCAAGGCTGCTGCCAAACCTTTAGGAAGTTTGCTCGTCTTCCCCAGAAGATGTTTACAGGGAATAGAAGGTATGCCAATGGAAGGTGATGTTTCACTGTCTCCTCTTGCCTTGGTGTAAAACGGAATGTGTCAGCACAAAAAGATTAATGTATTGTTCCCAACTCGAGGATTTGTGGTTATGTTGGTTTAAGCCTGCTGGGAATGATGGAACAGGTTTTCTATCAGTGTTGCTTTCAGATGCAATGTCAGCAATTCTTGCAGAAAGTGTTTGTCTCTTGTTTCTGCCTGTCACTGGCTCAGCAAATGTCCAACTTCTGTGAACAAGTTCTGTGCTCAAAGTACCTAACTCCTGCTTTTGTCCCAGGCGAGTGAGAAGAAATTTCAGTATCTGTTTATCTACTCCAAAATAAAATAATCATAACAGAATTGATCACAAAGGATGGTGAATTATAAACTCTCTAGCTTAACAGTACTAAATATGTGAGAATTAATGTATAAAGGTGGTACTGAAAAATTTTCAGTTTGGCGCTCTTGGTCAAGATGCTCTGACAGGTCTCTCTGCAGCAATCCATTCAGATAAGGTGAAACTGTAATTCTCTGAGAGGAATCAACAGCAGAACAGGGATCTGCTTGCAAATATGCACTGGGAAACTGAAAGCCCTCTAATTTTCCATTCTGCTTATTCCTCTTGAGAGATGAACTTTCCTCCTGCATCTTTGGTCATTTACTGATCACCTCTAATTGCAGATGTAACAGAGCTGTGCCTACTTGAAACAAATAACTGGTCTAGCATACACCACTCTGGTGCTGGGAAGGGTGCTGGCCTCTCCGTTTTCTGTACTCTGGAGAAGGGCAGCTTCTTTATGATCTTGCCTGCAGGACTGTATGGATTGTCCATGGTGTGTTTCAGTGTTCTCTGTGTTGGGGAATAATAATCACCAGCTGCCTACCTTTACCACTGCTGTGTCTTCTGACCTAGGCAGAGCAGTATCAGTCCAAATACAATCCCTAGGTTGAGTTTGATGTGAGCATTATGTGTGTTGCCAGCCAGCAGATAACCTGATATCTGAATTGTTAAAAATAGTAGTGTGCTACTGGAACAGTTACAGGATCTGTAGAGCTAACAGAGAGGTACCAAATGATGAATATCAAACAAAGGAAATATAAATTTTGAAGAAAAAAATTGTACATATAGAAATCACTTAAATATTTAAGGCTTCGAGCATTAAAATTGCTCTCACTGTGCATGTATTTATAGTATTTTGCTCTTTTCTAAGAGTTCTTATCTGAAAATCTATTAGTAAACTGGCTATGCATTTATCAATACCTACCAAGGCTTTCTGTTTTTGTGCCAGATCTTAGCAAAACACCAAAATAGACTGAGAGAAACAGACCTGTAGGGGAATGTGTGGTAAATCATCAGGAGCAGAAGAGGCATGGCTTTCTCCCCCATTCTCAATCTGAAACATCTGTCCTGTCTTTCCACACACACACTAGATTTTAAGAACTGGGAAGGATCGGGATGTTTCTTTTCATTCTGTTCTTTAATTCCAGCCTCTATCTTTACATATATAAGATTTTTTACCATTAAAATTTTGTTGTTTGTTATGCATCATCTGGAGTTTTCAACTCTCTCACTGCTATGTTCTTAACTTTTTTTTTTTTCTAGAGCCTGTGTTATCTTGGGTGTCATATTCCTCCTATCATCTATATGTATTGTGATCAAAGCTATCCACGATCTTGCAAAGAAGGTTCTTCCAGAAGTGGTAAGGTGATTCATGTTCTTTGAAGTATTCATTTTATCCCTCACACTGCCAATGAGACAGAAAAAGGCCAATGTCTCCTTCTAGTTTTTAAAGGTTTTTATAGGCTTGACTCCACCTTTTCTTCTGTATGGTTACAACAACAGGCCAAGTCTTTCTCAGCATAATCATTTAAAACTTTTATACAGGACTACAGAAGTTCACTTAAAGTGAGGCAGTCTCTCTGGGCGTAATGGAAGTGGTGGAATTTTGATAGGAGAATCTTTCCACAGTTTAGTACTATTTCAGTATTTTAATTTGGAAAAAAGCTTTTCTTTTCCCTAGCTCTTGCCTCCAATTCCAAAGCCACATACAAGTAGCAAGAACAAAAGAGGAAAAGGGAGAATGCTGGGCGAAGCAGCTGGCTTTTCAACCAGCTCACTACAGAGCATCACAAACGGTTTTTCTCCTGCTCTCTGCTTTGTTTTGGTTATGAAAGCCAGTCCATACCTGGCCTACAGAGCAACTTTCCCCAGGAGCCCTAATCTCAGCTCTGCTCTGTCTTATCTCCTTGCTTCTTTCCAGCAGCAGTTATTAACTTCCCTGAGCTCTATTCAACCAAATCAGCTGCTCTCTAGAAGAGCCATTTAGCAGTTGTTCCACTCCCAGAAAACTGTTCCTAAAGTGCCCCAAAAAAATTAGGCTTAGATTTAGTTATTGTATATACTACCTGACCTGGGCGTTTTTTTGGGCCTTGAAGTACTGTCTATTTGTAAATGTGTACAGACTTTTACATCAGGGCTTCTTCCATACAAGTATCACTCTTCACATATAATTGCAGAGGAACCTCAACTCCTTACTTTTGTCCAAGAGATGGAGGCAGAGCTGGGGGAAAAAAAAATAGCCAAAAAGAAATTTGAATCCATTACCGTGTTAGCAGTGCAGATGACCTATAGGTGCTGTATTGTCATGGAAACTTTTGAGAAACTGGCCAACAACAGAACACAGTTTTCAGTAGCATAGTGAAATTCGAACAACCACAAGTAGCATAGCTAAAGTCTGTGAATTAATGCATTATTGAATTGAAGCCAAATGCATTGTATGGCTGGAAGTGATTCGTGTTCTCTTTGCATTTCACTTTTCTTCTTTTCCACTCTTCATAATTTACTGCCTCCTCAGTTTTACCAGTGTAAACAGCACATGTAGTTACTCCCCAGCCTGGTTCTGTCAAAATGATCTAGGTTAACTTGAACACTTTTAGTAGTCATTTTTCCAACTCAACCAAAACATTGTGACAGAACTGGGTTAGGGAGCGAGCGTGGATGCCTGTGTGCCAGCAAAGCAGACGGAAATCCTGGTAAGGGTGGGGGAAGACCCTACACTGATGGTCAGGTAAAAGACAACCTCTTAGCTATACCCAAACAGTGCATCTGGCTGCAGTTTGGCTTGTATTGAGTGAGAAAATGAAATCTAGGTATAAGAAGCTGAAGTAAGCCAAGAAGGCTTGATGGTAGCATAGGTCAGATTAATTTGAATGACTCAATTTAATTCATGGGGGGTAGATAAACATCCTAGAGTTTTCAGCAGTAGGAACAAAAGTTTAAAAGGTATGCCATCTTCCCTCATTGCAGGCATCATCTGCAGGTGAGGGCTCTGTTTCTTACGTGGAAAGAAAAGTCTCTGAGACATGTTGTAATTTCTTGTATTTTAACTTTTAATTTTTGAAGTCTATGTCAAGCAGGAATAAAATCTGATATCTACAGAAAAGTGTCCACAAAGAGCAGGTCCCACTATGTTTCAACTATCCTGTAGGAATCATTTGCACAGATCCCATCTCTAACAGACTACCTCAGATTCAGTCTTTGGTGGCCTAAAAACTGTATTGAGTGGGTGGATTCTGCTTTCATTTGACCCAGTATGAGGATAAATATTTTGTTCCTGTGACATCAGGCTGTCTGACTCTCAAGTAATATCAATTGTTGGAAAGATGTGTCTGGCAGGGCATAGACTATGGCTTGCTAGTGGCAGGGTGAATGCCACATGCACACAGAAAGGGTTTTTCATACCTTCTGATTTTGCCTGGAAAATAGGTTGGAACAAGGAATGAAAAAAGCACAATATTTCAGTCCTTCGTCTCTTAAATGACATGGCAAGGATTCTGTTCTCAAAGTCTTCCAGTATCTCTCACTGTGTGAAATTGATTCAGGTAAGGGTTTCATGACAGTTGAAAGATCTCTTTGTAAACTAAGGATAATACTGGCAAAAAAATACAACTGAGAGAACAGTATTATAACAAAGATATTACTGTGAGTAATAGTCAGTGAGGTATTAAACGTAAAGCTTACTATATTAAAGATACTTGAGGAAAAGAATGTCATTCAATAGAAACCTGTTCTGTTGCTCTAGCCTTGCCCGAATCTGATAATGATTTTCTATTTGTGTAATGCTCCCTTAGCATTACTCAGTGCTCTCTGTCTCAGTAGAAATGTTGTTCTTCCCAGTTCTTTGAGTCTTTGCTGGTCAAAAATGTTTTTAGCTAACCTGCAGCCACTTAGGCAATGCCATTAGCTCAGAAGAGCAGAAATCTGCTCAGATGCAATCAGCCAGGGCATAAGTTTCTGCTTCTACTCTTTTATCTAGAGTGTTAGGGACACCAAACTCATACAAAAGAAGCATGAAGAGCTCCTTACTGGAGTGAGATGACAGAGGTTACAGTGTCTCACATATGAGTCATAATTGCATGATGCTTTTGTATAGTTCCTCTGAAATAGTCTATCTTGAAGCAAAGGTCATTAAAGGTGTGGGTACTTTTCAAAGTGTTGTGTGAAATTTTAAATGTGTGACTTCAGTCTGATGGGATGATGTGCTTAAACCCAACTGGAAAATATTGCTCTCAGTGCAATCTTTGTTTAAGACAGAAATTGTTTTCTGAGTGTTGCTGTAATAGTTGTGTGGGATTCAAGGTGAACAAGAATGTTAGTGCTGAGCAACATGGCTAATCGCAGCACTGCCAGAACTCTGAAGTCTGTTTTTTACGTCTTAATTTGTCTAAACTTCCGTGACTTTGTCAGAATTAGAAATTGGAAGCAATTGTATATTCTTTGTTCATCTTAATTTGTGTCAGTTTAAGAGAAAATAGTATGCAATGTGGACAGATTAAATTTAACAGAACAACCAATTGGGTATCCATTAATGAGTTGTAGCATGCTGAGATTAAAAACCTAAAAATACAGTTAATCATTTTGGAGTGTTTCTGGATCATTTATACAAAGTTTGTTGTATCTAAGAAATACAGTATTTACTATCTGTCTGTTTTTACTATTCATGCAGTGAGAAAAATTTTTCCTTAAAAAGAATCTGAGATCTTTGTTACAGAGATTCTGTTGTCCTTGAAGCGGATGGATTGTGGCCAAGTGGCTTTCATGAAAATACTGCTAACAAGAAAGGATGTGAAATTCGTGTGACTAAGAAATCATTTGAAATGCTTTTTCAAGTGTTTAGAACACAGATTTTCTTTGTGTGGACATTTAGAAAAGGAGTATTTTGTATTTTTGTCATTTTGTACAATGATTTAAGCTGCAGGTCTGACAGTCCTCACCAGGATTCAGACAACCAAAAAGAGAATGGCAGTTGTACTTATGGCATTTCCAGCTTAAGCACCCCATCCATTACGTAAGGGGCTTAAATATCCCAAGTTCCTCGTTAGACTGCAGAGAGGATCTGCTTAATTTGCAGGTCTGGGTCTCAGGTTTAGCTCAGCGAGGCATTTTTCAGTCCCTTAGCTGAATTCTCTTTTATACCATGCTGAACATAATTTCATTGAAACATATTCAATGTAGTTCCAGCGTTCAAAATGTTGAGAGGCACAATCCTGACAGCAGCAGGTGGGCCTGCTTCTGGTAATCTGCATCTCAGCATATCTCATGGCTTTGGGGATCCAAGCTTGTGGTTCCCTTTTTCTTCTGTCAATTTCTAGAAATGCTTTTTAAAGCCTTGTATGTTTTTAGTATCAGCAATATCATATGATGCTGTAATTGTGCACTGTGGGAAGAAATACTCCATTTTGTGGTTTAACTGTTTTCTGATATCACAGAATCATAGAATGGTAGATCTTCAAAGAATTTCATTCATTGCCTCCGTAATTCCTGTATTGGAAGAGGTACTTAATCATTCCCACTTAATCACCTCCATCCCATCATAAGCTTACTTCCATATGTCCCACCTGTCCTTTCTGACAGCAGGAGAGCCTCTTCTGTTTAATCATTTCTCACATGGGAGATATTCATTATCTTTGGTCACCACTGACTTTCTTTGTAAGTTTCTTTTCAGTTTCGTCTCCATTTTCAGATGATGAAGCCCAAAGAGCCCATATGATTGAAGATATAAGAGTCACCAGAGACTGATACTTTATATTCATTTTTTCAAATTTCAAAAGTGTTGAGCACTAAATTGGTGTTTCTGCAAAACTTTAAACTGTAATTTCCATATCCTGCAGTTAGTTGCCTGTTCAGAAATTGCCACTGCTAGGTAAACTTGGGGTATTTCCTATGCACATTATGTTATATAATAATTGAAAAGTAGCCTGCTCTGAAAAATGGCATTCTGTGTCAGGAGAGTTGGCCAGTGAATTAATTATTCACATACAATAGCATAATTAATGTAAGAATTGAATTCTATCGTGGGAAAAAGTTTCCTTTTAAATAATTGAGATATGTATTAATCCCCAAGGTTTGAAATACAATCCCTTCTGCTAGCATTTTCAATATCTGTGATATAGAGCAGTGCTTTACAACAATTGGTCCATAGGATTATGTTATTGGGTTTTTAAATGAGTTAAATCATGATGTCGTGAATTATAAGGCTGACAATAAGATGTAGAAATAGGAGAAACTAAAGGGAAACAAAGGGAGCTGTTTGTCTAAACAGTCTGGAAACTACCAACATTGAATATACATTGTGGTATGGATTGGTTTTCTCCTATGTATGCCTTTAGGAGCAGCATAAAGAGCCCTGTAGGTGAATAGAATATGCCATCATACTTATTGCAAGTACTACTATGGCAATTCCTCCAATGTTTCTACAATTCTTGTGAAAAACAGTGTGAAACCAAAAATTCTTTCTATATAGGGCAGTTTTTGAAGCTTTGGAAGTGACTTATATTGAGCACTAGAGGACAGAATCAGGTTAATCAGGCAGGTCCCGCTTTTCAGAAAGCCATGCTGGCTACACCTGATTGCCTGATTGTCCTGTATGGGCCGTGAGATGACATCCCTGGTACTGAGGTCAGACTGGTAAGCCTGTAATTCTCTCGGTTGTCCTTCCTGCCCTTCTTGTTCACTGGAGTCACATGTGGAAACTGACAGTCAACTGGGACCTCCCCAGTTAGCCTGCACTGTAAATGAAGATGAATCGCTGGTGTATGTTCTGGAGAGGATCTGACTGACATCTCAACTTGCCTGGAGTTTGCAGAGATGCTTCAATTTCTTTTGGAGACAGATTTGTGTGGGTGTGTATGTAGACACAGTTTCTGCATGCATCAACACATAAGCACAAGTTATTTCTTGATCAGGCTGTGACCTCCTTTCTCATTTGTCTGAAAATGTTTTTAATAAAAGCATTCATATGTTATGAATTTAGAGATGTAGTGACACAACTCTAAATTCATGAACACTTGTTTTCAAACATGTTTTTGAAGGAAATCTTATTTCTCTCCTATCATTATCACATAGCTAGGATGCTTGTGTATTTGTTCTAGATTTCTTTTGGTAAAAAAAGTAGGTGTAGGTGTGCTGTAGGGAGGCCTGGGCAGTGCCCTCTGTTTAGTTTAAGTGTGTAGTGTTGCCCTGGACTTTCTCTACGGGTGCCTAAACACTGTGAATGTGTTTGGAGGAAGGGATGGCTGTGAATATATTCACTTGGAAAGCACACAAAAGTCATACAATTCTTGATTTGTTTTTTTCACAAGACAGAGGGACGTACTGCTACAGTTACAAATTCCACTTATTTCTGTTCTTATTTCTTATGTAGCTGCAAAACTTTATTTTTGTAGGACCTGTTTCAGCATGATGTACCACAGTTCTTATTTCAGTGATGTACTCCTGATCCCTAGGGAAAAAAAATTGTACTCATCAGTTCTTTTTTTTCTTTTTTTCATTTTTTTTTCTTTTCTCCTCACTTTCTTTGTTCCTAAAGCACAAGCAGGAATTGTTAGAAGTAGGCCAGCTGCTCTTCTTTCCAGGGTATTTGGAATTAAATTTTCTGATAATTTTAGCTGTTCTTCATTATATCTGACTTAGGAAGTTAATCAACATTTGGCACTGGGAATATAAACCTTCGCTGTGTTTACCCTTCCACTTAATTTTAAATGAATCATTCTCAGATCACGTAATTTCAGTTGGTTTTTTTTTCCTACAGTGTTGAGTATTGAACCTAAAATAGAATCACTTCTTTGTGGCTCAGAAGTGATTTACTTTTTTTTTTTTTTTCCTAGCTATCAGATTCAGAATATTTTCCCTACTGTTACTCACAGCATTTGTTCTCCAGCCTATGTTGGCCATAATGAGACAATTCCCATTGGAAAAGGAATTACCATTTCTTTATTGTTGTTTCAGAGAGCTGTATCCATAGCCAGTACCAACCCTGCAGACTTGGTGCATATTTTTAGTGATACTCCATAATGTTGATGACATTATGCTTTGATTTCTATATTTAAAACTCACATTAAGCATTGTTTTGTGTTTGGATTTGCTAGTGTTAGCATTTGACAGCTCTCCAGTAAAAATTCTTTTTTTTTGCCTTTTTACCTCTTCCATGTCAATCACTATATATTCTTGAATAAGAAGTATACAGTGCTATATTTCAATTTGACTGTTTCCTCCAAGAATTTGCAAGCATTTTCTATTTGAGAAGGCTAAAACCAGCCCAACCCAGCAACACTGAGAGTGACTGTTTTAATTTCACCTGGGGTTGTAAATCAATACCCATTTACTATTCAGTTACTGCTTATGTTTCCCCAGATAATAGTATAACACATGTAATGTCAATGCAGTTTGGCATTTGTCCTCATTAGTATGGCAAAGGACACTTTTTTGCAAGAGTAAGCAAGCATCACGCCATATTTCTGACATTTCCTTCAGAACAAAGAAGGAAAATGTAATCAATTTGTATACAAAAGACGTGATGCACATCTGATGTGGCGCCTCCGATGCTTTTATAAATGAAATCTCTTGTAAGATTAGGCTGCTTGTAATTCCATCACAAATTATTGATTGTTGAACGGAAGCTAGGAGTGGCACAGTGTAGCTCTTTGAGCACTAGTGTATTTGCTAATTCAATCATTTATAATAAATATGTAATGTATTTAATTAACATCAGCAGCTGAAAAAGAGGTCAATAACAATATAGGAAATACTACTTGTGACTGATGTGCCCAAGGTATGTCCTTATACATGCTTCTCTTTATTTTCTTACACATATGCATATCATTTATTGCATACCATTTCAAATCAAATGACTGAGCATATTAATTATACTTTAGAATCTTGTTTTATAATGATCACAGTGATATTTCATATGGTATGGTGCTTGGTTGTTTGGCCTTAAACAATTAATTTAGCCCTAAAATAAGCATGTTGTCACAGATTGGTGAGGATGATGCCGATATGAAAACCAGCTGAAATACAGTTGATCGCTTTTCCTCAGCTCTGGCTTACAAGTTGTTTTAAGTGATTCATGAAAAGTCTTGCTTTCAGGTCTTAGCACAGTGATAGGAAGTAAGTGCTGGACATGTGGTGGGTGATGTGATACAGATTGCTGGTCACACCTCAGGTAATGCCCAGCCCCTGTGCCCTGTGATCAGCTCTTACCTTACTGTCAGTATTTACTTCTTGAGGTGCTCTGCTCTGTGGAATTGCTTTGTCACAGTGTTTCAGCACTAAAGGTTGAAAGCATTCATAAGAATTCTTTTTGGTGCTAATAATAGATTTTTATGTCTCCGTGTGCAGAGTTTGCTACCTGAGTCAGACACGGGGCTGTCGGTTTGTTTTCTGACAGTGCAAAGCAATTAAAACCTTCATCCCTTGTGAAATCAGCTGGTGAGATGGGCTCTCCAGCTTCCCAGAATTTGCCTCTAGACTGATTACATAAACTATTCATTACTTGTGAGAAAGCAGGATAGAAATTTGGACTCTCTATCTGTATAAACATCATCCTTCAGGGGAAGAGCAGGGGAACCAGTCCTTTCTGGTTGACTCCGGAGCGGCCTGCCAGCAGTGTGCCGGATGGGTGAGGTGAGAGGGAGCTGCTGAGGTGCTGCAGGATCAGGCTGTTGTGGGGATGTGAGACAGGTGGTGAGGAGCTGAGAGGGGCAAAATCGGTATTTAATGCCACAAAGCTGGCTCAGTTTGGCCTAGGCACAACATTGCTTCTGCCAACAGCAGCTACAGCGTTCCAGAAATACAGCCCTCCCTCCTGAGCCAAGGCGTCTCGTTTTATTTTAAACCCTTCTTTCTCAGGCAAGGCTCAGCAGAGAAGTAGTACAACACCACAGAACACTGCCTTCTCTGGGTCAGGGAGAGAGGAATGGGATGAAGGAGTGGTACCAGGGGCTCCCAGCTGCGTCTGGGTCACAGAGAAAGCTAAGGAGAGTGGAAGGAAAGCTGCAGCTGTGGGAGGAGAAGCAGCAGCTTATCTTGGGGCAGAGTGCAGGAGGGCCAGAGAGGAGAATCATGCCTACAGATTTTATTCTTAATTTTACACATGTTGTGACCACTGGTTATGAGCACTGAAGATTCCTTATTGCTCCAATATCAGTAAATATCTTTTTGCTCAACACTGTAAACTTAACTTGAAGTGAAAACGTTTCTGAATCCCCAAAGTGAAAATGAATGTAAAGGATGGTAAATGCAGGATGGAGAGGAAAAAAATAATGGGTAGAAATAATACAGTTTGAAAGTAGGGCAAAGTCTTAAAGTCGGAATTAGTAAGACATTCTAGGAAGATGCCAGGAGCACAAATCAGCTAAAATTTAGTTAGTAGTCTGAGAATTGTGTTAAAGCATCTCCACCTACCAAGCCAAGCTTTGAAGCATCCCCTGCAGCTTTTTTTAGTTTCTACAATAGATTTGGAAAGATCAAAGTCACAATACCATCAACAAATTTTCCTTAAGCCTCAAGATGACTGCTTTTGGTGAGATGTTTGAAAGCAGGGACAAAAGAATTGTCACGTTTTCCGAAGGCCTCCATTCTGATTTGCACGGGTGGGGACAGTGCATTGGGATGAAGCGCAGGAAGGCTGCCTGCTGACCACTATTATTCCCTTTCTGGGACCAAAGAAAGCATGATAGGAAAGCTTTCTTTTGGGACACTGTCACAGCATAAAGTGCTGTGTAATGAGATGGCCATTCAGGCTGAGCAGCTAGCTTTGTGCACACTGTTGTTTAATACGTGAAGCCATCTACTAGGATACGCATGTCCATTCACTGAGGCTTCGTGTAGGGTGTAATAGTAATGAGTGAATATGATCAAAAGAAATGGAAAAGGAAAAGCTTTATTTACAATGCTGAGGAGGTTTTACCATATGGAAATGATCGGAATTTAAATTTTTATCATCTGTCACAATTTGCTGCTGCTGCTTTAATTAAAATAACACCATGAATATGTACGGTGGGTCTGGCAAGATGTGCTTCGTGCTGTTAATGACTGTCAGATGCTAAGGCAAAGGGACACAGAGGGGGCACAGTGGAGGGAAGATCCTGAGGGAGACAGTGCCAGATGGCTGGGCTTATTTTATTAATTTAGCTCTCTATTCTGGCCTCTTGTCTTCCTTTCTCCCAAGGATGGGTTGGTTCAATGGCAGTCACTTCACATCATGGTATGATGTGTTTAACTCTTGGAGCACTGCAGCAGCAAGGGGAGCACACCAGCCCCGTGTGCCCTTGCTCTGTAGCCCTGAGGATCAGGTGGTCAGTGTTGTTCCTTCCAGCTGTCACATCCTCTGCAACCCTCTGCTGTGTGACCTAGCAGCAGAGCCACCTGCTGTTCTAAACCACTTCCAGCCTCTCTCCCTGTGTGTGGGCCCCAAGGAGCATTTCAAGCAGCTCTTTGCCCTGTTGCAAAACCTCACTAGATGCTTCTTCCAGCTGCCTGGGCATCCAGAAAGCACAGCAAAGGCCTGGGAATCAAAGTAGGTGATTTTTTTTTTTTTTACACTTCAGTTTTGTTTCCTTGCCTGGTACTGCAGTGTCGGCCGCCTCCGTGTGGGTGTTGTGTGGAACTGCTCTGAGCTGGTGATCATTAGGTATTAATTAAGGTTTGACATCCAGAGGAAAAAAGAGGGAAAGGAATCTTCTGCCAAAACCTATTCTGAATAGACTAAAGCAAGAAGAGGAGATTTTTAGTTTCTTCCCCTTCTCTGTTCACTGTGATGGTAGAGAAGCTCTGATGGATCAGATCTGCTGTATTGGTGGCTGTCAGTTTAGTATTAGAAACAAAATGAGCTTGTGCTCTATTATTAAAAAAATAATCAGGAAGTTTTTTGAGTTCCTGCATTCTCTATAAAATTTTAGCTTAATGAATTATTTATTTATTAAGAACCTGTACCACATTTAAGTTGTCTTGGCTGCCAGTAAAGCAATTAGTGAGACTATTCTTGATCACAATACAATAGCTGGAACACATGTCAAGATGCATGCCAATGTTCCATGAGTTTGGTAACACTGAAAAATTCCAAACGACCTGAATTCACCCCAAAAATCTGTGGTATAATCAAAATAATGTGGCACCTCTTTGCCCTGCTCTTTTCATCCCCTCCACAGTCACCCTTTAAACCTGCTTGACTCTTTTCAGCAGCAGCAACTCCTGAGAGGCAGTTCCTATTGCCCATCAGGTAGTGACCAACTGGGTTGATATTCTGTAACAAGAAAAAGAAATGCAAGGCCTTCATACGCATGAAAGCATCATGATCAGGTTTGCTTGCCACTCTTACTATTGCAAATTAAGTGAAAAGAAATTGGCTCATGTAAGGAACATTTGTGTGAGAATGGCACTTTGCTAGCTTGGGGTGGAGACTCAGTGGTCCTTAGGTTGATGTTGCATGTTCTGCTTCTGGTTATTCTGAAGTCTTACTCGTGCTGTATATTAAATATTGGTTAAAATATTTAGTAAAGTGTTAGCTGAGATTAGATTAAAATCTGAAGGCTTTGGCAGGCTTTGGGGATGTGAGCACATCATACCTGTAATTACCAATACCTTCCTAAGCAGCTTTTCACAACCCTTTTTTCATTTCTTTGTGCCTTGAGTTGCCACTAAAATAAAATAATGGAAATGGATGGAGCTGATGATGAATCATCATGACAGTGTTCACTATAAATGCGGGTTTTTGCCAGAGTATTTTGATCAGTTTCAGGGTCCCAGTGGCACTGGCCCACTTAGACCTGCAGATAAAAATATTCTTGCCATTTCCTTTATTTGTAGTGATGCTACAACAGCTTAAATTAAAGCTTGTTTTAAGAGTAATATAATTAATCTACTTTGAAGCACTGTGGTTAGATGGCAGAAGAAGAAACACAGGGACTGCTGTGAGCTGCCTGATTGCAGCAGCTGGTTTCAGCACCCAGCAGTTCCTCGCATCCCACCTTTTATAATCAGATTAACACAGTGGAAGGGCAATACAGGAGCGCAATAGCAAAAGGACCAGCACAAATGGAATGGTATTACAATGGAAAAGTCCTCACCCATTTGTGGAGATCCAGGCTCACAGGAAAGACTCCACAAGGGAGGGATCTCTATCCAGAGATCCTTCCACAGTGGCAGTCAGCCATTAAATGGGATCTAAGAGAGGTGCAGCCAGGCTCCACCCCTTCTGGTCACACACATGAATTGCCTTCACCTGTGCTCCCAGGGCTGACCAGTCCTTTCCCCAGGTGCTCCATCAGTGGTTCAGGCTGTAACTCAGCAGTTCCCATACACCACCTGAACACCAACCAGTGAGGGGAAAGAGGCAGGTGCCTGCAGACAGCCTTTTAGAGAAGGATGTTAAACAATAATCAGATACTCTTATTTGCACTACATAGACTCTCAGTTTTCGGTTGAGGGAACCTGGGGAGCCCATGCTATGTAATCAAGTTAAATATTGTGGATAATTCTGTAACTGAAAATTTATAGTCTAAGAGCTAAACATGCACATCAGTAGTAAAGCTCTTAACGCTGTTGCTCGGACCAGACTTTACTTTACTTTAGAAAGAATACTGAATTATTATTTCTAGCACACAAAAAAGTCAACAAAAGTTTGGGAAGTGGAATCTCAATCCTTCATCCTGCATGCAGACTTCCTTATTGATTGCATTAGACATTAAGTTACTAGGCAGCCTGCAGTCAGCCCAGCAGGTGGATCATCTCCTGAATCTCAGGAGTTTGAGTCTATTCAAAATGTGTTGCTTGGAACCATCATTAATTATGTTTGCAAGAGCAATTACTGCTGTCTGGAAGTCATAACTTAGGAAATCTTTTTCTCAGGTTGTATACTATAATGGCACAAATAATTGCATACTAACTATTAATATTTGTCATTTAATTATACTGCACAGGACCAGAAAATATACTGATGTCTGATATCTTTTCTTTCAGGATGACTTTCTGTATAGTGTCTCCGTTTTAAGTGGCATCCTCTGCACTGTTTTGGCAGTAATCAAGTTTATGCTGGGCAAGGTCCTTACAAGCAGAGCGCTGATAACTGATGGTGAGTGTGAATACAAACCTGTTGCACTTACAGATTCTCCCAGGGAATGTGGTAGACCCAGAGATACAAGTGATCACCTGCACAAGGGCAACTGGGGAAGTCTATTGAAATGAAAAATTGGAAAAACACACAACAGAGCAATTTTTGACCTCTGGCTGCTTACATAGACGCATCAACTGCAATGAGTACCTCTGATGGAAGTCAAACAGTTAATGGATAGCTAGTGAGCAATAATGGAGAGTTAGAGAGAGCACATAATATACATTAGGTGTATATTTGCCAGAGGTTGGAGTACGGTGTAGGGATATGACAACAATTTGTAGAGATTTGGCTAAGTCACATCTGTCCTCATTACCTACACCTGATGAACAGGTTGATTCCTACTGCAGAAATGTAGAAAGTCTGCTGCTGAAAAAGCCACTCTGCTTTCAGTAGGAGTCTCAGCCATCATTCAGACTTCCTCCTGTAGAGATAATTTGCTGCCCTGGTTCTTTTCCTGCCACCTGCTCAGTACAGCCTGAGTACAGTACAGTACAGTAAGACACGTGGAAAACAATGCCACTGCTTATTGTCCTGCACCCTGCCAGGGTTTGTCACGTGGTGAAACTCATGCAGTGCTTGGAAGCCCTCACTGCTCCAGCCCTTGGTGCAGGTGCCCAGCTGTTGCTCTTTGTAAAGGTATGTGTAAGGCATGTTTTGAGGCGAGCTCCAATACTCCCCTCACTTACAAGGCTAAAGCTTGTGGATCTTTAGAAAGCCTCAGAGGTCTGCTCTGCAAACATGTGAGCCCGTGGGAGGATGGAGGTGTCACAGATCCCTACAAATTTCCATCACATGACAGTTTGAAATGTTCTGTTAGGATACACAGTACTGTGTAAATGATTCATGGACTGTGGAATGTAAATCATTTTACTCTGCTAAAAATTTCACTTTAAGGAAACTCAATTTTCAGTTTACTCTTGGGATGCATGTAATTACTTTATCTTAAGTTATTTAAACCTATTTAATTTTTTTTTGGTGATAGATGGGAACACATACATTTAATATTGTCCCACATATAAATACTTTGTGACTATTTATGTATTAAAATAAGCAAAAAGAAGAATCAAAACAGCAGTGCAGAATGTAGAACTAAGCTCCTGCCTCTCTCTGTGTGTAGCTGCAATAGATGTTGTTGTTTCTATTCCTTAGCATAGATTCTTCTAGACATTTTGAATCAAAAGGATCTCTGGTCTGCAAAATGGATTCTGGAAAGGATCCTGGGGGCTGCAGACAAGTGAGTCTGCCTTATTTTGCTGTCAGAGTGTAAGCAGGACATGTTCGCTAGGCAGATTAACCTTCACTCTAAAAAAAATGTGTGGCTTGTTTTTTAAACAGTCAGCTTTTTCAGACAAAATATTAGGTGAAAAATTCCTGAATAATTCTAGCTTTGCATGACACAGAAATTGCTTCCCTCCTAATTACATCCTTGAGCTAATTATACTGCCACTGAACTGGAGCTTGCTCATTCTTTGATTAAAAAAACTAGGGAATAAGGTATACAATTACCTTGTTCTGCTTATTACCTCTATTTTCTTCCTTCTCAGACTATTTTAGAAAATGTAGGAGGCTGGTATTACCATGTGTAGTTAAATATCTTCTTTCACAAAAAAACATTTACATATATACTTAGTTTATTAACAACCAGGAGGAGACAGTATGATTCAATACCCGAGACAGATTTAGCACTCCCTTGCAATTCTTTTTTTAGTGTTTTCTGTTTCCTACTAACTTACCTCCTCTGATCACTGGCTGTGGACCAGCAAACTGTTTTGAGTAACTCAAGCATACACTTACCTTTCTTAAAAATATATGTATTTTTTTCCTCTCATACATGCCAATCTCTATTAAGGAGATATATATATATACACATATATTTTAAAGAACAGGGCTTTACAACCATAGATTTTTGAAGCCTAAATGTATTAATCCTTATGAAACAAAATGTTACTTGTACAATTTGTGTACAACGAAAGTTCATGGCCTTTTGGATAATAAAAACAGCTGTTTCCTATCTTGAATCTTGTACCATCTCAAAGGACACATGTAGGGATGAGACAGACAGGTAGTGTCAGCCTATATTGCTGTAGGTTTTAGATACCCATTTCCTTCCCAGATTTTGCCACCTGTTTTTTCCTGTGCTGACCTTATGCACAGAATGTGTCTGGATTCATACCTGCAGCTGCTACATGATTTCCTGCCTCACCAACAAGGAAAGGTTTGTCTGAATGACAGTCAGAAAAAGAGACAATTTCCTTTGTAAGTAGCTTTTAGATCATTTGGAAACATCAGCCAATAATGACAAGAAAATGTCTTCTTATTTCCTGACTTTTGGATATTCTGCTAATAGAATCTGGTTTAAGCTGGTACGTGGAACTAACACTGGTTTAAATTTATAGTGAATTAATTTATACTTAATATATTATACACGCATAATATATATTTCATTCACAGTAGAAGTAGTATGTTATATTTCTTGGGAGTACAAACAGACTAGGCACTAACAGAGTGCTTTGGGCGTATGCTGGTTTAGATATACTGCTATAATTATTCCAGTAATAAAGCATGTATATGCAGGACTTGTGATCCCAATGGCATTACCACAGTCACAAAAAATCCCGGATCCTTTTCTCAGAGCTCCGGGAGCCTGATACCTTTGTATTTCCCATTCTGCCACAGACTTGCTAAGTAACACGTGATTATTCCACGCAAGGAATTTCCTTTGCATTTAAACACCTACTGACAAAGATCTGGTGGATCTTAAAATATGGATGGATTATAAAAGTATTTCATCTATGAAGCAGTCAAGTGTTAGCTGCATCTTGGAGAAATGACTTAGTTTGGATGGGGTAGGATGTGATCAGCCTGGCTGAAAGGAGACATTCAGAAGTAAGTGTCATACATGTGGTTGCTGGCAGACACAGAGAATTGGGCTGATGAGTTGACTTAACACAGAATATTGGCTATTTCAAGTTAGACTTTTTCCTTTGTCATCAAGGTATCTATCAAATGAATGCATTATCAGTGACATTTTTTTGTTGTAGCACAACGGCAATGCATTCTGGCTTACTGTGGAACAGAAAAATCTGAAAAAGGGAGTTTGGAAAGGAAAAGAATACAATCAGTGACTCTGAAAAATAATCATGATAACAAAGAAGAGCTGAAGGAAAAATGACACTAATCATTCTAAAAGCTCTGGAAAGATTTTAAAGGGACAATCTTAGAAAGGAACAGTTTAAGAAAGAGAGAAGAAAAGGAATCTAAAATGATGTCTATTTAATTTATAATAGTAGTAGATACAAATCTCTTCCTGGGATTATTGTGTGTCTTCCCTAATGCAGTCAGTGGTGCATACAGCTCTGAGCTATAGTGCCACATACAAGAAAACAAATAGCTGGAATGGAGTGAAAACCTCTGTGGTAACATCTGTGAACAGCTATTGTGCGAAATCATTTTCTTTTTAATGAGCATCTTGGGTATCCTGGGCTCTAGCTTCTAGGAGAAGCTGTCCTTCTCCTGTACAGAAAAAGTAAGAGACTTCAGGTCCCTTACTGATCTTCCTTTGATGTTCCAGTCAAGGCTTGCTGTGTGTGCTGCAGTACTAATTACCTTATGGAGATGATCTTTGGAAGATATCTATGCAAGGGCTACAGCCAGCCAACCACTGGTTTACAGTTCAGAGGTAGTTGGTTCTGATTCATGATGATGAGCTTCAAGAGGAAGAAGTGCTGCACTGGCAGAGTCAGCATGGAGCAGACCAGCATTTGAAGGATTTAGCAACAAGAAAGAAAAACTGTTTGAAACAAACAGCAGCTAGAACTGGGATTTGGAACTCAATAGGGTTGTGAGAAACAGTTGGGACCAACTGAACCAAGACACCCAGTACAAGGAAATGGATGTAGACTCTTATATCAGAACAGACAAGTGACAGAGCTTAAAAAACACTGGTCAGACATCAGATATTGCAAGTTTGATTTGTAGAACAGAAGCATTGCAGTCTGCAGGCTAATGGTGCGAACAAATGGCACGCAGGACACTTCACACAAGGATCTTCGCCCTCTCTGCACTACTGGCACAACCACAGCTTTTCTCCCTACAGGTGAACTTTTCTGATGTGGCACTATTGAGATTTGGTTCTTCCTCTTTTTTTTTTGTTCTTCTTTCTTTCCCTGTCTAGGCTTCAACTCTCTTGTAGGTGGAATAATGGGATTTTCCATCCTTCTTAGCGCAGAAGTCTTTAAACACAATTCTTCTGTCTGGTATCTGGATGGCAGTATAGGAGTTTTAATTGGACTTACAATATTTGCCTATGGAATCAAGTGAGTATCTCCTGCTAGTAGGTATTTCAGTATGTACTGAAGATGGGCAGTCTTTTTAATGTAAAAAGTCATAGCTCTTAAATGCCTGTGTAACCCCAGTTACTGCAATTTATTAGACCAGCTGCCAACAGTGTGGCACAGCGCATGGAATCGGATAAAAGTGTCTGTCTCACATCAATAGGAAAGAAGTCAGAACTTAAAAGAAATTAGAATTGTTTTAATGAGGCATTTCTTTACCTGCATTTGGAAATATAGCAGTGAAACAGTTTTGGCTTCAAAATATTCAAAAAATAACCAGTAATTTCAGGAGTAGTCTCACCTGTGATTTCTGTCTTACCTCCACCATGTAACAACTTTTGAACTGGAAGTTAGCTAGCTTTTTTCAAATAATATTGTTTTTACTGAATGTTAAGATTATTTATTGACTCAAGACATCACAACAGAATAATATTGAATGAAGCTCTGCTACAATTTCCCTTGTCTGCAAGGAATATGAGGGTTTTGCGTTTCATTGCTTTCTCTATAAGAAAAAGGGGGACATGCAGCATCTTATTCAATTGGAATCATGACTGTTGAGAGGTGGACTTTGGATGCGGTAATTTCTCAGCTGGAAGCTGTGTGTTTTTCTTCCCTTGATTGGAAAATTGGAAAATCAGCATTTTAATGGTGAATGCCATTTTTGAAAAATCATTGTAATTACTATTATTTCTACTGCAAAACTAGCTGTTCTGGAAAACTGTAGAGGCAATCCAGTGCTGAAGTATTTAAATGTACCAAACAGAAGCCATCATCTGCTTCTCATGGTGCCCCTGCCACACAGGGCATCTCTGCATAACCACTCCTGTGCTTTCCTTTGCAGGTTGCTTATTGATATGGTGCCCCGTGTACGGCAAACGCGCCACTATGAAATGTTTGAGTGAAGATCACACAGCTCTTCTTTGTAAGGACTCTAAAACTACAGCAGTTTTGGCAAGTGGTGCCAATGGTATTTTATTAAATATGCCGTTTGTTTCCCGTGGTTAGTTTTTGTTAAAGTTTGTTTTAATGGGAAATCTCTCTGTAAAATTGGCATATGTGCACACTGCTTGCAATTCAGTGAAACAGCAGCATTTTTCTTTCAGATATGCTATTGATTCCTGTGATGATAGAAAACTTGCAGTTTGCAGTTTTAACCCAGCTGCCACATTGTATATTCTGGAGTGAAAGTGTTCTTAATGATGTGATAAACCTGTGGGTAAAGAAGTGCCAGTTTCAGATCTTGTTTTTTTGCCCTGGCCTGTATTTTCCTAAACACATGCTGTAACAGAAGTGCAATCCTTGCTAACCTCTTTGGCTAACGGAATATCCTGTTATAAAGACAGACTCCAAGAGCTGTGTTGCTTTGAAACACTTACCTGGGATCTCCCTTCAACCCTTTTTAAATAGGCCCACAGAAAGAGTGGTTTCAAACCTTTTTGGGATCAGAGCGGTTCTTCGTTTTAGCCCTAACCTGAGTGAAACAATACCTCTTCAACTTAAATTCTATTTTTTCTTAAGATGACACTGTTGATTGCTTTGCATGGACCAAACTAGCACACACAGTATTACTGTACAGACCAAAGCCAAGAAGTCTTGCAAGGAAGAGAAGTTGCTTGAGGAATGGGACTTTTTATTCTATTATACTTTACACAGACATGTCGGTGTGTGTGACTGTGGTTGCTCTGTAGTCTGATGATGGCACAGCAGTGGCTCAACTGGGTGGTGAGATAGAGATCTATTTATTAGATTTAGATTGTTCTGTAAAGTGTTGCTCACCTTCCATCGCACATCTTATGTATTACTTACTAGCAGGTTAAATTATCAAAGAAACTTGATGTATAAACAATAAAACTGGTATCTATTTTATACAATACCGTAAGTAACATTTAAAAACTATTTCCAGAATGTACCATAGAGCAAAGTCTTCCTGTATAGCAGCCAATTAAACTGGATTCTCTGGCTATATCCATTTTCTCTTTATTTTATATATTTCAGGTTGGCTTTCACAACACAGAGCCAGTATATTGCTTCTGTTTATCACAGGTGGATTAAAAATAGCAGACAGTCCACCACAGTGGTTGAAATTGGATTGTGGTAAGTAGCCAAGTAGCTAGAAATCCCCATTTTTAGCTCCTCTACAATAGATTATGTAAATGAGAGTAGATCTATAATGAGACTGTTCAGTGACTGATGTACACTGTTTACATAGTTTACTGATGCACTGTGTTATCTACAACCATATTTCCCTTCAAATGTCACAGAGCAAGTTCTCAGCCAGGTTCCCCAGGGTCCTTATTAAAGGCAAGCTCCCAGTGATGCGTGTAGGAAGAGACACCAAAAGGTGTCACCGAGCTGACAGTGTCAGTGTGAGGTGCACAGCACTGGCACGATGGCACTTGCTGTCTCTTGAAACAGAACAGAAAAGTCTTTACTGCAAAATGAATTCTGTTCTGCTTCTATAGTTGGCATATTTTGGATTAAGTTTATATAATTGTTTGTATACAAGCTCCTTAATATTGTTACTATCAGTGTCCTGGTGCTACTTGAGCCTTTGCTGGCGCCGGATGATGACACACCATCACACGTCACTCAGCGTAAGATGGAAGCACAGCACTCGACAAGACAAAGGAGGTACTTTATGAGTTTATTCAGCAGAAGGATGTATTGTACAGGAATCGTCCCTGTCCTCATTAGGTGGACTTCTAAATATCACGTACTGCCCCCAAATACTTTCTTCATGCACAAGTTCCTAATTCCTTATGCTTTTGCTTAGTCTTGATATTTTCCCATTCTGTTTCTTTTCTAACTCCAAGTCCACTGAAGAGAGCCATGGAAAAGGCATCTCCCTGCTTATTAACTCAGTTTTGTCAAGCATCGTCAGTACCAGAATCATAGAACCAGACCCTGAACATAGCTATTTTATGTATTTCTTATTTTTTGCTGGTTTTACTAGTACTGTTTACCCTTTTCCACCTCTCCAGGGATTCTGTTGCTTCTCTAGTCCCAGTGTCAGTCATTAAGTGACACTTAGGAACTGCCCAAAGCACTGCTCCGCAAGGCTATGCGCTACAGCAGCCAGGTTCTAGCACAGACCCCAGCACCCAGAAGAGCAACAAGAAGGTAAAACGGGTTGTGGTGAGACACCTAACTGCAGTGAGCTTGGTGGCAGAGAACTCCTACTTCATGGAGGGAACATAGGACATTAAACCAGCTCACATTTTAAAGAAGCCTGTTAAAATACTGAGTGCAGTGTGTGCACAGGGACCTTTGGATGTGTTCATCCATGAAGCAAAGCTGAGGGAATATTCCTTCCTAAGAGGATGGTTTTAAGTGCAGACTCCAGCTGCACAGCCCTTGAAAATGAGATGTGGTTGAACAAGCTCATACTTCTCTTATCACAGTAACATAAACCAAATGCAGAAGTATTTCAGTTGCCATGGATGCTTCAAAACACTTCTGGTATTAGCAGATTAACACAAGAAAATAAGTAAAATACTTGAGACTTCAAAGGAAAAAGACCAGGCAATAGTGATACACAGAAATGAGCACAAATCCATACTGCCATACTTTTTACGGCTCATTACAATTGAAATGAAAATAAATGCTCATCCAGTTTACCAGGATGCTCTGCTCCAGCCAGGCACCCTCGAAGGTAAAATTTTCAATAGTAGCTTTCTCTGTTACTTGTCTGGGCCAGCTGCTCTGTAATTATGAAATAACAAGCAGGTTCCAGCCACACTCACTGAAGGTTGAATTTCCAACAGCAGGGGTAGCCTGGGAGCACTTGGATCACCTTAACCTTGGTACTGCCCAACACAGCATTGGTGACTGCAAGCTTGTCAAACTGACAGATGCTCTCTGTTGTGCAGAGGGCATAGAGAATGAAGTTCATACATGAAAACAGCACAGAGTGCAAACTGATACTTACTAAAGCATGTCAGAGTTGCAAATTAATCCCTGAAAATGTCAGTGAATCTGAGCTGAGGCTTTGAATTTGTCCATGTAGTACAGCAGAGAAGGAAGCTATCAAAACCCCACACCATGCCTTGCACGTGCCAGGTGGGCTTGAGGTGTATTTTGAATACCTTCATTGTTAGGCAGTGGAAATTGATTCTGGCTGAAAGCCAGGTTTTTGAGCCCAGAAATCACCAAATTAGAACCCCTTGTCAATTCAGTCCACTTCTAGCCTTGTAGGTAAGCTATAAATAACCAGCATTCAACCACCATCTGAAAATGATGTTGCAGAACTGGACTTGAAGCAAAGACCGCAGACAGGCACTTCCTCAGACAACGTCAAATTAAGCTCTCAGTATGCACCCTTCTGAGCTCTCCTCACTAATAATGATAACACCATTTGCATTTCTGCAATCTCAGGTGCCTGGGAGCACATAGACATTTCTGGGAGCCAGAGAGGTAAGGAAGCATTGAAGCTACTGACCAAACGCTATCCCTGAATACACTGATCTGTGTGAATACCTCATCCTGGACTTGCAAGTGTTTCACTGTGCTCACAGCACTTTTAATTTCTCAGCACTGCTCATCAGGCATCAGAACTGAGACAGGAGGGGCACAAACCCACATTCCTGTGGGTCCAGGTTATGCAATTGGAGAGTAATTAAATCAAACACCAGCCAATCAAGGGATCTGTCCTGCTTCTCCCACACCTGGGAGCAGGATGCTTTCCTGCTCCTGTCAGCCCCAGGATGAGCCTGTGGGGAGGCAGTGAGCAGTTCCTGCATGTTACCTGTTCCACGCTATCAGCTGCATGCTGGGGTTGGCTCAGCTGCTCCTCAGGCAGAGGTTGGGCACAGAATCAGGGTGGCACTGTGTGGGCAGCCAGGAGCGACGCAGGCATCAGCAAGAACATCAGCTGGAGGGCTGAAAGTGCATTTGATAAAAAGCCTTTGTAGAGGAGTTTGTTTTGCAAGTAGTTGTGTATTCTGTATGCAGTGTGCAGCAGTGCCCGCAATCTTCTTTTGGGCTGAAAATTATTAGGAAATATGTCTAACTATTGGAGAGAACAAGTTGCCCTCCTGAAATGAATCTTGATTTTATCTGTCTTTAAATCCAATTTAGATTTCAAACAAAACAAAACAAAGATAACAGTATCCTTTCTTACCACTGGGATGTGGGCCGTGGGACTGCTTCTGCTGCGTGGGCAGCTGTGGGCTGCAGAATTGTCACACAGATGCAACTCTGGATCCGTGGCAGCTCACAGATTTGCCATTTATGCACAAAACAATCATAGATCCAAATCACACAAGAAAAAGGTTTATTGAAAAATAAAGTTCTCCCTAGTTTTTTTCTACAACAGTGAAAACAAAGCATTTTTCTATGCCATTAAAGTACAGACATTTACGTTTCTAAAAAAAATAAAATAATCATCTTATCCTATTGAACCCCAGTAACTTGACAGTATCTGAATCACTGTGTTCTCATCTTTCCGAATCAAACTGTTTGAATGCAATATAGTGGAACACAACTATTCAAATAAAGACTTTAGGAGAGAATTCCAACTGAACACACACAGTAACCAGCCTGATCCTGAAGTTCTTACAAAACTCATAAAAACTCCAATTCCAAATTATTTTCTGCAAAAAGCAGCCTTTGTTTTTACAGATTTCAGTAGGTTTTTGTTTAATTTCTCCCCTTACAGTGCTACAGGGATTACTCAATTTTCTAGCCTTTCCCTATGGAGATGCCTCCAGGGAAGGAATGAGACCAGGAAGTAGAGGGCTGCTCTGTGTCATCCTGCTACGCTCAGCCAGAGAGAGAACTCAGCTCAACCCAGCAGAGTGAGCATTCCTTTATGTTTTAACATTTCTCTTTTTATAATCTGTAGGGTAAGTTTTCTCAGAAAATTGACTCTCTTTTCCTTTCGCTAAAAACTGCCATTTCCTCCTCCTCTGCCATATTCCTTTGTGAAAACTAAATAAAATGGTTTTCACTGTCTCCATATTACAGCAAGCTTGTTAATGAAAGTAACAAATGAGTTCTGGGTATAACCCTATTAAAATGAATTGCTCTCAGACAGCCATTCAGCCTGATTTACCATGTACCTGTGTGACACCGGGAACAGCTCCAGTCCTGCCAGGAGCTGGGCTGGGCCGTGTGACACACACTGCAGTGTGGGGAAGGTGGAGTTACAATTCATTTTACCAGCGCTTTGAGGACCTGATTTTATTTACCCATTTAATAAGCAGGTTGCTTCGTGCTGTTGGGAGGCGTCTGCTGAATCAGAACCCAACACTAGTTTTAATTAAATGAATGTGTAAAAGATGACTCACGTGGAAGCTGCACTTTGTTACTTTTCCCTGGAAGAAAGAACACGAGCAATGCCACATAGCTGAGGTTCAGCCTCTGAAATTTTCAACACATCCCTACAGTAAACATTTTAAACCTGATACATGGAGTTTGCTGTTTACACATTCCATTTAAATATATTATTTTTACAAAGTAAAAGAACCCCACAACTCTAGAGCTACTTAAAAATATGAAGACAAGATTTAAGTCACTGACCATTAAACAAAATGTTTTAAGCTACAGTACAGCAGTATTCTTAAAGCATACTTAAATGAAACCTGTCCCTGGTCTTTCCAGCCTGACCAGAAGCCCACATCAGCCAGTGCACCACTCTCCTCAACTTTACAGTGGTCCCTGAACTGCTGGGGACAAAGGAGAACCAAAAATGGAAACCAATCCTAGGTCAAAAGCTGAAGGCAAAGCAGCTGCAGGGAAAATGTCACACAGAGTCATGGCAAAAAGTTAGCACCCCTTGAAAAAAGGCTTTAAAGTTGAAAATGGTAACTGATATTTAAAGCAAACAATCAAAACAGAACTAGACTTTAGCACTCCAAAATGCAGAGTGGACAGTTATTTAACCAAGTTCTGAACCAATACTATTATGGTGAGTCACACCAACTTAGTGAAGATAAATGCTATAGCAGCAAGCAAAACTGGCTGCTTGTAACATGCACAGCATTACCTGCAAGGGTTTAGTCTTTATCCTGTAGGATGGTGCTTTATTAAAAAGGGAGAGCTGTTTTTTTTTAATTTGAAATTAATGGAGGAGTCCTGCTACCAGTGAAGCCAGTGGGAGTTGTGAAATTAATTACTTGGATGAGAATTCTACCCAGCCTCATTTATACACTTCAATTTTTACTGAAGTAAAATCCGGTCCTGAAATGCAGTATGAAGAAAATACATGTCTCAGAAAGCAACTTGAATTTTACTTATGTTGAGAGTAGCAGCTTGTAACCCATCTTTGTAATTTAGAGGGGACACTCATTTCTGAGAGGGGAGGCATGTCTTTAGTTAGAGGAAAACCCAAGGCCACACAGGAGGATTTAAAGGACAGAACAATGTAATTAAGCAAGGAGATAAGAGGTTGGTGAACAGCCTCACTTTCACCTGATGGTAATTTTGGACAAGCCTGAGCACCTGTCAGTGAGCAAGTTACAAACAGCTGCGAGTGTTTGAGCAGAGCTGTGCAGGGAGTGCACAGAAACCTGTGGCTCTGTCCTCCAGCCTGTGCTGCTGAACTTGGAGTAGCAGCTGTTAGACAAAACTTCCTCACAGAAATGAAAATAGAGATTTCTGCAGTCAGATGAACAGCCAGAATTCCCTCTCCACTGAAGCTCATACATTTGATATGGACTCATACATTTGGATATAAAGGACTGCATGTTAGGAGCACCAGGATTCACCCTGTGCATTTCCATCTGAACACACTTGTATGTGAAAAATGAAGTACCTCCCAAATCCAGTGCAGATCTTAATCCTTCCAGTTAATCAAATCAGGTGTGACTGTTCTTACAGGTTCTTTGTTAGCATTGTCTCCCAGGAGAATACAGTGGGTGCAGTTTGCTCTCTGTCATTACACAGACATCTGTCCCAGCAGGAGCATTCCTGTCCAATTACAGACATTCACTAAAAGGCATTTCACTGGCAGAAGCAAATTTTGGTAAGAATCAGTGATGTTTTGGTATCTTTTATCTTATTAACCCTTATGTTTTCAGAGCAGATCTCCCTGTTATTTCAGAACATTCAAAATTTGTTCTGCTAACAGATACACAGTGATCGAGCACTGGGTTTTACCTGCAGTTAGTGTTCCATTATATTTGTTCAGACAGTGTCCACATTAAAAGCAGCCATCCAAACCCCAAAGTAAAGAAAAAAAAAGGCACATAAACATTAAATATTTGTAGGAGAAACAATCTGCTATAAACAAACACAGCTGCGACTATAAAGCACAAAAAGAAACAAACTAAGCAAAAAATGCAAAAAAGCAACTCTATTTATACATGTGCAAATCAACTTGCATATATGAAATAAATGAGGTTTTTATTGGCATTTTTAAACAGTGTGTATTTACCAACTTTACCTTTCAAAGGCAAGCCATAATTTTATGTTAATAAATATGTAAATGCTTCTCTCAAGTTTTCTAATCTCATAGGAACAACATTTTTTGAAAAAACTAGGTCACATACAAAAATACAAAATTTTAAAACAAAGAATGTCTTGATATGAGAGTTATGTTTAAAAGCTTGTAAAATGTTCTTCTATGCAACTTTTGACATTTTTCCCCCCCACCAATCACCGGTCAATATATTCAAATGCCAAGTCATGCAAAAACCTGACTTCTGATTTCAGAGCAGAAGGAGCTGCAGGCCTTACTGGTGGACTGAGCTCTGCAGCACGGTCCCACTCAAGGACCCCAAGTGGAATATTATGACTCCACCTTTACTCTTTCACTAGTTCTGACACTTGGACAGAAGGCTGGCCTCTGTTCTAAAATGGGGATTTTTTATACGTTACTAAATTGTTCAGAATTGTAATAGTCCCACAGGATTTGCCTGCATGCTTATCTGCAGAAGGGCTCTGCATGATTTACTGATGCATGAGCAACACTGCTCTGTGATGGAGAGTGAAACATCAGCACACTACAGATTGTTCACTCACAGTTCTTAGAGGATCTCTCTTTTACAGAAATTCTGATTGAAGCTGTATTTCGTAAAAGTAACGCTTCTGAAAGAAGAGGTCCACCTACTGTGTTTAAAGTTAACAGGGCAGGCCTATGAGACTACAGCTCTTGATTCTTTTTTCTTTAAGATTAAGGACTCATTCTCTATAGATTTCAGTGGAAATAGAATTGGACCCACATGATCCTGAAGCCAGATTTAGATATCCTGTCCCTGGCTGAAATGCCAGTGGCACCGGTGTTTGCTGTTTCACTTTTGCCAGTATGTGGTAATTCAGCTCAGTAGGCTAAGAGAGAAATAGTGCTACAGCATGAAAAAAAAGAACAGCTTATAATAGACTCTCCCTGCTGTGGTAAATGCAGACTTACCATTGAGCAAAGCACTAGACCAGAAAATCTTATAATAACAAATACCAAAACCCTCCCCATCTATAAAAGTTTAGAGGCAAAATAAAACACAATATGCCATGTGGACCATACAGCAGGGGGAGTCAAGCAAATATGTATTTACAGCCAAGAATTACACTGCAACAAAAATTACGTGTTTTGCATTTGTAAGTGCACACATCCACATCTTTGTTTCCGATGTAATTCTCTGATATGTCATTCTGAATTAAAATCCTGCCTGAGGAACCTCAGGCTGAACTAGGAAAGACAAATCTCTGCTGTTGCCCCCACTTTCAGCACCAGGTAGAAGTACACACTGCCGTTAATACACAGGGTTTTCCAGTTGCACAAATATGCACAGCTATGTGGGGAATAGGTGATATAAACACAAGATGAATTGTTGCATCTGCTCAGACCCATTTCAAATCCTCCTCCTCCAGCTCTGCTGGGGTATTAAAACTATTGCAAACCACGCTTCTGTTGACTGAAGCAAATGCTGAGATATGCTAACAGTAAGAATGTTCATACTAGTTGTGTTTTGCTTCTCACACCAAATATTTGCCTCTCATTAAAGGGCCCTGTTATTCTGCTTTTGGAAAATTACTCTTAAGATACAGCAGATTTTACCACCATTGCAGCCAGTTCCTGGCATCCCAGGAACTTCCCACACATCCTTGTGGCCGCCCAACAGCCTCAGGATTACAGTCCTGTGTTGCAGCAGTCCTGTGTATGGAGTGTTACAGTGTAACACCATCAGGAGTGCTGAGGCAGGAAACCAATTGGAAAAAGGTAATTCGCTGCTTTCACATTGAAACTTAATTTTCAGTTCCCTTGTTTTAAAAATTTATCCAGGATTAAAAAGCAGTTCCCTCGAACGGTCTTTGGTAGGTGAAGAGATGGGAAAACAAAAGTTTCTATGCTTTTCATGGCTACTCGGTCATCTTTATAAAAAAAAACCTTCATGCCAATGGGATTTTTTTCCAACACAGAACACATTCAAGTCCCAAATGTGCTGACTATGACTGCTTTCAAAATACACCACAGACTGGTTTCTCACTGACTTTAGCAAATTGTTTCCTGCCTACAAATGGTGCTGCAAAGCGTGCCACCTTCTGCTGAGAAGAACCATAGTTACCTCTACAAAAAGAAAGTGGTGTCAAAGATTTAATGTGCTGCTTCAAAGGAAGTTTGAATTCAAACTCTTCAATTTTCTCAATTTATAACTGGTGTGCCTGTTAAAAAAAAACAGAAAAGAAAACCTAAAAAAACACCAAACCCCTCCTTCCCTCCCCAAGAGAAAAACAACCAAAGCACCCACATGATCAGTCAATACTTTTCTTAGCAGTTGTCTCCTCTTGTTCTTCAGAAAAAAATTCTCTTTAAAAATCTAGCTAGTTATGAAGACATTTTACATTTCTACCATACAATAATTATAGTTAGCTTAGTTTAACCTTTCTATGTCATTCAGCAACACTTTAACTACTGGAAGGCGCAGCAAACTGAGGCTCTAACAATAATATTGCTCCAAAGATGCTGAATACTTTTTGCTTCACACAGTATTTCTAGTAGACAGACTACAACAGAAGCATGGGCAAATTCCAAGGATTACTTTCTAAATGGGACCAGTAAACTGACAAGTCCATTCCTAAAAAGGCAGCGTGTCTTTGAGGCTTTTCCACACTGAAGAATGCCCCAACCCAAGTTGGCTGTCGGGTCACACTCTGCCTGCTTGCTGACTCATAGCACTTTCTGTTCAGACTGCTCTGGTGCAGCAGCTGTGATGCAGACAATACTTTGTATACAAAGCTTAAAACAAACGAAAAAGACTGGGCCCAGATAACCCAATTACAGAATATAGAGCTATCTTGTGATTCCAAATTCTTGTGAAGTAAACCACTTTGTAGCCATTCAAGACAAAGCAGTGCCCAAAACAGTGCATCTATAATAAATTTTCGTCCTCCCCCCGCCACCCCCCCCCAGCACACTTTTTTCAATGTTCTACTGGAATGACGCTGAGATCTTTTTGCTAACCATTACCAGGGATGTTCAAACTCATCGAAAAATAGAAAACACTTCACCCAAACAACAAAAAAAGAAGTTTGATGGGCCTGGGAGTTTTCTACAAACTATTCTGTGCAGTCATCTTCAAATCACTGGAGAACACGAAACTCATTTCTCTTCGCAAACAGATGAAGCAATTTGAAGAGTTGCACTGCAAATGTTCTTACAGGAAAAAAGATCAGTTAGCTGTTTGCTATCAATCCCTCCTCTCAGTAGATAATTCTGCCCAGCAATAATAGCTCTGCCTGCAGCAAAAAACCTGGGCAGAAGTGCAGGAATTAATAAGTAGCTCCTCTTAAAACTACTTACATTTTGTCCTCTACTCAAAAGAAGCCCTGCTGCTGCTATAGGCAGTCTTTACAAAGCGCAACCTGTCCCTTAATGTAGTCCCTGCATGGGCAGATTCTTCTGTGGGTCGGGTGGGATCCAGCACAGCTGAACAGTAAGAGGTCACCTTGGAAAACACAGTGCTTCCTTCTTGCATCAAAAGAGGGGACCAGAATATCATTTGCAGACTCAATGGTGAGACACTCGATGTTATGCCTAAAAAGGAAAGCAAGTCATCAAAAGTGCAGTGGAGTTTGCGAGAGTTGAGTATACAGTTTCCATCCTTCCTCACTATGGATATAATACTGCACTACATACTAAGTTAAGTAAGATCAGAGGTGCAGATTTTCAGACACTAATTTCTTTTTGCTTGCACAGATTCTCTCTGCAGAGGGCAGCAGAGTCTTTTTTAGCATTACTTCATGTCTTAAAGATTAATTAGAGAAGTTAATAAGGAAAAAACATTTTTGATTGTTCCTCAAATCTGATGTTTTAATATATCATGGATCTCTAGTAAGACAAAACCAAAGAATCTGCAATCAGGAGAAAGTTTCATTGATTTGAGCACAAATCTCTGCCAGGCAAACCACACCACGCCAGGCATCCCTGGGCAGCCCAATGTGAGGCTGAGGTGCTGGCGCTGTGCTGCAGAAGAAAGGAAAACTCAAGTTGCCATTTTCTGACACAAAGCTTAAAAGTATGAAGGTAGCAATTCCAGCAGTCTTTTTTTCCAATTATTCTGGAAACAGTGGTAGCTTTAGAAGTACAATTTAACAGATTTTTTGTCCACAGAAACACAATTTTGTCTAGATAGCTAGAAAAGAAAAGAGCTTGACAGAAACTTTTCATATGTGAGCTGCTTCTGTACTCCGCTGGAAATTACAACTTTTCAAATAAAATATAAAAATAAAATCTGTCTGCAAAGAATATAGAAAAAGGTGAAGATGGAAAACCTGTAAGGCACATTTGCTAGCAGCCATTTTGCAGCCCAGCCTTTGAATGCTTTGCTTTTATTCTGAAAGGAACGGAGGCATGTTCCCAAAGAAATGGCACCTGAAAGCAGCAATAATTTCCTTAATGCATAGCTGGTAAGAACTATAAAGTGGTACTAATACCTCTAAATGCAGCAGGGATCAGAAATCTTTATCCAGGACGCTATTGACAAAAGGTTTGCAGAGATGGTACTTGGAATTATTAATGAATATATGTTTCCCAGTATGGATGTTAATCGTGACCAAAGAGGGAGCTCAATAAATGAAAGAAAAGCAGAACTAGGCACTGCATTAAGATCATGCAAGTAACTGGTAGAAATCACACAATGTGCAGAGAGTTTTATTTACTGCAACAAAACATTTAATTTTTGAATCATTCCCTCCACCGCACTGCCAGCCGTGGCTGGGATTAGTGTAAGGCACCATGCCAGTTCACTAGCTCTCAGGAATATGTGGCAAAAGTAATACAGAACAGTGCACCTGCTCAGCCAAGGCTGCAACATGCCCAAGTTTTACAAGCCCACTCAAACACAATCATAGTCCTGGCATCTGTGATACTGCAGAGTAAGCATCTGTGCTCATTGCAAGCAACTCCATACCAAAGGGCAGCGCAGCGTGCAGAGCGTGCACGTAGGAGGTGGAGGGAAGAAGGAAAAGCTGTGAATTTTTGGCTTGGTGATTGCCTCTGTGCTGTATTCCTCAGTGCAAGAACACATGCTGCATGGAGCAGTGCTGTGGGCACAGCAGTAACTCCTACCATCCGCTGCTGTGAAGGATGGACTGCTGACCTCATGGGTTGCTGCTGCCAAAACACACAGTGCCTCTCGACACCTCCCCTGCTCACAGAGCCCGTGCACTAAGCATCTTATGTGGCAAAAACCAGAGCTATAGAAAGAGACAAATAATATGTTTGTGCATTTGGGTACTTACTTAAGCAGAGCTTTGTCCTTGTTAAGATGCTGGAAGAAGGAAGGCTCACAAATGAGCTGGCTTTCCTGACAAACTTGTTTACAGGATTTTCCAGGTTCAGCAATTTTCACTTGAAGGGCACTTAGTGGGGGCCACATCACTTGCCCATGACAGAAATCCTGCAGTGACAACATTTCATTGTGATGAATCCAGTGTCCCATTAGCAATTTTCTCCATTAATAAAATAAGTGATTATTATTCCAAACACTCATTTAGAGCTCACTGTGGTTGTACTAAAATCACTATGACAAAGAATAAAAAGAATTTTTTGGTGTGGGCGAACTACCATCTTTCCTAGTTGAAATGGGGTGGTATCATTATTCCCAAAGCAGTTTCTTTCCTACCTTTGATTAATCACAAGTAACTGAATCTCTCTTTACTTCCACATACCCAACCCATTTTGCCTCTATGACTCCTGTTCCACCAGCTCTGTGCTAGCAGAACTATTTTGGTAGCAGCACAAAGTCTAGCAGGAAGTTCCAGGGGTCAGCTACACTGCGGGTGAGACATGTCTCTGTGGCAGGTAGTGAGCCATCTGGGCAGCATCAGGGGAAGTCACAGCAATGCTGAGGAAGTGAACTCAAAAGACTGATGATTTCTATAAGGCAACCAGGGTTCAGAGAGTCTGTTTGTTCTCCTTGATTGAGCTGACAGTCAAAGTGCTCTGCAACAACGAAAGAAACTGGCCCTAATACATGCAGTCAAGTGTCATGTGCAGCAAGAGAGGGAAAGAAGAAATGGTATCCAAATACACCTGCTAACAAAAAAGAAAGTAAAAGTTTTTACAGTCTTGGCATTATAAATGAAAAAAGTAAATAACATTTCACTATAGCTGGCCATTACTTCAGTATTTGGTAACTCTCATCAGATGGGCATCAGAAAGTTTGGGCCCACTCCATCACCATCATGGTTTGCCTTCTCTTGACAAAGCAAATATTTGTACTAACAGGTCCCAGACTGTGACCTAGGGCTTAGAAAGACAGAACTACTTCAAAATTTAATGAAATGAAACCTCCAAACTAAACCAATTCTATCTTTTTTTTCCTCCTCTGTTTAGATTTCCTCTGCTGAAGCAGGAAGCTTTGTACCCACAGCTTTAACCACAAATTTAATATCCTAAATAATCTCTCAAACATCTGATAGCACATAGCAGAAGATCACAGTTAGATCTTATCTGTCTGTGTTTTATGACACTTATTCTGATAAGCAATTTCATATAATCACTGTAAATGAACTGCCAGTTTGTACAGCTGCTTTATCTGATATCATTTTGATGAACCAAAGTAGCAAGAGGCACGTGTACGGAAAGCCATCTAAATGTGCTAGAGAAACAAAATCTGTGCTTCAGGCACAAATTGAGAAGAAACAAAAATTCAGAGAGCAAGAGTGAATTTTCATGAACTCCCACTGCAAATTAATTTTTTTTTTACTCATATTTGTCATTAATAGGTTGCATTAATTTTTTTGGTTTAGTGCATTCTATAACATAAAAAGAATAAACTTTCCTATTTGGAAAAGAGTAATTTTAGTGGGTATTTTTGGCAGAATAATTTTACATAAAACAGGTTAACAATAGATGGTTTAAAGTATTTCTTAATGAGGTTGTTTCATAAAGGTTGCTTTGTTATTTGGACTCGGGTGCTCTGCTTATTCTGAACTTTTATAAGTAACATTTGTTGCAGAAGGGAATTTATCTAGGTTACAGTATTGTAAATATTGGATTGGAACCTTAGTTTGTGAGGGTAGAAGGCAAAGTTATTCAAGGACAAGGAAATGTCTTGTGAATCTTCACCATTTGCTGGAAACTTCAGCTTGTAGTATGTCTTAGTGAAAAATATTTCTCCAAATCTAGGCCAACACCAGCCTCCATTTCTGCTCCACAGCCTGATGGGAAGGCTTCCTCAGCACTGCTGCCCTGACAGATACCAGCACACAGAGCTGTGCTGTCACTGGCTGGTTTACCTATCAACTGGGCAACCTAAGTTTGGTAACTTTGGCCCAGTCTATTTTGTCACACAATCCCACACACATAATGTTAAAATAAATAAAAGATGCTATTTAAAACCAAAGGTTAAAGTTCAGCACAGTCTGTGGTTACACACGTGCTACCTATAACCATAATTTCAACGTGAGGTGGACTTAGCCTATATAATAAGCTGCTGCTGTCCCTGCTCTTCCCTCCAGCTGAATGCCCTCATCCTGTTCCTTTTGCCAGCTTTGGTGCTCAGCTGGGTCAGGTCAGTTTGCTCATTCAGTAGAGAGCAACCACGAGTATTTTCTGCTGGGTTCCCAAGTACTCCTCAGCTGGACCACACTTCTCCAGGTCAGTGTGCCTGCTCAGTCAGCCCTCCTTGGCTCATCCAATTGCTCCAAGTTTGCAGTAGGGAATCCTGCAGCTGCTTTGGGAGCTGCTGCGGACCCCTGGCTGACAGCAGAGCTGATCTGGGCAGTCCTACCTTGGGTTTGCATCCCGTGCTGCCCTAGCAGAGCTGACACAGCCATCAGTGGAGTCGCAGAGCCAATAGGACCAAGGGACCTGCTGAGCTGCTGGTTGGGCCAGGAAGAAGGAAGAGTCTGGAGTGAAAGCTGGATCAATCTGGTTAAACGGGGCATTGCAAAGTGACAACAGCTCTCAGCAGCTCTCACTCCAGACCCTAAAGACCTTCAGTTCAGCTGCTGGATCTGAAGATGCAGGGTATCCATTATGCCTGTTGTGAGAATGCTGTCCTGACCCTGACCCAAGTGGGGAATTACAGACAATTTTTTGAAATCTGACAGTTTTGCTGTCCCATAGGGTGACCTACATGTTTGTACATCTGGCTTTTTCACATTCAAAAATTAACACATAGACCACACACACTTAGGCTTAAGGCACCTTGCAACCTTGTGAAAAAGACCAGCTCCTTGCACTCAAGGCGAGGCTGAATGAGGCCCCAGGCAACCTGATCTAGTGACTGTTCTATGATATCCATTCCTGTTCAGAACTTCTGCTTTCTCTGTTCTACCTGTGTCCAACCACAAACTCTTTAAAACTAAGTCTTCACCTCTATTTTTGCTTCATCTGACATGTCAGGCATAGTGCTAAGTAAATGCAGGTAATAACAATACAGAGCATCCTGATGGCTGGGAAGCAATAACAGCTTTTCACAATTAGTCAAGCAACGAACTGTATTTAGTGTGCTGTATTTAGTTCTGAGGAGGTGTGATGAAGGCAAGGTCTTAACCCTGGGGGAGGTGTAGAGGGCAAAGAAACAGCTTAGCATCTTTGGGGCAATCTCTAAATTGACTCTTTCTTCCGTATACTGAGCTCCATACCTTCCTTATTGACAAAACCTCTCATTTACAGCTAACTCAGAAGAATCAAAAGAAGCAGAGAGACTTTTACAGGCTATGATGTCAGTGTAGAAGCAAAAAGCATATCGTGTTTGTTGGCAGGAAGTTGGACAGAGCTATCTTATTTAATCTTTTGATCCGAAGCCATGTTATTCTTTATTACTATCTGTAATACTGTCATATTTTAGAAATACAGGTACAGGAGCCCATCCAGTGTTTCTGAAAGAAATTCCAGAAGTTAATTAGCTTAACAGAGATATAGGTTATTCTTATCACTCTTCTGCAGCAGGCAGAACAAAAGGTAAGAGGTTGGCCTTTGCAGCAGATCTGGCATTGGGCAGAAGTCCAAGCACACATTCAGTTTCTAGAAATCAGGATCTAATGTAATTCTGTCCAGTTTATTATTCCAACTCAATACCTTTTGCTGATCTCAGCATGCAATAACGCAAAAGTCCTTTAAGTTACAGGTTCCCAAACCAACTGTATATTTGAAAAAACTTCCAAGAGGTTTTAGCCTAAGTGTAGTTCTACTGCAAAAGTATCTCTGCATTTATGTGATACTTTGTGATCCAAAGGTTTTTTTGTATGTGTACATTTCAGTGCCAGCTGTAAAAGAAGTCACATTCATGCTGAAAAATTACTTTGCTTTTCTACTTCTATAAGTCAGCAGAAGAAGGAAGGTTCTTCATATAGATATCTGTCTATATACACATTTATATAATAGTTAAAAAAAAACAAAACCAAACTCCTTTAGCTTCTGAAACACAAACAAGTATAACCACTTTTGCAAAGATATATGGTAAATCAGGCATTCACAGATGAACCAGAAAAGCAGAGTGAATATTCTGGTAGTCAGCACTTTGTCTTCACTGCTCGACAGCCTCTGCATGCAGAAAAATCCCACTGGTACAGTATCAGGTGGGAGCTTCACAAGCCAATGCACAAGTACCCATGTCTGCATCCAGGTGAACCCCATGGGAACCTCATCTGAGCAAGCAATTGTCTAACAAGGGCTGCACACTGTTTCCACCTCAACAGCAACAACATTAGGAGGCGGTAGAATTGAAAGGGTCCCCACTTCCCAATGTAAACCAGAAGATTCACCCACAATAGAAACTCATACCTGTCTTTCAATAAATGCATTCATCCTCTGAAGCATTCCCTCGCAGGTAAATTCATAGGGCAAATAAGGATCAATCTGTTGAAACACAGTGCATTGGGTTAGATGTGTTTTTGTCCAAATGAGCATTGCAGTGCACTGTGGTAGCAGCTTGTATTCCAAATACCATATAATAGAAGCAAATTAACAAATCACAATTTGACAAAGTCATCAATAGTTTAAGCTGATTTTTCCTCCTTTGCAATGGCTATAAAAGTAGCTCAATGATCATCTTTAAGGATATGCCAAATACTAGAATTTCAAGGCTTATTACAACGTAAGAGATACAAAGCTAGCCCGAGACCCTGCTGGATGCTAGTTTCAGTCCTGGAATTGAAGTGAAAAACAAAGCACTGTGACAAAAAAGAATGTGATACTTTCAAAAACATCTTCAGTTTTTTTCCCATTTAGTTTCTTCATAAAGTGTCCTCACTAGAATGCCACTCCATAAGTGTCCAGGCATTTCAGGTTATGCTAAGGCTATTGCATCAGCCAAGAGTGAAGCTGGTACTGGACAGCCCGCAATGCTCTATGAACAACAAGGAAGCCTCAGTGAACGCACAACATATACATTGCTTTATGATTTACAATGAATTTGTATAGAAATGTGAGTTTCATCTCACATTTGTTTTATTCAGGTAAAATCCTGACTTATCCAGTACTAAATCATGATTATCAGATACAACAGGGATAGAATGACAGCATTTTCCCCAATAACCTATGAAGTGCAACACCCTAATTAAACTAACACTATGAGGCAGTCTACTCACGTTCCATGATATACTCTCAAGTGTTGATATCAAATTGAGAATACATTTCTCACCTTTTGATTCAAAATTGATTTCACAGCCTTCTCCACTTCAGAAAGATCATTGATGTCTACAGTCCAAACGTGGGGCTTCCCGATGTAAACTTCAGCATAGGGATGCTGAGATGTTAGCTGCAAGGAAGAAATGGCATTGTTAAAGATGACGGCGCTAGGATTGCTTTCCCCCTCACTCTCTTCACCAGGTTTAGTGAATAAAATATACTAGTAGAATGCAAGAACTCAGCTAGAACTGAACAATTAATTTCATTCCTTCTGAGCTATCTTTCAGATTCTCCATGTTTAAATTCAGAGAGTGAATTGAGTAGGAAAAGTGAAGATCTGGTAAAAGTGCAGCTCATGAGCAACATTTGTATGCTTTCACTTGTGGCTTTGCTTCTCACAACGTCTAACATTGCAGAATAGTTGCTGCTTACATTAATTCCTCTTTGTGCGTCCCAGTCTGCCCTCTGTGCTGGGCACAGCTCTGTCACAGAGCAGTGCCAGCTGTCACAGCTTGCCACCGCTGCCAGGCCTGGTTGGACCCGTGTGACTGGCTGCCAGAGCTGGCACCTTTGCCCTGTCTCTCCAAATTTCCAACAGTTCCAAGCTTCTATGAGCAGCAGTGTATAAAAGATCATTTCTATAACTCAGGATGAATTATGACTGCTATTTCTGTTGCTACTGTTACTACAAGCATCATTTGATATCAAGGAGAGTGTTAACTGCTATTTTGCTCAACCCTTGGTCAGAAAGCAATTTCAATAAATGTTCCAAGATAACCAAGAAAAGTGATCCCAGAGATGGCTTGTTAGATTCCTCAGCTAGCAGGATGGCACTGCAAGTGAATTTTGTGACAGCTTTCACCATCCTTGCTCTTTTTCTCACCTAAACACAAGGTTGGTTAGTTAGTTAACTGGAGCTACTCAACTGCCTGAGTTCCTAGGATGCTTCTGTTTGAACTTTACACTGCAGAAGCTGCATTTCTATTGCTTTCAGTTCCAACAAAAAAAATCTTCCACTGTACTTTTAAAAACATGAGCATAGTCCGTCCTTCAAATTCCACAAAGTCTTAGGAGTCAGGCACTAGACCACTCTTCCTCTACCATCTCAGTAGGCAGAGAACAACGTTACAGCCAGGTCAGATTTGGAAGATGAACAACTGTACTTCCTAGGCTAGTAACTGTTTGAGCACTGAGAATAACCAACAACGTGTTCTTACTGCAGCAGACATTCTGCACCTGTACTCACAAAAAATTAAAACCATTTCTAATACTGAAATGTTTTAATTAGCTGAGGCTTGATATTTTAGATACTCATCTGGCTATAATTAAGACTTATTAGAATACTTCTAAGTAGATTCAAAATTAATTTCTAATTTAAAGTCCTTTTGCTCCCTAAAAGCAGAAAATTATTTCTGTGGGGAAAGAAACCACACCCATCAAACACATTTCAACTAGATTTACTTAGCATACAGTGTTTTCTTTTTCATTTTTTTGCAAGGAAGAGAAATGGAGAGGAGCTCTTGGTACAAACGCTGGTATCAAAGAAGCTATTGGAAGGTGAATTTCTCTGGTTTTTTTTTCCTTCCTGTTTCTCTTACCTGGTAGAGTGGAAGCAGGTAACTGCCCACCCTACTTAGAACACGTGGGAAATAGCAATTTGCAATGGTCAACTTTACTGTAAAAAATACAGTTAATTTTCAAATTGGTCAGTGGATAATCAATTAATTTTACAGAATTACACAAATGTTTGTTGTTAGTACTTGAAAAACCTGGTAGAGGGATGGAAGAACTTTTCTAAACTCAAGAAATCAGCACCAAGATAAGTGGATCTAAATGCAGTTGTGGAAACCAGTTACAGCAAAGGTTACTTTTCTGACAGATCAACTGAGCACATGAATGGAGTAACATTTGTGAAGAATGTTCACTGTATTGTTTTGTACTGAGCTGTCAGTAGGGATTATTTTTCTGTGCAGGTCAACTGCACAATATTTCTGTTACAGCTGACAGATGTTAGCAGGATTTAGCAGAACATTCCATGCACTAAAACTCCTACTAGAGATAGGTGGGTCACAAGCAGCCTGACTAGTTTGGGCACAGAACAACTTTTAGAAGAGAGAGACAGGTGAACAACTCAGAGAAGGAAAGCTCTGAGAAGTGCCAAGTCCAAGGAGAAGGTTCAAATGGGCTTCTTTTCATTATTGCTATCTCCTTTGGTGGTAGCAATGCAAACTGTGGGAAGGGCTGAGGTATGATGAGCTGAAAGGTACTTACAGCTCTGGCACGCAAACTTATAATCAACTTCTGTTCATGGCTGTAAATAGAAACTGTCCTTCGCCCCTCAGCATGCTGGCACTGCTCAGTACACAGTTCATAAAGCCAAAACACAGCATCAGTTAGGAGATACTGCTGTGCAAACTTCTCATCACCTAAGCATTCCTTCGGATAAGTATGTAAAGGAAATACCTATACACATCTATGAAGAAGTTATGGTCACAAGTAAAAGACTTGATATCAGAAAAGGTTACATGACTACTAAATGCCTGCAGGTGTTGTAGGCTCATGCCAGAGCTGGCTGGCTTGCTTAGCCTTGTTTTTCTCTTAACAGAGGCTAGACACCCTGGCTGTTTTGTAAGCTTAAGGTTTAGTTTTCCTCTTATCTCAAATAGTCAGTTCTCCAAATTCATTCTGTGTTCAACTGCAAATAGGGTGTGTTGTTAGCATTAATAGCAGTGCTCAACCGTGCCTGAATAGATTTTTTTCTGGAGAAAAAAATAAATATAAAAACATACACAACAATCCTACAAAAGCTATTCTAAGAATTAAGACATTTATTTAGTTCCTGTGAAGAACACAGTAACATGTTTCTTCCACTAAGTAAAAATGCTTCCCAACAACACATCATGCACGACCTGTTCCAGGTCAGAACATCAGCTGTACAAATAGAGTTTAGTTTATGGTCTGTGAATAAGAATTAGCAGAACATACACACAGACACAAAGGTAAAGTTTAACAGTACGTGAATAAGGACTGCTAATCCCACTGATGGCTAATGAAAACCACAGTTGTACACTTCTTGCAATAAACCGTGAGCATTTATGCAACTTCTATATTGTGTTACTAAAAAGAAATCCACAATCATTTTCAATAAAGAACCATCAATATTAACATATCAATATTAACAAAGCTTACCTCTCGGAGTGTTGGTTTGCCTTTGAAAAATTCTGTGTTTTTGCTACTTTTTGGTGGATTAAATCTTAAGTTCAGAAAAGCACATCCGTTAGCAATAGCCTCTAAAGGAGCAGGCCCTTCATAGGGAAATCCAAGACCAACAAACAGCTGAAAAGCAGAAAAGAAGGTCTGTCTTAATGTTTGTTCTTTACAAAAATTGAAAGCTAAGGGCTAACACAAAATAAATAATCACACACTCAAAATATACAAGCCTACAAAAAACAACATTAAGAAGAAAATGTGATTCAGCAGCTCACTCCCTCATACCCAAGCAGTAATGGAATGTCCTGTCAAACACATTTGACAATAATCTTCTGTCATGAACTAAGATGGCTTTTCATGTAGCTGAAGAAACAGCAGACCCTTTCAATTTTTTTTTTTTTTTTTTTTTTGGGGGGGGGAGGGATGGGGGGTGAAATCATTTGGTGGTTTGATTGATATTCAAATGAAACTCCTGGGCTGCCTTGCAGGTACAAGTTTTATTGCAGTAACCGCACCGAACAGCCTCAGTACTGTTCTCCCTCTCTCTCACATCAGCTAACTAGATGGTTTTGCCAACATGAACACGATCCTGGCAAGCCGGTTGAGTCTAATTAAAACGGTAGGTGGCAGCAAACATCAACTGAAGACACTGAGTAGTCAGCAGAGGTTTGCAAAGGATTAAGTGGATTCAACGCCCCAAGGTACACTGCAGGAGGTAAACTGCATCACAAAGCTATTCCTATAGTCAGCTTCAGCACAAAGCTATTCTTATTGTCAGCTGAGATGACAGGTGCTGTAGAAAAAGCAGCGTTTTTCCTCAATGTGAAGAAATCTAGTATTTTGTCAGAGTTGCACAGCGTTTACTTGTATCTTGATCCCTTTCTTGGCCTAGCATAATTCCTGAATTAAATAATTTTATTTGGAAGTATAATGCTATAATGAAAAGCTCTGATGATAACAGCAACGTCTCAGCAATTCTTGACAACCTTATATACATGCATATGTGTTTATATAGCTACTCATTTTTTCAGAATGAAAGGGACTCTTTGTAACTGTTAGAATATTGGAATTCATGTATTAGAATTGTGATCAGAACCACGTATTCAAGAAATTCCAATGACACTATTCTCCATTGTTTTCTGCAGCATGGAAATGAATGCTAGTAACACAAGATTCACAACTGATGGCCCATTCTAGGAGCTAACCTCACCTCAATACACAGACTTGTAGTCAGCAGTGCTGTGCACAGGCATTGCAGCATTGGCCCTGTCTGACCCATGACAACAGTATTTTTCTAGGCTGGCCATCCAAAAAGAAGGTTAACCTTCTCACCTTGTTTAAAAACATACAATTTTCACAGCATGGAGCTGAATGTTGGTTCTTCAGTTTTCAATTTTCAGGTTAAAAAAAGTCATTCACTTGCACAATGCTTCTCAGCCATCTTGCTGAGAAATCTTACAGGAAATGCTCCAGTAGCTGATAAAAAAAGATCTCAACTATTTCCATCAAAGCTAGATTATATAAATTTGGTTTCATATGCGGCGTAAGATATATTATCTTACAGTTTAAAAAAAAAAAAAAAGGAAAAAGCAAACATACTAAATTTCACACCAAAAGAGGTTTAATTTAAAGGAAGGAAATCTTTTGAAAAGAATTAGATGTGAAACTATTTCATACAATCTGCACACAGGATGTTTGCTTTTTTGTAAAACTACTCCTTAGCTTAGGCAAAAAACTAGCTGAGAACCAGCAATTAAAACCATCTGAAGCATCAATTCTCCTATGATCCTGTATTTGCCTATTATGTAGAGAATGCAGGTTTGTTTGTTTCATTTTTCACTTTTTTAATAAGCTGCTGCTGTGCACTGTTGAACAGTTTTGTGTCTGACTGGTCCGTTTACTTAGGAGGAAGCTCCATGGGGAAAGAAACATGTTTTTATGTTTTGACAGCCCAGAGCACACAGTCAACACTTAATCTATAATAAATAGCCTACCACCTGTTTCACATCAATTTTCAAGCCTTACTTCTAAGCAGCAGCATACCTTTGAAGAAATAAAGGAAGATGTTCCTTATGGCTAGAATGGTGGTTTGGTGTGCGTTGCCTGCTGGCCCTGGGCCTCACACTGCAGCCCCCAGCTCCTCCTTTCAGCCCCCCTAATTCCTCCAGCACTCTCCCTCACATCATCTTCATTAGCTCAGCTGAGATCCCCAGAGTGAATCTACACCCTGCTGCTGGAAACTGGTCTTACTGAAGTTCCTTGCTTAATATGAAGTAAAGACTGTGTGGAGAGAAGGCTCTCACCCACCTGATTTAGGACAGACTATATTTCTACATGCTTGTGACACAAAACAACACTGCTGCCTCCACACCGGGCTCCTGACCACAGCTCTCTTCCCACATGCTGAGCCTGTGCAGACCCGACTGCTTCACCCTGTGGCTGCAGCTCCATAATGAAAAGCTTCACATCTGAGCATGTTGGCAGCGTGACCGTGGGCACACATCCAGGAAGGCTGGCCATGATCTTGACTTGCTAGCTGGAGCAAAACTGCTATGCAAAGTAGAATTCCCTTATCCGTCACTGGTAAGTTAATGCTTGAAAGCACTTCATTCTGTATGTGAGCATTTTTCTCAACTTCAAAATGTTTTAGAAAGCCACACCGTTATTATTCACGCAGTTCTTTAAGTGGGTACATGCCACAGTAGGCGGTGTATGCTTACACCATATGTAACGAGATGATTGCCAGGAGGAGTTTACAGTATAAAAGTATATCTACAGGAGATAACAGCAAGATAAATATAGATGTGAAATGATTATTAGCATCGTTTTTCTTTCATTTCCTTTTTTTTAACCACTTCCTTGTTTGCAAGGTCTGGTACCCATGTGCACCTGCAGATCTGCACAAATCAAAGATGGGGATTCGGATCTGCAATCTCACTTGCACAGCTTAAACAAATACACAGGTGTTGAAACCTTTACAGGATTCCTTTGGTTTATCATAAGGTTGGCTCTTCAGAAACCTTTTCTGCCTTTGCAGTGAAATGAACTCCTGCTACAGAATTTCAGGCTCTTGAGCTGGCCAGTGTGCATCACAGCACCCAAAACACCACTTTTCTGAGCATGTCAGCATTTCTGTCATGGTGCAGTAGCTAAATGGGGACTTCTCTGGCATGATATCTGACATGACAAGCACTTTGCAACCACTGCCATGAAAAGCAAATTTAAAATTATGTATTGTTTGAAATCAGTGACTTTCAGTTAACACTAAGCAATTTACCCATGGAATTTACACCAACATATTGGGTTGTTATTAAAATGAGTTCTTGAAGAAATAATCTAAATTACAGCCCTAAGTATAAAACAAGGGCTGAATATTTTAACTATATAATCCTGAACAGCGGAACAGAAATATTTCATATTTCAGAGATTAAGTGCTGCAGCTCCACAAACAGGAGTGTTTCTCTTTTTCTCTTCCCTTCCTAGCATCAGTGCACTTCATCTCATTGACTCTGTTGGGCTAGTAGTTTATTGTTGCTTTTGTGTGCCTCTTTACTGGACTATTTTGTATATTCTCTTCTGAACTATGGAAAGAGAAGTACAGCAAAGTCTGTAGTTTACTATCTCAATACATTTTCCTCATTTATATAAGATTCCTTCTGAAAAAGTTTTTCCTTTTGTGATTGAAATATCTTCACAACAGATTTGCTTTTTAAATGCCTGTTCAGGTGTTTTTTGATGAGTCTGGAAGTGAGAAGTACATTACTTCATAAAAGGCAATATCAAAAAAGGTTCAAGTTCATTTTTCTATTTATGCTTATCACAGAATCGTGAGGGTTGGAAGGGACCTCAAGGACCATGAATCTCCAACCTCCCTGCCACATGCAGGGCCACCAACTTCCTCATTTAATGCTAGACCAGGCTGCCCAGGGCCCCATCCAACCTGGCCTTGAACACTTCCAGGGACAGGGCATCCACAACCTCTCTGGGCAGCCTGTTCCAGTACCTCACCATTCTCTCTGTAAAGAATTTCCCCCTGACGTCCAACCTAAGTCTCCCCTACCTCAACTAAAACCATTTCTCCTCATCCTGCAGTTATCAACCCTTTCAAAGAGTTGATTCCCCTCCCCTCTGTAGGCTCCCTTTAGGTACTGAAAGGCTGCATTGAGGTCACCCTGCAGCCTTCTTTTCTCCAGGCTGAACAAGCCCAGCTCCCTCAGCCTATCTTCACAGGGGAGGTGCACTACTTTCATTAATCATCATTCCGAAAGCATAAATGACTGTTCAGTAGAAGAATTTGGATTCCCTCAAAAAATTTGCAAGGACAGGGAGCACAAAGTTGCACCTGAAACTTTCTTAAAAGGAGGAGTGTTTCTCAAAATCTCAGTGCTGGTTCTCCCAGGACAGCCTGGTGCCAGCCCAGCTGTGAGCAGGAGAGTTGGCATGGAGGCTGCATCTTGCCTTCTTCTGTTGCTCTGAGGTGCTGAATGGATCCATATCTTCTCAGGAATTGCTGCTTGTTATACACCACACAGCTGAACTAGCCAAGATTGATGTTGAGTAGCACCGCTTAAGAAACACACTTATGCTGAAATGGATTGCTTTGTGATGTACTCTAGGAGAAAATGGCAGCTGCATGCTTTTGAGAATAACTGTGTCCTATACCAAGTACCAAATATGAACAAAAACCTTGTCTGAGCTGTTACCTTTGGAATTTTCTGTTTAAAGGCAAAATAAAGTGCTGGAAAGTAAGCTGACAGGTGTGGGTCACTTCAGTTGGGTGACTTGTTGAAGTATTATTTAGCTCTGACTTTCTAAAACTAGATCATTTCCAAACTGACCTGACAAAAATGTGCTACCACAATGTTGAAATTATATACAATGAAAGAATCTTTGCCCTTGGATCTTGAAGTGTATGTTTAGAAAGAGAAATCAAAAAGTTTCTGGAAGCTTAACGGGAAAGTTTGTTGCTTAGAGCCAGTGAGCAGCAGGCTAGATGGCTCAAGTGACTTCTGCACACACACATGTTGCCACCAGTGAGGTACAGCTCCTGTTGTTCACGGATTTTCAGCACACTGATTGTTCAGTGACAAAAAACCTTAACTAAATTCATTATGGGGCCTGGTCACGTTGCCTGGCAATTAAAGTGATTATGATTAAAAAGTATCCTTGGACATCACTGGATGCATGTGCACACTCACAGGAAGCTTCTCAGGGCACAATGCTCCCTTTCAAGTCAGCTTGATTTCTGTGAAAAGCCCGCACTGATGCTAGCAATTCAATGCCAGGAACTATTGATATCAACATGATGAATTCACAAATGTAGCAGATGGCAAATGGAGACAGGTGAATGGTGCTTTATACTAAGCTATGTTAAAATGTTATCTCAAAGGAGATCAGAATCAGAAACTGTGAATGTACAGGCAACAAGAAGACTTAGATCAAGCATGTAGATTAACACTAAGAATCAACCATATGCTAAAGCAGAAAAGCCATGGAACCTATGAGATGCTAAACATCAGTTAGCAAAAACTAAAATAAAATCCCAAATAAAAAAATCAAACAGCTCCAACTGAAAAAGTGCAATTCAATTAGATGATAATTCTCAGTTTCCACTTTCAGTATCAGGATGCCACTGTTTTTATCTTGAGCTAGGTATATTGGAACAAGAATTATACAGGGGTAATAACCAAAACTAATGGTGCAGTAAGATATATTTCATTATCAGAACTACATTGCACTCTGATTGGTCTGACGATAAAACAAAATAATTATTAGGAGAATTGGATGGACTCCTAACTGCTTATTATCAGGCCAAAGGTTTGTTAGCCTGGTTACATCTTTTAATTTTTCTGAACCACAGTGTGTTTCTTGGCCATCTGATAAAAATAATGCAGTACATTTTGAAAGAATTTTTGTCAGTGGTAGGTGAAAAACAAACCACCAATGCACAATAGAATAGAAAATCAAGTGCCTGCAGGACTCTGAAAAGAGTATAGATTGAATCCACACTTCTCACAGAAATTCAGTTTGTGAGAAATAAACAACTTGCTGATTACAGGAGTACCTTGCCTCTATAAGCTAGGATCCTCCATTGGATCTCACTAGTCAAAGTATGGAGTAAAACTAGACTTGCTACTTCGATCATAAAACCCTGTGCTTAACTGTAAAACACACATTAACTTGAATTTGTCCTAAGTTATATCTTTATGTTGCATCTTAGCATATACCAAATATAACCACTAACTGGAGGAGCTATCCAGTTAATAATAAAAATAACATTTTTTAGTATAATACATCTAAGTCAGCTGATAATGAATTAGAGATGAAGATTTACTCAAACATAACTTGTATTATGAACTGCTGCTTTTTTTTTTTTAATTAATTATAAGGACACCAGTAATTCTGCAGGAAACTCATTAATTTAGTTTACTATTCCACTCAATAAAATGTATTTTTTTTTTCCACAAGATGTGGTTGTTTATGCTTGGGGTTATTACAATGTCAAAATTCCACCCACATTAGTAATGTGGTTAATACAGTGATTTCATACTCCACGAGGGTAAAAGCTGTGTAATCTCAGTATTATCTGTGATGAATGTGAATGTTGACTTTTTAATCTGCAACATTATGTGCATCTGTAGTATGAAGTACATACACCCAGTGGTTGCCTTTAAAAAGTCATAATTTGCCAACAATTGTCACGCAGAGATGTCAAATTACCATCATTTCCCCCAGCATTCAAAGGAGATCTCTACTGTTATGTGGGAAGACTGGAAAATGCTTTTTCTTTTCTTTTTTAATAGATTCTTCTGTGGATGTGCACAGCAAGAAACCATCAACAGTGGAGAGTAAGTTCTATATGTTTTGCTAATTTTAAATACACAACCCCATTTATTTCACCAACTGAAAGATAAACATTCTATTTAAATGTAATATACTAAGCATCTTAGTGATGTAAAATGTTCCACAAGGATTATGGGAATGGCAATGAAAATCCAACAAAGCATTCCAATTGCAGGGACAAAAGCTTATTTATTTAAATGTATACACTGTCCCTTATCTTGACCTCCCTCGACGACAAAGCCACAGGCAAAGCATACCACAAAAAGCATACTCTTCTGCTCTCTCTCATCTCTGCACAACTGGAGCAGAGGGAAGGAAATGAATGGAGAATGAGGGGTTTGCCTTTATTCTTTTCCTCCCTACAGAATGGGGTCACTTTATGTTAAAGTCATTGGTAGGGCAAAGCAAGCATTCCAGTTGTATAGCTTTCATATAATACTTAAGTTTCACATTATGGATCTAAAACAAAGTATTCTCTCAGCTGATAATCTCCTTGAGCCGAATACAACATTTAGGAAAATGAAACAAATTTAGCCATGTTTTTCAAGCTCGTTGTTAAATGTCTCCCCTAGATTGTAGGTAGTCGTCCCAATTTTCTAGTAGTAGCTGTCAATCCAAAAAACACGGGCATAATCACAAAGGTGTTATTAGCATATGGAAGAAAATTAAATCTCTTTTTCATTGGTTCATTTATATTTCCAGTACTTTAAAATTAGGAGCACAGTTGTAGGAGGTGAAATGCATGCACTTCAGATACTGTCTCTACCTACTTTTGCTATTTTTCCTTAACAAATTTACCTTGGTTTCTCTCAGTAGAAACTGCAGATCCCGCCCACTGAGTATACCATGGTTTTTTACATAGCCAGGAATATAAATCGTGCTTGTCCCATGAACAGTTCCATGGACTTCCATATAGGTGTGAATGACATCCAGATAAGCCTTCTTGTCCTGTAATAGCAACAATAAAATATTTTCAGGCTTTACACATTTCAAGCAGAGATTAAGATAAGATACCAAAATGACAGAAAAGGAAGAATTTTCTCATTCTCACATTTTCTTGCACGATTCCTCACACGGTCACTCTTACATTTTCTCTATGTGACTCACATGATATCCAATCTTTCATTAAATTTTTAGTTTTCTTTTTCATTAGTTTCAAAAAAAAAAAAAAAAAAAGCAGATTTAACATTTGCAATATATGTAATAAATAAGTAAATACCAAGGTTCTATTAATTTCTAACTGGATAAAACATAGGTCACCAGGTAGTTGTATACTCAGCACTGCCTAAACAGTACTTGTCTTCAAATTGTGAAAACCAAAAACAGTAACAAGCCCAGAACAAGAAAAGCTATAAATGACCTCACTGCAAAATATCAAATTGTCACTCTGATTTTCTTGGAGATGTAGCAAAGTAATTGTTCACCTTCTTTGTGAAGAAAAGCTTGAATCTCACCTTATAAGCTACACTCCTGCCAAATGACATCGTCTTATCTAAATGTGTAGTATCTGAGGCTCATGACATACCTGCAAATATTCCAATTACCTAAAGTTTAAAAAGCACTTTGGAAAACACCCAGAGTAAACTGATTTATACTGTTGCATTAAACAAAATAAAAAGCCCACAAGAAAACAGTATACCATCCTAATTTGCAAACAAGAATTACTTTTAATATTCAGTGCCATATGTTTTTTTGAGTTTTAAAGACTACTAGTATTCCAAAAGCAATTAGCTAAAGACTGCATTTACAGTCAGTATGCAGCAGAGATCAGAGACTTCCCCTCAATATTTGCACATAGTCTTAGTAATGACTCTAAAATTAGGCAACAAGTTTCTTAACTTCTTGGCAGCAAGACAGTGTTTAAGAACTACTTCAAATCACTACTTTTGTCATGTAAATTCTGTACCCCGATCTTCACAGCCCTGTGTGATAGCTTAGCTGGCAACAATTTTACCAAAGTTCATTCAAAGGGCAAGTTAACTGGGAAAAAACCTGTCTTTTCAGATCTTGGAGAAGCAATAGGGCATCAGGCCTGGATGAATGAACATCAATACTTCCTAGTACATCCTTCCTAAATGAACTGTTGATACACACTCAAATGCACGGGTTATTTAATGTCATGTAATGATCGGCTTCTTGCTTTTGCTACCTCTGCTGCTAGGACTGTAGCTGATGAAGTGAACTGCCTGTCTCATTACTGAATCACTCTGTTCTGCTAGGTCGGCCAAGACTGCACCATTCAATGTCCTGTGTTAAGCATTATGTAAAATAGGCAACAAATGGAGACAAAGGGTTGCTGTTATTGTTAATTAATACATGGCATTTTTTAAAAAATAAGCTTTTTGCTTCTATTTCAAATCTGAAGAGATGTTCCTCCCATTATTAGTAAAATAAAGTAACATAATTAGAAACTTAGAGAAGCTCATACATTTCGTTAAAAGAAAATCAATTCCAAAACTTTGCATTCTTTCTTACACCTCAAGTCTTGGCTATTTTTGGAATCAGAGAAGATAAATCTCTGATCTGAACTAGCTCTGCTGCCACCTTATTCTTACCCATTATCTCAATTTCAAAGACTAACATGAAATGGACCAACACAACTGTCCCATTTTCACATCCTGCTTGTATATGATGACAATAAAAATCTAGAGGGTTTCTGAGAAACACCTGTGATGTCCATTACAAAAGTTGCTGGAAACATTCTTTGATACATATAATGGACATAGAATTCATCCTAAAAATATTTCCCAAATCACATGTTAACAAAGTGAATATTCCTACTGTGTTTATGTGCCATCTTCTATCTAAATTCCAGCAACTGCTTGCTACAAAACAAGGAATGCAGGGTTAAAGGAGGATGAAAAGAGTAGGCATCCATGCTGTATTTATAGTTGCACTTTTTGGGGAGTAGGGAAGGTCTTAAATGACAAAAATATTCTGAACACTTAGAACAATGAATTATAGAATAAGAAAGCATAGGTATAGCCTTTAGAAATACAAGGACTGCAAGTAAATAAAGAAATGTGATGTGCAAACAAAATAAGAGCATTCCTTTCATTGTTAAACCACTTCCTGAGTTTGTTTTGCTTGTGGATTTAAGTTTTCTTTAATCTTAAAAAAAAAAAAGTAGTAAACTCCTCATTTTTACTTTACCTAAAGTTAGTTCAAAGAGGATCAAAGAAATGCAGAGATCATGATCATGGGCTGCTGGCTAGTAAAGCAATATCAGACTGCTCTTCACAGTCTGGGTCAAGCTGCATTATTCACTATATTCATTTTCTGCAATGCAAAACTTAAGAGCGTGAAATATTATTGCATCAAAATAGAGCAAATTATTTCTCCTCAGAATCAAAATGGAAGGGCAGCAGTAACAAACAGGCATACAAGCTCTTTCTGAAACGAGTTTTTAGCAGCTAAAATAAACTTGCCATTCAAGAAAAGTGTATTTGTTGATCATTGAGTGAAGAACTGTCATTACCGTACATCAGTTATTTCCACCTACCTTCAAAGGCATTGTAAGGCCTTTCTTGTCAAAGCAATCAAATGACAACAGGCTGATAAGTCTTTCCATAAGAAAATGCTGGCAGGGAGGTGCAGCATGAAGGCTGAAATTTTACATTTTGTGCATCAAAAAGTAAAAGCATGAAGTGCAACAAAAGTACATGGCAGAAACATGATGAATGAAGAACTAAACTCTGCTTTTTTCTTGTCATGATAAAGGACACCCATGTATTACTTTGTGATACACTTTGTCAGTGTAAAGATTTCATGCATTTTTGCAATTTTAGACCACTTGAGTAACGACACAGAATATTAGAAATTCAGCAAGGAACAAAACTAACCACCACATGCACAGAACTGCAGGCTTATTACATTACACAAATCTTGATACAGAGTCCCAAACCAGATGAAGGGGTTGAAAGTTCAAACTGTAAAACAGGCATATAACCAGTCCCATCTTCAAACAATGAAACAAGTCAGAACACAATTATTTTTACACAAGTTGAGAAACATAATACAGTGAAGAAAGAATTACTGCAACAGTTCTTTGTGTATTTCCGAAGTGCATACTGTTAAGTCTCAAGGTTCAAACACCAGAGTGCTTATTTGCTAAAAGTCCAAGGTCAGCCAAAACCCAGTGGTATGTTCACAGTGCATAACTGAGCCTGATGCAGGCATAAGATGCTTAAGAAGCTTTGAAAAAAATCTTCATTTTTGCATTAGATCAAGATTAGACCATGCTTAGAAGATAGGTCTTAAGAGATCTCAAAAACTGGTCAAGGAATGCTTTATCAGTAATCAGATAATTCCCTGGGTTGAAAAAAATCTGGAAGGAGAGAGAATATGTAAAGGAAGTATTATATAACCTTACAGTGCTTTTGTGTTCCCTGAATGTCTGTTTATGAACCTCTTGTTAGGCACTCACCTCAAATGCCTGTACAAAACATACACTGGCACATACATAGATAGTATTTGTTTGCATAAATATAGATATACATATATATTTGCACAAGGAATGAATAAAGCACCTCAATAAAGACCAGTATTTATCTATGTCACTGATCATTCCCTCCATTTATTCCTTAAAATTTTTTTTACAATTACATTATTATTTTTATCAGTGAGATTTTTAGAAGATTTGCCAATTTCATTGTTATCCAGTGCTTATTAATGCCTAAACAAAGAATTTCCTGCTCTTTGAATGGCAATTTCCAGAACTAACAATATGAAGTACTTGTGCACTATAAGCACTGAAGCAGGAAAGTACAGGGGTACAAGAGAAATTAGCAAGTGAGACCACAGGAAGAAAAAGTTGTTGTGTTGGTTTTGTGGTAAGCAAATATTACTAGACAATGATGTTGATTGGTACCACCTGACTAGTTTATAGGGCAGCTGTACAGATCTGAAAAAAAGTGAAGCTGATCACTGACTAAAGTGTTTATTTCAGCTTACTAAGTGGCATAAAGGACAGTGCTCTTGGTGAGCAGTGGCAGCAGCAAAGGCAAGTTTTAATCGATAGAAAAGCTCACAGTGCTGCTGCAAATTTGAAGGACAAGAAAAAAACTACGAGGTAAGTTTGTGAGTGCACTGAGCAGGTGAGAGAGAAAAGGTGAGAAGGATCTTTTCCCTTATGTTTCTTCTCACTCCAAAAGTGAAATGAAACATTCATTCAAAGTATATCAGTAAATCTGAAGCACAAAAAAACAATCAGAAGGAAGAGAAATGCAATGCTGCCAGCAGCAAAACACCGATCTTTGCTCATAATAGAAACATTCCCTAGAAGTGTAGTTTTTCCTGGCTTTGCCCCATCTTATTCTTCCCAATTCATCCAACATGGAATACAGTGGGGAAATTACACACGTCACAGAGCTATAAAGGGGAAAGCTTTGTATAAATAGCCTTGGTTATGTACTTTCCCAATAAAAACTAGCTAAAGTGTAAACATTCCCACTTACAATTCTTCAAAACTTGCTCTGCAGACATTACACACTTAAGAATACACACCTCGTCCAGGGGCATTAGCAACAAACATAAAATGCGTCTTTCAACATAAAAATATTCTTAAAGCAGCTGCAATGAACGTAACACAACGTTTTACAAAAGCAATCATAATACAAATGTGAAGCTACATTTTGATGAGTATTTTCTCATTCAGGTCAAATTTTGCCTTCTCTCATGTCAGCCTGCAAAACTAGAATTTAAAATGAATCTTGACTCTTTTCTTTCTACAGTTGAGGGCAGAATTATTGGAATTATAAGTAAGATGGGAAACTGCAGGAAGAACAAGAAAAAATAGACCTATAGGAGCTAAGAAGATGTGAAAGGCTTTAAGCATCCCCTTTTAATTGAAATGCTCTGTAATTAAATCCAATTTTGATAATGGAAAGCATTATGTGTTTTACTGAGATTTTATCTATTCCTTCTACGTCACTTAGACGGAGGTCTCTCTTTATTCCTTAGTCCTGCTAGAAATCCCAGATAAAAACTCTAAACCTCTGTCTATAAACATTCAAAACTTGGCAAGTGTTACCTACAATAGCTTATATATAAGGATAATCTTTAGAAATGCAGGGAAATTCTTCATGGCCTCTTATTTGTAATCCTCAACCCACTTAAGTCTTACTTATTTATCAGAAGGAAGTAAACAAGACGACATTTCTTACAGTCTCTGCAGCACACATCCTTCTCGACCTCCAGCAAGACATACCTAAGCACTGCAAAGTGGTACTAAAGCCACTGGTCTCAGGTCATAGGCCCATATATTTTTCATACATTTCTCTGTATCCATCAGTGCAGATAGAACACGGGTCACTATATTCTTCTTTCCACCACTTATCATTTTCATATCAGAATTTAACCCCACTGAATGATGTGGCAAGACAGAACACTGTCTGCAAGCAATCCACTGCTCTCTTTAGCTACAATAACCTTGTTAGTTTATCAGTTTAAGCAGATGGTCTGAACTAGCCTCATCACCTCTGGTCATGCAGCAGAGCTGGGAATAGGAGGATTTCTAGCAAAGATGAAGTGACAACTAAATTGGGATCTTTCTTCTACAGGCTTAGCTAGATGCAAAGAAGGAGCTGCAACCATGGTTATATGATGGCATATTAGTATTTCTAGCCTCTCTCCCAGGAAAAAAGAAAAAAAATGAACTCTGAGCTGACAATATGGTCTCCCTGGTTCCATTTCAATCAGTTTGGTCTAAAATTAAGCAAGTTATTTGTTACTAATATTCCAAAAAAGCCTTTCAATTTAGGAATCGGAACACTCTTCCCTTCACACTATGCTTCTCTAATGACTGACCAGAACCAACAGTGATACACAGTGGAAATTACACTTTTTGTTAACTGGCTTCATTCAGTATAAAGACAAGTAGCAGGACAAACAGATCAGTCCAGTTCAGTACAACCATGGCAGCAGATGAAAAGAGCACTGAACAAGGAAAACGAAGGAAACGAGAAATAAGCAGTTACACAGACACAAGATTAGTTCAGGCTTATTGTTGATGACAAGAATTGGACTTTATCACTCCAAATAAGACATCCCACATTGTCACCAATTCAAATTCTGTCTTCATTGATTGCACTTCACATACAATGTGGGCATGACTACAGTTACAGTTATGATGTGCTTGGTGTAACAAGCTATCAGGAAGCAGTTTAATATGGCCAAAAATTATGTCCTACATTTTTGGAGGAACAAGGCAGGCAATACTAATTGAAATGGAGCAGTGAGTTGGAAAGTAGCATTTCTAAAAAAACATGACTCAAGGATCTTGGATGATAATTAATCTGAACAAAAGTTCCTAATGGTGAAGAGGATGTGTATAATAATGCATAAATTTTTTGTTTTTTATTTTGGTGCTAGTAAAAGGCCCAAATGACCTTTGGTAACATTCACTTCTCTAGAGGAACGTGAACAATCTTGAAAAGGTTCAGAGAAAACAGATGTGTGAGAAAACTTAAGACTCAGAAACTTCAGAGCTCTCAGCAGCTCAATACATGCACATAGGCTTTTCAAAAGATAACTATGGGTTTCCTTTACCATAACCAATATAATGGGTAAATAAGAGCAACATCATCAATCCAGTAGTAAAGCCTACAACTGCTACTAAGAGTGGAAATTATAGTCTAGAAATTTGTACAAGAATAAAAATAAATCACAGCCATAAAGGAGAAGGCAATTAAGAAATTAATCAGAGGAAGTAGTAAGGTTTCCATTGTGTGCTATTTAAAACTCATTATAGGATGTTCTTTTCCAAAAAGCCATGTTCTTGCTTTAATCAGCTCATGAGTATCCTGTATGTCACATAGAATCTCAGACTAGACAATCACAAGTCTCCCCCTCTGGGCAGATAATCTATTAATACATATTTCTGAATTAATGAAGACTGAGAAAGACATATATGTCAGTGAAAAGAAACCCACCACTAGCGACCTACCAAATATCTTGTTCCTTAAATCCAGCTAATGCTCAACAGGTTGTTCTACTGACACAAAGTAGAAATCAGGTCAGAAAGCACAGATGACTATTACATGCAACTGAGAGACTGATAATGAGATCAGAAACTAAACGTGCAAGAGCTTCAGCCACAAGAGACTTGAATTTAAGGATCTTAGCTCTGCGCCAGTGCTGTGCAGGCAAAGTGGACTGAAAACGGGGACACAGCAAGTCATTCTATACCATGAGATCAAAAAGAATAACTGTCATAGTATTTGTATGATACTAAGTAAAACTTCGTTTTAAAACACAGATTACATGGCTTAGGACAATAAACCCATATATAAACCTGAAGGATTACAACTGAACATGCACAGCTAATATACATAATTTTCTTACCACAAGAACTAAGAAGCATTCAGCTTTATCTTTTTTCTACTAAACATCCTGGCAACATTCTCCCATTTATCTTAAGTTTCTGTTTTGTCTAACAGTTATTAGACTGAATGTTAATTCTGTGGGTCAGAAAACTGCACAAGACTGATATTCTCATGCCAAGCAAGAGAAAAGGAAGGAAAATGTGAGAAACAGGTGTGCCTTCGCTGTTCTGTCAGTTGGTCCTCTGTACAGCACAGTCTGTACCTATCAGTTCCATTTGCAATTGACAAGACTTAAAATATGAGTTTTTTTTATGCAGCCCAATATATGATACTTGGTGAAAATACGACCAGATCTCAGTGTTGTTATTCTGCAGTACTCCTCTGCAAATGGGAGAGACGTTGCAGTAATTACAACACTAAAGAAACACAGATCTGATGTTATACAGAAATAAAATGAGGTTGCACACTTCTAGAGTCTTCAGTGAAATACACCTTCCAGTTCAAAATACATCACACTTCTGATTGTAGATAAATAAAAATAAACCACCGAAAGACACATTTGTATATGACAATGATTGAAGCTTGCCTTTAATTTCCCATTGCTTCTAACAGCTACTGTATCTTCCAAAATTATTGTGATATTAAGTATATAAAAAATTGTTAATCCATTAGTAGGGTGTGCATAAATAACAATGGATCCAACTTAATCTAGACAGATACAAGTTTCCTCATCAGCAAGACTTCAAGATCTTCAATTCAATTCTTTAAATGCTTATTTTCAGACAAAGAATTTAAAAGGTTCATAAAAAAGGAATACCTCTAAGTTGAGAGTTATGTCTTATTATATTGATCAAAATAAATTAATTCAGGCAAACGTCTTCAGAAAACTCACCTTCCAGAAATTATCTACTTTGCCATAAACGAGAGATTGATTCTGCCTTTTGATATCATTAATGTGTTTAATGTCACTGGAATTCAAATGCTGCTCTACCACAAATCCAAGGAAGCTGTTATCTGGAGTGTGAGCTGTAAGAAATGGAGCATATTCAGAATCTGTTTAAGTATTAGTTAATGTTACAAAAGCATTCATGTTGTCAAGAAAATAGGCATAAAGAACATAGTATTCAACAAACCACATTTCTCACTGAGAGATACATTTGCTTACCTTATTTCTGAGAATAGCTCTTACTAATTTTAAGTCCTTCTGCACATGTCTACTGAAGTAAGCAGCTATCCTCTGGCTCATTTCCTGTAATAAAATTTCTGCATCTGGACCAAGGCCAATGATACTGACTCTTTTTGTGTACTCAGCTTCATTTTAGTATTAGAGATAAGAGAACCAGAAGGAATCCAGCTTGACAATCCCAAAGATACAATACCAGTGATTTGAAGGAACACTGTATTTAAGCTTGTTAACAAAGCAGTATGTTGCTGAGTGTGATAAATCTTATTAAATTACTTGGGCTCACCTCCTATATTGAAAGAGCCAACATACATTCTATGCTAAGTATTAGCCTACAAAGACACACCATGCAAATCAGAATACAAATTTCACTGCTTAATTCACTCAAATATATGTTGTTAAAAAAAAAAAAGGGACAACTGAAATTATCAAAACTGTTGTGTTAGTTGCAAAGGATATACAATTTACTCTTCATTTTCTATATTACTTTTAGCTTCCATTGGTCTTTTTTCAGCAGTATTAGGCATTGTTTGGCTCCTATAAAGGTAAAGAATTGTAGGCTCATGGCAACTAAGTTAGTGGGGTTTTTTTTGTCTGTTTTGTGGGTGGTGGTGGTGCTGCTGGTGCTTTTGATTGTTTGTTTGTTGAAAAGGTGTTCAATTGCAGGGATGGACTACAATGTTCAAAGCTTCTGGTAAGAATTCATCACTACTGTACAACAACTACTGTAACATGTTGGTTTTTTGCACATATTTAAAAAGTGGCACAGCCTTACCTGCCTGCATAGAAATATAGCTGCAATAAAACCTAGGTTCTCTATAAGTCTCACCTTTTTCTATTAAATCGACAACTTGCGAGCATATTTTGCACAGCTTAAAAAACAAAACCAGACAGGCATGACATATGCAATGTTAAACTCATAGGCAAAGTTCTACAAAAAAAATTCTATTGCCATTATGAAGTTTTACTTTTTGATCGCTGAAAATCAGCCAGTGGGGTAACACACAGAACAGAGAAACCATACACAGTGTACAATTCCCTCTGTTGTTACATTTAGTTTTTCAAATGACAATGACTCTTTTTCTACCAAAAATGCCTCAGCAACAGCTAGGCACTCACTTAGGCCCAAGGACTTTTTAGCATTTAGCAAAGTAAATGGCATGTGGCAAATATGCCTGAAAAGGAGCTTTTTTCTGTCCTTCCATATTTTTGGATAAGAGACCGCATTCAAAGGAGAGGCAAGGCAGAACACACTCAAAAGAAAAACCTTTGTTGAAGTTAGCACTTAGAACTGGTGCAATTCAGTGCCTTAAATATCGTTGACAGGAAGCATGCAGATGGATTTTTAAGCAAGATCATGTAGTTTTAAAAGTACTAATGGTGTTACTTTGCATAACAGAATTTAAATAAAAAACATAAGAATGGGCAAAAAACACCCTCATGTTTCTGGAAAGTTCAGTGAATAGTCAAGCATGGTAATACACTACAGGTTTGAATACAGCTTGCTTGTTGCTCAGTAATAATTTTCTGCCCTTATAATCAGAGTTCTGAAAACATAATAGAGTCTGGGAATATTGGGAAGGCATCCAGGGTTCCAATCTGGCATAAAATCTTTACTGAAGCATGATATGCATGTACTTTCAATCACAACCCAATAATGATGCTGCTATCTCTGTATCAGAGAACAAAATACAAAAATAAACTTTAAATATCACAAAACATGACTCTTTGGCACCTATTACCAAAAATTAAAAAAAAGCTAAATCCTTGACCAATCTATAACGCTGTAATCACTCATGCTTCAGAAAGCATTTGCTTGCAATTTCTTTGCCATGTTTTCTACAAAGGAAAAATAGCAGTTGTTTCCAGTATTAAAACCCAGAAATGCTTACTTACTGAAATTTCAATACAGTCAAACTCTTCAGAAATACTGATTATGAAGTGATCTGTTGCAAAGAATAGAATATAACAGTAGTCTATGTTGCCTTACATAACAGAGATCTTCCCTAGGGAGATGTACTTCTGCATTTCTTGGAGTGGGTCTGAGGAAGTGCACACAGCTGTACCACAAGTATTCACTTGTGGCAAAAGCTTTCCTCAACCACACCATCACCCTTGGTGTTCTCTTGAGCAGGATCTCACACTCAAATTTCCTAATAGTTGTACTACTCGAATACACACATTTGAGCCTTTGGCTCCTTTTCCATGTATGATATAAACCAACAAATATTAGCAAATCATGTGGATATGGAACAAGTTCTGCTCATTAAAGTCCAGTCAGTAACTCTGCAACCACTCCCAAGCCACATTTCCCCACTGTGCCTTTTGTTGTTGAAACGCCTCTTCAAAGAATTTAACAAGACAACTAAATGTCAGCTAGACAGCAGTGTGTACACTTCTGCTATGAAGAGCAGAAAAGTTTAAAAGATGTGACTAAGTCATCTAATTAGAAGGAACAGTACGTGCCCTGGCCATAGCCTCAGGGACCATCAGCAAACTTTGGAAGTCAGGCTGATCCCTACCCAGGGCTTCTTTTTAGACTTGGGCTGAGAACTCCAGCACGTAACAGCACACACTTTCCTCTTTCCTAAGCCTCACATACCCTCAAGCTAGCTGGCAGTGGTGAATCTTTTTGCACCTTTCAGAGAGAACAAACTTAAATTGCTACTATGGCATGCAAAAGAATGATCTTTTGAGTCTAGAACTGAGTACCATTAAGTCAAGTCTCGTGCTAGAGTAGGTCAGGTAATCATTTAATCTGATAAAATTTATACAGAATTCATAAGGAATTGTGCTGCTCAGTTGTATTTCTGCCATTTTCTCCTCACAACTGCATCAGCAGTACAGCTTATAACAACGCAAAAGTAATTCACAGAAGCTTGAAGAAAAAGCCAGCCACCACTTCCCACAGGTACCCTGAGAAGAAAGTTCCCAATCTTTATTCATATTGATGTATTTTTTTCCTGTGTGTGAAAGTAGGGCAGAAAATTTACACTTATGGTTCTGACCTTTTATCTTTGTTATATTAAACCACAGAATTGTCTTCAATAATTCAAACATCCACCTCAATGACAGCATTCCATTATTAAACTCCAAATTCTCACAAAGCCAGGGATACTTACGGAACATTGTATAGAACTGCTGGGGATTAAGGTTCCACTTTCCCCATGGTGTTTTGTGGCCTTTAGACTGAGCATAATGGGCATGGTTAAATTCTGGTTCAGTTCCAAAGGAATCCAGAACTCTTAGCATACACCTACAACAACAAAAAAAGATTTTCTGTAGGTACACGTGCACATATATATATATATAAACATGTGTGCATATACACACATAATTATAATTAAGAGGTGTTTTGTTTGTATTTGCAACTGTGAATTATTTATAATCTGAATGCACATTTCAATTTCAAACATTTCTGCTATGTTCACAAAGACATTACAATAGGCAAGTTCAAGGATATTTCAGACATTCAAATAACAACCCTGGAGCTTGTTTTGGTTTTTTTTTTTTGTTGTTCTAACAAAATGAAGTCATGCTTGAACATCTAAGTAGAGCTTATGGGAATGTGACTCTGGTCACCTGCAATCCTGAGGCTCTGAAGTCGAATTTAGGCAGAAGAAGAGAGGATTCTTCATCTATTTTCTAATGCTCTAATGCACTAGTACAAAACCAGTGCCAAGGGCCATGAGCCAAGAGTAGACTAGTCCTTTGTCTTTAGACAATTGTATTTAGTCTCCAGATTCTGACTTCTGGGTCAATTAAACCTACCAGGGAAGCACTGAAGACTGCCTAATTTGCTGAAGATTTGCAGTCTGACAAAAAGTTTTGTAAGCGAATGGCCTGAAACTTCTAAAGAAGTAATACAAAAGTCAGAATTCTTCAACAACTAGTTTACAACTGAAAGAAATCTTGGCATTGGATTACTAGAAGTCCAGATGAGAGATTTACACTCAGTTCTTTCCCGACAGCCCTATTAATTCCTTGAACAAAAATTAATCCAATTACAACTTGCTTTATTTAAAAAGAAAAAAGGGTCCACGGGACATGAAAGCCAGAAAAAAAAATCTTAATATGAAGAAAAGGGTGTGCAAACTTCAGATTCAAGAAGTTACATCTTGAAAATGCAGTCTGGTAAACTTTTGATATTGTTTAGACAGGAACTTTATTTGCAGCAGTTCTACTGACCATTAGGTCCACTGCAAATGAATTCTATTACAGTGCTGACTCTTCCATTCTTCAGCTCTCCAGTAACAAAATCTGTCAGATAGATTTATAAAGGCTGTGTAGCATTATGTGCCACACTGCATTATGATATAAAGATATGAACACTCACCATGGCGCATTGTGTCACTAGGCTTGTATATAGTGCAAAACAGAGCAGTAGAAGTTACTAGTAAAGTCTTCAAGATATGACCTATATATGTCCTAAGCCCATATGAAGAGAAAATACCCCAATGTAACAGCAACATATACATTGCCATATGGAATGACACTGTTGCATACAAGAGTACAAATGGGACCAATTTACTTTGTTTGTTTTTAAATCTTCATGGAGATCTTTCAAGCAAAAAGAAAGTCAAAATATACAACAATTCACCAAACAACAAAGCTGAAAGATCAGTTTCTTTGCAGTGTTTTATGTCAACTGTTCTCAATGAAAATATTTTACAATGGTAGCAATTATCTCTGCATTATACAAAATACTCCAGAAGGGCCAAAAAAACTTCTGCACTGATGACTCACTGAGTAATAAAAGCCCTTTTATTTCTTGGCAAGCCTTGCAACAGAATTCTTACCAAATGGACAGGTACATGAGTGCAGAGAAAGGAAAAAGTGAGAGGGAGCTAATGAAAAACTGCAATACTATTAGAGTTTGTCTAAACATACATATAAGGAGCAAGGCATTGCAAGCCATCAACTCAGAGTGCTTTGTTTCCTCCCTTTTTCCTATATTCAGATGTAAGATATATGAGCACTAATATATAGTGATAAAGTGTAACTATGTCCAATGCAAACAGGGATTCTGAAGTATGAGAACTGCAATGCAATAGATAATAAGCTCAACAAGGAAGCAGAGAAAACAAAATCTATGTTTACAGTGTTAGGGTGTGAAGAAAATCGGAAAGAGAAAGATCTCAGCAAAAATGATTGGTGTCAGACTGATTGAGCTATTCAGTGGCATGATTGGTTGACTCACAGCAGATTAAAAACCAAGCTGTCACATGCCTCCTCTTTAAAAATACTAAGCTGAACTATTTTTTAGATTTCACAAAGATAATACTGGAAATACTGAGAACTAGTGTATTTTATAATGTATTTTATAATGTATTTGCAATCCAATGAAGCTAGGCAGTATTTAAAATAAAGTACAACATTTCTCTCACACCTAAAAACTGGAAAGCAGGGGGCACATCGCTATCAGAGAACAGAGCATTGTTTTTTCACAGACTGGTGTAACAGCACTGAGTATTTTACAATAACTGCCAGAAAGCACTCTTCTTATCTACAAGAGACTACAAACCACAGATGAGTTCTAAACAGAGGATAGGTGGGTAGCAAACAGAAATATCAACATTAACATCTTCTTTCTTCTATCACTGATGTAAACACATTTTGGATTTATAAAAAAAATAGAAAAGCAATGAGCTGCACTACTCAAACTATAAGAAGATACTAATTTTTATGTTACTTCCTTGCACATAAACTGCATTTAAATATCCAGACTTGAAAATCAAAAAACACTGCCATGTCTAGGCATTCTTCTGCTTGAACATTATGTGCACTCAAAAAATGAGATCTCTTTTGATATATTCATGCTACTTACAACACAATTATACCACAGATAAAACACATACCAACGAGAGGTGTTGGTGCTACAGACCTCAAAAGCACAAAGCAGTATTTCAATTGCTCAGAAACACCTCTCAGAGCAGGTCATTCTTCTGAGCTACTAGTTCTAAGAATCTGATTTCAGATTGCCAACACCTTCTTCAGGGCTCAAGCTCTCACAAAGATTACATATAGTACTTTTGTGAAAGGACTGTAAGCAGAAGTTTATTCTTCCTCTCTATACCAACCAGAAGTGAATAACAAACTTTCATTTACTTATAGTTGAGTCTGGTCTGCACAAAACAGACTGAGCTGACCAGCACGTCTGCTGAAAAACAGATCTGGCCTGAAGCAGAACATTTCTTTCAAGAAAAGTGAACAGTTTCTGGTGTCATTCCATACTAATAAGTGAAGAAACAATGTATGTAAAGAACAAGAGCTTTAAGGCAGCTACATGTATGATAATATTTACTTTACTGGAGTGAACTTAACACAAACATGTAAATATGGTCTTTTATATCAGACTTACCCCCTTAACTTGAAAAATATTATTATTATTACAAACTTTATGAGGTAACTTACAATGCTGAAAAAAAAAAGAAGTTTGCAATAGGATTCTTAAAAAGGAGATAGTGAAAACTATCTCCTTGAAACTGAATTAATTCATCTGCTCTAATCAATTCTGGTAGTTTCTGCTAGATTCTATCTTGTACACTGACCTTGGAGAATAATAAGTGACTACAGACATCTTGAACATAGGAAAATCTGAATTACAAAGGAGTGACCCAAACATCTGAATTAATTATTATATATATATTTTTTTAAGCCAGCTTTAGGAAGTGCAGGATTCTAAATACAAGTAGAGAAAGAGAGGAAATAATTTATTCCAGAACTATGGGGGAACAAGCAGGAACAGGTTGTTTGCAAGAAATCAGGTCAAGAAAGACACTTAAGTATAACTGTATGAAAGAATGGCTGTGGCATTTTTGGCAAAAAAATCACTGAAGAAGGATAAATACAGGTGATCTGTTTTTCAGCAACAGTATAAACCAGATGAGCTCCTATTCAATCCTCTGATACTCAGTGCTGCAGAAGAGCAATTAAGTGATTTAATTTTCGTCTTCAAAACCATATAAAAAACTCATATACTACCTAAGATATTTATTTACCATTGAATTTAATTCTAACCTGCTTAAACAGAGAAATCAGTCGTTAACATATATTAGGAATCAATGAAAAACAGAATGACCACTAAAGATCTAATGATTCATGAAACAAACAAAAAAAACTGAAGAGCTAATGTGATAATCTCAACATCATGGCATATCTTCATATCTTTGCTACAGAATATGCCATATAGGAAATTAAAAAAAGATAGAGAAGAAACTTTTTCAATTTATACAGATAGTTTTATATCCTGACCACAACACTGTAATATTACCATCTAGTGACAATTACATCTGGCAGACAGACAACCAACTGTAGCTCAGTGGAAAATGGGATTAGCTTTATTAGCAGACTCCTGGAAAATAGAATATCCATTTACTGCTACGCTTCAAAAAAGAGATTAGGAGTAATCTAATCTGCAGTGTTGATCACAGTACTCTCCTTTAAAATTATGCTGAAAAGATGCAAGGCTCTAGCAAATCCTGAGGCAGAAAGAAAACAATTCTTCCTTCAGAGAACACCTTTCAATAGCATTTATCAAGTCAGATTTACTGGACTTTATGGATCATAAAAACAGCTAATTCAACTAGGAAAACAAAATTCAAAGTCAGTAATTTCGAGTTGGCTTTATTTCATGCTGACATAATATCAAAGCAACACAAATGAAGCTTACTGATTTCAAATTACTCACAGAAGTAAATGCGGTTCTGTAACTGCAGACAATAAGACCATACTAAGTAATTTCTTTTGACCACCATCTTCCATTCCTAATGCTAACAGATTATGGAAGCAACAGTAAGTACGATTACTAGCAGGTTTAGTCCTTAGATCTACTCCTGAAGACAATTCTCTCCTCAACATTTTTAGGGATGAGACAGAAAATACTAAACTGTTGTTGAGCAATAAATTCTGAATAGATAAATCTTTGCAATCATCAATCCAGTATAGTTACAAACAATAACAAGAAAAACATGCTTGAGTTATGCCAACCAAACAACAAAATTCAATAATCTGTCAGTCATTACGGGACAAAAGTTGAGGGTGTTGGTATAAAGTAGACAGGGTAAGAAAAGATGATTACTCTGCAATATGATATAACTCACAAAGATGAAAAATGTTTCAGTCTACTACAAGTATTCCAGACTTGCTTGGGAGAAGTGGTAAAGGAGGTATGCAACAAAGAAGCAACAGCTCCTTTATTCCAAAGAGTGAAGGGCAACAGAGAACTACATTTTTACTTTTAAATAATTTCCAACTCATGTAAATGTACTCACATCAGTATTTTGATATGTTATTCAATAGCAGCTCTTTAACAAAGCGGTTAAGAGGTCAAATAACTACTATACTTACTGGTAATGCACCCATGATGGGCCAAGTGTTTTCTTAAACTGAGTGAGTCCCACTATATCAATGTAGATGAGTTCAACAACTTTATCTCCCTGGGTAGGGCAGCCAGATCTGTTACCTACAACCTTCTTCATAATTCTAAACAAAAAAAGAAGGAACACAAAAGTATTGCTTTCAGAACTACCTTGATTTCATGCTATTTTATTATTTACATAAATAATTCATCTTTCCAAAAAAGCCAGACTTTTCCTTTACAAATCATTAGCTATGTAACTATATTTAAGTGCCTAAAATCCTCAACATTCACTAAAGAGCTGTTTATACATCAGTAAGTTGCTAATTTTTGCTAAAAGACTCTCTACTTTAAAAAAAAGGAAGTAATATGGTCAGAATGTTTAAAAATTGTGTATTTTGAAAGTGATTGAAAATAATTTCAGACTTCCATTGACAGCTGTATGGTGTAAGAGTTAAAAATGATGCTGTTATGTTTATTATAAAAAAAAAAAGGTGTATGTTCTCAAGCTTAAAATAGATTAATTATGCTTAATGCTGTCTGCCTAATGTACAGCAAAAGAAAGATGAGTGAGGCAGCAATTTGACCTAACATAAGCAATTAACTACATTAAAAATATTTTAAAGTATTAAAACCTTCATTTCAAAAATCAGATACTGATTGAATAATAGTATAAACTGAAGAAGAGGACACAGAATTAGGTTAAAACTTCTTACTGCAGCTGGTTAAAGCACCTGGGATGTTAAAGAATAAGCTGCTTAGTTTGAATTCTACAACATTCATTTATGAAGTCTCAGGAGTCTGAAGCTACAATGAAAACACATTATCTTTTTCATAGCACATATATTTAACTCATGAAAACAATCTTGTCTGTTTAGTGAATTATCACTTTCATTTTATCCTTCAAGAAATTATATGCTCTGCTAATAGAAGCAGCAAGAGTTTACAGTTTCCCTTTTTTTCCCCCCTTTGTATTCCCATTTCAAAATTGAAAGTAATCTCCTTACTCCTTGAGCTCTGCCAGTGAAGCTGAAATCCTGATATCATGGCCCAGTAAGTAGAGAGATGTAATTAAATCACTCCATTGGACTAATTCACCAAGCGGGCCACCACTAAATGCATTCTCAGCAATCTTGAATCCAGACTCTTTTGTCAAAAGCCCAAGGTGAACAAGAATCTGGAAAGAAAAGTTGTATGTTACTTAATGACAATAAACATGCAGGTAACATACTTCACAGCATTTCCTTTTTCTCTTTAGTTCCAACCATTTACAGACAGAAAAAAACAAACACAAAGAAACACGAAGCCAAAACAAAACCCAACAATCAACAACAACAATCCAACGTCTCCACCTTAATCAGAGACCTTGTAAATAACTTAATTTGTAATTTATCTTTAGTAACTGTAAGACCGTTACCATATTACTTGCATTATTATGTGCCAACAAATCAGTAATAATACCCCAAATTAGATATTATTCACAAAATGATATGTATTCTGATACACTTATGCAATAAGGCAGTTCAGTTCAGGAAGTTCAGTTCATGCTGTTGTGAGCAAGCCATTAAAAACTAGGAAAGACTTCACAAGAGTGACACTGGAGGAGAGTTTTCTCTGCAGCTCCTTGAAATTTGTACTTAACTTTCTAACTAAGCTCAGGTCAATTCCAAACACTTCAACACTTCACTATGTCTCTGGACTGTTATTGAAGTGTTGGTACATACAGTGCCAAGCTCAAAGCCCCCTGACATCAAAACACTTCTTCACTCCTTAATGTAACATTCATAAAAACATTTTGCTCTAATCTAGAACTGGCCAAATTAACATGAAATCATCATGTGTTTTGCAGAGCAACCTTAAAGAGCTTTTAAAAGCATATAATAAGCACTAGAACATCCCATCAAAGCTGCCTGAACAAGACAGTACTGCTTCTGTTTCTTTTTATGTATTCTGAGATGCTATATTTCTTTACTAAGCAGGCTGGATTGCTGCTTGAAATCAGCAAAGCATTGACAGAGGGTGAGCCTTCTCAGGGACTGTGGTATGTGACAAACCTGAGAGCCACAACATGGAGTCTATATCTCATGCAGGAACTGTGAACCTCAAGCAAGGAGCCACCCTATGGTAGGATCATGACTGCCTCTCAGGGTTGGCTCCAGTAAGCATAGGGCAGAAAGGGAAACTATTGTGTTTACAACTGTTGGCTTTGTCTTCACTAGTTGAGGTAAAGAAAAAATTAAAAAAAATGAAAACAAAAGAGAAACTTTGATTTCAAGTGTATCACAGACTTTAAACTGGACTCACTAAAGGTCAAAACAGATCCTATCAAAAGTTGTGATCAACTCAAAGTCTCCTCCAATCCAAAACAAAGATGCCATTTAAAATTCTGTACAACTGTTGGTATCTAAACATTCCTGCATAATCAGTTTCTGTTAAATTCACAGTTCCTCTCTTTAGAACCTTCCATGTAGTTTCCCTTCAAGTAAAGATTATAGAAATAAGAAAATTTTTTCAACGGCTACCTTACTAAATGTTTGTAAAACTATGTGTAAACCACCAATGTAAAAATAATTTAAAACATTAAAATACCCTTTGAAAAGGGATAGACATGAGCCTTTTAGATATATTTGGTCCTTCTACACCAAAGTTGCTTTTGGAAAAGCAAATTAAAGAAGGCTAAAGATTGCAAGTGTCAGGAGTGGAAAATTTTTTACCTTACCTTCTTTCGTTTTCTATTCTCCAAATTTTGTTTTTCTGCAAGTGATTTAATTGCTTCAATCCAAGTATCAGCCATTCGTCGGATACGTAACATCATCCACCTGAATTCCTCATGCCTTGACATCATTTTGTAGAGAGGATCAAAGTTGATACGAATTTCAGCCTTCAATAAAAATATTAAAAAAAAAAAAACATACAAAAAACCACTAATGTTATTCTTCAAACTGTGTACCTTCCAGAAGTGATGAAAATTCTCAAATGTGAATTCTGAGCTTTATATTACTTGTTGTTAAAAAGCAGACCAACATTAGAAAAAAGATATACTAATTAAGTTAAAGCAAAGCTGAGATTTTAGTTCAAATATTTAAGATATCTTTATTTAAATATTTCTAAGCCATATAAAGTAGTTATTTTGATTAGTAGTACTTAGTTGACCTTGAAATGTATTTGTGGTGTTTCAGAGTGTATCTATTTCTGCAATACAAGATTTGGTGTTCTTCCTGTGTTTCCACAATGAGGTTAAAGCATTTTTAGAACAAAATACTAATTCAGAAAGTTACACTGAAGATTCAGATATGTTACAGATCTTCAAAATGCAAGGAAGTATCTGACATTAAAGTACAAACTTTACTACAGTAATACTTTAAACATTACTATAGTAATACTTTAAAAGGAAATACTAGTTTTCAAGCTAAATTGCTAAATCAATCTAAAACCAATTGGTTTTTAGACCATATGTCAACCTACGTCTACATTTGTAATCAGTGGTCACATACAGCTCAGCAATTATTTTAAAATACTTAAGTGCTGCATAATTAGACAAAAAGAATTTAAGAACTCAAGAATATACAAGGTTGTTTCTAACAGAAAAAAATCAAAATGTTACAAAAGTGAAATTGACACAAGGCTCTTCTGTTATAGTATTGTTATATATAAAGCTCAGATTTATGGGACAGCAAAAATGGACAGTTTCACATATGTGTAAAGAAGCAATGGTGGGACATGACAATATGGTCACTTAATACTGGTGAAGAGTCTATCAGATTTGTATCTTAATCTGTGTACAATGCTTCATAACCTAAAGTATGTAAATGTTTTTAGTGAAAATTCTATCACCAAGACTGCAGTATGATTGAAGAAAGTACATGATGAGCTACATATATGCAGTCAAAGATTCTTCCCTTCAGCTTTGAGGAACTGAGGAATAGCAACGGTAAATTCTAGTCTCATTAGCACTTATGTGAAACAAGATTCCAGAATCTTTTGCAGGAACAACAATACTGAACTGTTCTTATGTTTTAATGTTTTTCTTACCGCTGTCTTTTGATCAGTTTCTTCATTAGGATTTTTTGCTCTCCAAGGTAAACGAGGACACCAATTTTCAACCTGTAAAACAATCAAATGAAAATAAATCATTTTATTCTACTTTCAGCTCATTTATCCAACTCTGACTGCCTTTATATTACACTTTCCTGCAGTTTGAATTAGACATCAGCTGATCAGTAAGTCATTGCAAGGTAAAACTGCCTTCTGTAATCTCTCTTTCAAAATGGCTTTCTGAAATTCATCACTTTTAACCTTGCAACAACGAAAAGCAGCACTTAGACATTAGTCCATAATAATGAATACATGGGACAAAACTCAAGCCAGAGGTCAGCTGTTAAATGCTCTAAATGAGGTTTCTCTGAACAGTTCCTAAATGCTTAAGTGCTCCTAAAAGCACTAAGTTTTTTATGCTTCTAAAAAAACTATACTTTTTAACATTTTGTTGTCTCCCTAGCATATGTTTATTTAAAAAAGATTGATAAAAACAAGAAACAGTGCTCTTGTAGTAGTCTAGGCAATTTTTTTTTAAAAGATAAATTAAAAAAATTCCTAATTGTTAAGTAATGTAATAATAACACCAGTATTAACAGCCATAATTCTGACAGAAACAAGTGATGCAAATGCAGTACTCCTCCTATCATCTATTCTAGAAAAAAAAACCCTCTACAACAGCTAGAAGGTAGGAAATAAAACAGCAAATGGAAGAAAGCCACCAAAAGTGCCTGTGCTATCTCTAGAAATGTCACTTATCCTACAAAATCTGCATTATTCACGTGCAATGATCTGTTCGTTTACTTCTATGAAGAAAGAATCTCACTGTTGGAAACAAACCCATGAAAGCAAAACAGAAGCATAACTTCATTGTTAAATGGGAAAAACAAAAGTTTACATGCCAGCTAGAATACCCCATCACAAATGGTTAAATTCACAACTTGCAGAGAATCAGAAATCAGTGTTGCTCACAAGGGGCCCTCCAGTCACAGATCTGTCAAAACACCATTTTAGCTTAATCATGCTGCAATAAGCCTCAAGTATTAAAGATTAAGGGCTTAAGATTGTACCAAATGATTGCCTAGAAGAGCAATTACATGAAAATAATGAATTAACAGGCATCATAACCTCATTAAAAAGAAGAAACATAGCAAGGTTAAGTTCCTCGGACAAATTATTTAGAAGCCTTAATTTGAATGTTGCAACTTAATCTACTCAATATATTTAATGCAACATTTGATAGCAACGACCTGATCAACTTTGTTTGAAATACCTGAACACTGGTCTCCAGCTCTGCAAAGACTGTAGAACCTGTAGCAATTAACAATCCTAAAGCAAGTTGCGAATCGCTGGTAGAAAGGAGTTGCAAGCTCCAAATTAAAAATCATGCACAGTCCAATCTCTCTTTTTCTCTCTGTGTCTGAGTAATTTTGAATTTTTCCTATATCTAGCAGTCAAGACATTTCAAGTACAACCGTATGTGCTCTTTTTCTGGCTTACATATTTCACACTGCACCATCATAGATCTAAGAGAGCTGAAGATTTTTCCAAGCTGAATATCTCTCTGACTGAGAAACAAACAATACTTCTGTGCTTTTAGAAATATTCCATTGTCTTTCTAACTTAAATTAAATTGCAGTAATTCTGTTCACAGGAGCGTTTCAGAAGTAGATACAAAGTACGTGGTTGCTCTCGTATTCATTTTTCCTTATGGATACTTAACGAATTCCTTTTGTCATTTGAAATAAGAGAGAACAGCTTAACTCATCAGAAGATTTTTAACACATGCTCTTCAAAGTCTGTTTGTTTTCTAATTTCAGGGCTGATAAAAGCGGTAGAAAGAACACACAGGCATTCTCATAGAAAAAAAAAAAAAGGATTGTGCTTATTTTTGAGGGCTAGTGGCTCACAAACTTAGAGCTGTTGGATGTTAAGATGGTCAATAAAGACCACAGGCATGCATGCGTCCACAAAGAATATTTTATGATGATGGAACCAGCCAAAACGCTGTTTCATTCTTCAGAACATGAGTTAATTTTCCAGATAATTAAAGAGAACTGGAAATTAATGTGTCATGGTTCGAGGAGAAACAAAAAGGAAAATCAGACCATGATTAGAGAGATGGCAAGAAGTCATAAAACTCAAAATTCAGTACTGAAGCTCATACAACAGAAGTCACTTGTAGAACAGATACTATCATTTCTTTGCCTACTTCCCTTGCCTCGTGTGATACTTAATAAATCAAACTGAGCACTTTGGCATTTCCTGTCCAGAACATGCAGTTTCTCATTTTTAATCCCATGATCTATATCTAATTGCAGCTCTAATTGCAGGATCTATGGTTTCATGAGAACTTCACATGACCTAGAAAACAAGCATCTTTTTCTCCTTTTTTTTTTCCTTTAAATAAAGAACCAAGTATTGCCAGTTCAGTTAATGACTTTAGGGTTTTTCACACAGAACACCACAAGGATTCCTATACCTAAACACGAAACCTAGAGTGGTTAAGTAATTTTCCTGGTTGCCTTGCATGACTAAACACAGTACATAAAAGTACTCATTTCTGAACAAAGTTGCTCTTTTCTCAGCTTCACATGTTAACCACTGCCACGTCAACTTTTTTGTAAACAAAGATAAGTGCTACATTTAATGAAAAAATGCAAGAAGATGCTCATGAAACAATATTTCTTCCAGCAAATACCAGTGAAAATTGAATGTTATTTACTCCAGATTTATTGACATAACACGAGTACATCCTAGGCTTCATTATATTGAGTACTCATTTCTAGCTAAAGACGTGGTAATTAAGAAAGGTGAGGAATTACTAACCAGTTCAGATTGGCTCGAGGATCTCCTTGGCTTTCAATCTCCTTATTCCAGTAAGTAACCACTGATAGTATTACAGTATGCTCTTTGAAAAGATGTCATGCTTGGAACTTACTTGTGCCTCCTTTGCTCCCTTAATACTCATAGGAAATTGCTCTGCTAGATCTGTTGATCACCTTTCATTGAAGCTACTAAAGAAAAGGTGGGATATAGTGGGAAGGTGAGGGGCTGAATTAAGAACTTGTGCTGTAAAACATTTCCCAGAAGCTGATACAGTGGGACATGAAAAGAAAAATACTGCCTTGATTAATTTCATACTTTATTGCTAACTAACAATAAAAAGTGTGTGGAAAATGCATTAAAGTATTTCTTGTCCTTGGCCAAGAAGCTTTTTGATTATATCACACGCACAAAGGAAAAAGTGCATGTGGATAAACACATACAAATACATACATGTATGTGTATGATTATAAATAGCAAGAAGTTACAGTACATGCCTAAGGCTTCAGTATGAAGTCAGAAATATGGTATTGTGCCACACTGTTACAGAAGTTCTTGTCATTATATCACTAGATGAAATCTCCATCAGAAGTGTACAAATACTACAGCTTCGTATTTGTTTAGGTACAGATAATCACACAGCCAAAAGCCAGAAGTTTGAGCAACATGAAGAAGGGCAGCAATATATGTTTTGATCTTATTCTTCAACTTACTTATATATTTTGTTTGATTGTTTAAGGGGGGGGAAAAAAAAAGTATAAACTAAGCACTGAAGAAGGAACTGAGGCTCCTCTCCCCGCTTTCCAGGGCTAACTTTCTCTCAGAGGGTTTGCAGCAGTTCTTTTTCCATGTTATTCTCTCCATAGCAACCAACTGCTACACTGCAATACACATGATTTGATAGGAAGGATGTGGTATTGGAGTACAGAACAGAAGTTAAAGAAGATTGTTGGGAAGCAGCAACTGCAATTCAAAGACTGCCTTTTTTTTGAGTGACAAGCTATTATTCAGATCAGACTGTATTTATTTTTTTCATGTCATATTTATGAATAAGAACAGCTCTGTCTCCTGTAACTAGCATTGAAGCCACTGCCAATCAAACACACTTAGTAGTCTCTTGAGCATGATCTAAAGTTAAGTCCACATGAGAAGACCAGCATTTCCTTCCTATTTTGGCATCACAGCAGCCACAGCACTGTCTATAGCAGATGTAGATAGCTTTATAAAATTAGGATGAATGGTACTTTAGAAGCCCAAAATTTAAGTGGAACACAATTGTACAGATTGGTGAACTCCTTAAACTGTCCTACATTTTCTCTAGCCTCCCCTCATAGACAATCCACTTTCATAGGGAATTTACCTTCATATAGCATGCTGATAAGTTAGCACCAAGAAAAGACCATTTCCCCAAACAAACCAGGAAATCAGAAAAAATATCTTTCATAAAGCCTTTGCAGCTTCTATCTGTACCAATAATTTTTCCTTAGAAATGTCATGAAACAGGAGAGAAGTCAAGACTGCAGTGCTCAGCTACACAACAGACAAAGGAACTTGAATATACTTGTAATAACCTGGCAGCAGTCTGTAGCGTGGCCAGTTTGGGCACCTTCCACACTGAATGAGTGCTCTGCCAGAAGCTCTCCCACAATTGCAGAAAGTTCTTTAAGTCTTCAAAGAATAACAGTAAGAGTTTAACAAAGCAGAAGATGAAGGATACTCTCTAGACACCTGGCATAATCTTCATCCTGGATTCCTCCTCATGACAGGTGCAGCCCATTGAAAGGGAAACAAAACCCAGTTTCTGCGCATTTCAGATGAGTGGTTATTGCTCAACATCACTGAATGTGTGGTGAAGCACTGCTACAAAGTATTTCATATCAATTCCAGAGCAGGAAATAAACAGTGCTGCAAAAACCAGTGAAGGACAGTTCATCTTTGAATTTATCAGATGGCACGCAGAGCATTCAGTGTTCACTTAGGAAAGCCATTTATGAATCTGAGGCAAAAGAACTGTTCCCATCAGGAAGCTGACTTTCTCCATACTTCCAGAAGCTGTAATATCTCTGTTCTGTTAGCATTTACTCAGTGCTAGGTAATCACTTTGACAATGTAAAAAAAAGTCTGTGGTGTATAAGCAGACTACTTGTTTGTTCAGCGAAACTGAGAAGTGAATACAGGTAACATAGGGTGTTTGTTTCCACTGGCAATCCCAAATGGGCTTTTATCTAACTTCAGTACTGTATGCGTAGTTTTATTCCTCTCTTACATCGGCATTTAAAGTACCTTCCAGCAAGACAGAGAATGCTAATCCCTTTGTAAAAAGTGCACAACACAGAAAAGAGCCCCAGAAATCCAGGCCAATATGCTACTAGATGACTGAGGAACAAAGTACTGAACATCATCAGCATCTCAATTTCTTAGGGAGACATGTCAGATACTGAAGAAGTTCAGGTTTCTGAAGATTTACATTTCAGACAAGGCTTTTTGCCCCTTCCTTCCCTCCTCCCCCCAACATAGTGGTGTAGTTCATGGGTGTCCAACCTTTCGGCTTGCCTGGGCCATGCTGAATGAAGAGAAATTGTCAAGGGCAACAAAAACAAAAGACTAGTAGGTTGGTCACATATAGTGTCTAGTTTTTAAGACACTTGGTGGTTATTTAAAGGGGGATTATAAACAGGAGGCAAATGAACTTTTTAGTGATAAAACAAAGGTAGATAGTTATAGGGCAAAGGGGAATGGTTTTAAACCAAAGGAGGGTAGATTTAGATTTAGTCAGGGGGAAGTTTTTCCACTGAGATGGTGGTGAGCTGCTGAAACAGGTTGCCCAGAGAGGTTGTGGATGCCTCATCTCAGGAGGTGTTCGAGGCCAGGTTGGAGGGGCCCTGGGCAATCTGGTCTAGAACTTGATCTAGAGGTTGGCAACTCTGCCTGTGTAAGGGGGGCTGGAACCTGATGATCTTTCCAGGTCCCTTCGATCCAAGCCTTTCTGTGATTCTATGTTATGTTGCACTGAAGAAATGCAAAACACTGTTAATTCACCTCATGATTAGAAACTATCTAATATATGCAGTAGCAGCTGGGAAAATGCATCTAACACATACTAATACATCTTCAGACTACAGTTTGCATTCTGGGAATAAATCCACATTCAAAATCACCTTCAGTTTGGATTTTTCTGCCTCATTTCTCCCATAGCAAAAGTAGCAATGTAAAGAACAATACTACTGTAAAATAAATAAACAAAGAAAAACAAATCTAAACCATTTGCATTCTCTTTCTTTCAAGTCTGAAGAACTAAAAATAAGACTTCTCCCAAGTGGCACAGTAGGAATTGTGCAAAAGCTACAGAAGTTCAAAGACTGGTCACTGAAGCAACTTCAGCCTTTTGAAGTATTGAATTCACTTTGAAGAGGAGGACCAAACACTGCGCTTGTACCTGAAAGGTGAGTTGGAGATCCAAAGCCTGGGATTTTCATAAAACCTTCATGAATTCATGCCCAGCTCCAGCATGCAAGTCTCTCAGAAATTTACAGAACAAAAACAGAGGGAGCTTCCGTGAGCTGTGGAACCTTGCACTACAGCTGCCCAGCAGCAGTCCCACCCATGTGGCAGGCAGTCCTCTCAGATATTTCTAAACGTTTTATTCTTTAGCTGCAATCTGACATTTTGCAGTGAAACACAATTTTTTACTGTCTAGAAATTTGTTTTTTCACGTTTCTCCCCTGAAGCAATGTCATCCATTAAACGTGTAACTGTGCCAACGGCAGAGTAGTGTTAAACAATTGTCTTTTTCATAACTAAATGGTAACTTTAAGAGGAAGTAATTCTTCTCAGTGAGTAAATTTGTATCATAGTTAAAAGGAAACCAGGTTCCCACCATTCAGAAACCTGAAGAGTTAGCTTACCTTCAAATTTCAGCATTTGTAATCCCTTCCCTTGCTCTATCATTCCAGAAAATACAAGTCTGGTTTCAGAAAATACAAACCTGGTTTTGCTATTCAGAACATTCATATCTCCTCCGGTCTTTCAGAGGCTACAGAGCACTCAACTAGTTACATATCTTCCACCAGGGCACCATCAACTAGTGCATATCTTCCACCAGGAGTGATCTGTTGCCTCCAGCAAAGCAGTAAGCAAGAAGTTCAAAATCCTTGCAGTGTTATTTGTGAGTCTGTCTAGAACAACTTTAAATAAAAAGCCTAAACCCGAATGCCTTGGCTTCCATGCTTTGCCAGTCTGCTCAAGCAGCTAAGGCATAAACAGAAAAATGGAGAGGAGCTGTTAAGCTAGCTGTCAATTACTTGTACTCCTGCAGGACTAAAAGCAAACAAGAACTGCTAGCACTTGTGCAAGCTCTGCAGAAAAGAAAGCTGGTTCTATTTTGCAGACATACATGGTGACAACATAACCAGGGCATACAACAGTTACTCAAAGATTGAGTTTTACTCCTAATGTTGTTTCTAAGGCTTGACAAGTTACTTTGTCTCTCTGTGTTTCTGATCTGTACTACAAAACAAAATGTAATATTTTGTGCTCCTTTGTTTACAGTTTTGAAATTGATTTACAACATAGAGATGAGTTTAATATCCTAAGTGAGTTATTTCAGTAGAAAAAAGCAGATCTCAGAAGAGTACAGAAGGATATATATGCTTGTCACACTGAATTTGCAGATAGGATCATAAAAGCAAAAGTAGGCACACATAATCTGATGCATACACTGCCCTTTCAAACAGAGAATGTGTACACAGCCATCTTATTCCTAGGCTGCTACCTTAAAGTGAAAAATCCTAACATTAATATCCTGCTAGAGCCACAATGCATTTTAATATTTTAAATGACCAGTTTTGACTTGAGAGCTCTGTAGACACATTTATCATTCAGCTGTACAACCACACTATAAACTGTCAACTCCTCATCTCTGTCCACTTTGACAAATTACTCTTGCAACAGCATTTCCAGTTATCCTTAGCAGCCAACACACCTCATAAATCCACATCATTGTAGTGTTATTAGAATTTCATTTCATGCTCGCATTTGCAAACATTTAAGCTTTCAAGCTCTGCTGCTGGGCATTAATCATGGAATTAATCATCGGATTAAGAATGCCAAATTTAAACTCAAGGTTAATAACATGTTCAACCAATATTAGTTTTACATTCTGTCACAGGGACAAAACTTAAATATATAGATAAATATAAGATCTTTGTCTGAAGTTTCCAAATATACACACAGGTGAAGGTACTTAATGCACTCTTGTTCCATTATGAAACAAGAAGTTGCTCAAATTCTACATTTCTTCTTAAAGAAAAATTCACATCCCTACACTCTTGGAAAACCAGTTGGCCTCCATAAACTGACAAAGTCTGTACATTAGAAAAATATGTCCTTTATATCATCTTGGTTTAAAGTTTATAGAAATACTATGAATCCCCTAAAATATGTTGGCTAGCAGATTAGACAACAAAAATTGACAAAAAAATTCAGAAAGTTCTACAAGTATAATATCTATAAGAGCACTTGATACAATCTTATGCACAATGTTAAAGCAATTTAGAAAATATTTCAATATAGACTAGTTTATTTCACAGCATTCTAAGAAGTGAAACCTAATGAATCCTCTTACACCATTTATCAATTAGAAGATGTATTTCATTCACCAGCAAGATGAGAATGGCTTCTTCATGCCTCTTCCTGCTAGCTGTGAACTTACAAGCAAAAAGCCAACGGCTCATAGAAGTTCCCAAAAGAATAACTGAACTGCTATTTACTACAATTTTTATACAATTTTTCATCCAAAAGGTTTAATATTTACTAACATATATGACACTTAACATTACCAAGTAATATATTTACTGAATGCAGAGCTTTAAGTGGTAACTTTTCCCTGCTTCACCAACATCCTGAAAGTTTGATTCAAGATTTCCCTAAAAGTCGTGAAGTTTCAGCTGAACAAAAGAATCTGAATCCAACTTCCACAGTCATAACTGAGTTCCAGATCAGAACACTGTTAGTGTACTCGTCCCTGTAGACTTAGAAGTTTATTTCAGGAAGGGACTATCTATTTGGCATACTAACATATGAGTACAATACAATATGGTCCTGATCCAAGACATTGGGTCCTGGCTACTGGAACAGTAACAGCTACCATGTGCAATAAAAATTAAAGAAATAAAGACTGGGGCAAGAAAGAGTTCATAACTTGCACCATACCTACAGAATTTTCATTTGTATGTGAAAGAACAAGTGTTTATGTATATAGGACGATGCCATGTTTCTAACACAGTTACATCATGCTATGTAACATGAAGTTCTGTACTCAGCATCCTTCCTGGAAAACTGAAGCACTTCATTTAGGAATGGAAGAAAACAGCAATGTAACTGATGCACCTGAATGGTGGTTATCTGCATCTGTACAAGCAAAATTGACATTCTGAAACATAAGATGCATAAGGATCAACATCTACTCACATTTTGCCATGAGGATGAGCTGAAATATCAATTATGAAAAAGACTAAAAGCATCAACAGAGTTTTCAAAACTGATGATCAGAGAAGACTGTCACAGAAAATACTGTCACAAGAATATAAAATATTTAATTTGCCATTTAAGAGCATCAGATTCTCACATTCAGTTGACAGGTATCCTCACTTCTAAGATACATCTGCATTAAAAACATGAAGCATCAGCTGGCTGACAGTAGAATGCAGCAAAAATACAACTTCACTAATACTAAAACATAACCTTTCAGTAGAAACTTAGATCAACTTCAGATGATTATGAAACTGTACATTCAGCTTCTATAACAAATAAAGTAAATAAAACAGTAATCCTGTGACTTTCCCATCCCAGCTTTACAGCCCATAAATTAACATTAAGTGCTAGCACTGGAGTGAGTCAAATTTGCAGTTAAAGGCAGCATTATTCCTTTGGATAGGTGTTTGGATATGCATATAACTACTACTTCTGCTTAAAGCAATGCCTCCAGAAGCTCAGCTACCATTAAATGAGTAACCAAACAGAATCTGCTTTCACTACAACTGAGTTACTTATATAAAAGACTGGCTGTTTTAATCTCAGATACAGAATTTAAGAACTCAACCTATTTCCCCAAATCTTACAGTAACTACACAATTAAAGCAATTTCACAATTCTACAACCACATTAGCTCTCCAACTTGTCTACAGGTAGAAATTCACCATGAATCCATACTGCTACCCAGATCAGTTGCTGTAAGTTAGCAAAATTTTACGAATAAGAAGGGTCAAATGACCAAATACATCTGACTATTTCTGGCATGTACACCACAAGCTAATAACTGAGCCCACAGAAAAACTCAATTAATAAAATTTCATCTTGGCGAACAAATATTACTCAGGAAACAGAAAATTCCTGAGAAACAAGCAAACCAACAAAGCATAAGTGCCCTACTCAGCTGTGTACAAAACTAGGACAGACACCAAAAACTTTAACCAATGTTATCTGCAAATTCACTCAAAAATAATGACTTTGGGGGGTTATTATTTTCTGTTAAAAGATTCCACATTGTTCCACTTTCCAAATTCCCCACATTCCAAACATTTCCCCTAATACTCCTGTCTACTGCTACTGCAGGAGCTACATAGAAAATAACAGAAAAGGTATTCAAATGCAAAGATCTATGATAAAGCTTCAGTTACACAAGATATCTAGTGAAAACTCACTGAATGGTGGCTGTTTACACCAATTCAGTTATAAACATTAAGATTCTCCATGCTAGAAACACTTGGAGGATCTAAGAAAAATAGCAACACTTTTCTTAATAATTCTGTTCTAATTGTTTTCTGAAGAAAATTATGATTTGTTTTGAGAAATTGCTTGCAAATAGTTTCCAAAAACTATGGAGGCACCATAATGTTCCCCTTAGATGGATAAAAAAATTACTGACCTCACTGAGGTAAATAAAAAAGGAGCATGTGGACCCATCTACACCATAACTTGCATAACAGGGATCCGATCGCCACATATCTTTCATCCACTGAAACAAAACACAGATACAGTCTGTTAGGTTTAAGCACCACATAATAACTCTAAATTATACTATTTCACACTGAAGTCAAAAATAACAGAGGAAAGCTGTGAGTCACTATATCCAAACAAACAAAAATGACAAATAACCAAAAGGAAGTTTGGGAATATTTTGCAGCACGCTGCATGTCAGCATTCAACTACACTGGGGAAGTAATTACATACCAAATTTGAGTACAGTTTATACAAAGTGATAACCACACAAACAGAAGCAAATATCAAAAAGAAAATATATTCAAGGATTCACACATGTGGGTGTGGCTGGAGTTGACTTCTACTGCCCCTGTTACAGCTGCTCTGGAATGTAACAGGCTGTTTGAATTACAAAGATTGGAATCTGCCTGATTCTGGCAAGAATCTGACATTTCTGAAGAAGCAAATGATTCATTTACAGTCTTATTTTAGCAGCTGAATGATGTATTACATAGCCACTTTGCAGCCAGTATGTGAAAATGGACCAAAACATAGGCCAGAGAATCAACAATTAGAGATTATCTTTAAAAAAAATTTAAAAAGTGAAAAAAACACACAAAGACAAAACAAAAAAAATGAGCACGAGTTTTATTTACAGTAAAAAAAGGTAACAAAATCCTGCATGCACTTTTCCAGTTTACACCTTCAGTAAAAAAAAATTGTAATACTTGATAATTATATGTCAACATCCAGCAATTTTCTTTTTAGTCCAACTATTAACACAGTCTCCTTACATTTGAAATGTTGTTTGGAAAAAAAATACCCTCATTTTTAGTAAATTTATTGTTTTTCCTTTCCAATGGATGTCAGCCGAATTTCCATATTTAGTCTTTCCAACTGCAATACTAATAAAATGTATGATTTACAGAGAATTGTGTGTAAATCCTCTAACCAGAATGGAATGATCTTGTTTTATTTACTTATTTTTAACTATTTTTTTTTTAAAGCTTTCTATCTAAGTGAAGTTTTAGAGTAAATTGATAGATGTCATCATCCTGAACAAGACAATGGCTTCCTGTTTGGAAATGGAACAACTTCTCTGTTGGGAGCCTAAATTCTAAGTGTTGTAGTGACGTGTGCTCCTAAACATCATCTTTTTGACTCAACTTTTCTTCTTTTACACCACTGAGTAGTGACTTCTTGCAAGATATTCTGTTTTTAACAAAATAAACATAACAAATCAAAAACAGCTCACAGTTACCTTTATTTTCCCTTCACAGTGAGGAAAACCATCCATAGGAGGCAATTCACACTGTTCTTGGGCTCCATTTATGAGATCTAAAGAGAAACAGACCACGACTGAATTTCATTTCACAGTTCTAACAGATGGCCTAATGAATCCCTCCTTTTAAGAATCCACATCCAGACATGGCTGAAGAATCCTACTATGTAGTATTTGTTATAACATTAAAAGTCAGAAGACAGCTCCTTTTCCCATCCTTACTACATTACATTATCTGTTTTGAACTACAGTTAGAAATAGAGGAAACATCCTGGTAAGATATCAGAAGTTATGCTGGGAAATATTGCCTGTCTGGTTCAGTGCCCATACTGCCAAATAAGCTTACTCCTGCTTTGTTCCTAGGCTTCCACCATTCTTGTTACTGTTAGAACTTTCTCCTTTGACTGGAACCAGATGTAAGTACATCTTATCATTCCATGGAAAGTTAGTACCATCTCAAACAGGTACCAGCAATGCATACTTTCAGATAGATTACAAAGAGAGCACGAAGCAAATGGAACCCTGGGGATGTTTATCTACACACCTTGATCTTCCGAATCTAGAAAGAAGTAACAGGTTGTTTCCAAGGTGAAAAAACACACCATTAAGTCTGACATAAATGTTATTTTTGATGGAAAATAGTACTTAAGAAATGACTTAGATTTTTGTCCTCAATTAGGATTTATAGCAATTAAAATGCAAATTACGAGGTCTTTTCCCAGCCAAAACTTAGAACTTCAAGCCAACAGTTAGAAACACAAAAAGTGTCAAGTCAGTACAGAACAATACTAGATAAGACAATTCTTTCTCTTAAGCTCTGAGTCATGACATTTATTTCCATTCTACAGACACTTAGGGTGTTTTGAACCCAACTTAATTCTTATTGACAGAGAATTATTAAGCATCCACCTAACACGTTAGTACAATGTACAAGTACATTGACAAATTGAAAACATGAATGTGAGCATATTATAAATCTAAGAGTTCACAGATGCTTTTTAATGCAGTGCTCTATGAAGCGAGGTCCTGAGACACCCAATATATCACTGCAAATCCATCCTGATGTTTAGACAGCAGCCATTCAGTTGGCAAATGTATGTGGCTGTTTAAAAATTAACAGCTCTGCATCAGAGATCGCTAGTGCACAGCAGGTGGATCTGAACTTGTGAACAATTATGAGTATTTCAGTGCAAAGTCTGGCACATTCACATGACTGAGTTGGCAGATCTAAGCTAAGCCACCTGACCTTGCACCAGAAAATGGTATTTCTCCTTTGTTGCTGTGCATGAGTAAAGAGAGATTGGGTAAAGTCACACGACTCTGACGCTGCACTATTTGAACACCACTTCACAGGTACAGATCTTCATTGCTCTCACAACTAATCACAACGTCAGTGAGTTTTGTTTGTTTTACTGAAGCTTTATAGCCCCCAAGAGAAAACTATGGCTCAAAGACAAACTGCAATAGGAAAATGATTTTTTGCTTGCTTCATGATCACTCACTAAGAGAACAGTAAAAAGCAGGATCAGTAAGAGCCACACACGTTTTGTCCCTTTGCTATATGGGCATCCTTCAAAGAAAGAGTTCTATGAGAGGCATAAGAATTATTGTGATGTTTTCTCTCTGTCATACAGTTAGAAAGACTGGAAATAATTCATAAAGATAGTAAGCTCAATAAATTATTTAGTTACCATTAATAGAAACAAAGATTCAAAAGAATAGTCATTCAATAGTGATTATTGCTTAGTAGGTATTTCATTTGTCACAAATTTTAAAATAGTTCTATCAGTTAAAACAAATAAAAAAGCCAGAATACTACTGAACTCGCAGACTGTGATACCAGCAGCCTATCTTGCCTTCTAAGGACCAACTCTTCATTCTTCAGAGAATATAAACATCTGAAAAATTTAACATGACACAGAAGCTTGTACACTTAGGAATACTGAGACCAAAACCCTCATTATTAGACTAGATTAAAAAAAAGCATATTAAAAAAACACCATGATTATCTCTAGTACAGGTAATACCTCAACTCAAAGCGTTCCTATCAGGAGTTTTCACAAAAGCAGAATTCTCCTTAGTATCAAAAGGATAGAGTAATCATCTCTCTTTTTTCTGCTTTTGATCAATCAATAAATGTACTATTCTTACTTCAATTCATGGAATTTTCTTTTTGCTTCTATGTCTGTCCAGAAAGTCTGGCATTTAAGGTTAGAAGCAACACTGCAGTTAAAGGTTTTTTGTTTGTGCAAGATTTCCCTCCCCTTCTCTTCTAATTAACACATTCTGAATTTAATTCACATTTTCCTCTCCAGCTGGTAAGAGAATTTGCAGAGTGAGCTGAAAGAACTATCAATGTATTTAAAGAAATCAACGAAAGGTTACAATAATTTTAAATGCAGAGCACAAAATGCTTCCTACTAACATTTTAGAATCTTTAGTAGCAAAAGCATTGGTATGATTTAGAGAAAATTAACTTTCCTACTGCTAGTCCATCCTCACACCAGCTGTGCTGCTGTGTTCCATTAACACTACTGAAATCGATGCAATGTTAGGAGATTTCAAGTAGCAGTCAAGTGGTTAATCAAAATGCAGCCCAGGGGACCACTAACAGCCCCTTTCAGCATTACTAATACAGCTTAGCACTGCAGTGGAAAATAGTCATGTGTGGTCCTCTGCACAGTCATTATACTGTGCTGTAATGGTGAGGCTTGAAAACACACAATTCTCCTTAGCTCCATGCTGTTGGATTTGCAGGAAGCAATCTGACAGAAAAGTGGGAAAAGCTGCTTGCTATTATATGTTGTGTGGAAAAAGAATACAATGGATAAGGCACAATAAATATGAGTCTAAGCAAAGCATTACTTGAAGAAAGCTGTAATCTTGGCTGTAAGAATCAGTGCAGCCCACATTCTATTACATCCAGTACACCATAATGTTTTGTGAAGACTAGTTTGGTTTTCAGTGCAGCTCATGGATAATATTGTACCTGCTATTTTAACTGAAGAAAAGCCTTCTGTGGAGCTTTTAAGAGGACAGCTTTGGAAATTCAAAACAACAAGCAATATTTGGGCTTTTTATTAAGTTTGTCTCTTCAAGCACAGAACTATGGGATAAGCTACAGATGCAGGCAGTTAAACAAACCTCTCCTGTGCATAACAAAGTTCACTGGAAAGAGCCATAGAAATAAATCAACTGATCACAAAGTTATCTGATTCTTCCTTCCCACCTAGAAGCCTTCAGTATGTCACCCCAAAGCACGCAGGATGAAGTGCATGGAAACACAAAGACAAACATTCTTTTCACCATAGTAACATTAAATAAAAATGCCTGTTTTCAGCATTGCTGAAACTGACTTGTCAGTCTGCTTTGCTACATGTTCACAAAGGTGCCAGATATCTGACAGGCATCCATGCCATCATCTCTTAGATGACAAATACTGAAGTCTGCAGCCAAATTAATCTTAACATCTTTAAAGTCATTTGAGTAGTTAAAGAGAATTCAACAGCCTATATATCAGAACATGTTCGTGCATAAGCTAGAAATACTCTGGAAGCTATGAATAGATACAGTGAAAATATTCTCCTTTTTTCAGTAGTGCAACCGCTCTCCAAGAACCATCTATGTTCAAAGGGGAAGCAGGGGAGAACTTGACATTAACCTTCATTTGCTATTTTCATGGGATCAAAGGCACACTTAAGATCTTCCTAAGTCATGTTTTTCAATGCAAAAGAACACTTCGTAAACAACCAGATTGGCACAGTTTTCAGTGCTATTATACTATCTAAGATAGTGACAATTACAAAAAACATTTTTTTAACTGAACATGCACAGAAGTACAGCAAGGACAATGGTCTCAGAGCACTTTTCAGAGCACCTTCACCCTTACTTTAAGTCAATCTTTATTTTAAAAAATGTTTTGTAGCATGCATATTCGTTATTAATACCATTATTGTTTAGCAGCACTCTAAAGAATGAGGAATTGTAACAGTTTCCTTAAATTAAATTAGTCTCAGCTATCTGAAGTACACAGCAAGGGTTCACAGCTAAAAACAAAACCTACATCACACAAAACTCACACGTGCTGCAAATCAGAAAAAAAATCCCATGAAGAAAATAGGACAGACTCTGAGTATTTTTGTGCAAGGAGGTTGTCCTGTGTGATGAAATATGCTTAGTGGAATTCTATCCTACAAAGCCATGAAGCTAAACATTAGTTTATCATAGAAAAGCCCTAGTGTTAAAAACCAAATTGCCTAAAAGAAGTTGATCTTCTGCCTGTCACATGGATGCAACCATTCAGCTGCAACAGAAGCTGTGCTGTGGTAAAGCTCTGCTTGAAAGTGCCATGATTTCATGTTTGCTCATTTTATCATCTTAAAAACAGTAATTAAGATTTACCTACCTTGTTATTATTGGCAGTATCTCAAGGCTTCCTGTTTAAATTTGAGAAAAACTCTAATCTGCTATGCACCTATGTTTAGATTGGTACCTGCTTATGTATACAAGAAAATAATATTTATCACAAAACCAGAGAAGATGGTTACCAAATCTCTCTAAAGCTTTTTAAAAAAACTTGGACAAAGGAAAGCAGAGGAGATAGAAAGAAAAAAGATTTCATTGCATCTGTCAGCGACCGACTGAAGACTTGTAAACATCTCTGTAAACATTTTACTCTTCCATAAATCTGAGGTTCTGAAAAAGTAGTTGAAAAATGTCAGGGTCAAATCAACAAGGTTGCTTGACATTTTTGAGAAAGGAAGAAGAAGGAAAGTATGCTTATAATTTTACATGAGGACCTAAGAAGGGGGAAAAAAAGGAATACAAACTCCTACACAAGCTATTCAAGCTGCTATACAGCTTTGCTTTTTAACGTTATCCATGCAGTCCATCAGCTCACATCATCCTCAAGTAGAGAGCCCATGTTCAACTCCTAATTAGGATTAAAAATATTTGAGACAGAAAGAGCTCATGCTCCATTATCCTCTTACTCAAACCAAAAGAAAAGAGAAACTAGTTTGCTCCTAGAATCATGGTATCACTCAGGTTGGAAGAGCTCACTATGATTGCCCAATCATCAGCCCAGACTTCTCAACAAAGGATTCTACAAAATTAAGAGGAAGAAACCAGATGTAGCAACACACTACAAACACTAATCCTAAACGAAGTACAGATGTGAATAGTCAGTACATTCTACATGCAAGTGAACAATATAAGTTGTCTGAAAATCCAAAGGGGAAGAGAAAGATTCTGGTCTCTAAATTTAGAGAACTGAAGAATGAATCCAACCTAAGTTTGAATTTACCTACTTCAGGGGGAGCCAAGCTACAGTCCTTGCTAAATCCTCAACATTTCCTCCCACTGTTACCACCTTCTTATCATGAACAAGTATAACCCAGATGGATTTACTTCAGATCATTTAACACGCCAAGAACTTCACACATCACTATGAAAGGATATCTTCTGCTGCAGATTTCACCACTGCTGTCTCAATTCTACAGCACACTTGACAGCCAGAGGTGGAACAATAAAAAAAAACAATGAAACAAAAACAATAAAACACAACTACATTTCTCCATGCCTTGCCAAATAGAGAGCACAACTGATAAGGAGACTTTTAGAAAGTGATGAATTGCTAATTCCACACAGCCCGTAGATTTTACACATTCAGTGATATTCCTAAGATGTTTGTACATCTGCCCCAAAGTACAGCTATAAATACTGTTCAAAGCATACATTTTATTTATGTTAAGTAATTTCCAAATAGCAGCCTATCTTGGGTTTAAGCATGATAGTGAGACTGCCATACTAAAACTCATGGGCTCTCTGCCATGTAATATCTATCACATAAGTTTAAGCTCCTGTGGTCAAAGCATAGGCTAAAGGATTGATCAAAACTGTTTTAGGAAACCACAAACATTCTACTGGGCTGCTGTTACAAGAGATCAAGAGCCACAATGGGTACTGCTAGGCAGATTTAATTTGGGTTCTGGTTGTATTACTAATCCTAAAATAAAGATAGATAAATGTCCAAAAGTGCCTTCTTTTTCCTTCATTGACAGGCTCCTTTGCAGAAAGCACTGCTCAGTCCTTTATAAGATGATGGTAATTTTATGATGTAACTTTTTTTTTTTTTGCATAATACATCAAGTTGTAAATCCTCCCAGTTTAACAACCATCTGGACCTCTGGACTCTGTGGCTCACATTATCTAACGTTTGCCACAGTTAGTTTACGTTCTGTTTGTTGAACATTGGTTTATTATATTTTATGTTGAATCTTTGTTGCCCAGATACTGGACACTTTATCTCTTCCTAAACAAATTCACCTACTTCATCATTTTTATACTGGTGCTATCATTTACTTATCAAGAAAACCTATAGAAGAAGCTGATAAAAGCTTAAGATGACCTTCAGTTGCCCTTCAAATAGCCTCATACAGTAGTTCCAGTTGTAAGTAAAGTAGCTACAAAAAGTAGCAAGATTATTTATTAGATCTCTCCTCATTTATATGATTCAGACAACCTTATTCATCTGTTTCTTCATATTTGAGGCTGTAAGGGCTGTGCATGCATTTATTAACTCTGTCATAGAGCTATAGGCAGCTATAGGCACCTGCTGCCCACTAACAAACACACAGCAGACCTGTTCAGGCACCTGCTGTGACCACTCAATGTATGGATATGTATATCCACAAAAGAATGTTAAAAACATTAGAAAAGTACATAGAAAATTTGTAGGTTTTTTTTTTTTTTTCCCCACTGGAAAGAAGATGACAGATTCACTATCAAGAGAACATGGTAACTTCAGCTTGCATGTAGTACATTAGAAGCAACCCTGCAAGTTTCTCAGTTACACATAAGAACTTTCCTGGACCAACAGATCTCTTACAATCAACATGTGTATGGGCAAAATTAAATATCCTCTGATCTCAGCTCTTTGAGAAACAATGCAGCATTTTTAAACAAGATGATTTTTCAACCATTTTTTCAGCAACTGCAACTGGCAACTATTTCTCAAAATACATCCTCTTCAGTATTGTATGGACTACTCACATACTCAAACAAAAACTTGCACCTAGGCTAAAAACAGGAGGAAGACAAACATGCATTTTAATATGATGAATGGAATTCTATTTTTGTACTGCCATTCTGGTTGTCTATAGGGACACTGTGGAAAATTAAAAAAAAAAAACAAAGGAATTCCAATGTGATCCAATTGGCATTGCCCTTAATCTTCCTTAATATACGGAATTTTGCAATCCATAAATCTGAGTCATAGCTACATACCTGCATGTTTATTACAGTCAGATAAAATCAATTAAAAGCCCCAGACTAATTCTAGTTACTGGACTCGGAAACTAAACTAGAATACTTCCATTCTCATGCTCCTCCACCCAGCATATAAAAACTGTTCTTACAATTGTTTTCTGAATTACAGGCATGTACCTAAAAAAAATATTCCGCTTGCAGACAGGCTTTGGAAGGAGAAATGTCCACCATTTTTGTCCACCCAGCTTGTAGATAAAAAAAGTCTTTTTTTTATTTTCTAAATTAATGAATGTGTTACCAATACTTGACATCAGCAATTGCAACATTCATTTACTAAGTTTATTTTTTGGAATTCAATGCAGTAACTATGTAACTTCTAGAGTTTGTTACTGTCAGAAGTAACAGAAGTAAAAACAAAATTTTCATTTCCATTTAGAAGTGCCTCTACTTCTTGCTTCAAATAGACAAATGTAAGCACTTCAACTAGCAAATTGACAAGGATTAGCCCATCAGTGCTACCCATCCTGGAGATACCTGAACACTGACATCATCCAAACAGGCACCAGAACAATATATAATCAAAACTTACGTAACTGTTTCTTAAAGGTTTTCCTGTTCTTGCTATTTACTACAGATGCTTCAGAAATTTCAAATTTCGGGCATCAAAAGTCAAAACCTAAAACTCTAACAAGGCAAATAGTGCTCTTTGCCACAGATCAAGCCCCTGGCAACAAAAAGCTACATAGATACAGAAGTCTGAGAACTTCTACCAAGCTTCTTAAAATTTGCTTGTGAGTATTAAAACTTGTGATACTTGTCAACTCCAATAACAACCGAAGTCATTTGTCCTAAGTACTGATTAAATGTGTTTTCTAGTCAGACAAAAATCATGGTTCTTTGCTTACAAATGAGGAAGCAACAAGAGTTTACTTCTATCACTTATCTTCAAATCTACTGAAATAACAGTATCAAACCTCTCTGTTGTCAAACTATAAAAGGTAAAATGAAAAATGACCTTTATAATCCTGAAACTATAGCAGTATTATACTAGCTCACATTCTGACAATGATTAAGACACAGTGTTGTATTCCTTGTGCTAGTAACATGGTTTACTCTGACAGCACTCTCCAAGTGCTATATTTCTTTAGTTTCTTATCTCTCTTCAGTCTAACGAAGACAGAAGACTTAGGAAAAAATAGTTACTGCAAGGTTAACACTAGTATAAAATGAATGCAAAAGGCTTGCTAAATTCCTATGAGCACATTTCTACATTATTTGGCAAATGAGACACAGAAGACCTCTCTCAGTGAGACAATAGGTGTTGAATATCCTAGTATGAACAGAATAGGACAGAGAAGTGAACATTTAGGTCTGCTGGCACACTTTAATCATGTCATCATGTCACTCTCCCCGACGTCCTGACAATGGCACTTCCCTACCAAAGCTTACATCTACTTCATTTTACAATAACTGAGCACAGTCTCTCAAGATTAGTATATTTTGCTAGGAAAGCCAAGCTCAGGCAAGATTTATGTTGGCCTGACTTCTAATGTACAATCACTTTAAACTATGAAATATTTACTATTAATAAAGTAGACTATCCCTGTCTGGCAGAGAATATTATTTTCTGCAAGTTATCAAAGAAAGTCTTCTCTGAACTTATAAAAGATCAGCGCTGTTGAGTGTAATTGATTTGGCTTAGACTTTTGAATTTTGCTTTGTAAGACACTTTAAATATCTGCAACTTAAAAAACACACAGCGTAGAGAGAGAAAATACAGATTTAGCAGTCCAAAAATACTGCTATACCCACCTGCTACATTAAGCTTTTCGACTGCTCCTAAGCTGGGAGCTGGAGTGGTGGTATTGTTGGTAGAATTTGCTCCTGTTCCATTAAGTACAAGATTTTCCACTTTGGACTCCAGTTTCCCAATACGCTGCAAGATATTATCCAACAAGACTGCAAGTGTTTTCTTCAAATCTACAAATGAAAAGTTAGATTGCTTAATAATGAACGCATGCTATCAGAATCAAAAATAGATATGAGAATGAGACTGAAATACACACAGACACGCACACTTTATCAGTGCACTATTGTTCCCTATTTTGCTTGGCCTTAGATACAAGCTTTCCATGATGTGTAACTGGTCTTCCTATGTACTTTATAAAGCACAGTACAACTCACAGATGTATCCTACATTCAAAGAGAAGTATGAATGTAAATGGGATAAAAAATAGGAAAAACAGGAAATAAAAAACATGTTTTGTGATAGTTCAAGTAATAATAAGTTACTTAAACAACAGTGAATGTCTGCATTTTACTTAAGAGCACCCACCATCTGCCTTCAGGTGTTATTCTGGAGCTCTATATAGACAAACACACCTTCACTTTACCTAGAGACATACTATACCCTCTCTAACTGGAATGTCCTAAGAAAACAAAAGAACTTGACTCTACTGCAAAAACACATCCCAAATCATTCAGTTCTTGCAAAACTGCCCATCCAATTTACAACATCAGCTGGACACTTCAAATTAAGCATCAAGTAGAAAGGAAAAAAGAGAAATGAAGGACAAAGTACTTTCATTTAAAAGCAAAGCCAGAATTAGATTTGAGTGAGATACTGGACCTGGAAGTCTTTGCTGTATTACCCAACTATTTCAATAACAAGACCTAAATCCATAATAAAGAGCTCTTAGAGGAACAGAATCCAACATTCTGTCAGATTCTCAGTCACTTGGAAAACAAATTTCCACTTCCAAAAGAAGGGAAAGTTTTGAACCAGTACAGAAACCTCCTGACTCTCTTCCACCACAACCAGGTTTTACACTGGCACAGAGTGTTGAAATGTACCCAAACCACCATAAAATCACTTGTTTCTTCAGTCCGTGACCGTGTCTACTTATCTGTTTGATCAGATGTAGCATTTCCATTTGCAAGGAAACCAACAAAGGGTATTTGGATTTTGCCTATCATATAACAACCCAGAAAGTGTTTTGTGATTTTTTTCTTCTTTTCTATTTTTTTCTCTTCAGTTTTCTCAAGGTAACACAAACACCTGGGTAAGCTAAAAGAATTACAGGCAAGAGAAAAAAAACAGACAACTTTCATATTAAAAATTTATAATTCAAGTGGCAATAAGCCAAATAAGATGAAAGTATTGCTCTTTGTTCACTTACCCTTAGGATTAAGGAATTCGGTATGATAAATTTACATTATTTTCCCACATAATTACATATATATATATATATATACACATATATATATACATATACATATATATATATACATATACATATATATATACATATATATATATATACACATATATATATGTATATGTATAATACCCCTTCTACTTTCCACAACTTTAGAATCAGATAACTTTCTGATCTGTAACAGAAAATTCCTCCATACATTTGAAGAGATTAATCTGTCCCAACATCAGTTGTAGTTCTGCCATTCTTTGTATTTTTTCTTAGGAGCAGCTCAAATCTTATGCAAATGTGAGAGTAAACAAGGGAAGGCTGTTACACTTGGAAAGCTTATGATTATTTTCCCCTAATATAAAGGAATCCTATTTCTTCAATGAAGCCATAAAGATTTTATTTATTTATTTATTTTGTAATTGTGTTTTCTTTAGTCTGCTGAAGACTGGAATCTTATATGCTAATAATATGGACTGCCTTGATATAATTTTAAATATTGGCACGGTGCAATACAGTGAAGGATAAAAGAAGCATTTATGTAAATGTGATGTTTCACAGTGAGAGTCCAGAAGACATTTAGTGGCAAGTCTGCAGAAAGAAAGAGCGGAACAGGGATTTAACATCAACAAAAACATGGAATAGAGGAAGAAAATCCAGGAAGAAAGTAGAGCAGAATATTCAGGAAAAAATGAGGAAGAAACATAGTACACAAAGGCATACACAAAGAATCAAAACAGCTAAAATTGTATCCTTTTCATAGTAATACCAAAACAGTGATACAAGACACTTCTTGTCAGAACAAAACAGCAGTTGGAGGCCAATTTGAGAAAGAGATGGCCAAAGTGGGCATTCAAAATAATTTTTGCAAAACAACCATTTACTACTATAAAAATCTAATACTTATTGTGTATATTTGAAGTACAACTTTTTTAAAGAATGTGTTTGATCCATCGATCTGACAGGCCAATATAAAGTAGAAAGAAAAGAGGGAAAGCAAAGAAGCTGTGCGATCCAAATTAATGAATGACTGAACAACCTTCAAGTGGGTGAGAGTGGCCAAAGCAAGCAAACTTAGTACTTTCTCTTGAAAACAGGAATCATGACTGTGCTCATTAATAGCAATCAGAGGATAAGATTAAAAGAAATAAAAGGCTAAAAATCAAGAGCATATCCAGTACACTCAGACCTAGCCAGGGCTCTTTTGGTTGGTAATCTTGCGTGAGGCTGGGGGGAAGGATGGGCAGCCTTGAACCCAGATGATCTTTGAGGTCCTTCTTTCTAGCCCAAGTCATTCTGTGATTCTGTAAGAGCAGTTGTCGTAGAATAATGAAGCAGCTTCATTACCATTAACATGAGACAGTAATGTGTTTATTCCTAAAGAACTAATCTGATAATTTGCTATCAACAAATCATTTGGTGTGCCAAGGAGTGACTAACTGGCTATTCTACTCAATTTAATACAGTATTATTTAATCCAGTGCCATCCACTCACCATAGCACTTTTCCCACTGCATTTTTACATGACTTTACATCCTTAAAAACAGTTTAATTTGAAAAAACTTGTCTAAACTCATCTTTAAACTCAACATTCTTTTTATACATGGACCTCAAAATTTCCATGCAAAATTTAGCTTTCACTTACAAAAATTTTACAGAGTTATTTCACATACCTTCAAATGCCTTTAACTTCTCCTGGGGAAGTTGACCATTGTTTGGCAGCAATTCAACTTGTTCCACAGCAGGATTCAGAACAGGAAATAAAAGTCATAGGCCAAAAATTGCAGGGAGAATTCAGATAAAGGATATCCTGTACACTCAAGCCTAGCCAGGGCACAGATTCATGCAGTTACCCTTTAACTTCAGGAGAAAGATGAAGTTTTTTTGTTTTTAATTTTTTTCTTCATCAATCATCCTTACAAGATAATGGGACACTGATAATTGTTAAATAGCAGATAGAGGGTTTTTAAAGCCTATGCAAACAATTCACCAGCTGGTCAAGAGCGGTGCACCTTTCCCTCTATTCAGCATTGGTGAAGCCACATATGGAGTGCTGACCAGTACAGCAGAGACCTGGAACTCCTGGTGAATGTGCCGGTGCAGAGCACCAGCAAGTAATCAGTGGACAGGAGCATCTCTGAGAGAACAGGGAGGACTGTTCACCCTAAAGAAGCAGATGATCAGGGGGACTAAATCACAGTGTACAAATAACTGAGGGAGGTTGCAAAGAGGACAGAGAAAGCTATTTTCAGAGGCGTCCAGGGCCAGGATAAGAGGCAATGTGCACAAACTGGAACACAAAAGGTTTCATCTAAGCATCAGAAAGCACTTCTGTACTGTGTGGGTACGAGTAGCCCAAATAGTTTGTGCAGTCTCCTCCTTGGAGATCTTTAAAAGCCACCTGGATGCAGTCCTGGACATCCCACTCCAGGTGCTGGGGCAGAGGTTGGAGAAGATGGGCCCAGAGATCCCTGCCAATCTCAGACACACTGCGAGTTTGTGAAAGCCTTAAAGGACCTCTACTTGCTTGGAAGGCTTCAATCCAAATATTTATCTAGAGCCACTCTATTAAGCTTACACTGCTCTGTAAAATTACAATACCAGTACAGTTCAAAGTGCAAACACACATCAGTAGAAGTTACTGAAGAGCTGAAGAATAGGGACTCCCTGTTAAATTTAATCAACAAAGCAATGTAATTGTTAGCTGTGTTACAGATGATACTCTCAGCCTTACAGGCAAGGACCTTTTCATAAACTCCATTCTTTTGTTCTTTTCAGAGGAAGAAGTGGTAACAGAAATGAGAAGACATCCAGTACAATATTTTCACTAATATATTAATAATATAAGATGTTCATTTCACCAAAGAGAAATGAGTATGAAGAGAAAACGAGAGAAAATAGTGCAGATCTGATCTGCTGCATCCTAACCATCATTATTTTCTAATCCTACAAAAAAACCTGATTTTTGATAGCAGAATATTAAGACAACTTTAAAAGCAAACAAATCTAGATGACTGATTTTTTAATTATCCAGACAGTCTAAAAGTGCATGGGTAAGTAGGAAAGAAAGTGAGCTTAAAAATAGCTAAAAAGGTGTATGATGTGATTCTACCAGATTAGAAAGAAACCTCACCTCATGTAATATTAGATTACATTTTTGTTTTCATATTATTTTCTAAAAATGCTTCATTCACTTTTACAAGCCTTGCTTCATACATACACACACACAAACTTAAGTGCCATCTTGTATGAAATGGAGGACAGGAAGTCCTACAAACTGCCAGACAAAGCACCGAAATTCATGAAAAGAATGTTCTCTACTCTGAGGTAAATATGATATATTTAAGCTTAAATTTAACCTTAGGACACATCCATGAGCTTAAATGTTAGGGAAATCTACTGGATATAAATGTGCAATGGAAAAGAGAAGAAGATAAACAGAGCAGGTCTCCATCAGCAAAATAAGTTATTCATGTACAAGGAATTTCTTCCAACTCTGACATGCCAACTGAAAAGTCTCCTAAGGTTTTCCTTAACAGCAAAGCCACACATTTTTTTAAATCAAGTTCTAACACTTAACTTGAGGCATAACATATATGGCTACTAGACAGATGCAGGGGAAAAAAAGCAGATAATTTCTTTTCCAAGTGACTGAAAATTTAAATCTTGTCCCATTTCATAACTTACAAGCAAAAAATGTTCTTCTCCATCTGTGCAGAAAACCTGCAGTATGAAGTACTGTCAATTGAGCAGCGTCACGAAGTACAATGTTTGGACATCTTAGAAAAGCCCTTGATCAGATTATCATGTAATCTAGAACACACACTTACCGTATGCTGTCACTGTTCCAACATAAGGTCCATCAACCACATTTTTATTTTCTTCAGCTAATGCTTTGATATATCTTTTGCTGAGATCCAAAATTTGTTCACGCAGGACTGAACTGCTTTCGTGTTGTGTTTGCTGCTGAATAGTGAAATGCAGAAGCATCATTCCCCAAATAAAGCCAAAAGTCACCAGAAAAAAGCCAAGTTTCTGAGAGGACAGCTTCCATGGAGAGAATGCCATGATTCCCAACAGCTTCTCACAGTTAGTATGAAGGTTCCTAAAGCATGAAGCCAAAGAGCAAGTTCATGGTCCAAGTATATGCAGATCACAGAGCAGGACTCAGTCTTATTCCGACTCCTTAGTCAACATATATCTGTATTTCAGCTCCATCCTGTTGCAAGAGGAAAGAAAAGTAGCAAAAAGTTAATGCAAAACATTAGAAATTTTTATGAGTTACAGTAAGTCTTTGCCATAACTAGTACTAAAAGATGTAGACAATGTGCTTTTTTCCAACTGTTTGATTTGTATGCATCAATATTGCACTGTGTTACTCAGAGCACAAACTAAGAAAAGCACTGGAAACAGAACAAAGAAAAAGCGATGTGCCCGAGCAGGTGTAGAACACCTCTCAATATCTGGATCAAGTTCAATGCTTGAAGCTGTTTCCAATCTAAATTTCAAGACAAGGTTGCTTCAACGTATTTTGATTTTTCCTGTGTGTACACAAAACTTCATGATGTTGCCAATGCAGCAATTTAAGACGATTCTTAACGTAATTCAGTTCTCAAAAAACGAGTAATTTTAGCTGGCAATGACACTGTTAGGAGATCCTGGCAAGAGCTATGGCATATGGCTAGATAGATGATCAGGAAATCAGACTCCCTCAGGGGTAAAGAGTGAGGGAAAAAAAACCCACAAAAAGAAGTCTACATTATTTAAACCAATACACTCTCCTGGCTTACACTGCAAGTAGTCAGAAGGCTGGAATAATCTCTTCTTGCTCTTGTGTGGCCTCTGCCATGCATCGTTACTCCTTATTCATAAAATGTAATCCAGTGAGTCTGCACTTTACAGCTAAATTCAAAACACGTATTACTTCTGAATGCTACAACACATCTTTTGTATCTAAAATTAATATTCTCAGTGCTTTTCCCACACTAAGGAAAAAGAGTTGGCTAGCTGCCTTGAAAAGAGAGAGACAGTAGGACCATCTTTTCACTGTAAACTCGAAGATAAAAACTGGCATAAAGTATCCAAAGGCAAGAAAAGCTGTGTGATGAGGGCTGAAGGCAGGGTCTTTAGCATAAAACCCTACAATAGAAGAAAGGTAATTCAAAGGTAATTAAGTGTAACCTATCATGTTAAAACACAGATTTGGTAAAATGTGATCCTTTTAACTTCATAATGCTCCCAGACAGGATTAGAAAATATAATGTTCCCTTCCATTCTGCACATGCACAGATAATGCAGATGTTACTTTGTTTTAATAGGATAATTACACAGATGCCTGCTGGCAGTACTCTGGTAAAATTCCCTTTAGATCTTCCCCTTTCAGTTCAACCAACAGTTCTGCAGTAGGACAGAAATGCCTTTGGACTACTCAACTTCCAACACAACTTGTGGGTGCACGTAGCATTACTGATTACTACTGATTGCCAAAATAAATGCATTACGCAGAAAACTAAAAGCAGAACAGAAAGTAACTGTAGAATGCATTTATGCTGCTAAAAGAACAATCTGTAGCCATCTGTTGCTTAGGAAGAATGGCAAAGAAAAATTGAGACTTCACTGAAAAACATTACAAAAGATTGAAACTGCTTTCCATAAACGTAAGTCAATTTCCCAAGACAACACAAACTTCACTCGTTGCAGTTCACTTCACTATAGTCTAGGGACACTCTTGGGCTGACTGCAAAGTAGAATATTATCATTTTACTAAAAACTGAATGCTGTACTATTTTGCTTGCAACATCTGATGTGGAAAAAAAAAGGATGGATGATTAAAACAACATTGCAATTTCAAAAAGAAATCTGAAACATCCAACATAATTCCCTCAGTGAGTTGAGAGTTTCATGAAAGAACTGACAGCGTACTCCATAGCAGTAGGACCTGAAGTTAAAACACTCAGTATTTCTTATCCCCCTTTATCAATTTTACATGAAGATGAAGACACTGAACAAGAAAGTAAACCTACCAGCAGACATGTGCTAACAAAATTTTTGTAATTAGTTTAGGAGAAAACACAGTTAATACTAAAAACAGCAATTCAAAAAATGCAAGTATCATTTTTTATCCGGCGCGTGTCTAATCTTATAAGCATTCTCTACATAAATAAAGCTTTTAACTTTTCTATTCCGTTCATCAACAAACAGGAAAAGAATCTTAAATACAATCAAAAAAATAAGAAGATAGTCAGGAAAAATTGAAGTTTTTCCATGAGAAAGAATCAAGATACTCTGGCACAGGGAAGAATGGCCCCCACTACTTTGAGTCATAAAAGAAAAAAGAAATCAGCTCTTATGGAAACATATCTGTATGTGCCTCTGAAGTGTAACAGACTTTTTTCCTTTTTCTTTTTAAAGCTTTGGAAAGAGGTGGTCTCACTCTAAGATAACTCTTGAAACAATTCCAGCACCTCTCCAGATACGTCCTAGTTGTTCAGTTTTAAGTGAAAGTGGTAGGAAGGTGATTCATCCTGATTTTCTGACAACACCTAATGTACCAAAACTAAAAGTCAAGTGAGAAAGACAAGGTGAAATAGAAAAGATATACAAGGCAAAAAAACCCCACACTTTATTAAAAGATCAGTTTTGTTTTGTTCTTCCTTAAATTCAATTCCAATTGTTCAAAATCTCATCATAACCGAATCGGTAGACATTTTTTCCTTGCTTCAGACACACTTTATTTTCTCTTTTAAACAGATGAGTTCCACCCATTGCAATAAACATAACTCAGCATAGAACTGCCACTGCCCATAACAGCCATAGTTAGCACATTTCTTTGGAATAAAGGGCTAACATTATACCCATTCTACATAGGTATAAGAGTTTCAATAATCTTAGTATTTTTAGTATTTTAGTTTCATTAAAGCACTTTTTTTTTCCTGGTCTATATTTAATAAGCCACTGTTTGACAGCTGGACAATTCATCAGTTAGAGAGAATAATATTACCATTCCTACATCATCATAACCCAAAACTCCTCACACTGTTTAGGATATCAGGAAACTAATACCAAAGTGACCCCGTGTATCAGAGATGCAAACCACACGTTTCTCAGCATTCTAAGCCTTAGTGTTACAGGTGAGCTTGTTTTGTTTGTTTGAAGGCTTAGAATACAGTACAAACTGTTAATGTTCATGTGAACAGATTTTGATGTTCATCTACAGTACAGCTAGAAGAGATTAAGTAAAGTCTCTGTAGTATGTACCTATAGAAAGATTAAAGCTCTCTGTTCAATCTACAGCCATGTAAGGAATGAAGTCAGGGTAAGCCTGGAACTGCTCTTTCCTCAGCTAAGATTCCAGGGGAAATTCCACACTGTTCATCAACATCTCCACAGCTAAAAAACCTTAATTGTTTGTAGCCAAAGCAGTAGCATAAAAGTAGCAGCAGATAAACATTATTTATTATTAATTTCTTATGAGCTCAAACATGAGCGTAGTCGTATTGCATGACTAGTAAACAGTGTATAAGTGTTTCTGTACCAAGTGGCTCAGTGAAAACAGCACTGCTGCTGTGAGGAATAGAGCTCAGGCCTTCCACCAACTGCAAGGCTGAAATGGCCACCTGAGAGCCACTCCTTGGCAGCATCACAGGGCCCAGGGCTAGAAAGATACAAAGGTCTCGCCATCACAGGATGCAGCTCCCAGTGCTCAACACACAGCATCACCTCTGCGGTGCTGTGCACTCATCATTTACTTAAATAGAGATTGTTACAAATTAAGTGCTTTGAATATGCAGTGACAGTGATGAGGAAAGAGTAAGAGATAAATAATAGCGATAATGTATTGTTAGCAAGCATCAGTCTAGTGAAGTTCTGTCTTCAACTTTTTAAATCTGTAGAAAGCAAATTTCCCAGTGTTCTTAACCATCACTCACAGCAATCTCTAATTTTCCTTACTTCTAATTCTCCTCTTACCCACATGCATGCACAAACATGCACTCAGCCCCAACATCACACCACCACGCCTAACTGACAAATTTCGCTACTGCATCACAGCCAACTCCAAGAGGTTCTCTTAGAAAACCCACGCATTAGGATCCTAATGCAAACATTGATCTGTTTTCCAGACTGTTTGCTGAAGAGGCCATGCTGCACTTCTGCTTGCAACCATCTGATACTGTAGAACAACTCCTAACAGGCTAACAGAGGACAAACATCAAGATGCGAGTTTCCTCCATTCTTATAGAAGATACATTAACCTAGAAGTTAATGACAATTCAAGCACCAATCCAGTGCTCTGCCAGCACACCAGAGCCATAGCCAGAAAATAGTGGTGAGTGAAAACACTTGCCACATCCTCATGCTCCTCTGCTACGGCATGCCAGGAGTCATGCTTTGTGCAGAAGCAGATGTAATACATCTTAAGAGACAGGCAACCCTCTAAAACCTCTTTCCTAGGAGAACTGAGTACAACGGGGATTGCTAGGCTTTAATAGTTTAAAACAGGCTCCAACATACACATACACTAAAATTCCAGGCTAATGTTAACTCATCTCCTCCTTCAGCTCCATTGCCTAAACAGATGTGCATTATACCCCAACTGAATGCAAATTAATGGATTTCCTGGTACTGAGGCTTTCTGTTCCTGAGGGAGCATTCCAGCAGATGTTCCAGCCATGCTGGCCAGTCTGCCTTCTCAGCCAGCACAACCATTACCCAAGTCTGCCCGTTTTTCCCTGCTTTACTTAGTGCAAGATGGCAAGTTTCTTTACTGGTGTTGGAAGCTGAATTCACCTTTCCTTCTTCCAAGATAAAGCATTAATAATGCAATATACTACTACCTATTGCACATAACAGTCATGTGCTGCGATCGGAAAAGACCAGAAAAAAAATCATGAGAGAACAAAAAACGAGCCAGGTTTCCGATAAGAACACTTACATTTGAACAACTTCTGACTTGATCGTACCACGTACGCTTTGACTCCAGTACTGACATGTCAACAAAGCAAACTCAGGAAATACCCTCTGATAGCATAAACCACACACACATCTAATCAAAAGCCAGTGCCCTTAACTGCTATGTTGAAGATTCAGAATCAGCTTCACTGCCATTTTAGTCACTGACCATCTTAAATGCAAAAAGCATGGGGCAGACAGTAAATCCAGCTCTTTCCACACGTGGTTACTCTGAAGTGAGGAAATACGTGGCCAGATCAGATTTAGTCCCCTGATTTCAACAGCTAATCAGAATTTATTTCAGTTGTTAATTCAATTGTATGTGTATGAGGACCCATAGGTATTAATCCATCTCAAAAGATTTTTGTCAGTCTCAACATAAGCTCTCAACACTTAGATGTGATCAGTCCTGTAACACATTCCATACACACCTCAAAGATAGTTTCCAAGCCCAGCTACTGAGGAAGGAGAAGCAGCTGAAAAAAAATCATGCAGTTGTACCAGCCTTGTCTAATAGCAAAAGCATGCATAAATATTTGTGCAACTCTACATTCTGAAACGGACGTTCCTTACTATATAAAATAATGCAGAAAAACATTTCCTTGTCTGAACTACGGAGCCTTCGTTCTGTTCTTCCTTCTACTGCTTAACTTTATTTTCAGCAATGTTTCTGCCAACGAGTTCTTTTCCTTTGGCTGACAGATGTCACTGCTTCTTTTCTCTCAGCCCCCCCACCTACAGCTGAAATGGCACCACGTACCGTTCTGAAGTGGCAACTTGGGATGCAATACCATGAAGTGAGAAAAGCAGAACAACACTGGGTCACAACAGTGAAAGCAGACCAGATGGACTGAGGGAGAGTAAAAGCATAAATACTGGGTTTGTTTTTTTAGGCTTGGGGGGACATGTTTGCTTTTGTATGTGTGCATGTAGTAGAAATTGGCAGGAGGCAGTGGGATGAAAGTGGAAGGAGAGAAAAGAAGCCTTTGATAAGATGCCATAAAAAAAGTAAATTTTCATCTTCAGCAAACAGCTCGCCTTCACTTTCAAAAATAAATTTCTCCACATAGAAACAGTTTGGGTGGCAGCTCAACAAGCATTTCCCCATGTGGGTCTGTGATTTTACAGAGCGCTCCAAGATGTTTCCAATTTTCTACCAAGCACGTAATTTTCTGCAGTTTAGTCCTACAGAAGTTAAATTGCATTTTTTCCCCCTTTTGTTTGCTCACCCTGATATTTCAGGAAGGGAAGAGAAAAAAAATTAACAGTTACACAAAGTGATTACAGTGGCAAACCTCCCTGCAAACACCTTGTCAGCCAGAACCAAGAGACAAGGAAAGGATACACAGCACTACACCCAGGATGTAAGAAAAGTCTGCTTTTCCCCTCAAAGTGTGCAAAAGGATCCCTCTACAGCCATCAAGCAGTGCCACAAATGTTATTCCTTACTTTTTCACACTGAGCTCTCACTGCTAAATACCATTCTCCATTTTTCTACCCAAAACCCTTTCGGAACTTACAAACTCTACAGGTGTTTTACACAGCTTAAACTACTTAATATAAAACGTTTGGAAAAATCTCCAACCTTCATGTTCTGCTTAATTCAACATTTTACTGGACTTTTAACAGATGGGAGTACACTAAGTTTCAAGTGAAGATGCATATCAATCAGACAATTGAGCATGGATAGAGTGGATGACTAAGTAGAATGAAAACAACTACATCAAAATACAGCTGACAAAGAAGACAGTGAAAAAATACTGCTCAGGCAGCAGACCTAGAGCTCAAAAGTTCTCCAACATTAATATCAAAGAAGCTCACAACTGAAGATTTTATATGGAGAAAGAATAAGACAAGGAATTTTGTATGCTCATTGTTTTTAACTCATATGGATTAAAAGGAAAAAGGATAGAAGAAAACCTAAAAGGAAAAATTCTTACCAAGTTCTTATGATTCATATAATCCTTATGGATTAAAACCACTCCAGACAATGCATTTAAGGCCATAATCACAAACTATCTTGATCTTTTAATAACAGTGCTTAGAGATTAAAAAACTGGACTAATTTTAGGATTAGGAGTAGGAAGACTTCCTCCAACTTTAAAGCCACAGAAATATTCCTGACTTTGAACAAGCGAAAGAAACTGGAATTTTTACAGCTATTTATGGGCAAATTGTAAGGTAAATTACTAACATTTCTTCTCATTGCATTAAGGGATTCCACAAGCTGCTTTTTTGCACTGAAAAAGGATGTTTCAGCATGTCAGCATGGTGATGAAGAGATTAGGAAAGTTGTTTTTCATTATATTTTGCAAGAAAGAAATTTAAAAAAATTGACTGAAAGCCCCAGTCACCCTAAGACTTAGAAGAGATCCCCAAAAGTACACAAGTGATTTTCATGCCTGTATGCAAAAGTCCTTTGTACAAACAAACCTTAACATATTTCATTAATTTGAATAAATTTATAAATAGATAGCATGGATAATAAGTTTTCTAATGTGGAAACAAGTACATACCTTTTTCTCCTCCTCTCCTCACATCTACCCAAATGTGACATCCATCTCTAAGCCTAATACATGACACCATCTTATGTCATTCTCAATTTTACATCTGGCATTTGACCACTCAAAGGCATAGCTCTGGCACTTGCTAAGAAGCATAGTTTCATACTTTTTAGATCAACTTTTTTCCTGTTATGAACAAAAAGCTTTTCACTGTTTTACAGCAATCCTGCATGTGCAACCTGGTTTCAGGGAATTCTCTCCCATCTCCTTAGTACACACTATAACTACTGTAACAAGAGTTTAGGAAAACTGCTTTGAACTTATTCAGAAAATAGTTTTAATGAAAAAATAGAATTAACTTCAGCTTACAATCCAAGTGACCAAATCACTTAGCACTCTGAGAAGAAATGTTTATAACATAAAAATTGAATCAGTTAGCTCATTTCATGCACGAAGCAGATACTTCAGACACACTCGCTGCTGTTAACCACAACTCAGCCTGTTACATCACATCTTGCAGTCTGTCCAAGAGAAAAACAAGCAGCTCTCAACAGCAGCCCTGTCCAGTTCACAGAGGAAAGTCAAGAAGTGCTTTGTATTTAACAAGAAAGCTCTCATCACTGTGGATGCCCAACTACCATCCCTTGTCAACATGGTCTTCAACATACTAAATGTAATGCAGATAGCTGAAAATACAGTACAAGATTTAAGGAAAGATCCAAACATGTTCATGCTCAAAACGCTCATTACATCTTACAGGAAAAGTTTGTGAAGAATAGAAGACATTTAAGTATTTAAGTACATCTACGTAAGAAAATCAACTTACTTGACTTTCTTAGACTTTGCTGGGAATGGCAGATAATCAAAACAAAAATGAAATTCTCAATAAATTGGGTTGCAATAGATTGCAGGTTTTTTACATCCAAGTTTTCCATAAAAGTCACAACAACAAAAGACAGGAGAGTTGAGTAACAATAGAAAGAAAGAAAGAAACTTGTAAGTATATGTTATTACGTAAGAGTATACTGTATAATAGGAAGGAAAATAACCCAAACTATCTAAGCTGAACATTAAATATAATCTTAAGAAATATTTATTTCTAGTTGCTTTAGAACATGTTGAACCTGGGTCAAAGGATAACATTTCTTCCTACAAATTTGTTCTTGGCAAGCTTCTTGAATGCAATCCAATTTAGGTGGCTAGACAAACGGTTGAAAATACAAGCTGCATCTCCAAAGCAGAGTATTTAATGGAACTAAAATTTCAACAGTCACCCATTTTGAAACAATAGTGCTATTTTATTCCATTGCTCTAGTTTCTACATTTAGAATGTTTTCTTTATTATCAGAAAGGGTGAGATTGCAATTCGTTTGATATCTAATTTGAAAGAAAGACAGCAAAGCATTTGAACATATATCTTATACCTCCTGAATAAATCCTGTTTACAAACGTTGGTAATTAACAGCTGTCCATATGATAGCTGAGCATTTTCACTGAAATGAAAGTTTCTACTGTTACTTATAAAGAGAAATAAGAACAACAGCATTGCAAAAAAAAAAAAAAAAAAGTGCTTTACATCTAAGGGCAATCAAACTCATTCTAGCTGATGAGTTACTACAGTTTTACTGAATCAGCAGCAGCACCAGAGCTACAGAGCTGGTATTTTTGTTAAACTGTAACAACCCCGTGCCACTAACACAGCATTCCCACTACCAAAATGCTTAGAGGGATGTACATGTAGTTCTCTACACATTCAAGAAGCCCAATTAGAAACCTGCAGTCACATGAGAAAGACCTTTAGAGCAATAGTAGTGCTTGAAAGCAATGCTGATCCTGTGCTTCTGGAGGAGAAAACACCTGAGGGGAATTAAATCACTGAGTAAATGCTAAAGGGAGCATCAGACAAAACCTTCACTACATATGCAGTTCTCAGCTGACCAGCCAGTTATGGATAGTAATGATACAATCCTTTAAAACAGAACGATTCCTCCCTGCAGACAATTCTCACAATCTGCTATGAATGATATGGCCACAGCCACAGTATTTTCAAATGAATGCCAGCAGCACAACATAAACGTGTCACCATTCTCACTTGCTACATGGAATATTTTATAACCATGATGAATGCAGGTGGAAGGCAGTCAGCTTTTCAGTTCTCTGCAACATTTAATAAAGTATACAAGCTTCCTCTATAGAAGTATGAGATGTACTTAGTATACTGTAGGGCACAAAACTTATAAACTATTTTGAGTAGGTGGAAAACAGCCTCTCTTTTTCCAACATCCCTTGACAGCTGTGGAACAGCTTGTACTGGCAAACTGAGGAATAGCTCTACTTCAGCTGTGGCCCCTTGCAAAACTAAATGAAGAAAAAAAAAAAAAGAAGCTAGAAATGCAGAATACAGCCAGAAGCAGCAGCATAAGGAAAGTGAATCAGTAATACCATATCGTTGCTCTCAAATTCCAAGGAGGAGAGGACACATGCACTGCCCCCAAATCCAGGTAATAATATGAAAAAGTCCTGAGCTGATATTCAACGTAACATAACAGTTCAATAACTTGCTAGTACTGAAGGATGGCTGAAGAACCCAAAAAGCTCTCCTCATTGCTTATACCCTATCATTAACAACAGTGCACTTTTTTTCAGCCTCTCTCACTCCCAAGGTCCTCTCGATAGCTCTAGTCTACCTGTACCAAAGAAAGCTTAAGAAAGCCTGTTGGTTCAAATCCACTTTCTTCAATGCCTCCAAGCCTTTTGTAAATCACCTAAATTTGTGGAAATGCATTCTTTTGCAAAGTACATTTTGTTAAGGCAATACTCTCATTCAAGGTTTGTTAGCAAAAGCAGCTTCATTTTCAGTGCTGAAAGCAAACCTTTACTCCTTCTGCAGAGCAGCTCCAAAGTAAATGTTAATATCTTGGCAAATTTAATTATTTACAACATCAAATGCTTTAATTTCAGAGTTGTCATGGATTTGCTTTCCCTTCTTGAAGGATGAAGCTAGAACTTACACAAGCTACTTCCTTGCTGAAGTTATCCTTAAATGAACCATGAAGTGAAGTCTGAAGCCTGCCTTTACCAGACAGAAAATCACACCTTAGGTCTCAAAATCTCTGTTTATGTCAGCATGCAACACAACAGAAGAGCAAAACAAAACGATAGGCTTTGAGGACCTGATGTTCACACTACAGGCATTTCAGCTCAGGGATGTGCAGGGTGTGCATATTAATAGCAGGGGACAGTGCTGTGCATTGTATCTAGTCCACCTTAATGACTAAATGCCAACAGCCTGAGAACATTTCCTGCATTCCTGGAATGTTTTAATTGAAAGGGAATCCAGTTTGTGATCTCCAAGATACCCTGCAATACAAGTTGAAGTGTTATTAGCAAGGTTACAATTCACTTCAAAGAGCAGTTCACATTCAAAGCAATGTTTGGGAACATCCCATACTACCCTGAACTACCCAACTCACCACAGAAACGACCAGAAAAACAGAAACACAAACATAATTCAATTACTTGCAGTTACCCTCTCAAGTAACAAAATGGAAATTTTAATGACCAAATAGGTATACAAAAAGCTACACTTCCTTTACAAGTGTTTTTGTTATAGAAAGGCACAGAGCTGCAGATTTACTAAGTTAGATATGATTCCAACCAGAATTTAGCTTAAGTTTGAATGAGCTGTAATCATATCAAAAAGGGTTGCTGCTCAGATCACATGCTATCCATTAACCACTGCATTCTGAACCTACGAAGGACAAAGTTATATGACTTGTTTCACTGGGAAATTAGACCAGAAAAATGAAAGAGGCACAATTTTGTATTCACATTTTAGGTATAACAGGTTAAAGATAAATAACATGATCCAATAGGAAAAACAAAGCTGAGATCTTTAATTATGGGTAAGAATTTGAAAAAAACAGTAATTCATCCACAGTGCAATTTATGCACTTATGGAATAACAGATATGGGAAGGAAGTTGTAGAGAAAACAACAGTAAGAAAGGGGGGGGAAAGCTTGAAAACCTGAGAAAATAATCACAATAACAAAAAGACAGAAAAGTTAAATTAGTTAAGAAATAAAAAGGTGAGAAAGAAAACAAATGCACCAAATGAAGACTTGAGGTAGAAAAAAAAATTCAATGCAAATCCAAGGTAGTGTTAACAAAACACACGTTGAACAGACAATAAGGTGCTAGAAAATTATCCTGAAAAGACAAGGGCTTAACTAACTGAATGGCAGAACACAGCAAGTCACGCAAGACTGAAAAAAAAAAACCACCAGATAAAGAACAGTAAATACTATTAAATCAACATTATGATTGACATGTCAACAGATAAAAATGAGTTTTCATGGCCAAGCAAAACTTAACTAATAAATTCTCATATAAAAATTGGATTGTAAACATCAGTAGAGGAAAACTGTTTGTCAAGGAGTTTTTGGCATTTCCTGATATTCTTAGAAGTGGCAGAGCTTTCACTCTGAGTGAGGAACAAGTTGGGTTTTTCATTTATGAGAAACCTGCAGCCAGTGATCAGACTTCCCGTTTCATGATATTTCTTCAATAAATTCACCAAGATAACTGGAAACTCCCTCAGTTACTATTCCTCAGTATTACTGCCTTACTGATACATCAACTTCACAAAAAATGAATCTCATGCAGTCAGATCTCTAAGCTAAGGAAGTTATCTTCCAAACACTTGTATCAGTGCACACTATAAGGTTTTTGCTCATAGCACAACAAAAAGAAGTGTTCCATTACATGTGTATACATTCTCATGTATAATCAATTCTACAGCTCTCTGCAGTCATTAGAGACAAGATACAGTGCTACCTTTGCACAAGACATCATGGGTCTGTGTTAAGGGAGTATGACTATGCTGGAGGCAACACCTACCATCTCATTAATGACTTAAATTGGTGAACGTCACCGAGCACCAATTCAGAGTTCCTTTAAACTTAAATTTTGCAGAACTTTAATACTTTCACATGTACCAAAACAGCCGCTGTCTTCAAAATGTTTTGAGCACTGACTCATGTAGACAGAGATACTAAGAAATACTGCACTTCCACATATCTAACCACAAATGACAAATGAGGTACAATTAAATATCCTTAGTAGACTTCAGTAACTTCCAGTAGTTACTCCACATGTATTTTGAGAACAAACTCCTCTCACTGGTCTGACAATGCATTAGTAAGTATGTTTATTGATACTGAGTTTAGGCTACAAGCCAAGTGTTCTTGCAAAGAACATCAAGAAGCTTTTTTTTCATACTTTTAAATCTAAAGACAGATGGAAATAATGTTTGTAAACCCAGCCTTGTCCACATTTGTAGATCAAAAGTACAAAGGAAGTGAAATTTTCTACAAGAGTCACCTGGCTGGTCTCCTTCTGGCTCAAGCACAACTCTATTTTCCAGCCTATGTACTACTTACAAAGTTCATACAATTTACTTTTTCAGGCTCTCAAATTCTACTTTGATAACAAAATCTGCTTTCCGAAGGTTAGAAAACATCAGAAGCTGCAAAGCTTTCATATCTCGCACTGGGACTCATCCATACCGTTATGTTTTAACAGGTGGCTGCGTAGTGAGTGTCAAACTAAGAAGCACTGATTTGCATAACATCCTTTCTTCATTTTTATATAACCACAAACCAAGAAGCACATATCGTTAGAGAACAAAATGATTTTGGTGTGTATCAGATTTTTTAGATTTTCTTTATTGAGTATCATTTAAATACCTCAGCCTTTGTTTCTTCCCCTTCGCATTGGAACTTCAATCTCCAGAAGAAGAAAACAGCCCACCAAACACATCAGTGCCTTTAACCAGAGCTGCTTTCCAGTGTATCAACTTAATGCTCACAGCACACTTGCAGCTTGCACTGACTGCAGCTACTGACTGCAGTAGCTTGTTGTCATTGATGATTACAATCCAGAGGTCACTGAAGTTAAGAACCAATGGCTTGTTAGGCTCTAACAAAGAGTTTGTTGCATACTACTAATTTCACTGTGCTTTCATCACATCATGACCTGATTGCTTGAGGTTTTAAATTAAAACAGGATGAAAATTCAATTTTACTGCATGCCAATGAAGAAAGAAACCTAGTAGATAAGCATCTTCCCCTTCTTCAACTGACCTTTCAGTCTTTGAAGAAGACAGGGAGAATTATTACATGACTTTCCTGTACTTTCAAAAACAAAAGACAAAATCCCATATAGCACCAGATGCTATACAAACAAAATCCAACAAACTTATAATGATAAATTTTATCAGTTAGCTTTTGAGCAATATGATGTACTAGATATAAAACTCTATAAAAAACACAATTTTCCATTGAAGGCTGGCCACCCCTGTGACAACTATCAACAATCAAACAGAACCATTTTCAGCAGTTAAGAAAAAAGTTCTGTGGAGAAAAACCATTATGTGTATTTATGAAAAACATGCACATGAGACAAGTAATTTTCTTGTAAGTGCACAGACATTTAAAAAAACAACTTTCAGGACTTTTAGTGAAATGTGCTTTAAAAGCACAGAAGCATTTAAGACTACATAGTAATGAAAAGATCAACTCATAGATACCTTTCCCTGCTTCAGTTAAAATTTCAATCTTTTTTGGGAATAGGGAAAAAAAGGAGTTTGAAGGACAAAGGTGGGAACCAAAAATAATGAAGATCTAATATTAGCAGCGACTGAAGGACAAACACCTAAAAAATTTCATGAGCAAACTGAAGTGACATTGCAAACACTGCAAGAGAATAAACATCAGATTTAAAATGGAAACCAGCAAGCCTTAGAGAAGTGTCAGCAAAAACTCTAACAAGACACTCTGCACACTACAGCCAGCTCCAAGGAACCCATCTGCAGAGAACAAGAACAGATAATTGTCCCCTTTAAAAAGTAAAAAGGGGAGTAGAGTGGGGAGATGGGGAGGGCAAGAACCCCAAGAATCTTGATGATAATTCATGTTTAAGCTAAACATTCCAGAACTATGAAAAGCCTCCACTGAATTCAACTTATTTTACATAAAAATACATTTCTTATTTTCCCTCCTCCACTGAACTGTTCCATTTTAACATGGTGAAAGAATTGCAGAAGATCAGGTTTGGGAAGATAAGTTAACTAAATACCTGTTGTGACATTTTTTAAGAAAAGCAAATCAAATGCGCTAATTGAGGCCATGTAGAAGAGTGGCAACACCTAGGTTTCAACAGACTGTGTAATCCTACGTATCAGTGGAAAAAAAAATTAAGAGAAACAAAAGGAATCATAATATTTATACGGAGATACGGCTTGTTACTAATTCCAGTGAAACAAGATCGTCCATTTAACTGATTTAAGTTTTCAGTGAACGCAGGAGGGAGAATTCAGATGTCTAATAGTATCACTGAAGACAGAGTACTTCAGAGGTTGTGAGTGAACATACAACATTAAGGGACACAATACAAAACTGCATATATTTAAACAAAAGAGAGATACAAGTAGGAATAGTTAACTAACCAGTATGTCACCTCCCCCTATTACACTTCAAATCTTAAAAACTGACAGCTTGAGTGATGAGTAAGAAATGAAATGTCACCTAAAAGAGTGGAAATGATTAGGTTAAACAATAAGCAGGTTGATCCTACCACCTACCATCTGTTAGTGACAAAGCTGTTTGTAGCTGTATTCATGCTGAAGTGCTATTGGAAAACGTGTGACTACCTAAAACAAATCCCCAACAAAATTGTGAACAGTCCCAATTTCATTGATCACTTTTGACAAAGTCAAGCTGCAAGTCATGTAAACGCGTTTCTGGCTAGAAAGTTAAATTCTAGATCTCAGAACACATCAAACAGTACAAACAATATAGCCTGTATAAGAGGGGAGAAAAGTCCTTTGCTTGAATTTTAGTTTATCATAGAGGTTAAAGAATCCCACAGAAATCCTTTGTTTAATGCAAAGTACTGTCCCTGACAGTTTTTACCATTTCTCCTCTTCAGCCCATATCATCAGGACTCCTTATAATTAACTAAGAACAATGAGGCAAGTTCTATAAAAACTCCTCTTAATTACGGCAACTGTCAACAGAGCAAAAATTAGAATCATTAAAGAAATCTCAATAGATGCTTTAAGAGGCATCTATGAGATTTCTGAGTACATCCAAAAGCACAATTCCCACTGCACCTAATGAAACTCCAAAGGTGTCTGAACACCTTCTAGAAATCAGCCTCTCAGGATATATCTGAGAATACTTTGCACCTGTAGCTCTCTCATCAACATCCACTTGGCATTGTGGGCTTTTAGCACCTCTAAAAATGCCGACACATTAAGTCACTTCTGATTATCTCCATCTGTGCGCTCTTATTCTTGTATAGAAGTATCTCATCTCTGTTTATAATTTAAACCACAAGCCTGGACCTAGGGCTCACACAGAGAGACAGGAATACTAACAGCAATTTATAGAACAGTAGGAGTGAGGTCTGAATTTTCCAGCACCAGCTTTTTCTTTCTTTCCAGAATGACTTTTCTGCCTTTTCAATACAAAAAAAAAAAAAAAAAAATCATGGGTATAGCTCAAGCATACACAAGGAAAGCTTTCCTTGGGCTTGAGAACCAGTAATGAAAACTCATTTTCATCTACTTCTTGTTATCTACCTAAATGTAGGAAAATCCTCATTTTAAGTCTCACATACTCCCTATTGTTTTCATAACAAGAAATCATAGTTTACTGCTATGTTGTTTATATTGTATTGGTTTTCCAGCTGAATATAGATTTTTTTTTATAGTCATATATTATATATTTAAGTTATGAACTTAAATACATTCCTGGCATATTCAATATATACATTTGAACGCAAACAAATGCAATAACAGTTCTAATGCCGAATAACATTCTGAATGGAAAATGATTTGACAACAAAGGAAATACATACATGACAAATGTCAAGGGAAGTCATTTTCCATGCCACGTTTCTTGAGATAGGGCTCCTTAATTTGGATATTCAGGAAAATCTGATCAGTCTAAGGACTAAGTATGCCCGGAAAAAGTATGTATCTTTAGTAATCTTTTTGTCTTTGGCATCATCTTCAAGACACTTACAGTAACAGATGGAATAAAAGTTGTGGCTCATAGGTAAGCCAGACTAAACTTGTAGGACAGTATTCATTTAAATCACAGCCAGGTTGGTCAGAATTCTTCAAGGGCACTGCAAATCTCTGCCACCAGTTAGCTCAGCTAAAGTGCGTCTGGGTCAGTCACTCAAACCCAAAGATGTAACAGTGCCATAACTTCCTCAAGTTTGACAGACTCCAAGTGAATTCAGTAACATACACTATTGCCAGGATTTCTTTACCAAAATGTGAGTAAGCTGCCCCTGCAGGGGAATTTGTCACTGTTCTACAAAGTTAATGTTATCAAGAAATGTGGCTTTCTGAAAACACAAGATTGATAATGATCTTGCAGGAGCTGCAGCAGGCACAGACTGCTATTCTGTTCTGCTGAAACTCATTAGCATTGCACAGCTGATGCCACACAATGACAGCGACAGCCTCAAGGGATCTGATGAACTGTACAGGTTGCAGTGAAGGTAGGAAGAAAAAGATTCAAGGACAAACTTTAAAAAGAGAATATAACACATGTTATGCTTTGTAAACGGAAGGAGCTTTTGTGAAAAGTGGAAGCAGGAGAATGTTTTCTTCTCTTGATAAGTTCTCTGGCAGGCTTACCTCTGAGAGCTCAATGCATGTCACAGTGAGCCTCAGCAGAACTGTGCAGAGATCAGCTCCTAATTACTTGAACAGGGGACAGCACCCTCAGTATTCAGATATGAGTTCCAGCCTATATATCCAAGAGTGTCAGCAAGTAATAAGCTGCTGGTAAGTAACTGAAGTACTCACTGCCAGAAGCCCTGAATACAGTCATCACAGCCCTAGCAGAAGCACCAGCAGTCAGAGCTCATGGGTGCTTTCCTCTGAGCAACAACCAACATGCTGAGGCCATCTTACTCTTCTGGTTTCTGAACGAGTAGAATGGTCTCCTATAATCCAGTTACATGAATGTCACCCTCAACTCTTTCTGTGCATTCCACTAGAGGACAGAAAACAGAACAAGAAAGCTATCTAGAAGTGTAAAATCTTGATTTGAAGTTACATAGATTTATTGTTGGATTACTTACAAAGAATTATGGATATACACATTTGACTTCAAAGAGCATTAAAAATGCACCTATTATTTTTCCAATATTCTATATGATCTTGAATATGGGAAAATTATTAATGTCAAGTGTTCAGGGACAGGAAGGAAAAAGAAGGCATATAGCTGGTATCAAGTAACAAACTCAATCCAACATAGAAGGTGGTCTAAGGAAAAGAATTACACTGTTAACAAAAATAAATAAGTTACAGCATTGAGCAATTTCGGAAGGACTAATTTCCCTCATTCAGAAATCCAGCTTAATGATGCTTCTCAACTTAAAGTGCATTTGTCTACAGTACTGAGAAAATAAAGATGACTATAAAAATCATCTCCACTCACACATTTTCTTTTTCTTTTTTAGCTAAGTAATGAAAATAGCAGACTGTTTCATTTAGGAAAATAAAAACATAATACACTGAGTAATTGCATGGCTAACACTTGAGAAGAAAAACCTACCATTGAATGCAGTTCAGGCTCACTTTATACAAAATCATTATCAGTATACTTTCTTGTAATATCTGAAGTATGACCCAAAAGCAGCAGCTCTCTTTTTACATTTTGTTTTCAGCATATACTTGATACGTACATCATCTTTAATTCCTACTGCAATGCCTGCTTATGACTAATTGTTACATCATTGCAAAGTGACCAAGCAAGTCTCTACAGTATTTTATTAAATTGGGAATAATAATACAAATAACTCTTTTCAACTTTCTGACTGCTAATTCTCTTGGATGAACAAAGTGCTTCTTACCACAAAAACTGCACTTCATTTCAAACATCTGCTAAGTGGTAATTTATGTAACAGAAAGATCATTTTTTGGCAGTGTACCAGTCAGTGTCTTGTCTTTAAAGCAGAAACTGGCATTTCTCCTCTTGCACCTTTTAAGTACCTATTGGCCTTGGTCTACTGACATACCAAACCACTTCAAATTCATTACGTAAATCCCACACAACACACAGGCAGCACATCAAATTAAACATAACAAGGATCTGTGTTCTGATTTCAGACTTGGATCACGTGTTTTTGTCCACTTCTGCAATGATTACATTAGGCTTTAAAAGAGATTAGTTTCATTATCTTAGAGTAAGGCCATCAAACAATTCATACACATACAGCAAGATTCATAATTGTACTCACAAATGTAGTGTTAAGTACTGAATGTACAAAAAGCACACTAGGTGCTCCTCATGATACCTTTTGAAGTAGGAAAGCCCTGATTATTTCCATCCATATTTTCCTCTCCCATCTTTTCAACTCACCTTAATATATTCAAGTGTCAACAACAGTTGCTAATAAAAATTCTAAGCAAATCAGATCCATTCCTGGCATAAATCTCCAGTTTTAGTATTGCAGTAACTTGCTGATCAGCTCTTTAATGGCTGTGTCATTTCATTCCCTTCAGGAAAAATCTCTTTTATACAGGTGGACTATGTGGACAGACAACTTGGATCCCCTTCAAAATGTAACTGACTTTGCTACTGTTACCTGTGAGCCCCTACCTCTATGGGCTGGTAAGTCTGGCACTTCCAGCAGCTCCTTACAGCTCTGAACACACCCTGTCTCAATGCCACACTACATACCTTCTCTCTCTGCCTTCACCTAGCAGGTCTGGTGGGTTGAACATCTGCACTGAACACAACCAGAAGTATCCTTAGAGTGTCACCTACCTTCTTCCCTTCGCTAAATCCAGCAACTTGGCTATCTAGATAATAATTCTATTTCTATGTGAACACTGCCAGCGTAAGTGACCAGGTTATTAAAGAGCAGAAAGCTGAAGTTCTTCCTGATTTTATGCAACATTCAGAAAAGATGAATACAGATAATTAAATAAAGCTGCAAAATTTCTACAACTTCAGCTTATTCAGCTTTAGAGATGTTTCATAATTTAATCGAATTCTGCAAATAGTTAATACTATTTATTATTTTATATTGTGGAAGCAAATAAAAACCATGAGTAACATTCAGAAACTGGAGAGGAAAAAGAAGATAAAGAAGCAAAAACGAAGGAAAGATAATTGTTAAGACAGTTCTGTAGGAAGCACAGAAAGCTTCAGTGAAAGTGTTTCATACACCCAAACATCTGTTTGATGACTGGTAGCTGAATCAGTTTCTTCCCTGAAAGCACCATAAATAACTCAGAAAAGTATGGATGGCAAAAGCAGGAGGGGGAGTTAAGAGCTGCACTGTGCTGCAGAAATGCAGAAATTGTCTTGCCTTGTGTGGGAGATCTCTTGAGAGTTAGCTGCTCTCTTTCACCAATAACACTGCCCACAGAACTGCAGCCTTCTCTGCTGCCAGGAGACAAGGGCTTGATTATAACTGTGTGCTAAGAAGCAGGGATGTCTTGCAAGGCGTGACATCGCCCATATGAGTGTGACAGCTCCCCTCCCTTTCACTTCAATCCTCCATTAACAATGAAATGAAGACCTCACCAAGCCATCGTGGGAATCTTCTGCGTAACAACAATAAAACAATAAAAGGCTCTTAAGAGGCAGTATGTTGGAGATGGTGGTAGCTGGAAATCAACTAAATCAAGACGAATCAATATTCTCCCTTTCACTAAAGAAGATGGAAGGCAGCTACATCAGCAAACCAAACTGGCAACAAAACCCCACTGTTTAACTTGAACCAACAATTTCAAATTACATTATGACAAAAAAAAAAAAACCAAAAACATTAAACAGGTTTTTAATATAGTTTACTTATCTTTTAACAACTTACGTCAGCCTAAAAGCTGGACATGGTCGACAACAGCCTCTGCCATAAAATTCAGGCTCAAAAGTAGCTCACAGTAGGAACCTCAGCTGTAGTCAATCCTGAAAGTCCTGCTCACATTCTTAGTTCTAACCTAGCAATCCTTCATGTAAAGGTCATAATACCTCAACTTAACTGTGGTACTCTCACTTCACCACTTGCATGCAAGACTCTACATATGGAGAGCATACATTCAATTGGAAGCGATGGCATTCCATAAAATCTTCACATTGGGTTCGGTCTCCATGAGTAACACACTGAGTTCTAACTGGGATACCAATACACTGAATTAGAATATTTTCAGTACAGCAGAGTATTATTCACATATATTATACCTCCAGTCCAAATTCTCATCTCGCCATTCACTGTGGCCTCCCTTCCCACCAAGGCATACAACAAAATGGAAATAAAACAGCTACAAGACATCCAAGATGCAACAGCCTTCATTTTCCTGCTCCTTCACCTTTTTAAAAAGTTTAATTAAAAATTCACAAGGGTGGCCTCATAGACAAGACTGAGATCATTCTGGACTCAATCTTTAGAAACCAGTGACAAAATGCTTCACACACTTACCTAACACACAAACACACAAAGCAGGTGACAATCTCACACTAAGTAAGAGAAAGAAGAAGGTTTCTTCTGCCGTAGGATATAAATATACGAAAGTAACTGCTAACAAGGAGAAAGCATCCGGAAGACAGTGTTTATATAGCAAATAGAACTTTGAATTTGCATGTTAGTTTATCTACAGAATGGCTGTTATGGAAACAGCTACAAAGCAACATGAGAAAAGTCCAGGAGGAAAAGCTCAAGACATCTTCAAGGGCAATATGCATGCAATGCTTTTCCATTCCTCCCCTGGAGTGTGCAAAATTAGTAACTTAAATGGAAGATTTTCCTTCTGTTCAGGCATGGAAGAAAAAATATCACTCTTCAAACACATGCACACAGAGAATCATTAACTAGATGACTGCACCACAGCACAAAACACTCTGAAACAAGCAATCTTTTTTTGTATACTTTCAATTTGTCACCACAAACTAAAACAAGAAGAATATAAGGACTTGTCAGTTTTCAGATAAAAACCCTAATCCTAAACAAGATTAGCTAGTAGCCTAAAAATATCAGCCAGTAATCTCCACAAGTCACAAGCTCATGTACCCCACGAAGTCCTATACCAATCACTAACTAAAAGAAATTAGGTCAAAATCCAAGTCACACTGAAGCATCAATCTTCTTATTTCAGAGCTGTCACATTTTAAATCTTTCATACAGTCTCCACATAAATTATTAAAAACCGATCTTTCTTCAAACAGAGACTAATCAAAAGTGACATTCCAGTCTAATTTTACACTTAAAAAACCTCACAAGAACAAAACCACAACAACATAAGAAGTAGTTTTATCTTCAGTCACTTAAGACACACATCTCCAAATATACGTAAACATCCCTGCCAACCAACCAGCCAACAGATATCTACCAGACTGCTTTAGGGTTTCAGTACAAAGAGCTGGGATCAGGCAGCAGTACTTCTCACATTGCTATTTATTCTCGACAAAATTCCATGCTTCACTAATCTCTAGCAGACTGACATACCTTACTCTCATCAATCCCACTAACACCAGAGAAGCTGTTCCCATTTTAATTCTGCATATCTATAAACTCATCCCACAGCTGAACTGAACTCCAGAGCTTGAAAGGTGTATTATGAGGTTTGAATCTTTCACTGAACTGCTATTCCTGTATGTTCCATACCTAGTAAACTACATAATGAATGTGACAAACAACACATAATAACCCCTAATCTTTGAAATCTATTGATCTAAAGCCATACAAAAGCCACTGACAGATGTAGGGCTGTCACAACTAGAAGTCATGCTACTGTATATATCAAGATATTTGCCTCCTGAATCTTGTAAAATAAATCAGAACTTTCAGCCTCTAAGACTTCTATTCAGAATAATTGAAATTTACCAACAACATAGATCTTGTACTAAATCTTCCAGTGTCACCAAAACACATTATTATCAAAACCTGCTACTTTAAAGTATCTAGATTTTTTTATTACCTTATCAAGTGGTCAAGTGACTTTTTCTGTACTGTATCTAGTTTCCTTTCCACATTGTCAAAGTCTTCTTTGCAGATTACATTATCTCACCTAAACATAAAGTATTTGAGTATTATGATTTGCATCTGGAAATTATCAACTGCACTATTAATGAAGTGGCTACATCAGCTCACACTGTCATGTTCCAGATCTTCACTGACTGTCATTTCCTCAAAGAACACAGATTCACTGAAATCATGGCACTGATATTGGGTTCTCACAATCACTGACAATATATAGTTTTCATTATTTTTACAGTTGTGTTTATTGTTTTTCAACCTGGCACATGATATCAACTCACACTGCTGACTAGGAAAGGTAGGCAGTAGGTATGAACAGAAAGAAATTCCAACTACAGCTTTTAGATACAGGCTTGTCTCTTTCCTTAATGAAAAGCAGCAAGCTCTCCAAGTCCTGACATCTTCAACTGTAAAATTCACACATTATCTACAAACTTGTCACCAAGACTAAACCAACTGGATAACTAATGACAGCAAGACACTTTAACACTTACTTTGAGTCATTTTAGTGACATTTATGAGCCATAATGTGCAATATGAATCAGTGGTATAAACCTACTTAACACATAATGAACTAGAGGGCAAAATAAGTAGCTTGACTGCTAATGAAACAATACTTAAATTTTTTGTCATACAGAATTTATTATTAAACACCATCATTTGATTTGTTATGGAAGAAGTTTCCATGCCCTCTGGCTGACTTACAACAACAATCACAAGTTGATGGACTGGCAATTCCTTTGAGATGGGACACATATTGACTGCTGCTTGAGAATATACAGAGAATAAAATGGGAAAAGAGAAAGACCTTCATTCCTCAACACAGATCCACAAATACTGCCTGATCAATGATTTAACCATTAGCTACTGCAACCACCTTTGCTAGAAGACACGAGCTTTCCTCACTCATGTCCTCTCATTCCTCCAGAAACTTAAGAGCATCTTCAGCATAACCTAGAAGATGAATATATACTCTGTGAACACCAGGAGCAATCAGCTCAAGAGAAATGGAAGTACTTTCTCAGGAGCCCCCTACTCACAGGCAGACAGCATCACGCTGCTCAACTGTGAGCGTGCTGACAGAACAATTTTGCATATTCATGTAGCAGACAACACATAAAAATCTGAGTTCTCTTCATACCAAAATCTAGTAGAGCTGCATAAAAAAAAATAATAAAACCAAACCCCAAACCAACAAGCATTGCTGTGAAGGCACCATAAAAGATTAATACACTCCCTCATGAAAGGATATGAAGATATAGATACGAAGAGATGAAGCAAATGGAAAAAGCAGCCAACATGGCCACAGTTTGCAGGCAGAAGCACAATGAAGAAGAACTGCAACAGCCCCAACTCACACTGCGTATCACAGAAAAGAGACATGAGGATTTCCTTCTGGCAAGATGGTCTGACTGAAAAGTTTCCCAGGACAGTTAGCAAAGCAGCCATCATGCTACCACAGCTCTGAAGAAAACTCCCACTTCACCTTTCACTTCTCTTCAAGACTTAAACAAGTTCAACAGAAAGAGTTAAACTTCTCTCTTCCGCTCTTCTCTTCCCATCTCCCCTGGGGCTAAAAAATAATCATACAAGGTCAGGATATTTAAAGGCCATCAACAAGAGAGGGGTAGGAATATGATTAAATAAAACCAGCAATCTAAAATTGCAGGCAGGCAGTTGAATACCGTGTTCCAGCATTGACATCAATACAAGTAAGTTTGAATGAGCATCATGTTACAATTCAGGTCTAAAAAGCAAGTTTCTTTAAGTGCTTATATTGAGACTTTTACTTCCTAACGCAGACAAGTCCAAAGCAGCAGCTGAAATGTCATAGTTCTAGTAATCATCTAACCTTTATCAGCTGTTAAAAGTTTGACTTGAATCATTAATTATTCTTTAATGCTTTTTTACCTTTATAAGCAACTTCTAAAATATCACCTTGTCAGCTCAACTCAATATTAGAAAATAAGGGGATAATTTTCTTTTTAATCAGGGCTTCTCATTCAAATTCCAGAACAGCGCAGACCCTGTGATGCTAGAGGTGCTGCTTATGACTTTACCCTTGAAGAAAGTACTGCCAGTGACACTACTGAGAGACAGCCCTAAAACAACCCCAACAAAGAAGATATAACTACTGAAGTGTTATGAATCCAAACCTTGCTGCAAACGTCAGAAATTACTTTTGACACAGAATCCATAGAACTTAGACTTTCACTACTCTACCAGCTTTCTGATTGACAAAATTTAAACCAAAAATGTATTGTTTCTATAAACCACTGATATTCCTTAACAAAAGTCAGATAAGACAACTTATAAAGACCAGATAATCAAAAATGTATCAGTATACTGCAAATTTCTAAACCTGAAGATACATTGATGGAGGTGTAATAGCTCCACTCCTAAGAAAAACACTGCAAATCACAGCTAAGTGACTTTCTGATCACTTTCTTTCTAATCACCAATAAGCATCTTCCTTAATTCCTGGAAATAAGGATTCCAAACTGAATTGAGGGGTGAAAAAACCTGTATATGATTGTTTTTCCATCAAGGGCAAAGTATGAGGAGATCTAAAAAGAGCTGAGGTGACTGAACTTTTTAGAGGAGGAACTTCAAGGCACGTCCAGCAAAAATCCACTTAAAATTCAGAAGCCAAAGGGAGCTTCTTAAAAAAAATACAAAAAAAAAACCAAACCAACAGGGTAATTACAGAGGAAACACACATATACATAGGGGAATAAGAAGGGAAAGAACATGGGAATATTTGTCAGAATATCAAGCTGTTAATATTTAAATCGGAAAATACATTTCCTTCATCTTCCTCATTCACCTTAAACAGTTAATGAACTGTAATGTATATTATATCCTTGTGGTACTGCTCTTTCAGAGCAACAGATTACAACTTCAGCCTCAGCAGCAGGGCTATATTCTGTGAGCCAGGACCTTCTGTAGGGGCACAGGAATTGATGATCACTTCTCAGAAGAAGTCTTTTTTTTTTTTTTAAACTAAATAGGATTTATCAAATACATAATCTAATATTAAATATTTATTCCAATATAGCTGGCAGAAAGTTAGAGTCAGCAGGTAGTTTTGCTATCCTCATAATTAAGATCCAGAGTGTGGCAGGAGGAAAAAAAAGCTTTTTTGTAATTAAAACAACAGTGACGTTTCTTCTACGTGTTTCTTTAAAGCTCATCATGGTCACAAGAGAGTTTCAAGTTACCTAGGTTAAAATGTGATTAATTGTAAATAAAGATGATGACTGCTTACATCTGAGCTGAAACAGTACTCTGGAAACCAGTATGCATCCACCATCTGGCACACAGTAATTATAGAAATTAAAAATGCATTTCTGTGGCCTGACTTTAACAATTTTTACTGATACGGTAATACTTGATCTTCTTAGGGAACATAATCTAAATTCATGCTGCTAAATGATCACAGGACCATCCTCTGTATGACGTAAGGAGTTCATTAATCTGGAGTCTTAGGAAAAAAACACACAAAAAAAGCCTTACTTGTTCCCTAGTAATAATGGAAACTGTTTCTGTAGTTTTACGTCACGCCGTTAAATTTAATCCACAATCAAGGCAAGTTAATTTCACACCTGCTGAGAGATATCCTGATGGATGCCACCACAGCAGGTCATTAATTTTCTTTCCTTGTGATTAATTTCACACCACACACCCGACACAGTCTTTTGAGTAACAATGTCTGAGAGCAACGTTAATCCTTGTAAAGGGCTAAATCGGTTTTGGATGGCATGCCAAAATGCGAAGAGCCCAGATGTGACACAAGCAAAAGGAAGCATCAGCAGCCTTGGCACTGGACTCAGACATGCTGTAGTGTGGCAGGACTACATTCTAGAGTACAAGTGCATTCTTCTTGAGAATAGCCTCAAAACAAAATTGCTGGATATTCCTTACTTCTGGGGCGTTTTTAAACAAACATTGTGCAGCATCAGAATTGACATTACAGTAACATTACTGAAACAATTGAGAAGGTAACCTTTTCTGCCACAGAAACCACTCACTGCTCAGTCGTTGCCTTTACACATAACAAGGTATAAAGTTTTACCAACACTACCATGTCTGCTGTTTTCAAAGGAAAGTTTGCACGAGGCAAAAAAAGATGAAGCAAAAGGTAACATTCACAGATCACAACAGCAAAGCCTGCTGCCATCAGAGCAGCGAGAGGAAGCTGCAGGGCACTGCATGGTTCTATAACCACTGAGTACAGATGGGAGAGGCCCCGAGCCCACACCACAGCCTCCAGGTGCAGGAGGCAGCAGAGCTGATCTGGCAGCTCCATGCTGAGCCCTGTGCTGCTCTCACCTCCTGCTCCTTGTCTGCTCCTCCAAGCCGCTTGCTCCGCACCCTGCTTTGTGCTAGATGTGCCAAATCAACAGATCCTCGATGAGCTGTACAGATTGTGAAAACAAAAGAAGCCTTTTTATTATATTAGCTTTCTGCTTGTTTTGCAAACCAAGCTGTCTACCAGATGGGTCAGGTGCATATCACAGCCAGTGAAAACAAAAAAGAGGAATTGTATCTTTTGGTATTGAAGAGCTGTTCAGCTTAGCCCTTCTTTCTCTTTGCAGGAAGGGCACAAACCAGTGGCTTCAAAGCCTCACAGTCTGTACTGTCCTTCCCAATCTTAAACCAGACTGTGCTTTTACCTCTTGTTTATCCTCTCCTCACATTCCCCAGTATTCTATATCACAGTGAATATTAAGGAAGCATTTCTGCTTGCAACTCATTCAGTGCTTTATGCTTTCTGTTCTTGCATCATAATAGTGTTTCCCAATATAGTATGAGCAACTTCTTCATGTCTTCCTGATCATGAGGGAGAATAGTGTAGAAAACAAGCAAACGTTCATGTGCCTACCACCAACCACTTTTTGGCAACCAAAGCTAGCACACTGAAGCTGAAATAGAGGAGAGAGAGAATGAGAAAAATGATTACAGAATCTGATGAATGAAAATCACATGGAACACGTGCTTTAGCGTGCCCTGCTCAGATTTCTGAATGTGACATGCTGAGGCCAGGCAGACACAACCTCTGCCAGATCAATCTGTGTCAGCAGAAATGCTACTACTCTCCAAGCAGAAGTCATTGCCTTCTCACATCTGCCCATGGAATCAACTTGAATGAGCACTGCCTAGACAATTCAGTCAAAATAAGTTGGATAAAAAGCAATTCGCTATTTAAACTGCAAAACTCATCTGCCTGTTTTGATTATAATAGCTCAGTGAGAATAAACTGGCCCCTCACTGAAGACTGCAAGAATATTTCCTACTATCACTCTGTTGTCTGCATACAGACAGTGAGATATGATTACCTCACTGTTAAATACATGACCGAAGGTTCTGCATAAAACTTGGAGAGAGAGATGCTTATTTGAGGTTATTACAATGGTTACCTGTTTGTTGGCCAATGTGCTTTTCTCGGCATGCACTGAAAATTTTTACTACCAACTCCTACGAAGAAAATAAATATAGAATGAATTAGGAGCTGGATTAAAAGGATTTAGTTGCAAATTGGAAAGTCGAAGTAAATTACTCAATAATTAGAAGTTGCAAGGTTGTCTTTTCGGGCAAAACTCCCATGGCTAGCAACTGATCATGCTCAATCTGAGAGTTAGGAGTATCAAAAGAACAGCTACAGTCTGAACACTATTTGAAGCAGTATGTACTTATTCCTCACCACTGCTTGGTTTTCAATGAGTGGGAAAGTAAACAATTTGGCCATTTTTTCAGTTAACTAAAACACAGTATAAGAAGACTAAGAAATAATCAAATTTTTGATGCCTGCATTTTCAGATGTCTAAAGGACACCTAGGTACACTTTCCTTTTACCTCATAGTTCTAACAAACTGCTGAAGAAGCCACTCTCTTTCCACCTAAAATCTCTCTAGCTGCTGTCTCTCAGGGCTCCTTCTCTGACAGAGACTTGCAATTGCTCTCTCCATGACAACTGTTTATGAGGGTGGATAGTGTTAGGACAAAGAGGGATGGTTTTAACCTGAGACAGGAGAGGTTTAGGTTAGATATTAGGAGGAATTTTTTCACCCAGAAGGTGATGACGCACTGGAACAGGTTGCCCAAGGAGGCTGTGGATGCCCCATCCCTGGAGGCATTCAAGGCCAGGCTGGATGTGGCTCTGGGCAGCCCGGTCTGCTGGTTGGTGACCTGCACATAGTAGTGGGTTGGAACTGGATGGGCAGTGTGGTCCTTTTCAACCCAGGCCATTCTATGATTCTTTCCTCAGTCTCTTCTTTAGACTCTTCTAGTTGGTGCTTGAGAAAGAACACATCAACCAAAAAGCCTCAGCAAAGCCACAAAACATGGTCCTCAAACCCAATCAGCTTTCTCTCCTCTGCAGAAATAATTAAAATTGAAGTGCATAGATTAATGCTTACAAAGTCCTTTTAATTTTTTTATAGCACTTTGTATATCAAAACCGAAGTGTAATAAAGAATTAATTTTAAATTGCTATGTCTATATTACTACTAATGTCATGATATGTCAGGCAGAATGTCTGAAGGTAGATCTCAAACTAGAAATAACCACTGAAGGAACACAATGGAGAATAAAGCAGACAAGCAATGTTTAGCTTCATCCTATCTTTGACCCTAGGGAAAAGTGTTCTTCCTTGTGTGAGAAGGGAAGAATTAAAAAAACATGTGGTATGTTTAAAAAAAAAAAAAAAAGCCTAGAAAATGAAAGCATATTTTCTCCAACACTGATGACCACTTTAAACAGCCTCATACGACTACAAAATGATATTTGCCTTGGATTTAAGCTCATGTTCTCCAGTCTGACCACATCAGAGGGTTATTTTCTTCCCAAACCCACTGCAGTATGATGAATTTTTCAGTTTAAGTAATTCTGCCCACTCCACCTTTTCAAATCATTCCAAAACACCTGAAACAAATCTGGTAGGGTAATTCTGCTCTTAGATGAATCTTACCTGCAGATTATATAATTCTTGTACATTTTATATCTCTTGCCCTGCTCTTCAATTCTCACCAGACCAGGAGCTCCACCACGCAGGCTCCTTGGCATGTTCCCAAGTACACAAATTGAGCTTTACTCCCTCCAGTGCTCAGAAAACAATTCAGTTCTTAGCAAACACTTTTAGAAAACCTAAATCATTGTTATCAAATGAAATTGCCTTCCAAAAATTAGCAAGAGTGGATCCACTTTACTAAGCACTTTCTACAAGGGCACAAAAGATTTAAATATTACCAAATCTCTTTGCTGCTGCAACAGGAACCAGTTATGGTTCCTGTTATTATGAACAGGAGATATTCACAGATGGAAGAGGAGGAAAAAAAAGAACAAGCCTCTGCTAGCAGAAAATCTTGTAGAAAACCCACCAAGAGACTTCACAGGCTATACAGGAATGAATATAATTTGAATATCTTTCCACTGTAGTTGTATCCTAAATTCTTGGAATCATCAATCTGTCCTACTGTAGTGACATGACACGTCCTACAGTAAACCATGATATAGAGTCCTAAATTAAATGGTTTCCAGAAGCAAACAGGAAATTCAACAGGCAATACTGTTCATCTCCAATACAGTCACAGTGGAAAAAAAATACATTCTTCGAGCTCACAAGGGAAAGTTAGGAGACTTCAAGACAGATACAGCGATAGAAGGCTTGCCTCAAGAGGAACTTCCACTAATAGCAGGGACAACATTTATTTGCCATACATCACATGATGTTCCTCACATTCAGTTAGATAAAGGGCTCTTAAAGACACCTGGTATTAAAGATGCTAACTAGCAGTTAATGTAAATGCACATATAAGGCTGCCAAAAAGACAATCTACAGCTCTGAATTAGATTTAAATGGTATCGTAGCACTGGCAGAGGGGAAAAGAAATGCCACTATAATGACACTACCACAGCCAAGTGGATTTCTTTACTGGTTAGTCAGAACTAGGGAAGAGAAAAATGCAGAACACAGAATAACAGATTTTCTAGTATTATGAAAATACTCGTTCCTTCATACTCACTAGGAAAATGTGCTGGCGAATGCATCTTTAAGAGCTAAATGGGTACAAAAAGCCTCATTCTGTTTAACTCTGTATCACGAGGCTACATAGATTTATCTTTGTAAATGCAAGGATTTGACAGAACTTGCAGAAAACTATTAAAGGCATTATGTCAGCACATTTCAACATCCAGAGCAGTTTATTTCCTTTGTAAGCTACAACACTGACATCAAACACAGACTGTCCTACCAGTGTGTCGTATCTTAGCCAACTGACTTACACCTGTACGCCACTGCAGAAAGTAGGTAAACCTGTATTTGAGCTGCGTACATGCAAATCATAACAGCACCTCTAATCAAAGGAGGGGAAAACTGAATCTGCCATGAGTCAGTCACTCATGTTCATTAGGTACGGTCCTAAAGACAGGAAATGTTCATACTATCAGCCTGACAGAAGAAAGGCTGTATTTATTCGATATCATTACCCTCTGTATTTGAGGAGGATACAATATTCACCACTTAAGCTTTAGAATCACTCAAGAGCTTCCAGGCTTTATTCCAACTTAGGCTGCTGTTTTAATTCAGAGAAAAGATGTACCCTACAGTTTAGACCAACACACGAGTTAAGGCTCAAGTCTAAAGAGTGCTTAGGAAATCAATTCTGTGTTTTTGCAACAGCTATTTAAATCACAAATTATTTTGTACTAAAAAACGTAACACTTATTTTGGCATATGACTTTTAAGTGGCCTTCATTTATTTCCCAAATCTGAAAAAAACACCTGGATTTTAAGGCAGTCAAGTAACTAAGCTTTTTTTCCCCCATAAGGAAGGTTTCATTGTGTATGCTGGGAACTGCTGAGTCACGGCCGAACCATTGATGGAGCATCTGGGGAAAGGACCGGGTCAGCACGTGGGAGCACAGGTGAAAGCAATTCATGTGTGTGATTGGAAGGGGTGAAGCCTGGCTGCACCTCTCTTAGACCTCATTAAGGGCTGACTGCCACTGGGGAAGAATATCTTGTTGGAGATCCCTTCTTGGTGAAGCTTTTCCCTGCCACCTGCAATCTTCTGATATAGGTGAGTAATCTTCCCTTCCTTCATAGCACCTTTCCATTGTGTGGGTCCTTCTCTGGTGCAATGCCTTTCCCATCATATTGATCTGTCCAATTGCTACACATTCAAACCCTAACCTTTTTCCCATTAACTGTATTGTTACTCTCCCTACTCAAAGTTTGTTTTATCTTATGGTGGGAAGTACTCTATCTTAACAACATAACCACCACCACATCCTCTCACTATCGTCCTATAAGATTCTTAAGAACTGTAAGGTTTTCCCTTTGCTTAATTAAGAAATAAAGAAAAGGATGAAGAAAAATCAACACTGCCTCATGGCTGTAAGCATCTAGCTGCTATGACACTCAATTCTATATTAGGCACCTAAAATCTGTATACAACAAAATAGAATTACTACCAAGAAGTACTCAAAAAAGCCAGATTTTCTGTAGACTCAAACCTTGTGCAACATGGGCAGGGTGAGGTCTTTAGTAAAAATGGCTCAATCATTTCCGACAGTTGCTTAAGGTCAGTTGAAAAAGCCACATCAGAAAAAAGACAAGGAAGAGAAACTGCATGAAGAGGTTCGTGACAAAGAACTCTTCTATGAAACAGGAGGAACAGATGTATGATCCACACGCCTCGAAAGATGTGCAATTCTTGCTTGAAATCAGCTGATTTGATAATTAGTTAGTAGGCAAACTAATAGAAAAGTTCCAGTTTGTCCAGATTCAGCCTAACTACATGCACAACTTGAAAATTTCATTAACTTCTACTTAATTTTACAGAAAACAAATCCATCCAGATAAGGTAAGGATGAGGAGATCTGTCTTTGTTCAAGTGTAAAAGTAAAGGAGTGCAGTAAATATTTCCTGTGTTACTTAAAAAGGAAACAGGTTATATAAACATGAGAGAATTTCAGGAGTATGTTTTGGGAGATGGGAAGAAACACACAAAGTAGAGCTTAAAAGTAGAGATGGGGGGGGGGGAGGAGGGGGAGTCAAGTCATCCTTGAAGATGAAATGTTTGGGGAAGAAAGGCAAAAACAACTCAGAAGTCTCTACTGTGAAAGAGATTTTTGCCTCTTCCAGAGTACTGCAAAGATACTCAAAACATTTCATAGAAAACTGAAGTCTCAGACAACTGACTTGAATTCAGCTATTTCTCAATGTTGATGCATCTGTTGAATAAGATATTCACTAAAATCTTCAGTCTAGCAGAAGGCTGCTTCTAGTTGTGAGGCAGCCAGGCTGAGAACAGAAATGCTTACGTTGCCTGCATATCTTCTGAAGGCCAAATAAAGAGAGCACAACAGGATTCACCCTTCAGTCTTTCTAGGATGTAGAACAGAGAACAGAAATAGCAATAATAAGGAGCAGTGACAAAAAACAACCAAAAACATGCTTCATGTTAGATAAAACATGAAGAAAGGAGACAGATACAAGCCAAGATGAAAAGAAGGGTATGACCAAAACCCCTACATCTCTCTAGAAGTAATCTGGACAACTTCTAATGCTGTTTCTTGTTCACTTTTTTTTTTTTTTAATCAGTTTTACTGATTTACTCACTGGTGTACTTTGTAAAAAAACAAACAAACAAACAAACAAACAAAAAAAAAACAAAAAACCATCCTTAAAAACATCAAATAAAGATCTTAAGATCACAATAACTGGACAACTGTCATTGGACAACTGTCATCAGTGCATTCAGCCACACAATCCAAATGAGAATGCACTGGAAAATAAAGAAACAAATTTTCCAATCATTTCAAATAATAACATTTGACAAATTTCTCATTCTATTTGTCAAGTCCAAGGATGATAGAGCTGGTCAGTACAAAGTAAACAACAAAAAGTTTTCACCTTTATTTTTTGTCAATGTGACGCATCTTTATCCTGAGCAACTACACATCAGGCAGTTATGCTGATTCCCATCCCCACAACAAAGGCAAGGTAAAAGTACTGAGCATTTTATGGTTTGAATAACTTCTGTCAAGCTACAATATTGCATCAGCAGCCTTTTTAATAAAATGTCAATTTTTAGTTATTTAATGAGGTGAGTGGCATATTTAAAAATACTCTACAGCTTGTGAAAGAGCAAGAGTTTACCTTCATTAAAAAGCTCTTTTCATAACACATCCAAAATCAACAGCATGAAATCAAGAAATTCACGTAGGGAGAAGGATATTTTTCTCCTAATTGGGATAAGCACAAATATGTATATTTATAGTACTTAGAAAAAAGAAGGGTTTTTGTTTTTTGAGACGGACCATTAATCTGTTAGATAGAACTGGGAACGCTTGGCCTACTGGACAGAGCATTAACCCTCTATGAACCTAGCATTTTAAGTACTAAGAACACAATCTTTTAATGAGGCTGATGCTCCAGCAGTCAAAGCCAGCACTGTCACTGAGAAGCAGCTTTAGTCCCTTCTAAGCTCCTTCCCCAACTTACGCAGGCAATAGGTGAAGCTACCTAGGGAACATTGTCATTTTCAGATGTGAACAACCAAACACAAAGAGGACATTCATGGCTACATCAGATTCTCAGCAGTTCACTGCATTGCCACATAAATGTTCTAACAGGTACTGGAGAGAGACAGGCATGGTGGCCCAGGTCACATCTAACTAGAGCCTTTGAGGAGACCAGGAAAAGTAATGACGTTCCCATGTAAAATCTCCAGTGAACTCCAGTAATTTTCTCTGATCAAAGCATCACATAAAATATTTGCTAAGCATAAGGTACAAGAAATTATAAAATGGCATTTGAAGACCTCTGGATTACAGAACATTTGGAACAACATATCTAGTACCTAATTATCAGTTGTGCAACAGAATTCAAGTATGACATATTCAGCAGACAATTCAAGTTTGCCATATCAACTCGTAAGATCAGAACAACAGTCTGAAGAGAGGCCAAAGCAGTTTTAGCAGAACAGAGAACTAATGGTGCAATAATTCAGATGGACACAATGCAAAAAGACCATCGAGTTCAACTTCAGGGCTAATCAAAAGTTAAAATGTGCCATTGAGGGCAATGCCTCTTGACCACTGACAGGCATGAAGCATCAATACCTGAGTAGGAAGCAAGTGCAAAAATACTGAGAGTAAATTATGGTTGCCCAAATATATGAGATGCAAAAAACTTGTTCCTGAAACATGTATGTAAAAGAGAAAGACTTGGTTGGTTTTTTTTTTTTTAAATCTAATTTATGAGAAAATTAGATTACTTGGATGGTCATCTAACCCACCTTTTCAGATTAAGAAATACAAAATTAATGTAGAAGAGATTTTCCTCACATATTGAAAGTACGACATTGCTTTTTCAAGCACAGTTTTCTTAAAAGGCTTTCTTTTTGATTTAAGGCTTTCTTTCTGATTTAGCTCACTGCTTGCCAGTTTCTCACTATGCAAGAAAGTGCTCTTGGACATGTTTTAAGTAGTTTAATATTGGCATTCTTCTGTAACATTACAGTGTGCAAGATGTGTAAACAGGACATATGGAAGCTACTACCCCTGGAAATGAATAAAGGTACAAGGACTTTAACACAAGCTGAACAGAAATGAAATCTGTCACAAGCTGATACTTTTTTATCAGTCACTACAGCTGTCAGAGGGAAGTTTAAGAACACGCTTGGGCCCCATTGTACTAGATTCAGCACGTAAAGCCAGAAGTTTAAACTGCACCTACTCAAGTAGAGCCATCAGCACAGAACTGCACCCACTGTGCAGAAAGTCTCCTTACATCATGAAAAAAATCCCCTGCCTTTCAGTACAGGCCAGAAGCACGCTACCAACAGTGCTGCTCCTTCATGGGCTGTTCAATAGCCAGCATGGATCAGCTAGTGAGATGAACTACTGGACCGATGGCAGGCAAGTCCTCGCCACGGAACTTCATCTCAGCAGCTAGCTGGACCTTAACGATCGTCCAGTCTGAAACTCTTCCTTGCTCCCTATTTAACTTAGATCATTAAAGAGAACTCTGAAATCCTTGTTTTACTATCCAATTTATTTAACATGCCTTCCAGAACACAGACAAAAATTGGAAAGTATTTCAGTAAGAACTACAGATTAGTATTTACTAGGGGCATACAGATTATATTTGTCTTACAACAGAAGTTATAATATCAGAGCAAAGATTATTTCTAGAACTGATTTATAAGTAAACTCAGTCTCTAACAAAATGGCCAGTAGAAACAAAAATCTCTTACTTTCATGTATAGCAATAACCTTCATTTAACTTGATTAAAAGCTTTTAAAGTATTCAGAAATGGTTGGTTTTATATACAGTAAAACACTGTAAGGTTGAACAGAAAAATACACTGGAAGCATTTGCAGGATTCTTCCTTTGCATGCTTTCTTTCCATTCTTGGAAAAGAAAAGTAGTTGCAAAGCATGGATAGTTCTACAAAATAAATAGAATGACACATTTCACTACCCAGTTAGAGAATCAATAGTGCTGAAGAAGTGATTGAAACAACATAGCTCTAATAGCCTGGTCAAATATCCAGTACAACTGATCCTGAAGTCTGAGTGCTGAAGACTGAGAATTGTTATTATTTTATTATTATTATTTTTATCTTTTGCCTACACAGAGCATTCCACATCCTCTTCCTGTTCGGTCAGACCAGGAAACACAAATACTGATTTCACTGACAAATTCTCATCAAAGTACAGGAATGACAATTCCTAGTTAAACCCAAGAGGAAAGAAAATCGTTTTCTCTCTAATTTTGCTTTATGTCTGTTTAAAGTTCACACTCAATTTCTGAACTTACAAACACCAAACTTTCAGACAACAATTGAGCTCTCCAAAATCCTCTCTCAAAGCCATTTGCTTTAGTTCCCTGAATATTTTTCCAGATTCTTTCCTGAACTTGCCAGAACTTTTTCCAGAATCCCCACAGATAGAGATACATCTTTTAAGCATTTTGCACCTGAAGTTCCATCAACGCACAGAGAGTGAAAGCACTCTTCTGCTCCCTTCAGTACTTGAAATCATCCCTCTGTGACGTTACTGCCTGAGCAATGAATTGGTACCTCACTCAGACTGTTGAACTACTTGTTTTTTAAATATCTCACTGCTACCTAAGGAACGGCCCTCTTGTTTTGCAGCCCTTCCTCCTGCCAGAACAACTTCTGAATCCCCTGTATGACACCACCATTGAAATACATTTCTGTAAGAACTGTCAGTGTTCCAAAAGGAGAGACGCTGAGCGTTTCAGAGCTGTTTCTTGGGTTTTTGTTTTTAAATTGTGCTAAGCAGATAGGAAAGCTTGTATCCACATACAAGGTATTAGTATGAACAGAAAACAGTGCTGTGAAGCTCATTTATCACAGGTATTTCCAAAGGAGGTATGAAAATGTCAGTGTAAGAATATTTCAGAATTTTCCCAGGCATGATATACATACCTGCTTAGTTTCTTTTTCCCCTCTCAGGGAGAAGGTTCCTTGCTGGTGGCTCAAATTCCAAGATCAGGAAACACAAACACAGCAGACAGAAAGGTAATACTCTGATCTTTTTAGGAAAAGAGGTGGTGGTGTCCATTTTCATGTACAATTCATATCAAATATAAGACAAAAAACTGATAGTCTAAATAGGTGAAGGTGTGGATGCTGCTGTTTGCTTAATAGTTCTAAGCACCTTTTACATTTTCCATATTTATTGCTATTTTAATTATTAAAACCAGCAAGCTTTAACAGTATCTAGGTAGAAATGAGCAATTCAAGCCAACTTCAGGAAAAGTACCTGACAGTTCATGTTACTTAGGGTACCATTTTCAAGGCATTTTAGTCCTACAAGTATTTTTCTTACACAGATGTAGTCTTCTCACAACAGGGGACTGGGAACAGTGTGGGACGTTCACTCTAGTTAGGCTGTGCAAACAATTTCATTCAGCTTTCAATATTAAATGCTGTTACAATGCTTTGGTATAAAACAAATAATGTAAAAGCTGGATAATTACCAGATTAAAAACATTCCTCAAATTTATTCCTTTTTTTTTTCTCTCTCAAAAATTAAAAAAAAAAAAAAAAAAAAAAAAGGAAAGAATTTGTAGGTTTGATACTGAGGGCAAATGATACTGCACAAGACTTTCTCAACGGTATCTTAAATCCAGTAATTTTACTCTTCTTTGTCTACACCATGGAAAATCAAATCTATGTATGCACAGCACTTGAACAGGACCCATCAAGATAGAGTTCAAGGGCAACTTTCAAAACCTGCACTGAAGCAACTGCTAGAAATTTGTGTTTTCATTCTATCAGACATACCTGTAGGCAGGGAAGGAGAAAAGAACAGCTCTCTGCAGCAAAGGAACAAACAGAGAGAGAGCAGGGAGATGATAAGGAGAAGAGAGATAGGAGATGGCGTTTTAAACCCAAGAGAACTGCTGCCCCAGTGAAATGTATGCATATAGCTCTGCACTACCAAAGATCTTCTGTAAGAGTGTTACTGCACTGTAGTCACACACATTACAGACAAGGACTATCACACAGAGCACTGGTGTGTCAAGGTTCAGTCTCTTTAGACATCACATGGTCAATAAACCTCAAGGCCGCAGAATATGACAGGAATGAAAATTCACTGCAGCTTTTACCTTTAATGACAACTTGATTAGAAGCTATCTGAAAATGCTCCAAGAGGACCTCAAAACAGGTTACATAAAACACTAATGCATCAATAACAGTGCTTGTGTGATTGGTCTGATTCATAGGGAAGCAAGGAAAAGCAGCCTTAAAATGTAACAGAAAGGAAACAGCAATAAGCTTCATTTCCTAGATGTCTAAAAAGGCTGAAGAATGAGGGTTTAGTTATAAAGCTACTCTAAGGAAATATAGCAAAAAGGAATACATTATACAGCAAAAAAATTTACATGAAGAAGGCAGCAAACAACACGATCCAAGAACAACAGCTGGTAAAAGTGAAATCAGTTCTTTCTATCAGTATGGAACTCCTCCTTTCTTATTTAAAGAAAAATAAGTCACCATAAAACCATCTGCCTGCTATTTCTTACCTATGAAAATTCCTTTGTCAGTAGGATGAAGTCAAACCAAGCGGTTGATTACTGTCAAATATTATTGTCTCTTATCAGGAAATAAAAAGCAGTAAGGCAAATAGCAGTTAGTCGGACTAATAGTCAAGGTTAAACATTTCAGAATGCCTGTGGGATGTATGAAGAAACGTACTTAGCTAATAGGAATAACAGGACCTTGTGAGACTCGAAGAAGGGCAAGGATCACAGGATTCTTAGCTCATACAAACCATGAATAATAAATCAAATGAATCACATCATTGACTTACAATCTTCCTCATGAAAAGGACTTTGCTACTTAGAGCATTCAACGAGAGAATTCCTGTCCCTCAAACTAATTTTCTTTTCTCTGTTCTTTGCTTTGTGTCTCCTTAGTACACAAGCTGCTACAAACATAGGCAAATGCCACAGTTTTAGCAGAAGTTCCTGGAAGGAGCAATATCTTGGCTTAACAGCATGAATACAGACCTTGGGCTTCAAGGCTTCACCTGATTAAAACTAACAAGACAACTTTTTGCAAGGCAAAAACAAAACTAAAATCTCAAGGTACAGCTGAACTATAACGTCTGGAACAGAAGAGTGAGGCTTCCCACCCTGATGAAAATTTGCATTGTCATGAAAAGCAGATGCCCCATATCTGAGGGGCTCTATCAGCACTTTGGCCACCAGTTCTCCATAATTACAGTCCCCAAACACTGTCCAATTAGAATGCCTATCTCAATATCCAAATCCATTCACTGAACTAATGCTTGTTTGCATAAAAACCTGTTTACCTTCTTTCCATGGCTATGGATTACAATAACTGTAAAAAAAAAAAAAAAAAAGAAAAATGATAAAGGAAGAACAAAAGTAGAGAAAATTAAAGGATGGCATTATACCATTCCAGTCCCTTGAACTGAAGACATAAAAATAGGAAAACTGCTCAATTTCTGAAAGTTTCTCCTCATTGGATTCCCCAGCCAATTAGCACTGTGCAGCTCACTCACCTTCTTCAGCAGCTACTCCTGATGTTCAGTGCCAAGTGGCTGCAGCAGTATTGCTGTGGTTCCAAATCAGGATAAACAAGTGAATTCTGCTAGGAACTTTGGGAATAACATGACATAAAGGAACCTTATGAATAAATAAGCCATATCAGAACCTGAATATTTTTTTCCCCCACCATCTACTCAACAGACTAAGCATACACTAAATCAGACCATGAAAGCAGTGTTTGCCACCATACCTCCGTTACCACTCACCTCTCCTGTCAATAACATTGAACTAATTCACCCATTCTCTCATGGGACACCTAGGCAATCTTATTTAGAATTCCACCTGCTCAAAATACAAATTCTGCATTTACAAAAGTCTCCAAAATACCTACCACACAGTTATAATCAAGTTATCCTGTCAGCGCAGGGCATTTAATAGCAACAACACCTTAAGTTCTATTAAAAAGTGAAAGCCAACACAAGGAGGAAAACTGTACATTAAGTTGTCTTACAGGGCAGCAAACTGTTAGATGACAGCAAAATACAATGTCAGAAACAACAAAAAAAACTTGCAAGGGTATAAGTCAGATTGAAATTAGTGGGGCTACTAAGATGCTACACATTGATTCAAGTACAGAAGTTGATGTTATAAAGCTTTTAGTATAAAAGTTACATATAAACCTTTATAACAGGTATGAAGTTTTTAGCTGTTTTTCTGTTGTTTAAATCAAGGAAAAGGATTTTGGTTGGAAGAAGATGACTTAGGACTGACAACAGCTGTCTTTATTCTAAATCATTTTAGGAATCTAGAGCACTTCAATATTTTGCCAGATTCTACCTCATGAAGCAGATTAAGGATTTTAGATGATCTGCGCTCTGGGTTGCTGGCTGCTTCCCAAGTTTTAGGCAGTTTAGTTTCTGGACTTTAAACAACCTGATCTTCTTATATTCACTATTCAGCCACTTTGTCTTTCAGCATCTTTCCAGTCCAGGCTGTACAAGCCGGCTTCTTCCTAGTCAGCAAGATGGATTAACCACTCAGGAAAGGGAAGCATATATTATTTAATCCTTATACACTCATACAAAATAAATTCAAATTCTGTCTAACAGAAAGAGAAAACGATCCGTAAACCTTAAAAAGAGCACTAAACAGTTTTCATTAAACATACTGCTTCACTTTAAATTACTCCCTATATTCTCTCAGGTACAGACTAGGAGGTAGTATGGCAAGTTATCTTATATGTAATGAAAACACCAAAAAAACCGAACAACCCATGAAGGATTTTTTCCTACCCTTAGATTTGGCAGTTGCCAGTAACTGTGTGAACTGTGGGTCTTGCGGTAAGCAGAATTTCTCACAAAGAACTGCCATTACACAGAGAGGAAGAAAGAAAAAGGTACATCACCCATTTAGACTAAAATGGGTTCAGTGTCCCCAGGCAGTACAGTTTCAATAATAAACAACAAGAACCAACTAATTCCTCCTTTTAAAACTGGTTTTCAGCCCTTCATGAAATGGTAAAACTATTTAGAAAGAACCGACATTATCTAATTTAATTGGGAGTGAAGACAGAACTCCAACAGGCAAACAACCTCAAATGCTGTCCTTCTGAGGACAAAGATTAATAGATACAGTAAGCGACACTCCCTCCACCGTCTGCATTTTCTACACAAGGCTGAGATAAAGCACTTGCACTGTACTAAGTCAAAATTCACTCCTGTATTTAGGGATATGAGTCACACTGTTGAAAAGGCTATCATAGTATTTCATGGAGAGAAGCAACAGAGCTTGTCAGGCACACAGCAGTGTAAATTCAAGCAACATAAATCTCAAGAGCGAGCCTTCATTTGAAGAGGTCTCTATTCCTGCCGTGGGTATGGAGAGAGACTAGCATATCGAGACCTAACAAGAATGAATTCTCTGAAGTTTCCTGACCTCACTGCCAGAAGGAGAAACCTGCCTTCAGAGGTGAGATCCACCTGGAAAAGATGGAACCTACACTCCCTACACTTAAGAAAGGCTCAGCCAAGACTTAGCTCCTGCAAACAAGGGGCCATTTACCTTCCCCCGCACGCACTGAAAAGTAAGTTCGCCACGGCCACACGACAGAACTCGGGGCAGACTCAGCGCGGTCTCCCGAAGCCGCCGTTTTGGCGGCCGAGCGCACAGAACGCCCCGGGCCCGCCGCGCCCTTCGCACGGGGCCGCGTCCGTGCGATCCCAGCGCGCAGCGCCGACGGGCGAACCTGGAAGCGGAGCATCGTTACATTCAGCCTCTCCGCCAAAGAACCTTCGGCCAAACGCTGCTAGCGACAGCGCGGCGAAGCCGGCAGGCGGGTGACAGCTTTCAGGAAGCCTCGTTCTCCTATTCTCTTCCTAAAGGCTTACAGAACCCCGCCGGCAGCGCGGACGTTCCGACACCCGCTCGCCGCCCCGCCGGCACTTCGGCCCCGCGGCCGCCCGTCCGCGGCGGTGCCGGGAAGGTCGTTACGCAAGGTGACGGGGGCGGCCGGGCCGCAAAGGCCGAGCCGTGGCCGCTCCTCGCGCCGCTCTCCCGGCCGGGCCGGGCCGCCCGAGGGTTGCGAGGGGCGATGCGGCGCCGAGAAGCGGCCGCCGCCCCGCGCGGCTGCGGCGAAGAGGCCGAAGGAGCGGCCACATCGCGGCCGCGTCGCCGCCGCGGCCCGAGGGGACGGCGGCCGCGCGCCCCCCGAGCCGAGCGCCTCCCGCTCCGCCTCACCTCCTCCGACGCCTCCTGTGCGCCGCAGCCCCCCGCGCCGGGAGGAGCGCATCGCCCATGGTCCCTCGGCGGAGGCCGGCGCGGGCTGGGCTGGGCTGTGCAGCGCCGCGCCGTGGGGGCCGGGCCACCCGAAGGCGGGCGGACGCAGGGAGCGTCTGCAAAGTGCCGGCCGCGAGCCCGAGCGAAGCGGGAACCGCGCGAAGAGAAGGGCGGGAAGGAGCGCGGCCGGCGGGCCGGAAGCGCTTGCGAGAGGCTGAGATGGAGGCAGGGAGCGCGTGCAAAGCGCGCGCGCGGCGGGAGCGCGGCGCCGTGAGAGCCGTTAACGGTCGTAACGGCCGCGCCCGCCTCGCGCCGCCCCTCAGGCAGCCCTCACGGTGCGGGCGGCCCGGGGCGGGTAGCGGATCGCAGCGCGTTAAAGCGCCGTCTTTAGAGCTCTTCTAAGCGATAGCAGAAACGGAGCTTAGAGAGCCATCGGTGCTGAGGACGCAGATGTGTTTTTATCAGAGGACGCCCACGCTGCGCGAGCGGCGAGACGGGATGTCTGCGGCGCGGCTCCCCGGGCGGGAGGCGGCGCGGGGCAGCAGCGGGCGGAGGGCGACACCTGGCGGGCGGCAGCGCCTCCCGCTGAGCGGCGGGTCCGGCTGAGGGCGAGCTTCGGTCGTGGTTTAACCGTAACCCCGGTAAGGAAAAGGAGGGATAGGTACAGACTGCAATTAGCCCGTATCTGCGTCCTTTGCGGCGTTCTTCACGTGCCGTAGAATCCTAGAACGGTTTGCGTTGGAAGGTTCCCCAGAGACGATCCGGTTCCAAACCTCTCCTGTTGTGGGATGGTTGCCAGCTACCAGCCCAGGCTGCTGAAGCCCCATCAAACCTGGCCTTGAGCCCCTCCAGGGATGGGGCACACACAGCTGCGCCAGGGCCTCACCACACCCCGAGTAAATAATTTCCTCCTAACATCTGACCTAAATCTCTGCTATTTTAGTTCAAAGCTGTTCGTTCCCCTTTGTTCTATTGCCGTCTACCTGAGTAAAGTGGCTCTCTCTCTCCTGCTTGTAAGCTTCCCTCTAGTACTGGATGGCCCCAGTGAGGTCTTCCCTGGAGCTTTTCCTTTTCCAGGCTGAACAAGCCCTGCCCTCTCAGCCCGCCTTCATAGAAGTGCTCCAGCCCTCTGAGTGTCCTCGTGGCCTCCCCTGGACCCACTCCAGCAGCTCCACATCTCTCTTGTGCTGGGGGCCCCAGGCCTGGATGCAGCATTCCAGATGGGGCCTCAAAAGGTTGAAGCAGAGGGGGACGATACCCTCCCTTGCCCTGCAGCCATCCCTCTTGTAATGTAGCCCAGGATGGATTTGGTCTTCTATGCTGCAAGCACACATTGCTGGCTCAGAATTATCATAAAATGGTTATACCCACCCCCAGTAAATGAATAAATAAAATGTAGTAAGCGGGTATGGTTTTGGCAACAGTTCCCCCAGATCTTGGGCTTGGGTTGAAAGGAACCATAAAGGTCATCTAGTATATCTTCACTAGTGCTTAGTGCTATTCATTCTGGGATTTTCCCCAAGACAAAAGTTCATAATCCGCACAGCATGTGCTGAAGGACGTTTGCACACACAAACATCCTGCAATGTGGCCGTGCAGGTCAGAGTCTCCCTTTTCCCCCAGCATTATGCTGTGTTCCTGGCTGTAGGCTCTCCCTGTCACTTAATGAGAGGCTGGGGATTTGAACATTTTACAAGGCTTCCTGTGATCAAAGCCTTGGGCCTCTTTCTATGTAAAATGAGCAATTTTTTGAAAGAGCCACTGTGATTTGAAGTGTTTGTGGAACACAGGCTCTGGTAACAGGGAAACTAAGTAGGTGAAACAATGGTGTCTACTGCACTTAGATTCTTTTCCATTTATATTAGGCTTATAATTTAGGATGCTCATACAAAACAGCTAATCTAACCTTGTATTCACTTTGGAGTTTGATATGGTCTATTACTGAAATATATACAGAAAACAACAGCAGACCTCCTCCCCAAGGCAACAATAGATCTGACTAGCTAATAGTTTTCTAGCCAAAGCATATCAGATCCTCAACACAGCATTAGGAAGTTACCCTATGCATTTTGCAGTGATTATATCTGACACAGCTGAATAAAAAAATCTGACACAGGTGAGCAAAACAAGTGCCTCAATTACGTGAGAGCAACATAAGGTAGCAGGCTCTCTGTTCCTTCCCTGGTGAAAGAACGGGTTTTCTTGGAGTGCAGGAAGCAAGAGGCCGAGAGGAAAAAAAGAATATTAAGAAAATATTAAGAGAATCTGAGAATAAGCTGACACTTACTTATTTGTTCCTCACTTCAGCATGTAACAAGTGAGCCAATAGTTATTCAGGTTTAGCTTTTTCAGGCCTATTCTATACTCAGTATAAAACTTGCAACAAAGCCTTCATCAATGTGCTTACTCATTCTCTGTGTAAAAGACTGTGGGTGGTGAAATCACCAGGTGAGCCTGATTAGAACCATTACAAGCAATTAATGCAATCAGGGCTCTGATGCTGGCGTCTTATTTTGCCTGTTTGCTTTGTAGAGTCACAAGTTCTCTTTATTTCACGATGTTGCATGCTAATCCTGTTACCTTTGGGTGTAGGGAGGAATTTGGTGGAATGCCATATAGGTGCCTCTGAAGGGCACCTACCTGATCTGCAAGCTGCTAGGAAATGTGCTTCCACTGTGTGATGCTGTGTGTGTTCCTGGGTGTAACCAAATGTGTATCTGCAGTACACTCAGACAAACACCTGCTATGAGCCAACCTTTGGTTACTGAAGAAAGTACTGGTAGGTCTGTTGGATGTGTGAGAGCATCTAAATGTTGTGAAAGGCATAGTTGTTGTTAATGGAGGTCTTTCATTTTACTTGGAGGTCAGTCATATCGGTGAGGAAAACGTGTTCTGGTTCACGTGTTCTACACAGCAATAGTGATACTGTTTTTCTGCTCCATTTTGTGTCTGAAAGTTGGAAGTACAGCCGTGCCCAGAATTACATCACATTATCTCTCACCTACCTGTTCTATTTTTCAGCCCGACTTGTTTGAATAATGTAATACTCTAATATGGGTAAACGTGTCTAGAAAAAAATGCATGTTATAAGAGGTTGTGATTCTTCACAGGTAACATTACATAAAGCCTTCTTTAGGAAGTATGCGTAAGCTGTGTTTCAATTTAACTTGTAACAGTGTATAACAAAATTACAGCATGTGTACTTTATCTTAGCATTTAGTTTGCCTTTTCTAACAGCAAAATCTATATAGAAATATATGTTAGTAGAGAAAATATGCATGTAAAAATCTTTCTATATAGAAATAATTGGTATCAAAGTTTCTGCCTTTGTTCTAGTTGAAAGCTTTCAGTTGTCTCAGGTAGATTGACACAATGTTACATCATATTATGCTTCTGGGATGTACACAGCAATGAAACACTTGAATTGGGAACTAGAGGGAATTTATGATCTGCATCTCCTTTGATGTCCTGTTGCCTGGGCTCTAGAAGGTCTCTGTACCTTCTCTGTAGGGCTGCTTATCCTCTTTCATAAACCTCCCAGAGCCTGAATAAAGGGTAGGTAGTTAGCTTTGCAGGCATGAAGGGGGCTCTCTGCTATTGGGCCAGGTACTCTGTTATTAGTGTTGAAAGTGACCTCAACAGCATAAAAAAAAAAAAAAAAAAAAAAAAAAAAAAAAGTAGAAAGAAGAAGGAAAAACTACTTGAAACAAAGAGAAAATAAGAGACTTCCTAAGAAGTATCTTTGTCTCTTTATTGTCAAACACAACAGTGCCTTGTAGCCACAAGCCACAACATATGCTTTTAAAGGTTTCTTCTGTTTGAGGTCTCCCTCAGCATAATTGATACAAAGGAATTTACCATAAAATGAGAGAAAACCCAACCTCTATGAGCAGAAAATACATGTGATCTTATTCAAAGAATATATCCTGGTGGTTTTTGGTTTTGTTTTTTGTTTTTTTTTTTGTTTTGTTTTGTCTGAGTGCAATTTTCTCAGGATCTTCTCTGTGTCTTATGATATTTTTTGAATATTGGACGTGACTATTTTAAAAGGTGTTATAAACTCTGCTTAGTATGAAATATCAAACTCATTATTGTTTGACTCTTGCCTTTGAGGATTTAATTCTCCCTTGTTCATAGATGTAACAACTAAGTTATACAGTTTTCTGTCACTAAAAAAATTGATATTCCAACAGATCTTCCCATTACCAGAGACATTATAAATATAAATTGTATCTGAACAAATATTTCTAATAACTTTGAATTAAGTTATCACACTGGAATTAAACCATTGCTTTTAGTTACCAAAATAGTGATTTCCAGTAGATATTTATGTGTGCAATTAGTATATTGAACAGCTCCCTTTCTGTGGGATAATTATTTGATGTTTATTTTTTTCTATAGCTCATGTTGGCATTTCTGTACAAAGTAACATCAAATGGGAAAATGTCATAGGTACAGTGTAAATTTGATAGATCTGATTCCCCAGTGTCTTGTTCTCTTTATGGTAGTTAGTAAGAATGGTCGTATTTTACATCCACCTCCCACAGGTTTGAATGTCTTCTCAAGGCAGAAGTGATAATCTGTATTCTCATTTGAAGGCAAATTGAGTGGTTTATTTTAGAAATTTCATTGGACCTGGAGGAATTAAAGATGTTACTGAGGAAATAAGCTACTGCCATTCAAGGAGGTCTACTAGAGAGACTTTGTGACAGATATGTGATGAAGGCAGAGAATGAGTAAGACCCAAGAAGAACAAAGGCAGTAAGAACATAACAGAAGATTTGGATGGGTTATTTGTATTGGTATTCATTACTGAGGATGTCATTTTGGGAGTTTCTGGTCCAGTATAATAATTGTGGAGCAATTGTCTCAAACTGAAAAATTAGTAATTTTCAGATTGAATTAATAAAGTAAATAGTACCAGGGCTAGGTGGTGTTTTAAAGGAACTGAGGTAGGGAATTTCTGAGCAGTGATCTCTGGTATGTTGCCTACTCAGTCTCTTTTCTAATTATCAGAGGCTCTGATTTCATAAATGACCATTTTAACTCTGATAATTAGAAATGAATTGCTTAGTCTGACTTCTGTCCATGATGAATTGGTTAGCAACATAGAAACATTGTGTGTATATGTATATATAATAAATTAAAATTAGTCCTCTCTGGAGGTAAACAATAAGCTCATAGGTATGTTGGCTTTTTGAGGAAGTCTGTAACTATTTCTCTGATCTGGATAGTGCTCCTTGTTCAGGTAAAAGTTAACTTTTTAACAAAATCTTGAACCAAATTCAAGTGACTTAAAGAAATCAAATCACCATCAGATGTATCTTTTGAGGCTTAAAAGAGTGGGGTAGGAAAAAAACCCAGTGGAAAACAAAAGCAGAATTATGAAATTATGAATGTGGGATCTTTTTTTTTTTTTTTTTTGCAGTGGAGGGATTCTATCTTTGGAATCTCTCAGGACCTTGTTTTGTTCCCTTGCTTTTCAGCAGATTTGTAAATAACATGAAAAGGGAAGGAATATTGGGGTGACAACCGAAAATGATATAAAATTGCTAAGGATAGTAAAGCCTAAAGCTGATAGCAAAGTGTTGCAGAAGGATACAATGATACTACGTGACAAGTAAATGGAGCAGGATATATAATTTAGCATTGACACTGCTTTGGATGATAAATGAAAAATTACACAGTGACAACCTATATAACTAAAGAGATGTTTGATGTCACTAATCAAGAATGAGATTATGAGACTATTTTCACTTCAAAATATCAACTCAATATTCAAGTAATAAAAAAGAATGTTGGGAATTATTTAGAAATGATAAGATCTGTGAAAACCATGAAACATTCCTATGTTTGTTCAGATCCATGGCACGCTGATTTGATTTCCCCAGCAGTTTTCTTTCCGTAACTCAAGAAAGCCACAGGTGAGGATGCTGTGAGTGACCAGAGACTCTGAATTGCATCATATGAGAAGAGACTAAGCTGGCTAGAAACTAGGGGAGAGGAGAAGCTGAGAGAGATGGTAGATACTAATTTAAACAATACAATGAAATCACAAATCAGACAAACATGAATGAGACAGGATTGTTCAGTATTTTTCACTGCATAGGAATCTGTGATACTAAATAGATTCTGAACAGTGGATTTCAAGCAAACAAAATAAAATTATTGTCTATGCAAATACAGTCTGCAGGATTTTTGGGATCCCAAAAGTACAAATGACTTCAAAAAAGGGTTGAATAGTTCAAGGATAAGAGATCCTTTAACTGCTGTTGTCTCTGTTTTGTTAATTAAAAGTTTGAGTGTGGGAGGCACTTGATTTATAGTAGATGCTAACATGTTAACATGGAGTCTGCTCTACAAAGCTTTAAAGAGGACTGATTCTAAAACTTCATAAAAAAGAAACCGCTTTCAACGCTCAAATGGGGATGGATGCAACTTCTGTTATTATTAGTAACAGACTGTGAGGTTTAGATCAACATGTTTCAATGCTCTTATCAGCCCTCCAAAAGAAAGAATTTTTTCTAGGATCCCTATTTACTGTAATGTGGCCTTTGGTCGAAATCCTGGAGTATTTCTAAGCTCTGTACAATTGTTTACAGTAGATCACGTCTGTTAATTATGAAACAGGCAATGAAGTCAGGATTCTTGACTGGAGAACTGCCACGTGTGAGAATTTACTTGTAGAATTTCTTCTGCTTATGTGATCTTGTACTTATTCATTTTAATGCGAAAGTCTAGAAGGTTGAGAGTCCTGTAGTTGATTAATTCCAGGATGATGTTATATTTATATTTATTTTTATTTTGCAGAATTAATAATAAAATAATTCAAGTTGGTTAAAATCTGGGCAATGCTGGTATGCTTGTGTTGTTCGGTGGTAAATAAAAGCATTTATGGAGCTCAGCTTTGTAGATTACCCTGAGTGGTAAATCTTAGCAGTTATTTAATGTCTCAGCTTGAAAACGTTAATCTGATATTGGTGAGAATCTTTTAAATGCTTGCATTTCTGTGGAATGCTGATGTTTTGCAATCCAAAGTCCCATCAAGTTTGTGCAACAGAGAATACAGATGCAATCTTCTGAGCATTGCAGTAGTCTTGGAGGAATGGTCATCCAACTGGAGTGTCAGTAAGCTTTGTGTCTCCTCATTTCCTTATTAAATAGTTCTGGGAATTGAGAGCCTATGTATGGGATTCCCACTATAAAGAGAAAAAGCACGAGTATTTTTACGACTTTCTGATAGTGATGCTTGACTGTGTAAAGTTTAGCCTAATATCAACATTTGCTTAATGTGCTTAGAATTGAAAAAATACAGTGGAGTTCTTAAATTGGCTCTTGCAAGAATTTATTAAATTAAAAATGTCTGTACTGTTTATTACCAGAAATATCACATCTCCTCTGTGCAACCTCCGCTTTACAGCTCTCACCTTCTGCTTCCAAATCTTGTTATTTTAATGTATTTTCACTTTACCGAGGCTGAAAATCTTTTAAGAAAGGATACATAGTAGGTGTACTTTATGGAAATGGACTATGCTGACTGTAAAGAATCTCAGTGGAAGAATTTACAGTGTAGCTTAGCTTTTTAATGTAATAACATCCCAGACAATTAAAGACTTCATAAACGTGGTAAGAAAGCACCTGCAATTGCAAAGAAGCTGTGAAGGTGATGTGTTGAACTTACTGCAGCTTGTCCACTTTAATGGACATCATTTCTATATAGAAAATATATAGAAAATGGCAAATGTAGATGTTTTTGTATAATTCAAGTGCTATGTGAATAGGAAATGCAGAAATAGGCTTGTATCTTTTTTTCTTCATTTTCTTGGTCTTTACATTATTACACAAAAATCAAAAGTGACAAAGAAAATTCAAGAGGATTCTAGTTCCCATGTTACTTTGGTCTTTGACCCGTACCAGTTCCCATGGGTAGGAGAAGCATTTAGATGTACTTGGTTATCCCTGGAGTTAGATCCAAATATTGAGCAGATCAAGCTTTTGAGTTTTGTAGCATGGCCGAGAGCCTGGAATTGTGATGTATGCCTGATCAGCTAGGTCCCTGGCTGCAAATAACTCTACTCTCTGGTTTCCTTAGGTATTCTAGAACATAATTCTCAGAGGCACAGGGTACCTAACAAGCATGAGATACAAGGAAAGATTGGGTAGATTTATCCAAAAGAACAAGACTGAATAACAGCTGGATTTATAGCTGGGATAATATTTCAATACCCAATTTTTAAGTATCTTTTGTTTGTTATTAGAGAAAGATCACTGGGCTTTTTAATTCCCCAGAGAAGCTGAGGAAAGATGACTGGGAGCTTTGGTTTATCACCTGCTGGCCCTTAGCAGACTCATAGTCAAGTGAAAATCATTTCAATCTTAGTAAGCAGGGAAGTGTGTCCGTCTATGAATCACTGTTAATTTACTGCTCGTTATCACATTTTATATGCTTAGATTACCTATGTAGTTTAGGAGAGTGGTTTATAACATTCCCATAGTTTAAGTATATCTGGCTAAATAATACAAAAGCTAGTGGTTTGAAGATGTTCTTTAAAAGTCATTAAAATTTAGGGCTATTAATAAGTGACAGAGGTGAAATTTGATCAGGAGAGATGCAGTTTGAAGAGACATCGTTTGTTTATAAATATTATGGGGGGATATATCAATGAGGTATAAGATACCAGCATGAAAGAAAGATTTTGCGTATGCTGGTGATTTACTACCAGTCATCAACTAAAATGTAGTTTGAGTTACATCAGTATGTCAGATCAGATGGATAAAATATTTTTGTCAGTAAATCTGATCTTCCCCTTTCCTGCTGAAGCTGGGGCTGAAAAGCAAGGATGGCATCAATAGCGTGGTGGCTACCAAACCTCTCCATTAGCTCAGGCAACAGTAGCTGCAGATGACTGTGAAAGGCATAAAGCCAGGCCTACATTGCTCTTTCTTTGTAAAGAACGTGGAGACCAACCATAGATCTAGCCCGTAGGCTTAAATTCTTCTCTATTACATTCTTCTCTATAATGCTGTTTTGCTGTAGAGATGCTTAAAACCCGTCCTTACTGACACCATACACACTGCTCTTAGTTGTGTATGTACCAACATTGCTAGATTTTTATATCACTGAAAATGTCCCACATAACCTCCTCTGGCAAAGAATGAAAACAGCTGCTGAAATACAGACTAATTTAACAGCAAACAATCCATCTTGTAAGAACAGAGGTCTGTGGATGCTTTCCTTTCAGATGGCATTTTTGTTTTAGAGACACATACATATCACAGAGAAGCCAATGATCATCATGTTAAAAACATTTGTTTGCTTTCCTGAAAATTTTGTAATTAATTTATGTACCTACTCATAGATGTATTCATTTAGATGTACTTAGATTCAAAATGTCAGATTTTTTTATTCTCCTATCCAATTACTCACGTGTACAGACTTAAAACACAAATAGAGAAGAACAATCAGGGCTGTCCTGTTATGAATGTGGAATCGCTCTCTCCCACACAGTGCTGATGTTTTATTTTTTATCAGTTTTGAAGAATTTTCTGAATTCCAACACTTTATCGAGCTTAGCGTATCATTTCTAACAGCTCTATTTTCATAATCCTTTCTTAAAAAAGTTCAGCTTCGTGTGATTTCATTTGTTCTCATTTACAGAACTCAAAACAATCTGTTGTATTTTTCTGTCTTCCAAATGTTTTGGGAAATAACATGCTGTAGTATAAATCACAAAGCTAAAAGCCTTCAATAGGCTGCTAATTTGCCCCTGAAAACACACTTGTTTTTAATTTCTCAATCTATACTTTTTTCTAGTTCTTCTCTGGATATTCTTTCTTTTTTTCTTATTCTGCTGCTCTTCCTTTCCACTGATTACATCCAAATGTGGCTGGGGTAACAGCTGATTCTTTTCACAGGAAAAGACATCAGATTTTGGATAAAAATAAGGTTCCCAAAGAATGGAAATATGACAACCCATTAATAGAAATGAAATCTGAACTCGCAGTCATCTGACTCACATCTCAATTATTTTTGTCAAAGTTAGAGTTCATGTTTTGCTGATCTCTGTGGGATATTAGGCATAATCTACTAGAAATTATGAAGAATAATTACAAAGTAGACTGGAAACTGCATAAAGTGAGTTTTTCCAAGCTTAGCAGATTGTTGAGTAGTAGAGCCAAAAATGTTGGAATCATAGAATAATGGGATTATAGGCTTTCATGCATTTCAGTAATACATTACTGCTACTCTTTTGGACAGTCCTTCTCAGGGGAGCAATTACTGACATGAAAATACCACTAGGAAGTGGGAATAAATGCAATATATCTATGAATGGTAATTTTCATTAAAGTAGCATTCAGAGTTTACTGCAGGATTGCAAATCTGGGTTACAAACTCCATGGCAATTCTGAATGACTTTTGATATATGATTCTAAAACTTATTTGGTCTTTCTCATGAGTCATATGTGAATCTAAAATCACTGGGCTGCTTGCGTGAAAACTTAGTTTTAAAGTTAATACCATAGGAATCAACTTTTTGTCTGTTTCAGTCTCAATTTTGAACACTGTTTTACTGTTAATCTTGCATTTTCATCTAGTTCTTTTTTTTTTTTTTAACCAGATTACATTTTGAGTCTCTTGGTTGTGACAGTGTCCTGATGAATATCAGTCATAAGGAAAAAAGAGTCTGTTGTACACAACGTTGGAAACTATTTGAAAGATAATAGCATCTTTCACTGCTGGGTATTATTTGATTGCCAAAGTGGAAAAGAAATGTTGACCTTGTGGGTATCATGGAATAATTGCTTATTGCATTAGGCAGACTTGCACTTTCCTTTGAGATACAGTAAAAACAGAATGTCAGTCCTGATGGTCCAGGAGTCTGATCTGCCATGACAACTCTTTCTCTTCTGCTTCATGTGACCTGTCAGTGTCTATACTGGGAAGAAAAGAAATGTATCTATTGGTGACTGAAGGCTAAGGCATGTGGAAAGAGATTTCTAAAGGAACAGTTTTCCTTTGTCAGTATGCAGGGAACAACCATTGAGGAAGTGGAGCAATGCGTGACAACCAGTTATTGGGGACAATTTACCAGAACAACTAGAGTTGGGTTATTTATTTACTTAACTATATAAGAAGCCCTGCTATATGAAATAAATACGACAGCTATTTTAGGGAGACAAAACTTCAACTAAGAAGCCGTTCTGGGTTGAGGTAATTCACTGATGAGCTGTAGTTATACAGTTGATAACAATTTTCTTTGCTTCACTGAAAATGCTTCTAGAATACAGGAAAAGAAAGCTTAGCAGGTCTTAATAGTGTATTATTTGAGAAAGATGCATTTAGCAAGCATGGCAACTGCTAATGTAGGTAGAGTCTGGTGGACATGGATGCTTATCTCTGGCAAGAAATGTGATGGGTATTTGTAAATGGAATATGATTGCATAAACATACACATAGATGACTTCTGTTTTTGAAGAGCTCAGCTCTGTGAGATACTAAATGCTGTAAGGTCCTGTCAACTCTCAGAGCAGAGTTCAGCAAGGACTTCATAGGATTTGCATCGGTGGTATTGTCTGATAAAAAATATATATTTTGTGTAAGTCTCCCACACCCAACAAAAGCAAAAGGCTCCATACCTTTCTTGGTGTATTATTTCTTATTTAGGTTGGATGTCAGTGGGAAGTTTTTCTTATAAGAGTGGTGAGATGCTGGAACAGGCTGCCCAGAGAGGTTGTGGATGCCCCATCCCTGGAGGTGTTCAAGGCCAGATTGGATGGGGCCCTGGGCAGCCTCTGGTCTAGCATTAAATGGGAAGGTTGGTGGCCCTGCCTGTGGTGGGGGGTGTTGGATCTTTGTGATTCTTTAGATCCCTTCCAAGCCAAGATATTCTGTGATTATTCACACTACTTGATAGTGTGGAGTCAAATCCAATTCCAGCATTTCAAATTAAACAAACAAAAAGCTCATCGTTGTTATACTTCTTGTTATACCATTGTTATACCTGATTTTATTTTGAAGTGAACAATTTTCTCTGTAAATAGAGCAGAATTAATCTAACATCAGGTGCTGCATCAGATATCACGTTTCTTAACAGCTTCCAACTTGTGTTATCTCCCCTGATTTGAGGGAAAAAAAATGGAGTCTTCAACAACAAGAATAAATGTCTGAAAAAAAACATTGCAGATACAAATACTGGTGAGAAGTGATTTTTATTTAGCACTTTAGTGTTACTCACTTTTCAAAAAGCCAAAAATGTTCTAATCTATCACAAGAGATTTCCACCAGATACCCCCTGTTGATGTGACAGTTCATTTCCTTTTGCACTTCAGTTGCTTCAGCCAAATAGTTCATACTTTGTCCTGTCATGTCCAACTGCAGCTTCACTGACTTCGTAAACAGAACATGCCATTGCCTGTTCTGGGAAAGCTTATGTGCCAGAAATGATGCTTAAGACGGAAGATTTGATTTCAACTTGTTGTGGCATGTATTTGGCATGATTTCATAAAAAAAAAAAAAAAAAAGATAGCTCTATTCTGACATAAAGAATATTACGATTTTCTTTCCAAGCGTGTACATTTGAAATTGCACTAAATGAGGCAGTTCTACAATATTTACTTCAAAATGAATGTTTTTACAAATAAATAATACAGGTGTTTGGATAATATCTAACACGTACCATCAAGGATTGCTTTTATTCTTTCTAGGTTTTTACATAACAAAAAAGTCTTTTCATATATTATTAGAACTCTTTACTAATCTTTTTTATCACATTACCTCAATGCAGTAAAACCACTGTTACACTATGAACATTTACTTCTGTATTTTTGCTTGGATTTGGGATAATAGAATTGCTTGTATGGGGCTGAATACTGATGTAGTTTGGATTCTAGAATAATGGAATTTGATGCTTACCTGAAGCTATATATGTGACCTTTATTAAATCAGTTTGATCCTGGCCCAGCAAAAAGCAGACATTTGTGCAGTGAGAAACTAATATTCATGTACTTGAAATCCTGTCTTTTAGGCATTCCTCTCACATGGTTGTTACCTGCACAATGCCTTTGTTCCTCTCTTCCTCTTACCTTAGTTTTTTGTAGGTTAGACATGAAAGCCAGAAGAGCTTTCAACACGTGTAAAGTATGTAACACACAGAGTTGCTTGTTGGCTTCAAGGAAGTGCTATTACACATCCTGCTCATTGTAATCCCATTGACCTTAAAGTGAATGTTTGCATGAATAATTGAGCTTTGAATGTGTATTCACATAGATAGAAAAATGATACTGCCCTGGGAAAAATGAATGGGTCCTCCTTTCTTTCTGCATGTGCCTTCTTCATTGTGGTAGATTTGCTTCCTTAATGTTGCTTTTTCTTCCCTGACTTCAGTGACAATGAGCTTATTTTTTTTTTCCCAGGTATCTGAAGCAACCAATGACAATAGAAGTCAAATGATGACATGTAGAATTCTATTAGAAGCCACAGGAACAATTCCTTGAGCTCTCCATTGGCTTAGACTGTATAAGTAACTTGCCAAAAGACATCTAATTAACTGCTTTAAGTGTGAAATCATCTACAGCAGTAGCATCTTGTTGTATGTATGCTTCATTATCTCAACAAACACATTGCTTTAGTGCTTTATTGTGTTAAGGGTGTATGTGCAATTCAGACCATCATAAACCTGAAGATATAAAAGAATTAGTGAATAAGTTGTCTGAATATATACATAAAATTTTATGTGCTATGAAGTATTTTTTATAAAAGTGAAAGAAAATAGAAAAATCAAGCAGTGCAATCCTGTTCCCAGCTCTGTTAAGAAGAGAGGTGGTCCAAACTGTCACTGAAGTGCTGACAGTTCATGTTTACATATTTAAATTCTGCTTATGGTTTCAGTTTTTTAAAGTACTTTTACAAAAAGCTTCCCCTTTTAATGCTGTCTACTGTGCATAAACATCTATATGTATAGTATACCTTTGTACGATATAAGAAACTCTCTACTCAATCACTATATTTACAAGAAGAGCTTAGTGACAGCATTTGCTGGGTCAGTTTCTGTTTTCCTGCAGTTGTCTCTTTGGGGCAGGATGTGTGGTTACCAAGGAGAAAGGAAGTAACTTCCAGGAAACAGTCACAGCTTCAAAGAAATCTGCAGTGCTAAGAATTGCAGATCTAAACACTGCTTTCTTCTCAGTACAGATGGAGAATTCTCATCTTACGGTCATTTTCAGCAGTCCTCTCAATGTGCAGAAAATTGGCATTTTTGTGGTTTGGGTTCTGGCACTATGTTATGAGAAAAGCAATATTACTGTATAATAAGAAAAGTGTATGAATGCCGTTGCTGCAGACCTGGAAGAAGCTTGAGAAAGGGCATGTTAGCATAATATAAACTTGCTTGTTAGGTAATTTTAAAATTGGTACCAATGTGGGAATTATAAACATACTTGGGAAGTGGTCTAGAGGACCACAGTTGTTATTACTGGGAGATTATGCTTCTGGAGAAGGAATAATAACAAGGACTCCTCAGTGGAGATGTTAACAAATTCTATTTCATATTCTTGCTAATAACTAAATGGTAAAATGATGCTCCAAAGATAGAAAAGATTGCACTCCCCGAAGGGTCTCATGAATGTATGAGAAAAGCTATTCTATCCTACCTGTAAAAACTGTCAATTTAGTGATATAGAACACAATATCTGTACCAGATACAAGAATATTTGCTATAAACTGGGAAATTACCTGTCCACAATGACAGTAACAGGGGAGAGGGGAGACTCAATTACTAGTAGCAAAATGACTGAGCTGACTGCATGAAACAGCCATGGAAAGAAATAGCTTTGAATTGGGTGGGTAGAAATGAGGATTCATGTATTTGTCCTACAAATACAGATACTGTATACTGTTATCTCTGTATACAATTGCTTTTGTTTAAAAAAAGGTGAATTAACACTGGAATGTAAGACAAAAAACTACAAGGACAAGCAGTCTAAAATGAAGTCTCTTTGTCCTAAGAAAGAAGGAATAGTATAACTTTGTTTAGCCTAATAATGCCAAGTTTTAGACGAAATAAAGTTAATACAGATGTATCTGTTGAAAAATAGCAGGGATACCCTCTCCTCCCTCCCTCTCCTGGCTGAATAATTAAATGTGAAAATAAATTGGATCACAGTTGCCTTTAGTCAGGAAATCAGAAACATCTAAATGTTAGAGGTTTGAGGTTCTGCAATGTTCTTCCGGGAAAAATACTGAGTAAAATTCCTTTCTCCCCTGATGATTTCAGGGAAGTTGTTTAATCAGGCTATGAAGGTGCTCTGTGACATAGCTGGCTATAGCAGGGAAATTTGGAAAGTCCATTCAGTAGCATCTTCTGACAACCAGAAGCAGGTATGCATGCTACCAGGTGTAGGGAAGGTATTTTTACTATTTCACAGAATGGTGTCATGCTGTCAACATTTTATCTGTAATGAAAGCTCTCATCACTCAGAAGTCTAAGAAATGGTAGTTTCGGTATTCAGTTTTCCACCACTTGGAGGTGTGCCCTATGGAAACTTTTAGCCTAAAAAGTGAGTTTAAATACTATGTCATTTCTCATTTTTCCTTTTTTTTTTTTCTGAACATTTTGGCATTTTCACTCTATAAGAGACAGTGATACACAGTGGAAGATGTGAAGTCCATATTACCAAGAAGTTAACTGCAGCTTAGTATTGTAGTCACAGTTTTCCTTGGAAGCCTTCCTTAAAAAGCACAAGGCTTTTTATGTAGAAGTCTCTTCCCTGTATCATCACTCTTGGTAATGTTCTGAAAGTAACACATACTTAAATAGAGGCTAAAAGTACTTACAACTCCAAGGTGACTAAATACAAATGCTCTTGGCTTACTGTCTTATGTCTGCTTACTTAATTTTGTTCTTCTTGCCTTTAAGACATCTTTGGCATGAGAAGGAGAGTTCCAGAACTGATAGCATGTCTGGATTAAGGTCTTAGTCAAGTAGCACTTTGAATATATGTAGAAATTATCTTCAGTTACATAAAGGAATCAGGGAAAGCTTAGGAGTGACAAGGCAAAGAAATGATGTTTGTTGTTTGTTCTTTCTGCTCACTATTAAAATTAGCTGTTTGTTTTCTCCTTTTTTCCCTCTCTATTAAGGTTAGCTAGGCAGATTGTAATGTAAACGTTTTCTGTTTTATTAAGATGCTTGTGAAAGTTTTCATGAGTCTATGTCTGAGGAACATAGAAGGTGTCTTTGCAGGTCCTTGTCATGAGAATCTGCGATTCTTCATTTGCTGTTTTCCTCTGTCAGGCTATCATGTACGACAAGAGCCAATTCTTTTGCTCTTTATTTAAGTTGGACTTATGGATGTCAGTGACTTGTCACCCACTGGGGAAACTTGCTCTTTAGGTTAAGTTGCTAATAGCAACTTTGAGTTGAGAGAGGTTTTCCTAATATATATTTCCTAATATATTTTAATAAGTAGTTTAGTTTAATAAAGTGGTGTACTTTTGCAAGGGGTGAAAGAACCCTTATATAGACAGGTGAAGTTTTTTAAAATACAAGCTTTATTGTTAAGTAAAAAAATACAGTGGCTGTAATCATGAAACGCTCTGCTAAACAGACAAAAATGGACTTGTAACCAGGTCTTTGGGAGGTCATAACTCAAGTTACATTTATTATTCATATCATAATAAAGGCTGGGATCTGCATTTGGAGATAAATATTTCATTGTGCTAAACTCTGCATAGATTCTGTTTCTCAACCACACTTTAATGTGAAAGTGTATGCAACATATGCAACACAGAAACAATGGGATTTCACTGTAACAATGAGCAAATTGATATCATAGCTTCAGGACTGTGAAGACAATATGGCAGCATTGAGATCTGAATTTCAATACTTCAGGATGTCATCTGTCCTGTTGGTAATGTATCTTTATTTTACAGAACTGAACAAAATGATGGGCAGGTGCAAACACATTGGGTGTTTTCAAACAGATTGTCTGCAGAATCCCTGTTCCTTTTAGGTTGGGTTTGGTAGACAAAGTTCCCATGTATTGGCTTTGTTTACAATCAATATTTAGCAGTCACTTAGATGAGTTTTCTGTCTTTTTGAATCTTTCTTATATCTGAGATAGGTAAGGCAGAAAGATGTGCACTGCATAATCTGAATCACTTGCTCGTGTCATGATCTCTTGACTTGAGTGGCTAAAAACTGCCGCTGATATAATCTGGCAGTCAAACAATTTAATTCCTGTCATTCATTTTGTGGCCTGCTGGGTGTTAAATGCACATGGAAAAATAAGAATGAAAGGCAATAAAAGCTCTTGTGTCAGTTCTGGTTGGTTGTTTCTATTCCTTTCAGCTGCTGCTCTGAGTACCTTAGCTTAGTATTCAGCATAGGCAGCAGAGACCTGTAATCTAGGATACATGACAATGGAAGATTAGTAATCTACAAGAAGCACAGGACATCACCAAGCGTGTATTCTGTCTATATCAATTAATATAGGAAAAAAAATTACAAAGAAACAAAATACTGTCTCAGTTTTGCTTGGGAAAGGCAAAACTTCTGCTTTGGGCAAGGTGTGTCAGTAACCTGATCTTTGTTTCTTTTAGTGGACTTGGGACATAATTTGAAATTGTCAGGCCTACTAAAACACAGTAGTCTGTCTAGTCTGTAGGCAGAGATGTGAGTAGCTGAAACATTTCTATTTGAGTAAACAAAACTGCAGTTTTACTGTCCCCATAGTAGGAGTGGTGGCTTGGGAAGGGAAGGTTCAGTTCACAGTACCGTCTGGTATTAAGGTGTTCCTTCTATTGATGGCAGGGGAGGCAGAGATTACTTGGGCAGGAAAATGAACTCCTCTCTTAATTGCTGCACTTAGTGTTTCTCTGGGGCACTTATTGCACTAGAAAGTTCAAGCCATAATCCAGGAAATACAGGGATATAAATAAATCTCTAGAGAAAAGTTTTGTTACTATTGTCTGCAAATTGCACTATTATCCATAAATGGAGGCAGCAGATGGAGGATGTGTGGCTGAAATACTTTGTTTTAGTGCCATTTATGCCTATTTTTTTTTTCCAAATTCTTGTAGTGATAATTTCGAGGAGCTACTATGAATGTGTCAGCAATTACCAGATATGGATTTGACTAGGGTGGGAAGTGATGTTAAACACTGATCACCTGGCTATCAAGTATTTACAGTTTGAGACAGTGATGATTTTTTTCCTAAAGCAGAACGTGAAGACATGATACATGACATTAAGTACTCAAATGGCCATAGCACCTCTCCACATTCTCACTTTAAGAGCTCTTGCTTCAGTTCACACAGCTACATATTTAACTAGCTGTTATTAATCACATAAGTTATATTGTGCTTTTTCACTGTTTTTTTTCGAAGAAGAGGCATAACCACGTGCCTCCAGAAAGTTTATTTTGCTGAGCTGATGGCTGCAATTTTTTTTGACTTATCAAAACATCTGTGGCTTCAGCACCTGCAAGCTGTCATTGACTGGCGTCATGAAATACACAGGGGTGATAACATCGACTTTTTCTTGTTGTTTCTAGTTTGCAAGCAGAGCTCATGTGTTCTTGCACATGTCCTGTAATATTTATACCTTCTCACAACTATAGAAGTTGTTTTCAGTTATATCAGACATGCTGGTTTATGTACGATTGGCGTGAAGCCTTTTGAGTAGTCTTTTGCAACTATTTCCAGTTTGTTTGTTTTTTCCCTTGTAACAAACAGAAAACAGAGCAAACAATTTCCAAGCACGCTAAATGTAGCAAGGCCATCTGTTGTCTATCCTAGAAACTATCCTAGTGAGAGTGGTGTTTTTTCTGTTATGTCTCCTGAAACTAGAACATGCTTAAATTTCTTTTTTTTTTTTTCATCTTATTTACTTATTTAAAATCTCAAGTGATTTCTAATACCTGTATTTTCATTTTGAATATATGTAAAATGTAATTTCTGAGGGTCATTATTGTTGCATCTAGGAAAGGATATAGAGGCTGGAAAAGTGGGCCATGGGGAGGGAAGAACAAGATAAGTGTCACTACTCTGGTCTGTAAAACTCTCTAGTTTCAATTTCTTATCTGCTTCACTTCTGGTAAAATGTCACTGTGCAGAAGCTGAGGAGACAGAATGCATAGTACTTTATTCTGAGTTAATGGGCTGGTGGAATCTGAAACTGCATCATAAGTAATAAAAATATTTTTTTTTTCAGAAGCATCAATTACAACTTAGTCACTCCTCGGGAAAAGAGGAAGGGAAATGGACTCAATTTTCAGGAAGCTTCTATATGCAACTACTATGAACAGGAAATGAACAGAAGAATAGAACATCTGCCTGCAAAAAGGCATCTTGGTTAACTTCTGGATCACAATGACTGCAACCCCATATAGAACTGATTTCCCCAATACATCTGAAAAGGAAACTCGAGAAGGAAAAGAAGTAGGTATGCAATTTTGGGGCTAAATGTCACAGAACACTGTTGATAAGAGACCTGGGAAAAATTTTAGACATCCTGTCATCTTGAAGGCAGTGAAATATCAATGAGGATTGAGCAGTAGAAACTGTGGCTGGAGAGGTAAAAGAATCTTTCATTCAAAGCCCTAAGATATCTTCACTATTAAAATTCAGCACGCTTTCAGAAAACAGACTGAAGGAGGAATCAAGTACAGTTTTACAACTTCATAAATTTTACCAGTCTCTTTTAAGCTCTCCATTATTATTCACTTTTCAAAGACAGTATATGGCATTACAGACTATCAAAGGAGAGGTCTGAAAAAGTAAGCTTTAAGAACCAATTACTAGGAAGCGTTACTACAAAATGTTTTTATCAGATAACTTATCAAGATTCCAAAACAGGAATTGATTCAGAGAGGATCAGAGTATCTTCACCACAACATGACAGGTGACGATGAATCACCTGTCAGAAGTCCTTAGGGAACACCTCTGTTCCTAAAATTGGTACACACGTCTGAGTACTGAGTACTAAGATGCCTGTGGCTCAACTTGGCAGAAAACTGTGTACTTATAATGCTGCAACTTCTGAATAAGTTGGGGTAAGTAATACATAGCTGTGCACCTTGGAGTTCCAGATAGTCTCTGAATAATGTCTTGTATTATACACAGCAGCAGATGTCTCTAAATGCACTGTGTGGTATCTTTCTGTCTCTCCTTTTTTTGGGGAGTGGAGGAGCGAAGTTCTGCTTGGCAAATTATTACAGGATAAGATTTTACTTTGATTTTTCAATCACTTTATTTTTGTATACATGCTTTGTTATAATGCTTGCTTTGCACAGAAAATTTCTTTTCCACTTCAGTCCCTGCTTAGTTGGCCTTGCTGTAGAAGTGTTTATGTCTGGGAAGCAGGGTGTGGTCAGTATTGCCAGTAGTTCTTCTCATAAGTGGACTTATTTAAAGGAATGCTTGCCTTCTCTAAGGGTGCTTGGACTCTGAAATCAACTAATCTCCCCTACAATATCCACAGCTTGATCCTTCAGACTAATGGTGCTCTCATGTACGTCACACTGATCTCTGAAGTTGGTATTGTAAGTCAGCCAAATTTAACCTTTAGAAGAAAGTTCTTAATAGTAAGAAGAGTGAGGTAAGAGTATGTATGAGTGAGGATGTAATTATTGTGGGGAATAGAATCAAAGAAATTAAGTGATACCCATTCCCCTATAATGACAAGCAAATTGTGTGTGACTCAAGCTACTTTCCAGTCCTTTCTATATTCATAACTTAGATGGCAGCTGTTTATTATCTTTTATTAAAAAAAAATTGGCATAAGATTATATACTTTTTTTAGAACTGACACATTAACAAATGTATGTAGCAGTTTCTGTTTCAGACAACGCAGGCTGCAGTGACTGACAAAAGGATTAATTGAAGCAAGAAAAGATAGGCTGGGAGGAAAGAATATGTGAATTAGGATTTTTTGATCCAGTTCTCCCATATCTACAAGCCACTGACAATCCCTTTGGTAGTGTGTACTGATGGGGCATGGAGGGAAGGAACACGCTGAGGTTGGCCCAAGTATTGTACTGTCTGTAAAGCCATACAGCACTAGTTGTTGGGAGAGGGCTGTGAGCTCCCCTGGAAACAGAGCTAAGGCCCTTGGAATGCTCCTAGGTGAGAGTGACTCAGCTTGTGGCCAGTGTGATGCTTTCATCTGACATACCGCTGCTTCCCTGGAGGAGACAGCAGCTGTTTCAGGGCTGAAGGTAGCCCACATGGCTGAATCAGCCATCCTGTGCCTGCCACAGACAGGCAGCAATGTCTGCTGCTGCTTCTAAAGGCTTTCGAGTGCCAGACTTATCACTGTGGCAGAAACAGGAGAATTCATTTGGAATTTGCTGCTCGGAAGGTTGGGGAGGTGTGGTGGGATGAGGGTGGGAATGGATTTGGTGGGGCTCAGACAGGCATGTCTGTGGCTAAGGCGGTAAGAGAAGTGTCTTTCTTCCCAAAGCCTGAGTTGGGCCACGCTAGCTTTGAAGGCTAAACTCCTCTTTGCAGTGTCCTGCCAAGTGTGCTTGAGGGGATGTTGTCATTGCCCTCTTCTCACATCATATGGGCCTGCAGGATTAACAATCCATACTAAAGAAGCAGCTCCAGGAGGTAAGTCTTGAAGGAACTTTGAGTTCACATGATCATACTTAAGTAAAGGCCATGGACTCAGCCCCGTGCACAATCTTCATGAAAAGAGGGGGGAAAAAAGATTTGACTCCCTGCTTTTTCCTTTCCTACAATGTGGCTAGGCTGGGAGAAACAGCTGCTAGAATGGCTTCTAGAAGGAAGAATCTACTTGTCATTCAGAGATCTCTCCATTGGCTTTTGGGAATCCTATTTTTTGTTTTTTTTTTCTGCTTTCCTACATTTGTAGTTGCTAAATGGTAGACTGTAAGAGGAGGCTGTTACACTAAGACCTGAATTTGGATGATTCATTGTGGATTTAACAAGTTCTTTTGGAAGTCATGCATCTCCTGAAGCTATAGACTGTGGTAAATAATAAGATATTTTAATTAAAAATATGAATCCAAGACAAATATTTCTCTTTTTCCATTTGCAATCCTGAATGGAAAATGAAGAATACAAATAGAAGAGAAGATGCTGTTTTCCACTTAACAACAGGGCAGAATAATTTATTCTTTTTGTTTGTTTGTTTTAATGTTAGGCTCTTATTTGATGCAATTATTTAGATTTTATATGTATTAATATTCTCCAGATATTTCTAAGCCTTTCAGCAAAGGGTTTGATTACAGATCAGTTTCAGTAAGGGCTCTGAATGTTACAAACAACAAACTTGGGCGGTGGTTGCATGAAAAATACAAAGCCCACCATCTATTAACTTCATATAGTTTTGTGTATGTGATCAACCCTAAGCGTTTGCTGTACATATAGATTATCTGTGCAGACATAAGCATACATAAAATTTGTGATGCTACATCTAATAACCATTCATTAGAGCAGAGCTGAGCCCACAGTGATAAGTTCTGCCTCTTGTAGCAACTTCAATCTTCTTTAAAGAATAATGTGAAAAATTTGAAAGGCTTGGTCTTCAGACAGAGAAAGGAAGAAATTAAAAATCTTTTTTTCTCTCTTCTCTCTCTCTCTTCTGTCTACTTATTTCCAAGGGTTCATATTCAGATTGAAACCATGAATAATCACTCCTTTCTGTCCGCAGATTGCTCTGTCCCCTACATGATGGCATCTCAGAAGCCTGAGAAAAAGTGCTTGCATTAAGTTATGCTATGAATTCTGTTGTGTGTTTTTTGTCTAAACCAAATTTGTTGGTTTCTTTTCCAAACCAGAATGTTTAAATCCTGTATAATTCATACCTCCAACAAAGCAGACAAGTGATTACTCCCTACCTAATTAAATAATTTAGAAATCATTCTATTAACTTTAAACAGTAACAGTGCCTTCTGCAAACAACAAATCTCTTTAAACTGCCTTTGGGAATATTTCTTAAAGGTTTAGCTGTGTTAGTTACTCTGAACCAAAAAAAACCCTCCCTCTTTTACTTGTAAAGAGTTTTCACATTGAGTAATACTGTAAGCTTCTTGTAATGTATGCCAAGGCTGTTTACATAGCAATGACAGAAAAGAGTTACTGTTTTCTTAACAGAAATTAAACCTGACGTGTCTGTGCCAAAAATCTATTTTACATTAATTAGACAATGTTTATTTTTTACGTAATAAAGCTACACATTACCATGTCACATTATTCTAGGGTTCAAAGACAGCTGTTTATGCCATATACTCAAAAGAAAGGCTTGATGTGATGATTTAGATAGAATTAAATACATCTTCTTTTTAGATCTTGGTCACTAAGGAATTAACTGTAATCATGTGAACAGTCTTTGTAGCATTTATATGGCCAAGCTTAAATGTTACATAGAATAATTTCATAGTATTCACTTTCATATACTTTGACACCACAAGTAATGCATGCTTAAGGATTGCTGTTTATCTTTTTTCCTACTTAATATATGCCATTCACTGGCATAATGACAGTGAAACCTAAATTTTCCAAGATTGTTAACACTAAGGCAAACTTGCCAGCTAAACTACTTCATGCTTGGCAACCCTGAGAATCTGAGCAGACAGTTTTTCCAGACATCTCTGGATTTGCATCGGGAAGCTTGAGAGCCCAGTTTTAAGTAGCCAGTAACGTAATGTTACTGGCAGCAGATAGCATATTTCATGTGTGTTTCAAAATGTATTTTATATGATTTCTTAAGCAAAATTGCTGTCAAATATTTCTCCTTTATAATTCTTCTATTTGGTCCCAATGGACTGAAATCTTGCTTCAGAAAACATACTCATCTGAAGACTTCGCATGTAACAGAATCATCCTTTTTCAGTCTGCTCTGTTTTCTGCTTTGGAAGGAAATACAGCTGTGCTGCTTAAGTCTAAAATCTCCCATTACTAAATCAATTGCATCATCCACACTGGACGTATATTTCTTTCTTCAGATATTTAATTAAATGGTTATGAATCCTTTTTCAATATCTTAAGCTTGAAATGCTTACATTTAAAGAATCTGTTTGATTTAGTACCAGGGGACTAAATGCATCGGTGACCTCATGAAAGCAGTCCCTTATGATCCCTCTATATAAAATTTGTAGTTTTCTCCTATGGACAGTTCTGTGTTTCTTCTCCATCTTAAAAATATGTACTTCATGCTCTGAGATCCAATACCGTCAGTCTAATTTTTTTCCCCAACTCATTTATCATTACTGATTCTACTGAAAATACATAAAGCAAAACAGAGTGTAGCTTGCTGTGCTAGCCCTGGAAGGTCTGACAAAGGTTAATAGCAAAAAAGTAGGGTTCTTGTCTTAAAGCTGCCTGCTCAGAGGCTTCTGTAGAGGCACAGAGCTAAGGAGTGAAAGTGTCTCCTTCATGTACTATGCTACATTGGGTGCTGTGACATGTAGTTCAAAAGAACAAGTGATGTAGTCTGCCAGTTTCCTCAGCTGTCAGAGTTAGACTTTCTATGCAATCTGTGGTGAGAAATAGTCCTGACATCAAAACTAAGCGAGCCAACCATGCTGCTCAAATTAGACACTCCAGTCTTACAGCTGAGCTCCCTCTTTATGAAGTAGATATAAATGAAATCTATAAGAAGTATATTTGTATTCTGGAGTCTGTAATTCTTAATGCCTATGCATTGCAAAGACACAACCTGCTGAGAAGTTTGTAGTTCAGACTGTTTGTGAAGTCTTCTAAACTCTAGTATTCAAACTTTTTGTGTGTGTATATCATACAGAGAGAAGAACAAAGAAATGCTGGGGAGTTGTCAACTCTGTTTTCAAGTTCTGGTATCAGTCCTGAAGTCCATATACAGGCAGGCTTCCAGTAGTTTCTGTTCATAGGATGGAATTCAATTTCAATGAAGATAAAATGCTTCTCTGATACAAATTTAATTATTTTTGAGAGACATAATGTCACCTTTCTCACTGTTCTGCTCGGTACAGCTATTGCAACTCGTGTGATTTTAATGGTATTTTGAAGTGAGCTAGAGAAGAGCACAGAGAAAATGTACATTAAATTTTAAAGTAATGTAAAAGTAATTAACGTTCACATCATTAAAAGTTACATTTGAATTTATACAGAGAATGAGAATCTCTTATCATGGAAATAGACTGTGGGTTTTGTAACATCATGAGACTTGCCTGAAATACAGTCATGGTGCAAGAATCACTTAATTTTGATTAGTTAATTTTGAGATTTTTTTTTTAATAATAATACAGATAGCTAGATCCAGAAATAGAATCCCTAGTTCCTCTTTTCTGTATTAAAACAAGTCTAGTAGAAATCCCAATCTTCTTGAGACCAGTGGGAATTTCACTGTTGGTTGCAGTACAGGTGTGGATTTGCCCCTGCTTCTTGTTGCTGAAAAAGGAATATCAGTGGCAGTGAGTGCAGAGGTTGGATCTGCCTGACAGCAGCTGCTGGAGGTTTTTTTGAACTTCGAGCAGCTGGATGAAAACACTCAGCAAAGAGGAAGGAGTGGCAGAAAAAAACAGCATCTGCTACATTCTGTGGATGGATGCATGAGATGGGGTGAGGAAACAAATGCGTGGTTTTTTTTTAAAATCAGAAATGAGCCTCTTCCTCTGTAGGTGGGAGCACAGAAAGAACAGGTTTGTGAGGAAGAAAAAATAGTAATTCATGGCCTCTACAAAAGGGGATAAGCTGAACAGTGTGGTACAGCAAGTCATATTATAAATTCATTAGAAGGAAAAGAAGGCAGAAAAACAGGTCTAGTGCTAACTAGGCAGTGGTAAATGCCTAGTTCTGTGGGGACTAGAGCTGTGGAAGATGGAATTTCTCTCTCATAGATTTGTTAGCGATCCATCAAAGACTGTTTCATATGGGGAAAAATGGAAAAGGTCTTTTTTTAATTTTTAATTAAAAACAAAAACAAAAACAAAAACAAAATGCCAAGCCAGCCAACACTACTGTAACTGGAAATCAAAACCACAAGAAACTTCCTTTTTGTCTTATTAGAATGAATAAAAATTGCCTCCACTCATTGAACTGGATCCACATTAAAAAAAAAAAAAAAAAACAAACACACACAAAAAACAACTATCCTTGTTACTATATAGGGAACAGCATGAGAATCCCATTTAGAATCAAGACAGAAACTAAATTTTTCGGCTAGCAATTCAGAGTAAAATGCAGTAGATAGAACTGTAAGCATGATAGTAACAAAGCTGTGTTTTCTGATCGTTGGGTTTGTGTCTGTGTGTGCAAGTGTGTTATCCAGAGTGTTGTCTCAAGGAGGGGAAAAAAAAATTGAAATGCCGTAGCTTCCCCTAATGGACGTATGACACAAATGTCTGCATTTCAGGTTCTCACAAAGTGCTCTTGCTGGTTGACTGTTGACTCATTTTAAATGATCCGATTCCAAGAGTGGCTTTTGTTGGTCTTAGAAAGAGGGCAGATGGGCCAAGGTGAAACTGCTATAAATGTAGAGTGAAGCTCAGATGTTTGGCACAACATCATTGACTGGTTGCTTGGTTTCCCACTAACATTCAGTATAGAGAATGCTGGAACTTCAGCAAGTGTAAGATCTGCAGTTGGTGCCTGCAGCATTTGCACACAAATGTGCGCAAGAACTTCTTTACAGTAAGGGTGAAGAAGCACTGGAACAGGCTGCCCAGGGAGGTTGTGGGGTTTCCTTCTCTGGAGATATTCAAGACCCACCTGGATGCCTACTTGTGCGACCTGGTGTAGGGAACCTGCTTTGGCAGGGGGGTTGGACTCGATGATCTCTGGAGGTCCCTTCCAACCCCTACAGTTCTGTGATTCTGTGATTTGATGCACAAACTTGTTAATGACTTTCTGATACCAGAATTTCTCTACCGTTTGATTAAGGCTTCGAGATGTTCTGGCACTCCACGTGAAGCACGCACTGCTATGGCTGAGAGCTCCTGTGTGCTGTGAGTCACGTTTTACTGACAGCTGTTTTTTCCCTCTGTTGTATTTGACACATTATACAGTGACATCTAGTGACGAGTTGAGTTAAATGCAGGTGTGTACTTCAGGTCGTTTCAGTCGTTCAGTTAGCTCTGCATTACCTCCATTGTAGTTTCCCCCTTATCCGGACACTCAGTGCGTTCTTCCTTCCCTCAGATGGAGGTAGCAGACTGGGGAGGAGCTAATCCAGGAGCTGCCTTGCCCATTCCTGCTTCCTTGCCTTATGCTCGAGAATGCCTTTCTGTCAGCCCGATCACCACAACAAACTGTTGGTGTACAGCAGGGATGGAGCAGCATGTCCTTTGTGACCTACTGTGTGTTTCTTTGCAATTTGTGAGCTGAAGTAAACTGTTTGAATTCATCCCAATATGAAAAATGGATTTATTTTTCTCATCAGGGTTTTAGTTCACATTTGTTTGTTATTGTTTATTGCACTTTAACAGGGATAGGGCTGAAACATAGCAACTTGGCATGCATCTTGACTGTTCTCTAGAAATAAATAAACAAGCGAGTGTTTCTCATGAGCAGCCCTGGAGGTAATTGCATTGACAGCATGGTTTGTTTTGTTTTGTTTGACCATGAACCATACATCTATAGCTCTTGAATTTATTTACCAGCATCTACATGTAAAAGGAGCCAGACAGAAATAGAATGCATCTTTATAAATGCAGCGCATTGTGTTGTTTAAAATCAGTTTTTGAAGTCTGTATGTTAGGGTAACATACAGATCTGTGCAAGTCTCTTTCCTTCTAGTCTCATATGCTGAGGATGTCAGAGCACTCAAAGACCAGCTAACAGCTTTTCAAAGCTATGGGAGCACTGTAGTGATCTTGACTCTTACTGCACACTTAGGAGTGAGAAGTGTTATGAAAGAAAGTTAGGGATAAATGCCAAAATGGAAGTGTAATTCAGCCTGGTATCTCAGGTGTGTGTTGAATGCAGAGAGATTTGAAATATCTTTAAAAAACAAAAAATAAAAAAATTGCTATCTGTAGCTGAGATCTTTACCCTTGTTTAGGAAGGTTATAGCACCTGAGGCAGATGCTTTGAGAGCTGGTGCACTCGAGTCCTGAACTGCTCTGAGTACAGCTGCCAGAAACCCGAATGACTGTGAATTCCCATTTCTTTCTCACCAAGGAGCCTCTCAGAGTATAAATGGAGGGAGAAATCTCTTGTGGCCAGTTTGAAAGTGGGTCGTTGTGCAGTGTTCCTGAGGCCAAGAGCCGATCAAATAGAGATGAAAGTAACTGCATCGTCTGTGTTCAAGGTGCTTGGCAGGAATGGGAAGCTCCTGTGTCTGGTGTTTGCTTTGAGGTTTGTTTATTTTTGTTTTTATCTACTGCTTGCTTAATGTAAATTGTGTGCATGAAATTGAGAGCTGGGATTAGAATCAAATGAAAGTTCTGTTCCTTCTAGCTTGCCTCTGGCTCTGTCGCACAAGTTCAGAACTGAGCTGCATAGGGCAAGGCAATCCCAACTGTTTGCTTTACGCAGAACCCTGGGCATTCCATAAAGTATTGCTTGAAAAAAAGACATTTTTTTGCTCCTGATTGTTGAGAAAGGTGTTCTGTATTGTGTGAGGATTTTGTTCTACATTTCAGCCAGTAAAATCTTACCTTATTTAAGGTATATAAAAGGTATACATCAATTTTATCATAACAAGCAAAGAAGAAGGTTGTATCCACAACAATTTCTCAGGCTCCTTCAAAACTTCATTTACTTTCTATAGACTCTCACTTCACTGAAGCCTTGAGGTGCAGTACAAACTAAGATAATGCACTGTGGGTTTTGACAAACGTAGAAATTTCAAAATAATTAAGAATGCAGACTAGTGATGAAAGAGTTTTTGAAATACTATATCAGTTCATGAATCATCTGCCCATTGGTCATAATGTACAGGCAAATTAAAAATTAGTTGAAGGTTATTAATTAGAGCAGATTAAAAGGAACATGTAACTTATCATGCAAGAGAATGGAATGTGGTCTTTATTGAAATACCTCTAAAACTTTAGTATGTATATAAGCTTATAGTGTCTGCTCCACTCATTATTGCAGTTTAAGCATTTCTGAAGCAGCAGGCTGTGCTCCAGAGTTGGGGATTGCTTACAGCACTGAGATTTTTCTTTCAGCCATTTCTTTTGGAAGTGACCAATCAAATTCAGAGCCATAGAAGTGAGAGATTTTCCAGATAGATTCTTTAAATCAAGATTTTGAGAAACAGAAGTTTTATCTCTGTAACTCATTAGAGAGATCTGTGTATACTGGTGGGTATATTTTGGTTTTAAAGAAGCTCTTTAATATGGCATTTGGAAGCTTTCTGTTCTACTATAGTAAAAAATAACAGTTGTTTTTGTTGCTAGGAGTAGAATATGCTAGATGTTGTATGCAACATCTGTTTGGTTTTGGATGATTGAACGGACTACTGTTTGATATCTCTGTTTTGCTCTATGTGATGTTTGAGACGTGTTGCAAAGGTGTCCTGGGTTTATAGTCTCCCAGTACTGTGTGAATGAAAGCCTTACGTCCTGTTCAGGTATCTTTCATTATATCTCCATATTGCTTGCGGGAAGGAAAATCAATTTGAGGAACCACTTATGAAAAATGGGAGGGAAGAAATGAAATCTCTTAGCATCCTTCTTTCTAACAGTGTTACTGTAAATCTTTCTTTCTGAGGAGAAGATGATTCACATTTGTTTTCGATTCAAATACTTAAAAATATTTTGTAGGGCATATTACTCCACTAATAAAAAATATTATTATACTTCAGTGCACCAGAATCCAACTCAAATCTTCGGTGTATTAGATAATGAGAGAGGCTGTAATATATACCCCAGCTGATTTTCTTTACAGTATCTGTCACTTTGACATCTTACTCATCTAAAATATTGAAACCTTTGCACACAGACAGGTGGGTGGCCCTGTCAAACTTTACAGTTTCAGTCCTGTTTTGACTGTAGCAATAGACCAATGGCAAATCCAGTCAAAAAGGCTGTGTGTGCACTTGATTGTTTCACCTTGCAGGTCTGTGCAGTGTTTGGAGTTTATGCACAGAGCTGTATGGCAAATAAGATTCAGAAAGTGAACCTAGTTTATCTAAGGTTTTGGTGGCATGTTGCAGCAGTCATGGCTGGCTTTAAAAAGGCATTTCTGTTTATTTCCCATTTGTGTGCCAGTTGTATTGGGTCTGAACGGTGTGTGGGGGGTGAAAGCTAATGGAAGGGAGCCCTTTCTTTGCTAAGCCTTTTTACCCTGTAATTGCTCACCAGGAAAATATATTTGTAGATAGGACTGGATGCCTCTGCAGGGTGAATGAAGGATGGGCTGCCTTGTAAGGGGGGCTTGTTTCACCCTGCTTTATATATTGTGAAGAACTGGATGGCATAGAAGGCTTACTGCTGGTAAAATCTGAAGGGAACTAAAAAACAACAGACTGTATTATGCAGAAATGCACGTCAGAGGGGTGACATTCCTTGACCCGGATATCTGTGACATCTGTCTCATTCCAACACACGTATGTTTTGAGTACACAAACACCTCTCCTACCACAGGATGTTGCCTGATGGCAGAACCAAGATGTTGAAAAACTAAATGAATTTTACAAGATTGCGCAGGAACTTGTGATTGAATAGGGCTTTGAGCTTAACTTTCCTGTGCTCCAGGCTAAGAGTCCAACTGGTGCCCTGTGCAACCTCTCTGGAAGGAAACATTCTGCAGATAGCTCACACAAGAACTTCTGGTGTAGGCACACACAGAATAGTACCTCTGTAACTATGCTGATTCAAATCAGGTAACTCTTTGCTTCAAACTGAGGTTCAGGTGCAGAGTGTGAGCTCCAACAATGTACTGATTTGCGCTGAAGGAGAACCTTTTTCTGGGCTCCATCTGCCACTACTTGTAACAGTCTATGGAAGCAGAAGGGTAGCTACATGTTTTCCCATTTGTCTTTTTCTCTGGTAATAAAGAGCTGAGAAGTGCAATGATTCAAGAGATTAGCTACAATCACACAGCTTTCACAGTGAGTTTTCTGCAGTCTGCTGCACTGACATTGCTTTGTGCTAGGAGAATGAGCTGTGATGTGCAGGGACATGCAAAGCATGTTGCTGCTTCAGAGGAAACGAATGTGAGAAACTGTGCATATGCATGATTTGGATGTGGTTCCCGGATATCCAAGGAAGGCAACAAATGAGTGGTAAAAAGAATATTTTCTACAATATTTTTGGCATCTTGGAGAATTTGTTTCTCTAGTAATCTTACCATAATTTGATATCAGCCCTAATGTTATGACCTAGGCATGTTGAGCATTCATCTCACTGTAATCTTTTGCTACTTGAAAACATTGATTTGAATGGTCAAGGCATAACTTTAGTTGCAAACCTGTTTGTGAAATGTCTGTAAGGTTATGTATTTTGATAAGACTGGAAGCCATGTAAGAATAAAATACTTTCTATGGAATATTGGGAATGCTAAAATATTTATCTCAAATAAAAATCAAACATTTAGCAGAGAATTCTAAAATTTCTGATTAACCAGAATCGGATGAAATTGTGTCCTGAAGTGTCCTCTTATCAGAAGGACTTATTATTGTCTGTCTGGGCTCAGAGCAGGAAGATGTAGATGACTAAAAATTGTGCATTGTTCAGGCTGTGCTGATGCTTCCTCCTTTCATTCATGAAAAAACTTCAGCTTTGACATCTGTCTTTGATCTAGACTCTCTCAATGCCAAACATATATCATTAGTCTGTGCTTCTTCTATTGAAGGTTTAACTCAACTACCAGTAGGGTACATTGGTTTACACAAAAGATGTAGTGACTGCAAGCTCAGCCGCACATTTATCATCAAATACACAGATATGTTGATAATATGTCTGCAGTATTAGTTAGGAAGTGGTTTTGCATCAAAGCCTATCACTTCTTTAAATGACCTTCATTTGTTCCTGAATCTATGAACCATTCTGTTCCAGTTCAAAGAAAAGCTGGTTGTTCTTAACTATTTCTAGTTTGTGCTAAAACAAAAGAGAGGAAGGGTCTTCTGCTGGGAGGAGTAATCACTTGCCCCGTGAAGGGAATATGTGACAAATATGTTGTCGGTATCTGTAAAGAATCTTATGGTATTGCTTGTGACTATCAAAAATGGTCAATTTTTTTGTGAAAGCAAGGATAGTGCAGGCATGTCATTAGTTCAAATGTACTTACTCCAGTGCTCAGTATCTCTGTGGGAGTTTTAGGAAAAGCTTTGAGCCATTTGCTGTGTAGCTTGAAGAAAGCATGGATAAGAGCAGTGCCTTCTGTTGGCATGTATTGGACTAGGCTTAATTAGAACTATATTTAAACTTGAATGTTTAATTCATAGCAGGATCAACCCCAGTCAGTTTTGATTTAAAATGTGAGATATTATATAGCCTCTGAATGATAATTTCAGAACTTCTCTGGTTATTCTAAAACCTTTTCATTTGGTCATAACTAGTTTTCTTCTAGCTAAATGAAATGCAAAAAGAGCCAGTATTTCAGAAAGAAGTTAACTGTCTGAGTTTCCTACCTTATGGACAGGTTTTAAGGCAGGTCTCACTCTCTGTGTTGATTTCTGGGCGTGTTGTTTTGCTTGGTGCTATGCCTCGTTGGCATGCTGCTCTTCAAGTGTCCAGAGAGCTGAGATGCAATGAAAGGGCAATATGGCCAATATAAGTAAAAAGATCCATTCATTACAGATGTGTTTCTGCTTAATTTTCTGCTAGCAGATGAACCTGTAGGAAAAAAATGAATTGTGATGTGTGCTGTCTCTTATGGCAAATTACTGGGATCTTCTAGCCATCATCTGGCTCAGCTCTAGTTATTCCTTTCAGATGAGGTTTCAGAAATCACCTCTTTGAAAAAAATCCAGCGTTTGAAACAGTTACATTTTTATTTATTTGTTTATTTTTATTGTAATGCAATCACAGTGAATTCCTTTGCTGGGAAGATCAGCATGAATCTTCAGACTTTGCATTTGTCTTCTCTGGATATCTCAAACAAAATTGACAGAAGGGCAAAGTGCAGGAGGAGCTCATGTATCGTTGAGTTTGCCTCTTTGCTCTTCTTAGCCATCTAGCACTTCTGTTACAGTGCTTCCGTTTTGATTTCTTTGCATGTTAAGAATTTTCACAACTTATAACTGCAGTTCTTTACTACATGGGGGCTACCATCACTATATACCACTATTTTGTTTCTTGGGTCCAAAAGCCACTTGAGCTCACATCATGATGCCTGGGAAGCTGAGCAGAGCCATCTCATGAAATTCAGTTGTTGCTGCATCCGTAATGACATGATGCACGTTACAGGCTGGCTGGCTGCTCCACAGCAGAAACTCCAGGTTTAGCTAAGTGACGTATCTACTAGCACAGGTGCTCTTAACTTCCGCTGAGAGCCCTTCCTTTGTTTCAGCATTGCTGTTTTGACACAATTATATCCATGTCTTTTACCTGTGCCCTGACAGCAACTGAAGATGGAATGCATCAGGCCTTTCTTTTGACAGAAAATGCTTTTAAAATTCTTTCTGGAGATCATTCACTTGGTTATGAATTTCTCTTTTACCAATGAGATGCATGGAAAAGAGCCTCTTGCTTTAATGCATTCTTCTCTTCTGTAAAATTAATGTAAAAAGTTGGAATTCCTGGTTTGTCTTTTTGTCTTCTGTGCGCCTGCATGGAATTTTTTTTTTCTTCTGCCAATAATATGCTCACAGCTGCTTTATCTAGGAGATCTCTCTCAGACAAACTGGGGGAGCAGCAGTTCCACTGGAGAAATGGGTTATGGCTGGAAGTACTCATCCTGGAAAAGAGGTGTGATGGGAGCACTGTTACCACTATGTCTGATGTCACTGGATCAGAAATTCTTACAGGTAGTCTGAAAAAAATAGTGATTTCATTATAATAAACATCCTCTGTTAGAAACTAGAAAATTAGTCCAGTAGAAAATTCTCAGTGTGCTGCTGCCCTTTGTAATAATTTTTCCTTCTTTTAGTTTAGAACTTTCAGTACCAAACTCATGACAGCAGATTTTTTTTTTTTATACTTCTTTCCTATTCTTTAGTACTGAGGAAAATCCTTTGCTTCTTTGATTGGGATGCACATGAAGGTAATAGAAACTGAGGCCAAGTCTTCCATCCCTGACAATTTCGGAGCTCCTGGTTATCACATGGGGCTAATGTAGAGGTACACCAGGTGCAGGGTCTGTAAGACCAGGACCACCTGAGGGTATCTGTGGCATTGTTCCACTGAGCTGCTTTGGGAGTCACTTGGAAAAGTGCTGCCATTCCTCATGTGTTAACAGGAGGTGCTGGAGTGGCAAGATAGAAAAGCAAAGTGTGATTAGTTTTCAAAGATAGTGCAAACAGTAAATGAAAATTATGACCAGTTGTGAACAGGGGAAGCGTGAAGGGCTGAGATGAATTTATATCCTTCTAGCTTCCTTCTAAGTGAAAAATGGGCGTAAAGTCTTCTATGTGTTGATTTGCATGCATGAGAAAAGACATTTGCTGGGTGAAAAATAGCCTATAGTGCCCATTCTTCACTTGTTAAATAACCCAGACAAGGAATAAGAAAGCAATTCATTGTCAGTGTATTTCTACTGCAGTGATTTTGGTGCCACTCCCTCAGTTGAATTAGGCCATGTGTTTTCTTGTGTCCAAATGTTCCAGCTTTGCTTATGGCTTGGGGCAGCACAGACCAACCCAGAATGTGAGGATGTCTGCTATTGGCCAGCATCGTGCTTGTGCTCCCGATGTAGGTGTACATGCTGTGCCTGCTTTCGTGCTGTACTTAAAGTGAGACTGGGGCAGGAAATGCAAGACAAGCCTGCTTTTAAGCTGCTGTGTCTCAGATATTAAAGGACACCCCCTCCTCAAACAAGCACTCTCTTTGAATAAAATTACAGTGTATAAAAATTGTCACAGAGGGCTTTCTCTTCACTTCTGAGACCCACTGCATGGGAGTGGTGACATGACTCATATTGTGATATAACACGATCCATATCATGTAGCACTTAGGTAGGATTTACTTAAGACCTCGGCGCTGTTTTCCTGCTGCTTGTGTTCCTGCAGGGCAGCGCAGGGCAGGCAGACCCCGCCTGGGAGCCGCAGCCCGGGAGGTGGCAGCAAAGGGCCGGAGAGTGGAGAGGAGCCCAGAACCGCAGCCGAACTGCACTAATAATTTCAAGACACGTTTTTTTAAAAAACTTTTTTTTTTTTTTTTTTTTTTTTTTTTTTTTTAAGTTCTTCAGGTAATTTTCATGAACACTGCATAGATCAGGTGTTAATAAGTTGCATTTCTGGAGTGATTTCAGCCTCCACAACTCATACTCATGTAGATGAGCTCTGAAATTTGTAAGAAACACTGAAGGGTCTTAGTAGTGGCTGTTCAATGTTTGCCTGACTACTTATTCCTAGCATATTGAGTTAACATCGAGATTTGTAACCTAAAGGAAAAAAGGTAGAATGGCAAATCCTTGGCCTTTGCTGATGACTTGATTGGCTGTTAAGGGAAGATCAAAATTCATATGCTTTTCAATGAATTTCTAGCTGTAGTCTACTGCTTCCCAAAACCTCATGTCACACTGCTTACACATGATTTTTATACTTCTACATTAAAGGATTTGACTGTTCTAAGTCTCTGTCTGTTAACTGTGGGTGAAGATGTTCTGTCTCCCATCCCTCTCAATCCTTATTTATCAGTCCATGCTTTTTTGAAGTTGCGTGGAAAGTTATGTGTTAGCCTAAATGTGCCCATTCAGTTTATCTGATCTGCTGAGAGCATTTTTTGGAGGCTGGATTGAAACTAAGGAATGCTTTGTTTTAAGAGCTGCTTTAACGCACATCTCAATCACAAATGGTTTTTAAAAGGTACTTTTTTTTGAAAGCAGTGAAAGTAATAATGCTAGTAGCTATTAATGAAAATTGTTGAAACTATTTTCAGAAATTGCCTAAGTGTCTAGGCAGCTGTCTTATAAGTGAATAAGGATGATGAATAATGCTATCCTGAATATCTGCTTTTGTGCTACAGCACTTAAGATTTGCAGATGTGAAAATGGTTGGGTTCTGATGATCCAGGTGCTTCCATGATCCTTCTCTTTTATGGACACCTGTTTCAGGTGAGTTACTTCTTTTTAGTGACTGACAGAGCTGGTAGGAAATCCCCCTCCTGATACTCTAGAGTTTAGGACACCCAGAATATCTCCTTTGAAATGAAAATGCATCTTACTATTGCCCTTAATTGGACATTACTTCTTCAAATGTGCTCCCATATGTAAAATTCTTTTCGATGAGCAGCAGGAGGAGTTAGCTGCTTGCTCACTTATGCAATTAGAAACCTTTACTGGAGATGATTGGGTCAATTTGTTCCTATGTGAGTGGGATTATTAATCAACTTCCTGCATTATATAACAAAAGTGGGTCAGAAAAATGACTTTAGGATGCAATTGACCCATTTGTGTCAGTCTACTGTGGCGTTGGTTTTCAAGAGAGCATTTCCCAGCTAAGAGAGTCCAAACCAAAGTTCATTGGTATTGCACTGTACTGCAGCCTATTTCTAAATTTTTGCTGAAGTGATATATGGCAAGAGTTTATCAGTTATGCCTATTGAATGCTCTGTCATGGCTACCCAGCCCAGCTGGTTTCTGTACAGTTAATAGGCAAGGCTAAGGAGGCTGTGTGATTGCAGGAGTGTGGGGCTGATGAGCTCTCAGCTGTGCTTCCAGCCTGAGCACAGTCTGGCTGCAGCTGTAGTCCCAGTACTCTTTTATTGATGTTTAGCTCAGGGCTGACTTGTGAGAGGTAAATATGCCTCCTTGCCCTATCTGGACAATAGGGAAGAATCTAGTGCAGCTATTATAAGGTACTCCTGTTCTTGTTTGCCCAGCTATGGGTGGCAAATAACTGTCTCTCTCGAAATGGAAGGTTGTTCCAAGAGCTCTGTGACGACCAGAGGTGCAGAGCAGATGAAATGCTGCCTATGGGCATTCTTTGCTGTGGGAAATGTGGCACGGGCTACTTTGATATTGGGGTTTTTGTGTGTTAATCTCACATTAGATCAAAAAAGAATATGGTCATCTTTACAGAGCAGGTATAGGATGGTAGCCTCCCATTCCCCTGTCTGTTTTCTTCATCTCTTCCACTTCAGTAGCACACTTAAGCACAATCCCATTTATTTTTTATGCAAGTTTTTCAATATTTTTTTAATTAAAAACTTTTCTTATTGATGTTTGCATTCAAACAGGAAGTTACAACTACAGCTGATCATTTGTTTGTTCTTTTCCAAAAGATTGTTTTGACTGTTCAAGTTGATAGAATTTAATTGAAATGGCAGAATTTTTGGAAGTAAGCTGTAATGAGATTTCAGCCATATCAGCCTTTTTTCTTTTTCTCAGTTTTTTTTTTTTTTTTTTTAATTTATCCTAATGGCTCAAGAGTAAGAGAGAAAGTAGGATAGGAATAGGCACTGTAATATAGAATTAGTTTATTTTCCCTTTGTAGAATGTATGTGGATTGTCTCAGCATCTTGCTGTTACACATTTAGAGGGTGGAATACTCAAGTAGGGAAACCTTTTTCTCTTTTGCATGTATCCAGTAAGGTTCAGCACATCCTGTCACTTGGCAAAGCCCACTACTGTTACATGAGTCAACTGATATACGCCACTCTCCTGCTAAGCATATTGATCTTTGGAAGCAGAAAGTGATTTTACATCTTTAATTTTAGCTGGGAAAATAAGGAAGCTTATGTTATTTCTGTGGGATCATGCATTTCTTGGAATTCACACAAATCAGTTTAGGCAAATGAAAGTGTAAAAACAAATACAAGCTTTGCTTCCTGGCTGGATCAGTAACAGTACCTGTTTGTGTTGAGGGAAGAGAAAAGCAACAAATATTATTCCAACAGAACAGAGAAATGTGGGAGTCCTTGTGGTACAGTGAAGTATGAACACAGAGAAGCTGGAACAAGTGGACAAAAAACTGCCCCCAAACCAGGCTTGACTCAGCTTATACCTAGCTCTGGCCACATCTGGCATCTTTTGAGCCTGGTCTCAGGGCAGCCCTCAGGAGAAGGACACTCAGAGCTTGCAGGGACCTGTGTGCCTGAGCACATCTGGCACTTGAGCTGACATCTGGCACATGCAGCTAGGCCCCTGCACAGCCAGGCATGGCTGGCAGCTCTGTACACGGCAGGCTGGCTCTGAGGGCAGATGTGCCGGCAGCTGCTGGGGAGCTCACCTGGCACAGCCTCAGAACTGGGCCCTGTGCTTCCGGGGCTACGTCTGCCCTTGAGACGTTTCAAGCTGAGTAACTTGAAAGCAGGGGGGTATCAGGGCTTTGTCTGAACATGAGGTCCTATTAGCGACTTTTAAAGAGCTTCCTAATGTGTCCCTCATAAAATCAGGTCATGTCAGGTTATGCATGAGCTTTCACAGGATTTTGAGGTAGGTTTTCTGGTGCCCAGAGACTGTTCTGATTACTTCTATGTAGAATAATGTGTGTTCCAGGTATCCTTCAGCCAAGAAGTTTCAGTGAAAAACTGCAGAAATCATAAATAAACTTTTGTTACTGGAAATCTGTGAGAGTTTGCCAGGTATGCTGTGTAAGATAATGACATTGTACAGTTGTGCAACTTAGTGTGATTGTTACTAAAAATGAAACATGACTGTTCACTTAAAGTGATTTTTAATAGTGCTCTTAGGCAAATACTTGTCCTAAGCTGAACTGCAGCTAGGGGTCTCTGTGTACATGTAGGAGGCAGCAAAATGGGAGCTAAAATTTGTATCGGAACCCATTTGTCACTCTCAGAAGTTTGTGTGGTAGCATTTTGGCATGGATTTTTAGATTCCAGATAAGTAAAATACATGCTTTGTTCTTCTCCAGCATGTACTCTTAAGCTTACTCCTACTAACACCTCTCTCTTGCATGTCTCTGCATTATGCATCTATCTGCACATAAATGATTTTCACGTCATGCCTCCCATTTGTTTCTCTGAGAATCAAGATGCTCCTTCACAGGTTGCTTGGCAAGGAAGGACAGAGTATGGCTGTGGGGCTGAGGTTCCTGTGTGGCTGCCAATAACTGCTCCTGCCCTGCTACTTGGCCTAGGAGTGTTTTCCCAATAAGCAATATTTAATGGGGAGTAAAGATCTGAGATGTTAGTCCTCTGTTAGTGGTGTAGGCTCTTTGTTTCTTCAGGTCACCGAATCCTTCCTGCTGCAGAGGAACTGTGGGCATTGCAGTGACAGCATGCCAGTCTTTGGCTAATCAAAGTCTGAATTATTTTCAACAGTGAAACACAGCATAAAAATGATGTTCGTTGTTGTAAGAGTCACCCAAGTGATTTGCATGAATCTATGGTACAATTGGGAATAGAATCTCTCTTTCCTCAGCTTGAGATCTGAGGGGGGTTTAAGAGAGACAGTCTCCCTGCTAATGTTCCTTAATTGCGTCTGTATTTTCCAAAGTGAAATGAAAAAGAATTGTTAGAAAGTGCATGCAGTAGAAAAATATGGTGATAAGTACCCAAGAGTGAATAGAGAAGCCATGTAAATCTCCTGGATTGGTTTAGACCCCAATGGCTGAGATATTTTCGATCAAAGAAATGGAAAGGAATATAGAAGTAGGAACACGACATCTTCGAAAATGAAACTGCTTCAGGTTTTTTATGCAGTAGCACTGATTTACAATGGAAAAAAAAAAGACTTTTTTGTTCTTTTGATATTTTGATTCTGAAGATCGCCAGTTTCTCTTTGAAGAGTTCATCTTATAGCTTCATGATGAGCTGCAGGTGGCTTGTGAAATCAGTTTGGCAGTGCATCACTCATTATGACACTTTTTGCTGACTAAGAGCAACTTTTAATAATGAATTGGCTGATTAATGCGCATTTTGATCAACATTATTAATTCTCAGCCCACTTCATGCATGCAACTGACCTACAAGAAACTTTTTCTAAAAAGTATCAAAAAATTCCCTAAAAGCATAAAGCAAAATATCATCCTTCACTCTGCTGCATGCCATTTACTTCAAGGGAGCCATCAAACTTAGTAGAGCTGAGTATTTCTCATTTTAAAATTAACAGTGTAAAAAACCTTTCATGTGTTATGTATGATTTAGCAGATAATGGCTACAAGAGATGTTATCCCTTCTACTGGTACAGTGTGCATATGGGAAAGTACTGAAACAAATGAAGAGCCATGCGTGCTGTAACTGACCAACTCTTGCAAAGTGCTCGGTGCTTTTCTTTCTTACAGCAATCCATGAGAGTTGAAGGCACACTTCACTTTGCACGAGGCACTTAGCACATCTAATCTAATCCATTTTTAATGTGACTTCTGTTTTGAAGCATCCCGCTCTAAGGAAAATCAGATACAGTGGTGTGATGTTATTGCTAATGTTTTAGATGCAGTGAGGTCAGAATTTACAAAGCTATGCATCTCATATCTCATAGCAGCTACTTATTTTACAATCAATTGCCAGCTACAGAAGTTGACAACTTAGACAAATTTGATTCACATTTTTCAGTTTGTTGATGTAGTTTCTGCAAATGGAAAATGTGAATATTGCAAACAAGTCTTCCCATCAGTGGAGATTGGACTTGACCCATCAGTACAGTCACATCACATCAGCAGGACTTTTATTGTTGGCTTTGCTGGGGCAATTTTGATCCTTTCTTCTGATTCTTCCAAAGATGAAACCAGGGGACATGTATTTATGGGAGAAGAATGTGGCTCTGGACCTTGTGACTTAGCATTTCTGCTACAGCTTGAAGCAGTGATTGAGCACCTGGTGGGAAGGCAGGGCCAACCCAGAGGAGATCAGGTGCATGCAATGTACCTGAGTGACTGGAAGGGCTGGATCCAGGATCCACCCCTTCCCAGACCTCATTTAAGGCAGTGGAGTTGAGGGTATCTTGCTGGAGATTCCTGCCTACCTGAGGTTTTCTGAAGATAAGTAGCTTTTCTTCCTTTTTTATGTATCCACAGTTGTTTCATCTGGGCTTGTTCTCATTTGCTGCAGCCCAGGATTGTGCCACTCCATTGTTATTGCTGTACTTTCTGTCACATTTCAACATTAGAGACCTCTTCTCTTTACAGACTGAAGTCCATTTACAGCCTCATGTAACTGCATCTAGTATGTGGTCAGACTATGCTCCCCCTGGCTGGATAGTTGGGATATGTCAGGGATAAGTGCCTCTGGATATTATCAGTCCTTTCCTTTCCTTTTTTTTTTTTTTTTTTTTTTTTTGTGGGGAATGGAGAAGTGATAATAGCAAATAAAGCCAAAGGTGGAATTCTTGCAGTGATTCAGTCCTGCTACTTAATGGCTAAGAGGCACAGGTTTGCCCATACACAGACTGGTATGCTAGAGGTGTGTTGTGCTTTGGTATCTGCATGGTACAGCTTTGTTCTATGGATTTCTTGTTCTAATGTGGTTTGTCCCATTGCTGCAGGATGCTCTGAAGGATAGAGTAATGGAAGCTTGGATGATAACAGAAGGTCTTGTCCTTACCTCACTGTTCACTAATCTTTGAATAAGCTCTTTCTTCCTGCATTTATTTGATTTAAAAAAAAAAAAAAAAAGGCTTCACCCCACATTAACTACCTATAGCAAGCAGATTTGCAAGCTGGTTTCATAGGAAAAAGGAGGGCCTGTTTTCCTTTTCTACATCAAAGAACACTAAGCTTCTTGACCAACTGTCATCAAAAGGATGATTTTAGCACAAGTAGTCCTTAGAAAATGACAGGAGGAACGAAGCCACAAAATTGAAATGAAACATTAATTTAAAAGAACACAAGCATCCTCATTGGAGATTTACTTTAACAGATTTCTCTGAAAAATGATAGCTGGGAGCTAATCAGACTTTCAGCAGGCACCATCTCTGAACTGTTCATAATAACTCTTAAATCCTTTCACTGCAGTTTTAAAACAAATTTAGAAGCCATCATCCATGTGGGTAAATTTAAGGAACCATACCTTGATCCTTTGCTCAAGAAAGATGTATTCATTAAAATCCCTAAAAACAAGAGGGAACAGAAGGCATGCCAAAGTCATTGTGATATTCTTCTTCTGCAGTGACTGCAGTAGTCTGTACAGCATATATATATAAATCATATCTGGGCCAGCTAAGTTCTTCTGACTCAGCTAAAATCAAACCAGGGATGAAGTGACACAAGTTTTTTGGTGCTTGTTGTGAGAAGCCAAATAAATGTGTCTCCAGAGGTGTATGAGATGCAAAAGCGAACATTCCAAATTCTCAATACTTGAATTACACCATGGGGATAAAGAGTATTACTTGTCACAGTTCATATTCCTCTGCCATGGTGCAGTCAGCAATGAGAAGCTGCCTGTGTGTCTTTTATAGAGAAAAACAATTCTTACAAATATTAACAAAAAATAGTCAGCCACATTCATCAGGTTAAATTGAAGAACATATTGTGAATGCTTGAATATAAGGCAGCAGCTTACTTGTGCAAAGGCATCCTATGCCAGTTCTTTCAGAGTACCCAGTGATAGGTTTTTGAGCATTTATAGGGAAGAGATTAGAAAAGCCTTGTGTTGAGAGTGACAATGAGACAACCACAGAAGTATGGCATCTGGAATGGAGGAATACTTAAAAAGAGACATGCATACAGTGCTGACTGCTGGCAAGTGATGCACTCCCATGGAGTGGGTGTGAGTTTCCCATGGAATTAAATTAAGTTCCATCTAATCCTGTTCATTGTTTAATTAAAAGGCAGAGTAGTGGGAGACCTTCATCTCCTCTGTTGGAGCTCTTCACGTTTTAGTGCTAGGCTCTGTACTGGAGGTTTGTATGAGGTGGAAAGCAGCTGCCCAAGCAGTGTCCTGGATTTTAGAGCTTAGCGACTCTGTGTGCTCACTGAAAGGATCTATAGGATGGCATATCGCTGCTTCGTTACTGATGCTCAGGAGGAGAAAAGAGAAGACAGGAAAAGGTCTTTTCAGTGAGCGAACAGACAGTGTAATCAGGATGGTATTTATATTGGAGGGCTGCTTTCATAAGTCTGTGCTGTCTTTCCTTTTCTGGACATACACTGTACCTATCAGATTTACTACCAGCCTTGGATCCCCTTTGTCTGAAGTGTTGGCTGCAGCAGTGCCTAAACTAAACTCTTAGTGGCAAACCCAGTGGAAAAAAATCAATAAATTGGTTACCTGAACTCTATAATGAAAACAGGAGAATTTTGCATAGGCTGCTTAGGATAGGCAGTAAGTGCTAGATGACATGATAACAATGTTTCACATAGCACTAAAGGTCAGGATGCCTATTCTCAGACTTCATATACTTCATCTTGAATCCCTGTATTTCCTTCAGGAAAGTTCAGTAAAATGCCTGTGTTCTTTGGTCAGGTTTCTGATAAAGAAGGGCACCAGACTTTCAGTGGAAGAGGTTAAGGAGTATTTCCACAAATTTGTAACTACTATTACAGTACTTTAGCAATATAATCTTTGAAGTGGTTTTTCAAGTGTTAGAGCTTAGAAAGTGAGCAAAAAGATTGCTTTTCAGTTTAGTTCTTCAGCATGCAGTACGCTCGTTACTATGCATGTGTACTATGTATGTGTACATGAGACAGCTGTAGCTAGATTTAAATACATCTGACAGGATGGAGTTGTTGCTGCAGACATTTTACTACAACCTAAACACAGGTATTGATAATAGGCTGCTACAATGGAATGCTGATCCAGTGTGCATTTCAGACATGCTGACATGAGTCAGTCCTGGCGCTTTCTCAGCACCTGATTTAGGGGCTTGCCTGTATACAAGCTTTTTTGAGCTTTGTCAGTCTAGGCTGAGGTGATGTGGTGAGATGAATATCTTGTTTTCTGTGAAGCTAGCAACTCGAGATATTGGGAGTGATGGAAGGGTGCAGACTTCTAAGTTAGCAGAGGCAACTAGAAGTAGTTTGAAATTTTGTCTGCCTGTAAATTTGCTTTTTAATTATTATTATTTTTTATTTTGATGTATGCCATGCAAATATTCTGGGTGATTTCCTTCTTGTGTGGCATTTCCCTTTGCTTCCTGCCTTGTGGTATTGTTTCCAAACACAGTGGAAAAAATGATGACTAATCAGCAAAGCTGAAGCTACCTTGCAGACTGTCTGTGCCTTTATTCACAATCCTGAAAGAACATCTGGGGCTCTTCTTCCAAAAGTGCTTTGATTTTTAGCTCAGGAGAAATGGGGGCAGGATGTTCTCTGTGAATCAACCCTAACCCCTGTTGGTCTGACAAAGCAAAACCCAAGTTTTTTGACCTTGCTGGAAAGTCTTTTCTGTTTATTCATGAATTTTACTGTGGTTAGGACATGGGAAAGATTTTGGCTTTACATGTTTGCACTGGAAAATACTCCTGCTTTTGTTCATTCAAATGGATAAAAGGTTTTTGTTCTGCTCCTTGTACTGTGAGCATAAGAGGAAACTGCCCGTATTTCCATTGCTGTTTCTACATTGCCATGGGAACAGAGTTGAAGTACTGCATCCATTAAGTCACTTAATTGAAAAATGGCACAGTTTATCCATTCAAACCACACTGTTGCCCCTGCTCTGTGTATGTCTACGTGGCACCGTGCAGTTTTTGAGCTAGCTTGATTCCAGCTGCAATATAGCTGTGTTGACTGCAGTTGGTTAGGATCACTTGGCTTGAGATAAATAACACAGGCAGGGCACCATGCTAACATAGCTGTGCTGCCAATTCAAACTTGTGTGAGATGATTCAGAGGTAGGTCAGCTATATGCACTGATATAACACTGCATTTAATTGCACAAGACTTCCTCATCAGACTTCTCAAAATACTTTATATTCAGTTACTACTTACTAGTGCAAAAATGTAATTTTCTACCTATTTACTGTGTTTATTTTGAGGTGGGTTTCTAGTTCTGTGATGCTAAATCAGGTATAATTGTAATAGAATAAGGCTTTCAAATGTAGTTCCTCTATAGTTAAGCAGTTAGTGCTTATTGAGCATGGAAGAATCAGGAGTGAGCGAGGCACAGATGGAGACAAACTGAGGTTTCTGGCAAAAAACTCTAATGCTTGTATTTTTGACTGTGCAATAAATATTTAATTGCTAAAGAATTTCCAAGTATACGTTTGTAGGATAAAACCTATCAAAACTGTATGAATTTAAGTACCTTTTAAAAACTTATTTCAGGAGAGAATAAAGGGGAGTAATCTTTGAGTATATTCCTCTTTTAAATGAGACCACATTCATGAGCTTTTAATTTTGTCTGCTGGATCAACCAATACGTGTGTTTTCTTTTAGGAGGAATAGCATAACTGTTTTGGGTCCTCTATTTGAACAGACCCAGAATGTAGGATAGAGATTACAGAAGTTCACAGAGGAAGTTGTAAGTACCTGATAAAGGCTGTTAGCATTCTGCTGCTTTGTGTTTGTCACCCCCAGGTACTATATGTGATTCAAATGAGGTTGTTGGCTGAGTTCAAAAGGGCAGTGACTCTGCAGCCAGGTTGAAGAAGATGAGCTGTGAGCAACTACACTGAATCACCAGAAGGGCAAGGAGATGAAAGAGGGACGAAAAGCTCTTTACTCTTTACCAATGAGATGCAGGTTAAACTGACACTTGGCATGCCATGTAGATGTCTCCTTTGACAGCTCTGTGAACTGGGTTCTGTGTAAGGGGGATTATGCTTGGTAGCTGATTAACCACTCTTCCTTTGGAATATTCTTGAATCAAGCTGGTCCTTGAGTGATATCAATAGCATGAGAGAGAATGAACATTTGTTTGGGGTGTGTCTCAAAAGAGCATTTTATGGATTAAAATGAAAACTATTCAGTTGTTCAATTCAGTCATGTCAGTCTTATTTAGTGAGCTGAGTCTGTATGCTTTGCTTGGCAACAGATGCAAAAGACAACTGAAGTGGGTTTTATGAATTTATTAGGAATAAGGAAAAAAGCAAGCAACCAACTTTCCCTGCTAGACAGAGGGAGAAGATAAAGAGTGAGACAGACAGGACTGGAATAGTCAATGCCTTCTTTGTTTCTGTCTTCACTAAATAGTTAATTGTGATCACATGCTTAATTAGATTAATTTTAATAAGAGAATAAGTTTGCAGGCCAATGCGGCTTTGTGTTTTTTGTTAAAAGGCTTGATGAACTTCAGGCTTGGTCTAGGCTATGTAAGGAGTAAACTGAAGTGATTTCTCGTCTATTAGAGGCTACCTGCAAGATTTCAGGAATGATGTCCCAAAGGAGAGGAGAAAAATGAATATAATCATTACCTTTACAGTGGGAGATCTAGTGGCTAGTCAAGCAGGTAGTCAAGTTTTGATTCCTTAAGGATTTTGACCTGAGCCAATCAAGAGTCTTATCTTAACAAATAATGTAATTGCAGTAGATCTGAACCACCAGCAGGGCAGAGGCAGCATCTTGGTATATCTGAGTGCTTTTAAATATTTTTTAGGCAAAGCTTTTTCTGAAAGGCCCAGATGTCATGATCCAGCTATGTGAGTCACTCTAGAGGTCATTGCCATAACATAACAGCTTATTTACTTATTTTAAAGACAGCTGTTCAGCAGTCTGAGTGGTGCACAATGGCTTGCAATGAAACTGGGAGGGCATCTGGGGTTGGAGCAGAGCTGTGTACTCTGTTCTGGACAACATTTTCCTTTCATAACATTGTTATGACTCAAAATGAAGAAGAGAGGAATCAAACACTTTGAAGGATGTCATCAGAACAGAGGCTAAACTGGAAATAAAAGTTAAACTCTATTTTTGGAAACCAAATGCATATATGCCACAAATCTTTGGCTACTGAGATGTGTGCTAACTACCTGGCACAGCTGCAGAAGGGCAAACATAATTCCAGAAAGGTGTAGGAGGGATGTCAGATGTAATTGTTCTGTACACCTTGTTGCTAGTGAAGGCTCAGCTCTATTCCTGCCTTCAGCTCTAGGCACCACACTTCAGAAATGAGTTTGAAGAAGATGAGGGAAGAGTAATGAGAACAGCAGGTAGTTTAGAAAGCATGAGCTAGGAGATGAATGATGATAATTTCTTCCCCCTCAAAGAAAAAAAGGAATCACTTATGTTGTAGCAAAGACTTGCAAGGAATTTTTGGCATTCTAATAGGATTTCTATTTGCTGTCTGAACAGAGAAGTTTTTAGGCAGGGGTTAGGTGGTAGAGGTGCAGGCAGCAGCCTCCATGCTGCATGGCTGAAATACTCAGGTGGTAACTTGTTTTTAAGAAAATAGTGATTGGTGTTATTTGCTTAAGCAGACTGGAATGAAAATGTTATCTCTCAGTGTTAACCATCAAGTACTGTGAGCTTTTTTTCACTGTGAGTGTTCCCTGTTTTCTTGTTATCTTTCTAATGCCATCTGACTTGCTCCACTGGTAACTTTTTCTCTGTATTTTCCAAAATTATTCCTTGGTCTGGTTCTGCTAGCCATGCTATGGGCCCTTCCTTGCACATTCTGGCAACCACAGGGCTTTTTGCTGGTACTAGGGCAGAGGGTGTTGGTGTGTGAGGCCAGCAGCTGTTTTCCCACCGGAAATGGCAAAATAATTATTTAGAGTTTTTAAGATAACCATTGATGTGTTGAAACAAAATACAAGGTATATGGAGATCCATTTCGTTAATGCCTTGGTGGGACTTCTGAATTAAACAAAGCCTGTGTAACTTACCTAGGGAAGATATAGTAATGGCTTGATTTTTTTCTTCCTGTGGAAAGATGTCAGGCTTTTCTCAGGAAACATTTTCTCACCTATATCATTCTGTACAGTGTAAAGCTGATGTTCTTTTACTGTTTAAATTGAACATGTAGGATTCATAATATCTGTAATTTTCAGGCAGTACCTAAATTCAAATTTATGCATTTAAACTGAAATAGAACCTTGACCGTATTTATTTTACATACATATTTTAGTCTCGCTTACCTATCCCTCTAGGCTAGGTAGGCTGTTACTGTTATCCAAGGAGTTGCCATGGAAACACTATTACACTTTCCTTCCTTTTCAGTCTGTTTCTCTGAGGCAGGATCTGTCTCTTTAACACTGTGGCTGTGCTAAAATGGAAGTAAAACCCTAATAATTATATACCAGGAGTTAACTCACTGGCTGATACTGAGTGGAATAAATTTGTTGAAATCAATGAAACAGTGTCTAATGGAAAGGTGAGACTGGGCCTGGATTTTTAATCCTTCCTCTTCTCTTTTTCTCCAAAATTGAATATAAAAGTGCTTTGAGGTCAAAGTCAGCTATCTGTAAGGCAAAAGTTTTTCAGGCAAAGAATGGTCTTTTTTTTTTTTTTTTCAGTTATGGTAGGTACATCTTTGTCATCTTACTGCTGTCCTTGGGCAGTGGCAGTCATTTACAAAAGCGTAACTGATCTAATGATTTTAAATTCTGAAGAGTTTCAAGAGAAAAGTGTTCCACTCTTACAACATTTAAGTACTGGCATGTGTACATGCACTCATTATGGCAAGCAGATACGAAGATCACTCACTGAATTGAAAAATGTACCAGAAATATGAGTTTATACTGTGTAGACATCAAAGCAATCTTGTAAAGCAAAACACAGTGAGGGGAGAAGTGGCTTGTCTTATCCTTAAATCTCAGATTTCAGTGGTGAAATAGGACCTAAAATGAGAGAATCAAGAAAGCTTCTATTCATGTGATCCTTTATATTTTAGGTGAACTTTTATCAGTCTCTGATGAAAGAGGTTCAGCAGTACTCCAACAAAAGGTCGGGATTATGTGTTTGCAAAGTGAACTCCTAACTGCATGGACTATTTGAGCAAGAACTGTAGTCAAGGTAACCAACCACAAAATGGTGGGCATCGGTTCAGTTGGCAGTCAGTCCCAAGAGGACTGACATCCTTGCCTTGTTTGCTGATCAGATGGTGGTGGCAGGGAAGTTAGTTTTTAGAATACAGTGGTTGCTTTGTTTGTTTCAAATTGATCTAGGCACTGTGGCCAGGTACTGTATCAACATGATTCTAAAATAGTACTCTGTGCAGCTATTAACATGGCTTAGTAACTATTAACATGACTTGCGGAAAGTGGAGCCACCATAAATAGCCTCAGCTGAATTTAATTTTATTTTAGAAAGAATTTTCTGCATTCAGGCACCATTAATGTTGAGTAGCTGATACAAATAGGCCACACTGTGGAACGTATTCTGGAATACACTTATGTAAAAAAATGATTTAAGAGTAGGGGGCAGAGTTGAAGGTCAAAAGTGCTGAGTCACTTGGGATTGTTGGGATAGATACAGGGCAGAAGCCTTCAAGAATTGTTTAGATTTATGTCATTGGCAGAATCAATTTGTTATAAGGAATTACTGAGTTGACAGATGTAAAGCTTGGATTGGGCTTTGAATTGGAGGTAAGCTTTTACTAGCTATGGAAATGCTGTTAGTTTGAGATTTAAAAATCTTCGGCTCATGCAGTCTATTATGTGGGCAATATTTCATGTAATCCAAATCATATGGTGCCTTTTGAGAGAGACTAAAGTTCAACAGATCATTCATGTCTTCTCAACTGCTCTGTCATGATGGTGCAAAAGAGGATATAAAATCCCTGCCATCAGATATTTATTTCTATTTCCTTTATGAATCCTTTAATTGCAATGTTTCAGATTGCACGTCTACAGGAATATCTGAGCTGCCCTGAAGTCTATTCATTTCAGCTCAAACATCCCTAGATCTGTAGTTACAGCTGACTTAATTTCTGCAAAAATCATCCTGCCATACCAAATCCTGCAGTGAGAGTGCAGAGAAATAGAAGTGTGGTAAAAGCTACTTCCACACTTCATGTATTATAATGAACTAAATATCTACTGGATTTCACTAGGTTTAGAATTTTGTTTGAGGTGACAGATTTCTTTTTTTTTAGGGCTGGATGATACAAATTTGAAGCCCGCATGCAGTGTGTTCTTCTGAAAAGAAAAATTAAAATTAATACTATTTTTTTTTGGTCAAAATAATTACAAGAATGATAGGAAATATGAGAATTTATCTGCTTATGCATATTATAAATGCCAAGAACAGGTAAGAACATCAACAGATGCAAGAATTAGAAAAAATAATACTCTAAAAAACAATTAGAGGCTCTATTATGAAGTTTTTTTCATGTTCTGACTGTCTATTCATTTAAACCTGTATTGTATTATAGAAACTTCTTTGGTTCAGTATATCTCAATTAAGATTTTACTGCCCTGTCATAAAGCTTATCACAGGCTAAAAGTTTGCTTTTATTTCTCATTCTGTGAAGCCTGCCAAGTTTTGTATGAGCTGTCACTAGCTGTATTACGCTCAGTGGATGAATAGAAGTTTGTTAACAATGAAGTTGTCCCAAATTTCTCAGGGTTTTTTAGACCATTTGCAGTCTGTCCTATCTTCCTAAATCCCTAGCACAGAGCTTTTGAGTCAGAAATGACTGTGCTGCAGTGCACCAAAACAGCAGACAATGGACCTGAAGAAACAGCAAGAACATCAATCATTTAACAGGTATTTCTAGCAGCAGCTTCATTTTGGTCTCTTTTATACTTGTAACGTATAGCAAAATGATACAGCCTGTTAATGGCTGAATATAGAAGAACTGATTCACCACTTCACACTGCAAACGTGAAATGTCAGAAATGAGAGTAATATCTCTTTGTCCCAAGACAAACTGAAGTGTCAGTAATAGTTTCTTACACCTTTTGTCACGGGGTCACTGTAGTGGCTCTCTTATAATACGTGTATGACACATGGCACAGTTGTCCACCTACAAAAGCCTTAACTATGATGTGTGAGTGATTCAGGAACTAATGTCTGCTTACTTTTGAGCAGTAAGTGCTTGCAGAAAATTTATTCTGGGTAATAAGTCACTATAGGGTCTCTATCTCTGAGATAAATAACATCCAACAATGAACTATGGGCTCTGAATTTATGAGGTGGTGTATTTATTGTTAAATTGCATGAAGACATTAAACTTGTGAAACAATTTAGAATATTCTTGAATAATTTGCATAAAAACAAATATGAAAGATCAGAGGATGTTTTTCACAAGAGGCTCATGCAGGCTACTTGCACACTCAATTTCTTCACCTTCAATAACATGCCAGTATTCCAGCTTCACTTCCTCCTCAGAGTATGCAAGAACAAACTTATGTTTCAGTGAGAGAGTATTCAGCATTCAAGGAGAAGAAATTTGCAAAAGTGTTATAACACACATCTTATGTGTGCCTTCTGCTAGGGTGGGTGAGAATGTAAGGAATTAAATGTTTGGGTGACTTAAAATGATGAACAGTCCTTCTAACTGTGCAAGTGCCTTACTCCTTCTGTGCTGGAATGAGTCCTGTCTTGTGGATATATGATGTCCCCAACCTATTCAGTTTTTATCTGAATTTTGTCTGCTTAGAGGCTGTTTGTGTGCATATTACCATGAATTTAACATCTCCATCACTTAGGTGAGTTAAGCCATTTGCAGTATTTTTTTCAGTTACTTCTCTTTTTCCGGCATTATGCAGGGCCCTGGAAAATAACTGCTACTGGGATGTGTTTCAAACTGGTTATGAATGAAGGAATTGAGATGTGTTTTGCAACTGTAATGTAACAAGCCTCTATATACCTTTAAGCAGCACAACTGAAATGAAAAGCAGCACTGCAGAGATCAATGCTCAGCTTTTCTGAAGCATTCTTGATGTGCGTGCCCTATCTTTGTTGGATGCGTTAGTATGAATTGTTCTACTTTCTCTGATTTTTTGGAGGATATGACATTGTCTTTGTGTCAGCATCTCTATGAGATTCAAACTAAATTTTTTAAGAATTCAAACGAGAGTTTTGGCATTGATGACAATATATGTAAGATTTTCATATGGGGTGTTCTGACTGCCCTTCTCATTATCCTTAAGTGTCATTAGGCACAGTCAGATGTCAGCTGAGGGAGCTCAGTGCTTGTAGAGTTTAGTAGTGTGAAAATGATCTTTCAGTAGAGAGCTGCCTATGTTTTTCCTTCACAAGAGCCATGACTATATGGCGTTAGGCATGTACTGCTGTGTGCGCATGCTTAGCATTACCACCTGTGTAAGATGGTAACGAACTGCCCAAGAGCTGGGATATTCTCATACACAGAATGCAGAGACCTCTTCCCTTCTGCTTCCTCCCCTTGCACAATGATTTGCCAGAGCATGACTCTTGGCAAGCACTGCAGACTGCTGAGATTCATGAGGCAATTGAAGGACCTATACTAAATAAGCAAATGTTTCTTTCTGTGATTGTACTGCAAGATTGCCATCTCTGTTTTCATCGGCATGCCGTGATGAGTGACAGAACACTACAGCAGTTTCACAGAAAGAATTTCATGTGTTGTGGTCACACAGTTAATTTCACCAAGAATATTTGTTCTGAGTTAAAGCAAACAGTCAGCAGTAACACTTCATTTTTCCAAAACAAAGCCATTGTCCTGTTAAATCGTGTCTCCTGCTTTCAGTTTTAAATTCTTCAATGTCTTATGTCCCTGGGTTCCTACTGGAGGAATTATTGGACACTTTATCATCATTTCTATATTATTTCCCCTGTGAAAATCAAATGCCTGGTCAGGGCCATAAAACATGAGTGTCATATTTTTAAAACTGCCAAACTTTGTGTGAAAATGTGAAGTCAAAATCAGCAGAGACAGACCCCTCTGCAATCCTAAGCACTAGGGGCCTTCAATGAAATGCATGAGGAGTTCCAGGAGGAGCCACACAAGCCTGCAATACGTTTGGGTTGAACTGTGCAGTTTGGCTCTTAAGGTGTGCAGGTTAGACTTAGACCCACACTATTAGAATTCCCTTTGGCAGAGTGTAGGTACAGATAGGTGAAGGATATTGACTCTCTGAGCTCAGGGGCTGGGTTTTCCTTGTCTTTTCCAAGTAGATGTCCTGTGCTGGGTGTTGGCAGGATTCTTGCTGGGTTAAAGCTTCCAGGGAATGCAGTAATTGTTGTCGCTGTTGGGCTCTGCTGTCTGTACTTGGTTCTCTGCGTGTATCTTTGATAGTGGCCTTGGGCTTCAGAGAAAGCACTCTTCTCTGGGTTTGGGGCCTCAGCAGAGCAGATCAGCCTAAAGAGCAGAGATCTCTGTGATAATTGGATCTAAAGTAGGAAAAAGTTTGTGAAGAGTTGCAGACACCCAAGAGAACTATAATTATGTGTAGCGGTGTTCTACTAAAAGGAGAATGTATTCTTCAGGGGCCATGGCTCTCAGTTCTTCTCCTGAGCTGGAAGAGAGTTTTTAAAGGTCTGAGTGGAATTTGTGTCAAATACTCTGTATTTTTCATCCAGTAGCTGGAGACCAATAACAACGTCATCATTTTTATTCTAATTAATAGTAATGATAAATGGGAGGTCTGTCTCTTATCCTTATTTTTCTTGGTCTTTTATGGTTCTTGATTTACACTTTTAATGGCACTGCAGTATCTAGAAGAAAGTTGCAATGAGTAATCCACATGTTAGTTAATAGTAATGGCAAAAACATTTGTAGCTATGTGTTTGGGGTAGGATAAAACTTCCTTAAAAGACAGATGATTATTTTTGGAAACTGTTCTTGTATACCCGCAACTTCAATTCATTTTCTGAGCTTTTTAAAATATGTTTCCACAAATGCATGCATGCATACTAAAAACTTTTAATTTTAAAAAATTGTAAAATCTTAAAGATTTTGATTTTTGTTTTTAAAACAATATTTAAGAAGCTTTAAAAGAGAAACTATAAGAAAATGCTTGTCAAATAAAAAAGTTATGGCTTATTTTTGGGAATTTTAAAAATAATGTTTTCACAACTCAAAATCCTCAGTAAAGGTAAGTTAAACTTTTAGGAAAGCCAATTCTTATATTGAAAATTTTAGGTATCAGCAGCAGTGACTTAATCATTATAATCTCCATGTTAGATACAACTCACTTTGTCTTTGCAGACTTATGCCAACAACTGTATTTCTAAAAGTAATTGCATTTATGAAAATAGCAATAACGGCTGCAGAAAAAACATTCTGAATAATGTAAGGGATGATGGAAACAGTTGTCAATAAGTGATAGCTTTCATTTGTGCCTCAGGAACACTGAATAATTCTTTCTGCTAAAAATTAGGACAAAAATGGTCCTACTCTTACCACTAGAAGTCTAAAGATTGCATTTGACTGTATTTGTAAGATGTACTACTGTATTTCTTGACTACAGAAACTGAGGATTTTAACATGCAGTCTTTGAGGACTTCTGTGAATAGGTTTTCAATATATTGTGTATTTTTTTTAAAGCTCCAAGATGAGAAAGATGATGTGTCTTAAATTGATTAGAGAACATCTTTTACAGTTAGAGATGCTGCATGACCACTGGGAGATGTTCATAAATCTTATTTCTTTTTGGCAATGATTTTTATGTTGTTTGATTTATGTTCTGAGAGGGATGCCAAGAGACTAGCACCATAAATCATGAAAACGGAACAAGCTAATATGCAATAGGTAGTTACAAAATTCATACTTGGTATTAGATGAAATAAATTGTAAATATTCAGAAGATGATAGAGTGTGTGTTAATGTACATAATTAATCCAGCTCTGCATGCAGAAACTTGACAAGTTGAGTGTACAGGTTTCTTCTGGGTGCTACAACCCTTGGGAATAGTCTTCCCTCCTTTGATGTTAACTGCCAGTGGGCTTTACTGGTGCCAAGATTTCACCTTAGATTGAGATCTTCTCCAAAAAATCCAGAACCTCTTAATAGGAGGAGCAGGAAGATGTATCAGTTGAACCAAATCATAAAAAGCAGGGAACAGAATATTAAGAAAGTGGGCTGGCACAGAGGCTGTCTATGGAAAAGAAATTTTATGTAGCACAGTGATGTTAATCTATGGCAGATGATACTCTATGGGGTTCACCTCTGGCATAAGCTATAGGAGGCATTTTTCCTGGCAGGCAAATCACATCTTTCCTGCCTATAGTCCTGGATTATATTTATTAGGGAGCTGGTTGATGAAGAAAGTTTTAGAAACCCAACAAACTGTGTTCACTGCAAACCTAGCAAGTGTTTCTAGCCAGCAAATGCTTGTATGCAACAGTTTACCTGAGCTCCTTAGCACCCGCATAAACAAAGAGGGGGCATCTCCCCCTCTTTTTCTAGAGTCAATAAGAAAGATTGAAATGGCAGCTATAGGAAAAACTAAATATGAAAACACGTCACAGGCAAACAAGCCTGCAGGGTATAAGATTTATCAAATTGTGCAGCTGGTATGGAAGAGCACTTAATAAAAAAAAAGTGACAGAAGGACAGAAAAATCTACAGAGTAGAAACACAGTCAAATAAATTTTTCCAATTGAATTTTGAGAGAGCGTTGAGGAAGCTGAAGCTCACCATGAGTCTGGCACACTGCAGATAGCTGGTGCTCAAGAGGATCATCATCTCTCAATAGGAGGCCCTTTTCTGTGGAAGTTAATATATAGAAGATTGTGAACATAAGAAAGGGGGGTGGAAAATTCAGGTAGTATATGAAAATAGAGCTAAATAGCATATAGAGGGGGAAAGTGTACCTGCAATAGATGGTGGATTGTCAGCAGTGAGCAGCCAGACAGTGGCAAACAGAGTAAAGAGTGAGGGAATTCCTAAAAGAAAGCATCCATGGATGATATACCAAAGAGGATCATAGAATCCTTAGAGTTGGACGGGGACTTTTTTTTTAAAGGTCATCTCGTCCAGCTCCCTGCAGTGAACAGGGACATACACAGCTAGGTCAGGGTGCGCAGGGCCTGAGCCAGCCTTGCCTTGAAAGTCTTTGGGCAACCTGTTCCAGTGCCTCACCACTCTCACTCTTTCCTTACACCAAACCTGAATCTACCCTCTTTACGCTTGAATCCATTTTACCTTATTCTAACACTGCAGCCCCTGCTAAAGATTCTGTTCCCTTCTTTCTTGTAGCTTCCCTTTAGTTATTGAAAGTCTCCTATCAGGTCACCCCCCAGCCTTCTCTTCTCCAGGGCTGAACAGCCCTAGCTCTCTCAGCCTGTTCTTGCAGGGGAGGTGTTCCATTCCACGGACCAACTTTGTGGCCCTCCTCTGGATGCACTCCAGTAGGTCCATGTCTCTCCTATACTGAGAACTCCATATTTGGATGCAGTGCTCCAGGTGAAGCTTCACCAGAGCAGAAGGGCAGGATCACCTTCCTCAACCTGCTGACCATACTTCTTTTGATGCAGCCAGGATACAATTGGCTTTCTGGGCTGTGAGGGCACACTGCTGGCTCGTGTCCTGTTTCCTATCCATCAATACCCCCAGGTCTTTTTTTGGCAGGGCTGCATTCAATACTTTCATCCCCCTGCTTGTATTGGTGAGGGTGAAGGATGGTGAAGTTGGACATTGTGTCAGGTAGTATAGTAAATTATTAAAGTGCAGGTCAATAATGAAAATATTCCAGAAATAGATTGGAAAAATTGAAGAGCTGAGATATTCCTGGATTTGGTGGGAATTAGGCCTTGATATCAAATATTAAAGCAATGAGAGCAACAGTTTTGGTCATGCGGATCAGCCTGGATTGAGTCATCACAAAGTTTTGTTCAGTTGTAAGGCAGAAAAATGCAGGCATGAAACAGACAGGGTTTTTAGAAAGACACGTGCTGTGATGCTTATGGTTTAGTGCTGTTTACAAAACAGAGGAACACAAAGATGTGAGTATGGAGACTGAAAATACAGACCCGTGCCAAAGCTTTATTTCCAGGCAGATGAAAAGAAATTACTGGGAAACAGGACAAGTATCTCTCAGTGACTGAGAATTTAAAGCTGGATATTTGGAATAAACAAAGGAAGGATAAAGGCTGAACACCTGATTGAGTTGGATCTTGTACAGAGAATCATAGTATGGAGACATCAAAAAGAGCTAGGAGGCCTTATTCTGTACAGAAGCAAAAGAAGCAAAATCTGTGGCACGTCCAATTCTCAAGGACCATTTTACATAGTTTTCAAAAAAGTTGATGACATCCTTTAAGATAATCTAAATACCATTTATTGTAGTACACTTAATGAACTAACAGATGAAATTGCATGGCCAGAAACAAGGATGTTTAATCTATGTGTAAATAGGGAGAAATCTACGTCTGGAGTTTTCAGACATTCAGAGGAGAATAGGTGCGCACCATCTGCACAAGCACAGGCACGTTATTTTGAGCGCTAAAACTGTGCGAAGTCTTGGATTTTGAAATGAAGCAGTTTAATTACATGGAAGCAAACTTGGATTTGGAAGAACAGCAGAAGCAGCTAGATGATTTTGTATAGCTATCTTGTGTGAACAATACTTTTATGAAGTGGTCATTGATGATTACCTTTCTGCTATTTACTTGCTATCCCTACACAAGGTTTAACATGCTGAGTAGTTAACACTACTATTGTTTCACTATCATCTAGGCTGACGGAATGTAAATGTGACAGTTACAGATTTTAGTGAAATGTGTATTAGTTCTTAGAATAAATAGAATTTGAATGTCTGGGATTTCAACTTAGAAGCCTCCAGAAGTTTAAACCCCAAATTAAAGCTGTCTCAAAATCTATGTTGTGCAAATTGTCTTCTGGATTCCTGCCAACTCTCATGTCACATCTTGCTCTTTCTAGTGTTATAGCTCTTCTCAGGGCATAACCTTGAGACTAGTAGCAACTTGAAATACTACAGAAACAAAAGAGTATTTGTAAGAGACAGAGGAGAGGGATTTTCTTTGAATGATACATTTTCAAATGATAGGTGTGGGAAACTCCTTTATTTATAGTTATTTCATTCTCACCATTGGGTTAGTGGGCTTTGTAGCAGTAGATGTACCTATTTGCTGTCTACCATTGGAAATGTTTTGGCCACTGAATGAAGAAGAAATATGCCAAGTGTTACTTGAGAACAGCTCTCAGTGTGCTTTCTGTGTGTGGTTGTCTCTGGCTGACCTTGCTGAAGAGACCTGTTAGTGTAGGAGCCATTTGGAAGAGGAAAAGGCAAATAATTGCAAGTTTATGTGCATAACCTCACTGGCAGGCAATATCCTAGAGACATTAATAATGTGTGAGCTCACAAAACATCTGAAGAATTATCAGCTGACAGAAGATAGCTATTATTAATTCATAAGGGAAAAAATTGTTTCTCACAAGTGTGGAAATGTAGACAAATAGTAAAAGTAGGCTGGCAGCTTAGAAAGGCTCAATGAAGAAGTGCAGTGCTGATGTTATATATATAAGGGTTTGCAAGTATACATGTAAAAATTACTTTAGGTGTCATACTCAGGGCAGGCATTTGGTCTGAAGGTTTCATTATGCACAGGATATAATTAGCCTTTAATTAAATTAAAACATTGCCTTTAATTCACAGTTGATCTGTGCTCCATGGGCTCTGTCACTTTACTTGAACTATGGTATTTCAAAGAGGACAGTATAAGAAAGTGTAAGAAGCTAAGAGAATGAAGTGAATGTGCTTTTGATTCTTTAGTTAAAAAGAGTCCTTGTTGATGGCGGCTTTTTGTATACAATGTCAAATAATCAATTACTGTTTTTGTCACTTGGAAACAATTTGATACTGGTGATCCGTGTGTGTATGCTTGCAACAGAACTGAAATTAGCACTAGGTGATTAATTAGCTTGAATAAGTAACTGGTATGGTGCTATAGAGAATTAACTCCAACTACCAACCTGCTATTCCACCTTCCCAGCAGAAACTATGGAAGGAGGGAAAGAAGCAAACTGTCTGCAGCGTCCAGATACTCTGCAGTTGACCACATATTCTTTCTGCTTATCACACGCTGTGGTTTATTAAATGCTTTGAGATAGAGAGTTAGTCTTTTCTGTATATATGTTAATTAGTGTGATTTATTTCATCTTGTAGCTGTTTGTGCCAAATTACTATCATGTTGCATACAAACCATGGAATTTTCTGTGCGGAGCACAGATAGGAGCAACAAAACTGATCTGTTTGAGTCTTGTAAGAAACCTTGTAGATTTTCACAGATGAGTTCATTATGTGGTTCCTTGATTTTTATATTAGCGACTTGTGTTTTTCCCCAGCTAGTGTGTGATTTTGGGAAAAACAATTGATGTAGCCCTCAAGTCAGTGCAGGTTATTTGTCACAGACACTTAATGAGGGCAAGTGAGTATCTGCTTCCTAATTTCACTATTGATGGACTCTTTGGAGCCTGAGCTGAGTCCCATGAGGAGCCCTCAGCTCTTATCTGTGGTCCTGATTCAGGAGAGTAATCAGGCATGTATCTAGCCTCAGCTAGAGTTACAGTATCAGTAGATAAAAGAAAAGCAACTGATATCATCTACTTGTGCAAAGCATTTGATGCTGTCCTACACAACTTCTCCTGGAAAGTACTGTGGGAGACAGAATCAAAAGCTTGGTGAAGTCTAGGTAGATTGTGTCAATAGCCTTTCCTGGTCCTGCAGATTTTCACACATTCTTAGATTAGTTTTAAACGAATAGCTTCTAATCACTGTTGCTTTCCTCGACCGATTATATAAATGTGTATGTCTAAGCTTCAACTCTGCTTCCGTTCCTGGAAGACAGCAGAGTTCCAGCCTTACATTTCCATAGCTCTGTCATTTCCATGTGCCTCCTAGCACAGGCACATGGAAACAGAAAGTGATACTTTTTTTTTCTTGCTGTTTTTCTTTCTTTCTTTCTTTTTCTTTTTTTACAGTGCCTATTGCATAATTGTTTTCTCCTGTGTTTAAAAAAAAAAAGCATATGATGATCCTGTGCCTAGATATGGAGTTTGTGGCATAAAACTACTTCTAAATTATTTTCTTAACAAAACTTGCATGCGTCTGTGCTGCAGAAAGCAGTTTTCCATACATGCTGCTGAAGAGAGGTGTTTGAGAAGGCATGTGTTTTCTGAGATGATTAAAAGCCAGTGTTTGCAAAACAATTATCTGTGGCAAGGATGCAAATTTGGAGAGCTGACAATGATTGCTTTGGAATCCTTTCTCAGAGCTATTTTACACAAACAGTACAAAACAGCAGATCAGTCTATTGTTCAGTTAAAAATGTAATTTAGGAAGTTTTTTTTTCAGATGATGTAATATTTTCATTCTTGTCCTGGCAAAATCATTTGCAAAAAATAAAAACAGACTTTGGATGTTCCAGCAGTTTGCTAGATGTCAGATCTGACCATGTAAAGGTCAGTTCTGCAAACCATTACCACTGTATGTAGTACATTCCAGTAATTCTAACTGGAAAATGACCCAGGTCTATGTTAACATTCAAAGACATGCTTTATTCGTGCTGACTTTTGAAATCTGTGGCCCCAAATCTAGTATTTCAGAAGTTCATATCCCTCCATGCTTTGTTGGATTTATTCCTGGTTAAAACTACTGTTTCTTTATTCTCTACTTTATTATCTTTTACCTTTTTAGGAGGATAATTAATATAATTTTGTGCTATCAATATACTTTTTCTCAAAAAAGCAGGAATGCCTTCTTTATACTTCTACTAACCTAGAGCCAAAATAATCATATGCTGATAATAAAGACTTAAGCTCCCTCATGGATCTGGACTTTTTCCTCCAACTGAAAATTGTTCTACGGTGAGGACAGGCAAAAATCGTGTATTGAATTATAAATGTGGAGTTTTAGGAAAACATTCAGGTAATATGCTACAAAATTAAATATATATGATATTAACATAAATGTTCTTTAAAAAACCTGTACCAGTGCCATGGTAAGATGATGGATAAGATTTGATTAGAAATTTAAAATGTTCTTTTAAAAACAAAATGTAGTCAGACATTTTAGCTTGCTTTTGTCTCTATGTAATAGTTTGTGTATTAAAAATGCAAGACTTCTGCAAAAACAGTTGAATAAACTGTTAGCATAGAAACCAAATCCAAAGCTGTAATAAATGGAGTTCTTTTATTTAACGATGTTGGTAAGCCAGTATAATTCAGTGCCAATTAAAATCTGTCTCTGAATCCGGTCGCTAGTGGACTCAATACATCTTGCACGTTACAGTTATTGAGAGGCATACTTTTAGCTGTACATTCTATAAGAATATGGCTCCAAGGTTACTATTCACTGTTGCACAGCCAGCGTCACCTAATGTTCAAATACAACTCAGTGAGATGTAAAATCTGCATTTGGAGAAAGTAATTTCAGAAATTCAAACACAGCTATCAATACCAGAACAGAGATAATCTTTCCAAGGAAATATTTATTGAGATATATAATGTAGTATTTTCATATGGGTAAAAATATGGGAACTGCTCAACGGAGGCTCAATTTCTTGATGATCAAAGATGAAGGATTTTCTGGAAGATACTTGCTGACCAAACACATTTTGCTGACATTATACAGGCATGAGTGGGTGAAATTCTGATGTCTTTTATTATTGTTATTTGTTTCTTTTTAAACACAGGTGTTAGATGAGATGATCTAATGGTCCCTTCTGGCCCTATGGCAAAGTGAAGCCTCTACTTGACAGTATTCCTGGACTTCTCTGAAACTCTTTTCACTAGGCCTTTGGGGAAGGAGGTTTCTAATAGAGAAGAATTTTATAGAGCAGAGAAGGGTTTGCCAGAAGAATTATTTGCTGTTGACAGTTGATTTTTTTGGGGAGAAGGGAATGTTTGCCAAGGTTTTGAAATATCTTTTAAATTTTCATTACAGGTGCCTATGGCAATACTCAGGCATGTCTTTGTATATTTTGCTCAGGAAAAAAATAGCTTCTTTTTTTTCTTTTTTTCCAAGGTAGAGAAACATGAGTTCACGTATTATTTCATGGCAGAGCTAAATTTCAACTTGTATTTGTATGTCTTGGGAAAAAAAATGGGGGATATGACCAGCATCTGTCTCATGTCGCCTTTCCTGGAAGCAATGCTTTCCAGCTTTGCTAAATTCATCCATCTCTTAAGCAAACTGTCAGAGATTTAGAGGATCAGAACTGTGCTTTTGTTAGCTCTGATTCACTAAGGAGGACTGTGGACTCACTTTTGGAAATCATAGCCCTTATTTAAAAGGAGGCCTAGAAACATTTATAAAAGTAGCACAATGCAATGGTGTGATTTGTAACCATGGATAAGTCATCAAATACACAACCTGCAAGACAACCAAGGTATTATACAGTCCATTGTACAGGTTATGCACAATTGCCAGCTGGCTCTGTGTCGCAAAGCAATCTGGAAAACTTAAGATGGTTTGTGGGAAAGAACACTGACAAAAACCTTTGTGAACCTTTTGAACAGTTTAGCCATTTATAATTTAGAAATGATAACAGCTTTTCGGAAAATACTTTGCTTATGACCTACTGCATTCAATATGAACCTTAGTTCAGTGAGCCATGCTGTGTAGCACAATCTGTCACTGAAGCATATGACTAATACCCAAGTGAACCTTTTGTCCCTGGCCACAACAGAGACAACTGGCTCTCCTGTTTCTAGGTGCTACTGGGGTGAATTGTCCAAAGAGACAGATGTCACTAACGAATGATATACAGTGGGCAGTGGGGCTTACAATGGCTGCAACATACAAAGGCCATATGTAGTGATCTCATTAGTTTCATGATTGCCGCCTGCACAGGCTGTTGGAAATGTTTAAATGTGCAAGTTCAAAAAGGAAAGCGATGTATCACATTTGAATTTTCTCCCTCAGTGATGCAAAACAAACAGAGAACCTGCTGAGTTTGGGAACAAGAAGTTGTAAAGATGAGTGTATACCTTAATTGTGCATCTTTTAAATGGCTTAGCTTTACACTTTATTGCACTACTGCCACAGCCTAAAATGATACTGAAGATGCACAAAGTCCTTTGGGTGTTTTCATCTTGAGTTATTTATCCACTTGGTTTTGTTTCATTGACCAGCAGATGTTTATCCTCTGCTAGGAATTCAGGAATAACAACTGTAGAATTCCTGGGAAGTTCAGCTTTGGATATGTCTGTGAAGGAAAGCACATGATATGGGTAATGTCTTTATTGTACTCCTTTTAGTTTTTTTCTCCTTCCTCAGTTTAGGATGAGTATTATAGGCACACATGTGTACTGCATCTCAGTCTGATGATGTTGTTCACCTCCAGTCTACTTTGACAACTTTGGGAGAACCTTTTGATTTTTGGAACTGAGCAGCACTTTGCATTGTCTTCCTGTTTTCATCAATTAGAAATCCTGTTCCAGTCCTCTCTTTCATAATGTTAATTTCACTATGATTTCCCACCTTCTACGTAGGAGGCTTTTCTTCCTGAACTGGACAGCAAACTCTAAGTGGAGATATATTCATGGGTGAGATGTTTTACAGATGCGAAGTCTTTGTTTTCAGAAGAGTATATTCAGTTTCAATCATCAGCTTTGAAATCATAGCAGACCTTTTAAAATGTAGCGGTTAACTCTAACATAAACACGAGTCATTTATTTCTTATGTGCAATGAATTTTTTATGAATTTTACTTTGCATGATTTCTAGAATCATAGAATGGCTTAGTTTGGAAGGCAATTAGCCCCATTCATTGAAAAACAAAAGCATCAATAAAATTATTTCTTAGTCTTATTGGTACATAATTTACAAACTCTTTGATATGAACGCAAACAGCAAATCATGAGTAAATATTCATTGCCTGAGTAATAGGTAGTAGAATAGCGTTCTTCAAAGATCCTCCTGTTTTCCCTTCGTTGTTCCAGTCTCTGATGGTTTTCCTACTGGATATAAATTCTGAAAACCTGATTTTGAATTCAACACTCAGCTCTTTCTGAAGGAGAATGGTGGTTGAATTATTAACGGCTGATGTATAGTTCAGCCTTTTTCCTCAGCTTTGCTGTTTTCACAGTTACGAGTTCAGAGTCACCATAATCTGTAATGCCTCATATCTAAAATCTATGAGGATAGCCCTGAATCCTTATTTTTATTCTTTCTAGGCTGTCTTTCCTGAAGAGGGAGTTAATCTCTTCTACTTGCTTTACAGTGCGTTGTGCTCCCTGCATGTCCAAATGAAAATGCCTGACTAGACTGAACTTAGATTTAGTACAGGAAAATCATCTGATCAATGAGAAATATGACAAATATTTCTTTACCTGCTATCTTAATTCCTCCTGCAAATGTTACACCTATGAATCTAAACTGTGGTTGCAGGTCACACTGGCCTGGTTTTGCAAACCATTGCATTGGTGGAAACTTCTGAATTTTCTGCCTGATTAGCAGAACATAGCATATTGCTGCATCGGTGCAGCTTCACCTCACGTACTGTGTGCACTTTTGGGCACAACAATTTCAGAAGGACATAGAACTATTAGAGAACATCCAAATGAGGGTTACAAAGATGGGAAAGAGTATACATGGCAGGATGTGTGAGGAGTGGCTGATGTCCCTTGGTTTGTTTGTCCCAGAGCAGAGGAGGCTGAGGGGATGTCTTCACAGAGCTAAGGGGCAGTGCTGAGCTCTGCTCTCTGGTGACACCAGTGGGGCCTGAGAGAGTGGTGTGGAGCTGTGTCAGAGAGAGTTGTGTGGGGGTTACGGAAGGGTTTTCCACAAGACAGTGGTGGGCATGGAACAGGCTCCCCAGGGTGGTGGGCACAGCCCTGAGCTGTCAGAGTTCAAGGAACGTTTGGACAGTGCTCTTAGACACAGGGTTTGGACTTTGGGTGGTCCTGAGTGGAGCCAGAAGTTGTGCTTAATGATCCTTGTGGTTCCTTTCAACTCGGGATATTCTGTGATTCTATAATATTCAAAAACTGAGGGCCAGCACAGCCTTGCCTCTTCCAAACAGTGGTAACTGAGGTTGGAGTCACATCCCTCGTGTGTGTATTGACTTCTAGTGGGATATCCCAGCACATTACATTTTGTTGCAGTATTAGTCATTTCCTGGATGCTCTTCCCCTTTAAAAAGACACTATGTCTGCTCATTACATGAGAATAAATACTTTTATGTAAATATTTTCCAAGTGGAATTACTCATTATTAATACAGGCTGTTCTGAAGGCAAATGCAAACAACATGTGTCAGCAAAAAACCCCATTCTTATTAAGAAATTAAGTCAACAAACCACATTATGATTCATAGATCACCTGATTATTTTTTTCTTTCTCAGGTGGTGTTTTTGTTTTTTTTACTCCTCACTAGATATAAAAATGTCTTAAAGGGCATATTTCCTCTAATTACAGATGTGATTGATATTATATTGCAGGTTTACCAATATGCTTCTTTTGGTATCTGATAAACTGGAATTACAGGGGAAAGATTCCTTGGATAGCATGCTTACGCAAATGGAGAAGTGGAGGAGAAATCAGGTTAACATAAACTGAAATAGTTGCACAATGGTCACCTGGAATGACTCTTTTATGAGCTGAGAGAGGCAAGTTTGCACCTTTTTTTGCTATAAAGTGAAGGCTTCAAGGCTTATCTTCAGTGAAACCTGGCTGCAGCCTACACATATGTGAAGCATTAGGATGTGGTGAATACTATGGTAAAAAGAAGTAGGTGAAATATCATTAGATAAAAACCCTGGAATCCCTTCTAATTTTCACTGTAATTAGAAAATGTCTTACTGGAAGGTTAAGGGTTTGGAACAGATCTGAACTTCAATTTGCTGGAAGAGGGCTGGAGCAAGACTTCTTCCTCTTTAGATGTTGTTACCTTAGTCTCCCTGTGCTGCAAAGAGGAATTCAATTTTTTCTGTCTTAAGTATAATTTGCATTGAATCGCATCACTGTAGTAATAGATTTTTACTCTTTTGGAATAGGAGAAGAGAGGATGAAAGACATAAAGTTAATTGCATATAATCTTGTCTGTAATGTTTTAAGTAACTAAATTGTTGAGTTTTTATCCACCAAATGAGTCTGCAATGCTCTGTGATATCTTCCTCCCTCAGGTCTCTTAAATCACAGCTGAATCTCTTTTATGAGGCCTAAGGGAAATCTGAAGGTTATGTTCTTTGCTTTCTTTTGTAAATACGCTACGGTCCATTTCATCTAGAATCCAACTCTTTTCGCAGCTGGTTGTTGAGTCACTTCTATAGGCTTTATTTTGATTTAGGTCACTTAATATCGTAATATCTTGGGTTTTGGTTTTGTAGAACTCTTTTTCATTTATGAAGAACACTGGCGTTCGTATAGATGTAGATTTTAGAGGTACTCTGGACACCTAAAAATACATTGTATTGCCTTTATTGATCTGGAATGTGCAAAAGGATAGACAAAGTCTTCATTCTAATCTATATTTTTAAAAATGACTGCATGTTTATGCTTAGGGAATGATCACGTTGAATGATTCCTTCACGACTTAGCTGGTATTAAAATTATGCAGAGTTTCATCAGATTCTTTTCCAAGTCAAATGAAGCAGGAGTACAGGGGAGGTACTTTACTAAGAACTATGCTTATCTCTAAGAAATGTGTGACTGTTACATTTACAATTGCTTGTGCCTCTTATTTCTGTTCAGTTATTTTCCTCTCTAGGTATATCCCCTCCCTGCTAATGAGTAAACCAGCTGTCAGAACATAAAATGTCTGCAGATGATTTTATAATCTTTTTTTATTTTTATTTTTGGTACAAATTTCATTATTTCACGAGATGAGGAATTTTGTTATCCTACTTCTCCTTTTTAGTAAAAATCACTGTTTCCATAGGCTCCATGGGCTCTGTCAATCTGAATTCAAGCATTCTGCATGCAGAGAACTACATGAATTACAATGCGGTTCTTCATCAAGTGGTCAGTGAAGTCGTTAAAAAGAAACAATAAGAGTATACTCGCTTGTTTTTATCTCTAATGGCACTTTTCTGTTTGCTTGGGACTGCTCTACATCCATCAGAGGTACACCACAACTGTTACCTCCGTTTACCACAACTTCTTTGACTTGGGCCGGCTTCAGAGGTTTATGGAAACAACTGAATTTCCCAGATAAAAAAATTGGTGTCTTTGCCATTTTCAGAACTTAAGAAAAAGGCACATTGAGAAGCACCATGATGCTATTTGGAATATAATTACAAATGCTTATGGAGATGATCTAAACTTTGGATGCTTTGCTAGATTTATCTAGGAAACTTAAATCAGCATCTTGTTTTATCTGCAGCTGAAGCTGACAGCTGGTGAGAGAGAATAAAAAAGCTTTGGGGTTTTGGCCCATCGTTAACTGCTTTATAGTGAAAGCTTCTAAGCATCTGAGCTTAAAAATGCAGCGTGTGTCCTCCGGTAGTACATGTTTATTCTTGATTCTTCCATCTTTCATATTCTTGCCAGAGGGGTAGGTGGATTTGCTGTGCTGTGGAAATATGACTAAACTTGGCCTGAAATTTAACAAATTGTACACTCTCTGCTTATAATTATTAAACCACACATTAGCAGATCTGTCTTTAAATAAGCAGCAATCTTTAAGACTTGTCTTTTGCAGAAGGAGATGAGTAGGTGGTAGAGTAGAACTCCTTGTCATTTAGCTCTGAGAAGCCTGTCTTCCCTCTTTTTGTCTATTAGAGGTCTAGTTTCTACTCAGGCCAGAGTCCATTAGTTGTGGTGTTTTGTTTTTTTTTTGCCAAGACATTCCTCCAAAATTCCCTACTGTTTTTCCATAATGCATTACTTTTATTCTCTCTTCTCTCCCAGATCATCTGTGCTATTCTATGGCTAGGTCTACTCTTTTATGGTTTCTTCTGTATCTTGTTCCTCTATGAAAGGAACAATGTTTAGTGTTTTCTTTTTGCACAGTCAGAATAAATAGATATTATTTACAGGTACTCTATAGCAGAAGAAATGAGAATAATTCAGTTGGAAAAAGCCTACAAAGATCAAGTCCAACTTCCTGATCGCTTCAGTACTAACCAAAAGTTAAAGCATGTCAGTGAATGTTTGAACACTGTCAGGAATCAGCCACCACTCTAGGAAGCCTTTTCCAGTATTTGACCATTCCCATTGGAAAGAAATCTTTCCTAATGTCCACTCTGGGCCTCCTCTAGCTTAGTTTAGTGCTGTTCCCATGTATCCTGAATCCATCCTCCAACACAAAATGGAAACAACCTGGATAACCTGGAATTCCTCAAAGACCAACATAGTTCCTGAGCTGCAAAGCTTTTGTACAGTGATTTGTAACCCTGGGATTTCTCTGATTGTTGGCCAAGTGAGTGTATCCTATTTCTGTTATTTCTTACATCCAATACGAAGAGTACTTTTCCATATAAAAAGGCTGCTGAATCCCTGTAAGTTCCCACTGCAGCTGCAGGCTACTATATTTCAGCTCCAGAGTGTTGCTGTTTTCCTTCATTCTTTACAACTTGTTGATAAAACTAAGATAAATTTCCTCTGCATTTCATTATAGTGGGTTTTTTTTTTTTTTTTTTTTTTTTTAGCATGCTCTCTGTTGCTCTCAGTCAACTTCCATCTGGAGATTTTTAATTGGGAAGAAGGAGGTGGCAATTTTTTTCTTTTATTTATAGCATTAAAGTAGTGTAAAAATAGGATGTCAAATATGCCATATCTGCTAGGGTTATTAAGGCTTGAAGCCTGTGCTTTCAAATGCCTTCTGTACAATGAAAACTGAAATTCATACATTTCTTTTTTAAGAATACTAGCCAGACAATAATTAGTGATGATGGTTCAGAAAGAAAGCAACGTGATGCCATTGAGGCCCTGTATTGCCCAGTGCCCCCGTTGCTGTGTCAAGTCAACCAAAGAATAGTGGCAGAAGAAAAAAACAATGAAATGCTCCCTGTGTGCTCTTGTCACATAGACGAGTCAATCCATCATGAGCGCACAGCCGAGCATCTGGGAGATCCAGATGATGCACACTGTAGATTTCCTGTATCAGCAGTAGTGTCTCTATTGTTGCCTTTTAAAACCACTTTTCTAGTGAAGCCTAGGGCATGATTGAAATGCTTGTTATTGCAATTGCTCTGGCTCAATCAATCTTCATGTGTGATACAAGGCCAACCTGGTCTTGGGCTCTTTATCCACGCCTTCTACTTGCAATTGTTAGGAATGCACTTGCTGACCAAAGAGCTAATAATTTCTTTTATGTGAACCATATGCATATACCACATAATAAAGAGAACACCTTCTAAATGTGGCTGTAATTGTTCAGTGTAAAAGTATTTGTTTTACCAGACTAAATCCCAGTGAAACTTTCATCGTGTTATGTTTATGACTGTTTTTCCTCTAATGTACATTCCTGTGGATTATTTTGCAAGCCTTCTCATGGGTGTGTTGAGCATCCAAGCATCCTTACATACAGTTGCATGTATACCTATAACCCAGGTGAATCATCATTCTCCTTGTTAAAGTTTTACAGCAAAATATTTGGCAAATACAAATGGGAGAGGTCTATTTAGGGATCAGAATAAAAGCAAACTAGATTTGTTATGCAAGGAAGAATGCTTCAGACGTTCAGTTTTTTAGATATAATAAGTCTGTGCCAGGGCAGTATATTTAAACATTAAACACTGTTCTACTGTCAAAATACTGATGGCTTTATTCCCTGTTGGTATGTACCAACACAAGAATCAGTAATAGGATTCCTGGAGTAGATTCCTGGTGTAAGCAATTGTGTGCAGAGACATGCTGTGTTTGAATTTGTGTTGAAACAGAAGAAAGGCTAATGTGATCTCAAAATACATGGTACTGATCTGAGTAGCTGAAGGATGCTGTGATTCAGAGAATCACTACTAAAGCTCTGGAAACTCCAACAATAAACAACGCTTACATTTGCTCTTGCAGACATCCAGCTGCCCTTTCTCAGTTCTGTACTATGAAATATGTTTGTAAGTGCTTTGTCATGGTGAGATGCTTTAAGTAATTCATTGAAATATTTTGAACTTTTATAAAACCCATCTAAAAGAAGTTTCCTACTTGGCCGCGCAGCTAACAGAAAGTGGGTTCTAGTTCACTGTGGAAAAAAATGTCTTGGCACAAATCTCTTTATCCAGTAAATGCTTGTTGTCATCTTGTAAATAGGACAGAAGATTCAGCTGCCCATACTATAGCAACTTAAGGACTCAGTAATTGGAGAAGGGATTTGAAGAAGGAAAAAATTCCTTAAACCTGAGAAGAAACTGAAATACTGAAGTTAGTCCACTTCCCATACTGTGGCTGTTTTATTCTTTTGTCCTCCTTTGTCAATTCTCTTTTGCCTTTTTTCTTTCTGTTTTTGCTCATTCATTTGATCAAAATGCTCTCATTCTGGTTGGAGTGTTCGTATGTGCTCATGTCCACTTTTGTGAGTAATTGTAAATACCATTATCCTGCAGTTCTGAGTTTGTTCAAAAGTCAGCTGCAAAATTATTTGGAGGAGGATAACTGCCCATGACATTTTCTTATTAATTCAGAGAGCTTCATTCACTTTTAGAGGAAGAATGAATTAACTGGAAGATCTTACAGCTAACATACAGAGTTCTCTGTGTCTTGCTTTATTTTTATGACCTTAGAAAATTTGGACTTGTTTACTTGTCATGCTGTAACTCTTTGTCCCACGTTCTTTCCCATGCCTCTACCAACAAAGAAAGTTCTGCTAAAATATTACTTATGCTCAGGGAAATGTAGTAATGCATTGTAGCAATAGCAGATTTTTTCTAAAGAGTGATATTTCTCCTGTAATGCTGCATGTTCAGGTCCCGCAACTGCTTCTAGCAGAGGATTTTGTAAGTGAATTCTTCAGTATAGCTGACTAAAGCTTGCCTTTTGCCCCGACCATTTGAAGAAATGATTATCCCTGTACCGCAGAGCCAAGTAGCTGAGGAAAGAGAGAATAGCAGTAAATCTGCAGCTGAGCCTAACAGATGCCAGTTCTCTCATTTCTACCTCATGGCCAAGATTGGCCCACCTTTCCCTTGCAAGCCTGTGCTCTGCCTCTGTGTCATCTTGAAGATGAAGTCCACATCCACACACAGGATCTTTGCATAGGATTCTGCTCATGCACTGTGTGTTACAGCCATTTGGACCACCTGTAACTTCACTACTTAGGCTAATACTTTAATGAAAGTAGAATGGCTTTAAAAAGGAGTTCCTCCCCACCCAGCTTTCAGCCCTTTTTCAGACCAAAGGAAAAATTATACAGCAGACCTATAGTGGATATAAAATAAGCAAATACCAATGTTTGTGCAGCCAGCCCAGCATTCCTTGTTTATATCCCCTTGGCAAAACCCAGTACTGTCCCTGGTGGAAACACCATTTCACCTGGCAGGGCTGGGAGCTAACACTGCCCTGCCCTAGCACATCTACAGTGCAAGGGAAGTCTCTGCTCACACCTTGCAGAGCTCTGTCTCAGAACCCAGCCTAAAATATAACTTCTAAGAGGGTCTTGTGGCTGATGCCCAGGCATCCTGTTCATCACAGCTCCCCATGGGTTTTCCCAGTAGAAATCACGCTGTGTCTGGTGCTAGCTTACTGCTGGAACGGGTAATGCTGTCTAATGGCCCCTTTCCTCAACACACTCCACCTTTTACGACTGTTTGGAAACACAAAGTAGTAGTTTGCTTCCTATGGTGGCTTAATGTGTGAGGTTTTTCTGAGACCTGGTATTGCCCAACAATTTGAAGAGATGGAGCCACAGGTTAGGATAGAAATGGGCAGAAAAATTTCTACGCAGCTCTGAATGGGCACTTAAAGTACAAAGGGGACTGAGACTTAATATGTCTTAATATGCCTGACTTCAACACGTGCTGCTGATTTTTGTTTTTGCTTTTTAAATCTTTCCCCATGCATTATTCTGGGCACTGTGGCCAGCTGTCATCATGGAGATCTCAATCTAAGTATAAGGCAACCAATACTAAATTTATATAGTGTTGAGTGCCAAAAAGCGATGTTCCCTTTTTGGATATACTTTTTCTCCCTATAGATAGAAAGTGGTGGGTATTGCCATAAAGAAATTATATTGTTAACCAAGAAAGTTAAGTAACTTGCCCAAGGACACCCTTTCAAGTGGCTGGTTCCATCCTGGTGGATTTTTGAGTTAAACTGCTGAAGGCAGTATGTTATAGCATGAGTAGAAGAGATCACCTATACAGTTCTTCAGCAGTGTGCTACAAAAGTAAAGTTTTCCATACTAAATAGAGCCTGCTTGTTTTGTTTCTGGACTAAGAAGGGCACAAGTGGAAGCAAAACTTACTCCTAGCTGTTCCTCTATTGCTCTTTTGCTGTACAGAAAGACTACAGTTGTGTAATAGGGAAGACAATTTTAGACTCTTTTGTACTTATGAGTACAGTAAGTTATGTTTTACCTGTCTGTCTCTAGAGAAGAAAAGCTTTAATTAAGTCTTACTTTAATTATCTCTCATCTATACAGTATCTAAATGCATTATGAGAGTATGACATTTACTATTTGTCTGCCTTCTTGGGAAGGTTTAGATGCTCAGTTTTCTAATACTGTATAAAGTTCCAAGTACTGTTATTAAAGGAATATGTTATGCTAATTGCTAAGCAGTGTTGAAAAGATGAGTGATTAAAGCGTGATATGGAACTTTCTTCTGAAATAATTTTTATTGGTGTAGAACTTCCTCAACACCAGTAGGACTCCCTGTGGCCCCGGTGACCTGCTAATATGGCTGATGTCATGGGCCACAGTCTATTTCACAAAACTTACTATTTTACTCATCTTGTTGGTAGCATCGTGCTTTACCATTTTGTACTGTTCCAATAGATATTTTAATTAAAAGGAAGCAAAAAAAGAAAAACAAACACAACAATCTTTGCAGATTGTCTTACAGTAATGCAAATAATGTCATAGTTTCTTATATTTATTGAAACTACTGTAGTTGAAATGCACTTTCAGGCATTATTTTATTACAACCTGGAGTGCTTTTGACCAAGAGATTGATAGGAATATGCATAAAGGAAAAACCAAACTTTTCTAGTTTCCCATGCTTTTGATTTTTTTCTTCCTAAAGTGTTCATTTAATTGAAATTTAAGCTGATAAAATTAGTAAGAATGAACAAACATGTACTTCTGTCTTTTCCAACTTCTGTAACTGTAAGCACACTTGATTCTTAATCCTCAGTGAGAAGACCTATTAGAATAGAGGAAAGTTTTAAATATTTTTAAATATCTATAAAGGTGTTTTATATGTTATTTATCAGGGAAGAGTGATACACTTATACTATTTCTCTATGTAGTTTTTTTTATATTCTTTTATATTTCTTTTCTAGTTGTCTTAGTTCAACATGTGGCTCTGCTTAGTTAGAGGGTAAATCTGCATGCAGCAACTGAAAATGACATTTGTCTTAATGGATCAAAGGATATATTGTTCACCTGAAGATGACGCATCTCTCCAGGGCAGCAGACTGACTGCCCTGAAGGTGAATGTGCATCCACAGAAGATGTATAATTTGGACTGGGTTTGCTCCACCCTTGTTTACTTTTGCCCTCCAGTCAGTTATGTTGTCCAGACCTGTTTGTCAGTTGCATTATCCCACACCTTTGGTGTCTCTGCACACACCTGTCTTCTGCCTTGAAAACCTGAACTTTGCCTTTGCAAAGGGGTGGTCTGAAATTTTCCATATCCATCCCATGTGGTCATATGATGCTCTTTGTGAGCAGATTACCTTCCTTGGTAGCAGCAATTTGCAGGGCTTATGATTGCAGCAATTCTAGATGTAAAATGCTGCTTAAAATACCCTTCTTTCTTTCTTTCTTTCTTTCTTTCTTTCTTTCTTTCTTTCTTTCTTTCTTTCTGAGAGAACACAAAAATAATTATTTAAGTTTGCAGGCATGATATTTTGGAGGGAAAAATTGAGAAGTGATGCTAAGGATTCTGTGGGCATTGATATAAAAGTAAGCTTCCAAACTGCTATTATTGCTAACTAATGTGACTTTGTGCCTAGACCAATTTCATAAGAGTATAAATTTCACCTTGGACATAACTTGTTACTTTTCAAAAACTCTTTTCACATTAATTCTGTTTGGGACTACTTAGAACAACTTATTAGTGCTGCAAACACAAAGTCATGGGAGCACGTAGCAGATAACAGACAAACTGCATAAATCTTAGCTTTAGGGAACAGATTTGTCAAAGGTTGTCTGTCATCTCAGCTCGTGGTATTTCAGCAGCATGCCCAGCACTACAGTTCCACTATCAGAAAATTTGAGTCCTTCCAAGTTGGCACAGGAAGATGATATTTGAACTCCTAATAGACTGAAATGTCACCACTTTTCACTTCTCAGAGTGCTGTTTCCCATGACAGAAGGGACTGGCTTCTAGTATTGCAGACTCCATTCTTGTTGCTCTCAAGAAACTGAGGTGCATGAGAAAGGTGGTTATCTTCCTCATCCATTCTACTACTGCACAATGTCAAGGGCTTGTAACCAATCTACCACCTCCAAAAAAAAAAAAAAAAAAAAAAAAAAGTTATCTTTTCTATACATTCTTTTCTCTACATAGCCTCAACTTTGCTATTTGGAATCGTAAGACTTCAGTAACATCATGCTTTTGGACAGCCCTATTTCCAATGAGGACGAGTCAACATTAGTATGCAGTGCATTACAGCAGTGGTGGCATAGTGGAGTATAACTGTGCATCTGGCATCCATGCTATGAGTTTCATGTTTTTTTTATAGGGTCTTTGGAAAGTCCACCACATAGGAACAATAGGGCTGAATTGGATGTAGCTTCTTTATGAGTGAGTTTCTTAATCTGTAGAATCAGATTTCAAGAGGTCAGAGAAATAAATATGTTTTCACAAAAATGTATCCTTCCCATATAGCGCATCATAGTGAAGCTGTGTGCTGTGTCATCATGTGATGATGCTTAGGAGAATATGGTAAGCCATTGTCTGCTGTTCTACTCTTGCTTGCCCAGGTTTGGAAATCTTGAAGTATGCAGAAGGAAGAAGTGCAGGCAAAAAATGATAGATTATAACATCTGTACATTTTATGACATAGTGAGTACAAAGGCTATGACTTGTCTTCTGCTTGGCCTCCTCAGTTAGGGCCAGAGTAAGTCCAATTATTTGCCTTCACTGCATTTTAAATGGGCAGTCTCTTGATTCTAGCAAAAATAATTGGGTGATCAGTATTGTCACCCATTTTTAAAAGCCTTTGAAAAGTGTTATTTAACCGTAGCCTTCGATTTCAAGCATAAATATCTGACGACATATTCTTTCTAATATCTTCTGAGATATCATTCTTCACATGTGTTTCACTAGGACTCTGCTGTGCTGCTGTTTTACTAAATCCCACATGCTTGCGTTCTCATCCACCTCGCCTCCTTTGTTTTTAACCAGGTATCAGTTACACTAATAGCTCTATATATCCCTTCAAAATGGTTCTGTTTGACTGGAAACTGTTTCATTGATGCATAGCATTTGCGTAAGAGAAAACTATCTTTTCACTCACTGTGGGGCTTCTCCTTCACAGTTCATTTTTGTTTGTGTGTAATACTGTAATGTTCTTTTTTCCTCTCGTCCAGCTGAATGCCAACAGCAGCTAGGGAAAAAAAAAAAAAAAAAGGAAGGCAGCAGAGAATTGCCATTAGGCATGGTGAAAGCATTCTTTACTGCTTGATGTCTCTGCTTCTGAAGGATTGATTATCTTTCCTTTGATAGCGCCCTTATTTCTCTCTCTTCTTTTTTAACAGTTTCTGAAATTTCAAAGTAATGCTTTTCTTTTTCACTGTGCTTAGGACTCATAACTGTCTTAATAGTAAATGTTTCATATGTTTAAGTTTTGTCAATGCAAGAGTTTTCTTGTGAAACCGTTACCAGAAAATCAGTTTAGTGTACAGCTTTTCAGAGGCTTATTGTGGCTGTGACTTGAATCTCTCATGAGTCTTGCAAATAAATCAGTTCCTGTCTATTGAAAATCTCACCAGTACTGTTTCTTTGGAAACATTTGCCAGTGTCTCAAATTTAAATAATAGTAAAGATAGATATTGAAGCTAAATAATGGCCAATTGTCTTCCATGTCTTATAACAATCAGTGGCACATCGAGGCTTCATGGCTGTCACCACGCAGCCCGTGACAACGGCTGAGATTCCCGGAGTGACAGCATGAATGGAGCCCCGACCTTTCTGCTTCCAAGGGCTGGGGCCTGCAGGAGGCAGCAGGATGGGGCTGGCTCTCACACACTGCCATTACCCATCCCGTCTGCAGCTTCTTGTCATCTGCTGCACCACACATGTTGATGTGTCCTCAGATATTTGCACTGTTGCAGATTTATCAGGAAGCCTTTTTGTAAAATAAATACATGAAGTTGCATACGCAAAACTGCAAAGTTTGCAAGGATTTATGAAAATGTTTAATTATAGGGAGTTCTCATTGCTGGTAATGATCTTCAGTTTTCTTTTCACTTCTGGCTGAAATCACTGAAATTCCTCTTTTCCTCTTTCATCCATATAATCTTTTGAACTTGTTGGGAGTTTTGACATCTGTTTTGGCAGCAACAGATGAGATAAAGGTGAATGGTGCTCTTCTGCTCAGATAAGGGTAAAAAGTTTGGATTGAAACCTCCGCTCCTATTCCCTTTGGCTTTCAAGTACTTAAAATACCTCCTAGCGCTCTTCAGCTGTTAGCCTGAGTTAGCTCTAACCTGTGTTGTAGCCCAAGTGTCTTTGCATGGGTCAATTATAGACAATTATAAATGCATGACGTAATGAAGGAAGGCTCTGAGGACCTGGATTGATGTTGCACCTTGTCATAGGTATTGTGCCTTCAAAAGGGGAAGACAAGAATCACTCTGTATGTCATAATGGTATTTCAGGATGAAACGCATGAAGTGACTGTAGTAGATAGGGTTACTGTAACAATGTGGAGAGTCTGGATAGCTGCTTGAGCCTCTCAGTGAAGTGTCATGAGGTATTTAAAAGCTAACAAATGATAGGGCTTTTCATACACCATCATCTGTGTTGAGTATTTCTGCAAGTTGGTTTTTTTCTTTTTTTTCCCCCAAGTTGTATTTCCAGTAAGTTCCCTGAAGACCTCAGTGCACTGAGAGTTTGCAGTTCTTAGGAGTGTAAGCCAGTTAACTGTGGAAATTTCTAGAGCTGGTTGGAGACAAATTATTAAAATATGCAACCCCTTTGTGGTATAATGGTCTCTCTCTGTGGCATTAATCCTTCTCCTTTTCGTACAATGCACTTGAAATGCTGCTTTTCTCTGTAGGCGGCAAGTATTGTCATAACTTCACTTCAAGAACTATTCACCTTTTAAACGTAGAAAACAGTTCTCATTGTACTTCAGCTAGAGAATAATCCCTTTTCTTTTGCTCCCTCATCCTCTGTGGTACGCTGATGATAAGTGAACTCTCAAGCAGTTCCAATTTCACAGGAGCTTTCATGGACTGCAGAGCTCTGGGTTTTTCAGATACCATTCGTTCAATCAGAGTCACTTGGAATGTCTCTCTGTTTTTAAGTCTGACTTCTTATGTTGCTATGTTCAGCCTAAATATTGCAATTTAAAGTGTGAATTCTTGTGGTTCTCTCATTAATGTCTTCCCATTCTTTTTTCTAAGTAGCTACTGGTGGCTCTCCCTACTACTGTCAGCTCCTCAGCCTCTGCATTACAAACTGCAGAGTAGGATGAATGTACAACACTAAATCAAGTGTCTGCAAAGTTGGCTTCGATACACGTAGGAAACCAAAAATAATGAGATGAACTGAAGTGACTTTATACTTTTAACCTTGAATAACTAACGCTTTAGAAGTGTTTAAAATAATACTACATGCAAAAATACAGCTGGTAACATTCTTGATGTGCAGCGAGCACAGAAACAATCATAGCATTGTTATTTCCTCTTACTGCTTTAAATCAGATAGGGAAAAAGCACAAGAAAGGCCTCTGGAAACACAGTGATGTTTGAAAACTAATGCTAAGTGCTGTAAAACTGCAGGACACTCTGGATTTCTCAATTTGGAATACTTTGTGCTCCCAGGATAAGCTAAAATGTAGCAGGGAATTATTAGTTGCATCACCACACCTATATAATGGAGTTCACTGTAGTTATGTAGGAGTCAACATATTCAGGCAGTTTCTTTTGATGAAGTAATCGCGTTGCTTCTGGGGCCTGTTTCAGCTGCTAGGGGCGTGCTTCAAATGTAAATGACTGCCAAATGGATTCCTTCGAAATTCCAGCCAATTAAAATACATTTAAAGTGCAGCTGGTGGAAAGCAAAAGGCTTATAATTGCATAAGAAACGTTTGGGCATGAAACAAATCCCTGAAGTCTGGGGAACAACATTATTAAATAATGCATTTCTGTAGAAGGAAAGCAATCAAACAAAGTTATCCTAAAGTGCAGTCAGCGGCAAAGATGACACTTTTAGCACCACCTTAACAGAGACAAAGCAGGGAGTGTGTTTGTCAGGGTGTCGGTTTTCTACCCTTGGCTCTTTAAACCATGCAAGTTTGGCAGCTTGCCCTACGTGGTGCTGCATACAAATATTGACAGAACACTGTGGTATTTGTTAAACCCCTTCTTGGGAAGCCGGTGATTAAAACTCTGATGGAAGATCTGAGAACCTCTGACATTATATTTTTTCATTAGCACTATAATATTTACAGAATGAAACACAACATAGTGAATTGGGTGTCATGAATGACCTTCCTTTTCTGCTTTGCCTTGTAAGTAAGGAGAGATTTTTTTTTTGTTTAATGTTTTAAATGTTGTTCTAAAAGAAGTTTACAGTTAGTAGCTCTGAAAGAAACCATTAACACTTTCAATTTAACCTCATGTTTCAGGAGAAAGCTCAGCTTTCAGATAAAATGAGCTATGCAATAGGTGACTGACTCTACCCAGAAGAGGCTGTGCACAGTCACTGCTGATGCTGCATTCGATGTATGCACAAATGCACATCTGTGTTCAAATGTTGATACTTGCTTGACATGTTATGGTCATGCTTGCACTTGCCATACAAAGTTGAAAGCAAGGCTTCAAAATTTGCTGCTTTTAATATGCCTTTATGAAATTTGATTTTGCTGATCATTGTGCTGGTTTGAGAAATGCAAACAAGATTTTCATATATGGCTCAAAGTGATTTTTTTTTTTAGGTAAAGTTTTATCAGAATACTCTCTTTACCCATTTATTATTTAGCAAGTAGTTGAAATTAGGTGAATGAAAAATTTTTCATGTTATCTCAGTTTCTGATTGAAATGTCTTACAGAGCTAACAAGTATTTCCTTCTACTGATTGTTCTGTTTTATCTTATGAAGTGCACGTGAATTCATGTGAAATTTGTACTTACCTCCTCTTTCAGTGTATTATGCTCAATCTGTTTTGATTCCATTTTTGTTAACTATGAGTGAAGACTCCTGCAAATTTTGTAGTGATGGATCATATTGCAGCAGTAGGGGGTCAGTTAAATATGCCTTGTTAATTCTTAATGTGTAAGTAGGACAGAATATGTGCTCACGAGGTAAACGCATTGCCAAAATTGATGTCAAAGAGATTATAAAATTAATTTTAAAAAAGCATTTCTCATGAGACTTAAATATGAATACACTTATACTGTTAAATTTAATGCAGTTAAAAACAATGAAATTCAAGAGACTCGATGCTAAAAAACTTTAAATTGAGTGCTTGGTTTTCTTTGTGAGGTACCCTTTGCCAATGGCAATTATTCAGAGAGGAAAATCTGTGCAATAGATTGAAACTACTTTGTTTGGCTAAGTCCTGCGCATCACTGGTTGGTCACAAAATTGGGGTCAGTGTGTATTTAATTGCAATAAGTATTAAAGAAATATATATGTGTGTGTATGTACACGAAGTACAAATGATATGTAAATTACAAAATATCTACAGTGTTTATGACTAAGTGACATGAATTATGCGCACACAAGTTTTAGCAGCACTTCATGTGTAATAGTATAGAAGATCTGATACAAGTCTAAAGGCAACAGGAGTACAGAAGGGAGCAAAGAATAGCTGACCATACAGGCATGGGCTAGACCAAAGCAACTATGACTGCAATAGATTGCTACTACTAATAGAAATTATTTTTGTATGCTATCTGACTTTTAGCAAACTGCCTGTTTAGGGTACTTTGGGGATCTGCAAACAAATAGGGCTATATATGTAAATTTTTATTACAGAATGCCAAGTAAACCTTCTCTTAACAAATCTGCAAAGTAAATGGTGTGGGGGATGAGGAGGGCAAAAAATGAGTAGAGGCTCGCCAAAAAGTGGGCTGTTAGTCTTTTTGATGGACCATCAGGGCCAGCAATGGCAAAACTTACTTCAGACTAAGCCTCTGTCTTAAATGATCTTGACTGAGTATAAATTAAAAAATGAATCTAGGTTCTCCTGCGTAATGACACTTTTCATTTTGTGTACTTTTCCCTCATGCAGTGATGGATGTACCTCCCAGGTCCAGCGATTCAGCTAATACTGCAAGGAAAATGAGGGGGATGCTTAGCAAGTGTACAGTAAGATGAAGAGGATGTATTAGTATTTCTGTATTTTCTTCTTGAGCTCATTGTACCAGCGTTTGTCTGGGCTTCAGCTGCTTGCAAATCAGAGCCTCCTTTGCTGCCTGATTAAACACAGAGCAAGCATCTCTTTAGGGAGCTCACTATCCCATGGGCACTGCTGCCTGGTCCCTGGAGCTGGCTGAAACTGAGGTGGAGTCACATGTGGCACTTTCCAAACAGCAGTGTGCTTCTACACAGGTGTTAAGGAAACAGGTTGGGAATATTAAAAGCTTTTTAGGCCTCCCTGGGGTTAAATATCCTTTGGAAAGCTGGCTTTCTGGATTGTTTCCTTGGATATTAGACCTTTAATTCTGTCAACAGGCAGATTTTTGTTAGGCTTTCCCATAGAATGCCTCGCTGAAAAGCTGTACAACTTGGTGTGACTCCACAGGGAAAGTTACATGAGTCCCAACTAAAGGATTGGGATAATTTATGATGGCAAACAGATGAGAACTTTCCTGGAGCATTCCCTTGGGTGTGTTACTCAGTGATTCTACTACAGCTGTTGCCACTACTGCTTCATATTTTTGGCAGATCAGACTGAAACCTTTGGGTATCTGAACAATTTTCTCTACTTTGTTAAGACTAGCATGGAGTCAGTAATGATTATACTGTCCATAGGACAAGAGAATGGCTGTTCTGTTTTTCTGAAAAGCAGAGTACTTTTTGGTTTCTGATTAAAACATCTATTCATTTTACTTAGAATTTATTGTTCCTATCACAATTTTGCAGAAAATGCAACCTACTCCCACACTCAGAGAAGGGAGGACAAAAGCAGAGGAAAAGCTGATCAGTGGATGAAGATGACCGTATTGCTCGATATGGACTTTAGCTAGTAGAAAAAGTCTTTTTACGTGGATGGGGGGGATTTCTTCTGTTCACGTATTTTCTTGTAGCTCTGAGCATAGATGTCTCTGCTTCTTATACAGATAGTGACTCATGTACAATATTAAGGAGCTGATGTGCAAGTGAAGATATTGGCCTGAGGGAGATGTGCCCTATGTTAGCCCCAATAGCTTCAGTATTTCTTTCTTCTCATGCTCATCATCACTTCAGAATGCGTCTGTGCTCAAACACAAGACAGTAGTGCAGCACACACAATGAGCTAAGGTTGGTAGATAACCATGTTGCACCATGAGGCAAAGGTCTGATGGTCTGTATAGGCCTTTCCCAAATGCTGGAAGGCTGCTGAGCTGATTCCATGCTTGGAGCATGTGCTAATAACTTCTGGCCATGCTGATGATAGAATTGGTGCCAGGGAAGGCTCAAACTCTATTCACAAGTCAGTTAGGAAATCTTGAGGGAAGAGAGAAATGGTTGAAAATGTGTGTATGGCTTTCAAAGACTGACAGAAAGGAAAGGGAAGCAAGATCCTCAAGTCTAGATTCTCTGCCATGAATGCAGTCAAACCAGAAATGTTTCTGTATGAAGTACATCTTCAGCTGTTAGTATCTAGCAGACCATTAGGTGGATTGGCAGGGTCAGAAAAATGCAGGAAGTATCTGTTTGATTTTTGTATTCATTTCTGTTAACTTTGAAATCATGTTGTTTTGAATTTTGAAATGAATTATTTATTCTATTCACTTGAGTAAGATAAGAATAATTTAAGCGTACTTGTTAAACATGAATCCAGACTGTTCTAGTAAAGCATGGCAAACATTAAATTTCCATGACCATTGCAGTGTCCTTGGAAGCTCTGGAAGGGTCAGTTGTGCTGGTAGGTTCTAATGAACTTTGAAAAGTAATTGCATGGGCTGGCCTGAGTCATGTTCTGTGCAAAACCCTGTGTTACTGGAAGTCCTCCATCAGACAATTCACATTGCAGTGATGTGCAATGCATTTGAAAGTTATGAGTGAGCTGAGAGTCATGCTCAGAACAACTTGGAACAGAACTTCTTGAAAAACAAGCCAAAATGACAGTGCTTGTTTTCCAGATTGAAAGTGAAAATCTGTTGGTGATAACAAAATAGAATTTTTCATTTACAACAAAGCTGTGTCTGTTAGCCTCCTCATAATCTTGGGACCCAAGAAGTGAAAGCAGGTACAACTACAGCATCTGTGTGTTTGTAGAGAGATTGCTGAAAGAAAGTACAGTTGCACATATGTCTCTTCAGCTTCATCAGAAGAGGTGATCAGTTCTATCATATTAGTAATTTACTTGTAAAGGACAATTAAAATTCCATATCCCTTTCTAGGGATATTTTAAAGCCAAAATAGGGAGTGCTGTTGCATTTTGGGCATGTTTGCTGTTGCAAAACAAGGTCAACTGGGGCTTCAGCTCTTGGATTCCTGTTTCTGTGGATTTTAAAAAAAAAGATTTAGCTATTTTTTTAGATCAGTCATTGATTTGATTAGCATTTATGTAGGATCTCATGTAATGAAATTGAAAGACAAAGAATGGATAATTTCCAAACACAGTGGTTGTGTGATGTGTAGAGGAAGAGAAGAAATACTAAGGTAACATTTAAGTAGTTACACCTTCTGACAGTGGAAGACCTAAATGATAGAGTCTGTATGGCACTTGTCCTGTTTACTATCTTTATTGATGATCTAGGTGAGGGCATTGAGTGCACCCTTAGTAAGTTTGCAGATGACACCAAGTTGGAAGGAAGTGTTGACCTGCCTGGGGGTGGGAAGGCCCTTTAGAGGGAGGGATCTGGACAGGCTAAATTGCTGAGCTGAGGCCAATGGGATGAAGTTCATCAGGACAAAATGCTGGGTCCTGCACTTTGGCCACAACTCCAGGCAACACTACAGGACTGGGACAGAGTGGCTGGAAGTCTGTGTAGAGGAAACAGACCTGGGGGTGTTGGTTAACCCTCAGCTAAACATGAGCCAGCAGCGTGCCCAGGTAGCCAAGAAGGCCAGTGCCACCCTGGCTTGTATAAGAAATAGTGTTGCTAGCAGGAGCAACTATACTCAGCCCTGATGAGGCCACACTGTGAGTAATGTGTTCAGTTTTGGGCTCTTCACTACATGAAAGATACTGGGGCCCTAGAGCATATCCATTGAAGCTGGTGAGAAGTCTAGAGCGTAAGTCTTATGAGGAGTGGCTGAGGAAACTGGGATTGTTCAGTCTGCAGATGAGGAAACTCAGGGAAACCTTATCACTTTCTACAACTACCTGAAGGGAGGTTGTGGTGAGGTGGAAGTCTTTCTCCCACTTAACTAATGAAAAACTAGAGGGAATGGCCTCAAGTTGCACCAAAGACAGTTCAATTTGGATATTAGGAAGAAATTCTTCTCCAAAAGAGTGATCAGATGATCATCTGATGGGATGGGCTGCCCAGGGAGGTGATTGAGTCACCGCCTCTGGAGGTGTTCAAAATCACTTAGATGTTGTAATAAGGAATGTGATTTGGTGGGGAAATATTGGTTTTAGGTGGACGGTTGGACTGGATGATCTGAGAGGTCTTTTCCAACTTTGGTGATTCTATGATTCTGTTCTGTGATTGCAGGAAATCTCTGCTGTTTGAGTAATTGTTACTATTTGTACGGCTAGTTCTTGGACAAACTTCTTTATTCTTCCTTTTATGGTTTGATGTCAGAAGGGGGATGATCGGTAGCCACAATAACAGATAAACCTACAGCTATCCTTTAATTACACAGATTATGAGATTGGCAAGGCTGGTTCAGTTGTTCTTCAAAATCTAGAAGCTGTACACTGTCTGGTAGCCATCTCTCTACAGAACTTCACTTTTCTCTACAGAAATTCACAAGTGTTGAATCTAGCACTTAATCGCTAATCTTTAAAGTGTTCATTTAAAATCTCACGCTATCTGTCTGAGAGCTTGTGGATAAGCTGAGAAGACAGGTCCTCTCAAAGTTGCTTACGCAGTTTGTTGGTGGCAGAAGAGGGAACTCCCCAGCCTTTCACCCAAGCAGTAAAATTGTCATGCATACAGTGAAGTTGCTAACCATTCTTTCCTTGCTAGAAAGTGATTCTGATGATAACAGTTCAGCTATCCAGAGCTGTGCAGTTCAGTGCGGTAGCCTTGAAGTTGAATCTTGTTGCAGTAAAACTTTTCTCAACTAAGGCTGAGAAATAAGGGCATCTCAGTTAAATGAATTTTGAAGGCCTTGGTTATCAGTGTGTAGCTGTGCTTCACAGGGATAGTGGATCCTGGACCTTGCTGAGATCATTCCTTTGAACCTTCATCCTGCCTACAGGACTAAAGTCATTTTCCTGTCCAAAGTCAAGGAGTTCTCCCTTTTTTTTTTTATTCTGTGGTAGGAGATGCCAAGCAGGAGCTCAGGGAAATTTTTATGAGACTTCCGTGGTAGCCCCATGAATGTTGTCTTTGTCACATCAGCCCAGGAGAATTCCCTCCATTTAGGCAGCTGGACTGAGAGCTGAGAGTCTCTTTACTGAGAGCTTTGTTTCTGTAGGGCTAGGCTGTGTCTCCAGACACTGATCTGTATAAATGTGACTGCTCCAAGGAAGAAACTGCTTTTATTTCCTTAATTTGTTGGAAGAGAAGTAATTTAGTTCTATGCTCCAAACTTTCATCCACAGTGGCTCAGATTTGTGGCTAGTCCTAATGGAAAAGCCAATTCATTTTTTCTTTTCAAGTCACCCTTCCAGAGAAAATAATAGTAGCTGTGTAGTTTCTACTTTTTCCACTCTAATCCCTTTGTGCCTGTAGGGGTTATATGCATGAGCACTAACAAAACAATACTGTATTTAGAGTCTTACTTTTCAGTTTAGAAAGGCTACATACAGATGAAAAAGAAACTGACCCATTGCAAAGGCTTGTGTATAAGGAGGCTGCTGCAATGGGGAACAAAATGCATTCATGTTCAAAACAACACTTTTAACCTCAGGTTCACCCTCCCAGATAGAGAAGTTCAAGGAACAGATATTGTTATGATTGCCAGTGCAGGTTAAATTTTGAAAATTATTTTGTACTTCCTGGATGCTCCTGTGGAGAAACACAGTGATTTTTTTTCTTTTGTCATTTTTATTGCTAACTCCCCATTTTCAATAATGTGATATTTAGTTTTTCATAAGGATATCAATACTTATGCACTCTTATAACTTAGAAATACATTTTGCAAGGAATACCTATGTATGAGATGTCATGGCTTACAAACTCCTGCAGAGAATCCTGCTTCCTTTTGCTGTGTAAGCATTCATCAGGGAGGATGAAGGCTCACCTGGGCTGTGCAGGTGACAGGAACAAACCCTGTCTGCACTCAGTGCTGCATGGCTGTCTGTGTGTGGGTTGGATGTGCATTTACAGCTGCTTTGTGAAATAAGGTGTTGTAAAGTGCTTTGTGATTGCATATGATGCAGACATATTGTATCATTATTGACAGTAAAACCTGAAAGTATATTTTATTGACTGGCTCTCTCCAACGGAGCTTTATGAAAACAGCAAGCAAGTCTGCCTGTACTGTGTTTGGTCACCTCAGGAGACCACAGTAAAGTGATTTTGAAACTAAGAGCCTGTAGATGGATTCTTTGTGCATTTGAATAGTATAGAGGGAAACGTATGGAAATTTCTCTGGGGAATATCACACTTTGTTGTGCAACATACAGGTTGTGTTCAGACCAAGCTGGGGGTACTTCTAACAAGGTCCTGTCCAGCACTTTGAAGCATGTGCTACAGTTCTCCAGCACTCAATACATCATTGATACTGGCTCTCTAAGATTGCCTTCCATCTCATCTGTGCAACCTCTCCTCCATCATCAAGGATCTGTTAATGACATGTTTCTTTCACTGATTACTTAAAGTTTCACACAGGGGTACTGTGAACAAAGAGATATTTTCTATAAGAGTATAATTGTAATAATAATAATAATAAGCAGCAAAAGGCTATCTATGTACTAGGACAACGAAGTGGAACATTTTTTAGATGTTATTTATTTTTTAACTCCTACAAAGCTATTTCCATCATGCACAAGAAAAAAACAACAGGAGGGAAGTGCAAGAAGAGCAGAGAAAACATGAGTCTTACATTACCTCTTACTACTTTGGACCAGGGGACTACCGACCTCACCTCAGTACAGGGGAAGATCATGGAGCAGATACTTCTGGAAGGTATGCTAAGGCATATGGAAGAGAGGGATGTGATAGGGGATAACCAACATGACTTCACCACGGGCAGGTCCCGCCTGACCAACCTTGTAACATTTTATGATGACATAACTGAATCAGTAGACAAGGGAAGAGCCACTGTTGTCATCTGTCTGGACTTCAGCAAGGCCTTTGACACAGTTCTCCACAACATCCTTCTCTCCCAGTTGGAAAGGTTTGATGGATGGACTGTTTGATGGGAGAAGAACTGGTTGTGAGATTATACCCAGAGAATAATGGTCAATGGCTCAATACCTGGATGGAGATCAGTGACAAGTGGTATCCCTCAGGGTCAGTACTGGGACCAGTACTCTTTAACATCCTGATCAATGATATCAACAGTGGGATTGAGTGCACCCTTAAGTTTATGGATGATGCCAAGCTGTGTGGTGTAGTCGATATGTTCAAGGGGTGAGATGTCATTCAGAATGACCTAGACAGGCTTCAGCCATGGGTCCAGGTGAATCTTATGATGCTCAGTAAATCAAAGTTCAGAGTCCTGCACCTGGGTCGTGGCAAGCCCTGCTATCAGTGCAAGCTGGGGAGACATAAGGATGGAGCACAGCCCTGCCAAAGAGGATGTGGGAATACTGATGAATGGGAAGCTGGAAATGAGCTAGTGATGTACCATCACAGCCCAAAAAGCCAATAGTGTCCTGGGCTGCATCAAAATAAGTGTGACCAGCAGGGTGAGGGAGAGGATCCTGTCCTACTCTGCACTGATGAGGCCTCACCTGGAATAACGTGTCCATATGAGGAGTCCTCAGTACAGGAAAGATGTTGACCTGTTAGAGCGCATTCAGAGGAGGGATGCAGAAATGATCCAAGGGATGGAAACCTCCCCTACAAGGATAGGCTGAGAGAGCTGGGGTTGCGCAGCCTAGAGAAGAGAAGGCTGAGAGGTGACCTGATGGCAGCCTTTCAGTATTTAAAGGGTGGCTATAAGAAGGAAGGGGACAGGCTCTGTAGCAGGGTCTGTTGTGATAGGACCCATGTTGCTACTGCTGTCCTGCTGTTGGCACTGACATCCTGACTGTTGGAATCAGCTGAGTTGGGGGAAAAGGCTATTTCAATGTGAGGAAGGTGCAGAGTGAACCACAAAGGCGGACAAGCAAATGATTGGCCTAAAGTCACACAGTGACAAAGGCAAAGTTTAAAAAAACAAAAACCCAAATAAGACAGGCTGACATTGTCTTAGTTAAGTGCTTGTGCTTTAGCAACCACAGCATCGCCCTTTACTGACTATGAAGCTCTTAAATAATTTTGCTCCCCGCAATGACTGTCATTCTCATAGAACTTCTTCAAAAGATGAATGTATTCCTGCCTTTTGACAGTTGCAGTCATTTTCTTTGAAGTACTACAACCTTGGCTTTGCAAAAGAAGAACTTTCAGAAATGAATGCTGATTTTATGAAGCTGCTGATCTCTGTCTCATGTAGAACAGTGGTGTGTGGAATGCCTACTGAAGTTGCAGTCAACTGTGTTGGCTTGTCTCTTGTCAAGTGCTCCTCTTAATTAAAAAAAAAAAAAAAGGTAATACAAAGTCATTTTGTGTGACATCCCTCACTAGGCAGACAGCTGCATAATAAATTCCGCTCTGAAATCCTGCTGATACTTCACAGCGGATAGTAAGGCTGTATGGATTTGCTCTTAACGGTGTAATGACGCTCTGGAGTGGGCCTTTATCATCTGTAGGGTTTTTGATTTGAGAGGATGGTAGTAAGGATACTTCTGCTGTCTTCTGTGCTATCACGGTTTTGTCACAAGCAGAGGTCCAACAGCAATCTAAAAGAAAGGATAAACAAAACCAGATTTCCTTGCTAGTAAAAATGTGGCATAATAAACTATTTTTATGAGAATTTAAACCAGTGGAGTGGAAATTTGTCCTTTTTATTTCTGCAAGAGAAAAACTGCTACATAGAAAGTTTTGTTCTGGGACAGACAACAGATTCCCTGTGTCTGAAAGATCTTCAGTATTTTTTTCCTGAGAATTTGGTTAATGGATTGGAGACCACCTTTAATGTAGTTCGTAGCTCTGCTTGTTAATAGTGGTGGTGAACAGAACAAGTGGATTTCCCTACAGATTCACCACAAAATTCCACCATGTTGGCTCCTTACTACACTATGGTTTGCATTTTGCACAGCACCTTGGGAAAATCTCATGGACTGTTTTCCTCTTCAGAATCTGAGGACTTAACTGCTTACATTTCTGGCAACGTTTTTGGTCACTGAAGAGGATTGTTATAAGCTATATGATTCAGGAAAAACTGCTCTGAGAATGCTCAGCTGAGACTTCATGGACAATTTTATTTTACATGCTCAAAGTAGAGCTTTGGTTCCCCAGCAAATGCTGTCACAGATCTCAGTAGGGTCATTTTTCTGCCTTACTTGAGAGAAAATAATAATTATTCAAGAAAAATATTTTAGAGTTTGAAACAGTTTTTCTTTATGTTCACCACATTCACAACTGACCAAACAATAAACAATGGGAGAGTTTGTCTCAGAAACACAACTTAGCAGAATAAAAAAAGCTGGAATTCTTTCAACAAAGTATATTCTATTCTTCTTAGATATTATAAAAACTGATGTCACTTGTAATTCTTCAGGCAAGAAAAATCCTTCCAGTTTGCAGAACGTCAATGCAGTCATTTTTTCCCTTGACTAATCTATAAAAAGACATTGTATATAAATGTTATTTTCTCTGCCAGAAATGCATTCCTGGAACATAATAAAGGCTTTTTTGTTTTTGTTCAGTAATTTGGATAATAGTTTCTCCATGAGGTTTCATAACATTTATTTACTACCGTAAATGATTGGACCAAATAATTTCAACAGTCAAATTTGGAATCCCTCAGCAGTAACATTTCTTATTGAATTAATACTGTAAATATTATGCTTAAAATAATTTCAAATGGCAACTTTACACAAGTAACATAACGTAGATATGAAATGAATCCACAGAGAGCTGTGTGTGAAGCACAGGAAATTTTAATGGATATATCAACCATGTAGAGTCAATAGGTGGTGGCAGTCAATTTAGGTGTCTGCTCCTGTTGTTGTGTGAAGCACAGGAAATTTTAATGGATATATCAACCATGTAGAGTCAATAGGTGGTGGCAGTCAATTTAGGTGTCTGCTCCTGTTGTACAGTTTAGGATGCATGGGAAAGGGAGAGGTGGGCCCTGCCACATGGTGTACTGTGTGAAATGGATTGCACTGGGTAACACAAAACTGATGTCTGATGGCTAGATGTATGGCTTTTGGGTTGGAATCAGCACTTACGCAATCAGTCTCTGGATGAAACACATTTAGCCAGTTTGTGTGCTTCTGCTGAAATTGCTGTTTACAGGGATACTCTGACGTTGCTGAGCCAGGCCTTGTTTATGTATAATGCACTTGGAAGATAATGGCATAATGAGCAATGCTGTGCCCTCTTGTCCTTACTCCTCTAATTGAAAGGAACTCCATCAGAACTCATCCTTCTCTCACTCTAGCCATATACCATTCAAGAAAGTGCTTGTGCACGTCAGTCTGGCTGAAGTTCTCCTTTCTTTTTGATTTGTTCCATTTCCTTGGCATCTTTTCTTCATGTGCTAGTTGTGGTTTGCATTGCTGTCATCACATGCAGGGTGCTGAAGGTGACCAGAACAGCCTAAATAATCATAATTTCTTATAAATAGAAAAATTGCAAAATTCTAAGGTTTGGACTTGTTTAACATGCAATTACCTGAACACAAAGAAAAGCTGTCAAATAATGTTTCCACAGATAATTAAAGTCCTCTCTTTTTCCATCGAAGGAAGTCTTATCAGAGCAGTGGTGAAAACATAAAATCATTGAAACTTTTGAGGTCTTTTGGCTCATGTAATATTACAGTCTTACTGCAACCAACTGCACAAGTGTTCAGTTGTTGTAAAGGTGCACTGTGTTTTACAGATGTCCTTTCAGCTTGTTTTTCAGCCTTATGTGTAACTTGCATGCATACTTACATATGTGCACATTTATTTCTGTGGCTGTGCAGAACCTAAAGGAATACCAGAGAGAAATGCTTTTGACTGTAGTGCATCGCTTCATTCTGCCCAGACAGAATGATGTGATGAGATATGTCTTTTGGCAGTCGTACACTCATGAGTTTAATTTCCAGAAATATTAGTCACCTGGGCTTGCAAAAACACCTGTTGCCTGTGCAAACCTGCTGGTGTAAATACCCTTACTGTGATGAAAATATCCTCACTGTGATGCTTCCTATCTAGTAGGTCTCATTTTATCTTCAAAAGATTATTGTCCTCTTGATACTTAACTGTGCCTTCTTATCTCGCAAGTAAATGTCAGAGCCAGTGGGGCCCATGGACCTGAAAAAGGGAGTCTCTTGATGTTATGGTGTCTGGGGTCTTCCTTTCTGACAACAGAAAATAATTTTGTTTACAGTATTACTGTATTTGTTGTAATAGAGCAGCATTCTGCTTGTATTTGTTAGTTTTTAAAATACTGCACTAATATGGTCAGTTAAACAGCATCCTCCTTCAAGTGTCCTGTAACACCAAACCCAGAAAAACCTTTAAAATAATTGGTTATAATTGAACCTCAGCAACTTTGATGCATTTTCCAACAAACAGAAAACAGAACAAAAGCATTAATAGACTAAATGCTGACTAAATGTACTGAGCTAAGTGGCATTCAGCTGGAGGCTGGTCTGGCTGTTCTCATGAAGAGGTCTGGGCAATGGACCTTTGGAGAAAGATCAGATCTTTTCCTGTGAGGTGCTTGAGCAGAGCCGGGGTGTTCTCAGAAGTGGTCCTTTCACATCCATCAGTCTTTTGTGTCCTGTTAGAACAATGTAACAAATAACACTTTTTTTTTTTTTTTTCCTGTAATGCCTTTAAAAATAGGTTTTACTACTGCTGAAGAAGTTATTTTGCAGTTTAATTTCCATAGTCAGAGGCTTTTCATTAGCACAGCTTCCTATGACATTAGTTTATTCTGCGTGTAGTTCAGTTACATTATGGAAAATCATGGTAGTAAATATCTTCTAGGTATACAGCTTTTTGTAATCAGTCCCTGACAACATCTGTCAAAACAATGTGGGAATATCCTGGCTTGCTTTGTCATTGCAGAATGGGGCTGTTTGTTTATTCAATAGAAGAAATAAAACATTGAGAGGAGGCCAAAAGAGTCGCACTGACTCAGTCACTGAGACTTCCAATTTCCAGCTACAGGATATTTTGGTTCCAGCATTTCACATCAATAATAAACAATCTTTATGGGAACCATTAAATGATAAAAATGAGTATATGAATTGAGAGCTAAGCTATATATTCTTTAATCTGTTGTATGTTATAGTTTACATTAGGGTCGATCGTGAGATAGGAAAGAAGCAGGTTCTCTATCACAGGAGCCTGATTTTCAAATAAATGTTTTCCAGCTATATGAGAGACTATCAATAATTCATCACAGAGTTCTTCTGAGATGATCTGCTGATGCAAAGTGTCAGAGCACATGGTAATAATACGAGCATTTACGTGATTTACAAATCTACAAAATAGCAAATAACTAGAAATTTCTTCAGCTGACAGTAGACATTGGGTCCTGAATGTCAAAGCCTGTGTGTGTGACGGCTGCAGTATGTTTAAATCACACTTGACTGTTTGAAGTGGTCTCTAGCTATAAGTACATGCACTTACAATGACATCTTCATAGTCCATTTCCAATATCTGATTGACAGCTTGTGTACTATATAATTGTTCATTTTCTGATGTTGTGTTAACTCTTAATACCCCGCAGTGCCTGGAAATTACTATGGTATCTCTTAGGAAGCAGAATTTGTGGATCACAAAATGTGGATGTTTCCCTGTCACTCAGCACCATCTGGTCCTGTGGGGTTTTTGGTAATTTGGGTATTCAGCAGCACACATGAAATTGTTCTCCAAAAAGAGAATTGCAACATCTTTGCATTCTTGTCTAGTAAGAAACTATAGATTTCCTTTTGGGATTATTGAGAGGAAAGCAGGAAGGGCAGAGGTAAAATCCATTTTGTAACTTTGGAAAGGGTGTCAAAATCCCCCAAGATTTATCCTTTAATGTTTATTTAAGATTTAGCATTCTCAGTGAAACAACCTCTACAAAGTACTGTTCATTTTGTGCTAAAAAGAAAAACAGAACCTCAAAGCTGTTGTCTTAGGATTTACATAGACTGAAAGTTTATTTTCTGCTCATGTTTTGATAAACCTTCCGGGCGTGAGATGTATAAACCTTTGATTAAAGCTTGCATTCTAGAGCAAGGGGTAAGCACTGTGGTGAACTGCAGCACTGTTCTGTAATCCTGAGACTGGGGAAAAGATCACAGGGAAGATGCTGTGCACCTGATGTGGTAGGGGAGACTTCTCCAGTTTTTGGTCACATTCAGGGGAAAATGTTTCAGGTAAATGTCTGGCTCTGAGAAGTGCCTCTGAGACTGCCCTGCTCCCGACACCTGTGTTATTTTCTTTTTAAATGTCATGCCACCTTGAGGATCAGTTTTCCCTAGATATCCATAGAAAATGAGTACTTAATATCTGGAAGGTGTGGGATTCATCATTTTGGGAGGGCATGACATCTTCTGGAGCATTTGGCATTGATTTAGAAACCTGTGTTTCCAATTACTAGTGCTAGTGAGCAGGGCATTTACACAGGTTCATAATAACCTTTATTTGGAGTAAATTAAAGATGTGCTAGCTCAAAAGACACAGCTGCTCAGATAGCATCATCTAGATCTTCAGCTCTGACGCCAACCCTTCTGTAACACAGCAGCCCTGTGGGTCTGATGTCATGGGGCAGAGCTGACCTCCCTGTAGGGCTTAACTCTGCACTCAGCTTAGTGAATTATGACTGAGTCAAGGACAGCTAAAATCCAAGCTCTTCCTTCTTCCTGTAAACCGGTAACAGTGTTTTAACAACTGTATAGATAGTGTCAGTATGTAGGCTAGTTTGCAAGACATTTAAAATGTATTGACCTTCAAGGAACTTAATGGGCTCTGTCATTAATATCATTCTATGTGAAAAAAATCAAATGGTTGCATACATGTATCTAAAATGCTCATGGCTACAGGGAAAATATTGGAGCAATGAGAACATTCTCACTAACCTGGAGATTAGAGAGGTCTTTTTGGCAGGCAGTAAACGTAGTTTGCTTGTAACACCTGCATATACTTGCATGTCTATGATCTTCTAATTTTACAGCCTTTCATGTCTATTCTTTCCCAGATATATTTGCAGAATTCATCTGATCTTCTGCTGGAAATTTTGTTGGGGAAACAGAGTGCCTAGTACAAACAGTTCCTTGTGAATGGTTCACTCCTACAGTTATCACTCATAGAGAAAAAACGCAGCTCAGTAACCTTTTTTTACTACAGTTTCTGATGGTAGTAATTAAATATATTTTTAAATAGCATGACATATAATATTAAGCTAACTCCAGCCATGACATTTACCTTTTCTGCTCTGTGTGCAGGTAGTCCCTATGAAGATACAGTGGCATTTACTTACTTGCCAACTGTCTTCTCATTGAATCTTTCTGAGGGAAGGAGAAGAAAGAAGCTTTCTTGTGTTCAGTTTGTCTCTTTTTCTGCCATTGGTTCAGCACAGTTCTGGTTGTAAAGAATATCTGTTCTGTGACGTATCTGGCCATACTAATACAATTTTTCTTAATGCCAGGATTCTGAGGTTGGTGGAAATTTTCAGGTATGTTAGGTAGCAGCTGGAAACCACAGTGAGTGAACAGTCCTACTGAATCAAGCACAAGTGCTGAGAGTTAATGCAGAGGGCTCCTGGTGTGCTGCAGGTGGAGAAAAAACATGAGCAATGAAGTTAATTAGGAGGAAATGTCATTTTATTATTTGCCCAAATTACTTGGTTTTAAAGTAGTAAGTAATAACAGCAAACCTTTCACAAACAGGACAAAGTTCATCAATTACCATGAGAGTTTCAAGAATTCATAAACTGACTTCTTAAGGCGGGAGTGGTAACCCTGGTCCTGCCAGGTAAATAAGCTATAATTAAGTTATTCATTTGTCATGTTTTATAAATAGTACTTTTTCATGGGTGTCATTTTAAGCAAAAGCTTTTGGGATGGGTCTTATGAACAGAAATCTAGTTTAGAATTTTTTCTTCACAGAGAAGCTACTGCAAAAAGAGTGGCGATCACAACAAACAAACTAGTTATTCCACAGTGATTCTCCGTGCAGGTATTTCTAATGCCTTCTGTGTGGAAAGAATTCACACAGTGACAACTGCTCTGTCCCATCCTATTTGTCAGGAAGACTTTTATGAAGGCTCCCCACAAGATTATCTAGTTCAATAGGATTGCCCTACCTTGAAGCTTCACTAAGATGTAATGTTGTCTGCAATAGGAAAGGGAAAAGTCTTTTTTAAGAGATACTTTTTGAATGTAGCAGAATACCTTCATTTCCTACAGAATAAGAATGACTGTCATTACTTATATTGATATTGTTTTAGATAATTTTAGTTAGATTACTTAATGAAAGCACACATCAGCACTGCTGTTCTGGCTGAAATCCTGATATTTTGAAATTATTTGAGTGGCAGAAAGTTGTAGGTATTAATTGGGCCTCGTTATAGAAACAAAAAGAGATCTTGATATGTCCTAGGGCTACACAACAGTAATTTCCATCTGTTTAAAGACATGTGCCAAAGTTAGAGCACAGGAGAAATTATTCACATCTGAACTTCCTAAGGTGTTTGGAAAAAAGCTCTCAAAGGGAATTTTAGATATTGTGGGAAATGAACAAAATGTTGGGGCTTTATTTAAAATTCTTAGCCATCATCCATATACCGATGGTACGGTATAAACAACACCACATGGCAATGCATTCCAGGGGCTGCTGTGCCTGTTGTGTTGGAGAGGAGAGGATGCAGCAGAAGGGGAGAGGCTGGAGAAGTTATCCCACGTCCCCCATGAGTCTGTGATGCCTGATCTCATGGTCAGCACACAAGTCTTGACCCAAGTAGTTGAAGGGTTTGTATTTTTACTGTTTGCCAAACACACTAAGCAAATGATAATTACTTTGTTTCATCAGTTGTATATCTGTGAGTATTTGAAAGCTAAGTATATGGCAGTCAGCCTTTGAAAGCTGGTTGGAGCTGCTCTGAATTGCTACGATGATATCAAAGTCAAAGGAACATAAAGAGGAAAACTAGCAGTGCTGAATGGTAGGTACTTGGGTTTGTTGATCTTCTGCAGATACAGTAGGATGGGCAGCTAGCCTGAGACCTGCTCCACTGATCAAAGGGCTGGGTAAGCCTTCACATTATCACAGGCCTTACCAAAGTCAGTGCACAGCCTTGGAGGTGCTTTTAGGATGTTTTAGGATGAATTATATTAGCTCAGTCTCTTGACTAGGCACTTCCATGACTAGGAAAGCCTTTTCAGGCTGTTACTCACAATGTGAAGGTAAAGCATCTTCTTGTTTCTTTCTCTGAAAACAAAATGCAGATGGTGGATCCTTCTGGGAGTTCATCTCCCAGAGTTGTGGGGGAATCCAGGAGCTAGTTCTGAGACTGCCTGCTGGGGGATGTGGGCTGCTGCAGCACAGCTCTGCACTGACAATATCCTTCCTGCTACCCCATGTCAGGAGCTGGCATGGCACACCACTGGCATAGACCAGGGAGCTCCTTAAAAGCTGCTAGCATGTTACATGACTTTATCAGCTGTTTTATTTCAGATGGATAAAAATTTATCACAGATCTACTATTGTCTATAGTCACCTTTATGTTTACACTAATGGCAATAGAAAAATTTGTATCATGGCATGAAGGTAAACAGTTACTAACATATCTGCAAGGACCCACTACAGGAATTGAGGAAGATTCAGAGCAAAGTAGGAAACCATAAGCTGGACATGTATTTTATTTAGATCTAATCTATATGGAAGTCAGCAGCATCTGATTGCATTTCTCTCTCATGGCTGATTCTCTTAATCATAGGTTCACATTAAAACCGCACTTTGACATCAAGATGATCCAGCTATTTTATTTCAACGCATGGCATTAAGTAAGCTGGGTGGCAAATTGTCCTCTCAAACAGCTTGACTTGTTCTACTTTTGGGGAAGGAACAGCTGAATAGCTTGGAGGGAAATCTGACAGTTCAGAAAATTTATTATAACTGATGTAACTGAGAGTGAATTATTTGTTTTTGAGTGCTAGTTTGCTTTTGATGCTTTTAATCTAACTGAAGTCTTTATCATACCATTTGAAATTATCCTAGGGGGTTGAGGTTATCACTGAAACTTGCAAAAGTAATTGATACTTATTCTGTGTTGTTCACTGTGTTTATATGATTACAAGATGAGCTTTTCCTCTCTTTATAGCATGCAATAAAATCTTCAGTGCTCTGTGGTAGGGGAGGCAGTATGATAAACCAGAGCAGCCTTCATGTGATGTACCTGCTCTTTTCCAGTCAGAGGAACAGAATGGAGGGCTTCATTTTGCAGGAAGGATGAGAAGATTTTTCCTCACAAAACCAATTTCAGGCTGTTTCATCATCCCTTTCACAAAACCACGCTTTGGACTCCTTCCTTCAAAAGTATCTAGCTGGTTGTTAGGAGTTGTTATATTTCACAGATTTCAAGTAATCATAGCATATTGTTGCAGTCTTGTGTTGAAAGTATGTATGTAATTTGTTACTGTACTCTACAACAGTCCAGGATTTTTCATAGGATGTCACAGAGAATCCTGAAGATGTGCACTGAGGTACTTCTTGGTAAGCCTTTGGTGTTGTCCGGGGAATGCTGACAGCACAAAGTAATTCCTGGACTTAAATTTCCTGGCAGCTCCATTACAGCTTTAAGTGAACGACTCATCCCCCAGGGGTTTTACCTGTGCTGTTGGATCAACTTTCTGTTGATCCCAGGTCCCAGGGGCGATACGGCAGCAGTATACTTGCAGGGGGTTTCAGATAGACGTGTTTATTATAGTCACTCAGGAAAATGGGATGTTTTTATCAGCCCAAAGTGTGTCCCAATATGGAAATCTGTAGCATTAAAATCAGGCATGTTGTTACAGCTCTTATTTCACAAGTCATCTGCCAGTGGTTGTGGTTCTTCCCTGTCCTGCTTTGAAAGCAGAATTGAAAGATCCAAAGAGAGCTTTAAATGATAGTAATCTTTCTCAAACAATTCTAGGATTGTTTTTTTCCTACAGCCTTTGGAATCAAGGATAGTGCTGAGGGCTGATTTGGTGCACATGGGACCCACGGTGACACTGCTGCATTGCTTTCACAGCTCTGGCTGGTGACTGCAGCTGCTTGCAGGTACTGATTAACCCTATGTGTATGCACTTTGGCAAATAGAGCAGGCAATAGAACTGCTCAAAGGGTTACTGGGTCCGCATGCAGGGATCAATAAAACACATGTGGGCAGATCGTGGGGCCTATCTTCCCTCCTCAGGTTCCCTCCATGGCCTCATTGTGCCAAGGGCAAGAATAACATCAGCAACACCCCATAAGCAGAGCTCCCTATGGCAGGCACAAGAACATCAAGCAGCAGTCTGGCAATGGAGAAGGAAGACTGCTCAAGTCAGCCATTGCTTGTTCTTCCTCCCCAGGCAGTAGAACAAGGGAAAAAGAAGGGATCTCTGTGAGAGCTTTTAAAGATGCTTTGTTATCCCATTCAGTATGGAGAGTGATATACCTGTTTGTTTGAGGGAAGTGTTTGTTATATTATGGATTTACATTATGTGTTTAAAAGCAATTTGCATAAAAATTAGTTCTGATTTATGTAATCTCCACTGAAGAATTTTTCCCCTTAATATATTAATGTGCTGCTACCTCTGTGCCATACAGCATAAGACCAAAGCTTCCAGCCAGATTCTGATCTTCATCTGGTGCACACACATGGGAGGACAATTTAGAAAGCCATCTGAAATGCATAAATTCTCTTCCTTCTTTCCTCTGTTTGGTCTGATTACCATGGCCTGCAATATAGGAGGAACAGTGGAATTCTGTGGCTGAGGAGTGGAGAGTGATATCTCAGCACGTGTGCTTGCTTTGGGATGCCAAAGGATGGCTGACTGATCCTTTGGAGTGTGAAGGTGTCAGGACAGAGCAAGAGGAGCGAAACCATTGCATTGAGAGCACAATGTGTAACTGGCAGTCTCTGGGAAAGATTCTCTGCCTGACCTGTACAAAAACGTAACTGACTGCTCCAATCCAACGGCCAGTTCATTGATTAAAAAGGCAAGTGGGCTCTTATCCAGTAGTGCACTAGCAAACAAACAGCTCAACTGAAAAACAAGGCTGCTTAACCATCTGAAAGAGCATGGAGCCATCACAGCTGCTGCAGAACCTGTCACAACTTGGCTGCCAAGAGGCCAGATGCTCACAGCAGAGGAATGTGTGTTTCACAAGCTGATACCTCTGCTTTCTGACACACAGGGACACGTCCGGAAAGGCAGGAGGGGAGCGTCAATTAGTCAGCTTCCCCATTAGGTGCCAGCCCTGCTGGAACCCCAACACCTGTAGCAACAGGCATTTTCATCAGAAATAGATTATGGAAATAACCTTCTCCTCTTAGTAAAGACCATTTTCAGTAGCCAGGGGGGGACCACTACCCGTATGTGAAGTTAAACCACATAGCTGAATTAATGATCTGATACATTGGAATCTAAATTTGCAGGGGCTTACCCATGTGATAAAGGATATACAAAAGCCCTTGAACGTACGTTGGTTTTGGGTCTGCTCCAGAAAGCACTAATGCCATTGATTTCAATTTACTCTGGATAAGGTCACTGGTGACTGAATCAATCTCATGATTCCAGAAACAAGAGGAAAGGCAAAGAAAGAATAATGGCTTAAATCAGGAAATTAATGAAATCCAGTCCTAGGTGCTTGTATTTAGTAATCACATTTAAAATGCTTCTGAGTTTCCTGGTAGTTAAAAATCCAGTTTCTGCCTCCTTCTTTCTGATTCAAGTGGCAACACTCAAAATAGACTTTGTAGGATTTGCTTAAAACTGTTTTACAATGAGATAGTTTATAGGGAGAGTCAATCACATCAATTTCACCTGCGAATAGAATACCTTTTTTTTTTTTTTTTTTTTTTTCTTCTGAAACATAAATTATGGCACAAAAAAAGATTCAGGAATAGATATCAAATCATTGTTACAGCTGGAAAAATAATATGCACTCATTTAAGTTCTCAACTCATCTAGAAAGGTTAGATGAGTTCTTTCATAGTTAGAGAGGACAAGCCAGGTATATAATGTGACATCCTTTGACCCCGGGTACAGCAGAACCTCAATTGGACACAATCATTGTTGCATCTTTTTCTCTGAAACAAAAATTCACAAGAGTGAGTGATCTATTGTTTGTTCCAGCAGCTGGGCAGATCCTCTCCTACCTCAGCTCTATGGCTCCATTGTGGTGAGGGAACTGGGAGCGCTTAGGATCCCGGCTGTTTGCTGATCTCATGCTGGGGGCAAGAGAACGTTGGCACTGAAGACAGCTTGGATTTGTACTAATATGAGACACTGAGGTTTTAACAGGTCATGTCATACTGAGATAGATGGATGGGCAAACTGTGTCTCTCTGTACTTAGATAAATCCATTCCATCTCACCTTAGTTGCCTGTCCATTTAAAATGGACTGGGTCAGTCCTTCAGTATGCATATCCCTGCTATGTATCAGTCTGAAAGCAACTGCTGTAGCTCATGGCTTCAATGCATTTGTCTTTTCAACCTGTAACTTGTCAAGGACAGGATTCTGCCTTGAATTTTGTTCTAACAAAAGCCATGGCATTCCTGCCAAAAATAAGTTGTATCTGCACAGCCACTGGCTATATCTTGTGATGACTTAGAATAGAAATTAGAAGGAATAAATGCACTTAGAGAGTGAGCTAATGGCCACTCCCTTAATAAGAGTTGTAATTTGAAGAATGCAGAATCTGTTTGTCCACCCTCATGGGAATTCTCGTCTTGGGAAGACTAACTTACTGGTTAAACCCACAAATCTAAGAAGTTGCTTCTTTGCACATTTATTTTTACATCAGTTCAGAAAGGGATTGAAATAGAATTTACTTTGGTGGAAGTCTCCAAAAAATTGGTTTCAGGCAATTGCTGTTGCAGGATCCTGTTCAGCTGGGTGTAGCTAGCTGGGAAATGCATGACCAGAAGGCTTAAAACATACAAAAATTTACTAAATAGCACAAATAGCGCCTGGGAACAGGCTCCAGTTTCTCTTAAGGTATGTCCTTTTTATTTCATGAAGCTTATGTTTTTTTCTGTTAAATCAGTGGTTTCCTGATTTATTGAATCTGTACTCTCTTCCTTTTTTTCTCTACATGCATGCCTGAATTAGCATCCTGCTGCAAACCAGTTTTGTTGTCAAGAGATCCGGAGTGGAATCTGCATTTCGCAGTTCCATAATGTTCATCAGTCCTTGGTATGAGATGGTGCACTGTAAATTTGCACCAAGTAAAAATGTAACCCATCTCCTAATCTCATGAATGGATTTGTTCCTGCTGGAATGAGCTGATCCATCCACTGAGCACTTGCAAAGCTGGGACTAATGCTGGATGTCTTGGAGCATATGTTATAGCATGTCATTGTTGATACTTACTGCTTCCATAGCCCACATCACCTTGAAAACATTCTGGGGACTTCTTTGATCAGAGCTCAGTGAGTAAAATGCACTCTTGTTGATCATGATGTAAGATGAAGCACAGCCCCATAAATACAACTCATGGTTCTTTGTGTGCTATGGGCTGGTTAGCCAATGGATATAGGGAGATTTACAACACAACTCCTTCAAAGGCACAGATCTAGGTTTGCTATGAAGCAGTTCAAACAGTCTTTATGGCAATAGTGTCCTGCTTCCACTCGGTGTGTGACCTGGGCAAATCAGGAATTCCATCATTAAGGCCACACAAATTACTTGATGACGCTCTTGTTGTAAAAGGCAAGATCTTCATCCAGTGCTAACTACATTATTCAGCTGTGTCCTTGCACCTAGCTTGATTTATATCAGCCCCAAGGTTCTTCTGCTCGCTGCAAACAGACAGAAATTTGGGTTGCTACTTCTCTTACGTGTAGCAATTGAGAACATCATAAAAACTTGGCTTCCACTCATCTCTGAGCTCAGGTTTCTGTTTTGTTGTGTGTGAAATGTGCAAGTCAGGTGTTTGGATGCAAGTGGTGAGGTGTTTCCAGTGCTGAAGCTCCTTGTGCAGAAGCACATGTAGATAAGAGAACTCCATCTGTCACAACCCTCGGTGCTGCCCTGCCTGTGTTTGAAGTTCTAACTTGAAAGGGCTGACTTCTGAAAACTGAGGCACAAACTGCCAGATCCCTCTTCCAGCAAGAGCTCAGTGCCAGAGGGTAGATTGGGACTACTCCTTGTACTGGTCCTTGAGCACTCACTGCACCTGGGCAAACTTCAACTCCAAACACCAAGTGGTCTTGGACCTCTAGCTCACAGGAGGAAAGGTCAGTGTTATGCCCTTATCACCATCTGAATAGCAATGTTTGGGGCTCTTTCCTTCTTTCTTATATTTTCATCTTTGGAAAGCAAGAGAGGTTTCTTCAGAACAATTGTAACTAATGTTGAACTCGCTTAAATCTTGTAAAAAAATGAAATCTGTAGTTCTATAACCTTTAATATTAGGAATTAATTAGGAATTAGGTGAAACTTTTATTTTGGCTCAATAAAAACCTGTGCTCTGTGCTTTAAGATGCATGCAGATTTACACCCCTAGTTACATATCTTTAAAATAAACAGAAGGATTAGGAGAATGGAAGGGAAAATTCTGAAAAAGGTGCTGCTGACACTTAATTTTTCTTTTTCTCCTTGCAAGCTTTGTATTTTGAGGCTGGTTAGGTTCTTAATTTTCTGCTTTCCCTGCAAATACTGTTTATTCATTCTAAGAAAACATCAGTTGGGTAAACAGAAGTATTTATGTGTATAGCACTGCAACTCCTACTAAGATGCAAATTGTGCTGCAGGGAAGATAGTTTGTGCTTTTCTTTCCTCTCCTCTTTTCTTTTTTGACAGTCAGTTAATAAAGACTCAACAATAAGCAGCTGCCTGTGATGTCATTTGGGACTTTGTCCACAGAGCTTGTATTTACAAGTACTGAGCAACTACATAGCAGCAGAAAGCCCAACTATCAGCAAACTTCATGTCTGCTGTTGCTGGAGGACTTCAGTAGTGCTCTGGATGGTGTAGAAAGCTAACTCTGTTCTTCAAACCACAGACTTTTAAAGCTTGGTAAATAAACACTGGATAAACTCAAGAGAATTTCTGGACTGCAAAGACTTACGGATCTGAGTTCTCCAGGGCTGGCATGTTTTGACTGAACTGCTGCAAGTAAGACTTTTGCTGTTTCAGTGTTTTTATCATCTCTGTAAAGCTTATTTTTTTTCTAGAAGTGTGTCAGCTTTGCTGTTTGTAGTTTTAACTTTAATTAAATGAGAAGCAAGTATGTAGTTGTTAGGAGTAATTGCAGCCATGCATCTGAGTGTTTCAGCAATAGAATAAAGGACAAATGGAAACTTGAATTTTGCTTTTGTTTGCCTGAGATTACACTGAAGTGACTCCTAATGTAATTGGTGAAACTTTTAGATTCTTCAAAATGGTGAGAATTGTCATTAATTGAAGAAAAAATAGTCTGTTTTTAAAAGATTGTTATCAGTTCATGGCATTTATTTTGAATAGTCATAGTTAATATGAATTTTTAATATAATTTCCTTATATGTTTTAATGCAGTTTCTTTTAAAATTCTTTTTCTTCTTATTCAGGCAGAGATTTAAGGCAAACCTTGGCTGTTTCTGGTCTTGTGCCCAGTTCAGGTTATAGAGATAGATAAGTTTGAAAGAAAGACTCATGCACTACTTTGAAATCTGGTGCTTTTTGGATTAAATGAATTTGTAATTATATGAGAAACAGTTTTGTTTTGTTTTTGAGTAATAATGTTAGAGTTCTATGTTAGAATCTTTAAACATCAGAGCAGAAACTCTACTACTTCTGCTCTGCTACATCAGAGCAGAAACTGCTGTGAGAAAACTTTATTTCTACACTGCCTGCTGTTTGAAGACAGAATTCTGTTTATAGCCACTTAAGTCATTTTCATGACATTTAGGTGAGATTGTCACTGTATTATTCCCATTTTACAGACATGGAAACTGACCCCTAGAAGTGATTTGTTAAAACTTGATATACACTCTTCAAATGCTGGTAACAAACTCCATCTCTCCTGCTTCTCATATCTGTCCTTCACCAGAAGCCCATTCAAATTATTACAGTTTCAGTTGTAGTGGCTCTTCCAGAGAGTAACCTGATCACAGTAACTGTATGAGGATCTCTCTTACTTCTTTTTACCTCTGTTTAATGATCTGTCTTTGTGGAGACAAAGCACATTTCTGAAGAATGAAATCAGGGCAAGTATATGAGGCTATGTCAGCACAAATCAGTCAAACAGGAATAGGAGGATTTTTTTAATTATTTTTTTAATTATTATTATTTTTTGCTTCTCCTGCTACTGACTTTATCTGTGAGGCCTCTCAGTATTACTTTGTACTAAGTTTTGGGTGGCTACAACTGCTGATGCCTCTCCCAAGTGACCTTGTTTCTGTAGCAGATCAAAACCTGTCTGTCTTTTCTTTTGATGTTTTAATGTGGCTTGGCATGTCAAGATGTTGTGTAACTTAGGACCCGTTGTTCTGTCTTTGGAATTGAAGCATATTCTTCTGGAAGAAAAAATAGCCCTTAATTAACTCTGCATTTACGCCTCGCCATGAAAATGGTAAAGGCTTTGGGGGCTTTAAATGGGGGCCTGAGAGCATAGATGTTTTTTTTCTTTGTGTGTTCACCATCCTCCTTCAGAAATAGTATAAGCAAGGTTTATACGTTTTTTAAAAGACCTTTCTGTAGCTCAGGAGCTTCCACTGAGTTTAGAAGTGAAAAACAGGTATCATGAGGGAGCCTTTTGCTGGGGGAAAGCAAAGGCTGAAGGCTGGATGTTCTGATCCCTGTGCTGACTGTGTGGACCAGTCCTTCCTTCCTTCTGTCAGTCTGTGGTCAGCAATGATGATCTGCTGCTGCACACTAATAAGTGTATTTACATTTGCAAAGATCAGGTATTGTGTTGGCAAATGCCTACAAAACTTTTGAAACAAAGTGAGATTAAAACAATAATCAGTGTCCTCTTACCTTTCCCACTTACGTTAATTTTACATGCAAGCCCTAATCATACAAATGTGAATCTTACTCCTGATTTAAGAAAAGTTCACAGGCTTTTCTGCTCTGATTCTTGTGTGTAAAATGAGTTGTGTATAAGTGTTTTGAAGCTTAGATTTAAACAAGTAGAAATCCTGCTGCACTAAATGCAAAGTGGGTGCGTACAGTTCCACTTCAGTCAAGAGCAAACCTTCAGCTAATTACTTTAAGAGCAGGAGCGGACTCTCAAAACTCAACGATCTTGGGGCCATTTGATTTTCATTTTTCTTTTTTACATTTTCTTTCTCACATTTACATTTTCTTTCCCATATTTCTTTGTATCAAATTAGGCTACAAAGGAAGCTCTGTTTTCAGTAAAGCAATCCCTTGTTTGGATTTTTGCTACAGGCCTGAGCCTAAGGATACCGTACATGATCTGATAACATTCTGGGATGGCATTAAAGGGGACAATTGCCAGCAGACTGTCAATTCTTCAGGCTTTCTTGCCATTTGAAAAGAAGCAGAATGAGAGCAGAGTCCTGCCTGTCATCCCCTGACAAGCAGGACTGAGGCTGGGATAAAAGCCATGGAACAAAGGTGCCAAAGGGAAGCTGAACTGAGGAGCTCAGCATGGCTCAATGGGGCCAAGCACAAGGAGGTGCTCTGTGGCTCCTGCATATGATCAGCTCCCAGCAGCATGGGAGTTATAATAAGAAAAATCCACACCAAAGTTGTTACTACACCTTTGATATTTTACCATCTAAAATGTGGTTTTATTACTAAAATCAGATACATGGACCATGTAAATAGAACACATTTACACTTGTAGGCACTATTCTGTACTATCTAATGACTTCTCATATACCATGCAGGATTGCATTAGGTGTTCTCTAATGGTTGCACAAATTTGTCATGATGCTTTTGGAGATGAAAATTTTGATAACTATTATCTGCAAAATGCTTCTAACGCTTGTAGGATTCCATTGACTGGCACCAGGTGACTCACAGGGATGGGGTTTGTGCTACAGTAGTGGGCTCTGGGAGCTGGCAGCACTGCTGTCTGTGGGCTATGAATGACACAGATCCTGAAAAACAGCATGGATTATAAGACAGTGGATAAAAACGATATTGCTGAAAAATGGACTGTTGATACTGACACAAAGCAAGAACAAAGGCCTTTGTTAAACCACGTGTTTGAAAAGCTCTCCACAAGACAACACTGTTTGTTTCCCAGAGCCAAACCAGCCTTGGATGGTGCCCATACAATAGGTCTGTGCAGAACCAAATGTGTGTCGTAAATTCTGTTCTTTGACAGTGCTAATTGATAATTATAATTCATCGTTATCTAAATTGTTATATTCAACAGTTTACTGTATCCTTTTGTTTCTTTGTTCCTCAGACATAATGCAAATAGGAAGAGTTAATTACCGCAGTCAGCAAGAGGCGGGTCTCATTGTCTGCCTCACTTTGATTGAAGCTGGTTGATTCACCACTGTGGATTTTCAGTAATGATGGAGGGAGAAAAAGAAGCAGGAGTTATTCTGTAGTGAATTTGCTTTTTGGTGGTAGTTGCCATTTGTATTTTGAATACTCTTCTTTTTGCAGATGGGCTCTATCATGCTTGCTTTGCCTGTACTAAGTACTAATGATGCAAACAAAAATCATGTGTGTGATCCAATCCTGTTTGGAGTAGATGGTACTTCTTGAGGAGTACAGCACAACTTGACACGCAAATAAGAGGCTTGATTTGCTTCTAAAATGATTTACTGGACCAGCCTCTTGGCTTTTTCTCCAGTGCCCTGGTGATGGCCAGAGCTGCATCTGCTGGGTAAAAGAAGCAAGTACTCTTGGCTGGGGTGCTTGAGAGCAGATTAAACGATGGCTTAATTTCTATGAATTCTTCACACTCTGCTCTACACGGCTGTTTTCTAAAACATGGTGTAACTTTGCTGTAAAATGATCTTTTTAGCCTCTCAGCTCACTGGGTCTGATAAAATGGTTCACAGTGATAAGATTTTGGGGGGTTATTTTGCCAGCAGAGGGCCATGTTAAACTGAATAAAAAAACTCCCTCTTAGTCTCACATTTTCAGTGAGTAACAACTTAAAGCATATGATTGTTTTCAAGGGCAAAATGAGTAAATAATTGGATTTTTTAGAAGCTACCAAATGATTAATTATTTAAAATAAGAATCACTTCATTTTACAGAGTTCTGTGTCAGTCTAATTAGATTGAATTCTGGTGTTTAAAATACATAATATCTACCTGTTTATTCTAAACTGTTCAAGGTTGATAGATACAGCACTAATAAGTTATTAAGCTGACGTGATAAACAGCAGCAGCAGCAGCATGTGCTTCTGCTATAATGACACAGATGAGAAAAGAATTGTTTTTCAGAGGTACAATCACGTTTGTTTTTGATGTGGCCTCTAAACTAGCAGTTATTATTCAGCCTTGAGTGCTGCAGGAGTTGACCTTTGGCAAAATATTTTGTTATCCTCAATCTTTTATACAGGCCTTTTGTGAACTCTGCACAGCTCTCATTTTGCTGATTGCATTTAAAGTCATTTATTGCACAGTGTTTGCCCTTCTAGCAGATGTTAAAGGATTCCCTGCCTGCCCCCTTAAAGGCTACTCCTCCGCAGCATCTAATTATAGCCTACACAAAAGATTAACAGATGTTATAATTGTCTTTACTCATTGATTAAATAGTTTCTGCATGACTTGCTCTCCCTTTTCCCTCACTGCTGATTTGTGAGGTCTTCCTGGATAAGTCTCATGCATCTGCAATGTGTTAACCATGACCATCTTCACAGCTTGTGACTTTTTTTCTGGTTCAGTTTGAGGAGGTTAAATGTGTTCTTCTGGACAGTACAACAGAAATATATTAAAATGGGTGTGTGAACACTCGCTTTAATTACACATTTCTGTTTTCCTCCTCCTTTTAACCATTCCTTCTGAGACTTATGTGAAAAGCAGACTAGTTATAATGAATATAAATTGACGGGTAGAGGTTAAGCTGCTGAGATTTGTTTAGCAGTATGTTTGTGTCTGAATTTCAGTTGCCACTTGCAGAGGAAATGAGTGGCTGAGAAAAACAATTTAGGGAGAAAATTACTAGCTGGAGAAATTTTCTGGAGGACTTTTCAATAGGTATCCAGTAAGACTGTTAGAAAACTTTGGTTTCTTTTTCTTACAAAATTAAGCTTACCAATTCTTGAGCTATCCAATGTCTATGCTGTTCCAACCCTGAGATGAAGGTTCTGCTGTCGGGTGGGTCCATAGTTCTTTCCCTACAAAGTGATGGTGACCAGCATAGCAACTGCTGTTTTATGTTCTTTTAAATCTTTTAACATCTTGAACTAGGTCAGAACAATGTTTCTACTCAGAGAAATTAAACATCTTGTACATTATTGTGCTTACACATCCTTTCCTGTTGGTTGGATTTCATGTAACATTTTCCTTAGTTCTTACATTGACCCAGATGTGAGCCATTGGCAAATCCACAAAGGTTCCTGTGACAGTCTCTCACCATCCCCCAGCTCTGTGGAGCTGCATCTGTCATTTGGCCTCAGCCTGAAGCTCCACCTCACTTAGCTCAGAGTTAAGCGAAGTCAGTGGAGGTCACTATGTCATGCTTTCTGACAAAACCTCTGCTTGAAGCTAAAGAAGACTAACAGGTTAAAGGTTTGAGGTTTGAATTACAGGCTTGGTTATTCAAAAGCCAAAAATTATTGCACTGCTTATGCTTCACTTCCTACCAATATATAAAACTGTTGCTTTGATTGCTAGTCAGAGAAACCACCTTGCATTGAGACTGGGCAAATATTCTTCTGCCAAGATCCTCTTTTTGTTTTTTGCCACAAAGATTTTTCCTGCTCTGTGTAGATATCTGGGCGTTTTGACCATTTAATTAATGATTAATTAATCAATTAATGCAGATTCCTGGATATCTGATCTATCCTGTGCCATTATGCTTTGTTGATAGTATGGAAATGTAATCTCTTCACTGTGAATGCTGTTCTTAGCACTGGCTATGAAGTCACGCGATGTAACCTATAGGGCTTTTATCAGTTTTTAAACTTGATCTCATACTTACAATTAATGGGTTTTATTAGGCTGAATAATAATCTTTGCAGTGCAGAAGAGCATTTGTCCATGGTTTCAAAACTGCTCTAGAAACAGAGGTACTTTGTTTGTCAGATTAACAAAGAACACTTTATCCTTCTTGTTTTTAAATGACATATCAGAGCTGAATGATTCCCACTTATGAGCTGGGGGGAGCAGATTATAGAGTCAATGTAAGAAAATTCCAGAGTGCCAACTGTGCCTGCAAAGTGTATTTTAATAATATAGACACCTGTCCACTACCAAGCTACAACATTTCATAGAGATCACGAGCAGCCAGCTGATGAAAGTGACGTTTATGCAGTACCAACCCTGTATGGATTTGAGACACTGATTAATATGGACTTGAGATGCTGATCCAGAGGTCAAAGGCTAAAGTCCCATTTAATAATAATCAGCAAAATATGGAGATTGAATAAATCTGGAGCTAGGTACTAGGTGATATTTGCTGTTACACATAAGAAACATTTAGAAATGAATGACTTACTGAAAGTTCAGCTAAATCATCAAAGATTTTTAACATCTATTGCTGGCTGTTGCTGCAGGAAAATTTTAAGGTGAAATCTGGCCTAACATTTTAATAAACAGTTCTCTGTTGTGTCACTGGATGTTAACCCTAACATTTGAAACTGAGACCTTCATCTTTATCTTAAAATCGCACAAATAAATGAAAGACGGTACCAGATGAACTGAAGAGTAAACAGTTGAACAATCTAAAAAGTCTTGGACTAGCCATTCTCCTTGTCTCTCTGCTTGAAAATCTGTAGACTTCTTTTATATTTAATTACGTGCCTTTACTAAAACTAATAACTTCCTTCCCTTAAGCTCCAATACTGTCATGATGTTATTGATTGGAAATACATTATGATGTTCATAGGAAATAATTTCTGTCATTTATATTTACCAGTCTTTAATCAAGTGAATTGGTTTTCTTCTTGATTACCACAAAAATCTTCTCTTGCAAGAAAAAGCTTTAAAGAGACATTGATGAGAATTTACTGACTAGATTATGGCTTTTGTCACAGACCTGAGAGGGGAGTGGATCATAAGGTGACCAAACATGATGATGCAGATGCAGGCATGTACCAAGAATTCTAGCCAGTGTTTTCCTTGATTTTACTGATAGGTTCTGTCTTGATAGTAAAGCACAGGAAGACCCAATCTCACCCTCTGGCTACTATAGTGGAAGAAAGCTTTCATTACTTGTTTCAAATATTACTCTCTCCCCAGACTCCAGGTTTGCATCCTGCACATTATAAGAAGATTATGAGCTTGAGTCCCTAGATCCATCTGTAGAAGGCAGGGTCCTTCTGCTCCCATCTGAGACAAGGTGGTTTGCTTATGGATGAAGAGGGGCAGAGGTTAAGCTCTAACTCAGAAGGCCCTCACCCAAAAAGAGATGAAGAATGTAACCCTTCTCTGTAGGTTTAGGACACAACCTTTGGGCAGCAAATTGGTATCCCATGATACCAACCCAAACCACCCACTCAAGAGCTGGATTTCAACTTAAAATGTAAGTCAATGATTAGTACTTATCTGAAATGAACCAAATGTGTTTTGTTTCCTCATTGCCTAAGTTGTATGCTGTTTCCCATAGAAAGCAGTTAAAAAACCAACATGCTTAACAACATGCTTAAAAGCTTATACATAGTCTTAAAATGCACTTTGAAATTGGAAGTGCTTCATTTAAAGCATGCAAATATATTAAGTCCTTCTGCTTTTTCAGTAAAAATGCTTTGTTTTTTCCCAGTCAAAATACAGTAGAAGAAATATTTTTGAATAACTTCTGTTATTCCAAAACTAGAATGCATAAACTGTAATCTTAAAAGATTTATCTAAACCTGAATGCCATTACTTCCAAGAAATAACCTGGAGAAAACAATCCTGTTTGAGTTGTTATCGTGAATTCTACAAGAAAAAGTGGAAGAATGATTCCACCAAACTTGTTATCACAAAAAAAAATATTATTCAGATTTTCCTGAATAATGAACTTCTGAAACATTAATAGTTTGTTGTGGGTTTTGTGTGTGTGTGTGTGTGTGTGTCACTTCTGGTAGCTTAATGATTTTTACTTTGCATTTTAAACAGGCAAGCACTTGAGAGAGAGAAATACTAGAGTGTTTTAATAGTATGCTTCCTCTGTTTCCAATATTTTCTGGATATTGCTGTATCCATAATCCGAATGTGTTGGATTATTGTCTGTGATGGCAGACTAAATGTTCTTTCCTATTTCACTTAGTAGAACTGAGTGCAGCTGAGTTAAAGATTGGTAGGATGGCATAAAACATAGGGGAGTTATAAACCTTTTAAGTAGGAAATTCATGAATGTTTTTTAATTTACATTTTTATTAAGTTTCTGGCAGTCAGACTTCACACTGAGAAAGTGAAGTAAGCACTGCAGGCAACTGACTGAACAGGGGAAGGATGGAGTTGCTTCATTTTTTTTTTTTCCTTTTCCACTCTGATCGTCACAAATATGGATTAAGAACTGCAATGTATTGACTCTGAGAAGGAATGGAAAGAGAATTTTTTTTGCCCACCAGGATCTTCAGGCAACTCATTCATGGACAGCACCCTCACTTTCAATAAATTTTATTGTCCTGTATCCTGCCTTATTTTTTTATATGACAAGTGTTCCTCTGTTTCTCTGGGAATCAGTCTCTATTGGATTTCACTTTAAGTAATTTCTTCAGATACTCAACATCATTTCCCATTCTTTATTTTTTTTCAGCCTATTGTCAATAACTTAATCAATTCCTCACTATTTTTGGTGTTAGTGTATCTCCTTCAAACTTGTGTAGATGGTCATTCCTTCCAATCTTCATCTCCTCTTGGCATTGTTTGAAACTACTATGAACAGATTTGTTAATCGTTCTCCCACCAAATCAATACCTTAATTGTCTTCACTGCTGTTATCTGAATTCCATCAAGTTTGTCTATATTCTTTTGGTTCAGAACTAAATTTAGTGTTTGAGATGAGATCTCTCTAAAGTTGCAGAGGAAAAAGTTGAAGGACTGTACAGCATGCCGATACTGTTCAGTACTTTGTCACTGTCTGAGGATATATGGATGAGGACAGAACATCTTTCATTTTGAACATTTTCACAATAGTTTTCCTGGCCATAAGCTGAAAATGAAGCTTAATCAATGTGTATCTGTGCCTTTTAATTTTACAGTCTTGATGTCCTACATGCTTCGTTGTGTAAAAAGAATAAAAGGAGTTTGAATTGGCTGGACAAATCTCTGCAATTTTCCTTGATGTGTGCTCGATAACTTATAGGAAAAACATCCCATTGCAAAAATGAGTTATTCCCTGTCCCGTGCCCACTGCACTATCAACTCTTTCAGAGGTTCAGGTGGGAGAGGGAGGATTAGCACAAAAAGCCTATGATTTTTAGTGGTCCCTCTGGGATAAAATTAGGACAGATGGGCAGGCAGAAGAGATGCGGGCTGCAATGCATCTGTTTAAGAGAAAAAGGGTCTTTAAGCATATTTCAAAAGCTTCCTATTGTAGTTTTCTTGTAGCTGAGATCTTTATGAGTAGGTTTGAAACTTGGGTTGTCTTCAGAAATAACTTGGTTTAAAATAATGAAGGAAAAATGTGAAGGAAACGCAAATGGAGTGGTATATATAGGAATCTTGACCATATACTTTAAACTCTTCCTTCTATTTTATTATCCATTAGAACAATTCAGATATTGCATTCAATTGCATGTATTTTTCTGAACCTTGCAGCATATTATGTGAACACAAATGAATTTCAGTTCTTTATCGTCATTGGCCTCCTAAACCAGATACCACTTCCTCTCCTCTCGTTAAGATTTGTAATTCAACTAAATGAGATTCCCATTTGGCTTTCTGACACCCAGCCAGCCATGGCACTTCGGGAATTTGGGAAACAAACATGAGACTGAAATATCTTCTTCATAGCCAGTGACGATGCCTTCGTCCCATGTCACTGATAGCATTAGACAAAGTGTGACAAGATGTTTCTTGTCAGAAAAATATTTCTGAGGGTTTTCTCCAAGAGATTCTTGGGCAGCTCAGTCATGTTAGAAACAGATTTTTTTTTAAAATGGATGTAATCACAGAATAGTGCTCTCTCCTGTTCTTGGCCTGATGAGAGAATGGATGATTTCCATTCTGCATGAACTCTATGTGATCAGTCCAGGCAAGTTTGGCCCTAAGAAGAATAATTGTGTAGCAGAATGCAAATGGCATCTTTGAGATCCTTCGAAGTTTGGGTAGGGAAAAAGTACTTTTTCTATATACATAACTCAAAAAGGGGAGAATTTCAAATTTGTAAAGGAGTGACTTGTATTGGAGGTTGTTAATGCTGATGGTAAATGCCATTGTAGTCCATTACTTTCCAGGTAAACAAATCCTAGAGAGAGGACTTAGAAGCCTGTGCTTGGCAGACTTGTCTTTTACAATGAAAATGTAGAATGTCATTTTTCATTTCATTTCTTAAAAAAGTAGGAAAATGGTTGTGACTTTATCCTCAGTTGCCCATTTCTGACCATTAAATATGATGTACCAGGTTCAGAATACTTGTTCTATCAATTCCAAACTTGTTATTGAAAATCTTTTAAACAAATTTTACTCAAATGCTGTGATTTCCCCACCTGATCCCTGATGCATTTAAGTATCACATTCTAAGACCTTCCCCTTAGTCTTCAGCATGAAAATGTTTATAAAATATTTTTCCACGGGAAACAACTAGCTGTGATAATGGCACACTAAGTTAGATGAATTGCTTCCAGCATTTCATATTTACCAGCCTTAAAGCACAAAATTCTAGAGGTATCTTTATTGGGATATGGAAGAGACACAGTCTCCACATAACTCTTTGGGTGTATGAATAACAACAGTTCAACAAATCTGGCTGCAGTTCACAAGGGAGACAAATCTACATTGAAGCCTACAGAGGTATCTGTCACTGTAGCTGTCTGCAAAGCATGCCTTCTGCAGATTAACAGCTCAAGTTACAAAACATTGCTGGAAGAGATTCAATGTCTGAAGGAATCCATTATTAAAATGTAACAACTAATATTATATAATTTATAATAGTATATCATAATAAATGATAAATCACAATGAGTGATTAGATCACACACAAAATAGAAGCTTTAGGTCTAATAATTTCTTCAGTCTGAATAGTCTCAGTATTGGATATCCCTTTCTTGGCTCTAGGACTTAGAACACTCAGAAGGGTTTGAGTTCAGCACAGAAACCAAGGATATACAATCATTGTTGTCATAATCTATTTTTTATTGATGATAACACTGTAATAAATCCCATTTTCCCCCATTCTTACCCATTGCTGTCCTGACAACAGATTCATGGTTTCTGTCTGCTTATCTTTTGTCATTTTTTTTCTCAATAATTTTATTGCATGATATGAATTCTTCATATGTTCCATAAAAGCAAACAAGGGAGGAAGGTAGTCCTTTGACCTTTCCAACATTCTTTGCTGTAATTTACTGGTGGTTTTTCTCCTCCCTGTATCATGGCCCATGGAACTCTGTGATAAAAATGGACAGCCAGTGCAAACACAAAATGCTGAAAAGGTTAAAGCTTTGATTATGTTAGTCTATAAATGTTCATAGTCGTTTTTGTTGCCAGAAAGAAAATGAGAGCTGAAAATGGCAATGGATGAATCATGCTTATTACAGAACACGGAAATGATATCAGTTCAACCTGTTCTTTTTAATGCTGAAAGAACGTAATCTTGTGCCCTCTCATTTTATGTCACTGCAACCCACCTTATCCTCTTAAATGAATGCATGCATCCATTTAATTAACCTGGTGTGATTTGAGATATAAATCTTTTAAATGCTTCCTATGCAATTTATCTTAACAGCTGTCAGAGTAATAACATCTTTAATGCCGTATTCTTTATTTTCTGATTTACTGAAATTCCTGGTATTGTTCTGAGTACACTGATAGGTTTGCTAGATTTAAACTGCTAATCTTTACTTGTTTAAATCCTAGAGACAATGCTGTAGAAAGCTTTACTGGGTGTTTAATTTTCCAAATAAATGGAAGATTATCTTGCATGAAAAACGCATAAATGTATATTGAAGTCTGTAGTTCAAACAGGTTCAAATTTAAAATTCATTAGCTAAGATGCTTTGTTTTAAATGCTATATTTTTAGAATATCTTGATCTGAGATTGTTTGTTGCTGGCATTAAAAAATTGCTTTAGACTATCCTGCTTGCTCAACCAGCTCCCTTTCAGGAGCTGGAATAAGGGCAAGAGGGATCCATATCCTTTGGCTATTATCAACCCTCAGTTTCTTTGTAGACTACCATGCATTTTGTACAAAAATTACATGATTTCTTGTCTTGTTTTGGCCCTTCTCCTACTTGCTTGGTGCTGTTTTGTCTTGGCATTATGGTTGACTAATGGAAAGTTTTCAACCTTACAGATTGTGACTGGTCTACATGCTGTCTGTATATTTCCAGAGGACTAGGAAAGAGTCTTTTTCTATCTGGATATTTTCAGACTGACTTGACATATTTTAACATAACTTTCGGAACCTGACCAGGATATCTGAGTCTATAGGCTGAATGGTACAGCAGTGCCGTACTTGCTGCCTTGCAATTCCCATAGCATTCTACTTATCTAAGCATTTTAGATACTTGCATTGGAATTTTTTTAATTTAATTAACTCATTAATGCTGGCACATGGCACATTCTCCTTCCCTCTCTGTAAAAATGCATCTTGCTTATCTAAATAGCAACCTAATCCAGTGGGTGTGGATGTACAACGCATACATCAGCTCTAACAAACTGCTGACCAGTCTGAGCAAATACCTGACTGGTTTGAGCATTAGATAGGCAGGCTGTGTACATGGCATTGCTACGAAATTCACTGTGGGCAAAATAAAATAAATTAGCTAAGTCCCATATTGCATAAATGCAGATGTTGCTGTAGTTTTCTCTTTCCCAAGTGTTGAAGTTTGAAATGTCAGCTCGTAAGAGAACACTGGAATTATTTTTTCCACTTCATCACTTAAACTCATGGCCAGGCTGAATACCTTGACGGAGAGAGATAGGGGTGTGGTAATGAAACCATTTTCATGGCTCACTTTTAATCACTAGGCAGAATTTTCTCATCTCGTGAGAAGATGGAGTTTTCTGCTCTTACTCCTCTGGTAATTTTAGCTCTCTGCCATTTAAAAAAGAACAAGAAATACTCAAAAACCTTGTACAAAACTAGCATTTTAGATTGCCCTAAGCCTGAGAAAATAAATGTAATTATTTTATGAGTGAAAAATTTTTGAACTGTTGAGTACACATCAGCTTCATAATCCTGAATTCTTTTTCATTCCAATTTTGAGAAAGCCCTGGCAAGCTTTACTGTCCTTACTTCTATTGCTTCTCCTACAAAGTTCCCCAAAAAGCAAGCGTACAGACACCAGTGTTAGCATCAGAGTTGGCACAAAAAAAACAACCAGCTGGACAGTGAAAGACACAATTCAATTCATTTAGATTCTCAGGAAACTGAATCACTCTAGAGACTGATAATGAGAAACAAAATCTTTCACCTTTAGGTCGTCTGTTCATTCTAGCTAGCATTTGCATTGATGAAAATTTCTGCTTTCTCATAGCTGCTTCCTGACCTATACTAGCAATCTTATTTTCATTTTCCCTTCATTGCTAAAGGATAGTACCTGTTCTGGTTATTCCATTTCAGTTTTAAAGGATGGCTGTTGAACGGGTGCAACTGTCCAAGTAGCAAAAAGGCCTTAAAAGTGATCATTGTGTAACTTTGGCCTCATTCTGTTACTGACTGACAGCTTGATATCTGCAAAACAAAGCCTGTCCTCTAGTTAACACTCAGTGACAAACAGACTGCTGAATATGTGTTACCATCCTACAGGTGTTTTGCTTTCTTGCAGTGCTAAGGTATGTTTAGCAGAGACTGGGGAGGCTGCATTAGATCTACAATGGATTTAATGAAAGGATGTTCGTTTCCAGAGCTGTCATTTTTGTCACCTGTCATAACTGCTACATTTATACTAATTTGTGAGACATAAAAATAAATACAGTCCATTTTCAGATATGGAAAAGATTTACTGTGTGCTGGTTCCCAGCTGGTATATGTTGGCATAGCTCTGTTGAAATGTAGCTGCAGTTTTAAACTGCATGAAAATATCTTGGATGCTTATCTAAGGGATGTAATGTTACCCGTTTTCATCAGCTAAAGCAATATACATCAATCATACTTTGTTACTGCCAGAAATGAAGAAAGTATTCAAATCCAAGAAATTTCTTGCACAGATTATTGAGAGTGCTTTTCTGTGTTAATCACACTATTGCTCCAGGGCATAGTTTTAGAGCCATCTCCCAGAGTAATGAACATTCCTGTATTGAGTAGTAAAATGACTGCACTTTAAGATATGTAATGAAGCTGATGCCTCTGGCTTGCTGACTGTGTGAGCCAAGAGGGTATACCATATTGATGCAAGATACCACTTAGGTCTTCCCCTGAGACTTTTTGCCATATATACATAAAACTTTCTTCTCTGAGCTCAATGCAAAACAGAAGACAGTAGGCAAACATCTGAGACCTGCATTCTCATAGACTGATCCCCATGTACCTCTTCAGGAAACAGGCATAATTGCTGAGTGCCTTCAGTGCCTCCTCCAATGTGATCAGCATGGATAAACTCTGTAGTCCTGTAGAGAAGAGTACTATAGTGGGAAAGTTTACTGCAGCACAGCATTGTCCCCTCCAAAGATTTAGCCACACAAGAATGCAGTATCAGTGAAGGCATCATAAATCAGAAGTGAGTTTGCAACCTAGTTCACACTTCAGCCAAGCCAAATGGGGTCAACAGGGTCTGAATGCTGATCACTGGGTTCTCCGCTGTTGTTGTCTCATTGTCTGAGAGATATCAACAAGCAAATTGGTCAAGGAAGGCTGATATATTTCTACAGCCTGTTATCGTGGTAACACAAAAATTGTGTTTTTGATAGTTGGATAAACTGGTTCTAAGTGATTTTACATTTCAAAACTTTTCCATCCAGATGGCTATTCTCCACTGCTGAGCTTCCTGGGAGATGTATTACCTCCATTTTGAATTATTTTTTATCTCTGGGCTGGTCTCAGAGGAAGACAGATTTAGCTAGGGGGGTCATTTTTCTCTGTGACAAGAAGTTTGCTGCCCAAAAATGGCCATACTGAGATGGAAACTTGTTCTGTTTTTGTTAAGTACTTCACTCTGATGATTAAGTTCTTAAAAGACTTCCCAAAATCTTTTACTTTGAGGCACCAGCATATGTTGATACAGGTAATGTATTGTATTATCTCATCTGATAATTACCTTTGATTCAGAACTTTAGGTGGGTTCAGTGTTAAGTTGTTAGCTTTTCAGGAGAGATCCTTGACAGCCTGCTCATGATAAAATGCACAGAGGTTTGAGCGGTGCAAGGTGGAAGGAGTGCAATCTGCAGCTCTCAGTTGGCTTCACCATTGCCTGAGTAGGTAGGTGTGCTACACCAGGTAGAGCAATGTGAGGAGACAGTAAATTCACAGCTTGAAGTGCCCAAGACAGCGTAGCATATAAACTATAGCAATAATTAGCAATAATCCTTCCTCCTTTTACTTCTGAACAAGGATTTAGGGTGATTTTGCCAAATACCTGCAAACAGGCACTTCAGGGACTTGCATCAAATCCTTGCCCTTCTGCTGGGATAATTGGCTCTGACTGTAGCTGTCACTGGCTCACTCTCAGTGATGCTCTGCTCACTGATCAACAGATTCTCTCAGTGGAGGTCATGCTCTCCAGGCATGACGAATGCAGAGAAAAATGATACAGAGATTATGTTAAGCTCTTTCTTTTGCTAATTTCTGGCATAATTGCATGAACAGCATAAGACTTTGCTTGTGTGTTTGTTAAAATGCATTGAAGTATTTCTTCTGAGATGTGTTAGCTAATCAGGAAGGAATGGTAATTGTGTGACAGCATGCCATTGTTCTTCCTTATTAGCTGAATTAAACAGCATATGTAGCTTGAGGGGCAGTACTGCAGAAGGGAAGCAGGGATTTACAGGTAAAGCTGGAAAAAAAAACATGCAAGGAAAGAATGCTCACAGTGAAATAACAAATTTTCCTTCTATAATGTAGACAAATTCTCATAGCATACGTTGTTTAAATGAATGTATATAGAGGCTAATTTTTATCCATTTTGGAGAAAAAGGGGTGTATTCTGTTCTTGAATAAATGTAAACAAGAAATAACAAGTGTAAGATTAGAGACCAGGTGCTGTTTCTTGGAACACTGAATTTAGGACTGGATCGCTTGCTGGCTGTACCAGTTATGGTTTCCTTGTGGGAATTGTTTTTATGAGAACAGTCCTGGTTGTGATGTCTGCATTGTGCCTGATTGTCTGAATTTGCATGCTTCTGAGAGTCCTCTGGATTCCAGCTGGCTTCTGAGACATACCTGGGGTATCATGATCTCCTTGCAGGTAACCAGCACTTTGCCAGTGTACCAATCCCACTCCCTCCTGACAGAGCATTCAGGTGCATTTTTGGGTGGATTTGTCTGCATGGTGTTACCACAGTGGCAGATGGGATCACTCATGGATGTGCGTGAGAAGTCAAGGCTACACACAGCCATGTAACACATCTGGAGGGCAAATGCAAGGCTTCTCTTGGAAGTGCCAGCTGTGCTACCCTGCAGCCAAACTCAACCTAGTGCAGTCACCTGGCTGCTTGTAAATGAAGATGCTGTTCACACTGAGTAAAAGGGATAAGAAGCAGATGGATCTGTATTTTTTGTCTTATTTTTTCAGTCAAACACAATTAATTACTGTAGGGCTCACATTAAATAGTGGTGTATGAGTATTGCAATCTGGCTAGAATTATATTCTTGAATAGGCTTTCCTCTCAAGTCTTGACTCAAAGAAGTGGACAAAATCTTGTGGTGCAAACTCTTAGTCTCTAGGGAGATATCCCAAGATAAGAGATGTGAGATGTTCTCTGATACAGGAAATACAGTCACTATGAAAAATGAGAGAAAATTGCTGAATTTGGTTCTGCATTCATGGATATACCTGCCTGGTTTAATGTAAGCTAGATTCTTAGTTCTGTTACTTCGCTATTGTTTTCTTTAAATCCTGAATAACTTCATTACCTTTGCCCACATTTCTGAATCACACACAATGTAACATTAAAATAGAAGCTAAAACTTTCAAGTATGTAAATCACCAGAAACACTTAAGAAAAGAGAGAGTTGGTAGTACTTGTAAGGTGTGCCTTGATTTTAGCAGAAATCATCAGGCAGGAATAAACAAGTCCTACAAATCAGTAAGACTGTTTCCCTTTGTGCTTTACTGGGTGAAGTTCCCTGGCCATTCTGCACAGGCAGGGGTACTATCTGATTAGCACAACTGAATCTTTGACCTTAAAAATGCAAGAAAAGTGCTGAGGGCATTAGTCTCTCATTAAGGATAATGGGAGTTCAAAACTTTTAGAACTTCTCAGGCTTAGGTCCAAACTTTGTACATCACAGTAGCAGCACAGATGTGCCGACAGGCAGAGCTTACTGAGGAGTGCAATTAATGTGAAATGAACTGTTTCCATCCGCCCCCTTCTCTCCGGCCCCAGGTACTTCTTTGCTTCCATGACTCCATTTCCCATCCCAGTCAAAGAGACTATTAGAACATGTGGCATATTGATAAAGAAAGTAGTAGCAGGTTTTCTTTTTTCCTTTTTTAATTTGTCTTTGAGGAATGACCCAAACATATTGGTGATATTTCTTTCTGGAGAATTTAGCTTTTCTGGCACAGTAAATTTGTTCCTGGAACACAGCCTACTATGGACACAAATTCATTAGCTGCTGGGTTATTACAAAGTTAATGATGAAAGACAGAAACTATTAAGTAGGATATTGAAATGTGCATTTAATTTTTTATTTTATTTTTATTTTTTTGCAGTGATACTGGAAACAGTCTGACACTTCTGGTAGATCAAAAGGAAAACTAATAACCTCAACTATGGAGAGAAAAAGACTACTACAGAAAAGGGAAATTGGGAAAAGACTTTCTCTGGACAGCAGCCTTGTGGTAAGAATTAATATTTACTGAATTTACTTAATATCTCTTCTGTCATAAAGATATAATTGTTAAGAAGGAATACTCATCATGTACATTTTAATGGTGTTTATCTGTTCATCAGAGTTTCACAACCTTTTCTGATTTTTAAGATTCTCCAGAGCAAAAAAACTGGAGGAATTTTACAGAATCTTAAATAGAAACATTGCGTCATCATGTGGAAGTCTGTCCCTGAGTTCAGTGGATTTACACAAGCAAAGAATCCAGAGAAACATACCAAATTTATAATTAAAATTTTACCTCAGCCTTTATAGGGTCACTCTGCATTGCTTTATACAGTATGAGGGCTGAAGCTAGCTGTGGTCTTCTAATCAGAAATGCTTGTTTTACTACAGAGTATACTACGAAAAATTTGCTCACCATAGTGAATGTAAAAAATACTCTAATATCTCCTGAAAAAGAAAAATGAAGGCCACATGCTGTGAAGTAATTGTTTTTGCTGTATATAGGATCTGACTTATTGAGATTGCACTCTATATTTAGGTAATATTTTCAAGTGTTAACTGAGATTAACAAGTTTTTATAGCTGTCCTGTGGATCCATAACTGGAAAAGGCTCACAGATGTTGAAGAGTTGTGTGAGAACATAACCGTCCCAATGTCAAATACTCAGCGTGCTCTTGTAACTATCAGTGGAACAAATAGTGTCATAAGCAAAGCTGAGTGCACTTGTGCCTTCTCTTTGGCTTCAGTACAGGTTGTCATCTGAGGAAGAAATTTGCTCCTGGCTTTTGGTAATAGAGTTGCCTTTTTAAATTTAAATTCACATAACTGAATGGATGCTCAGAAGTGCTGGCAGCAGGTGGGTTTGGCGCTGGTAGCAGCAGGAGCCACATACAGTTTCTAGGGGTTACAGTTTGTCTCCTCATACCAAGGCCACAAAATTTAAAGCTTTTTTCAATGAACTGCACTTCTTCAGTCAAAAATAATGAACCAAATTATTCATGAAACAATGCTTGATTAAATGAAGAAAATAATTGGTAATAGGGAATAATCAAGAACTCTTTTCCCAGACTGTATCAGCTGTCATTTGAAGCCCTTGTTTCTGATTAAATCTCATGTGTAAGTTCCTCACCTCTCAGAATATTGCTTAAACATGGTTAGTGACAGTCATCCCTGCCTGCAACACAGGGCAGAATGGCCTTGACAAAGCTAAGTCTGAGGCTCCTCTCCTGCCTCACTTCCACTGTGCCTTGCTTTGGCATTTGCTCCCCAAGAAAGATAACAGAGACATTCAATAAAATAATAGGATTTCTTCTGTCCCATCTCTTTTCTCTGACATCTGTATCCCCGCTCTTTTTCTGCTGTGTACCAGGGGCAGCAGAGCACTCCTTCCTTCTGCAGGTTGTGAAGTCGTTTCTTCTCTTCCTCAGATCTAGTCTCCCGAGGTGCAGTTCTCACCCGTGGCATTTGGTCAAGTAAATAAACACACAGAGAGTGCTTCAAAAGTGGTTTGTCCTTTTTCTCAGTTTTGAAATGGAGCAGTTTCCTATAATGATGAGTTACATCCTGTGATTTTGCAAAAAAACTAGTGAGAGAATAAAAAAAAAGCAGTGAGAAGCAGTGAGTTCTCCCTAACACACACAGATAACTGAAGAACCTAATGACAATCTGTCTAAGCTCCTTTCTGCTCAAGCCTTGTGACTGAGGGCACTGATGGAGGGTGGGAGCCTTCTTCAGACTGTTCAGCCTGCAATGAAATCTGTGCTCTCAGCTTGCCCACACTCAGCTATGAGAAGCACTTCAAGCTTCCAGCACTATTAAAATTATTTTGGTTTTCTTCTAGCTTGTGGGCAGAGAAGGTAGACTTACAAAGAACTCACAATTCTATCAAATACACTCTGAGTCAGAGTAAAATTTATCAGGCATTGTGTGCTCAGAAGTATGTTTATTCCCAGGGCCATCCTCTGTTATGAGTTCGAGGCTTATTAGCCCTGTGAAACAGACTCTGACATAAATCCTGCAGTTAAAACGTACTGCTGTGGTCCAAACACAGGGCATGAACTATCAATATTTACATGGACGAAAGAAAAACACTTATGAAAACTCAGTACTGCAAGCTAACAGAAATGTTACCAACTGTGAATTTTGCACAAAGATGATGCTTAGTATGGCAAATCAGTACTGTTTTTACTGGTGTAATGGACTAGATCTAGCCTATGCTTTATGCATTAGGATGGAAATTTTCCTTTCTCTCAGGTGACAGCATAGTTTGTTCTGGGATGGGAACATGAAACTAGGTAATTCTGGCTTCTAAACCCATTTATTGCTAATTTGGTCTCAACTTTCAGACGAGTTAGTGCACCATGCATAATTCTTACATGTTCCTGTCAGTTTTGACAGTGTCACAAGGAATATTGTGTGTAGCTCTTTAGGTAAAAAAGTGCTTTGGATAATAATGTATTGTCTGCATGTTGAAATGCTCCTTGTAGAGGAGGAACCAAAACTGTGGAACTAAAAGAAAGCAGTGCTTTCTCCCTGCTCTTCAGCAGGTGGTAAGCAGGGCAGGAGGCTGCATACAGATAAAAACCAGCCTTCAGGCATTGGCTGTTGGTCAGTGCATTTATGCCAGTAAATGCCAGCTGAAGATGCCTGTGGTTAGCTTGTGATGCTGCTCAGGTAATGAAGGAAACGTGTGAAGGAAAGATGAAGGGAGTAATATTTTGCAATGTGTTTTGAACATATAAAACTATCATACCATCAGGATGACACACTTCTGTTTTTACAGTGGCTTCTTCCACCCGTGACAGCTAGAGGTTATGCTTTTCTGTATAGCTTCTCAGTGCATCTTTGCATTTTCAGTACTTGTGTAATACAGGTCAGTAAAAATGTTGTACTGAATGGAACACGTGTAACTAGGCTAAAGAGTGTCATCTGTAAATTTAAACAGAAACATGTGAGCAATGTTCACTGTTAACTGCCAGGTATTATTTCTTAACGAAGCAGGAGGGACATTTCAGGGAGTGCCTTCAGCAGCCTGTTAGTAAATCACACATGTCCTGTGACTCCATTAAATTCAAGTTGGCAAAATGAAGCAATTTGTGTTCTTCTCATTTTCCCTAACTTCTTTATTGTTACTTTCATATCACATGTCCCTCTTTATTACCTCTGTATCCACTGTGTTGCCACATTCCATCCAAGCCCACATCTCGTTCTTCTCATGTCTCTCCCCAAAGGTATTTTGTTTAACCTCTCAGGCATTCAGGGCTGGACACTTTTCTTGGAAAATCTGTCTCTGAATTGCTTGAGAACAACAGCTTGTCCTTGTTTGGTGAAGTCTTCCAGCATTATTTTATCTTTGAAAGAATTCTGATTTCTATGTGTTTAAAGGAAACATATTTCTGCTTTTGTTCTCTGGACTATGAGTTACAAATAGGCGTTTCTGATAACATTCCTCACCCTGCTTGGCAGGGTGTAGTCTTCTTCTGGAATCCTTTTTCCATTATCTAATCTACAAATATTATGTAGAGATATTTAAAACCAAAAAAGTTCCTTTATCTATTGGATTCTGAATGTATAGACTACGAACATAGAATTTCATTAATTTGAATGAAGGAGGAGAAGAGGAAAGAGATACTTCTAAAAAATAGACTTGCTTCAACCTGATTAAAATATGTATCTGGGCCTTCAAAATATGAATATGAATTTCATCTGGGTGTTTTTTGTATTCAGGTCTATCCCATCAAACAGTCAGATTCAGGCTTCAAATGATGTAGATCCATTTCAGAGACCAGTGAGAATTTTCACAGACATTAAAATGCTTTTCCTTATTACACAGGCACAGTAATGACTTTTTGATCACCTCATATAAAGGAGAAGAGTTCAGAGTTGTTTCATGTATTACTCTACCCCTTTCCAGTTCGTGTCTTGGGGAAAAAAGCTTTACAGTGAGGGTAAACACGCTTTTTAAAAAATGAAAATTATAAATGCACATATATAGTTACAGAATGAGTTTCTTAGGGCATATTCTTTCAATGAGTAATGGATATTTTTCTTTGCAGTTATTGATTAAGTGCTTCTGTTTAGAATTCAAATGAATTGCAAAAATCATAAGGTTGTTAGAATATATTTATTTGCAATACTTTGCTTAGCTCTCACCTACCTCAGATTGGATTGACTTCTTAGAATGGAATATATGATTAGTAAACAGAAACAGATCTTCTGAAAAACATTCTACCTTATCATGCATCTTAAATCCTTATACTCTTTGTACTCTTTGGGTTTTGTTAAAGAGAGGAGCTTTGCCAAGTGAAATAGTGTGAATATTTCATGATTGTAACAATTTTCATCAATAATTTTTTTCATGTAAAAATCTTTCAGCATACGTAGAGGGAAAAAACTGGTGACTGAAAGTAAATAAAGACAAGATGGACTTGTATTTTTTTCACTTCAGTTAAAAAATATTTAAAAATGAACTTGAAAACACAGGAAAGTACATTTAATGATTTTTTTTAAATTTGATTTTAAGAAAAATGCAGCACACGTTTCCTTAATACTGATATAATGGAGATATTTTTGATGTGACAAAGTTTCTTTGGTAATATTTCCAATTTATTATTCAGAACATAGGGGAAGCAGCTTAAACAGGGGATGCCATTAAAAATACTGATGAAAAGGTTGATTGTATATCAGATTCTCCTTCCAGACATTCCTCAACAAAAAGCAAAATGAAAAACAATTGCAACCAGCACACAGACCCAAAGCCAAGCTTGCAAATAACTTGTGTGGGAGGGAGAGAGAGTTAGAATTTATCACTGCCACCAGGGCCACAGGTCTGCTCTGTTCACTGGGGTGCTCTTTGAAAATAATAAAAGCCCTATCTTTTGCCTGATCCAAACTGCCCAGTTGTCTCCAAGACCCTTTTGATCAGGAAAAAGTCAATGTTTCAAGCTGTGCTCTTTATTTGTGTGGATAATTCCCAGCCTGACTACACACGTGGTGGCATTTAGCTGGGAAGATTTGAGAACAGAATATCTTTTTGAAGCAGGCAGCATTTATCAAAGCAAAAGTTTTTGTTTTATTTAAAATGAGGCTTTTACTTCTGAAAGCAAGCTGCAGTAAAGTGCTTCTCCAGCAGCTCATGAACTGTGCCCTGCTTCTTTCATTCTGGTCACACGCTCCTGTGGGTCTCTGTAGCATTAGCTTTAATGACACCACTTTGTGGTAATAAGGGCAGCAGTGTAATGTAATGAATTGTACATGGGCATGGCAGTGCTACCTCCATGTAGCCTACCCACAGATGTGTTAGCGTGTGTGCACGAGCGCTTGGTTGAATCGAAGCCCTTTGTTGAGAAGTGTGCATGTGCTATCTGTGGGTGATGGCTGGGGCTGGGAGCTGGCCACTTGGGAGATAAGTCCAAAATCTGTCATCTCCAACAAACTTCTAACTTAGTTTTCACCTCAATAAACCAGAATTATAATAATTTCTTACCTCATAAGTATTCTGTGAGCAGTCTGTTATTAGCAAGTGTTAGTAGCTTGCTTTGATTGCTTCATATGAATGGTGCCACAGAGAAAGCAATGTTATGGCAAAGCTGTGAGGAATGCTGTGCCAGCAGTGTGTGTGGGTTCTCTTTGTATGTGGGAATTAAATTCCACATATCAGGGAATAGCCCTGACTTTTTGCTAGCTTACTGTGACAATCGCAATGTGTCTGGCATCACAGTGAAGTATAACATATCCCAGCATTTTGAAATGAAAGATGTCACTGCAAATATTGACTAGTCAAATGCTGGCTAGTATTTTAACATTTGCACCCTGATTGCATTTTTTTCCCACCTAAAACTGCTGCCAGTTTTGCATGAATATGCAAATATTTTCAGTCTGCTGAAAACTTGAATTTTTTTTGTGTGTACATAAATTTTTAATTTAAAATTTCATTTGGTTCTGCTTGCATACAGCTTATACAAGGGCACAAGCAGGCAATGTGAAAGCATGGTGCAACATTGGAAAAGATGCAGAATGGAAACCTCGAACTCAACATTTTCACTATGAGTTGCAGAGACAAGCTAAAACATCCACAGCATTCAGTGCATACAGCAGACCATATCTCAGGGAGAACAATTTAATGAAGTCAGTAGAAATGTTTTGAGATAGAAGGCAGAGTGTGGAAAAGAACAGCAACAGGGTGCATGAAGTGGTGCTAACTTAACAGATTAATATTTGCACATTTATAAGGAAAACCTTAAAATGTAGAATTGATACAAAGATTCGGTAAACCAAATTAGTAAGGCAACATTAGAAAAATCTAATGCACATTAGTGTTGCCTGTACTGTTCTGTAAATCTGACAGCAAGGATATCACTTCACAAGACTGGGCAAATGCAGACTTAAAGGCATAAACCAAAGTGCTATCAGCTCTCTATATAAAATAGAAACCTGAAATTTCCTTGTAACATCATACAAAAAGAAAATCCCAGTGTCCACAGAGTGTGCAACAACAGAAGAAGAGAGTTGAGCAGATTGTTGTGTTTGAAAGCACTGGATGTGCACTAGGTTTTTGCAAAAACTGTCTGTAAGTATATTGACAATATTATATATTTGTCTGCATTTACATTTATAATAAAGAGTAAATCAGAAAAGGAGCTATGGAGCATCAGGGACTACTCTAGTGACAGTGATAGAACCCAAAGGAATGGTATGAATTCGTGGCTCTAGGACTTATGGTGTGATTTTTGGGTGGTCCGTATGGAGCCAAGAATTGGACTTGATCCTTTTGGGCCCCTTCCACCTCAGGATTCTATGATTCTATGACTAGAAAATGCACACACACACACACACAAAAAAGAACCATCTGAATGGATCAGTTCACAGTAGCAGCTGGAGAAAAGAGAAAGTAGTGGTGGGGCAGGAATGCTTAGACTTCACTGACATCAGACATCACTGATGCTGATGTGGGAGAAAGTGTGGTCTGCATGAGCTGAAAGACGTCATTTATGAGGAAGCATTACCTCCAAGGTGATAGAACTATCTATGTTAGTTTGGATAGAGACAGCATTCAGTCCCCAGTTTCACCAAGCAAGATGGAAGACGTAGCACAAAAAATATGGAGGCTACGAGTTTGTAAGGACTCAGTGCAGTTAGGAAAATTAGGAGAGAAAAGTCAGGCCCAATATGAAGAAATGACTCAATTATCTACCAGATTCTTAGGAAGAACTGAAATCTGTCCTTGGAGCGATACAGGTACTGTCGGTACTGACCTATTACTTCAATTGAAACTCACTGATACCAACAGAAACCAGTGAGCCTTTTTAGGAGCTAGAGATGGTAGATAAGCAGTGGGCACTACTTGCATAGCAAGCTAGAGAAGATGCTGCTTGAAGAGTGAATGAAAGTGAAAACCTCATATATTGTAGAGAAACCAAGAAAAAATTGCATGGAGCTTGTAGTTCCTGAGCAACAGTTGGAATAATATTCCCTCTGGAAGATGCTTCAGTGGTTTATTGATCAAAAAAACTGACACCACCACAGACAGAAATGCACTCAGAGAAAGGAATTATTTACCATTTATTGCTGCACATCAGAAGTTACATCAATACATATATATGGCAACACAGTGACAGCTGAAACAGAACATAAATCCCCAGAGAGCATGCTTTGACAAACTGTGGGCTGTTGCTTTCTCATGTCTTTAGCACATAAACTTCAAGCAACAAACATGAGGCTTGAAGGTTAAAATGAAGGCTTGAAGAAAAAATTCTGTAGCTGCTCTGCCCTTGTTCCTTGTCAAAGAACTTGATGCAAAAGTGGAGGAAAACTGAGAAAGTACAGAGAACAGAAGAGGTGATTTTGCTAGTTCCTGCAAATTAGCTGGCAGATGGGCTGAGAAAAACAGAGGGCAATGATATTCTATGGCCTTTAAAAGCAGCAGGAAAAATCAGTCTGTGTTACTGCAAGATATCAGCAAATTCCCTGTCACACTTTCAATGTGAAAATAGTAAATCCTAGACGATTTTTTTAATAAACCTTTTAAAGAAATTCATTTAACTGCAGAGGAGGAACAAAAAATGAAAATGAAGGGAAAAGCAAGACAAATGTTTACGTGTATTTTGAGAGAAGAGAAGAAGGAAGCCTCAGTGTGGCACAGTGCAAAATTTGGGTACGACTGAAAGAAATGGTTGTCAAATATTCTGACAGAGAAATTGCAAAGACTGAACTACAGGAAGCTTCCAAGTCCCCCTGTTCCCTGCTCTTTCTCCACAAGTCACTGAGTGCAGCTGTGTCAGATGCAAGCCCAGCCAAAGAAGAGGAAAGGTCATGGAGAGATTTGGGTTTAATTTGATGTACACATGTTGGGGCATAAAGGTTGCATATCATTGAGCTTGCTAAACACAAGCAGTTACCAGGGGAAATGGGTATACCAAGGGCCCTTATCTAGGTCTATTAAGCTAAAACATTCAGCAGTGTAATTGGAGGCTTTGCCTGCCCAGATGTTAAGAGCAGAAGGCTGTCTGTAACAAGAGATCTGAGGAGATTGGGGTTAACTAAATAGGGATTTTATTGACAAACCTTTTAAAATGCTTCATGCCTTCAGCAATTAAACATAACACCCTGAGAAGGACAAGTCTCCTCTGTCTCTCACAGTTGCCTGATTTTTCTCAAATACAGTCCTGGGGAGAAGAGAGTGAGCAATTCTGTCCAGTGTTGCTTTATAGTGTTCATCTAATTCTCCACCCCATGAGGCTGCATAGGAACAGAGAATCTACCTCCTGTGGTCTCAGTCCTGACATGACATCCTCTCAAATGTTCTATTATCGGTACTGCTGCATTTCTAGAAGAATCTGCATTTCTCTCATGGAATTGTGTGCATGTAACTGTAAAAAGAGAGAAAGGGATAGAAATCTGAGGTCCAGGAAAATTTAGTTTACAAATTATGTATTTTTCAACATGTTCTTTTGGCCTTCTTGCTCATTTTATGCTATATTTATAATTTTGGTGCTTACTGAACCCATGATTTTGCTCATAATCTTCAGTTTTGCTTTTAGATGCAGTGTTTCCTTCTGAAAACTTCAATAAAATCACTGTATGTTTTACTTTTATGAGATTTTCTGATTAAAAACCAACATTAAAAAAAACTGGCTAAATCTTTCAGATTGAAAATACTCTGCTTCATATTGTCAACAGAACTACACAGAACTACTCAGTGTAACTTGAATATGGCTTTTGCTCAGCTCTCCCAGATGCAGGGACTTTCAGGGATAGGTGCTCCAAAACCAGACATTTTGTTTTTCTAGGTACTGTGCGTGTTGAGCTGTAATTGCTGGGGATGGCTATATTGGCAGTACATTTCTGGTTACTTCTGATCACCTTGGAGCTTTCCTCTGCTTTTGTCTTTAGGGCCTCATTTGACCCAGATAGGACGTGAGTTAGGATTGTTGTGAAACATTTAGAGTAACTGGCTATCAACATCTGGCATTATGGGTAGGTGACAATGGGTATTTTTTCTAGTGTACAAAGCAGGCCCAAGTAATTTTGGCTGGGAAATAGTTTCTCAGTTCATTTCTAGAAAATGTATTTCTGTAATTACACTTTAGAGTTTTTCATTATAGTGAAAATCTCTACTAGGTCCAAGGGGAAAAATTACCTCCACTGTTTCCAGACACCCAATATGTTTTCCTTTTGCTTGAATTTATGAGTTCTGGTGAAGATAACTCACAATGTGATCGTGTTTCAGGGCAGTGGTTTCTCTCACTGAATCCAAAACCAACGTATAACTGTTTGTAAGGCTTCTATGTGTCTCTGATGATGTATGCGTATGGTACATGGCCCTCTAAACTTCTACTAATCTGTATTTGCTTCCTGTGTGTTATTCACTGCATGGTACTATAAAACAGGTTTTTTGAAGTGGTAATTATTTATTGTTTCCTCTCAAAGTTTTACAGCATAGATCGTAGTCCTGTTCAAAAAAGAGCAAGATTTTATTCTTAATGAAAATATTCTTACTTGTATTATTTTGAAAATAAGTTCAAATCTATCCTTTTATCAAAGATCTGTATTGAAAGAGAAGTTGTTTAATTGAGTGACTCCACTAGGTGCACATTCCTCTGAGATTTAAGCATTAGACCTGGACAGAATTAGAAACTGGAAATTAGAAATTAGGATGGGCATTTCTGTCCTGGGAAATTGGATTCGTTATTTTGACATATTTGTTTTCATCTATAACTAGTTTTTTACTTAGAAATTTGCTGCAGAACCTTCAGAGCGTTACCATTTATACACCTCATGTTCCCCTGCTGCTCAAGTGCCCCATGACACACATGGAGCCACCAGTGTAAGATTTTCTTTCACAGTTCTTTCAAGAATGCTGAATTTCCCTCAAGACTTGCAGAAACTACAGTTTCATGGAAAGTATTCAGGTAAAAAATTCCTGAACAGCTTTATTAAGGATGTACGAGATGACGTTTGTAGCTTCAGCAGGTTTATCTATTGCATTAGTTAACAAAGCAGAAACGTCATGGCCCTGATTAGATAGAAAGATATCTCAGACAGAAAAGTACACACTTCATCTGGGTTAAGGTGACAGAATCTGATATTGCAAGTGTTTGCTTCTTATTTTGTTTGCATGCCTTTTACATTCTTTAAACTGCAGGGACTTCAATGGACTTGTTCCTGATGTACATCTGTCTAAATTAGATGATAATGAGGCTAAAATCTTCTATTTATTCTGTAACTATTTTGACTCAAACATTTTTAGTTATCAACTTGTATCTCATATCTGTTTCTCCTGCTGTTACTGAGGATTAGATAGGATTTTTCTTTCATGGTTTGTCTTTGTAAATTGAATTGTCTTGCAATACTGAATCACATAGGTTGTCACTGGCTAAGCAGCAGGCTTCTCCTAACCTCCTTCCATGCATGGTTTTGTTTGACAGAATTATTTACTTTCTAACCATCCAGTAATCTTGGTTTCATCTACAACTTCAAGCTCTCCTTTGAGTACCACATCAACTACATTGACAAGGCTTTTTTTTTAATCAGTCTAGGAACTCAGCAAAACTCAGGTCTTGCAGTCTCAGCAGGATGCAGAGGGTTTGATTTACGTCTGGATAACAGCACAAGTTGAATTATTGCAGTAACTGCCTCACAGCATCCCAGATTGGCTGCTACATGCTATTTGTAAATTTGTGCAAAATTCAGTAGCTAAAGGATGTACAGCTTTCCATGCCCCAAAATCAGCACACCACACCTATGCAAGACACTGAATTATTTTTGAATTTGGCTTTGTTTAAAGCTAGAAAGTTCTAAATTCTCTGCACTGCCCATGTGCCAGTGTCTTGGACTATCCCAGTGTCTGTAGGCCAGATGAATGGATTTTATGAATGTGACATACCATTCTCTGGTGCAGAATCTACTTCCTCCCAGAGACTGGAGTGGCTTGGGGATCTGCTTTGATGGATGCTGTATGATTCACAGGAATTGATTATTTTCACCAGTTTTATGACTTTTGTTTAGCAACTGTGTTAAGGTTTTTCACTTACAACTATTTTGTTCTGCTGATTCACAGTTGAGTAGTGACTGCAGGTGTTTTGCTTTCAGTACATTGATTACAGACATGCTGGAAATCTTGAATGCAGGGGTCCCATTAAGTGGGACACTGGAAACTTTCAGACACTCGTTCCTTTGAAGGTCTTTAGAATTAAAACTTCACCTCCCAGAAATTACATTGTCAAAGACATGCTTGGCAGGGAGTTGCAAGCTGCAGAAATGCAAACCTTATCTACCGTATCAAGGTAAAGATTTGTAATTATCCACAGATCAAAGTATTCTTCATCTGCAAAACCTTTCCTGATATGGATTTGACAATTAAAAGAGGGGTTCAACTACCTTATTATCTGTATAGAATAGTTTATGTGGAATCAAAATTACAGCATCTACTTTTTCGGTACAGAATTAACTTTCTGAAATGAGCAATTATATTAGTTAATTCACTTATACATTAAGATTAATTAAAAAATAAATCCTTTAAGTATTTCAGGACTGTGATTATAGTATTGTACTAATAGAGGAATAGTAACACCTTTTTAAACTTTCAAGAAAGTCAGAACTAATTAAAGACTTACAGTAAAAGTTTTTCATACCTGAAAGTTCCTTCTTCAACAGGCAAATGCAATATTCATTTTCTCAAATGATAAATTCATTTTCAATGTTTTTCCATTTGCACAAAGTGGAGAGTGTAGGAGCTTTCTTGAAAAGTACACTGCTGAGAATAACACATACTATTGAGCTGGGGGATTAGACTGAAAAGATGCACTGTGCTTGTCCCGTGTGCTCTGACCCTGCTACCTGCAGGAGATGACAGGCAGGAGACGAGTTACAGCACTCTTAGAGCCCAGGTGGTTCTCAGGGCAGAGTGATGTTTTGTGAAATGTGTTAATTTATGTATGGGTTTGGGAAAACTGGTTTCCAATTAAAAAAAAAATAGGCACGTACCACATTAGAAAGTAGAGGAAACATATCAAATTTTGTTGAAAATAAACAAGGGGGACATACTAACACTTATTTGCCTCATTTTGACTGAGTTTGTGATTTCAATCCTTCTTTTCTGTTTGGAAACTGATAGGTTTTCTTATCATTGCCTGTTGTGCTTATTAAAATACAAAGTCGAAAGCACACTGACCAGGCTTTGAACTTCCTCTTCTTTTCATTCATGTATAATAATATGTAAAATTTCAGGAAAGTATAAATCCTCACAGGCAAGACAGGGAGAACATATAAACATCTGAAAATGTATGTGTTTTATATCAATTTTAATGTGATTTTGGGCACGAGAAGCAATTGTGAGATAAAATATGCAACCTGAACCAGTTCTTCTTTATGTAAAGGGTAGAAGAAATGATATGGTAGATTATGACATGCAGATGGAGCAGAGAGGGGCAAAGTTTAATGCCAGCTGGCACACTTTCTGCCTCACTAATGTCTATCTAACAGAAGAACATTTTTGTTAGCATCGTTGTCAAAATCAGACTTGCAGTTTGAAACTCCAGTCTAAAGAGAAGACAAGGATTTCACCCCTATCAGCTTCAGAGTAAATTGAGAATCATTTTAAGAAAGCCAGTAGACTGAGCCCTTATGTGATACAAATCTGCACTGATGGCAACTCAGTTTATACTAACCCAGTATCAGCTGGAATTAAGAGCTTAGCAGCCAAGCAAGTGTGACTAAAATCAGGTCAAGAGAATAGAAACCTGAAATATTTCCATTGCCTAAGGCTGTTTAAGGCTTGATGCTGTTTCACGAAGGACAGTCTGGTGAAGTTTCCACAGATTTATGCTGGTCTGAGTGAAAGCAGGAGCCTGGCCCTGTAGCTCAGGGAAATTGCTTTTTTCACTCAGTGGAAATCTCATCAGCATACTGTTGTCTCTGTTTTTCATGTGTCTCTGTCAGAGAAAGATGAGTTGATAGCTTAAGCATTTAAGCCTTTTTCAGTGTTAGAACTGATTGCTTGGGTTGTATGGCTGCTTCAAAAATGAAGCGTTCAGTTTTAGCATCCTTTCTGCCATCCTTGGGATTCTATCTGGGTTCAAGTGTTTTATAACCTGCAGATATTATATGTCCTCTCCTGTATCAGTCAGCTGAGAGCACAAATATCGGCAGCACAGGCCCTGTTACAACTTATGGTGTCTTATCTAAACATCCCTTGCTCAGTCATGTTTGAGTCAGGGGGATGGATGTCACACAGGATGTAAGATAAGTTATGTTGAATTTCCCTTTCCTTCAGGGAAAGCCTATAAAGAGTGGAAAGTGCTAATTATCCATTTCTAGTTCCCTTAACAATTATAATGATTACAAAGCTTTGTTTAAAGAAAACTGAAGACATACTATTTTCTAGGAGGAGATAATTTCTTTCTTGTGGTTAGCATAGGACTTCCAAAGCCCAAAACGTATGGCTGTTGGAAATGAACTTTGAGGGTGTGAGCATGAGCCACTGGGTTTGACCTACCCCTCGGTTGTCAAGTGATGTAAAGATGTTTAAAATACTGCATGTTCCATGCTCAGTGATGGTGGAAGCTTGATCTATACTTCTCAGAGGAAATGTGCTCTGCCTTTGTTCTGCTCAAAGTTTATTTTGATAAGGCTGAAAAGTAAAGAAGTAAATGCAACATTGACATGGTTAAGTTGGATGAGCTGTGTTGAATTTAACGAGTCAAGAAACTGATGTTGTTTTGTTACTCAGTTGGTGTTAAATGTACCCAGGGTGCATGCAAGATGTATCAAAATCGTGTGGTGAGGAAGGCAATTAGCTGTGCAGGGAAGATAAGCAGTGAGCTGGTGCTCATTTTGTATACTTAGGGAATAGCAATAGAATATAATGCGTGCTACATTTACACCTACAGTGCTTCTTAGACCCACTAATTTTTGTTTGTTTAGTCTGAAGATTTCTTTAAGAACAGATCCACTCATAGGCAGCCTGGATTTTATTCATGGCATTGAGGCAGGGCTTTGCACCCACTGGAACAACAGAGCACAAAGCAGCATTGCATCCACTGAGCACAAACATGCCTCAGTGAATAGAGCTCCCTAAGCTTATTTAGCACTTTACACTGCAAAATATGCTAAACAAAGAGCAAATTGCTGCTCTAAAGAGCTTGCAGACATAAGAACCTGGATCCATATGATACAGTGAATAATCTGTGCCAGATAAGCCTTCTAGCTGAAATGTTCTGAAAAAGTTCTTAATTGGAAGGAATGAGGGGATGTAAGTGGGAGTTATGTGTATATCATTAGCAAGAGAACAAATGTCTCCAGCTTTAACCAATGTTGACTACAATAAATTAAAATAAAAAGGAGCAAACTGACACTTGATTTGAAGCTTGGGATGAGTGTTAATATGAATTTTCTTGCAGCACCTGGCTTGTTTCATAGTCTAAGGATTACTTAATTGGACTCTTTGTACTTCAATTTTTTATTTTAAGAAATGTCAGGTTATTACAAGTTCCAGAACTAAATAATGTGAAAAAAATCCTTTCAAGACAGATACTGTTACAATTTGTTATTCTGCGACTATGAATGGAGTTTGTCTTGCCCATCCCCTGTTAAACATCCCCAGCTCAGCATCTGCTTTTGTGTATCTAAGCATTGCCTTCAGCTCTCCTTCACAAATCTGTTGCTGCTGATGGGCACCCTCTGCTGCCTTTGAGCTTGCGGCTCTTTCTGGGGGGTGACTTGCTGCTACGTGAGTTCTGCTTTCAAAACACATCAGAGTTGATGAGGGAGAGGCTTTGCTCATCTGCAACATCTAAATGCAGGTGACTGTCTAAGGAATGAACGTGGCATGTTCATCTACTGAGGCACATCTTTGACGTGTGAGGGATACAAAGGAGAGGAAACTACATTCAAATTTGAACTATTGCTTGGACATTACACTGGTTAGCGTAGCATTAAATTAACATGCTTTGTAGGTACTTCTCAAGAGCTTAAGTAGCAGTGCTGCTTAGGTACCCATTGAAATCAGTTCTAAGGAATGCTGGAGAAATTACAAGATAAATATTACTTTTCATTTTCTAGCAGAAAAACAGGATGAACTTCTCTAAGATGACGATTACTCTCAAAGTCTCCTGTTTGTTTCAAGTTAGTTTTCTGTTCTTTGATTTAGTGCTCCTACAAGATGCAGTTTTTCTCCTGCTATGGGGAGGAGAATTCAGTACTTACGAAGAGACCTTAGATTGACTCTGAGCTCTCCATGTTTGGGGAGTTTGCAGGTTGAAATGCTGCCACACACAGTAGACATTTCTCATCTCAGTTCATTCCCCCCAGTGGAGCAGGTCTTATCTTCTCACCACAACATATATCTGAGTGATGGGTGGTTGTGGATATAATAAGTCTCATGGCTGCTTTTTCCATAAGTAATCTGAGCAACCTGACCATAAATAATGTCAAAAACATGACCTTTGTCCCTAATCCTGCCATTTTGAAAAAGCATTTTGAGGGATATGTTTAAATGCGACATTTCTATATCCTACAAGAATGTCAAATTTACAGTGCACTCCTTGCTTCTGTAAACTTTTAAAGTAATAACATTGGCAGCTCAAGCAAGCAGAGTTATTCAGTTCTGTGCAGATCTTGGGATACAATGAAATTATGATGTCAAGAAAATTCAACCCTTTCTTTAGTCGACCAAAAATATTGTCAGAAAACAAACAGGATCTATCTTTTGCTAGTGACCCAAGCATCCTTCTTGGATGTAATGATGCAAGTTGAGAATATTGTTTTATCCAATACCACTTCAGCCGTAGAATTCCATATAATGCATTTCAAAATACATTTGATATTCGAGTTTCTTGCAATTTTCTATGATGTCCATTGTAGCAAATATTTCTGAAACAAACAAGCAATAAACCTGTCACTGAATGAATTCTGTTTGTTCAAAAATGTAATGACTGTCCTTGCTACAAAAGCTGTCCCTTCAGCTTCACACAAGATGGAAATACAGAAAGAGAAATTGAACTCATAATAGGATTCTGCAAGCACTTGTATTGTAAACCTAATATTTTGGCAAAGTGTATGTGACAAGTGCAATAATTTAGAATACTTTTTTTTCTAATGATAAAATATATAAGTATGTGAGATGGGATAAAAATTGGAAACTTTTCTCGTAATGTGTACATGTTAATGTATTATAGCTGACATATATTTGCTGGAAATGACAATATTTGCTGGAAATTAGTCTTTGGATTTAGGGTGCCTGTGATTAAACCAAAATTGGTGAGATGAATGGAGACTTTTGTCATTTTGTCAATAAGTGAGCTTGTTGCTTTCAACATTAGCACAAAATGTTTAAAGTGGGGGCTGTGTTCATCCAGGAGAGAAAATGATGCTTATTTGCCATAATTCTGCTACAGTATCATGAGAGAAAACATGTATTGAGAGTTTGCCTTTACCATCTTGAAAGTTAACAAAACTTGGTGGCAGAGAGCCTGGAGTTTACTGCAGTTTGGCAGTAGAGCTGACAGGTTGCCACAGGCAGTGCTGACCAAAGCAGCCAGTTACGTGGACTTCTCACCTGGCACCTTGCTGTGAATTTGTCTGCAATAGTTACATTTGATCAATGGACGTGGCCTTGCAGATTCACATGTGAAAGCAATAAGGAGAAGAAAACAAATGCAACATCCTCATGGGAGCTTTCATATGGCAAGCAAATGGCTAAGAAACCACTGATACAAACCAATTCCTGCCAAATGGGCATACGCAGAATGCATCCCACACATCACTGCAGGCATGCAGGGAAGACAACATTCAAACGCTTCATAAAATTGTAGCATTTCCATATTTATAAAGGAAGAAATAACTACAGTATTTTATGTATCATTAAGTTACAGTTTTCCAGGCAAGCACAAACCTGTGAGTTAGTCAGGAGGCACATTTGTTATGGTAGAATCTAATATTTGGTCAGACAAGGAGGCCTGGGAAAGGATTCAGAAGAAAATTCTCCAGTGTGATCCCGGAAAGCTCTGCAGGAGGGCTCTCAAACGTGGAGTAACCTCTGTTGCAGTGTGCTATTGTTCGTTTGCTTAAAATGAAGAAAGTTTACAGCTCATGCTGAATCTCATGTGATAGATGAGACTGTAATGTGGGCATTACTGTCTATATACTTGCTGAAATGAAGGAGACTCTGCTGTGATTTTTAGTATGATTTTTCTTAGGTAAATTCAATGCTATTAGTGATTTCCAGTTCTTCATTCTGCTCATTCATCATTGCATTACCCCTATCATATAAGGATGTAAGTATGTGAGAAGCAAGGTTTATGCAATGTTTTCCTAAGCTGATGTTTTTCCAATATTTAAGACACAAATGTCTTGCTAAACTTCCTTCCAAAGACTGGTTTCTTCCATTTTCTTTCCCATCTCTACTGAGATTCCTAGGCACTACAGAACCAGAAAACAGAAAAGGCAGTGTGTGGTGTGCCCCCATCAAGTTTTGTTCCTTTGCTTTTTCTGTGAATAACAGAGTTTGCCTTTTTTTTCATCACAAACATGCAACTTGTGCTGCCCTGGAAAAGAGAGGGGCGTTGGGTGTAACCTCATAAAAATGCAGCGTAAGCTGCATTTCCAGTTAGACAAGGCAACACCAGTAAGTACAGGCACAAATTTCAAGCACCACTCTTGTGTATTCTGTCAGTCTGAAATTCCCAAACAATCTTGTAATTCAGATTATAAAGCTAGATTCATAGGGCAGCTGCCCTTTGCCTCTGCACAAGGCTAAACCCTGATTCTGTGTTACCAAACAGATATTAAAATCTGTATGCTTTTTCAATTTGCCCACAAGCTGCCCAAGTCGTATTAGAGATGCCTGACATCTCTGGTCAGTCCTCATAGCCCTGCCAAAGCTGCTTATAGCATTCTGGCCAACTGCAAATTGCTGAGGGACTTCCTGGCTTCCTGGTGTGTGCAAGAAATATCAAATACACTATAGAAAGGTGTATACTGGTGAGGAATGTGGGATTGGGCTGGACTGTGGCTATGTTTCAGCAAGTTCTGCTGTGTAGATGTCAAGGCTTTAGGGTCATAGGTCTGTGCTTACAGATACAGCTTGTAAGAATATGTAAATGAATAGATAAAAGAGGATGAAGGCATATATTTGTATTCATACTCAAACAGTTTTATATTTGGACAGTACAGAGTTAACCTAACTTTACTGACTGAAATGGAGCACTGAAGAGATAACCTTACCCTCCTGTTAACCTTACCACTGCCTCAGCAGTCTCAAGAGCTCCTGTAGTAGGCAGAATCAAACATCTCTTATTAATTCCCTCTGCTTCCTGAATTACTGAATGAAATTCTGTGACCTTCATTATGCAGGAGGTCAGACTGAGGATAATGATGGTCCTGCTGCCTGTGAATTCTAGTACTTCTGCAGTTCTAGAGGGTAAAGGATCAGGAATCACTTTTTGGTGTCATGCCCTGATAGCACCTTTCCTTGTTATTCAGCTCCATAATGCAATGAAGTAATGGTATTGCTAGTTTGGTTCTCAGAGGGAAAAGATTTGCAGCAATTTATTCTTCTTTGCAAGCAAACAACAAGAAAAAATGCCAGAATGGCCTGGCGTAACTTCAGGTATGATGGGCAAGATGGTGGTGGGAAACCAGTAATAAGTGGCTGCTTCCACTAATGGCTCTGCTTTCGCTGTATCTGATGCTGTATCTCAATTTCATCACCAGTAGCTTGAGGCTAATAGTCTATACCTTTCCTAAAGTACTTTGCAATTTAGCGTGAGTGCTCTGGAGGACAGGGTATCATTATAGTATGGCACTTATTTTATGAGCAAAAGTCTCTGCCAATAATTTGACACATGGGCAAACTTCATCATCCCCTGCGGAGGCAGTGCGTGAAGAGTAGCTGGAAGCAGTGTGTGAAAAGTCACTAGGGAAGCACGAGCAGTTCAGAAACAGCCATGGCAGAAGAGTTTCACTGTCTCCTAATGTAGCCGCTGATTGCCTTGAGCTCCTCTCCTTTCCCTGACTTTGTGGATGGAGGGATGAGTGGCTGTACCCTTAATAGAAATGGGCTAGCTTTAGAATTCTTTTGACCTTTGTGTTGGAAGAAAATACCATGTTCAGAACATCAATTTCAAAACATGAATTTCTATAAATGTATGAATAGTGAGTGATTTTTTTTTCACCAATAAGAGGGCTGTTTCAAAGATCAGAGATGCTTTTGTATTTATTTTGTGTTCTACTGGTTTGTACAAAATGTGTCTGTTCCTGTTCTCTCCTGACTAACTTGTCAGATAGTGAATTATCTTGTCTGCTTGTATTAATAGCATTGATTTATGGTAAATGTTATAACACTGTGTGACTTGTGAGTTTTCTCATGCCTTTGGTGCAGGACTGTCACGATGAAGCCTTAAAGGATGTGTGTCTTTTGATTCACTACTCTATCAGCACTCTGCTGATTCTCCAGCAATTTTTAGAGCTATTTGTTTTATCTTTGCCATGTGTTGCTTGTGCTTGTGCTTTTGCTGTTAGATTCCAGTGGAATTTTCAAACTGATCTGTCAAAGACCAAGGTGATTTGCTATGAATAAAGGAAGAAAAGGATAGAAGGAAAGTGGGATGTTTGAAACAGGCTAGCTTGTTGCATCATGTTCTTGTCATTAGGAGAGAGAAAAATGGGGAAAACCCACAGTTGACTTCTAAACTATGGATTTTCCAACACAGGGAAGCATTCCAAAGAGGTTGTGGGGAACTGAACAAAAAATTGCTTTTCCAGGACAAATCAAAGCAGATCTCACAATGAGTCTAATATAGGTGCCCTTATCTCTTTGTGTTGTATCCAGTAGAATAAAGGGGATAATCATTTTCTTTTTAGCTTTTTATTGTAACATGCCAGTTTAAGAATTATCAAATGTTTTGCTGAAATGTGTTGGACTTTTGGTTTTTAATCTGGAAAGTCTCTCAGGATGACCTGTTGTGTGCATGGACATTTCTTACTCAGCTCTATCTGCAGTATTTGTGTCCACAGTGGGATGTCTCAGGTTGTGCTACTGGCATACTACACAAACATTACTTCTTCCTGAAAGACATGGCATAAATGCTGTGAACATATTCTGAAATGGCAGATTCCTTTAAAGAGGAGCTATAGGATATGAGTGGGGTGAAACACAAGCAAGGAGCTTATTCTGACACTGACTTTCCAGCTAGGTTTTCAATATCACAGTAATAGTAATACTTAACCCACGAGGATCTGTGAATCATATTTGAATACAATTGCAATGTATGAATATTTTTCCAGATTTCTATTAGCTATTTTGAAGTTATACATTTCTTATCATATAAAGTATGCTAAAATTGGTCCAGAGCTCCTGTTTGCCTTCTTTACTTTAACTGAAATTGGCAGCTGGATCTGGTAGAAGCAATCTGAATTGAAATTAAAAGCCCCCCACCCACCCTTTTTCTGTAAAATAATTAATTTATTTTGTTTATGAACTCCATTTGCAAAACACTCCAAGTCTTGTTAAACAAAAATAACAATCTAACTGATACCCACAACATTCATATCCCTGAGACAAATGCTTTATGAAATTTGGGAGCTAGGCTGTCCTCTCATTCTGTCTATCCCCTTCACTTTCTGTGTGTACACATGTGCACATAACTGTAAGTGGCACATCATTTTTTTAAGGGCAGAATTTGGTTCTGACTTTGGTACAGTGTGTTTGTGGAACGAATGGCTATAGCATTTCTTTTGAAATGCTACATTCTATCTTCTGTTTCTTCTTTTTAGCCCTCTATGTAAGGAATAACATTTATAGTTAATAGGCTACCAGTTAAGACATGGTGGTAGTGACTGCATAAGTTTAAGAAAGCTAAAAACCGAAGTTAAAATTTTTGGATTATCCATTCAGCAATCAGTGCTTGTGTTGTTGACAAAGGAAAAATCACTCTGCAATAGGAGAAGCATATATTTTGGTTAAAGGTCCATACCAGGTACCCATGAAAATATAAAAGATTTCATTTTACTGATGAAAATAGTAGTTTGGCACCAAATCTTTGATACTGTCACATCTGAAGAGAACCCATCCTCTAAGCATATATAAAGCTTATATAAAGCTTATGTATTAGTCTTAAGCTTAAATATTGAGTATCTATAAATCTAAATCTAATCTAAAAAGGAAAATCATATGAAAGTGTGGTACGTGGTGCCACTTTCCTGATCTGTTTCTGTGTGTGCGTGATTTGCTGCATGCTGAGGAAGATGTGCAGCAGGATCATTTTGGGTATCCTTCATGCACCATATGCTGCAATCTGTAGCAAAACAGTTTTAGAAATGACAGATTGGAAATCTTGGTTTTTAGAGTCTCTATCTCTGTCCTTCAAGACTGTGGGATATATCTGTGTGGCTGTGGGATGTATGTGTGTGTGTGGTTCCTCACATCCCTGAGCTTCCCACTTTCAGCAGGGATAGAAGAGGAACAGAGTGGTGAGAATTGAAGAAAACTGAGGGAAATCTTGGTTTCTGTGGGACTGGACAGCTTCAGCTGTCACTGCCCTGTAGTTGGGGCCTTCCCAGTATAGTGAACACCACCCCAGCTGTGTCTGGACATAATACCTCTCATGTTCATGCAGACTAAAAGTGTGAGTCAGGAGCTGCTCGGCTCAGAAAAGCTTTTTTTGGCAATAATTAATCTGTGTGTTGTTTTTTTTTTTTTTTTTAAATGGGACTCCGTACAAAGAAGGAGGAGATGCCAAGGAGATGCTGTTCCTTGCATGTTTCTCCTTATGCTGTTTTTCCAGACACCTACATGACTAATAAATGTAGCTTTGGGAAAGAGGAGCATAGCATATAGAACAGTAACAAAAATTTTTTCTTATCATGGCCTTTAGAAAGACTGTAGAATCATATGTGCTTATCTTGACCCTCCTGATTTATTTAATATATATTTAAAAACTAATTTAGCATAACTTAGATCACTTTATATTCACACAGAAAACATCTACATTTAATGAATTTGTTGGACATAAATACAGTAAAAACAGCAAGAAGACTAATTGAGTGAGACTGGGTTATGAATCAGATTTAAACCCATCTAGATTCCTTTTTTATCCTTTTTTATGATTCCCTCCCACTCCTCTCTTGAAGGTCCTTTGAAAGGTTCCTGATGTTCATCCAGTGATTCGTAACTCCTATAAAAATCTGGCATCTATTGCTTAGAAACAGGAGGCAGTGACTTTGAAAAAAAATGTAGGCTACCATCTGATGCTGTACAACTGGCAGTCTGATGCCAAGCCAATAGCCTGGGACTTTAAATCTGGACTGGATACTTCATGGCCAAGAGAAGCCTTATTCATGTGTGTGCATGTACATGTTGTTGTGACTTCGTCCTGTCTTTCTCTGTGCTAAGAAGTTGACTGAGTGATGCGTGGACTTGTCTTAGAAGTAATGATGTTGAACTCCTTCCATGGCTATTATTTCCCCCCCAAAATCCAGAAGCCCTTAAATGCTGTTGAAAACATTGTGATGGGGTGTATCAGAACTTTGCAGATTGTCATTTGTAGTTCTTACATTTGTGGCACAGAACTGAAAGGTAAATGCAGTAAATCTACCTCTTACCTTCTAGCTATACTAGAAAACTGTGGTGAATAAAGCTCATTATTGCCCAAGGAAGAGGAATAATTGTTTGGTTGGAAGATTCTTTGAACTCTCAAGCAAATTTAACCTTTTTTTTTCTTTTTTGTTCTCAACTCTGGAGACAGATTCTGAGATCATCTCACTACCATAGCATCATCTTTGCTTGGGAGACATGAAGCAGCTGAAGATTTAAATTCTACATTGTATAGCTGTCTTGTTGATATTGATAAACAGCTATAAGAACGCAACGTATGTTCTCCAAACAGATTTTTCTCTCTTAGATTTCTTTTCAATCAAGCCTAAAATTTCATAAATTTATCAAATGAACATAAACCATCTGCTAGTTATTCTCTTCCCTGTGGAGTCTGCTTCTTATGAAATGTTATTTCTATTCAAACAGTAACTTCTGGAGTATCATTTTCGCAAAAGAATAAATCGTCTGTTGAATTAATGAACGTCGGATGTGAGCACACAGTTAAAGATACAACACTTCTATAAAAACCTCCTACTTTAAAATATAATTCTCACAAATCTTCCCTGTAATAATGGGTGATATGCAGGTTTCATGGTATTATTAAAATCCTAAAAATATGCAATAGTAACTGACAGTAAAATTAGTAGGTGTTAATCCTACCGTGGCATTGTGCTATCTGCATTGCTCACTTTGTAGAGCTGGCAATCCAGACCTGCACGACTGACCTTGTTCCAGAACTGGGGGATGCTGCTTGTGAGCCTGGCATGGAAAGGTGGTACACTGCTTTTCCTCCTATTCCCAGCATTGCCCCAGAGCAAAGTTCTGGCCACAGTGAGATCCGTCTGCTCTGGAAGAGACAATGGAGAGGCTTCTCCTCTAGGTGAGTGAAGAGGCAGCAAATACTGTGACCTCCAGTAAAGAGAAGGGTTATTCGAGGTTAGGACCCTGCCTTCCTATCCTAACATAAGATCACACAGGCTAAGGAGTGCATCTTCCTCTACCTACCCCACTGATCCTTTTCCCCAAAATATCTCATGAAATTTCATTATTCAGTTTTGACATTTTTTGCTATCATAGGTGTCTTCCTTGGGAGTAGTAGTTGTTTCTTGTATCCTTGAATTTCTGTTTAAGTCTTCTGTGTTCATCCTCTTAAACATTGCTTTGGCTAGAAGCCTAGAAACAGGGAGGATTTTCTTTGGTTCATGAAAATGTAGAAGAAATGTTTTTGCTCAAAATTAATAATTGTGGGCATAATTTCTTTCTGATCTCTACGACAGGTTATGCACAGAATTACTCGAGGCCGCTGCAGAGCCATCACAGCAGTCAATGTATAAATGCCAACTTATATATGAATGGTAAAGTGATTTGCTAACTTTAGAAGAGACTGTCAGTAAACTTTTTAAAGCTGTGTTACTCTGAAAGGCAGAGAATCAGACTCCAGTTAGGTCTGTAGCTGAGCCAAGCTGTAGACTTCCCCCTCCTCTGGGTGAGCTTCCACAGAGGTTTTCTTCACTTTCTCATGTTTCTGCTGCTTGGGTGAGAAGTAAAGAAAAAATACTGTTATAGAACAACGTGCTATAATTCTTAAAATTTGCTTTACAGCAGGGTACAAGTTGGTTAATAAGTTTAACATACAATGTTCCAGATGATATATGGAGTTTCTGAGCTTGTGTTTGAACATGAGCAATGAATTTGTGTGAGGAAGTCAGCTATGTGAGTTCCAAACCTCCCCCTGCCCCCCCCCCCCCCCCGCCCACTCCTTCGCCTCCCCCCCAAAAAACCCAAATCCCATCCAAAAATAAAATATAAAAAAAAGGAAGTGCATTAGTTTTATCTATCTTATACTGAGAAGTGGTGTAAAAGAATCATTGAGGGTAGAGCTCTTCTGCACATCATCTGTTATATTGACCTTCCAGTGCAATAGCTGCATGTGATGAGATTTGTTTCTGGTGAACCTTTTGCTTAGAGCAGGGTTAGTAACTGCAGTACTGCTCTGGTTTATGGCCTCCAAATGTTCCTTTGACAACATTATTGGGATCTATTTTTCACAGTATCTTAGCAGTTCTTATTTTATGTGATTTGGGTTACTTATAATTTTAATCTACATCATTTCTTTGTAAATGATTCAAAGCAAAGAAGCAGATAACTTCTGAGCAACTTGAAGTATTGATTTAAAATTTGTGGCACAACCACAGCTAGAGTCTGTAGTCCTGAGAGTGGCCACTGCTCAAAGGCAAGAAAAGCTGATACCAGTTGAGCAAGAGTTTGTTTGTTGTTCTGCCTGGTATTCTCTATGTCATGGTAGTTGTTTGTTTCAGGAGTATTACCAGACCCTGTCCTGCTTGAAAGCCTGGTGTTGAAAGTGGCCTTTTCTGGGCAACTCTGTAGGAATGAAATCAGTTATATTAAATATTTTAATGGACTTGCTGGGGATAGAAACAGGTTATTTCCTGTGAAAAACCATCACAAGATTCATTATACAAATGCCAGAATTATTAAAATTAAAAAAATAAGGCAAGTCAAATTTTTATGGTTCTACGGACTCGTCAAAATTTTTGAGTGTTTCTATCTCTATTAATTATGTCCGTGAACTCTTGGGGCTTTAGATGGTAACATGTCTGCAGGATTAGACTCCTAAATCTGAAAGAAAAACGTAGTATTCTTCAGCCTTTCACCCCAATTCCAGATCAATGTCTCCTAAAATGTTTGTGTTTTATAGTTTAAAAAAATAGTAAATAAGATTGATAATATAATTCTTGGACTTGCTGCACACTCTTTCTCCCTTTAGTCATTAGGAAAATATTTTGTCTGACTGATCATGTTATAAAATGTGTTATTTCAAACCACAGATATTGACAATTAGTATAAATCAAACTGAAGGGATAATTAAAATTTAATTTGAAGTTTGTCAGGGTCTTTGGAAGCATATCCTGAGGGCCAACTGTGTTGTAATTGTGGCTTGGTTCCAGCTGACTTTGGGCCAAAAATTGACATTGTTGCTCTGTCCTTTTCAAAAACAAAACAAAACAAAACAAAACAAAAAACTCCCAGGCATTTCAGAGAGTGAGTGAGTGTTGAATAGAGATTCAGTGGATTTGCCTACAAATGTTGGTTGTGGGAAGTAATGGCAGTGAGAACTGAGGTTGTTTTTACAGCTATTGCTCTCTGCTTATAATTTTCTTACCACTGTTGGCAAATTCCATGAGTAGGGTTGTTATCAGGTATGTTCTAACAGCTTTGCTAAGGATGATGGACTTCTGAGGAAGTTGAATGATTTCCTAAGTTTCTTCTTCATCAATTTGATGGTCATGTGGGAAAAAGTGAGACTGCATATTGAGACTGAGCTTCCATTCTTGAATTTGCCCTGGAGTTCTTCAGTCAGCTCACTGAACATCCTGGTAATTTCTGTCAGACACTTGTCCCACTGTTCAGTCTGAACAGAGAAAGCCCTTTCAAATACTTTGGTGTATGGTTTGAAACCATATATGATGCAGGTGGCTAGTTGCTATTATAGAGTATCCTGAGTTGAAAGGGACCCACAAAGATCACCCAGTCCAAGTTCTGGAGTGCATGGAATCAATAATATGATACAGTTTTACCATAACCTTAACCTAAAATATAGCTTTTACACTTTCTTTTAGAGCAATGTGGTTTACAAAGTGTCAAATACTCCAGAAATGCATGGGAGAATGTACTTTTATAGCAAACACAAAAAATCTATGAGTTGAGTGATATCTCCTTAGGTTCTCCACCTACAAACTCTTATACATGTTTCACTTCTTATTCATTGTGCCTTTTCTCATTGGCACCAGCCAGCCTTTTTGCAGTACATAATAAAACATTGGTTTAAATCAGCAAATTCAAGGCTTTACTGACTCCAGCATAGTTGTACAGATATTATTCTGAAGAGAATTGGCTCTCTGTCAAAGAATACACGAAGTAATTCATTGTAATCTAAACCCTAAGCTGATGCAGCCCCAAGCTTAAGTAGGTAGATGTCTGTGTAGTAACCAAAGTAATTTATTCATGAGAAAAAAGCCAAAACCATCGCTTGCTTTCAGCTTTTTGTTTGCTCCTGGCTAGCTCAAGTATTGATGCGTATTTTGAGCATGAGTTTAACTGCTCAGCAATAATTCAACATATAAGCAAATAAGCATTAGTAATACTAATTTTTAATTAGTAATAAGCAGAACAGCAAGACAGTGACCTACAGTTAATCATAACTACTTATGGTATACAGTCAGAAACCCAGGACATATTTGGGAGTTAATAATTCTAATATCCATTGGGTGATTTCAGTGGAAAACATAACCCGATAGATCAAACGAAACCCTCAAAGTTATCTTAGGTCACTTTCTTTCTGCTTCTGAATGTGTGAAAACAAATAAGAGGCCATTGGATCTAATTATTGTTCAGAGATATTCCACAAATGTATTTTAGTTTTTAAAATTACAGTTGCTGCAGAGTCTGAGGACTGGATGAAAATATTCAATAGTCAGGATATTAACAGAGTTCTACTGTTCACAAATAAGGAATTGTTGTTACACTAAATAATTTAATGAAAATGTCATCTCAGTATTCAGAAGTGGTCAAGAAAGAGTTGAATTTAGAATTGAATTGAATTGAATTATGAGAGACCAGAACAACTGAGACCAGAACTGGTCTGAAAGTGCCCGATGAACGTAAAGCTTTATGCTTGCCATCCTCTTATGCTTTTACTGTGACATTTGCTGGTCCCTACAGAGCCCTTGCTCTGACCAGTTTGGTTTACATAGGACATGAAAGACTGGCTGCATTTTGTCATGTCACATTGCTGTAAGTTGTTCTTATCATATGCTCTAAGATTTCCTTTGATTCTTTTTGTCTTGACGTATACAAAAAGGACAAATCAAACAAAGTTGACTGTAAGAAAGGAGATACATCTTCTTGGAAACATGTTCCTAAACATCCTGTAGTGATTCTGGAAAAAATGACTCCAACAGCTGTGTTTTTCCTTCCACTAAGATATGTCTGCTCTTTTCATCACACGGGAGGGGGCATGGCTGGGATAAGGGCGTGGTTTCAGAAGCTGTGGTTTGCAACATGCAAACTAGTTAATTTTTCTCAGGTGCGCAGCCCAATGGAAGTCAGTAAAGCTGCTCGTATGTGTCCTGTCTGACACTTGCTCCAGCTGACTCTGTCAAAGGCATTTTGATTCTTCTAATAGATAGTATTATGTGCTATTTAAATTAATTTATGCTCAACTTGTGAACAGTGAATATATGGAATGTAATCCCTAGTGAGAGAATTCTTTATACTTGGTGTGTGGATATTCTTGCAACATGAAAGATCCTCTAAAGCAGCTACTGGGTTGATTTCTTGCACTTTGGCTTGCCTTCTGCACTCTGTCACAATCCATACAGCAAAATGTGTTAAGAATGCATTTGGTACGATGGGGTCAAAGAAATTACCCTTAGAAAATTAAAGCCTTAATTATTTTGCTTAAAGATGATGATTAATCCTACCAGGACTCCTATTGTGTTTATTAACTGTGATAAAATATTGTATAGTATAATGAACTTTTGACTGCTTCCAGTTCAAGAATGAGTACATATCTGAAGATTGATTTCATTAATAAAAACTGTCACCAGTTGAGACATTAGTGTGATAGGGTAGTATTTATGAAATCAGTGTGATATGAGATCCCTTATCTTACACTGATAACTGTGCATGTAACGTAAGAACTTTGTCAGCACGATTGGCAACTTTAATTACATTGGCATGGCCATTGGAGTATTTGAGTGTCAGATGATTAGAATTGATGAATCTTGGGTAATGAAAAGCCCTAAAGGTTAGTTAGTTGTATTTATATAATTGAAGACAATCTCAATGAATTGATAAGAGTTTTTTCTTTCAGCTTTTGTTTTATTGCTCAGTTAAAGACAAAAGTAAAATTTCTCCACGTTCCATCTAGTAAAGAGGTTTATTTGGCTGGGATTACTGATTTTGAAAGTGTTTTCCAGTCCTTCAGTCATCCACTATAAGTCTGATTATGCCCTTGTTTATGCCCTGCATCACCCCATTGACTTCTCTGGCTTAATGCAATTGTAAACGAGGGAAGAGTACGGCTTCGTAATAGGAATGACAAATGCCATATTAGTGCAGTGGCTGAACTGGCTGCCAAGGCATGCAGATATTTCAGTCATTTCATTGAGTTAATGTTGTTACAGAAAAGGCAGACATGAAGACAGTAATTTTAGCAATTAAGATGGTCTAGATGTGAAATGATTCATAATATGCTTGTTTCCATCTCATCAAAGCAGATACTAGGTGTTATTATCTATGAATGCTAAATACAGTGATTAATTACACTGATGTACAAGAAAACAAGATTACTTGGAGTTTTATGATAAGAAAATGCTGATTCCCTTTGTCACTATAATAAATGGTTGTGCCTTCCCTTTCTTGCCTGTGTTGAGATGTATTGAGATAATACTAATTACTTTCTGATAAGTTATATGTACAAATGAGTATGGCCAACAAATGCATAGATTTCAGAGCATCTCTTTTTAGTCCACTGAGAGTAGGAATTTGGGTCTATTAATGTAGACTTATAGCAAAAGAATAGAGAATATAATACCCTTCCTTTGGGACCAGGGCTCCTGGCATATAATCTAAGTCCTGGAATAATGCAAAAATGCTGTCAAATTAGAGCCAGTTCAGAAAAAAATGTAAGCCACCCACTGTCTTTCAGTAAGCTGCTTTAAATTGAGAGAGCTGAATTGCAGATGGAGTCCAAAAATGCTGGATCCCTGTGCCAGGCTGGCAGGTGGCCAGGCTGAGAGTGTTTGGGAAGTCAGGACCCGTCGGGCTTCCCTGGGCCTCCATTTTCAAACCCAAATCACATTCAGTTTAGGTAATTCATGCTGCAATTGCACAGGGTTGAGCAAGTTTGGCGGTGCTAGCTGAAATACACACATATGCATATAGCAGAATTATCTAGGTAGAGAAAATAACTAACTCCTCTCTACTGAAGAGATTATAGGATGGTTAAATTTTAACTCAGTTAGTCTACGGGCTCCAGAAAATGCCATTTTATTCCTCATTTCCCTGCAGGTTCCTCTCATGCTGTTGTAACACAGCAAAGCTGCCTGGGCTGGACCCACCACATGGCACATGAGAGGCAGAGGGAGGCTGCTTGCAGCTGCAATTTCACATACTCATTAACTACGTAATCTTTAATTTTATCCACCGTCTAGTTGCTTCTGTGGCAATATGTACTCAAGCTTGTCTTTGGAAAAAATGTAGTTAATGCTATTCTTAACACATAATCATGTATGGCCATGGGAAGCTCTCTGGTTTTACTTTTGTTGCCAGATAGTATTTGGCTCACTCTGTAACAGCGCGTTGTCTACAGAGGCCAATGTTTCTCTAGAAAGTGGACGCTTCAGAGTTTCATTGTCAGTTTAAAGGCAACTGTCTCCAGATTTCAGTCTCATCAGTCTGAAATATGTCTGAATCGATGCTTATCTAATAGGCATTAAAACCTTGATTTTGGTTTTATATGTGTGAAACTGAGGGGAAAAATAAAGCAGCATCTCAAAGAGCAAATAGGCTATTCTGGCACGCACGTGATGTGAATGTCTTCTGCAAACTGTCATAACTCCACTGAAGACCATCTTTTTACAAAATGTTTGTTTTAAAAGAAGTAAAATGTACAAATGAAGTCTATTAGGTAAGCGAATAGCTATGCATGTTATGCATTTATAAAGAATACATATATGTATAAATTTACCATAATATACTTCCATTTGCAATAACAAATGAAGTGGCCTGGAAGATGACTGAAAATAGAACGATATGAGTAGGGGAGTTAAACCCTGATTTGCATCTAAAAAATGTAGTGTATGCTCATTTATGTGCAAATGTAATGGAAAAAGGCTGCAGGTAAAGTGGCGAAAGCCTAAACAAAATAAACACTTAATTTTCTTTTATTGTACTTGGTGACTATTAATAATATTACAGTACTAAGGCAGAAACATTAAACTAAGCAGGGGAGCAATAAATGTTCCTAGACTGTGCAGTGATGTTGATATTAGTGGCTAATAGCTCCAGAGTTCACATAAAATGCAGATTGAAGTACAAAGAAGATGTTTAGTGGAGTCAGCAGTGGCAGTGAACTGTTTACAGGTGAAACTAATAACCTGGGGGCAGACACAGCAGGGACATTTTCTGCAAAAGATATAAAAAAGGGACTTTTTGGAGCACTTAATCAGACTGTGTCTATCCTAAGAGAAGAGATTTGGTAACCCCAGTTTATTTCTCTTCAAAACTAGCTTTTGAAATGATTAATTATAATGTGCTGTATTTCCATTTATAAATATAATGAAAAATGCAAGGACTGTAGGCTATGTTGATATAAAAAAAAAGTCCACATTGATTTAAGAACATCAAACTGAAGTTATGAGAGATGACTTGATACAACACTATTGGGTACGTGAATGAGAAACTGGATTTGGAGTTAATGAACCGTGATTAAGTTCACTCGCTGTGACACACAGAAGAATGCAATACTTGGCAGCAGTCGTATTGTGTTTTGTTTTGCCTTGCAAATCTGAATGTTAACCGTTTCCCACATCTTTATGTGAGAGACCATAAAGAAAATACAGACTGCAGAAGAAATAAATAGTCATATATTTAATTAAGGGCAGATATCCTCTTTTCCTGTGCCATTTGTGCTGAACGAGTGTAGGCAAGAAAAGAACAAACTTATGCAGTGGTAGATGATGCCCATCTTAAGAGTGATGTGATTTACCACTCCCAGTAGAATAACTAGCATTAGAAATAAGTTTAAAATTATATTAATGTGGGAAATGTTCATTCAAATCCTAAAGCCAAGGACAGTTAGAGGATTTTTTTTTTTTTAATGAAGTGTTGTCATGGTAAAAATGGTGTATTATCCAACTTTTGGATGTTTTATAGAAAAATAGAATCTGTATTTATTGGCCAAAATGGGAGATAAAGTATCGTTCTTTTGCCTGACTCAGTAATTTTAATTAGCACATGCATTCCTTCATTTTTATTCTTTCTTGAATAGATTTGCTGTTGGAGTAGTATGATTGGTAACCTGAGTCATTAAAATATGTTGTCTGTGGGCACGGTTGCACTGCATACTGACTGGTGCATCTCTCAAAATGTATGGTTCTCCAAGACAAGAATATAGTTTGGAGACTGAGGTATTAGCAATAATTAAAAACACGAAGAGGCAAACAAATTGCACTGTATACATTATTTTTACTCCAGGTCTGCAGTGATCCGCTCAGTTGAGTTTCTCAATGCAGGAGGAAGCACAGGGCACAAACAGGATTTCTTCTGTGAACAAAGACCCAGAGTGCAGTTATCCTCTTAAATATCTCTTGTTTCATATGACTGTATTTAGGAAGAATGGGGAAAAAATAACTGGTATTCCTAGACGTATTATTTATTTCAAGGGCTAATCTAGAATTAGAAGAGGGAACAAGTCTGTTACAAGTAAATTGGTTAAAAGCTTAAGTTAGTAAGATTTCAGACCACCTGTACTCGCTCCTGTGATATTTAACCTGGTTTGTCCCCAGAAGATAATCTCAGCAGTAGCTTGTCAGAGTCTGCAGGTCCCCCTTATAACAGGAGCAGTCTTGCTGGAAGTCCTGGGATCTTCCTCAGGGCTCAGCAATCACAGCCAGCCATCACCAGGGCTCTGCCAGCCCCAACCTGGACAAGTGTAATGTCTGCCTGATCTTGTCTGGAGCACAGCTTTATCTGAGCTGGTCAGAGGTTGCAACAGAGATTCTTTTGGGTTTTCTGCAGTAATTTATTAGCCAGGTTAGAGGTGAAAAACGCCATTTTATGGTTGTCAGAGGGAGAGACTAATTTTTTTCTCTGCTCACTCAGACAGATCATCTCTCTCTTTGCGGTCTGTCATTAGCTTGCCTTCCCCTCAGTGCTTTCGGAGCTTATCTTACCTCTTCAGGCCTCTTGCGAAGGGCTGACCAGGCTCCCAAACCAGCTTGGCTCCCCACTTGTTTGGAGAGGCACTGAAAGGCAGTCAGATCACTTCTCAGGTTCTTTGTCATGCTATAGGAAAATGCTCCATTAAAAAAGAAAAAAAAAAATTTCATTGTTCTTCCTTCAGAACACTTATTTACTGTTCTATGTATTGAAGAATAAATGGTTGGATTAGGGTGGTTCCTGTTCTCTGCTTATTCGGTTGCTCCAAATCCACAGCTTGCACAGCATCAGGGTTTCTGGATAATAACTTGATCTTTTAGATCCTAATATAGCATAATGAACTAAAAGTTATTTCATTCAGAAGAACTGGAAGAAAAGTCTTGGCAGTGTGGGGGGAAAAGATATGCATCAGGATCTGGATCATCATCCTTTAGCGTAGAAAATACATCCTGATGATAAGTATTTAATATTTCCTCAGTGACAGAAAATTCTTCTCCTTGCCTTTCAGAAATAGGTGGCTGTCCTTAGCTTACCTCATGGTAGGACTGCAGTCCTGTTTCTGTTAAATTTTTTACAGCAGGAAAGCAAAAAGCATTTCAGGGAGGATTGGAGCTTTGTTACATGCTCTGGCAAAGTCCAGTTGCCTGGAAACTGCTTATGAATTTGGGTCAAATTTTCCTTCTCATTACAGGGGAAAAAAAAAAAAAAAAAAAAAGAAGCTAAAGAGCTATGTCATCCAGGGAGAAAGATATGATTCGATTCTCCTTTTATAAGGTTCAGTTCTCTCCTCTGCCTCAAGAGCATCACAGCCTCTGAGCAATAGGTCATTATGTTGCATGGGGCATCCTGGTCCTTCCTATTGACTCTCTTCAATTTCATATGAATCATTGACAATTCACTGATGCAGCAATAGGAATCCAAATCTCCCACTTACAGAACAAGAAAATCTTCTTGGCTAATTAAGTATTCTGTGCAACATGGTGAAGCCTGAACACAAAGAGACACCCTTCAGTTCAAGAATTATTTATCTTCAGCTTTCTCAAGTGGTCAGTTCCAGTTACATCCCCTCAGTTCATCATTTTTGTCCAGACTGCACTTTGGGATATCTCCAGCATTCCAGGTCTTAAGTTTTCTGTTATTTTGGCTCATGGTATTGAAATAAATTTCTGTCCTCAGACTATGAGAGGAATGAGATTCTTATAGTGGTGGGCAACCACAATGAAGTGTCAGACCACTACAAGAAGAACCTGAGTAGAAGGTAATACTTTGCACATATTTAACTGAAAAAACACGCTAGGCATGGTGTGCACTAGAAGATAGAATGCACCTGTTCAGACTCTGGAGTCTCTACCAACTCTCCAGGACATAACATATCTGAGTAAACAGAACCCTCTTTAGCATGGAATAGCACAGGGTTTCCAGCACTGTCAGTCTTAAATCAGCTCGTCAGTTTTTAAGACAGCACTATCTTTGCCACCACATACAAGCCAACTTTGTGGAGTTCAGTACTCTAATTATTGAAATAGTATTTCATGAACAGTGGCCTGACTATATTTTTATTCTCAAACCACAATCATTCTGATGTGCTGCATTTCACACCTTTTTTGTTTTTTATATCTTCTTTCACTTGCTATGTGATAGAATTTGACTTTCAGGTTCTATTCATAAAAATAGGAAACATTTCAAGAATATTGGCACTTAATACACTAGAGATTATAGGTCCTGACTTTAAACAAAACTGTTGTTTTTGGCAAGTATGTGTTCCTCTGAACCTGCTGCATTTGAAATGTTAATGCAGTAGTACATAATGTATCTGAGTAAACAGAACCCCCTTTGGCATGGAATAGCTCAGGGTTTCCAAAACTGTCCGTCTTAAATCAGCTGAAGAGATGTATTCTGCTGGATCAGTTGTCTTCCAGGTCCAACTGCTGTCCTTCCATTTAGGCCTTTTTCATCTCATTAGAGATGTAGGACCTCCACGCACAGCTCAGGAGGGGGCTTGTCCGTGTTTTGCTCTTAGCAGTGACCAATGAATTTGTATAGAGTTAAGTGGGAACTTACGTGTTGGAATGTAGGTAATAAAAAAATATTTCAAAAAATGACAAACACTGCTAATTTTCATGCATTTGACTGTGGAAATAAGACAGCAGTATTTCTAGAGCTCACTATGCCCTGATAGGCAGCTGAAGGATTCATATCTGTTTCATCTCTGCTCTTCACCAACACTTTGATTCTTTCAACTACCAGCACAATGTATCTGATTTCTGAGCTGAAAAATATGTTTGTGTTTGCAGTAGGAACAAATGCTATGGTTAAAAATGTTCTGGCAATTGTTTTGTTAATGTTCTGAAGAGAACATAGCAAAGCTCTTCCTGTACTATTGTTGGCTCAAATAGATACAAGCAATAAAATACGTTTTTCTCAATAACACAGGCAGATGTAATCTCAGCTTAAATAATTCAATATGCAGTTACCCTTACAGTGTCCTAATTCTGATTATGGCCCCGCCATCCTTGGTCAAAACTTCTGCCCAAAGCAGCTTGCTGGTGAATTCCTTTTAAAAGCCTTCTTGAGGACATCTTTGACCAAGAGAAATTTGGTTTTCCATGTCTGTGATGTATAAAGCCAGGCAGCATAGAAAATTTGTATTAGCATTAAATGAACCTGCTTCTTTTACTGTGTTCCTCTTGTGTCACCTCTGATTCCATGTGTGTGGTACACTGCTTAAAATTTTCAAGTATAAAACAGAATGAAAGTTAGTGCAAGTGTGGTTTAGTATTTATTATTTGATTCTATTGGATATAGTTTCTAGTTTCCATTGGATATATCACAGAACTGAAAATGGGTAGGAATGGAGACAAAACTGTGAGATAAGACCATGGTGTTTAAGTGAAATTCCTCCCATGGTGAAAATGAGAGTTACAATGTCCATTGACCACTTACACCCTGCTGTTAGTCACATCTGAGGACAGAAGGGAGAATTTAAACTCTTTCCTGCCAGCTTTTGTTAACACCGAATTTCTCACAGCTGTGGACTTTGCACTGAACACGTTCATCATTTGATTCACAGCTTCCCTTTCTGCAGAGGCTGCTCTTAATACCGTGCTGCACAGAAAAGAACTGAGGGGTTAAGTATCAAAGGAATGGACTAGAAAGGGAGGAAAGAAGTCATGTCAGAAATTATAGATGACTGGCCTCTGGAAGAATGAAACACAACAGATTATTTATAGTTGTACAGAACTGGAAGTCAAATACAGCCAGAAATCTGCTGTCATTGGCAGGGGAAACAGGATCTGGCCCTGTACAAGGATCCTATCACCGGCTGAATTAATTCAAGTTGCTCAAATCTGGGCTGGCTGCTGAGACTTTTTTTAATTTTACTCTTGGCTCTTCTGATATCTTATGAGTCACAGGTCTTTTACTGGCTTTGTTTTACAGATCTGAGAGCAAGGGAGTGACAGTGTTTACCTACCTCATCTGGAAAATGTGAGGCTTAATTAATGTTTGTAAAGACCTGGTGGATCATCCACCAAGAAGCATTACATCTGTGCTGTGCTATTCTTATCCACTGCACGAAGATCTCCATCAACCTTTGCTTACCTTCTAACAACCTTTTGAAACTGTTCAAATACTAATGAAAATGCTTTGAGTTTAATAAGTTACATGCTTTTCAGGGCTGAAGGTGTGAGAATATTTGTTAATTATGGGCCCAATAAAGTTGCATTATGGTGCCTTCATATCAAGTCCCAGAAGCTGTCCAGCTCAGCACAAATTGCAGAACAGCCCTTTGAAGTGAGGAAACAGACTTCAGCAAGCACAAACCTGTGAGTCTGGGCTCAGTGAGTGCAAGGTGAACTCTGATGGCAGGGAATGAGAAACAGAAGACATTTTTTTTCCGAATTTTTTTACATCAAGGCTAAGAGTTTTTCCCCAAAAGTAGTGGAAAACAGGAAATTCTCAGTGATGGGAAGAAATATGTCTAATTGGAATTGCTGGTATCTTATGGAATGACGTGAATTATTTATGGTGGTAAAATCGTTGTTTATACTGTGCTCACAAAATGGATGTGAGGAAGGAAGTACAGAGAACATTGCTCTGCATTGGACACAATTACCATTTATTTTTAGGAGTATTCTTGAAAGTCAAAAACACAAGGTCTTCATATCTAATCTCTATTTATATATCCATGTATATGGCTCAATGCATTAATTAGCAAAGCTCAGGAAGTGGTGCCAGCATAGATAGAATAGAGGGAAATGAGAGATGGCTGTCTGACAAACCCCAAAACAGGATGAGTTACTCTTTATGCACGTTTTGGTGCCATGCAGAGAGCAGAATGGTGCTTTTCTGTGGTACCTTACTTTGGGATGCATATGGTGAGTAAAGTGGCATCCAGTGTTGTACCCCAGGAGTTTCTAAAGATCATAATGTACAGTTTATAACCTCCCCCAGTGTGAAATCTGTCCATGTTGGATGTTGCTGTGCTGGCAGAAGGCAAATTGTCTAGCGATCTGTAAGCTGGTGTTTGCCCACAGACCAATGACCATAATGTGATTACATTCAGTGTGTGCACGCCATGGCCAGAACCAAGGCTGTGACATATCAGTACCTCCAAAACTGGCATCACTTGTGGATGCTGGAGTGTGAACATCCTTTGTTACTGAGAAAAGCTGCCTAAATAAGCTGAACTCAGTGCAGAAACCTGCAGACAATGAAATTAAGCTCTTCCCAAGTGTTGCTTTTTGTTCCGGCTTTCCCAAGCCATTCCCCTTGACTGATCAGCTGAAACTACTGCATTTATGATCTGTGTAAATGAATTTCAGAAGTTAGTCCTGCTCTTTTTTTCGTAAGTGAATGAGTCCCATGGGCCTCCTCTGACCAAACTCCCTGGAAAGTTATTGAACCGTATTCTTTAGAGCAGTTCAGCTGCATTTCTGCATGACTGTGTGAGAGGCACTTCTCATCCCAGTATAGATTTGGAAAGAGAGAGAAAGGTGGCAACGTCATTCTTGAGCTTCTCTGTCTCCCACTGTCAAGGACATGGATTTGCAAGCAGGAGTGGCAGAGAGGCAGAAAATCAGTTGCAGGGAGCAGATCTCCCTGATTGTTTTAAGGGTGTGCTTGTCTGATCCATGTTCCTAAGCTGCCTTCAGCCTTTGCTTGTGATGTGAGTCTTCTCCGGCGGGTCTGATGCCATTGTATGTTTTTGTTAGGAAGTAACACATCTCCTAAAACTAAGTGGCTTAAAAGGGCACATATACAAAAATAAAGACGTTTGTCTGAATCTCTGGTAAACAGATACTTCTGCTTTATATCATTTAACAGGAAATAAAGAAAGCATGTCTCATCTTTAGAGGCTGGGAATACACTCAGGAGGGAATTAGAGTCTGTTGAGTGTGCTGTGCCTGGTTTAGGAGGTTAAGGATAGGAATGGCTTGTTTTTCCAGTGTCTGAAAATAATAAGAATTGTTACAAACTCATAGATTCTGTCTTGATTAACAAACCTCTCAGAAAGTCCTGATATTTGCTGTTTTTCCAAAAAGAAGCTGAGGGAAGTGTCTGTACTGGTTATAATCTCTTTGTATTTCCTGGATATATAATAATGCCTCGTTTTCGGTTAAAAGTCATCAGAGATAAATTTCATCCTTCTCTATGAGAAAGAGCAGACAGTGTAAAGTACAACTTCATTTCCCCAAAATGGTAGTACAGGAATTTTATGAGTGAATCCAAGGCAATACACCTATTGTCCCTTATTGAAATCATTGATAGCCTTTCAAAACAGATACACTGGTCTTCTCCTCTTCAAGGGATAAATTTGCATTTAGGCAATTTCCCTTAGCAGAGATGGAAGTCCTGCAGTACAACCCCCCCGGCGCTGCCCACTATGCTTTGTCAGGAAGCTGGGCGATGGATGACACACAGACATGCACTCACTGCTGTCATTGTCAGGGGAGCAGAAAGGTTCCCATCTGAGGTAGATATGGCAAGCTGAGAATGTGAGTAGCAAAAAGCATTTCTATATCCTATTGGAAAAAAATTCCTGGTGTGGCTGACTGTTTCAAAGCTTGGGGTAATGTAGATTTTGTCTCTGTGTTGTGGCAACTAGTTTGTAAATGTAGGCTGATGCACAGGAGCATTTAAGGCCAGAGTTAAGCAGCTGGGGAAAACAGAAACAACAAATGATTACTGATCAAAAGAAGTGGTTTTATTTCTGAGCCCCGAGGACTCATGATCCCAGTCTACTATCCCTACTTGTTAGGATAATGGCATAGTGCACATTCTGAATCAGGAATTTTGATCTGAAAGAGGTTTTGATGGTTTTGAGTGAGACGGTTCTATTTCAACTGATGATAACATACCTGTCTACATTTCATTATCTTCCAGTAATCCTTTAAGGATTATTTAACCAAGAGTTAAATGATTAACCAAGAGTTTCTGCCTTGATTACATCAGTTACTGACATGTGATGAGAACAGAGGATGGAACCATAAGATCTACTTCAATATATGTGGCAGTGTACCACTGACAGAGCCTTTAAAAGAGTGAAGTCCGGCCTGGAAAGCAGTTAATAGAAATTAAGAGCCAATTAATTCAGCATCAGAGGAAAACGGGCAATTGCTTGGGATAACAATTTGTTCTTTTTTACAAAATTTGCATTATAGTCAGTATGCTGAGAATGTAGAATCAAATTCAAGAAAGAACAAGTGTAAAAAAAAAATTAGATTTCTAGTCATCACAGAGATGAAAATTAATTTGTGATTTTTGAGGTAAAATGTATACACTACTGTGCTGGTGGTCCTGGGATAATATTAATCTTACAGATTTTATTCAGATAATGAAATTTCGTGTCTTTTGCTTGGTTACAGAAAAATTCTTTAAAAATTTTGAAGTTTAAACCATTCAAATGTTGTTAATATTGCCATATCCTTTAAAGATTGTGATCAATGTTGAAATGCTTGTTTTTTTTTTTTCTAAGATAGAACGTACTGTGTTGGCCAAGTAAAACACAAAGCTCTCAGTAAGTAGATAATAATTTTCATTATAGGCATAGCAGTAAAGATTGATTTCTCTTTCCTGAATCAGATTTTTTGAGGGAAAAAAATTGTTCTTAAGTATTTTGTCCAGCACTAACTATGACTATGTGGTTGGGAATTCTTTTTCCCTTGAATTTGTAGCAAATTATTAGTATGTTGTAGGTGTGAAGCAAGCATATATATATATATATATATAAAATCTTTAAGCAGCTGAAAATCATTTGACTGTATTCAGGAGAAAAGTGAAACAGAAGTCTTTGATCACATAAAAGCTGAAGTGGAAGCTTTTGGGCATACTCAACTGAGTTAGGAAATGCTTTACAGAACTTCTTGTTTAGTCCACGAGACCAAACACTGAGTCAATATTTAGACTGAGGGCTGGATTCTCAGCTGGCAGAAAATCACGAAGTTCCACTGATGGCAGCTGGAATTGGAGAGATTTTGCAGCCCCAAGCTCTCATGGTTTTGTTGCTTGCCTTATGGTGCTTGGTTCCTGGTCCATCTTCATTTCCTGAAACCCAGACTTGGGGCATACAGCCTTAATCTACATGAAGATGAAGTGATCATGTTTCCTGCTGTATGATTTTTAAGAAAGTGTCTTAAAAACAGTAGGCCTAGAGACCCTCAAACTGTAAGTCAAAGAAAGCAGACACCAGACTGATCTTCTCAAATAATATGGTTTACACAGTGATGTCAAGATTTTTGCAAACATATGGCTAAAGATGCTCTAATTTATCCCAGTGGAGAATGTGATCATAAATATTAGTCAGGAGACAAAAATGAACTCTGTTTATCCAATATATGTAATCTCTCACTCTGTCTCTGAGATGGCTGTTCCTATGGAGATTGCCAGTCACTTCTGCAGGCTTATCTTACAGTGCTGTAGAAGTCTCCTTACAGATGAGACCCACAAGAAGTTGTCTCTTTTCCAGTTACTTTGGAGACAGCAAATGCTGGCAGTAGAACAGCTTCAAGTGCCAGTCAGCATAAACCTTGACACAGCTTTAGTAATGGGAGAAGAATTTACTTAAGACCAAATCCTCTTATTTGAACTCTCTGTTACTATCCTGATAGCTTTTGAATATGCTGAAACGTCTTTCCTAAACTCAGAGGATGCTCCCAAATTTATGATTTCTAGAAGTCAGGGTTCCAGAAGGCAGCCAGTTAAAAAAAATTCTAGCTTCTCTCTGCCCTTGTAGTGTTCTACTCCATTTAGTGTTCTAGTCCATCTCTGTTTAAACCCCATTCTATCTTGCAGGGACCTGTACTAAAAGTAGGCATATGCTCCACAGAGTTCTATGGATTGCCTACCTGAGAGCTGGGTGCTGCAAGAATCAAAATGTTGCTCCAGGCACTTTGTGTTCTCTCTCATATCTGTGATTTATTGGTAGGACCCACTGGGGAATACTTTGTATTATCCATCATGGTCTTGTGTGTCTGTGTTCTGCTACTTAACTTGGGCATTGCAAAAAACATTATTTTTTAAAAATAATGAGTGGAAAAGTCTGTGTTTCTGATTAGATTCTTAGGCTGAAACAGAGAGAGCAATGAATTCAGGCCTATTCAAGAATGATCAAGAAGAAATGAAATACTACTTTTATTAAATTCAGTCAGTTCATATTAAGCTTGCTAGGAGCATCCCAAAATGAATACACACTTTACCAATACTACTATAATGCATGTATTTTCATTGCTGTAGGTTTATCTCTCTTCCGCTGGATTTTCTTCTAGACACAAGAGATTAAGAGAATGCATCCTCATTTGAAACCACTGCCCTGAGCTCAACCCCTCCTTTTGTTTCCCAATGGAAAAGGCCCATTCTAATCTGGTAAAGCAAAATGAACCAGGAACTTTTTTGTGTAAAACAATATACTCCATCCTGAAAGTTTCTCTAGCTCTCAGTCTCTAACCATTTGCAAATCAGTCCTTTTCTTTGCATTACTCTAGATCTGGATTTACACTGTGATATTCTAATACTCATTTCTTCACCTGCTGGAAGCTGTCCTACCACAGGTGGTTTCTGGTGATCTGGAAAAATGGAGCAGATTTTTTTCCTCGAAGGGAAGAGAATAATAGAAGCTGAACTAACTGAGAAAAATGAGTTCCAATTTAACCAAATGGAATGGATACATCAGTTTTCTACTCTACCTGCAAAGTTAGAATGAGGAAATGCAGTAATCAACATTACCATGTCATCCGTGTCCCCCCCCCCCCAAAAAAAAAGATTAATTTATAAGACAAGAGACTGTAAAGAAATATTTGAAATTTATCACACTGCCTTATTTAGCTCAATCCTTTTGCTTTGTACCTGGGTTGCTTTGAGTTTGCTGTGTCCTGTACTCCTGAAGCCTCCCATGCCTCCCAGCAGAGACAGCAGTCTTAGAAGAGAAGGCTGCTGTCCCTCGTGGACTCTAGGTGAGAAATAATGCTTGATCTGCACGGGATGCTTACTGTGCTTTTATAGTTAGATTTCAAAGATTGAAAATAGTTAGATTTCAAAGTCTTCTAAGACTTCTGACTGGTTGTGAACTACACTGTAGTAGGAGCAGTAGTCTGTCAGCTAGAGTCATATTTATTTTTATGTATAGAGTATCCTAACTTAGAGACCTGTCAAAAGTGTGCCTAATGTAAGTCTGCTGGTTCCTGACTCAAGTCCCTGGAAGCCCATTTTAAAGCCTGTTTTACAGCTTCTTGATTCTCTTCCTCCCAACGGCAGCCTAATGGTGAATGTGAAGTGTATCATAATGGATGTTTTCCCTCAAATCCTTCAGCTTTAAATCCTTTCTTTTTCTAATTCTAGCGTGAGCTCACCTCACATTTCCCCCTTTTGTGCTATTATCTGCTGTCTACAGAGACATACATTTGATCTAGTAAGAAAGAACTGTGTGTCACAACAGATACTTTACACTTCCTTAAGGCTTCTATTTGGCAATAAACAAATAAATAAAGTCAGCATCTGAAAAACTTCCCAGACAAAGACCAGAATTATGTTTTTCCTTTTAGCTTTACAAAGAAGCCAAGGAAGATAATGCAATAGTAATATGTTCATAAATTGAAACCACTGTAAACATGCTTAAATCAGTGTTTATGTGCATATACTCTTTGACAACTTTAATTTAGAGGCTCATTGCTCTTTGGGTCATTTTCAAATGCTCTGCCATCGTATACATGGCCAGGTGTAATACTGACTTCACAGCTGGCCAGATCCTACTGATTTTTTCTATTGTTTAGTTGCTGCTTAGGAAAATTAATCCCTTGACATTGCATGGATCAAACAATTCCAAGTTCAAAAGAGTCATGAACCTTCCAAAGACATTAATTTGTACTCCATTGATTCAGGGGCACATCTAACTATCCTGGTGATGTGGAACTGACCAAAGGGTTAAACTTACCTGAGTTTGTTTCAGTAGATTCCAATTTTTAAATGAATTTATGAACTAAAATATCTACTTTGTTTGAAATTTTTTATCTTACCATTGTGACAGAAGACATACTTTTGTAATAGATGTTCTCATCGGGATTATAAATCTTTTCTTCCCTTTTGTTTAAATCCACCAAATTTCTGCTCAGTCCCAGTAGTGGAGATAAAAAAGTAGGATTTGTTCTGCCAGTGAGCAGATTGATCCATAAGGGAGAGCCAATTATGCAATTTATTCAGAAGTTATTTCATACTAGAGTGTCCTGATGGGATGCACAGTTGATGGTACCTGCACTTAGGACTCCAAAACCTCATCTGCTGCTTTGAGAAGTTCTCAGTTAACATCATATAGAAACAACATTAAAATCCCCTCTAACCCTTGCACAAGGTGACTGTTAGCAACCAGCAGGCAGCTATTAGATGGTAAGTATTTTCACATTTCTTGAACTCTACTTACAAGCTGGCAAGGTATCCTGAGCAATCTAATTAGGCCTTTTGTTGTAAGCATTCTTTTCAAGTGTTACCTAAGTGATGCTTACTGACAATAGTCACTCAAGTCAACAAGGATTTATTTTATTTTATTTTATTTTGTTGTTCCTGGTGATTTAAGGTTTATTGCTTCCTTTTTTTTTTTTTTTTTTTTTTTCCTTCACAGATTAGGCTTACCATAACAATCAACAAATCTATTTTCTTTTTTGACACAAAATCTCTTAAATCCTGTGGTTTTCTCTCAGCTCAGTATAGCTCCCAATGGTATCAGCCTTGCAGAGCAGAGAGAAGTAGAACTCAGAGCCTTCTTTAGCTAATGACCTTCAGCTGACCAACTTTTGATTTAAATTTTATGGGTATAACATGTTGTTAATCACACAGCTATTTGCATTTATGGCTTGTAGCCATCCTTCCCTGGGCTGTGCTCTCTTTCAACTTTGCATTAAGCTAAATTTGGCTGGCTGATATTTGGATGTTAGTTTTTCCAGTCTTTGAGTATGTAGATGCTTTGGGAAACTGTGTTTTTGACTCCTGAGTGCCATGCTCAGCTCCTATCTACTATAGAACTAATTTTGGTTGAGGGTGAAGCCAAAAGAAGTTAAACTTTTACAAGCCCTACTGGGACTACTCTAGTGAAAGAGGGAGAAGTGAGTGGGAATGGGAGAAAGGAAACAGCCAGTTTCCTCATCATTCTCTCTTGGCATCTGTGAATATGGAAAAACATGAGATAAATGAGCTGAAAGGAAGATCTTTTCCATCTTGGGAAAGGTAAGACACTTTTTCAACAAAAGACAATGAAATATAAAGAATAAAAGAAAATATGTCTCTTGCTCAGGTGTAATATGGAGGCAGAAGACAGCAGAAGTCTGGAATGGTAATGCTCTGTAGAGAAGCTGACTGGGGAGGAAAGCAGTTTCCTTGTTTTCTTGGTTAGTTTTAAGAAAGTCTAGTGACCTCATTATGGCAAAATGATCTTCTGCAGCAGAGTGAACTTCAGGTCTGTGGAAGCTACCTGAAGGTCCCACTTCTGCAGGGAAGTGCTGGATCATAGGACTGAGCACCTTTACCAAATTGTGTGTGTCATCAGGGTTATCAACATTACTGCATTAGAAAATATTTAGTATTTTATTATGTTCTTTTCTCTAATTAACTCATTCTGAAGAGGTCAACATAGAGAGTATGGCAAAAAGACAATTTTATTTCCAGAAAAGCCAAACTGCCTACTGCATTTTGTGAAAAATAAGTTTTTTACTTTTTAGCCTAAGGCCAAATTTATATATAGAATTGCAATGAATTTTTGTTTGTTTGTTTAAAATAGTGAAATACAGATGCCTGACAATGCTCTAAATAAGTTACTAGGGTGACTGAGCCTAATGTCAGAAATCCGAAGTATTTAGTGTGTGTGTGACATGTGGAAAGAGATATTTTATTTTCTTTTATGTTTTTTTTTTTTCAACCAGACATGCTGGAAAGAAAACTTAATAATTAATGAACGTTTTTTATTGTTTCTCATGAAAAAGTCATGTTCAGTTTGTTGTGTGATGGGCCTCACATGTCAGTGTTAGGACTGCAGTTATCTTGAATGCCATGTGATGTACCCTATTCAAGGTTTAATGAGTATGTTCTAAGACAAAGAAAAACATTATGAGCTTATAAAAAAAAAAAAAAGGCTCTTCTTATTTAGCCTGTGGCATTATAAGCAATTTATTTAAGTGACATTGAAGGCACTTATTCAGCCTCTCCCAACATCTACAGCAAATGATTCATTGCCAATAGTTTTGATGAAGAAAAATGTTTATAACAGTGTTCATAAAGGTATGTTTTGTAATACGTAAAACCTGCACAGTTGAATTTTATACTGCTTAATGTTAGTTTAAATCTGTTCCCACTGAGGTCAATGGAAGTTTAATCACTGACTGATTTCACTGGGAACAGAGGCCAAAAATAAGCACCTTTTAAAATCCCACACAACAATTTCTGGCACACGATTGTGGCAGCTACCAAGGCAGTTCATTTTTCTTCCAAACATAGAACATTATCTTTTTTTTTTTCCATTTCATTTTGGACAAATTTTCACTGGAAGCAATGGGAGTCTGGCAGAATAAGTTCAGCGCTCATAAGACAATAAGACCATAGGACCTCAGTTGGTATAGTTGGTATGTCTAAGATATCTAAGTGAATCTGTGAGTTAAATTTGTTGCAGTTTGTACCAGAAGAGGTTTGTTTCCATGCAATTGCAAAGCTGTCAGTGTAAATAGGTATCAGGAAAAGGATGAACACTCTTCAGTGAGATCAGAAGATAAAAATTTACTCATGTTCCTCAAAGAATGCAGAACATCTAGCAACTTAATAATGGTCTACAAAGTGCCTATTTCACATAATATATTTTTTAAGAAAGCAAAAATAGGGATTTGTGTCTGAAACAACATGTAACTCCTTGACATGGATGCTGTAGTGACACCAAGTTTTGGGAATGTTTCCCAGAAGCCATATGACCACTGCTTTATGCTAGGCTGAACTTGTCCACAGATTCCCTTATTAAAGGGCTAATTCTGCTCTGTGTGAAATTCTGATCTTTGGCTCTGAATACTGTCTGGGGAGTCTTCAGGTGGCAGCAGGTGTGGAAAGCTATTCATGCTTTCAAACAGCTTGGCTGGGGAAGCTCGCACAATACTTTCATAAATGAGTAAGTAAGCAGTCAGAATTGCATTATGTAAGTAAACAAACATTCTCCTGCACCAAATTCTTCTGAGGTATTTTATGTTGCTTATGATATTAGGCAGAGTTTGAGTGTTTTCATGTTCTCTGCATTCACTTTTGGTGCATAAATATTGAATCTAGCTAATTATTGACAAAAAAAAAAAAGCACAAAGCACCTGGAAACATGAGTAGTGTTTCACCTTTGTAATAAAAAACATTGTAGGCTCAAGAATGTAGTATTTCCTAAAGACTTCTGTTGTGTAGGAAATGTTGAGCCACTTCTTTTATTTTGATTTTATAATAACAGGAACTACAGAAGGTTCTTATTGGGATCTAAAGATTGTAAGGAATAGAGATAATTTTCACCAGTTACATTCTGCAATAGTTTTTTGAAACTAGCAATTCATTTAGTGCAAAGATGTCTTCATGGCACAGTGATGTGTGCTATCTTGCAGACCCAGTAGCAAGGTGAGATCCTTCACAGAGAAAAATAACATTTAAACCTGCACAACTGGAAACTCTCCACTTTTCTTTAACAAATTAGGATGATGTGAAGAACTACAGGAAAATCTTCTGTCAAGTGATCTCCAGTGCATTTCCTCCTGCTGCTGCTGCATGCAGTGATTCTGGGCTCTGTGGTCTTGGGGGGTCTGACTCATAGCCCCAGCAGCTGAATGCTCCTAATAGCAGTGTCAGAAAACTTTCCCATTTCATAGTTCCACTACTTATAAAATATGGGTCAGTTGCTTTTGTGATGAGTATTATATGTCAGTTAATATTTATCAAAGACAAAAATATCTGAAAAGAGTAGCATTTGTTCCACTAGTTTCAGAGACCAATTGTGCGTGGTTTGGCTTTAGAACTATAAAATAGATCTTGACTGTTTGAGGCTCAGTATCTATTTCAGTAGTCAGTGGGTTTTAGAGAAACAGCATGGAATGCAAGAGGAGTTAGGCTGCTCAAGAGATTGGATGTGGGTTAAGAATTTTCTTTGTCTCTCAACCATCTGTGTTGTATACATGACTTCACTGAGTGATAATGAATGTGAAGGCTCATGGCCGTGTAAATGAGCTCCTTTTAATTTCATGTGAACAAAAACTACATCAAGAGCCTGTACTCTAGTACTGAACAATCCTGCAGTAGCATTTCATCCCCAGCAGATGTAGAAGGATGGAGGCAGTGGTGCAGCCTAGCACTGGTCAGCTCTGAGAAGGGAGCAGATGGCTTCCAGACTCCTCGGTGTCTCACAGCCATGCTAAGGGCTTTGACCTTTGATCTCTTACTGCCAGAGTAAAATATGTACATCAACATGCAGATAGAAATTTCAGACCTGACGTAGTCGTTAATAAGGACTGGAAAAGCTTGAATAACTTCATAGAGATGAAGACATTCACTGTTATCAAAGACAGGCAAAACTGCCCAGCAGCCACGGACTTAATGGAAATGGAACTGAGGAATTTTACTAGGTGAGGTGTCCCTTCTTGTGCCCTTACAGCTCTTTGCATGCCACGTGAATCCCATTTCTCACCTACTTTCATTGGACTGAGACTTTTGCTCCAGATATAGCTTTTTTGTGTGTGTGTGTGTATGTATGTGACAAAGCTTACAGGAGGTCAGGGATGAGGAGGTGCATGGAGAATATTTTTACATATCATTTAGCTTTTTTGTGTCCTATCCCTCCCTTCCTCCCTCCCCATTTTTTTTATTTTATTTTTTTGAAATAAGCAGTTTGTTGCTAAAAGTCCGCATTTTCCCCCAGCAAACAACTGATACATTATAACATTTCTTTAAAAAAAATTCTACCTCCTGAGAGAAAGTGCTGCTGTAGAATGGTGATAATTAACTTTTTAGTGTTAACTACTGTAGCTTGAAGAACCATATGGGTTTTGCGTCGTTTTTGCTGTTTGATATTAATAGTGCCTTTAAATTTGGAGAGAAAAAACTTGTTCAGTTGAGAATTGTTCTGGCAAATTGCCTGTATGGAGAGACGCTCTTATCCTGCAAATAGATGTACATAACTAGAAAAAAAAAACAAAACAACAAAGTCATACCAGCCCTGTTGCGTGAAGAAATGCTTCAAAACCAACTAGGCCCTTGTTTTATGTGCTTGTTGCTATGGAACACAGAAATCATTACTGTTAGTTTCTCTTTGGAGCATTGGTTGGGCAGCCATATGGCCCATATATGATGCACTCAGGAAGAAATGTGTGTATCTTTCAGGTCAAACAAACGGTTTTGATAAGGTATCAATATTTGCCTAAGAGGCTGGACTGGAAGCACACCCACTTAGTTGGAATTAATGGAATAGGATTTAGGACAGGTGATATAATCCAACTTGACCAACTAAAATATTGACAAGAAGCAGAAGAGCAGCAGCGCTTGGTCTGTAGGGAAAAGAGCGATCCTGCTTTTCTGTTTGAGCATATCCAGGATTTTCATACTCAGGATGAGTGGTTGTAGGAGCCCTTGCAATCCACACCTGTACAATGACCTACATGACTTACCATTTCTTCAATGGTTACAGGTAGGTCTGTGCTCCCAGCAAGGCAGCTCATGCAGGTACAGCATCGTGAAGGAAAGCTGTGTGGATAATTCAAAGCCGGTTTAACTCTGGGGGATATATTTATCATGGGCTGCTGCATTTGCACACAGGCTTATGCTGTTCAAAATGTGATGCAGAAAAATAATCAAGGTCTTTTAGTGCAATATAATGTTGTATGTTTTCTACCTTTTAAATCAGAGTGATTAGGCCTGTGTCTGTTCATTTAAAAATGTTTGTTTAGTCGGTAGAATTATTATAAGACCATGTTTAAAACCAGCTATTAGCTAATGGAGAGACCTCATTGTCAAAGGGTATTATGAGATTATTGCTTCATTTGCCATAATGCACACAGATAGTCCAAGGGTTTGGCTTTTTTTGTGTGTGTTTGTTTAAATATATTTACATACTTTAACCCATTCCCTAGTATTTTATCTTTCAACAAAATCCTTTCATAATCCAAAAGGTTGGGCAGATTTGCTGCTTTCCATGACAACTGAAGAACTATGTAAATAAAACCTGACATGTTAACTGCCTTGGATTCCTGTAGTTTCATATTTGGAAATAAGAAAATGCTGTGGAGATATGGGAAGCAGCCATGTTTGCTTTTCTGAAGGGTAATTAGTCAGCAGCTGGAGCTTTTGAAACAAAATAAAAATAGCCAATCACCTTTCCTCTATTTCCCCAACAGCAATGAAATTAGGCCATGGAAGAAAATAAATATGTTGGCAGTTTTGGTCATTAGCATAAATGATTTTATAAACAAGTAATAGAAACTAAATGGTAATGAGCACACAAGAGAAGGAGCAATACAATATTTACTGTTTATTTTAACATTTAGTCTCCTTGGGTTATATTTCATAACATGTGATGATATACATGTCAGATATTGATTGTTATTCACCCCCACAAATGGAGTATTGTACTGTACCATTCCAGTGTGCCATATGGCCTGAACATACCATGCAATTCATTAGTGAACATACTACAGCTTTATATACCCTCAGAGGAATGTGGAAACGTGATGTAATGCTCATGGACAGTAGTTTGTTGGCTCATTTACCAGTGCTTTAAATAGAACTGTGCAATGCATGTTGAATTTGATGTTTGTTGCTACTAAAGCTGGGAAATTCCCTGCCATCTTTATTTTTGGTCCCTCTGCATGAATCGTTATAGGAAAGGAAGCAGGTCATGGGAAGAGGGAAGCCTAATGCATATATACAATCTACATCACCTGATTATACAAACATGGGGCACAAAACTGAATTCCTGGCTTTTTCCTAGGCCTGATTCCCAACCTTGTTGCTTGATTAAGAATGAAGTAAAACATAGGAGTTTCTCCCATGGTGCTATAATGCAGGCATCAATCTGAGAAGAAAGCTGTTTGTGACGCTGTTTTACTAAGGCTTGATAAGGTGTGACTTATCGGGATCATTTAATCAGTTTTGCTACCTTATAACATGGTAACCTTTGTGTCTCAAATAACTTCAGATCACTTGTGATTAGCTTTTTGGTTTTTTGTTTTGTGCAAGTTTTCCAAGTGCACTTTAGCATACCGAGTGAATGTTTTGCAATGTATTGCAGCCACTGCAAGCATCCATTGATTACTGTTTGGACACATCCAGAAGCCATCTGCATGTAGAGCTGACTGGGTGTGACTCACTGTTGTGTTACTTCAGTTTTCTGCTGTTACAGCTTTATTGAGATCAAGGGAGTTACTGTGGCTTAACCCAGAATTGCACAGTGGTGACATCAGCCTTGTTAATCCTGGGGGGAATTCTGCATATGGTAAAGATTGCCAACTGAATATGGTTTTTCAGAAAGGAAAAATGGGGCTAGGAATCCAACCACTGAAAGGAACTGACATTAGTGTATGTAATAACAGAGCAATGGTATTTTTTCTACAAACAGTTTTGTGATGCAATTCAATCAACTTCCAAGAATGATTAGGAAGAATATTAAAACAGAAAAGATGCAACAGTGTAAGTGTGCATGGGGAAGAGCAGACACTGATTAATTCAAATGAAAATATTTTTGAGATCTTGAGAAAGATCTTGAAAACTTATTCTTGAGACCTTCACCTTTCATGATTAAAGGAAAAAAACTCCAAGATACTCTGCAGATCTTCATGTTGTTTCATGTTCATTGTGAACTCCTGGGTTGAATTTGACCCACCTGTGGGAAGTATCTGACATGGGCTGTGTCTGCTCTGTGCTGTTGCTGGTGATGTAATGTTCCTCCTTTACCTGGTATTGATGCAGAAGGGAATGCAACTGTGGATTTCCCAGCAGAGATTCAATCTAGGGAGACTTCTTCACACATCCTCAAGGCTTCAAAAAGACAGTGACATTTCCTAAACAAAAGCTTCATTTGGAAGAGCAAAGGAAAGAACTATTCCTCACGTTTTGGGAACGGGAAAAGCTTTGAAAGAAAACCTGTAGCTGAAAGCTGATACAGAACAGTGTGTTCTTTGGCAGAGCACAAGCCAAAATGTAGGAAGGTAAATTACTGGGAGAAATGTGGACATAGAGTGTTTACTGTCTGCTGGGAGTAATGCTCAGAGATACCAAGTACATTCCCTTCCCTAACTGTACAGTTAGTTTGGATTTTTAAAGAACAGATTTTCAGCCTGTTCTGCAGAGGGGAGTCATGGAAGGCTAGTGTATCAGTCAGTAACATCAGCTGTTACCCTTTGTTCTGGCTTTTACTGAAGGAAGAATCGTTTCTTCTGCAAACAAAGCTCAGCCTATAATGAATGTAAGACACTGTATTCTGTAGCTTGGTGCCAAAATGTTATGATACATGGAAGTAGTCATGGAGGTGGACAAGATACGGTTTCAGATGAAGCTTAAGTATGACACCAAGTTTGAACCTTTGACAATTTCCATTGCTGTATGTGGGCAGTGTGCTCTGCTCTACCTCTCACGTGGAAAAAGAACTCAAGCAGCAGAAATATGCTCATCGCTAGACCTTACCATGTGCCTACTTCCAAAAGAAGCATGGTACTCACTGATGCACAGACAGCTACAATGGCACCTCTTTTTCTTAGTGCTGTTCTTCCAAAAAGAGTCCAATCACCTTAAAAGTACAGTGATAATTTGCAGGGTTGGAATATCAGTCCTTGTATCTAAAGCTAGGTGAGTAAAGAAACAAGCAAACAAACAAAAACAAGGAAGTTGCTCAGAGTTGACTAGAATTGAAGGAAATATCAGGAGATTTCTGTCCCTTAGGGAAGGAGGGTTCCTGTAACTGCTGCTAAGAGCCTCATTCTGTGCATATTTGAATATTTGCTCTGATTTGGTTACAGATCTAAATGCTGACTCTGTTCTCATGCCAAATCCAGAGTCCAAAAGCATTTTCTCTATGCCATTTATTTTCTCAGGCCTCATTAATTAATAAGATCTGTGTACATTCCAGTCCAAGCTCCAGATTTTGACATCCTATGGACTTCGGCTATTTGGAGCATAATTCCCATGGATAAGTCATAGTAAACAAGAATCAGCAGGAAATTATCATTTGTTGCTCAAAAAGTGGTCTGTGCTGAATTAAATAAATACTCTGTCGTTACAATGTTCTGGCACACAGACTAAAATCAGATATAGCTTTTATTGAATCTGGCTGAGAAGTTATGAAGTAAAATAAATACAATGAAGTTGATTTGATTCTCCTGTTTGTTTCGCAGTAGTGTGAGGAAATGCTCGCTTATGTAGGCACACGAAACGTTGTGAACAAATCCAGAAATTCTTTTGGTATGCATCTCAGAAACCTGTAACAAAGTATTGTAGTCTGGGGGAAGCTTAACTGTGAGTAATCAAACTTAACATATATAATTATTTTTTATTCAGTTGTCACTTAATATCACACTCCTATTTATGCTGGAGCTATCCTGTGTGAGTAAGCTAAATCAAATGTTTGGCAGAGGAATGGGGAGTTTCAGAATTGGAAGATGCTCCTTTTGGTGTCTGCTTTTGTTTAACTTTGGAAACAGAAGCTTCAGAGGAGCAAAATTTTACTTTGCAATTAAACGAGTGAAATAAAATAGCATGTAACGTTTCCTACAATGAAAAAGGATTGGTAGTTTGAGGTTTTTCTTCTAGTTTGTAACAGAATACATCATCTGCTCTGGCAATGTTTTTGTTGTGTTTTTTATCATTTTGAAAAGAAGGCTAAGGAGAACAGCAAAGATGCTGTAAGAACAGAATTCGAAGCCAAGTTCATAAATTGGCTTTAAAAGTGATTAATAACCACTCATCATAAGCAGGCAATATAATGTAATCACACTTGGGTAAGACACAAAGGATTAGACATCAGGCTCTTCCTGTAAATGCTGCGGAAAACAGTTATTCTTTAGTTCCATTTTGTGTTTCTTAATCTGCTAAAACTCTCTTTAGCAATAAATACACTTTGCCATGGAAAAACATGGGTTTGGCCATTATACAGTATGTTATCCTCACACTAGCTTCTTTTCCATTAAAAAAAAAAAAACAGTGGCATTTCTGATTTGGTGGCAGTAATAAAACATTGATGCTATCACTGTACTTTCTTGATATTTTGGTACTGAGTCATTCTGCTTAATCAAAATGTCTTTGCATAGGATATAGTTTCAGTTCAGGCTGGGTTTTGAGGAAAGAATCTTTGCATCTTGTATTTTCTTTGGATTGTGTCCTGATCCTTGGCCCTGCTTAGGACAGAAATAAAATTACATGGGAACTCCTCCCTAAGATTGGAGCTTTAAAATCCAATTTGGGGGTTTTTATTTTGAAATGTGACTTGAATCCTTCTCAAACTTCTTTGTCTACTGTATTCATTTCTTCTATGTAATGCACACTTCAGAATGTAACAGAATTATATTTTTAATGATATATTATGTGGAATATACTGGATATCTTTTAAAGCTTAACGGGAGAATAGGCTCTGGAAATAGCATGTGATTTCAGACGGAGAAGAAACACTTCTGCAGTGTGTCAGCAGTGTAGAACAAAGTAAATTTGCTTCTCAAAACTGAATGGAAAATTTGACAATATTACTCAAATTTTAAGTAAATCTTAGCTCTTACTAAAGAGCCTTTATATGTAATGTGAGGGTAAAAATGACTTTCTGAACTATTGAATGTTTTATGCAAAACAATCAAATAACACCAGTTAAAATTCTGTTGTTACAAACAGCAGACAGCCTCTCTGATCAGTCAGTATCAGCCCAGGTATTGATGGTGCTTTCCTTATCTCCCTTTGCTGTGATTCCATGTGGTCCCTCTGCACACAAGGCTTGAACTGCACGTATGATGGTAATACAGCTAAAGCCTGCAGATCTTCTGCTGTAGGGTCCAGTTGGCTCAAAGGGTTTGCTTTTCTCCATATCATCTTGGAATAGACTTATTTTTCAGGTGTATCTGTGGACATTTCTAACCTAGTCAGCTCATCCCTGCGCACCTCCTACTTTCAATTCATGGCTAGTCAAAGGATGAGAAGTTATTTGCAGGACACAGTCATGGGCGCAGAAATCAATCTATTTCCCCTATCATTTTAATCTAGCAAACATCTGTTTGGCAAAATATTTACTAGGCAAGGCCAGTACTTAATAAGGCACACACAGCTAACATTGATTGCGTGAATTCAAGGAAAAACAGGGCTGAAGAAGACATTTCATGCACCAAAAATAATACTAGATAAATGTTCTGTGTAACTGCTACTGATGGTTGGGAAAATGTTTTTAAAGATGTTTTGGCAGCTAGCAAACATTAACTTGAAGGGTTGACTGGGCTGATGCTGGACTGGACATGACTGGTGCCTATGGACCTCAGAGGCAGCACAACTTGGTGCCCAGTGTGTGTGCTTATCTTGATCTGCATTTAAGTGTTGTTTTTTTCCTCAAAACTGAGGTTTTGCTTCATATGCTGTGTATTTGTGGAAGTTGGCACCAATAATATTCATTTTCTTGCTGCATTTACCAGTAGCCATCATTTTCACTTGCATACATAGTAAATTGCAGTTCTGTGAGACAAAAGTCTGTTATATGCAAACTTGGAAGTTCTGACGAAGCAGGACATGTAGGGGACCTGGGCTAGGCAAAGAAATCCACCCAGTTTTGAACAGGAGTAAGAGGCCTTGATGGCATGTCTGATGGAGCAATAGTCAAAAGTAGGCAAGTATAACACAGACAGTGTAATCTCTTCTGAATTGCTTTTCATTCCAACCTTGATATACATGCAAAATCCTGGATTTGTCTTTTCAAGAATGTTATTACTTTTGTGGGCTTGTTTTTTCTCCCCCCCCCCCCCCAATGTGAATTTTTAAGTCTAGCTGTGCTAACACAACTCTGGTTGCCACCAGACTCACTGTGGACAACTTTCCTGTAAAAAATACTCTATCATAGTGATTATAATTATCTTTCTGGCATGAGGAAGCGTAGTGGATCTCTACACTTCATGTTTTGCTGCATGAGAGAGGAGTTAATGCAATGGCATTTTAAATATAATGACCTAAATACTCTCTCAGCTGACTGTAAAGTAAATGGGCAAATGAAGCACATTGTTCATGCTTCATTGTGTGATGTTTTAGTATTCTGTTGTATTTGGTGATATTGTCTTCAGCCCAACCCATACTTCTAATAACTTCATTGAAATTCTAATTAAGAATTTTATGATCCTGAGGAAAATCTACCAGGAAGGTGTTTTGCTATTTTCCTTTATAAGTTTCACAAACTCACCAGCCTGTGTTAGAAGCTGGGGTAAGAAGTGTGTTGCTCCCCAGGTCTTTTTCTGGCCGAGGAGGATTCAAAGATGGGGCTGGAGCCATGTCCTTCAGCTTGCTTATACTGCAGTGGCCATTCTTCTACCAGCCTGTGGATAACCTTTGATGCTCTTTGGGGCCCTGAGTGTAACAGTGCTTTTCTGGGGACAGGGCAAGCTCCACTCTGTGAACTTTGCACCATTCTCCATGATGACATTTAAGGCTGGAGCCCTTAAATGGAGGTGTGGGGTACTAAAAAGCCAGAGCTCTGGGGTCCGGAGCCCAGTATGACAAGTATGGTATGACAACTTCGCAGAATCATTGAATGGCTTGGGTTGGAAGTGACCTTAAAGATCATCTTGTTCCAACAGCCTGCTGTGCGCAGGGTTGCCATCCACCAGATTCGGGCTGCCCAGAGCCCCATCCAACCTCATCCTGAGCATCTTCAGGGATGGGGTTTTTAAGGGGCTGTTGGAGCCTGCAAGGAATAAGACCTCACCCATTGTGCATTGGGTGCCTGATTCAGAGGCAAGCATTATCCAGACACACATAATCAGCAATTGAGAGCTGTCTCTGGACAGCTCTTGCCTTACCATAACAATCTAACAAACATCTGTTTGGCGAATTATTGACTAGGCATTGCCAATACATAAATAGGTATGTTCTGGTTCTGCTTTAGCGTTACTTTCTTAAAATTCATTGGTTATCTGAAAAAGGCTCCAGCTCACCCTTCTTGGCAGAGCATGTGTGTCTCTGGCTTATCCATTGTAGCAAAGCATCTTCTGGCTGGGGTCTTGCTGAGAGAACTGTATCACGTGCCTTATTTTCTGCCTTTTGCCCAAGTGAAGCTCCCACAGAGAAGGATAGCTTGTGGTTTTACCTCTGAGTTTTAATCGTAGCAAATGTTTCATGGATTGCAGTGAGGAAACAGTGTGAGAATTGTGGAGTGTGGCTCCACTAATATATGATGTTGTGAAATGCAGAACTTAATGGATGGACATACTGAGGATATATATAGCTGTAGCTGATACACTGTGTTTATTGGAATGTCTCAATAAATCTTCCCTTTATGGAGTATATGACTACACAGACAACGAAGAGTGGGAAAACTACAAGTGGAAAATCTTTTATTTGCCAAATCTCTGTTTTAGACATCCCATGTAGTAAGTGATACACTTGTGCAGAGGTTGACCAAGAGTTGAAAATCTGATTGGCATCACTGGGGTTTTTCTGTTCTCGCCTAATATTAATCTATGCTTTCTTTATACTATCATTGTCAATTTTCAGTTAGTTTCTGTGCTCCTGGCTTGGAATTGGATGAGACAAACCAAGTATGCTTAAAGATTATAATTCACTGTGACAGATTCCATAGTTACTGTCCCTGTGCTGCGTGTGGGGCCATGAGGTGAGCAGAGCAAAGGCCACAGATAGATCTAGTGGAGATGAAGATGCGAAGCTGAAGATGCTGTGTATCCAATACCAGAACTGACATGGGGTTTTATTGACACTGATCTTATATGTTACCAATAGTTTCCTTGGTTCCCTCTTAATCACGCATTTTCTGTTCTCCACCGCCCCCAGCAAAGTAATTTGTGAGCACATGCTCCTTCAGACTCTGCTGCACAAGTAGATAAATGGTAGCAGCCTTGTAAAACCCTTGACACTCTTCCAGCATTTAAAACATTTGTTTATCCAGGATTCAGCAAGTACAGAAATTACTTTCATGACAGAACTCAAGTCATGCTGCCTGCTAAAGCTCAACTCCTTGAGATACCATTCATTAGCTCTGAAATTTATGGCTAACGCGTATTGGCTTCAGGCAGAATAGGACAAATACTTTTAATGAAGGAGAACTGGACTTTTTTCCTTGATCCGTGTAAGTCAGTGTTTGATGTTATCTTGGAGATAACTAACAAACATCAAGTTTAAAATAGAAAGCAATGAGCTGCTCCCCATCAGGAAGCCCCACAGAGCTCCCCCCAGTGTGCTGCTCTGCACCCAGGGGGCTTGTGCTCCATGTGAACATAAATATGGCTAGGCAGCTATAAAGAAAAGGAAACTTAGATGTAAACAGCTTAGTAAAAACAGCACAAATAGCTCAGTGAGTAACCAGGAAATGACAATATTTATAAGGAATGATGAAGGGGAAAGGGATGGAGAGGGGGCAGATGAGTGCAGAGCGTCATGGGACGCTAGTTCCCATGGTGGAAAGGGTGATGGTGGGACAGATGCTTTTGCATCCCACCCTTTCTTCTTCCCTGCCACTCCAGTGAGGAGCTCTGAGGGCAGAGAATCCCTAGTTTTCTGATACCTGTGTGCTTGTGATGTTTTGTTGGCTTTTTCCAAGACAACTCTGACACTTTATAAGTCTGAAATGAAACTTAGAGTGGAATCAAGCTCATAAAGGACACTAGAATATAATGGCAGCGCCAAAATATGAGATCTCCAGAGGAGCTCAATACCTTTACTTATGTGACATTTTCCTTATTTAATCTGAATGCATGTGGCCAAGTCTGCAGTTACACTGAGTATGCATTTAATTCTATTTAAGGTGCTATGAATGCACTATGTCCACCTCATTTCAGTGTAGGATGGAGCTCTGTTACTTCTGCTTTTCTTTGTACCATGACAGGTGCTCCAGGAAAGTGCATAAGTCTAAATGATAACAAGTTTTGCAAGCTGTTTTCCAACTGCTGTTTGGATTTTTATGTGAACAGAAGTTTTCTTAGTTTGAGGCTTTAGTTACTTGTGACAACCACAACTCGGATGCTGTGCTATCCTGCACTTCCTTGGCTGTCTTCGTAGGAATATTTGTGAACCTGATACACCTTTCATTTGAAATGAAGTGGAAAATCCCCAGTACTGTATCTAGTTTTGGGTTTCATTACATAACCTTCAAACTACCACAATCTCCGGTGGATTTTTTGCTAAAATAAGCCTCATATTTCCTCAGAGCTAGTACAGCAATAAAATGTGGATTAGTTGTTAAAAAACTCTTATGAGAAGTTATCTTCAGTATGTGAAAGGGAAAGAAAATGATTACTTTGTCTCCATGATGAAATTGAAAGAAATACATAGATAATGTTAAAATCAGTTCTGTCTTCTCTCCCTGCCTTTAACATCTCTCATACTAGAGACTCCATGCACTTTCTTCCAGTGTTGCACATAGAAAACTCATGAATAGTGTACTTTTGTAGGAACCACTGCAATCTTCTGAACTACAGAAAATGGAGATTTTACAATTCCTCAACTTCTTACTAAGTTTTTGTCCACCTCCAGGTACTGTTGTGCAAAATTCTGTATTTTAGCTCCTTTCCGTGTTTTAAAAGATGCTTTATTTATATTTATATTGTACCTGATGATCTCAGTGGTCTTTTCCATCCTTAATGATTCTATGCTAACTTTGGTAAAGACATTAAGATAAAGTAATATCATGTGGGATTAAAATGAAGTAACATCTTAAATAAGGACTATTTCCCCTTCTCAGACCAAGTGTTGATCTCCAAAGAGCAGAAGCTGGAGTATTCTACTGAAATTCTGCTGCAGCCCCCTCCAGGCCCCAGCCACCTGCTGCACATGAGGCCTCCACAGCTGTACATGGAGATCTACTCTGTGTTTCCTGTGGGCTTCAGGGCATGAAACCTCTATGCAATGTAGCAACATTTCATAGGTATCTTTTTACACTCATTTTCTCTTTCCTAATTTGCTCCACAGGATGCAATGATTACAAGCTTCAGCATGCCCTGATGTTATAGGTCATTTTACATTTTTATTCTTCTCTCTAGTTTGTTTACTGGCCCTTCAGCTTTGTCAGTGAATTTGATCATGGTTGAACTTATATCAAAGGAGCATTCAACAGAGCACTACCCGTTAGCCCTTAGGTTTGTTGTTTGCTAGCTGACTTACATTTCTGCATGGCAACCCAAACAGAGAGGTACAGGGGGAGTCTTGGCAGAAGTGAGGGGATGCCACTGGAGGATGCACAATTGATGCTTTCTAAAACAGCTTGATGGCCTCTTCTTTTAACTACACTTTACTGATGGAGCTGATTCGTGCATGTGTTGGAAGTGCTCTCTTGGCAGCTAATTTTTAAGCTTTATCTGCAATCAGTCAATGGGTTGCAAGCCAAACTATTGGACACGCACCTGGCTAACATGATGACCACAATCAAGATTTGTAATACTGGTTATGACAGAGTATAATATATAGGAATTAAGCTGTGTAGTCTGAAAACTCTACGAGTGCCATGGAGCAAGAAATATCACTGTGGGCATTGCTCTAAGTCTCCATTCCCTCTGCTGACTCTGTAGAGTGTAGTCCAAGATCTCAGCCCCCCATATTTGAAAGCCATTTGTTAACTATCTTTGGGACTCTTTCTCCTTTTGTGACTAACATCTTCCAAACACCTTCCTCCCCAAAAGCAGAGAAGCTGCTTTATTGGAGTTGTAGGGAATACAATATTTTTTCCAGAGGCCATGTAAAATAAAGATAGTTTCAACTCTTCCTGGAATTGAAAGTCAATTTTTTTCTTCAGTTTGTTTCTTTACCTCAGCTTTAATTGCATCCCACATATAATCCATTCACTGCAATCAAGTGAAGAAATGAACAGACCGTAATTTCTCTGGTAGCATAAGAGAGAAAGACAAAGTGAATGCTTTTTTACTTTTCAGATGTATGGAGTTTCGTGGATAAGCTGGTGTAAAGGAATTAAGTTGTAAGTAGATTGCAGCTTAGGGAAGACTTAGGAAGTATGTTAGAACAAGTTGCAGATGGGTGTTTTTTCCATGATTCTTTACATAAGTGGCCATGTATGGGGCATGAAGAGAGAATAGTTAAGTGATGAGTCTCAACAGTTTGTTCTTTCTTTTGCTCTGTCATGGTTTCTTGTTTGAAACTGTCTGGGCTGCATCATTGCACTGAAGACAAAAAGCCTTGTGAGTGAACAACATATGTAATCACCAATTTTTGTTAACAAACCCAGAGGATTGAAATGTGGAAATATTTTCTCTTCTAGTGACATTGAACTAAGTCTATGTTAGCAGTTCTCTCTGGAAAAAAATCTCATGTTTAGTTTGAAAATTCTGGGGTTTAAAAATCAGATATTGAGGAAAAATGTTTCATTCCAGAGTGTTTGTTCTGCTGTAAGCAACTCAAAAGTTGCATGATGTTATTAAAACTGCAGTCTTTGCCAGGTCAACATTTAATGCTTATGCAAAACAATAGCCAAAGCCCTTAGCATCCTCTTACTGTATTCAAAGCACTGAGCTCTGAAATAATATGCGGAGTTGATCACAGATGTGTGACACGGGCACCTAATGTAATAAAATTCCTTTTAGTGTAAGGCACAATTACATAGAACTCAAATGCAAGCATGAGATGTGTATACTTTATAAAATGCATAATGAAATAAATGTTCGTTCTTACTTTAGAACTTGAGTGTTATTCTCCAAAGTCTATAGATCTTAATGGGATAAATGCAGTATCTGCAAGTGGAGAACACTAGAGCTTGTTTTGGCATAAATTGCTTGATTATTGGAACTCACTATTAGAATTTCTTGTAAAGCTCATTTACGGATGTAATTAGAAACAAACTCTTCAGATCCACTTTGCCAGACTAATCTTCTTTACAAATTGCCACTTTAAAGTAATTTCTGTCTCTCCATTCTGAGAAACTTTATCACAAGGAAGAAATGCAATATTAGGTTTTAAAATTAATACATGATAATCTTTTGATGAGTGTTGGACAGCACATAATGAGCTTACACTTTTGAAAGCAACTGAGTGAGAAAAATAGTGCTGAAATGAAGGAGAAGATTTGGGATGAGTCTGAATTTTTTTTTGAATTAGATTTGTTAGCTTCAAGAATTTGTAGAGCTCCAGTATCTGGTTTGCAGTTGAACAGGGTAAATAGTGTTGTGACTTTTTGGAGGGTATATTTAGCATCTAGGAAATAGAGATTGAATATAGGTGACCATGAATAACATTTTTTTAGACAGAACTGGAGTTCTGTACTGACTCAAGCTGAGACAAATATAGAGGCAGAAGAGCAATGTGAACTTTCTTTTTCTGGCTGAACACCTCTGCAGACTAGCTAGCTGGAAGTGCTGGATGCTGGACCATAGGTAAACCAACTTCATGACTGCAGTCAGAAATGCAAAGGGTTGACCTGTCCTTTTTGCCTGATAACAATCCACTCAGTAGGGGTGGACTAGCTATGTCTGTGTGGTAGCAGCATATGAAGTTTGACAGCCTTTCTACAGGAAAAGCTGCAGAGTGCATAGCACTGTTTCAAGCCTACTGGGACTTGCCCAAGTGTTTCTGTAGGTATTTCATTATCTGCCTCAGATACTTCACTGTGAGATGGGGGGAGTGTAGAGACCAACATCTGTGATTTTATTTTGTTCTTCTTGAACAAATACATGCATGGCACTCTAATGACAGTGGCAATGTGTCATCCACTTCTTGTTTGGAGATGAAGACCATTAAGGGTGTATGTCTGTCTGTGCAGAATTTCTGTGGACAACATCATAACTCTTTTTCATTCTTACATCCTTCTTGAGGACTGGTCTCCAGAGGAAATATACACCAGCATTTAAATTTTAGCTTACTAGCTTTGTAGGTAAGGCACTTTACTTCATTGGCAGCGGAGATAGGCTAAAGCATCACATAATATCGAGGTGCTTCATGCTGTGCCGCATAAGGACATTTTTTTACATATTTATTGCCTTACAACACCCAGTGTCATTTATTTTAGAGATTGCTTTCGACCTCATTATTTCCTTCCTATCAGTTCTTCCCTAATCATCATTCGAAGATGGGAACTGTACCTCAAATCCTCTCCATCACATTCCAAGCACCTGTTTTGACTATGCTACGACAGTGAGCTGATCTATGACCTTCTCAAGTTGACAATGTCTTTTATTTTTTTTCTATTATTTCTTTTATTTTCCTTTGGCAGTTAGGTCATTTGTTGTGTTGGTGATGTTGGAAGAACAGCACAGATGATGAGGACATTGGGGTGCATGAGGTTAGCGCCAGCTTCTCAAGCTGCTCCTGTACAGCAGCTTCTGTGGTACAGGCTTTCTCTCTATCAGCTGTGAAGCACAGAAGGTTGAAGTGCTACAATTATAGATAATGTTCATTGAGATAGGTCATTTAGATATTCCTCAGAAAAAAATGCTCTAGTGCTTACAATCCTTGATGAAAATCAGTTAAACTTAAAATGTTTACAGTCTCTTGTATGACTGGACTGAACATGATATATCAGATGAGTTACAGCTTTGTTATATTTAATACATTGAGCGCACAAAACAGATTCTACTTTACTAATAATTATTTGGTTTTATTAGCTTAGCACAGTTTAGTGTAAATGTACATGTAAATGTACATTCCCGTGGTATCCTATGTTTTCTTAAATACACTCTTACAACAGAAAGTAAAGAATCAACATTTGCTTCCCAGGAGGACAGAAGAGATCTGGTACGCTTATCAAATAGAAGACAAACATTTGAAAGCATAACCTGGGAGAAGAAGAAAAGAGCAGAAAACAATATCTATGCTCTGTGTACATGCTATGCTATGTGTCTGTGAACTCCTTCCTTGTAAAAATGTAGGTATACAACCAATGTCAGCTGGTAACATCAGTGTCTTCTGCTCTGCAACTTAAAGCAGACATCACCAGAAGCTTTAAAATGTTATTTTATTATTGTAGTCATACCATGTAGCCCAGTGCCTTACAGATGACACATTGCCCTCTGTTTCTGGCATTCTTACAGTGAAGCAAGTTTAAACCTTGACAGTCCAGACTTTTTTTTTTTTTTTTTTTTTTTTTTTAGACCATAGGCTACTGAAGAAATGGTAAATAAAAATATCCCATATGCAAGAATTTTGTCAGGCAGAAGTGTCCTAAACTGACCCCAGCACGTGTACTGCTGGGTGAGAAGTGCCAGGATGATCACTGATAAAAACCCTAAATTCCACTATTCAAAGATGAGGTGAAAAGATGCATTAATAAATACACTGTAAGTACCAAGATGATCATAGAATCACAAAATGGCTTCAGCTGGAAAGGTTCTTGAAGATCATCTGGTTACAGCCAGTGCTGTGGGCTGGTTGCTGCCCACCAGATCAGGCTGCTCAGGGCCCCATCCACCCTGGCCTGGGGCACTTCCAGGGTTCCCATCCACAGTTTCTCTGGGCAGTCTTTACCAGCACCTCATCACCCTCTGGGCAAAGAATTTCTGCCTAGCATCTGACATAAATCTCCTCTCTTTTAGTTTAAAGCCATTCCCTCTTTGTTCTATCACTATCTGCCTGTATAAAAAGTCCATCATCCTCCTGGTTATAAGCTCCCTGTACTGGAAGGTGATACACAAGAACATTTCCCAGACTGACTCAACACTGCTCTGTTGGAAACTCAATAAAAAAGCCTCTTGCTACAGGAGCTGAAGTCACAGCTCCAGTTTCTGACTGTGTGTCGGCTGTGAGCCAGCTTGAAGAATTAGTTCTAGACCCTGGGTAGACAATCAGCTCGAGTCCTTTAAGCTCCTCACATTGCCTAACTGCACAGTACCTAGCTGCTGATTTCTGGTTAAGCCTGACCTCGGCAGATATGGAACAATCTTAGGAGCCTGGATCTCACCTTGGCTGGGTAAAACAGAGGGTGAGACTGTGCTACTCAGGATGATCCATGGCCAGCCCAAGAAACCATGCTAGGGGGGAGTGAGGAGAAAGTACAATCAGGTTTGATTTCTGTAGAGATCAAGATCTCACTCCAGACACTGCTTCAATCAGTACTAACCTCCCAGCAATTCACAATTAATGACTGTAGATTCATTTCTGGAGCTGGGGCAGAAGTGGATTTGCCAAAGCCAGTACCTGAAAATTGCAAAACATACTTGCTGCAAACAGTTGTTGATACCAAAGAACACATTTTTCTCATTTTTTACTCTAGAATTAACCAAGATGGGTCTCATGATGTCTGATTTATATATGTTTCTTGCTCATTACCTTTATTTTCTGCTCATAATTTAACATTTTTTTTTTTTAACCATTATGCGACCAAGAATTTCTTCCTACAAATGCATGAATCATATCTGCTGCTTAGAACGAAGCGTAGATTTTAACCTCATTTCTTTATTGTAGGTCAAGACAAATCTGCTTTCTTATATACAAGTGGTGAGATATAAATATTTTCTCCTGAATATATGTATATACATGATGGATCCCCTTTGAAACATTTCCTTAACATTTGGCCAAGTGTTGCTCTTTTTGTTGCTGTTTATTTTTTTTCCTTTCACTAAAATGACAGTAATAGGATCTGAAAACTGGAAACAATAGAGTCTTCTACCAGGCTTCCAGGGGTCATCTGTGTGTTGTTCTCAATTGTTCAAGATGTAAATGATGGCTCTGTGCATAGCTTTGTTTACTTAAGCCACTGGGTACTCAACAGGAAAGAGGGTTTCACGATACAGTTCTAAAATCCTGCAGAAAATACAGTTTTCCATTAATTTTCAGGGTTTTTCCTGAAGAGCTTATTTCTTAAGTGGAGGGTAGTACTGAGAGCTGAACAGAGAAAAGGAACGTTCTGATCTATTTAGAAAATTAGACTTCAAAAGCACCAAATACTGGTAAAAACTGGCTTCATTAACTGCTCTAAATTATGTAGGGATTAATAGGATTCTTATTATTAATTCATGTAATTGCTTATACTAGTTTTTGATTGGCTTTATTTATTTATTTATTTATTTGTGCTATTCCAGCACTGCATTGATGGGACTCATTAAATGTAAAAGCATTTGGCAATTTATCACACAGATTAAAAACCTTTTCCAGATCACCTCTATTCACCCTTTCTGTTGGAGAACATCTTTGGTGTGTAACACGGATAAAATGAGTCTCATAATTTTCATACAGACAGCACTTCAAAATCAGTGTGCCTCAGCGTATAAGAAAGGCATGCAATTGCTTATTTGAGCACCATTCCTTCCTTTTCTCTAATTTATTCTTATTTGAAAAAAAAAAAAATCCACTCTTTCAGACTTCTATATGTCCATTCTAACTGTCAAAAATAAAAGGTGTTTAAGAATGCATAGAGTTGTGTAACAGCTTTGTTAAAGTCAATAATTGGCTTTACCCAACCATATTTTATCAACTACTGCTGTGGAGTAGCTTTTCAAATACTAAAAAGCTCTATTATTCAACCCAATAGAAACATTAGCGATATATAGAATAATGTATTCCCATTTGTGCATAATGAGGTTGTAAATTCATTCAAGGGTTCTGGCAACATTATGAACCACCAGAGCAAACTCTATTTTTTTTAATGTCACCAAGTCAGGCCAATCCATTTCTGCAGCTTTTAAAGCAGATTACCCCTCCGGAGCATGCGAGGGCAGCAATCAAAGCATGGCAAACATCCGCCAGGCTGCATGGTGAGTGTGCAACGTAAGGGATGGGAGATACAAAAGAATCATTCAAAGTCCTGTTGCTTCTGAGGTCTAAATCATTGAATCAAAGTATTGGCCATTGTAGTTATATTTTCTTTCAAAACTCAGGTTTTAATTAAGAAGCCTTTCCATTTCAGATGTATTCCTGTGCTTATAGTCAGCAGTACTGAGCAGTAGGTTAATACAAGATTATGCAGGGAATACAGCACTTTGCATGAAAATACATACACCTCAGGGTATGTTTGTCCTTCTGGTAGGAGCTCTAGCTGGATGTTTCTGTTACTGCTGATTTGAGAATTGCTTAGGCTAGCAAACACCCATGACTAATAGAATAAAAATAAAAATGACAAGGTGATCTGTAGGAGGGCAGTAAAAATGATGAGAATTATTTGCAAAGAGTGAAAGAATTGCAGAAGATGATGAACATTCTAAGGTTTTTAAGATCTCACTTTTCAGCACCCCCACTGTTTGCCCCTTCCCTTCCATCCACCATTATTGGGGTGGTAGAGGATATCCCACCTGCACTGGCATCATGATCTGAACTACAGTCTGTGACTATCAGAGGCTTTGGGTTCAGCTTTGGACTTGCTGTGTGATTAGGGCTTTGTAAAACACCTCCTTGAATAGTGCTTTTCTTATGAAATCCCTGTTTCTCTCAGCACATTTCTTCACAGCCAGGAATTTGTAGTCTCCCAATTCTTCCTGAAACTGGAGGGATTTTCCTACCTAATTCTAGTGAGTTTTTCAGGCCTCTCTTGCATGGTGAAAATGTTTGCTGTGTTTCTGTGCCTTCCCATTCCCTTGCTATGTACGCTTTCCTAGGTAATCTCAGCCTGAGGAGGGAGGGAAGTCATTAGATGGGGTGAGGAAGAACTAACTCATGACCTTGCTTGGAAGCTGCATGCGAGCCCCTAGCTATTGTTCAGAACAAACTGGATGGCCTGAATTGCAGTGAAGTGACTGATGTGCAGTAATCAATCATATTGTAAGCTTTCCCAGCTCAAAAAAAAGAATTCAGAGAAGTTAACATTTCAAAATACTGTTGGCAAGATAATTTAGATTGTTCTATTCCCTAAATTGTGTCTAGTTTGGAATTATACTGCACTTCATCTTCTTCATATGAAGTTGTGAGTGCTGACTTTTGGTTTTCAGCAATGAGGAAGATTAACTTATGCAGACACTTTAAAGCTACTTCAGATGCATTCTTTAAAAAGACTGACACTTTTTTGCAAAGCCATCATTTTATACAAGTTCATATCCACCTGCCTGAAATGGGGAAAACTCTTGTTCTCTGTGTGGAACACAAACTTTTCTGCATATGAAGTTTGCTTAGTTTGCAGCTGGTAACATCCATGCAGGTAGTTTCTCCTACTCTGTAGTGGAGAAAGAAGAAAGATTCATCGATCTTTAGCGTGCAGAATTATCTCAAACACAATAGATTTTCCTCATGACAAATCACACATAATCTCCATGGCAACCTCACATAATTATGCATAAGATTTCAATGTAGCAACAAAAATAAGCATGGCAGGAATTGTAAAGTATAGCTATATCGGGTGAGACAGATGTGGGAGTACATGGTGCATAGAAGACTGAAAAGAAACTGTCCTAAGTGTAAAACTGAACAAAAGACAGAAGGATTGCCTGCTTTGTATTGTAGAGAGGGGTGATTAAGTCAGTACGTTATCTGGAAATTGGAGATGAGGGGCTCAAATAACTCCTCTTAATGTGGAGGTTCCTGGTAGTGCCAGTACAGTTCAAGGAATGTCAGCAGCAGTTTTACCCCAATTTCATAGAATTATTATAGCTATAAAAAAGATCTCTTGAGTTGTAACTCGACATTCAAGATCTAAATGCGGCAGATTTTTTTTTAATTTTGCCTCAAGCTGTTTGAACAGCTTTGACTAATGGGAGCTTAAAAATAATACGTAGATTTTTGTTGTCACTCTTATTATTCATTTCTTTGTCTATTTCTTTATCTATCTCCTCTTTGAAATTCAAAGATTGCTCGTATGTTCCAAATGAGCAGATTTCACGTTTGAAAGATAGATTTTTTCATACTTTTTCTTTTCAAAACTGCACAGAGATTTAGGAAGAGAATGGGAGAACAAGGGAAATTATTTTTTCTTATGCATAAGGAATGCTACAGGTTTTTTTTCTTTCTTCTTGTGTTCATAGCCCTTTGCATGGCTTCCTAGATTGTGTGACCAGCCTACTTGTCAATACAATCATTGTGTCATTACTGAACATATTAGCAGTGTAAATACAACTCATGGATCACATATTCTGCTGGTATGTTCTGCTTATATGTTCCTCTGCTGATGAACCCAAGGATCCCACTGTTGAGGATGATCCGTCTCAGAGGTAGAGGCACCTCAGAGGCCCAAAGTACTTTCAACTTCAATAATATTTGAAGATTCCCAGCAGCATTTTCAATGATTAAGTTCAGACATAAAAGGCAATCAAGACTTATCTGTGAATACATAATTATGATGATGATCTTCTTTTAATTATCATGGCCCGAACAGAGCTCTAAATTAACCTTGCTATTCTGAACTCAGTCAGGTACTTTGACATTGACTTTAGCTGATTTTGACTAATATCATATAAAAAGGTATAATCACTTCAATTAACATTTTAGCGAAAAATATGAGAGAAGAAAGTATACCAAACTTATCCATAAAATGATATTTAGCTATTTCTGTTCAACTAATGTTATGTGTTTTATTTAATTTCAAGGATTTATTTCAATCCTGAACAAATTTAAGCTGTGATAGGAAAGGATAACCTTACACGTTAATACTTCAAGTGACAATACCACTTCATAGAATGGCCTGGGTTGAAAAGGACCACACCGACCATCTAGTTTCAACCCCCCTGCTATGTGCAGGGTTGCCAACCACCAGACCAGGCTGCCCAGAGCCACATCCAGCCTTGGCCTTGAATGCCCCCAATGATGATGAGGCATCCACAACCTCCTTGGGCAACCTGTTCCAGTGCATCACCACCCTCTGTGTGAAAAACTTCCTCCATAGCAAAGGTGGTTTTAGTATGTTATGCCACTAAAACATTCACATTAATAACTTGTCTTGTTGGAGACTCTGGGTTTGGTAGACAGGAGTTGAGCAAAGTTAAACTTCATGTTTCCTAATCCTTATTTTTCTTGGTCCTGAACAATTAACAATTTTTCATTTGAGTGACCAGGTATCCTGTATGGAACTCTCAAGTGAGAATTAAACCAAAAAACTTTTTTGCCCTTTCAGTCTTCTAGAGACAGCACCCTTTCCTCTTCAGATATCCTGAATCTTTCCTTTATTAAAAAAAATAATAATATCTACTGACGAGCTGGTAAATACCTTCCCTTTCCTTACGGCTGAGGGCGGGCAGTGGACTGCTGTTTTGGGCACCTCAAAAGAAATGTCATAGTGTGGCAAACTCTAGAGCATCTTTTTTTTTTCTATTAAAATGAGTAACAAGCTAACAAAGTATTATAGATAGGAAGAACCAAGAGTGTTGCTTGGCCTATTGAGGAATCATGAATGCACGTGCAAGTAAGTTTCTTTCTTTCTTTCTTTCTTTTTTGTTTAAAATTTCTGAAAATTATTACTAAGTGTTGGTTACCATGTAACCTGATAGTTACAATCCACAATCAGACATACAACAGCAAGGACAAAAAACAGTCTGTGTATTGGGTTTCCTTCTTCTCTTGAGTATCTAAATATTTGCTTGACCAAAGAGTGCAGTGTTAAATTAATGCTAGTTGTTTTGAATTCTCTCTTATGAAATTTTCAAGAACACATTAGCTTCTATTTTTAATTTACATCATTTCTATTAATTAAGTTTACTAATATTAATGATTAATGAGGTTTTTTTTTCTTACATTTAATGTACAATTTTCCTTACTGTTCAGTTAAAATGAAGGAAACGTGACAAACATAAAATAACTGAAATTTTGACTAAGATGTCATAGAAACCAGGAAGCAAGTACTGCATCCTGTTGAACTCTGTTAACATTTCATACCACAAGATGTTCCACTTGCTAATATAAAACATAATAAGATGATTTGTCAGTAGATGCATGCTGAACTTTTTATTCCACTCTCAGTCCATTTTATTTGCATATAAAGTGGCACATTTGCACTCAACAATAACTAGTCCTGAAGGAATGATATTTAAGAGGAGAATACAATTAAGCTATTCAGGTCATAAACATTTTCTTCAGGGCAATGGGCAACCATCTAAGACAACCTTCATAATCATTCATGTCCATTACTAAAGTACTTAGAATGAGCTGGCAAAGTTGAAGATAGACAAAATGTTGTTATTTTATCTCAACGAAATATTAATGTGAGTTTTTTTTTGTTTTTGTTTTTTTTTTTTGTTTGTGGGTTTGTTGGTTTTTTTTTTTTTTTGAGAGTTATATGAATAAAAAATTACTCTGCATTTCTTATGTTTGAATGTGCATTGATACCTCATAGTGTGCTTAAAAAATGTGCTTCCATAGTGTGCTTAAAAGATATAAAATTGTGCTTCCCATCATTTTTATTTCATAGTCCAAGAAGTGTACAAGAATTCTGCTATTTTTCCAATATTATGGTTGCCTTATATGTAAATTAATTATAAAGCTACTTAGTTGTAACTATGACAAAAGGATATCAGCAGATCTTCCAGGAGAAAAAGTGTTTTCCAAACATTTTTTCATGCTATTTCGTCTTGGGGAGGTGGAGATATTGTTTTATAAATTTTAACTATTTCAATGTTTTTTAAATTTGCCTGGACTGAAGAAGAGGAAGAGAGGAAACAACTGGGTTGTGAAGTGTGTAGGAACAGGCAGGTCTGCTGCAGTTTTCTGTGCAGGGTTTTCCTGTCGTCTTCATCTAGTGTATCAACATGAGGTGCAAGGAGAGTACCTACCAATTGATTGCAAATTCATTCTGGATGGGATCAGTACATAGAAACAGATTTGTATGGGCATGAGAACAATATCCCTTTAATTTTTCTTAGACTCCAATTACCACATTTGCTCTGGAGAACAGTGTTGTGCACTGCCCTCTGATTTGAACCGTCTGGCTCATTTCCCTAAGTCCGGCCCCATAGCTTGTAGTCCTAATCTAATTTCCATTTCAAGAATGAAGGTCAGAATATTTGTAGTTCACCCAGAGCACTCACTCCCTGAGTGGGAATGTTGTTATCTCTCCCTTTGGAGGTGGACTCAAGCCTAGAGACTCCGTTCCTTTTAATGAAATAAAATGTGTTAGTTTTTTTTAACATTATTTTTATTCACTGCATTTCCTTAGGCACAAAGGGGCCAACAGACAATGTAAAACCCAGAATGCAAGTACGCTCTGAGCCACTTCTGAGGCATTGCTATTATCTTGTGACAAATTGACTTATACATAGAGATAAGTTACAGACAAGTAACAGTCACAAGAGTGAATCTGAAATAACTGGTAATTACTGGATCACAGTACAATGCAGACTTTTCACACATTGATTAACCATAGCTAATCATGTGATTTTATCATCTTTATAACCTATTTTAAATATTTTGTGGACATAGCTGGAGAAAACAATGGCACTGGCACACATTTCCCCATCAAGTACCACTCCGGTACCACAGATGCAGCAAGCAATTCGATCTGATTTTTAAACTTCAGCTTTGCTTTAAACTCATGTCCCCAACAAATGCAAACTGCTCTTATTGCAGTGTCAAAGGACTTGCTGCAGCAGAAGATCAATTTGTCATGCTCTTATTATCAGAGCTTCAAGTCAGGGGGAAAAGGAGTTTGGCAGGAGCTTGGCAGAGAGCTGCTGGCTGTGTGCCCACGTCGCCAGGCGGATGGGCCAGTGCTAAGCAGGCATTTCACAGTGCGCGAGGGTTTGTAGCCACTGGACGTGAATTACACCATTTTCCTCGTGATTGGATTTTTAATATCTAATTGGCCAAACACAGGGCTGCTCAGGGTGAAATGAGAAGGTTTTAGGGACAGAGCTGCCTTTCTGAAAGCCGTGCATCTATTTGTGACTTAGGCCTTCTCTGAAAATGGGTTTTCTAATTTTGGCATATCAGCAGGAAAGAAATTCCGAGCCTAAGCTGGATGGAGAGAAATGGTTTTCTTTATATATATATAAGTTCAGGGTCTTGAGTTTTAGAAGCCTTAAAAAATGTAATCCTATTTATCCTGTGAGCTCTTGAGGTTCTCTCGCTCTTAATTTTCTCCTGAGACTTGTGCACCTATCTCCTAAGGCCCAGAAGGATCCCTGCTCAGCATGTCTCATTGAGCAGGTGTGCAATATGATATAGCTTCACTCCTGCCGGGGCAGTGCTACACCGTGTCATCCTCCCCTGTGCCCTATCCTTGGCCATGGCTTTTTGCTTTCCTGATGAAAAATGGGAACACATGGGATGGACTGTGGGAACCAAACGGCAGGACAAGGGACTACAAAGTAATGGGATTTTTTGTTAGCTCCATCTCCACAAATTTTCCCTGGATAAAGTGAGTTTTGGCAGTGGTGAAATTCACTGTATCTTGATGAAGCTCATGGGTGGAAGCTTTTTCCCTGCAGGATGGCTAGGAGAAAAATCAATGATGAGGCACTTGAGTAGTGAGCTGCTTTGGTAAAGTGCAAACTTATCTCTATCATTGGCAGATCATAGGATTTATTTCTTTTACATGACAGAAACTTGTTCAAAGCAGCAGTAGAGGTGTAATAATGGACTTTACTTCTGGAGCTGACAGCAAGTTATTGAAATGATCCTCAGGCAGACACTCTTCCCTGAATTTTTCCCCTTGCTTTCTGAACAGTGTTATTTCTAACCTGAAACCTGAGGCCGTTGGGCCTTGTTTGAAAGAGCCTGAACCAAGGTCTGGAGCACTGACACCTCTGGCCTGCAGCACTGAGCTGCCCCGTCCTTTGCACACCTGGTTGCTGTGGTCCTGTGGAGGCTAAGACACACTTGCTCACAGGCTCCTTGCTTTGTGAATTTTTCGAGATACTAATAATCTTTTTTTTTTTTTTTTTGTATGAAGCTGTAACATTAGCAGCCTCTGAGAGGCTGGGGGAGTCCAAGGGGATTTGGGAAATGAGTTTGTTTTCTTCCTCTTCGTTACCACAACAATTCCCAGCGAAGTCAAACTTTGTGCTCCATTCTGGGCAGGCTTTGAGGTAGGACCCTTCCCCTCATCTGAGGAGGAGATTCAGTCCCATATCAATCCCCATTCCTCATCCATTGCCTGAGTCCTGCACTAGAGCTTACCTGTTCTGAAAGTCAAGTCTACTGCAAAGAGGGCCTGGGCTTTTCCTTCTTTGTTCACTCTTAATTGCTATCTTCTATGGAATTTAGTTCAGAAAATGAGAAAAAACCATCTGACACAATACTTACAGCATATAGAAAGATGAAAAGCTGTCAGTTTATGCCTTTTGGAAGACTGGGGACAGCTCCAGGTTAAAATTCTTTCCAAGAGGCCAATTTTGAAGGGTGTGCTCACTGGTAGCAGGATTCTCTTGGGTAATTTGAAGTTCTTCCTGGGATCTTGGTAGCCTTTTATGAACACATAGGGGAATAGATGATGGTAAAGCAGTGGATGTGGTCTATCTTGATTTTAGTAAAGCATTTGACACTGTCTCCCACAGCATCGTTGCAACTAAACTGAGGAAGTGTGGTCTGGATGATTGGGTAGTGAGGTGGACTGTGAACTGGCTGAAGGAAAGAAGCCAGAGAGTTGTGGTCAATGGAGTCTGGTTGGAAGGCTGCATCTAGTTGAGTCCCTCTAGGGTTGGTACTGGGGCCAGTACTGTTCAATATATTCATCAGTGACTTGGATGAGGAGGAATAGAGTGCACTGTCAGCTTGTTGTTTGCAGATAACACAAAACTGGGGGGAGTGGCTGACACGCCAGAAGGCTGTGCTGCCATCCAGCGAGACCTAGACAGGCTGGACAGTTGAGTGGGGAGAAATCTAATGAAATATAAGAAGGAAAAGTGTAGACTCCTGCATCTGGGCAAGAACAACCCCAGGTACCAGTATAGGTTGAGAGCTGACCTATTGAAGAGCAACGTAGGGGAAAGGGACCTGGGGGTCCTGGTGGACAGCAGGATGATCATGAGCCAGCACTGTGCCCTTGTGGCCAAGAAGGCCAATGGCATCGTGGGATTTTTAGGGATATTAATAATATTAATAATATTTAGGGATGTGGTTAGTGGGTAGAAAGAGGTTCTCCTCCCCCTCTACTCTGCCTTGATGAGATCACATCTGGAAGACTGTGTCCAGTTCTTCTGGGCCTCTCAGTTCAAGAAGGACAGGGAACGGCTTGAGGGAGTCCAGTGCACAGCCACAAAGATGATTAAGGCAGCAGAGCATCTTATGAGGAAAGGCTGAGGAAGCTGGGTCTCTTTAGCTTGGAGGAGCCTGAGGGGTGACCTCATTAATGTTTGTAAATATGTAAAGTGTGACCATCAGGAGGATGGAGCCAGACTCTTCTCAGTGACATGCAGTGACAGGACAAGGGGCAATGGGTACAGCTGGAACATAAGAGGTTCCACAAAAATTTGAGAAAAAACTTCTTCACTGTCTGGGTAACAGAACACTAGAATACTGATTCTGTGATTCTGTGATCTTAATGATATGTCTTCAGAGTTCCTTTCTGAATGCCTGTACTTTAGTACCTCATATGAAGATCCCAGGGCTCTCTGTGAAATTTGTTCTCATGTTTGTAATCAAACCAATTCACCCACCCATCTCCATGAAGTCATGTATAATATTTCCAGAATGTTAAATATCGTGGGGATTTTTATTTTGCCTGTGGAGTCCAGGATCCCTGTACTAGCCAGGGCCCAAGCTCAGTTTTATGTATGACATATGACTTAAAACTAGAGCAATGTATTTGGTTTTTATTAAGCAAAATCCCATGAGACTGGTTTTAAAATGAGATGAAAAAAATGCACAGGAGCCAAAATATCTATCATTTTTAGAATATGCAAGACTCTAGACAGCTAGTCCTAATGTAACTGATACATTGCACAATTGATGTTAGAAACTAATCATGTCAAGATGGCTAAAGCAGCCTTTTAATTCATTTATATCCTTTCTTGTGCTGTCAAGGATCTAATACATTCACTTTAACTCTAAAAGGGATGAATTGCATAGTTATTAAAAAAAAAAAAAACAAACACATTTTTCATTAATCAAAATGTTGTTGATAAACTAGATTTTCTGAAGTGCTTATGGTCCAGATGTGTGACTATTGTTGCTATTCTTGCTGTTTCAACCATTTTGCTGCTAGTGGAGTCAATGACCAAATTTTTCCATCAAGTAAAGCAGAAATTAGACACTTGAATTGTTTCTTGTCAATTATAATATTTATAAGCTAGCAAAAATGTTCTAGATAATATCCAACATATTATTATGATTGGAGGTTGAGATCCTCTTATTTCAAAAGGTTCATTTATTTAGCTCAACCTGACAGTAATAGCTTTTAATCACCTCATTAAATAACACATTTTAAGCCTGCAATCATGGTTTATTTTTGTTGTTGTTGATTGTTTAAAAATTGTTGCACAACTAATATCAATAAATGATTTTTTTGCAATTCTTAAATTTTCAACCCAACAAATTCTTGAACTACAAATAGCACTTAAGAAAGCAGTAAGCATCTTTGTAGGAATTTATCCGTAAGATTACCACCCTAAAATCTGCTCACCAAAAAATGCCAAAGAGCAGCAATGGGTTCTTAGCAAGCAGCATGGAGACCTACAGGCACGGGGATGCAATTTATTCAAGGCTGGTCTTGAATAAAGACCTGGCACAGCCCTCAAACAGTTATGAAATTAGCATTAGACAGGACCACACTTTGGGTAAGTTTGGTCTGATTTTTGAACGTATACTGGGAGTCAGGTAGCAGTAGTTGTGCAAGAAACCATTTAATTAGTTCATCTTCAGTGGCAAAATGCTTCTCTTCTTGCTCTTGCTCTTATTTCTCATCTCTCTGTATCCTGCTTGCTTCCACATAAACAGATTAGAAGACTTTATGATGTAAAAATTAAATGACAACCTTTGTTGGTGCTCATATGCTCAGTTGCTTTGGTACCTCAAATCACTCAGTATTTAACAAATAGCACCATGATACTGCTTATTTTCACCCTTTGGTTAGATTTTACTTCTAGAAGGTAAATTCTGGTAAGAAATCTAACATTTTTTGATTAAATAAGATTTATAAAGTAATTGACAGATGTGAAGAACTATATAAATGCTAAGTGTTATTCATGAACAATTAACATAAGGAATGGCATTCCTCTTACTTGCACTTTTGATGTTAAATGAGGAGAGACCAATGAATGCAGATAAAGCCAAATGAATTTCTGAATTTCGTTTGTAGATGGGAATATACAACAAACGGCCATCTGCCAACATAGAGAGGATTAGTGGCCTCGTACCATTTCATCCACAGCTGAGAATAGAAGAAAAATACAGTATTTCTCCTCTGTAGTCTCCAGTACAAATCTGTCACAGATATTACTATTGTGACTGGTTGTGACTCTTCATAGGAAGCAATATGAAGTTAGAAAGCAGACTGTACAAAGCAGTATTAAAAGAGCTATTGTGAAACTCATGAACCTTTCACACTGCTTACCAAAATGGCAATTCCCTGACCAAAATTGAACTAATAATGAATCTGGAATTAAAAGTCAGTGTAACCAGAGAATTATAAGAGAAATAGAAGTGAAACGAGTACATTTTGGCAACTCGTATCCCAGCTGATTTGGAAAGGACATACTCATCCTTGCTATGTTTATATTGTCACTGAATCTTTTGGTATGTCTCAGCATAGACCATATGCTCTATTTATTTTCAAAGTCACAGCTTTGGAAAACATTACAGGTCAAGCTGTTAAATACTGCTGTATTTCATGGGCTGCAGTTTCGAACAGTTATCTATGAATATGCCAGAGTGGTAGAATTTGGCCAAATGTTAAAAGCTCTTCCTCTGAGCAGATCACATGAAGGAAAACGTTCTGTGATGTGTAGCCTTTGATTTTTATTTGTTCCTTTCTGGACTTCTAAACAGAATTTAAGGAAAAAAAAATTTGATAAAGATCATTGAAGTGAGGTGAGCATGCCTCTTCACTACGGTATTTTTCTACTAATCTTTCCTACTAATAAACTATATTAGGTGCAATACTTAATCTTGTGATAGAAGAATTTTTTTGGGGAAAGTGTTTTGTGGTACCAAGAGGCCAAAGCTGCAGCAATATTGTATATACTCTAAAATACAATGAGTTTAGGTTTTTTTTGTTGCTACTTGCCAACTGCAAATGTAAAATTCCAGCTGTTTTACTTCCCCCTTTCATTATAGGTCTCCTCTTAGATAACAGAGATAGCACAAAAACCTGTTAGATAACGGAGATAGCACAAAAATAGCATCTTACAATGTGCAAATAAAATACCCATACCCTTGTCAGACAGGTTTATAATCACATAAAAACACACAGAAGGAGGGAAAACAACCACAGAAATGTGAGGCAAACACAAATTTTCTTTGAGTAAAGCTGAAAAGTATAATCTGACTGTTGGAATAAGGACGGAGAAGGAGAACCTGGTTTTTAGCACTCGAGGTGTCCTATGTAGGAGCCACGAGCACATCATTCACATTTACTTTCCATTGATTAGACACAGTTACGGGAAAGGCATTTGGGTTTGGCATTTCTCCCAGTGCATAACAGGCACCGAAGATGACATCCAGGGGATCCCAGCTGGGTCTCAAAGTGCCTCCCTGCTGCCACTGGCACAGAGCAGCATGTTTATATTTTTAAGCTGTAAAGCCTATACAGACAGGCCCAAGATTTAGCAAGGACACAATAATTGCTTTCCTTTCAACAGCAGGTGACACAATTCCCACTGAGAAAAATAGAATCCTGCTGCCCTTAGTCACAACACGAGCAACAGAAGGAAAACAGATGAGGAAATGGGAAATGTCACCAGTCCTGTCTTGGTAATGCTGTTTGCAGGCACAGAGAACCCTACAAGCACACAAAATTAACACACTGTCAGGTTTATAGTTTATAATCCAAATGACAAAACTGAATCAATTTTAAATTTCCAGGTTCAGGGACTGATGCTCTTGCTGTTTTTTTTCTATGCTGCTTTTGCCCAGGGGAGCAGCCGTGGGCTGCTGGCAGCAGCTCCACAGCCTGGTCCTGAGAGCAGAGAAGCATGGAAAGTGCTTTGACAGTGCTTGTCACATCCAGCAAGGATGCCTGGCAGACACGCATCCCAACTGCATCCCAACTGCATCCCTTTCTGTCTTTGTGTAGATCTCGAGCCTGGCATTCCTTTCAAAACTCAATCCTATTGCAGACTCAATGAAGATGAGGTTCCCCTGGCCCCTTGGGGTGGCTGAAGCAGAAGCAGTGCCTTTGAAAAGCCAGTAGAGCTGGGCTCCATGTCTGTAAACTAACACATGCTGATGGGAATTATACTGTAAAGTGATAGTAGAAATTGTGATGTCTGGAATAATATGGCGCTACAGTGTCACTGCAATTACAGTGCTATCCATGGGAAAGCAGCCTGGTTTACAAACTTCCCCAAAGCTTTGAAAGGATATAAATAATCATATGTAATCGTGCAACTAATCAGTGTTCTCCGTACATTGAAAGTTAATAAATATTTCTAGAATTTGTAATCATGCTCATGAATTTCCTCTTAGTAGGCATTATTACGTATCTCATAACTTTAGTGGGCTTAACCATGGGTTATTTTTCAGATAAAGCAGTTGTAGTATAATAATGTGTTGAATTAAAGTTAGGTGAGGGTCAAATCCTTAGATCGCCCAACAGAGTAGTGCATCTCTATTCCAAAATCCAACCTGAGGATTGAATATACTGTATCTGCTAAGGGTTGAATGCTGCCTTTTTTAAAGGTTTTCATGTGTAGCACATAGCTGAACAGATAATTAATAGTCTGTGGAAAGCAGGAAACTCTGCCTTGATTAATAACTTAATATTAGATTTGAAAGAACAAGCTCTAATCAGGAATGTTTTAGGAGACAAGTAATCGAAAGATCTTTTTCATCAGAATTTAAAAGATAAAACAGTGCACTATGGCTTGTGATCTGTCAGCTGATACATCCTAGTTTCAGTGGCACAATCTGTCAAAGCAGAAAAATCAATTTTTCCTGAGACATCACTAGAGCTGACTGCACTGCTCTCTTTTGCAAATGGCCTCTGATTTTCGAGGCCATAACATTAAGTCATTGCATCCTAACTACATATACACATTTCAGATTGCCTTATGTATTGTATGTGTGAGTACATAAAAAGCAGGTATATATTGGTGTGCTTCTGATGCCAAGTTATAGAGATGGATGGAAGGACTGAGGACATCTAGGTTCCAGACACATCTAATTTTCATTACCAGAATGACTCAATGAATGTGACTTGTTCAGTGTCTCAGTTTTGCTTAGCACTGGGATAAATCCAGTCATCTCTGGGAAATTTTTTGCTCTTACACCACTGCAGGAGAGCCTGCAAAGTCCATTTGAAATGACAGACTCATCTGCCTTGTCCTAACCCTCTCCTTGGCCCATATTTACTTTGAGGCTAGACAGACACTCTCACATTCAGCTGTCCTCCTGGCCCCAGGCATCTGATGTGTGAGTGCAAACTAATTGAAGGGGAAATACAGCCATCCCCATAAATGATTGTGTTTTTCAAATACATACAGAGGGAGGCTGTGTTTCATCCTATGAGACGTGCATGCAAGTATCAAAGGAAGGGAATTTATATGCTATGCCCTTCCGAGTCAGAAAGAAAAGCAAAGCTGTTTGCTTCATGGGAAAGAACCAGGAGGCATATCTGGAAGCTTACCACAGTAAGGTTGGGATGCTGGGCCCAAGGCCTTTTCTTTACCAACCACATCCCCAGGGCCAGAAGGATTAATGTCCCAGCCAGGTCTTCTCTTTAAGGCCCTGTTCCTTCCCTGCTACTGTAAAAAAAAAGCTTTTGGCGAAACAGTTTTGTTTTACAAGGCTCAGGGCTATAAAGGGCACTTGGAAGAAAGAGAAATGAGGCAAGAGAAACGGCTCTGTTTGGCAGCAGAGCCCAAGCTCTTCTGCCTGAATCTCAGCCATAAAGTGTTGTGAGACAGTTCCCTGCTGGAAAGGCATGCCATGCTCTCATAGCATGTCACCATTTCCACATCCAAGTGGTGCTGGGATTTGTGACAGAATCTCCTTTGAGTCTTCTCAGACCGAGGGTAGTGCTGTTTGCTTGAGGATGTCTGATATGCAAACAGAAACAGCTGAGGAGAAGAGGTAGGCAATTATTCAGTGCAAGAGACAGGGATTTCTGGAATACCCACAATGTGCATTTATACCCAAGTAATTTGAAGCTTTACTCTCAGTAGCATGCATTTGTTCTTAAAGCTTTTGTGGGTGATTTATAAAAAGTGTTATTTCTATTACTCAGGCGCATTAAAAGAAGTAAATTATCTTATTACAATACATGAAGAGTCAAAAGAAGAGTTAAATGGACCATATGAGTTTCTCTGAAAACATTAATTTTCTTGTTGTCCTTAATTTCCTTGATAATGAATGTTCACAATAGCCACCGGGTATTACTGTACGAAAGATAAACTAGATCATTCCTGTTAGATGTAAATCCTCTCCCTAGACTTGTCATCAGGATATGCTTACTGTAAAATTCTCTATACATGTGAAATGCCAATCCCTGAAAACATTTCCTGTTGGAAAACAAGAGTTTTCAGAGTTTTTTCATTTAAATACTGTCAGGTTGATGACTATGGAAATTCTTTCTAAATGAATGATCAAGGACTGTATCTGAAGTCTGAAAATTGCTTTTCTTCCTGAATAACTTTAATTCTGCCATATCAATGAGACCTGCAAGCGTTCAGCAATTTTCACGATGAAGCCATGCAAGATTATGTCAGGATGGTGAGCAAGTAAAACAGGTCACTTTTATGACTACCTGTAATGTCTGCAACACCTTAAAACCATACTTATATCATCAGCTTCTCTTTAAGGCAGAGATAAGAGCGTTCCTGCAGACTGTTAGTGGAAGAAGAACACCAGGGATATGCCCACTGCCAATGGAAGGCTCTTTGCAAGCCATGAGACAGAGCTTTAAGACAGCCTTTAAGACTTAACGCCTTTTCCCCACAAGAATGTGTAGGAAATGCTAGGTAGTGCAGATGAACAGGATTGAAAAGAAATATATACCTAATCTTCAGCACTTTCAGGGTGTGAATCTGTCTTTCAATTTTTTTTTCTCCCATGATTTACTGTTGTGATCTTGTGCATGAATACAAACACGATTTTTTATGCAAAATAAATAAGCTCTTACACAGTTCAGATGCAGTGTTTCCACCCTCCTGTTGTGTATGAGTTATTGTCACTGTCTTTGAATACACAGAACCATGAGATGCTCAACAACTGTGAGATGACAATAAGAGATCAATATGTATTGGATTGTTCATGTGAAATAATTTGTACCCCCCAAAGTACCCATTAATAGTAGAAAGGAAAAGCTGATTACTTTGTCTCTCTTTTATCTGTCTTCATTTTGGACTGCCATGCCTCAGTTCCTTCCATTAAGGTCAGCAAGATTCCAGCTGAACTTGACCCTATCACCCTTACACATGGGAAATATGATGTCACCTTTGTGAGAAATTAATTTTGGTACAGAATTAATATGTATTTTGTGTTAATTTGCCCTCTGTGTTTCAGACCAGTGGGAACCAAGGCTTCTGCAGGAAATTGTGTCTGTGTTTCCCATGAGGGATGCGGTTGACTAAATATCAGTCTGCAGTAGAGCAGAAGGTACACTGACATGACTCATCACTTGTTGCCATAGATTTTCCAGCTTATGATGATAAAGATCTTTAAAATGTAATTCACTTAAATATTGTAAAGAACTTTTCCAGTAAGCCACAGTTAATGACAAAAATTAGATTAGCAGAACTATAAACATTTATGCTTGTGCTCTGTTAATTCACATAAAGTTCCCTGTGGATTCAGATTCATGTTTAAGAAACACAGAGAGCTAAGTATTTCACTTGCTATTTCACGCGTAAAATCAAGGGCATTTTTAAGCATACATTTTTTAATTCTAACTTGTAAGACAAGATATAAAACAGAAAACTATCGTGTAAACTGAATTTTCACTATACATCCTGTGTAGAAACCAGTAATTAATATTTCAAAGGATCACAGAGTCATAGAATGGTTTGGGTTGGAAGGAAACCTTAAGACCATCTAGTTCCAACCCCCTGCTATAGGCAGGGACATCTCCCACTAGACCAGGTTGCTCACACCCCATCCAGCCTGGTCTGGAGTGCTTCCAGGGGAGGGGCATCCACAACCTCTCTGGGCAACCTGTTCCAGTGTCTCACCACCTTCACAGTAAAGAACTTATTCCTAGTATCTATTTTACATTTACCCACTTTCAGTTTAAAACTATTTTCCCTCATGCTATCTCTACCTGCCCTTATAAAAAGTTCCTCCCCAGATTTCCAGTAGGCCCTTCAGGTACTGGAAGGCTGCTATAACATCTCCTCAGAGCCTTCTCTTCTCCACACTGAAGAGACCCAGCTCTCTCAGCCTGTCCTCACAGGGGAGGTGCTCCAGCCCTCTAATCATCTTCATGCCCTCCTCTGGACCTGCTCCAACAGCTCCATGTCCTTCTTGTGCCACAGGACAGTGTCAAATGCTGTGCAGAAGTCCAGGTAGATGACATCAGTTGCTCAATTCATCTAAACAAGTATTTTCAAGCCTTTCATTATGCCGTTCTTATTTGGTTTAGCATTAAACAGAATGCTTTGCAATAGCTGTAACTAATATGTTTAGGCACATAACTTTTCAGATAGATATGCAATTCAGAGCAGCAATATTCAACAGCAGAAAAATTATTAGCATTACTGGGAGCTAAATTATAGCTTTGATTTCACCAATGCTGCATTATACCTGTGAATTCTAAAATGCTGAACAAAATTAAAGGATCAGTTAAATTTTTATGAAAAGAAAATTGATTATCTTTAAATTGAAATATGTCATTATATTTGTTTGCATCTGCTGTACATGGCATGCTGAAGTTACAAGTGTTCAGAAGATTAAACATTAATACATTAGAGTGCTTGTAAAAGCTCAAGATAATAGTGATTATTAATATGATTGTTACATGCCAGAATTGTAAGAGGAGTTTTTGCTTTTTCTGAAACAGAACTGAGGAAGAAAAACCACTAATTTCTGCTTTATGACAACGTTTACATTACGCTCTGTTACTTCTACATGATAAATTCAGCAGTGTGCATACCTGTCCTTTTCAGTACAGAATCTTTCTGCTCCACATGTGGCTGTGAGCAACTTTTTATACTTGCCTTAGGTGCACAGCTCTCTCCAGGCTGTGCAGAGGACGCAGAGACATGCTGCATGGCTGCTTGCAAAATGTCTGAGGCCATCTGAAGAACTGGAGGGTTGTGCACATCACATCTAAGAACCTACTTGTGCAGCCAAGAAGCACTCGATTGTGTCATTTTCCCTCTCATTTTTTCTACGTATGCTCTAATCTTGTCAATGCATCTAATTGCCAGTACTGTCCCAGACCAATATGTGTATCTGGGGATGATAGAGTTGGAGTTGCAGCCTAGCGAGAAACTGTACTTTTAGTGCTCTTATGCAGTCTGTTCTACTCTTAGAATTCACAGAGAATTATTGGATCTAATAAAGGGCGCTTCTTTGGCTTTTGTGTTTAACAGGCCTACACAACATAAATGTGTGCTTGTGTGCTGGCTGCTGACACAAATGTTCCAGTTTTTATTCTCCTTCTTGGACTTTCTCCTTATTGCTTCCCATTAAAGTGGAACATTCTCTTTCCGCTAAATCTACTTTCACTAAATCCTTGTATATATAGGGATACTTGAAGTTTATCTCCAGCCAATATCACATGATGCTATATAGTCTATACACTACTTAGGAAATGCCAAACTTCTTATGATTAATCCCATGAATCCAGAAAGCCAGGTTGCCCTGCATACTAGCTGAGCCCCAGCTATAAGCAGAGGATGCTGATGGCTGTTGGGGATCAGCACAGTCTGTGATCAGAGCTCAGCATAGGACACTCAGCTGCAAAACTCCCAGGGAAGGTAAGCCTCCTCACACACATTGCATTTAGATGTTACCCGCAGGAGTTTTTCTTCTTTCATTTGTGCAAGTAAATGCAACCATTGCCAATCCAGTTGCATTTACAAATGTGTCTATTTTCTTGAATATCTTATGGAAATGCATATGTAAGGCATTGCAAGGTGGGCTGTTGACACAAACATTAATTTTCAAAATGTGCCTAATGATTACTTGACTCTGAGAAACTTGGTGGCTAGAGGGGAGTGTGCTGGCAGGGGCAAAAAAGGGGCAGAAGGAGAAGCAAGGCTGTGTCTGGGAAGGAGCTCTCATCCTCTGCATGGCACATTGCCTTTTCTCTGCCCATCTCTGGTTTCTCTTTTCCACAAACCCATAATAGGCTGATAATTTGGCTTTTGCTAAACCTTGGATCATTCTGGTGCTAAGAGCAGGAGACAGAGCAGGGTATCCTCACTCTGTTTTTCCCAGTGATGCTTGGAAGTATTTGGGGACCATCAGATTGATATCTCTGTAACATAGGGTTGGCTTTATATATTTCAATATACTTTACTATGGGCTTTCAATAAGTGTGCAGTCGAGCTCAGCATATACTGGGTTTTCTCTACAATGTGTTTTAAGAGGAGATATAAATGTGAAGATACATTTTGATTTGTGTGTGAGTACCTTCTTCCTTGCCCAGAGTTTCCAGAATGTTTGTGAGGATGAGAGGACAGTGATAATGAAGCTGTGAAAGAAAACGGTAGAAAGACCCCGATTTGCATGTTTTTAGGATGGACAGTAGAGATTATTACAGTTGAGTTAACACATCTGACACATGCAGAGAATGAAGAATGTCTTTATCTATGGCTACCAAGTAACTGTAATAACATTAGAATTAGATTCTCCACCTTTGCAATAGATCCCAGGAATGTTTTTCTGTCCTTGCTATCACTCCATGTCTTCTTCAGTTAATGTGAGTCACCTGCAAGTGCCATATGCCTACATGAGTCAAACACCAGCAGTTGTTCTGTGTGTTCTGCTTGAGTTGTATTCATAGAAAAAACATCAAGGAATGATTCAGAAATGGTAATTACCTGTTAATGTCAGAAATTGATTAATTAAGTGCTCCAGTGTTTACTCTGCATCATTATGACTGCTAACATTTCTGGACAATTTCTTACAGCAGTGTCTTTGCTGTGTGAAGTTTATTAATGTAAATTAGATTTGACATAAACAAGACTACAGGTAATTATTTCAGGTACATATACAGATTGTGTAGGAGCAAGCTCATGAAATCTGCCCATCGTTATGCACTCAGTTTTTTTTTTTGTTTTTTTTTTTTGTTTTTTTTTTATTCTGAATGTCTGTTTTAGCTGTGTGTATAATCAATGAAAACTATATAAAGGAATATTATATAATCAAATAATATTAAGATGTTATAATAATGAAATTAGCAAGAGAGTTAGGCATAGCAAGACAAAGAGAATAAATAGGATGCTTACCCATCATGGGCTCACTCGGGAAACTCCAGTGGAGTGGATCTTCCAAAGAGAGAGAGATCCTTCCCTGCTCGAAGTCAGCTCTTAAATGGGTCTAGGAGAGGTGGAGCCAGGCTCCACCCCTTCCTGCAGCACAGGTGAATTGCTTTCACCTGTGCTCCCAGGGCTGACTCATTGCTCACCTCAGGTGATTGATCAGAGGTTCAGGCCATGACTCAGCAGTTTCCATACACTGTGTAACAAATCCCTACTGCCCTAGATAACATCAATGTTTTTTCATTTGTGAAATTTCTGAGATACAAGATTTTCTGTCACTCCAACATCTCCTTAACTTATATACAGCCATTAATAACCTTGAACAACCTGGAACTGTCACGTATGCCACTACAATGAGCCTCACTTTCTATTTTCATTTTGTATTTCACTATGTAGAGCAACTTCATCACTACACCAGGCTGGCTGCGGACAGGAGCTGCCCATGCTGGAGGTGACTGGGAGAGCAGCCTCCCAGCCTGCCCAGGAGACAAGGTCTGGGCACTGGGTGCAACCTGCTCATCCCAACTCCCACTAAAACCCCCCATCATTTTTTTGCTACTGCTCCCTGCCTGCTGTCCAGAGCGATGCCCCATGTAGTCTGCTGGAATGGCAGTCACAGCGAGTTACAGTCTGGAATAGATGGGTATCAGAGATTTGGGGATTACACCTAATAGAAAGCAAGGCCATCCACTTCTATATAGGAGGGACCTCTGTTGGTACTGTAGGACACAATATTATTCAGCCTTGGTTTCTGTTCCTGCAGTAACTGCATATGCCTGATGTATTGTTCACTGGAGCTGTTAATTGGTGTTAAAAGCTCCATGATATAGAGTGTGTCTAATAAATTCAGACTTCTCTCTTATGATATCATGCCTTTCTATTTCACGATAATTCTGGTAAATTCCAGTTAATGCTTTGTATTTGCTTTTACTGATTTCTCTAAGGGAAAGAAAATGAGCTAAAAAGCATGGATTTGACTGCTGGACAAAAATGTCCAGTTTCTTATACAACCAAGAAGAATAATTAGCTCAATATTTTGTAGAAATGACTTCTTATTCCTATTGTTTGCATAAAGTATTTTTGGTCCAGAGACATGCTAATTTTTTTTAGTAAAAGATACTGATACAAAAAAATCAACCACATTCTTTATACTTGCTCATTCCCATTCTCTTTCTCCGGTTTTAGTTACCCCTCCCTCTTTTACTTTGCCAATCTTCTCTGTCTTTGGCTTTACTCCCCACTATCTTTATATCATATCTCATTTTGTAAAATATTCCATTCTGTCAAATAAGCATTTTTAAATGGATCCCACTTTGCAATTGCTTGCCTGTTTTCTGTAAAATATTATTTTCTTCTATTTGATCATAGGGATTTGTCCTACCACTCACCTACTTAATCTTTGCCTTTATTTAATTGCCCTGAGAGAGGAAGACTGTCATACTGTTTTATAAATTGGCATTTGTCCTCTTACAGAGCTGTTTCTTAAACCATTCCGTGCTTTGAAAGTTAGGGGCCCGAGGTCTGGAACTTCTGCATTACTTTTTACCTCGATCTTAATGGCTTAGGATGCAAACACTGCAACATCTAGACAGCGGCCTCTGCTTTGTCATCTAGTTTTGGTGAGGGATCAAGTAAGATGCTGAGAAATCACATGCTTTTGATGCTGAGAAATCATACACTTTTGAATCAAAGCTGTTCTTATGGAAGACATCAGGTTTTCCTTAGGAGGAAAGGGAGATGCGTGCATCTGTTATGGGGAGGATGCAGTATTGGATTATAATGAATTTTGAAGCCTTTTATGACAACAGAACACTCACTTTTAACAAAAAGGGCTGAATTCAGCAGAGCCATACTGGTTCAGTCCAGCTGACAACTACTCTGCTATTTTTCTGTCTGAGTCTGCCATAATGCTTCCCTTTGGAAAGCAGAAGCATGTACTTTTGTCTTTTCAGTTTCACTCCTTAGTATAAGGGATAACAGCAGGGAAGCACTTGTATTCTTCCCTTCATTCTTCAGACCAGGATACATCACTGATTTAACGTAAACCTGCTGTAATGCAAGTAAACTCAATTAGGACAATTTTTAGTATTCTGGTCCCAACATTTTTTCTGTATGTGATTGCCTGAGTCTTCAGATTTGCATGTACAAAGCGACTTATTGGAAAACAGAAGGTCTTATGGGATAATGGTAAAACTAGAGCATTCTCAGATGTCACTGGTCTGCAGAGCACTCCTGTTGTTCCCAGTGCTCGTGCTTCTTTAGGGACAAGCTGGCAAAAGCTGCAGTGTGGTGAGGCTCAGTGTGCCTGGCCACCACTCCTGGGGGAGGCACCATCTCATAGCTCTGCATGCAGGGCACAGAATCTGCCCATTAACTAACAAACTTGTGCTACTTCAAGCTTTATTAAACCTCACTGTCCTTTGTGGATGGTGACATTTAATAGGGTGCAGAGCATGCACCAAGCAGCAGCTGGAGGAAAACCCAGCTGATTTTGATGAAAACAACTGGCTTCAGATGAGTTGGTAAATCAGTTTTAATCACTGCAGCTGAGATGTAATATGAACTGTTCACTGAGGCTTGAGTGATTTTAAACAATTAAGAAATTTGCTCAACACATTTATTAAAATAATCATTACTGTTTTTACCATAATGGTGTAATTCCACAGTACGTGCACAAGGACCCTTGCCAGCCTTCTGCTCCATCGCTGAAGCTCGGAATGTATGCTTTCTGTTCAGCTGTTAATAAAACTGACAATTAAAATAACGTGTTGAAATTGGGCAGGATAACAATAAATTAACACTAATGGCAGTTTAAAAGGATTTTATTTGTTTAAGCTGTACAGCTTAGCTTTTGTTGCTGTTTAACACCAGTGGTGAGCAGTCCGGCCAGGTGTAGCATTGAAAGAAGTGACAGAAAAGTATCTAATGCAAAGAGGTTTTTATCTTTTTTATGTGATTTATTTTTAGTGTGCAGATGAGTAATGCTGTGTAACAGACAGCTTACTCAAATCCTCAATTATAATGTTCTCAGACATGCAAAAAACATAGTCCAGACAAGAATACATATATATATCCTCTTGGGCTGCTGGAAGAAAGCCTATTTTCTATCAAAGGTTTATGCAGCAGAATGACAACAAAAATAAATATTTTACAAAATGTATAATATTCTCTGAAGGCACTCTCCCTAGATCTAAAGCTTTACCCCAGGGCTCCCTTCCAAGATTCTTCAAAGTTGACTTGTGTCTCTGCATTTGGTATAACAGCTCAGATCTCCCCCTCACAGGTCAATCGCATCTACTCTGTGCTTAGCTAACATCATTTCCTAATTGCAACAGTCTGCTTTTTGGCTTTCTTGTTTGATTTCTAATAACCCTCCTCTGTGAAAATACAACTTCCCTTGCTGCAGCAGACTGAGGGCACTGCAGGGCAGCTCCCTGTCTCCAGGGCTGGATGACTGCAAACACCCACAGCAACTTGTCTGTGCTTTTATCGTGTTCTTCATTCAGCATTTTTCTCTATTCCCACAATGACAAACGTCTTCCTTGGTGAAGTACAAGAACCCAAACCTATGCTGTTGTTTTATTGTCTGGTTTCAAATGTGAATATCAGAGGAGTAACAGAGCAGTGCTGCATTAGGGCCTGGGATCCTAGTAGCACTAGCAAGTGTTGGATGAGGCAGGAGAACGGGAGGTTTGAGACTCTGCAGAGCTGCCTGTGACATTTACCTTCCAGCTCTGTTTCAAAGCTGGTCTGCAGAAAGATGAAGGCTGGCCTAAACTACCCAAATTCCCCAACTTTCTGCAAATGGAGTATCTCAGCTATGTGCCCAAGGAGTATGCTGGGAGCTGCTTCAGAGCAGCAGAGCAGTGGCAGTTGGGGCAGCTACCTTATGCCCTCACAAGTGTGGGTCAAGAGTAAGAAATGCAGGGCCAGATCTAGATCCTGTCCCTGTCCCAGGATGCCCCAACCCTACAGCAGCACTTACCAGTGACCAGTGCCAGCAAAAGCTCCCAGGCACATGCTTAACTTCCAGCACGTGAGTAGCCCTATTGAATTAAGGATGTAATCAAGTGATTTGCTGGATCAACGGCTGTATCCTTAATCCTTTTCACATATTGCTAAGCTCATTAAACTCTCTTTGATACCAAGCTGTGCAAGTTCCTTAAGAGAGACAGAGAGTAAGTGTTATTTCCTTAGCTTAAATTTATCACCTCCAGCTTCTAGCAAGGGAACCTGGTGTTATGAGCCTGAGGTTGCCCTTGGGTTTGCTCTGCAACAATGGATGGGAAAATACCCTATGTGCTGTGTAACTGTTGATACCCTGCCCAGCACAGCAGCGTGAATATTCCAGCACAAATACCCACGTAACCAACCCAAATACTGAATAGTGCATCCCCGACCTCAGTGGAGATACTTCATTTCCTTTGTCTGACCTTTTTCCTGGCAGTCATAACGAAGTAAAGTAGGGAGGGAATACAGAACAATTGAGCGTTGCAAAGCTTGATGTTTTGTTCTGTCAAAAAAAACTGCTTAGGTGTATGTGTAGGCTCATGGCTCAGCTTGGTACTCTTGCAAAGCGATTCTCTGATGCTCTCTAAATTCTCTAAATCAGATGAGCTGGTATGTGATATTTGCAAAGCAAATCTTCCTGGATGCCAGAATCTATGCATGTGCTAGAAAGATTTTCTATTCGAGTTAAACTTATTACAGCAAAATATTTTTTTTCCTTAAAACAGTGTAGTTATGTGACATCACAGGTGATGACACTGTAATTTTTCAGATGTGAGATAACCGTGCTGCCCAAATCTTGCAAGGTGCAAATTTGCACGTGACAGGGCTCCAAGGAAGCTACAAAATATTTGTATTGCCCCTCAATGTGATCTGTTGGATACTGAAAAGTGTCAGCACTTTACTAAACTATAGATATAGTCCTTCTGAAAAAGCGTGAGTACTGTGCTTTTGTTTTTTCTTGTCCAGATTTTGTGTTTTCACTGAACATGCCAAGTCATTTTAAATCATAGAGCCATACAATGGTTTGGGTTGGAAGGGACCTTTAAGATCATCTAGTTCCAACCCCCATGCTATAGGTAGGAACACCTTTCTCTTCAGAGTTGCTCTCAAGCCATTCTCTGCCCAACCTGTATCTCTGCTTGGGATTGCCCTACCCAGGTGCAGGACCTTGCACTTGGCCTTGTTAAATTTCATGAGGTTGGCATGGGCCCACCTCTCAAGCCTGTCTAGGTCTGGATAGCATTCCATCCCTCTATCACAGAGATTAAAAAAAAAATCACAAAGTTGCTCTAAATCTCAGATCACTCTGTCCATCATGTTGACAAAACAGTAATACTGGCTTCCAGATTGGAATTTGCAGAATTTGGCTTATTGGGACAGCTGGTAACAGAAAAGAACAGAAACCTGGACTTAAGAAAAGTGGCCTTGCCTTGAGCAGATGGCTTGCTTGGGACATGGCTGGCACGTTAATGTGCCAGAGAAGCATAGGAGAAAGGAAGCACTTCCAATCACAGTATTTATATCAAATCACAGCTGATTTTTTTTTTATAACACTTTTGCACACTGTCAGCTTTATGTACTCATGAGCTGCAGGTCTTCAAAGAGAAATGGAGTAATATTTCTGATTCGCCACAGGAAAAACCTGACATGAAGGCAGGAATCACACAGTATGACTGCATAGCTTTTCTTTTTTTTTCCAATTGTCTTCATTTTTTTGGCCATATTTTTCAGAAAATTGCTTCAGAATGAGTTTTTTATATTATCATGGCAGAATTATGCAGAATAAAACTGCTGATCTTATCTTTGCCTATGGGGCAAAGTGCACTGATGAATAAGTCAGGAATATTGTTTAATATTACATTAAAAAGACATAAAGTTATTAATAATAATTTATACCAGATTAAATGTAGTAAAAAATGTTAAAAAAAAAAAAAAAGACAGCTTGTTTTAAAGGATTTGAGACTATTTCAGTACAGCACCATTTTTCTGAACTGCAGTGTGTGTTGCAGAATGAGTTTACTTGCAGTGGCTCAGAAGCAGCTTGCTGCCTAGTTCCCATTGTATGCTCTGAGTAAAACACAACCCAGTTGATTAACAGGAGAGGCCAATCGTATGCTGAAACCAGTTTCTAGTCTTAACATCACCAGTATAAAAACTGTGTTAAGAAGCTCATGGCATTTCTTAAGGTTTACAGTACTTAATGTTTCTGCAAATACCATCTAAAAATATATCTATCTACAGCAGATTAAAATTTATGGGGCAAGCCTTGAGACTGATGCAAAACTGTACAACTCTCAGAGGATTTCAAGCAACACAGGCCTGTAACAAATGATGGCAAGTGCATTGGCACAGGTCCCCAGGAGCAGGGACTTAACTCTTGCTTTCTTCACAGATCTGTGCACTGTGACAACCTTTGGGGAACATCTCTCAGTCAGAGTCAGCCTTCAGTCCCTGGGGGCAGACCCTTTAGCAGGCTTTGTTGTGATAGGACCAGGAAAAATGGTTTCAAACTAACAGAGGAGAGATTTAGCTTGGATATAAGGTAAAAGATCTTTATGATGAGGGCGGTGAGGCACTGGAATAGGTTGCCCAGAGACGTGGTTGACACCCCGTCCTTGAAGGCACTCCAGGTGCCTTCACCTGATGCACCTGATGGAGCTGTAGACAGCCCTGTTCATTGCAGGGGAGTTGAACCAGATGGCCTTTAGGGGTTCCTTCCAACTCAAACAGTTCTATGATTCTATGAAACACTAGCTGAAATCTCATGCCACCCTGCCAGTGGATTCCCCACCACTGGTCAAAAGATACGGCCTGCCCTGTGCTGTGCTGCTGCCAGAGGTATGAGGAGGCCCTGTCTGGGACCACCTCCCATGGGAGAGCTCACAGGCCCTGTGATAGTGTGCCTTGGCTGCTCTCCATCAGAATTGTGCTTCTGAGCACCACTCATCTGCTTGCAGCTTGCCCTGGTGGGCTTGCGTACACAGGAATATTTTTCATTGATTGTATGTCTCAGATATTTCATTACTTTGTACACTACTTTATACACAGTATTAAAAGTTTTATGAGATTACAAGAAATATTATACGACTGCCTGGTAGTGTTACCCAATCACTTAGAACAGTTTCAGTCCTGAAAAATGGAAATGTGTGTTTCTGTATAAATTATGGTCATTAAAATCAGCTAACATTTATCTTCAGCCTGAGAAGACATGATGATGTACTGTCCCTGGGGTAGCTGTCTCATATTCCTGATTATAAAGATAAATGCTTAAGAATACCCAGCTACTTTGCAATAAAAAAAACATATTTGCACACCAAATAAATAGTAATAGTATTGAAACAACTCTTAATACAAACAGCAACCCCACAGAGTGGTTTTGTGATAAGCCCAAAGCTTAAGATAAGTCCAAAAAAATTGGAGCTATAAAACCAAAACTTTTGTCTCCAGAAATGGAAGATGGATTCTTTCCTGTATAGTGCTTCAATCCTTGTTATTTTCTGAAGTCTGAGGTTTTAAACATATATATTTTTTGTGAGCTATTTCAAGAGAGTTATGTTATTACTGATAGGTTTTCAGAATAATAGTGATGCTGTGTTGGTACGAATGTCATATGAATATATCATATTATATCACGTGTTATTTTGTTGCTTCATTCTGAAATATTTTCCATGAAAAACACTGAATTTGCCTTTCCCCTGGAGATAAAGTGGTATATTTCTGTTACTGACATATTTCTCTGCTGATCATCTCTTTGCATTGAGTTTAAAGAACAGGCTTCAATTTTAAAAAGTCCAAATTGTTCATCTGATTATTATCATTTATCAGAAGTTCAGTCTAGACACAAATACAGTAACTTTCATTTAGCCTGATATTGCAAGCTAAACTATCTGCAAAAGTTGAACTGGAAAACGATACAGGAGTTGAATTATAGTTTTATTTTCAAACAGAGTACATGGTATAATATTTTTCACGCTAGCCACAAAATAAATATTTGAGTCAAATATACAGTAAGTATTCAGTTCACTTTGATATATAGCCGAAGTAAACAAAATTCACACCAAAATAATGATGGCACCAAAACGATGATGAAATGTTATTTTTCTGTTTGGATCCAACATATATAATTCTGGGCTTAGAACATGAATTTGTATTTATACGTACCCTAATTTATTTGTGCTAGTTGCATATCCTCACTGCTGTTTGTCTTCCCCGTAGATAATCTCCGAAAACAGCATTGGGCTGCTACCTACTCATTTGGAATGAATACAGATTTGATTTTAATCTAGATCTTTCATCACTGGGACTTTTGCACACATGGAATAACACTGGGTCCAAAATGAAAATGGACCCCACAAGCTGACTGTTTTTTACTCAAACGTTTACAAATGCTTTGAACACTGAAGAAGTAACCTTTTCATCTTTTTTTCATTTAGGAGTATATGGACTCAAACAAATACATAGAGCATCTAGTTACTCAGCTAGAGGAACAACGCTGGAATTTATGGAGGCAAGTACTATATACAAACATATTTATTGATGTAGTTCCGTTGGAAGAAATACTCCACTCCATAGTCCTTGATTTCAAACAAATAGTTGGATATTGAATTTCTGCACTATTAATGTCTCTTCAGCAAATCTTACCTAAATGGAACAACTCAGAAAGGCATCACACAGCAGTTCAACTTTGCTAATCAGAGCAGATAAATACATACACAGTTTTCCCCATGTTCTGTTTTTGGAACACTGGATGCTAACTGTACTTCAGTTTCCTTTAATTGGTCTGACTTTATCAAATGGTGGGATATTCTTGAGTGTAAGCATTTTCTCCAGATAGCACATACAATGTAGCCAACAAAAAAATCACAGTAGAACAGTTTGAGAATTTGAGAGTTTTGAAAATCAAATATACAAAGTTTTATAATTTTGCAGTACTCTTGATAGTCCAGAATTTTCTGTTTCTTTTATGTTCATGTTGCTTAGTGGAGGTTGTCCAGATTTAGCTGTGATTTCACAAAGAAGCAATTTCCATACGCTGATGTAAAACTAGTGGGCGTTTCTATTCTGTCCTACAGCAAATGTGGTAGCAGCACCAGCTGAAGTTTGTGTGAAAATTTGTGTTCCTCTGGTAGGATGATTATAAAACCTCACAAAACTGTGCATGCATCCAGTCTAACAAATGTTATTTACTCTCATGGGTAGATCATCAGCTCTCTTGCAAAAAGGTGCTTACCTCATTGCAGGCACAACAGCAATTTTATTAAGCACTTTACTACGGTAGTTTTGGTGCTGCTGATGCCTTGTTAGGTAGGACAAACAGTCGTGCGCCTTTTAAAATGTATCAAGTGCCATTCCAGCAGTTGGCACAGGTATTTTAGATTCTCTAAGTACACTGTTCTCTAACTGTTTCTCAGGGCTATTCTAATGTAAGATGGTAAAGAGAGCTGAGAAATTACCTGAACTTCAGAAGTCTCTTTCCCTTAATGAACTGGTTATTGCTTTATCATTTTTAAATTCAATCTTCCAGAATTTTAATTTGTATAGAGTTGTTTTTATTCTCACAGCTGATATAAAAAGATCTATGACAGCACTTTGCAGTATGTTCTTGTACTTTATATTTACTTAAGAACTCAATATCTCATGATAAAATGCTCAGTATCTCATATCTTTATAGTTTGTGCTAGATTTGTGTCTGGAATGATGTTTAATACAGAGCACGTGGAACAATAGCAGAGATGAAACAAATTCAGCATTCTCGATCCATACATTTTTTAATTGGCATATTTAATTTGGCTTTTTTTTTCTAAAGACATAGAAATGATGACAATTTCTATTAATATATAGTCAAATATAAATTAATCTTCATAGATTAATTTAATCTTTATAGATTAAAACCCAATTCAAGTTAGTTATGATCAAGGGAAGAAATAATGATCTGTCTGATTTTTCAGTTGAATGCCTCTCATGTACAGAAAAAGTAGGCTTCCAAATGACAGTGCTACTTAGTATGCATCTCACAAACTTCCTGTCCTGTAGGATGTAAAGTAGTATTACAGCATTTGCAGCATTTGCAATATGAGTTTAGTCTTTTTCAAAGTAAATATTTGGAAGTTTGTGTAATTCATGCTTTCTTTTTTTTTTTTTTCTTTTTAGTATTAAAAATAACTGGTACTAAAATATAACTGTGTTTAAAATCTAGGTATCTGGGAAATTCTGTTTGTGAGAATGAAGGTAATAACATTATATGTGAAACACATTGTAGTGGTTAAATAGAAATTAAAAATAAGAAGTTGAAAGATGAAAATGTCTTTGAAAAATAGCAGAGAACAAATTTATTTATTATGAACGGACATTCAGTTGTGGTCTGAAAATAAGGGGTTCTTGGAAAAATCATGAGTGTAATTTATTTGTAATATTTATATTTAATATTATTTTATGGGATGTTGGCAGAAAAAGTCAAGACTTACAGTGAGCCCTGTGAACCCTTCTGGTTTTTGCCAGTTGTCTTTGAACACTGTATTTCTCTCTTTTAAATCTATAATATGTTTCGTGGCGAGGATTATGCTAATAGCTCCCACTACGCAGGGGCAGGAAGGGGCTGTCTATAGCCAGGCAGATGTCCCAATAAATCAGCATAGACCTCTTCTCAGACTTCATTATGCTTCTGATTTGTGACTACCACAGTTTTAACCTGGTGGGTCACTGGGCACTGAACCTCACACTGACCGATAACCCCTGCTTTACTCTAGGCGGGCTAATAAAAAGAGCAGACACAAATCCTGAACGCTGAGCTCCTTCAGTGTTCCTTACAGCCTGGGCAGATTTAAAGCACCCAGGCTGAGACGGGGCAGGCTAAAGCCGATGTCATGGTGTGCATATCAATTTTACATTTCCTTTACATTTCCAATTGTACAATGGGACCCTAAAAGATTTGGGGGCAAAGACTTCTTTTCATTTCAGAGGACTACTGTTTATACATGGTAAAAGCATCTGCTGTTGAGCTTTTATTGCTGAAGTTGCAGCCCCCAGTGGGTTAGGTCACGTTTTATTGCTATCTGCTAAAAGAGACCTCTGGCCCAGCCTCACAGATCCTGTCCTTATAGACCTTCACTAGGCCACTAGTGGAGGTTCTTCACTATTATGTGGATATGAAGGTTTTCTTAACAGCTTTTCTTATGCTGAGGATCCTACAGTAATTATTTGCAAATGAAGAATAATGAAAGAGGCAGCATACTTAACTGGTCAGTGGTTCCCCCATTTCGCTAGCTTGTTTGAACAAAATAAACTCATTTGATGTGAGACAAATTCCACTTCCGTCCATGTAAATCACCAACATTTATCGTTGGAGTTACATTAATAATGTACATCTCTGTATCAGCTTGAACCACAGCACTGTGTTACTTTAGATTTCTCTGCCTTGTCTTGTCCGGAAATAACTTCAAATAGGACAGAAAAGGGTCAGTGGTGGGTAATTCCCCTGCAGTGGTATTTCTCATATACTCATCTAGTGCTCTTTCTAATTCAGCTGACCTGCATTACTCTGTATAATTCTTAATAGCAGAATCAGATGAAGAAACAATGTGAGAGGCAGAAATTTGCTCCTGCAGCCTTTGTAATTGACCTTGACAGTAGATCATAATTTTTAATTCTTGACACTTGAGCCAATGGCAGCAATTATTGGTTCTATTAGCAGAAGAAAGGATTTAAGCACAAGATGCTTGTCACAATATGCAAGGATCAGGTCCTGCTCTTAACTTTCAAGGGAATTTTGCCACTATGCTGCTGGAACCAGTTCCAAACCTTTAGTCTATGTTGATGAAAGCATTAGGATATACTGCATTTCAGACATGACAATCATAAAATAAATGAAGGATCAACAGCACTTTATTACCATAAAGAAAAACACAGAGGGGAAGAGCCACAAAATATCACCAACTTCATGTTTTCAAAACAGTTTTCTAAATAGATTTGCTCTGCTTTCATCTCCAGCATTAGCATGCTTCTATACTCCTGGGTTTAATGCCTGTATACTAAAGAGGTGCCAAGTATTAAACAGGTTGCTTTTGCTGTAATCACAAACTTCCATTGGGAGACCATAATTGCTAACAAGCAACATAGCTCTGTGAGAATTCTTCATGGTGAGCACAGATTAAAATAACAACTGTGATTAGGTTTAAACTGCTTGACTAGAAAAAGACTAATCTTAGGGGAATAAGTTGCATGGCAAAGAAATGAAAAACCCTGTGTATAATATTCCAGTAATGAAGGCTATGAAAAAACCAAATGCTACCCCAGCTAAATAAGGTTGTACTCTGCTCAAATATCTTTTCCTTGTCAGGAACTTAGCAACTTGGCCAGGGTGGAAATAAGGTCAAGCAACAGATCTTGGGGCTGCAACCCTATTTCAACCTGTACTGGAAGCTTCTGAGCAACAGAAGTTGCCTCTGGTCTGTATGTCACCTGAATTAAAGACTGCATGCAGATCTTGCCAAATTGCTGCTGTAGCCCATGAGCAGCAGAGATTGGGTTGGTTTGTAAGAGGAAGTTTCCTTCCCCTTTGCCACTTGGTTTTCAGTCCCCCGTCCTGCCACGCCATCTTACCAGTATTGGTAAAGTAAGGAAAAAGGTGTTTTGTGCTATTAGCCATTAGCAACTGCCTTCCCTCTTTGTTGGTGTTTTTGGTTATTTTTGTTGGGTTTTGATTTTGTTACATCCCTAGAAAACAGGTGAATTTAGTATGATAATAGATTTGTAAAATCCCCCCAAACACTGATGTCCTTCTTTCAGGAAATCCATAGTGGTAGGAGGTGAGGCTGGCAGGGACAGAGCAGAATTCAGTCACTACAGCAGCTTAGATGTTTCCAACTATAATTACATTATCACATATTTGTTCTCAAGAAGTTGGGCTTCTGAGACATGTAAAAAAAATCACAATATATGGATAGCAAGAACATAATGCTATTGAGTTGTCTAATAGATGTTGGCAGTACTGCTTCAGATATGGACTGCTACCAAGATGAACATTTGAATATGCATATTAGGAGACAGCCAATTAATAACACATCCAATTTTTGGCCAAAGGTGGCTTTCTTTAGATGAGTGTAAACTTGGATGGTTCAGTGAGCAGTGCATGTGAGCTACCAGGCCACAAAAAGCACTGCCATTGTACTAGCTATAAATGAAAGACTCACTTCTTTTGAATCCCTGTACAAGGTCTGTGTCAGCCCACGGTGCTCACCAATACTTTTCCATGATGGAACTAGATGAGGGTACTGTGAATAACTAATAGGTAGAAAAGCAGGCATTATACTTTTGGCCTTATACATAATATTTTTTGCAGAATCCCACTAATCAGGCTTCTTTTTTTTTTTTTTTTTTTTTTTTTTTTTGGTGGTGGTGGTGGTGGTATTTGATAAACTGTGGTATATGAGAAATAGGACTTGGGATGATTTGAGCATTATACATTTGTGAAAAGTATTAATTCTGGAGACTGCATCTCAGCCTGTTCTTAATCTGAGAAAACTGCCATTAGCAGTGCACCTCAGTTCTGTATGAGTCAGGGGTGAAGTGTCAAGCCTCCGTTACCGAAGTCATTACAGAAAGGATTTAGAAGCATTTGAATACAAAATCATCTTGATAGAAGCAAGTATCTGGCTATCTATGCTAAACTGCCCAAATTATAGAATTGCAGACAAAAGATGGAATAATGTTCTCCAAAAAGTATCTCAGCATGCTCATGTTTATGAAATGAAATAAATTAACCAAAGTTAAATTAAAAATGTTAATAACATTCTGTAATTAATTAGGGACTGGGATATTTTTGCACAGATGTACGCTTGTCTTAATAGCACAACTGCCTGAACCATGAATTGATTTGTTTCTCTTAAATTAAAAAATAGAAAGCCTGGAGCAAAATATATTCGTTAGATACATTTGGTAGAATAAGGATCACAAATGTTCCCTACTAAGTTGAAAGGAAAGAAAAACTCCAGCAGGGAAGTATGAAGAAGGCCTACTTGACATATGGATATTTGTTAAAAGCAAAATGCATGAACAGCCCAGAGTAAATTAGGTCCTCATTGATATGCTGGGAAATGAAACATATAATCCTGGCACGGCTCTCTGTTTGTTTTACTTTTCTGTAAAAATGAACTCTTTTGTGTATGCAGACACACCTGTTACTTCGGTGGCTATGTGGGGTTAGAAACAAGAACCACTTTGGGCTGATCTTCCCCACCGGCAGGTTTGCTCCTGTGCCCCAGCCTGGTGCAGGTGGTAGCACCGCGCACATCGCTAGGGACGGCCACGTGCTGGTGCCAAACTGCAGCCCAGCTCTCAGTTATGAATCCAAATAACAGATCAAAACACCAGCCTGCTGGAAACAAATAGCAATTAGCTACTGTTGTTACTCAGAGTTTATCCAGTTAGAGTTTAAAAATCACACATCTCCAAATGTAAGCGTCTCCATAGGCTGTTTTTATTATTTCATACTGAATACAGTCTTCTGATCCAACTAGTGGCTAGACAAAGCCACGCTTACCCATGTTGAATCTTATTTGACTCGTCAGATATTTCCAATGGCTTCACTGAAATTATTAACAGAGCAAGGAGTAATGTGTATATGTGACAGTGACGTTGCCCTGAAGTGTTCCCTGTGACCCAGCAGCAGCAGCACCCGCACACTGCAACTTGGTTTCCTCTTTTGTAGAGGAAAATCCTTGGATTTACATCAAGGTAACAAAGTAGGAATTTGCGCTGCTATAAAACCAGAATTTTTAGAGGTATTTTAGAAATGAGTTCTGCACGGATGCAGGCTGTGATATGGGAACCTTGGCAAGAGGATCTTGCTGGGTGTCTGCGATGGGTGTACACAGGCACAGAAAAAATGGACAATTTATGAATCCATTACTTTTAAAGGAATGCAACGTCACTGACCTCTTTCACTAATAAAACAGCCAGAAAAGGACAGTGCTGATGGCAGCATTAGAAGAGGCCACTGGGAAAATGCACATGCAGTCATGCAAGCCAGGTTAGCAGCTTTTCTTGCAAATTAGTCCCACTTGTGCAAAAGGAAAGTTAAATAATCACATTTAGCATTTCTACTTCATTCGGTAATGCTCAACCGTTCTTATTTCTTGTAAATTACATTAAAGTAAGACTTTACAGCCCCATGTGAGAACAAGGCCTTATTGTTCCAGTCCCTACACAAAGTGAGATGTGGTTTTCATCTCCTCAGACCAAAGGATGAAACCAAGAATAACACAGCTTCCTTTTTACGGAGAAAAGTAAAGTTGTGATTATACAAAGTAACGAAGCTTATAGGAGAGATCTGTGTCTAAACTGGGAGCTGAGCAGAGTTGCTGCGTCCCAGTTTGGTATTAATAAGACTGCATTCCTCATGTCACAGCACCACGTGTAGTCAGCCTGCTCACTGCTATCTGGGGAATGAAGTTCCTACAGCACTGCCTAAATCTTTAACAGGTTTTGCTGCTTAATACAGGCTCTGTGACAGCCCTGTCCTGTGCTCTGCAGCAGGAGAGCATTTTCCTGTAGCTGTGGTTCACAGCACGGTTAGGTGTGGAAGAAGAGCACTGCTCTTGTCCTTGGCCCCGTTCCACAGTATGAAAGTCCATTGCAAAGGATCTTTGTCAGCAGATAGCATTTGCAAGGGGAGAAGGAGGGCTCTGCCCGGTTCCCTTGAGACTGTTCATTGTAACATATATTGATGCTTCTGTGCTGGCACTAAGGATCTTTATTACAGACAAAACAATGGATGTGGATGTGTGTCTCATCCAGCGAGGCCTTTTAAAGGATTAAAACTGCTTTAGTTGAGAGCAGGGCACCTGTGCAGCAGAAACAATCCTGTGACCTGTCTCTTCCCATTATTTAACAGGTGAAGTGTGCCCTGACCTCTCACTGCTCTCTTCCTGCTGTCCCCCCAGGCGCTGTGGGTGCTGCATGGCTCCATATGCTCTGGGAGCATTTTTGTAGAAATTCAGTTCTGTAGCTGCACACTCACCTGATCTCTTGGTTAGCTCTGGTGTTGACTGTAAGCAGGCAGGAAGAGCCTGGCGAGGTACCTTGCTACTTTCTGAAAGTCATCTTAAATTCTGCAGGGTTTGGCTGCTCTCCTGTTTGCAGACATTGCAAAGACACAGAGTATGCTTGCTTTCTTACGTTAGCCAACTATTTTTTTCATTGCTTTATTCGTTAGTAACAGGGCACTGCTATGTCAGTAGTAACCCATACTCTGGGATAGGGCCCATTTGCACATTATTTTTTTTCTAATCAGGAATTAATTCAAACATATTCTGCTGTAGGGAAAATATCATGCATTTACAGCATAAGCCTGTATAAACATTATTGTAATGGGTTCCGCTAGGGACAAGGTTTCACATATAAGGCAGTATTCATTAGATATTAAAGACCTGAGCATATTTTTTTCCTACTTAAATCAGCATGGCTCAGAATTTGCAAACTCTTGCTTATGTAGCTATTCCTCTGAGATTTTGGAAAAAGAATAACAGCTTGCAAAATACAGTCCTCTTGGTTTTATTACCACCTGATTAGCTAGGCAGAGTCTAGAAAGTGTAACTTAAATAAGCACACACACACAAAAAAATTAGAAAACCAGATTAATCTCCAGCAAAGCTTGGCAGTAAGAAGACACCAGCTTTGGCAGGATACTTAGTTTACTGCAATTTATGTAGCACCTTTGAAAACAGTGGAGAAATAACCTGACCTGCCTTCCTGAGTTGCCAGGACAGGCACGTGCCTGTGCTGCCCAGTCCTGGAAGGAGCTTGCCTCTAATTTGAGGCTACTCCAAACTTCTCCCTTCAGGTGCATTCCTGATAATGCCATAATAAAACAAGTACCATTTTCTGTTCATTTCAGTAGAAGCAGATTCTTAGTCCTCTACCAGGCAATCTGAGAGCCTCTTAAGCCCTGTGGAGCAGCACACATGTAAGGTGTGGTTCCTGTTAGGCTTCCTACATTTTTATCATCTTCCATTCTTCCTGGCTGGGGAAGAGAGATCAAATGCAAAGGAAGAACCCATCTTCCTGCAAGGCCCTGAGAGACAGTGATCCAGAAACACTGATGAAAGCTGTAAGCACTCTGAATCTGTCTTCTCTTGTTGTCTAATAACACTACTACAAATGCAGAAGTGGCCAAGCACTGCTCTGCAGCCAATGCTAAGCATATCAGGAGTTCTTTCCACCTTTCTTCTGCAGCATGGAAATGTGCAAATGGCAGCACTTGAGCCTTTCTTCTGACATTCAAGACATACACAGAATTCCCATGTAGGATCTGAATTCTGAATTTCCACTGACATCAATAGAAAACTAAGACTGTATCTGGCAAAGGCTGAAGGGAAAACTGTCTGTAAGTGCTGCCAATTGTGTCATTTCTCAAATACGAGCATTGTAGTTGTAGTATCACTCCAAAGCAGCGGTGAGCAAAGTCATGAATGTTGTTTGAAGAACAGTGCATTGTCTAAAGACATCTACACTAGATGAAGTTACACAGGCCTAGGGACAAGCAGTAATGATTTGGAACATGTGCTTACTGCTGTGTATGAAACTCAGATATTATTAATGAGACACAGAAGAACAGTGTCTTGACTATGAGAAACATTAGCTCAATAAGCATAAAAAAAAACTTTAAAATGTTAATTACAGCTTCAAATAATAGAAAAATACTGGTTCTTTTTAATTGGGAGGCCAATTCCATTGCTCTTGATTTCAGTAGATGTAAACTCACTCCTGAAAATAATGAAAGAACTGGAAATTTTTTTTTTTCATTCCAGGAGTCCTGGCTAATCTAGCATACCTGAAAGTTCATTCTAATGACCTAAAACATGTGGATCTCACTAGGAATTTAAGCTGGTCCTTAAATAAAAGCTTTCTATTCAATAATTTACATCTGACAGAAAGATGTGTTGACTGGACTAGAGCAGCACTGTAAGATTTGCTGTATCAGACAGGGAAGGACCGAGAGTGATCCTCCCACGTGGCGAATAGTGGCTGCAGTTTGGGTTCTCCAGAGTGCATTGGAAAGGGTGCACTGGAGCTGGGAGAGATCAGTGCAGGGCAGAGAAGGGTACCCAGAAGCATGGGATGACAGAGCTCTCATTCATGGAACAACGAGGGCTCTCCAGCCTGAAAATGGAGTACCTTAGGCAGGGGAAAAGCAGTTCTGAAAACAGGAGCTGTGTGGCAGAGCAGCATCTGCTGGTTCCTTCAATGCAAGAAATACAAAGTATCAGATACAACTAACAGGTGGGGTGTCAAACAAAAAAGATTTTTCACGCAATATGTAATCAAGCTTGAGAGCATCTGCAATGGGATAGTGCATATTATAAGGGTGTACAAGGGTTCAGCTGGAGGCTGGACAAAGTCATGGCAGATTACTGCTGAGAAGTACTGCATGCAGAGGGCTGGGAAGTCCTGAGCTCCCCAGTGGTCTCACCACGGAAAAGCAGTTTATCCTTCCCTGGACACCCAGGTTTTGTGCTCATCAGAGAAATGATGTGAGCTGCACGGCCCCTTCGGCCAGATCCAGTGCTGCCTCTGCCATGTCTCCTATGTCTCAGAACTCACAGCCCCTGCAGCTCCCATTGCTGATTACAGAGGAATCAGAGCAGGCGATTTGGATTGATTGTGCAAGCAATACGTATTACAGTGTGACTGAATTTTATTGGAATGTTGTTATTCCTACTTAAACAGAACATCAGCATATTTTAAACTCAGTAATTAAAATCAACTCTTGGGAGAGCTGTTGAAGGTGTTTCCCTGCACAACAAAGCAATTAAACACATCAAGAGGCATTACTTCAGTGCTGTGTGACTGCTACAGGATCCTGGCTTAAGCCATGACAACCTCATTCTAATGGAGAGTCAGAATCCATTTGGAGAACCCAAATCAAGGGGAGTTAGGGACCTTTCGTCTACCATTCTGCCTGGCTCACTTCTCACATTGCTTGCCAGCTTTCTTTCAGAGAGTGTTGTAGTATTTCAGAACTGAAGTCATAGCTAAATCATTCCTCCAGTACTTTTCTCACCTCTCATTAGCATGTACAGCTCTGGCCTCCAGTCAGTGTCACGAGGAGCATGAACTCTGCATCCTATGTGTCCTACACTCTCATTTCCATCCCATCAGGTTTCTCCCTTCTTGTTTGTAAGACCCTGACCTTCTCCAGTTAAACCAGAAGATCCTACTCATGCTCTCTCTGTCTCTACGCTTGGATTCTCTTAAGTGCAAAATGTCTACAAATTCCCCATCGCATCCAAAAATAGAACTGGAGAATCATAGAGTATCCCAACTTTGAATTCATCCCTAAGGATCATTGAGTCCAACTCCTGAAATAGCACTGATGCGATCGATCTGTCTGCTGGACCACGATGGCCACACAACTCTTTGACCTCAGACCGACGAGGCGGGCTCTCCAGGAGCATTCTTCCCCAGCACAGCAGGATTTACGAGGCAAGCCAGCCGGCCAGACCCAACGGTGCGCGGCCCCGCGCTGCCCTCTCCGCAGGCCGTGCCTCCTTCCCACGCTTCCGACGGCCCCGAGGCGGCACCGCCGCTCGGGGAGCGCCGCGGGCCGGGCTGCGCGGCGCTGCCCCCGGGGGATTTCGGCGGCGGTAGAGCCTCGCGCGGGGCGGCCCCGGCCCGGGACGAGCCGCCGGCCCCGGCCCCGCCGCCGCAGACAATGGCCGCCCTCGCCCGACCCCCCCCCCGCAACCCCCTCCCCGCCGCGGCGAGCCCCTGCTGCCGCCGCACGGTTGCCGGAGCCATTCAGTCGCGGCCGATCGCGACCGCGGCAGATGGGCAGGATCTGACGGCCCGGTGCTCCGCGGCTGCCCGGGGCCGGGGCGGGCGGCTCGGGCGGAGCCCCCCCTCGCCCCCCGCGCGAAGTGCCGCCCCCGCATGCCGAGCGTCCCGCGGCCGCGGAGGGAGCGGGGCGCTCCGCAGCGCGACAAAGCGGAGGAGGCGCGCGGCGGCCGGCGGCGGGGGGCAGCCCGGGGGGGCGCGGCCCCGCTCCGCTCGTCGAGGCGGCGGCCGGCGCTGCGCTCCCCGGGCCCGGCGCGGGCCGCCCCCGGCCGCCGCAGCATGCCCCGCCGGGCAGCAGGTAAGGCGCCCGCCTCGCCCCGCCTCGCCTCCTTCACCTGCCCGCCGCGCCGCCGCCTCCCTTCCCCCGGCAGCCCCTCGCCTTCCCCGGGACCGGCGCGGACGGGCGCGGCCTGCGGGCGTAGGCGGCCCCGGCCCCGGCACCTGCTCCCTCCCCGCTCCCCGCCCCGCAGCCCTCGCCCCGCCGGGCCCGGCGCCTGCTGCTCGCCGCGCTGGAGGCCCGGGACTCCCTCGTTCCCTGCCTCCTTCCCTGCCTCCCTGCCGCCTCCGCCCCGCTGCGCGTCAGCCCGCGGCGCAACGCGCTGCCTTCCCCTTGGGCTGCTGCGCTCGCGGTCGAACCCTGTTGCGTCCTGAGGCGGCAGCATCCTAACAAGCCTTGCTATTATCGTTTTCACATGATAATAGTAAATTATTATTTAATGTAGACTTGTTTGTGTAAAAAGGTCTTCTCTGCGTTGCCTGAACCGTGGGCAAGTGGCCGGTGCTGACGGGAGAAGTTGAGCGGAACGGAGCTCGGTGCAGAGCACACAAAGCAATGGGATGTGGGTTGTGGGATGTGCTGTGGGCCTGGGAGGCGTTGGGCTGTTGGCTCAGCTGCTGGTCAGGCTGTTGGTCCGGCAGTTGGCTCAGCTGCTGGCTCAGTTGGCTCTTAGTAGGGTGCTGGAGTCGCTGTCCATCGTCTGAGGTGGGCTTAGCCCAGTGGCACTCTAACTAAGCTAGAATAAGCATGTGGTTTCTTCATAAGAAAAAAGTCAGAGCCTCATAAATAGCACAGCATTGTTAGCTCTGTGTATTTAAGGTTCTTTTTCTCCGCAAAGTTAAACTATTTTAGATTTGGAATCATAAATGCCTACTGCAAATTTCTGCTTGTCTTAAAAGTGGCTGTTTTGGCTAAAACCCTTGTTTATCATCAGGAAAGTTTTTAGCAAGTGAAGTACCATTAAATAGACAAGTGATTTACATCGGGAGGTCAGCTGTGTACATTACAGGGTTGCAGATAAGCTGTGTAAGTAAACAGAAGCGTGGGGCTCAGTTATTGTGCATGGCCATGGAGATATCATGGGGCTGTTTCGCTAGTTAATAGCACAAGGCTGCGTGGGAACTGTTTGATCTGTAGGACTTTTGCTTGGCAGCGGTTTACTTAAGGTTATTACACTCTGTTTGGAGACTTGTGTTTGCCAGCCATTATTGCATTCTTAGCTCCAGGCTTCCCAGAGTTACAGGTTAGTAGGTCAATAAAAAATTGCACTGAAATGCTGGAATTGACAGGCTGGGTTTTTAAATGTGGTTGGGGAATAACTGTGCAACAATCAGAACTCTGAGGAATTGGTTTTTTTCCTATGTTTTTTGATGCCGGTTAATGGTGAACCAAAAATAGTACTTTTGCCCTTGAACACTGGGAACGTTTCTCCATTCCTTGTTAACAGAGAAAACAAATTGTATAAGCCAAGTGCAGAGTGCCCTGTCAGGATGAAGTGACCAGCTCCCTACCCAGCCTTGCTGCCGTCTGCCAGCGATTGGGGCAGTGGTGCCACTGGCAGTAGGTAGGCTTGCCAGTACAGGAGTATAAATGTCATCAGGTCCCTGCTGCTGCAGATTTACGTGTTCTTTTAAATGTGAAAATGACTGTGCCATGCAGGGAAATGGTATGAAAAAAGTATGTCGTTAGATTGCAATTGCTTTAAAAGCACCTTAATAAAATCTAAAGTCTTCCAAGATGAAGCACTTCCAGAACTTGGTTGCAGGATGCGTTCCAGGAGCCTGGCTCTGGTGTCTTACTGCCCGACTGCAGACCTGCAGCACGTGCCATGTCCCTGCTCTGCCAAACACTGGAAGCCCGTGGTGTGCACAGAGCAGCTCCATCCGTGCCATCCCATGCAATTTACGTGCTCAAAGTGAAGCATATGGCTGCCCTGCGCCTGGCTCAGTGTGCGCTGACAATTATGGGTGGATCAGATGTTCAGAGCAGAGGAAAATGAGAAAGATCACAACTTGTGGATGGTTTCAGCAGCTCACGTTCTGCTTGCTGATAGGAACTTTATGTCCTTCAGCTCAGGACTACCTTCACTTGTACTTTATGTACATTCAGTCTGCTCTCTTCTTGTTTTTTAGAGTGCTTCCTCAGAAAATCATTCCTGCCTCCGTTTTTCTCATCTGTCTTTGCTGTTAATTGATGTAGCTTTTACTTACTGACATTACATTTACTTACTGACAAGCATTTGTGTTTAAGTAGCTATTTGGTGACTCTTTCTTTCTGAAGCAAAGATCCCCCCTTTCTATAGTAGCTGTGTTGTGGTTACTTCTCCACTCCTTTGCCAAGTTGGGTTCGTTACAGCTCTGGCTGAGTGTTGCAGCTGTGCCACCATTGACTCTAACAGATAATCCCCTGCTCAGTGCCAGAGATGCTCAGCAGCAGAAGCCAGGTGTTGTGTATAAATCCACTTATCACACTGATTAGTTTTCCTTTTAAGACCCTGATTTTGGAACCAGTTAGCCACCTGCTTAACCTCAGGGTTGTAATATTGAAGTACAGGGGTGATTCTGGGTGTGAAGCCGAATGTATGTAGGTGTTTGCAGGATTAGGGCTCGCAAAGATGCACTGCACTAAAAGGTGGAAGATCTTAAAGAAGGCCTCTACTGCTTTGCTCCTCAAGAGTTATGGCAGGTAATTGTGATTAGTTTGGCTATTTAGTTAAAATGCAGTCACGTTGTGTGATAAAGCTGGCTCGGTTCTGGTGTTTAAGCTGCATGAATTTTGTTTCTGCTTTTGGTTTGTGTGTCCACTGAGGTTTGGGGTCACTTGTTCCACCTGTGCTGCACTGTGTGAAGCTGGCATTGTCAGAATGCTGATGTGGAATTGGCGCTGCTCAGAAATCAGGCAGTGGAGATGCAATTGTAATAACACTTGTATGGAAAGTCAGCCAGGAGCCTGGTGAGTTTGAGGTTTGTGTTTCTATTATGCAGAAGGTCTGGAGGGATTACTGCAGCAAAATACTGTTTATTGTTTCTAGCTCTTTGATATTTAGCTCTCATTTAAATTGGGTAATGGAAACTCCTAGACCAAAGAATTAGATAGAATTAGAATATTAGATAATGGATACAGGCCTAAACTGATGCGGATAGAATAAAAAATAATAATAATCAGGCAAATTCTTTTTATATATATATAAATGTATTCAGATGACTTAAAGATAAAGACTGGGTATTCTGCCAGCAAGACTTGATATGCAAAATTCTTCTAAAAGGCAGAGACCCTGGAGTTCTCTACTTCTTTGGGAACTGATTTTTCTTCTATTCTTCTCCCTTGAAATGAAAATGGGAAGTTGTGTAGTTTTTGGTTTAGTTTTCAGAAGGAATGAAGTTTTACAATACGGAAACTAATGGCTGATAAAGAGGAGTCAAATACTTCTGCCTCTCTTGCTGTGCTGTACGCACAGACAATTCACATCTGAAACATAAATTATTCCTCAGAATAATCAAAATGCAAGTAAGAAGGTCAAAAACAAGGTATGGAAAAAAATGTGATGTATTGTTGAAACTAATTTTTCACTGCTGCTGTATACTGTAAAAGAACAAAAAAAAAGCACTTTCTTTTTCCCCATCTCTCATCTTAGTATCTCCCTTAAGTCTGTACTGTTCTGACTGTTCTGAGCCAACCATTCACCAGTTGCTTTCCATATACATCTTTCTTCCATTTTCTAATAACTTTTCTTGCACCGTGTATAACTCCCTTTAAATAGACTCTTGGCTCCTGGTGGTATGTGTTGTTCAAAATAGATAATGCAGCTGTTCTCTCATTGCATTCACTCGAATCCTTAAGGCTTCTCTGTGCCAAGGTTTGCCCATGTTGTTGCTCTAACCTACTTCAGGAAGCTAAAATCTTTGTCCCATTGTGCTAACCAGAAAGTTACCTGTGTACCAATTCTTACTGTGAGCGATTTTTTTTGTTGTTGTTGTTCTGAAGATGCTTCAAGACTTCAGAATGATAATTCTTTGCTATAATTTTTCCCTCTTTCTCTCTCTCTTTTTTTTTTTTTTTTGTATTAATTGCCTGCATACCTCATCTCTGCCCTCTGTGTACACCTGTGTTCCAGCATATGCTGCAAGATTCAGATATAGAAGCCAATTTTCACTTTGTAGGGTGATGACCCCACTAACTTGCTGTAGCTTGAAGGATGGCTGCATCATTAGTGAGTAACTGTGTGCCATGCAGTAAGCAGAGAATGTAGGCCAAGGCAGTGTAATAGAGTCATCTTCCTGTTGACTTTGGGTCATGTCCAGAGCTACCAGTTGAGCCATACTCAACATGTGGTACCTCTTGGCTTTCTTTGCATTGGCAATAAAGAGTTCCTGGTGGCTGCTGAAAATGGGATTGAGTCATAATCACTCCCATGGTTGTTAATGGGAATCCTACCTAACAGCTTTTGAACAATTTACAACATTGTTTCTGTTTTTTTGGGTGCTCCAGCTGTCATCCAGGTGCACAGTTTCTTCAGAAGGAAAGCTACAGGCTCACCAGTGATGTGGCTTTATGTCTTGATGCGAGGCAGGCTTTCCCCCATGAGGGCATTAAATTACCAGTGAAAATGCATATAGCGGATTAAAATATGATAGTAAGAACATCTGCTCTAAAAAATGAAGGTCAGAGAGATAAACTACTCTGTATAAAGAAAAATAAGGAGAGCTTGGTCAGTGAGGAGCTGATTTCTTTTGAAATCCAAATTTCATTCACAAGGTCCAGCACTGTAACAAACCAAGGTATGCTTACACCAAAACTGCTGAGGCTGTCACTGCCTGCCATTGTATCTTCCGGCCCAGTAAGATTAAACTTCTGGGTAACAGGAGACTACAAACCTGGTGTCTACTACTTTGTAAACATGAACACTATCTCTGAAAACCAGAAAGGCCTAAAATATCCCAAGACATCCCACTTCGGACTCCCTGGGAGGAGCAAAGGCAGGTCTTGTGAATGGAAGAAGGGATTGGGAGTTCAGATGATGTGCTTGATGATGGCATCTTGGCAGGTGAGGAGGAATAAAATGGCCCTGCTGGATCTTGATTTACTGCCTCTTGGAGGAAAGTGATGAAATTGTGTCTAGAAAGAGAACAGCAGATTTGGAGAAATTAATTAAAGGTAGAAAATAGTTGCAGAGGGATGTTCTATTCAATTTGGAAAGTGAGAATCTAACAAATGTAAAGATTGTAGTGGAACAGTCAGTCAGGGCTTGAGATCTGTGGTACAGATATTATGATCAGTGAAGAAAGGTTCTGGGATCTCCCAACAGCTTGTGTTACAGTGAGGGAGAACAACAACTTGTAAACCCGGGGGAAAGCAAATGTGCAAAAAGTACAAAAAATCTTTTATTTTACTGACAGTTCTCTAGAATGAAGATATTTCTATCAAAGAAAAGGTCCATTTTTTCATAACTAGTGAAATTATTTTTGATAAAAGCTTGTTGTGTCACACATCACTGTAGCATTAATGCACATAAAACAGGATGACTGTGCTCTCTGAAGGATTTACTTTGCAGAGTAGTGGAAAGATACTTGGATGTTTATTGTGCATTTTGTTGGGTGCTTGTGGATTTGTGCTAGAGAGAAGTCTGGGTAGGCTGGGATCTGTCAGTATGTGAGCTTCTCTTTCCCTTGGCAAGGAAAAGCTTTTCTAAGAGAGATATTTATAGCAATGCTTAGATAAATATTATTAGAGCCTGGATTAATCTCCTTAACATCTTCAGTCAGCAGTGGTGTAGCTATGATAGGCTTAAAGATGGTAAGGTTCTCAGTCATGGGTGTCTCTTAAGAGATTAACATGGAGAAAGAAGTCAAGCTTTTGGCACATAAGCCCTATTGTCTGTCTTTTTAGTTCTGTTAATCTCTTTTTTATGATGCCAGCACAGACTAAGTATTTTTGAGTGAGATCCAAGTTAGCTGAAGTGTACCTGGTTTGTTTAGTAGTGGTTGGAGCAAGCCTCGCTGTGAAGCATAATAAGTAGTTCTGCTGCATTTTGCTGCAGTCTTACACTGATAAATCAATTTGAAGATAGCAGTTGAATTGATAAGAATTATTGTTAGATTTAACATACAACCCACGGTTCCAGTCAGACATGCTTACTGATAGTTCCAAGGGGATCGAAACATGGCATGCCTCTCCTTCCTCCTCTTTCCCAGATTAATACTTCTGATTTAGAGCTCCAACGCCACAGGACAAAATCACTGCTCTGTAGTTGGGGGTCTGCGCCTTTTTCCCATTCAGATCAGTACCACATTTGTCTGCTTTCACAAAAGCTTGTCTTTTTTTCTTCCCCCCCCTCTTTTTTTGCAATAATTTTACCAAATATCCCATCAGTGTAGGAGTGCCATTCCTGCCGCGTGGCTGCTGTTACCACGTGACTTCTGACTCATTTCTGTCTTACTTTTTGAGGGATCATCTATCAGCATTCATAGAAAATGATGATTTTGCTCAGATTATATTAGAAATATCACAGCTTTTGTTCAGCAAGCTAGAGGAGATAAATCCTTTCCAAAAGGATAGGTGTTTCAGCTGATACAATGTGACAGAGAATTAAATCAGATTAGAGATTTCTTCTTTGGCTGCCAGTATCTACCTGAAGATAAGACAAAATTGCTTATATCATAATAATTAATAAAATATTCTATGTAAGAAACTGAAAAATCTGCACAGTTATATTTCAGGTATCTGTCTAGTTTTACACACTTCATAGCTTCTTTGTAACAGATTCACATAATTATTATTGATGTGAGCACAGTTCGTAGAGCCTGTGTTATCTAACTCTGGAATGTTACTATAATGTCATACCAGCTTTGTTCCTAATAAAATCAATGAATATTTTCCTTTAGCTACAATGCAGCAAAGTTGTGAAGGTTGACAATTGAGACTGGTGCCACTGGCTATCCCAGTGACAGTAGCATTTGATTTTTGTATGTTGTGCTGGGATGAAGGCCAGTTGGCCTCTAAAGATAGTTTCCATGGCTACAGTCCTGCTAAGAAAGAAACTGTTGTCACAGCATTTTTCCTTTGGACCTTTATGGGCTTTATGCAAGCTGTCAAGTCAATTAATTTTCATCAGATGTATTGGTTATTAGCTGTTGAAAGCAGGGGGGCATGGGAGGATATATATGATGGGGAAAAAGCATTAAACTAAGTAAAACATCAAGAGATTTCTTTATGTACGTGATATGGACATGTTTCAGATTTACAAAATCCCATTACTGCAGCATCAGATAGACCAAAATACAATCTATGCTCAAATGACAAGATCCTGAAATTGCTCAACTTTATTTCTGAGAATAAGCAAGCCTGTCACTGACTTTCACTGTTGCTTTGTGTTGGATGTTGTGATTTTTTAATACCTTTTAAAAATGAAATGAAATGAAAAAGAAAACCCTACCTGTCAGGAAAGCTCACCAAAGTTGGTTTGAAATAAGGACTGTCTTTTGTGCTGCTTATATAGAAGCGCATGAAAAGAGCAGTAAATGCTATGGCAGTATGTTGTACAAAAATAAGCTTTGAGCAGAAGATTGTTTCAAGAAGCAAGCAGGGTGAAGCCATGGTTTTGCTCTGCAGTGGAGCTGTGGGCACACTGCTGGGACTGATGCTGGGGGGTGATTAGTGTTGCCAGCCTGAACCCCATGTTTCTGGGGCAGAAGTATCTAAGTACTCAGATTGCAACGTTTGAGCAGTTTGCCCAAATTTGTGACACCTTTTCTCATGCTTTCTGTATGAAGTGCTGGGCTGGTTGTGTATTCTTCCTGTAGTTTTGAGTCTGGCCACTGTCCCCATGTTTTCCAGCAGTCTCCACTCTCTTTACCTGCTCGTGAATTTCCCTGCCAGCTCTCACTCCCCAGGCTTTTCCTCTCCTGTTCTGCCTAAGGACAGTTCAAAACAGTGAGTCAATTGCTTTCACCATAAGCAGTGACTTCAGGGTGAAACTGATCTGCAGAGGAGAGCCATCGCTGAGGCGTGGACATTAAAACTGATGAAAACTTGTGGGTTTCAGCAATGTAAAAACACCAGTGGAAAGAAATAGGGTGCTGTGGAGAAGCAGAAAAAGAGAGGAAATAGATGAAATACAGGCACAGAGGAATAGAAGCTGGGGTATGGCTGCGGAGGGGAGGGCAAGGCCCTGCAGGTTGGTGTCCCTGATGTGCAAGGCTTGGCCAGCAAACTCCTGGCAAAATCATCTGTCCATGCAGGAGGGAACTGATCTATAACCCCCAAATGAAAGCCTCCAGCAAACTGTGATGGTGGCTGGAGATGGAGGAAGAGATGTATAAACAAAACATGCAAAGGGTCAGTGGGGCACTTGCCTCTGGGACAGTGAGAGCATTTCCTTTCCAAGCGTGGCATTTGGCCCAACCCTGCGGGCTCCAGCTCCATGATTGTCTGCCTCTTAAAGACCTGGCTGTAGTGTTTTGCTGCTTGGCATCGTGGGCATGATTTCCTACGTTACTTGTTACACCTTTCCTCCGTAATATCTTGGCACTATGAGGTGCTTGTTTTAATTCACTTGGAATCAATCTCCTTGTACAAAGAGAAGTGACTGATGGAGTTTTGTTAAATGTTTTGCCAGCAATGTTCCAAAAAAATACCACAAGTTTTAAAGGAAAGTTATTAGATGTGACCTGTGTGTAGAGGAAAATGGGAATTATGCAGTACCTATCTTGAGAGTAGTTTTCCACGTCTGTCATTTATAATTCTGAAAGATTGAAAGCTCTGGATTTCTAAGTGAAGCTGCAGTTCCTATAGATGGGTACAGAAACACTGTCTGTAATGAGCTGCAGTTTTTCGTGATGTTTCACAAGGTGGTACTGGGGAAGATACCTGCTGAATGTGACCTTGTGTATCCTGAGAGTTTCTCTCTTCCTGTATCTGAGATGTGGAAAATGCACGTGTGGGCTAACCAGAATTACCTGAAGCTTAATAAGTAGCTGTACCACCATGCTACTAGGCAGGGTGAGAACCTTGCCAGAAGGCAGTGTAAGGCACTGATAGAGAGCCACACAAGGCCTTCACCATTGGCTGTGCATTCTCACTGGCTGTGCATAAAGGGGTGAATATGGATGTTGTGTCAGAACAAAATCCCAGTGTGTCGCTTCCAGGTGAAATGAGGTAATAGCTTTCACTTTGAATTGTGGAAACTGTTTTTATGGGATGTCCAGCAATGAACGTGTACTGGTTTTATAGTAAGAAATAATATGCATAAGCCATATGGTTTTCTTCTGCTTCACTAAAAAAATTTCTTCGCTTGTCTTTTGGACAGCCTCCTAATGACGGAAAACTAATTAAGACAGTATCTTGTAAAGAAAAATATGTCAACATAGAAGCAATCAGAGTGTATCAAAATATGATAGCTTTTGTGGCATGATTAAACAGGAGAAGCTATTCTGTTCTGATTCTGGGGGCTTTAAGAAAGGAAAGCAAATGCATACATCCCCTAGATATTGATCCATCAAGATTGGAAAAGCTCTGAACACCCATATATACTAAGAACATTAATAACATATTCTGTACTTAAAAGGACTTTCACTTTTTTTTTTTTTTTAAATGCTCTTTAAAATACTGTAAAGAGCCACTGATAAAATTTCTTGATCAACCCTGGGTATCTTCCAGAAAAATTTCTTTCTCCCAGAAAATTGCCAGCTATTGGTGGTGTTGGATGTCAAAGCAGAGCTTATTGCAGCCTCATGCTGATCTTCTGAATGCAAGGTAAATGCATGTCTTTGGTATAAGCAGCAAATATTCAAAATGTCCACACATATTTTCTGTCAGCTGTCTTGATCTCATATGAAGTAGAGGCACGAGCATGTAAGGGTGTGGAACTTATCTGCAGAGTTGATCACTGGTTTCATAAGTGACTGTCTTTATTACATGAGTGCTTTAAGCGTAGCGCTAGTTTTACAATCCCTAATACCAAATTAGCTTGAATTCAAGATTAGGCTCACTTAGTTAATTAGCAAATGCCCTTTACTGGATTTATTTGTCAGTATGGCATTTGCCTGGGGGATTACATTTTGAAATAATCAATACCTTGATTTCAGGCTGACTTTTTCCTGATTCTGTAAATGAGGTAATACTTGTGGTAGTGTTATGTGACCACCGTATGTGATTTTGATTTTTTTTCCTATCCAAGGTGATGTATTTGGCTGGAGGTGATGACTGTAATAAGTCATTTCAGACCAAATTTATTACTCAGCCTCATAGATAAAGTACTGTAATCTTTCTGTTGTGAAAAAATGGTGAGCAGCTCTATTCAAACATCCAAATTACTATTCAGAATTACTTTCCAAGTGTTATTTTGAGTTGAACTGGAGAGATAAAGTTTAGTCTAAGCATTTGGTTGAAATTTGAACATCTGAAAATGTTCCCATGTTACTGATTCAGACAGTTGGTAATTTAAGTCATTATTAGTTTACATTTAATATTTGTTTGGAAATGCCTGAATGCTAACACATCATAATCATGATTCACCCTTATCTTCTATGTTATTTATTTTGTTTGCTGAAGTTAAACTTCCATAGAAGTTCATGCTATGTGAGCTTTGGGAGGCTGGCCTCATTCACAGAGCGGATCTTGTTGATTTCCCTGGGGAAAAGTGTTTAAGATTCCCTGAGGAGTTTTAATTACTCTGGGATTTTCGTGGAGGTGTTTGCTTCTCTGGTTCAGGTTTTAAACAAAAAAAAAAAGTGTCTTTTTTCCCCAAATGTTTAATTGTAAATGATATAGGAGTACATGTTCTCATAATTTCATGTCATAAGTAATTAGAAAGGCTTAAGATTGCAGTTCTACCCCAACTTCATTGAGCTGACCTAGCTGAAAGGATAGAGAGTGCCCAAGCAGATCAAAGAGAGATTTTCAATTAGCATTAAGAGGCCAGTCTTTAAAAATTCAGTATTGAAGGAAGTCCTGCTCACACAGAACTTAGAGAAGCAATGTGGATAGCACAGGTGGGTCCTGTGCCAGGCACTGCTCAGTCCTTGCATCATCCCCGGACAATCCCAGGCTGTGATTTGACTGTGTGTGACTTTAAATGGCTCTGTAAATATACACAAAAGGACTTTCATTGCTCTGCTAGTACTTCTGACGTGCTCTGGTTTTCATTTTCACTGTCACTAAGTGTTACATTGGCAACACTGTCACTGAGAACTTGGTTTCTCTATCTTTGCTTGAATATGTTTGAAAGCATTTTGCATATATTACCATATGCTGCATCCATTATTTAAAGTGACAACTGTAATTTCTGTATTAAAATTAGCCTGAGTGTGTGCCAGCCCCTGTTTGATCCAATGCAAATACTGCCCTTTGAGGAGCTCTGCACAGTCTGGGCGAGGGTCCCTGTAGATCCGTGTCCTTTTAAAAGCCAGTCTTTTCTTCTCCTCTTTTAGGTCTACTGAGGCAGTGAAGCTTGAGTTTGAGGTTCCAGTTAATCATCTAATTTGTCAAAACACATAATCAGCCAGAGGCCAGTGGCTCTGACTTTATCTCATCTTCTTTTATGGACAGAATGATAGAAGAAACAATTATATCATTAGGATGTAACTGATTTTATTGCTGTAAGGCTGCAGGAATATGAATTCATGAGTTGAGTTACGAGTTTGGTTACTTCAAAGTGATTTTCAGCATGCTTTTTTTTTTTTTTCTGCCATGCTGAGATGTGGCTGAGACCATGTTATTTTGTTTAAGGCAAACCAGAGCACAGTGACAAACCTGGGGGAGGACTACAGCAAGTCCAGCAGTTTATCATTTCTCCAAAGAAATTCATCCTGGTACTGTTGGTGGTTTTGTTTTAAAAATGGAAGGAACTCCCTGTCGCTCCTTTCCTTTCTCTCAAAAAGCCAGTAGGTACAGTTGAATTTACTGACATGTACAGACAAAATTGAATTACCTTCTCTCTCTCAAGCTTTGAAGTCAATAAACAGGATCACATTCCTGAAATCAAAAAACAAAGTGGCAGTTATTGTCTATCAGCGCATCCAAAGTATTTTTATTCAGGCATTTTACTCTTACAAAAGAATTGTTTCATTTATTGTATCTGTCACATGCCACAGCCCCAGCAGAAGGTCCCTGCAGGCTGTGCATTGATGCTCAGTGTTTGCCAGGGGCGAGGAGCTGCTGGTGCAGGGTGCACTTGGCCAAGGGGCAACTGCTGCACATCACAACCTGTTGCTAACAAAATGCAAATCGGCTGCCTTACATCTCACTGCAAGCAGATAATTATCCAGAAGATGACCTTAGCATTTTTCTGTCCTTTTAGGATTGGTTCTTCCTTCAAAGTGTTTTTAAAGAACATCATTACCTATCTTGTATGCATTCATGCAGTTTTAACTGCCCTTGAGTTGCTACTTCTTGTTGGGTCCTCACAGACTTCAGTGTGGGGTTTCTATGTACTGTATCAAGAAAGGAAACTTGGAAGTACAGATGTGGAACTATGTGATTCACATGTCTGTGTATATTCAGAAGGCCTCAATATGTACCTTGTGGCCAGGCTTGGTATATATTTTGACCCATTCTGATGATTCCTGAGTACAAAGCAGTTGCTGTTGCTGCTGTGCAATCCCGGTGCCCAGGGCTTGGTTTTGGTGCCTGCAGGTATTATCTGTGGGGATCAGCAGTGCTGTCCTGCTGCCTTACGCAAGGATGCGTACAGTTCAGTTTGCTTGTTTTCTTGTAAGATGCTGTGATAAGAAATTCTCTCATCTCTGAGCTGAGTTGACAGAGGGGAGCAAAGATGGGTTGCAGTGAGGCTGCCTATGGCCTTCCAGTGCCCAGCAGCAACATGCCTGTGTGACTGAGCATTATCTGTGAGTCTTAATAATGCAGTGCACTAGTTCTTGGGAGTACTAGCAAGAAATAATGAAGCTGGTTTAAGGAGTAAGGAAAGAGTTGTGTTTTTTTTTAACAATTTTGATTCTCTGTTGTATTTTTTCTTCTGAGTGGAAGGCCGTTGTAGATTTACTAGCAAGGTGCTTGAAAAGTATTGAACAATTGGTCAAGGACAAAGCCAAGAGAGGGAAGTCCTGCGAGTGAAACAGAATGAAATTGCTTTAATTTTGTTTCTTGTCCACCAAAAAAATAGGTGATTTTTCCAAGGTATATCGACACTCAATTAGAACAGGACGTGGATGACAGCTGGAAAATTACTGAGCATGCAAGAAATGAAGCTCAGAGAGAGAAAAGAAGTGATATTTGTAAGCGCAGCCTGATAAGAAAAACAAAAGCCCTGATGTTGTGGGCTTTATAGATGGATTAAAAACACATCACTCTGTACAGCACCAACCCCTCAAAAAACAACAACAAAAACAAACAAAAACCCTGAAAGAATACCAGGAATGTGTTGTGATGGGAACAAGGGAGTGAAAAACAGAGATAAGAGGTCAACCAGTAGTGAACATATTCTCTGGTATGTAAGGACAAAACTGAGACACTTTGTAGAGAATTAGGAGAAAAGTGTTTCTTACAGCCAGCCAGAGAAATGCTAGCAGGACGAAGACTAGTTATGGAGAAAGCAGTGGGATCTGAGAGTTTGGCTGAGGGTAGGACTTGTTGTCAGTGTGAGCATATTTCACTTTTCTGCCTTACACTCCTTTTTTCATCAGTTTGCATTTGTTTTGTTTTTTTTTTTTTTTTTTCTGAAGAAATGTATTCACTTATTCTATTTTATTTCCATAGAAATGCAAGAGAGAGCTCGGTGGGTTGCTAGGATCTCTGGTTTGCACACCCAGTTCTCTACAGCCTTCATCATTCTTTTGCATATTCAGTGACATTAAGGTTCAAAAGCTGGTAACTTACTAATAGCATGTGGAAGGAGCATTTTGCATGAATGATAATTGTGGAATTTAATAAAAATTAAAAATAAAGCAGTAGGATTAGCACTAAGCAAAGATCCAATTCTGGCAAAAGGTTGACACGGAAGGAACAGACACTAGAAGTGATGGCAGCAGGCTGTGGTTTGTTGCTGTTAGTTTATGCCTGAGTAGTATCAGCTATGAAGAAGTGTTTCAATGATTTTCAGCCTTATTTGAGTTCTGTCTTCATCCTATGAGAGGGCCATCATGTAAATTTCAGTTAGCACCCTTGCAGAGAGCCTCAGGGGATAGGATGAGGGAGTAAGAATTGTTTCATGCTTTGATGCATGGGTTGGGAAAGCTATAGTCTTGTTGAACATGATGCATTTTATGTTAATAAACAAAGATCATTAACTGAAGACTGAAGTGCTGCCAATCCTGAATTTTTAATGAGCAATAAATTTTCATTGAAAATCCTTTAGGGAAATGCATATCCTTTCAAAAGAATTTCCACAGCACATTATGTACATGTGACAAATCTCTGGAGAAAAAATATATATGAACACCCAGTGATTGAGGGATTTGTTAGCTCAGCTTGCAAGTCTTTTACAGAAAGAAAATATCTTTTTGTTTGTTCTTGGCTGTTCTTTTTTCAAGGTCTTCTTGTGGGAAGGCTTATTAAAAAACAGAGTTCTCTTTCATTGGAAATAAGCTGAATCTGTCTGGGTCATGATCCAGAAAGTTATTCATATGTCAGGAGACATCTTCTAACTTCCATACATTTCTTTTTTGAAACAATTTAACACAAAATACGTAGAGATCTGTGTGCTCTAAGGATCTAGCAGTTCAAATCATACCCAGTCCCCCAGCCAGAACCACAAGAATTGAGCATCCACCCTATTGAGAGAACAGCTTCACTCAACTTACCATCAACCATACACTAAGTAAGAAGTTACATGCTCATGGGTTGAAAGGCACCACCGGGAGCCACTGAGCTGAGGAGCAACAGCTGCAGGTTTGCTTTCCGCACTGACCGGTACTGGTGGAGAGTGTAAGAATGATACAACAACTTTGAGGGATGCTGTCAAAAAGGTGATACTGGGTGTTTGTGTTGTTTTTTTTTTTTTTTTAGTTATAGAAAAGTGGTAACAGCAGTCCTTGTACTTGAAAAAATTCTCAGAGAGAAATTTGATACAGTTGAGTTGTTTAGGCCTTTCATTAAACTGATGCTTTCATTTACATAACAGTTTAAACGATGATCTGGAAAGAAGAGCAAGCAGTCCTTGTAATAACATGTGGAGATCTATATGCAACTGCTTCCCATATATGTTTTAAAGTTTCTCTTGCTAAATTAATATTCCGACCTGCCTTCTGTTAGTCGTCTTTTTTTCCACATCTGTCTGAACACTGTGCTTTTCCATGATAGGTCTTTGAGAACTTGGCAGCTTGCCTAATCATACAAATTCCCCATGTATGCTTCTTGGATCCCAATTTATGGGCAGAAATTATAAAGCATTAAATACAAGTATTGCTGTTAATGTAATTTTAAAACTTATAAATCAGTAACGTCAAGAAATCCAGAAGTTACATCCACACCATTGAGTTTTGTCAAATTGCTCTTACTATGTATTATGTGATATGAATTACAGAAGAGAGATGGTGGGTTTCATAGTTAACATATTACTTTTAATAAGAAAAAAAATTGTAGAGCTGATTCTGTGCTGATTTATTTGTAGTAGCATACGGGATATATTAACAGAGGATGGGGCTGGACAGAAGTTGGCCCTGTTAAAATCCAAACTGCTTTTTGAGGAATGCAGGAGTTGCATAGTGCTTGCAGCATCTTACTTAGTGTGATGTATTCTAGGTTAGAAATGTTTCTGGCTTCACTGTTGTATTACCATATACTTAATGCTTTCTGACAATGGGGTGTTTGGAGCTTCATACTCAATATTGCATTTAAATATGGATGTAGCTGCTTTGCCTGCTTACCTGCAGTTGCTGCATCTTACTAGTTTATGGTTGGGCTGGTTGTAAAGCAAATCTTTAACCATCTCTTGCTGATGTTCCTAGACTTCAGAAATGATTGGTAAACATGTGCACCCTGCACCTCTTGCTTTGCACTGGATGTGTGGCTCAGCCCTGTGGCACCCCCTGACCTGCACTGGGGGTTGTTTGGTCTCCTCTTTCAGTGCTTCTGGGAATAACTAGATGGGCTTCTTGGAACTTCTGATTCACATTTCATATACTCTAAAATTTACTGGAAATCGGTGAGAGAGCCCCAGGGGATGGCTGCTCTATATTTTAGACTACAACTGTAAATCTTGTACGTATTTTTTTTCCCCTACTGTTCACCTGTCATTCCCGAGAAAATACACTTTGAATCAGCTGCTACCTGTTCGGCTTGTCTGGGTTTGGAAGTATTGCATCCCGCGGAAGAGAGGCTTAATGTAAATGGTATTTTCTGTGTGCTTATCTCTTATTCAGAAGTAAATTAGCAATAAATGGGAGCCTGTGCCTTGCTGATGGCTCAGCCTATCTATTCTGCTTCTGCCTGACAGCATTACTACTTTCTTGTACTAACCGCTGTCTGCAATTATTGCAAAAATAATTAAATAAAATGTGTACTTTGCTCAGCCTTAAATTCTCAATTAATATTTCTTTGCAAGATGACTTTTTATTGCCAGATCCAGCTAAACTATTGCTGTTCTAAACCGACAGTTTCAAAAAGAACACAGCACTGACATTTATAGAGCACTGAGAACATAGTCCGTGCACCATCTCCAGCAGCATGATTTCTACAACGTACTGCAGGGAACCTGCTTGGAGAGGGGAGTTGGATTTGATGAGCCTCAGCGGCTCCTTCCAACCCCTGCAATTCTGTGATTCTGTTTACAGCACCGTGGCTCCTGGCTGCTCCTCTATCACCTCCTGTCTGGCACAGGGCTCAATGCCGTGGGCACAACAATTAGGGACACTTTGCACATTCCATGATTTTTTCTCATTTTGCTGCTCTTTTTTTTTTTTTTTTTTTTTTTCCCCAATGGGCATTATTCACTTTCTGCATCTCAGAGGTTTAGCATTGAGGAAGAAGCTTCAAAGTGGTCTGAAGAAGACGCAGAAGAGCCCTGGGATGTAGTGTGGCCGCTGTGATTTGACACAAGCACTGAAAATAAAACAAATCCTAAACAGCATATTTTCAAACTTGACTTTACATGAATCCATCTTTGCAAACAGTGGGAGGCATAAGATAAAGTCAGGGTTTGCCTTTCTCTGTGAGACTAATTGTTTCTAAGGGAAATTCCTGTAGAATGAGGCTTTCCAACAAAGGATGGAATGTGAAGAAAATGCTTTCCTGTTCATGAAACAAATTGGAGAATAGGGAAACAAATTTCTTACTTGGGAACTGTGATAGATTTTGTCCTCATTCACTCACTGTTCAGGAGAGCAGTAATTTACAGTACATAGGATAATGTAAAAATCTTCCTGTGTTGGTGCTGGAAATGCAAGATGCCAATACGTGCTGTCACATGGTGGGACTGCTCGTGTGTGATTAAGACAGGAAGGGGTGATGGTGGGGTCTGGGAAAACCATTTTCGTCTTAGGGGGTCATGGTGATGTAGATTCAGTGAAGCATTACATTTTAGATGATGTTACTGAGAGGTTTTGCATTCTTTCAGATTTTGGAATATGTTTTTTTCATCATTAGCACTAATTGCTGCTGAAATGGAGGCTTCAAAACATCTTATTCTAAAATTTAGGAAGTTGAACTTCAATGCTATATCAGCATGAAGATGAAGAGCTAAGAAGAGAAAAAAGGGTCTTCATGCATCCATTTATCGTGTTGTTTGATCTGAGGATATCAGTTACTGGTGAGAAACTGGAGCAGCATTTGTACAGACTGACGTGCTCTGTGGGGATTGTGATTGCATCTTCCTGTTGTTCTCCTGTGGGCTGTGAGGTGTCTGAGACACACAGTTCTGAAGTGGGAACCTGAGCAGCGCTGGGTAGCTGTCACTGCTGTGTGATACACCTTTTGTCTGGTGTGTGAATGACAAAATAGGCTGGCTGATAGGAGCAAAGGTAAAAGGAGAAATTTCAGTTTGAGGGGAGTCTAGAATGTGAACGATTACTTGGGACATTCATGCTTTTCTTGGACTCATTGGGCTTTACTCAAACTGTTGTTTTTTAAGAACAAGCTAGTGAAAAATCTGGCGATGCTGAGACTTGAAACGTATCTTTCTTAATCCACACACTGAATACTTGTGTGCTTGCTTCCATCTGGAAAGGGTATAATTGCATCCTTGTTTGGCTCCTTTAATTATCTCTTTGCAAAGGCCTCGGCTGGGAATTTTGCCACTTATAATGCATATATTCAATCTTAAGAGCATAAGCTGTGCTTTCAAAGAACATTTTTGTAAACCTTTTATCATTTGTTAGCTGTTTTCGAAAGCAAACATGAGAACTTCTCAATGAACGTTTTAATTTTTAAAATCCTCAGAAGGATTTTGTTTTCTAGTAGTTTGGCTGTAGTTGCTAATTAACTTTGTTAATTAATCATGCTATAGGGATGAAGCATGCTTGATTAAAAATAAATAAAGCTGTACAGCTACAAAGCAATGCTCCTGATTTTTCCTATTTAGAAGCAAAGATTAAAAAAACAAGATTAACATTGAAGCTGCATGTTAAATGTTCTTTGCATTGGAAGCATCTGAAAGGCTAAAGCAGCTGAAAGCTTACTATTTCTACAGCACTGTCAGTAAAAGTGCTTATCCAACTGTAACAGCATGGAAAAGCGGGGCGAGAAGAGCAGCTAAGGGTTCTGTCTTCATCGTCACTTGGTGATGCTTGTTTTCAAAAGCCCTTCTTCTCCCTTGTCATGATCCTACATGAAAACTTCTATTGCTGAAAATCGGTGTTAAAAGTTGTTGGCTCATAGCAGGACTTTGCCCATGTTTCTCACCCTTTACACAGCATGTATTTACACAGCAGTGTTGGGAATCACCTTGCTCTGGTTAGATGCATCCCAATTGGATCTTGATGGAATTGCCTAAGGGCTTGCTGTGCTCAGAGGCACTCAGCACCCTGCTCACACCATCTGCTCAGAGCTGGCATGGGTGCTCGGCTCCTCTGCCTGCAGGCAGGAGGAAGCACGCTGGGATCTGTCTCAAGTGGGAGCACAGAGCTTGCTTGCCTCAACATTCACTATTTTTAGATGCTCTTGCAACAGATGGCTCTTCCACATCCCCTGTTGTAGGTTTTTTCTTCTAGATCACAGTCTGGTTTCATTTTTTTTTCTACTTGTAAGAATTCAGTCTGTTCCTAATAGGAGGAATGCTGTAGGCTCTGTATGGGAATGCCTGTCTTTACCCTCCTTTACTGGGAAAACTGTGAAGGAGCCTTTTTGACTCTTACTCCAAAAGCATGGGGAAAATCTCATCTCTTTGCTGATGGAGCTTAAATGGAAATTAGCTTTATAAAAGTTATAGCATTCCAGAAATGTTTAAATCTCTAGTAGAGGTAAAGTGGAAAGGGAGAAGTAGGAGTTGTCCTCATGCAGGAGAAATGACTAAATAAATCTATGCAGATTGCTTGCAGGATGGAATTGTGGTTTGTGGTTGGTTTTGTTGTTGTTAGTTTTTTTTCCCCTGCATCTCCTGTCATAAAATATCTTTAGGCATTTGTTTTTGCAATTAAAACGTCAACCCCCTCCTCAGAGGGCATACTGGCTTTTTCCACTAAAACATATTAGGGCACTGAAGCGGTGCAGAAATGCAACTAGCTGTTTGCAGCAGATGAACGAAATCCTTAAAATAGAATGAACCAGTTTTGTAGTTTGTGAAACTGTGTATCACATAGGAGGAGCGAATGCTCTAGGTGTGTTTTAGAAGCTGTTTTTATGGTATTTGCTGTAAGGCTATTGATGCCATGCTAACACCACTCCACTTTTCACGTGAGCATCTGGGTATCATCCTGGAGTAACACAGCTGTGACTTTCACAGGGTAGTGGTTGTGTCACCTGTAGCTTTTGCCAATATTTATTTTTTTTCAGCGATGCATAAATTTGCAAAGCACAATACTACAAATGCCTAGTTAATCTGAAACCCTTGCAATAATAAATGGAGATTGCTCCAGCTAAACCAGAGAAGTTTTAGCAGTTTTAGCATGGAAATGGAAATGGCCTTTGGGGAAGGCAAGAGAGGCAAGAGCATCAGGAGGCTGGGATGCATGGGCTGGAGCTGGATCTCAGCGAGACAGAAATACCCATTATTTAGTTATTCAGACAGTTCAAATCTTCCTTTCCAGTTAGACCAAGTAGGACTTCTAGGCAAAACTTACATAAATGGAAAATTTCAAACTTGGCATTATGTATTCTGACTTACAGATGCTTTTTTCAAGAACTTTTTCACCTGCAGATGTCATCTTTTTGTTGCATGTGCTGACAAGTTCTTCACGTGCTGATAAATGACAGCGGCATTTCTGCAGGGTGCTTTTCTTTTAAAAAACAGATATTTTGCCTTAAAAACAGGCTGCTTGAGAAAGTGTCTTTGTTTTTCTCAAATCCATTTTTGATTTTAGGAAGTCTATGGGGTATTGTCTCTTCTGTGTGTTTCCAGAGTAAATTCCTCTCCTCCTTTACCTCCCTCTCAATGGCAGATTTCTGCACCACTTTGCACATTCTTGGTATTTGCTACATTTTCCCAGTCCACGCACTGGAAACTCTTCCCTTTTCCATAAGCAGTAAGACTGTACTTACATTCCTTTCTTAAAACTTATCAGGAAAAAGTGTGTTTTGATTACCAAATTTTTAATTAAGCAAGTTAATTGCTGTATGAGTCAAGTCCAAGATTCAGGTAATGGTCTTATAGGTTAATAAAAAACTGATCGCAAAATGTGTGCAGCATGTTTAGTATTTTTAATTTCATTTTTATGCATACATTTATTGATAAAACAGACTTCTTAGCTGTGATAATGTCATCCAGAACAAAGCTGATGTGTGAAGCTGCAGGAAAACAAATCACATAGCCTGATTTGCATGGTTTGCTTCCATGTTGCCATCATGATGAGCTACTTTGTTGTTTGAATGGAGCAAATGATGTTTAGATTCACTTTATTTACTTTAGTTCTGTTGCCCTGCTGCAAAATAAAACAGTAACACAGCCATTAGATATTTCAGAGAAATACGGCAAAGAGAGCACGCTCTGATGGGAGGAATACCAGTGTGATGTGCAAAAATGCCACCGTAACATGGATGTGGCGCATTCAGTGCAACATGACCTGCTATTCACGTGCTTTTCTTTCCATAGGGAGAAGCTGTCTGTGGCTCGGCTGCAGCGAGAAGTTGCACAGAGTAAGAGCGAAGGAACCATGGTAAGCTGTGGCATCTGTCTGCTTTGCAGTTCCTACTTTACTGCTCCTGTTCAGGCCGGAGGTACATTTTGTCTTGCTGAAGATGATGACCCAAGTATTAAGGCTGTCACAGATATGATGATGGGTTGCGAGCCATGAGTTCATAAATCTGAGGAAACTCAAAGCTCTGTCTTGGCTTGGTGGGCAAAGCTGTAGTAGAGAAAAGCAGTTTCCATTTCCTTGCTGGTTTTTCTTATTGGAATGGGAGACGAAGTAAGAAAGACCATAAACACAGAAGGACAATTTTGGATCAAAATGGAGTACATTTAGTTTTCTGTTAAATCTTGGCCAACTTCAGACTCATGGAAGAATGCAAGTATGGAAGACTTTAAAAAGTCAATCTCATTAGTTTGTAAATCGTGTAATGTTCTTACCTCTTCATTTGTCACATAGCAGCTTTTGAGATTGGCTTGAGAGCAGAAGATGAAACGGCTGATTTTTGGTTAACCACCACTCTCAATTTATAGAGTCTTATCTCTCCAAAACAATATTATTTTGGAGCCAACATGTGCTGGATGTTCTTAATTACTTAACAGCTGAGGAACTCTTCCCATCTGTTAAGAAGTTTGTTTGTCCCTGTCTTTGCATAAAATATCTTAGGCTTCCATGGGATAAAACAGATGGATTTGAAACCCAAACCAGTTTCCTTGAACACACTTGCGGAACTGCTGTTGATCTGAATGAGCTACCTAGTTGGCTGTGAAAGAATTTCATCCAAATTCTTTTTCCCCAAAACCTGATGAAGAAAAGCTGTAGAGGGTTGGTGTGGGGTGTGCACATTCTATTTTCTGTGTGATGCAGGGCCCTTAGAAAGCCAGCTGCCTCCAGCCAGTTCATTTCATAAATCATTATTAGTGGTTAATATGCTGTAATTAGATTTGGAGGAATGTAGGTGACTACTGGGAGGAGCCTGCTGTGAGCTGATTGCTGGGACTGTGGCCAGGTTCTGCTGCAGAACAGTTTCAGTGTGGCTGACAGGGACTGCTCAGGACAGGAGCCTCTGTCTATCTGCCAGTAATGCAGGGAAGTGGGATTCGCTCAGGTGGGTTCTGCTGGGTTGCACAGTTCAAGCATTTCCTCTGAACAGCCCCCTTGGGTCTGCACTGTGGCTGGCTCAGCCACCAGTAGGTTTTGAGGGGGGATTAAACAGGCAGGTTGGCCACAGGTAATGGGGCATGTGCTGGGGCAGGAGTTCTCTAGGAAATTAGAAGCAAGCTTCTGTCAGGTTAAACTGTAGCTGAGATAAAACTCCTACAGATTTCAGAGGTGATTTTGCCTCAGGTGGGCTGGAAAATATCAGGCATTGGTTTTGCACTTCTGTTTTAATTTTCAGTGTATAAACAATTTTCAAAATCTGGGAAGAGCCATTTATGATTTTTTAAAGGGTTTTCTTTAACTTTTTAAACCACTTTTCCCCTGCAGGCGTACAACTAATATAATAAATTACATGTAAAGTACGCTTAGTGAGACAGTTCAAGACTTCATGAAATAGGCAATATTGATTAACCTCCTTGATCTGATAATGCTTTTGGTATATGTGATTCCAGACACACCTATTTTCAGTAGAAAAGTGTAATTTGTAGGTTGTCTCTGTCCTGAAGTAACTTATAGGGGAGGAGAAGTTGTAACAAGTACATTGCTGCAGAAGGTCACTGCCTGATGATTCGAAGACCATTACAATTCCTTTTATTTACTGTTCCACAGCTTTTGCTTATGTGCTTTTTGGACTTGAAGATGTCACAGAAAATGAGAGCCATGTCCAGCAGCTCTCAGATGCCTGGATGCCAAAATGTGCCTTTGGGAACTTAGGCACCTGGCCTGAGTGTTGTTACCTACCTTGTAGTTTCTTCTCCTGAGAGCCTTCCACCTCTGGTGCCTGCAGCCCTGTGGGATTTATCACACAGCACTGCTAGCATGGGGTGATTTGGGGTAATTGGTTGTGAGGCAGAGTGTTGTAACCTGCTACAATCTGACTGGTAACTTCCCAGGGGTGCTATCTCTCCCCAAGGCAAGTGTTACTGTTCCTGCTTTTTCCTAAGGGGTCATTTCCACAATTACCTTGCAGCTACTGCCGAGGCAAGAATGTGCCTGTAGAGACAATTGCTTTGAAGTATCTAATGTATGGAAACTCATCTGTGTCTCAGGCTTGGAACTGGTGATTTTAATATGAAACACAGGAGTCATTAATTAACATCAATGAACTTGGCCATGAGCAGTGTGGGAGCAGTAAGGGTCCAGAAGATGGAGTGTGTGAATACTGTGAACCAAGGGCATGGAGCAAGGAGCCTGCAGCACAGACCACTCTCAGGGCAAATGCATATGAAAGGTGCACAGAAGAATTTTGGAAAGAGATTTTGGGCATAGAGAGTCTCTGGCAGAGGGCCAACCTCCTGCTGGCTGGTGTGAGGGAAGTTCTTTGAGCGCCTTAGGAGGGCATTAATGGTGGCAGGAGGTGGTGGCTGATGGGTGCCAGGCAGAGCCCCCCAGGGCACCCCAACATACACACCACTATTAGCCAGTTTGCACGGATGAGCTGATTGAGATGTTTTTCATTTTGTGGTGAGACAGCTGTGCATGACTATCCAGAATGTAGCTTGTCTTTCACCTTGCTGTCACCACTGCTAAAATACACTGCCCACCACCTCACAGTGCTCACATGGAATGTTTGCTCTCCATAAATGTTCAGCAAGCATCAATGAATTTCAGTGGGTGCCATTTTTTCCACGTGGAAGAATGGGGCAACACGCTTTTGCTCTGCACAGACTTCTGCCTGTTTGGTTGTGTGAGAGATGTATGGATGAACTTCACTATTGCCTTCCCAGAAGAAATCGTGTGGAGAATATTCTATTGAATATGCTATTAAGGATGTGCTTGTGCTTCTCTCCATGGAGAGCTTGCTCCACAGCATTCCCTCTAGAAGTTTATTTTTGCACATGTCCCAGAGTTACATTTTTCATGACTAGATTATTGTTGAAAGTGTATACATATTAGAACATACTCTAAAGAAGAGAATAAATTAAAGGATTGCATTTCAAGACTAATGTCCATCATCAAAAATATATGAATAGTCTGTAAGAGCCAGTTTTTCTATATGGTTGTGTTGAAATCTGATACATTATACGTAGAAGTGAGTGAAAATGTATTTATAAATTGGTTTAATAAGGAGAACTGAATACATTTAAACTGTAAATACCTGACAATGTGCTCAATTTTCTCCATTTTTATGAATATCCATCAATAAATATGCTTATTTGTTATCAGAATGTACATCTGCTCTACTGCTAGCCAGCCTACTAGGAGTGTTAGCAGCACCAAGCTTAGCTGTGGTATGGCTCTTTCTGTTGCTTTTGACCTTTGGTTCTTTAATGTGCATTTTAGAAATTTTCTTAGTCATGTTTCTTCTGACTCTTCAAAGATATTTTATCTTAATATAAAGAAAAATAATTCCTTCGTCTGTACGCTTCATACTGAATTTAGCAGAGGCTGTGCAGGTGTCTGTGGTACAGAGATTCTATTAAAATTAGCAGCTTTGAATGGGTGAAGTATTTAGTATGTATTTCAAAACATCACAGAAAGTGGAAATGGTTTTAGTCCTTAAAGTCCTTTTTTTTTTTTTTTTTTTTTTTTGGCTCATTAAATCCATACATTTGTACCCAACTTTTAAGTCGTAGATTTTGTACATTTAGGACACAGAACACAGGCCAGGAAAATTATTCATCTTTGTGAAATTTTATTCATAGTGAACATAGTTGGGTTAGGAAAAATGAGGAAAATGATGCCATAGTAGACAGCAGAGTCCTCGTGACAGGGTAAGTGTTGTGTTAGTAGAGACCTAGATTAAAAATCTAGGATAAACAAAAAGTACACACAATTATGTGATGTTTTCATAACTTGGATTCATTTAATAATTACTCAGAGAAATGTTCAATATATTCTTTATGCAGTTGCTCCATATACATACATGCTTCATGGTTGCTTCATTTGTTTGTACTTCTGCACCCAAGTACTTTAAATCTATTCTATTTTCTATTAGTTCAGTGGCCTGTAACCTACACAAAAGAAATTGTACCATTTTGGCAATTTAACTGTGAAGGTTAAAGTGGGCTGGTAGTGCCTTTTATATCTGCATGGCTTTCACTTAGGGTGGGCCCTGGGCTCTGATTTACTCTGCGTCCCGCTGCGCATTTAAGTGATGCAAAGTGATTATCGTGGGCTCTTCCCGGTGTCTGTCTATTCCACACCTGCACCCTTTTGTTAAAAACCCACCATGCTAACTGAATGTGAGGTCCCCACTGAATAGGTTTCCACCCTCTGGTAATCCTTCTGCATTAGATTGATTTATGAATGTATCAGATTCTTTGTTAGCATGTAAACCACTAATTAATTTAAAGCTCTCTGTGGAAAAATTAAAGCCCTGGTTAAGGCTTTCAGCAGGCTCAGATGGTGCTAATAATGGAAAAACAAGTTATATTAATGAGTTCTGATGCGATCAGCACAATTCTTGCTTTACAAACAGTTTTTGCTATAAAATAGAAGAGACTGCAAGTTTTTAAATAAAGAGTAAAGTAAAAGGGAAAGGCAGGAGAAAACATTGCTACAGCAAGATATCCCGTTATTACCTGGAATGGAGTTTCACTTCTGCTGGTTAAAACTTTCTTAAATGTAATGTTTTTAGATATACATAGCAGCCAGTTACAAAGCCACTGGGATTCAAATGCAAACCAGTCTTTTTCGCAGATTGAATCAAAACTTCTAATGTAATCAGCATGATAAGATCTCTCTCTTGCTTCCTCTTCTCATTGTGAGCTGCTGAACTGGAACACTGAATGGTTGTGTTAGGGTGCAGAAAAGGTCTTGATTGAAATCTTATTAAAATCAGTAGAGATTCTGACCATATTCTTTACTTTTCCACACACCAGGCTGTTTTGTGTGTAATTTGTTTCCTTTTCCTCAACTGTAGAGCTTTAATGTAGCTACTTGTTTTTGGTGGGAAGAGGAGATCAGAGCTGTGCCTGGTGGTACTTTGTTGAGCTGAAATGAAATTGGAAATAAAAAGGTAAAACTCCATTTTGCATGGGACTGGAAATGTGCATTGATAGAATCAGGCCATGACTATGGGAAATGGCACTTTGTCTGCACCTCTCTCAGCTCAGAGCTGCCTGTACCTCTCCTGGCTCCCAGTGCCATCCAGTACTCCATCTTCTGCCACACTGCAGTGTGCACTCAGCACTGACACTGATCCTAATGCTGCACCATCAATCATCCATCCTGGAGCCCTTGTTACAGGGAGCACAGTCAGCATTTTTCAGAGCCCTTTCACATCCAGATGTTTTTCACATCTGCACCATGCACCTCATCCTTACACCAGAACAGCAATCTTGTGCTTGTGCTTCAGCCCCAGTCCTCACACATGGAGCACAATGTGCTGCTGTCAGCGAGACGGATCTGTGCTGCAGTGGGAGCAGCTGGGAGAGCTGCTGGTGCAGAAGCGCCTGGGTCTTGCAAAAGTAGATGGTATTTAGTAATAAATGAAGTGTTAAAGATGAGATACAAAAGGCTAAATTCTCTTTTCTAGCTTCTAGGTCCTTACATCTATGGAATCATCTATCTGTGCTTTAATTAGAAAGCAGCAGAGAGGGAGGCAGAGTCACTGGTGTAAAATGTCTCTGCATATTCATTGTCCTAAACCAAAAGGAAGCAGCCTGACCCTCGTGCCTTCTCCTTGCAGCTGTTTATTTGTATAGCCAGCCATGCTGACCAGCTCCTTGTTCTAAGGAACTTTGTCGTATAGCCCTTGGAGAAACTCAGTGGCATTTGTCGTAGTTAACATCAATAACAGTTAGTGAAATTCTTTGCAAGCCCCATTTAGTGCTCCTGGACCTCATTAATAGTCCATATGTCACCAGGCCAAATGTCCTCACCCACAACTTTGCTGCTTTATCTTCAGGGCTTCTAGAATTTGTAATCCAGGAGATTTGCCTTTTAAACTCTTCCCATGTCCTGAGTATTTTTCTTCTGTTTGCTTCGAATGTGCACGTACACAGATGCTCTCTGTTCTTGTATTTTAAGGATTTTCTGAATCTAAGGATTCTTCAGGAGTTAACATATGAGACCTCCCAAAAGTCATTTAAAAATGAATGCGAAAGTGAATCCACTTGCTCACTGTCCTGAAATTGAAGCACTAGAAGCCCGATTATGTCTGCTCAGAATGATTCTGGCTTTCATACGGGGCTCTGTCTCTTCCTGCTTAGTTAATTTCTATTGTTGGTTGTTTTTTTTTTTTTTTTGTTTGTTCACCTGGTTCATCAAGCAGTAAGGAACATGTCTGTTAAAATCAATTTGCTTCCAATCTGTTGTTGGTTAAAACGTGGTAGAAATTGTGTGACGGAGCGGGGATAAAACGATCCTGCACAGTTTCCCCCTAGCTTCGTGGCCTTTCCCAGTTTGGCTTTTTACCAGGAGAGGGAGCTGTGTTCATTTACAATAACACCCGCGTCCGCAGCCACGCTAAAAACAAACATTTGATGGCATCTGCTTTAGCACGGGATGTGTGACAGCATAGAAGTGAGTGCACACTGCAGTCTGTTTTGGCCCGCTGGAATTCAAGGTTTGTTTGGAGTTGTAAAACATTAGTAGCAGTATTTGAAAAGAGCTTTGCAGTGCTTGGTGCTTGCTTCAGTTTTGGTGTTCTCTTGGTGCAAGTGCCCAGGTTGCTGTTACAGGTGCCAGCACAGAGGAGAACTGAGGTTAGGGCTGAAGGAGCAGAAATAAATGCTGTCCTTCCTGCTAGAAGCTGGCAAAATGGTTTGTCTCCTCAACAAGTTTCTGGCAGTATTTCATCAGTGTAAAAAGAAGTCAAATAGAATTATATAAGAATCACTGAACACAGAAGAACTGTATGCAAAATGCATTTGTATGAGGTCTGAAAGTAAAAGAGGTGAACTGTAGAAAGTATGTTGTATATACTAGCTTGCCCTCAAGTAGAAGTTGCCATTTATACATTAGATAACAAAGGCAGGAGATGCTGAAGGCAGTACAGAAAAAGCACGCGCAGCTTCATAGCATCTATGGGAATATTTAATATCAGAGTGGCAGTTGGCTTCGATGTGAAGCAAATCCCGCTTTATGACCAGAAACAGCTGCACCCTGCTCCAGGCAATACCTCGCTGCCTAATAGGAGTGATGCGCACACGCACTAATAACAGTGAATTGTAGCCATTTTCATATCAAAGGTTAAGCTTTGCAATCCTGAGCTCCTCCGGGCAATGGCATGAGTTGACTCTGGGAAGCTGCACACTCATTGGATTAATGTTCTTGTGAGGATGACCTGAATAAAGGCACCGTTCTGCAGCCTGCGGAGGAAGGACATTTACGGTCAGGTTTTATCTAATTCCGGAAAGCAAGCTCAGCTGAAGCAGAATTAGTCACAATGTCTGGAAAGAAAAGGTGAATGGAAGAGCTGGGCCAGCAATTAGAATTTCATGCAAACTAGGAAGGTAAATTCATACAGGTTAATAGGAACAAAACCCTTGTCATGGACTTGGCTTCGTGGTCGTTTTTTTTTTTTTCAAGTAGCTAGGGAAATTAGTATGTTAAAAGTAAAAGAAATCACTGTTGTCTTGCTGCTTTTCTTCTGTTGATGCAAATTCTGGTCACAGTGTCCATCTCAGTGATCTTGACCTATTCCCATTGTCACTGTATTTGTATCAACTCTTCTGTTGGTTCTGTGGGTTGCATTACAGTTGTGTTCATGGTGATTGGAGCATGTTACTGATTTATTGCATGTAAATGCTGTAGAGTCTGGCTGCAACAAAGCAGAGAGGACAAGGCAGAGCTGCAATACCAGTTCCCTGAATTCTCCTCCATCTGATCAAGCCAACCGATGTCAGTGAACACTTTCACCACTGGATAGGGAGTGAGGTCTTTAATTTCTTCATCTTTGTTGTCCTCTGTGAACTTTATTATTATGATTTTTAATATATGGCACTGGACAGTGCACGATTTAATGTGTGCTGTATAGCACCTTAGTTTCTGTGCAGGTTGGGTATTAGAAAAAATTTCTTAAGTGATGAGGCTGTGGCACAGGCTGCCCAGGGAAGTGATGGAGTCACCATCCCTGGAAGGCAGATGTGGCACTGAGGGATGTGGTTTATTTGGTGTGGTAAAGATAGGTCAGTGGTTGAACTATATGATCTTGGTGGTCTTCTCCAATATGAATGATTCTATAATTTGATGATTCTAGGAAGGGACGAAGTTGGTATACCAAGTGCCCAGTTCTGATTCTGGTGAATGTTCACTTATTCAAATGAATGCAGTGCTCTGGGAGCTTGTACCATTAAGTTGGTTTTGACCATTAGAATGAGACAATTGGGCAGTGCTTTAGATTGCATCGTAGTATGGTATAGAACCTTTACTGCACCAACTCTGTTCAGGTGCAGTAAACTAGTGCAATGGAATCTCGATCCAAAATGGAAGCTCTACAGCACCAAGAGAACATGATAGCTTTGTCCCATTCCCAGAGCTTATATGTACATTAGATAGTCTGTTGATGATGAATAAAATAGACACAGCAGAAACTGGGAAATATGCTTTCACATATTAAACTTACAAACTTAAGCAGCTTTGCATGAATTCATATAGCTTGAGCTTGCGACTGTGATTCTTCATTTCTTTTCCGCCCTACTTCAGTCTCATAATCTTTAATTCAACTTTTGCTTTGTCAGGAGTTAGTTTTTACATACTTTCTGTTTGTTTTGGCTCTGTGCTCACTGCTTTGTGATCAGGCATCTTTTGATATTCTATGAGATCTTTCATAATGAAGATCTCATGACATTACTGTTCCAAGTCTGGAACTGGTGGCCAGACTTGCTTAAATGTCCTGTGAGAGGCAGCTGTCTAGACTGTGGGAATGACTGTGATGTTTGGACTGTGTTATTTCCATACCATTTGGCATGATGCACTCTGCAGTTATTCTGGAAATGAATACAAATACAAGTACCATGCTTGAAACAGCACCTGATACTGGACCTTACCTAGTTGTGAAGTGGCTTTCACTCATTCTCCAAACTGTGCCAATAATTCATTCTTTCAGTTCAATAACTCTGTTGTGTGACTTCAGATAACCAGGATATTAAAATTCCTGCTTACTAAATTCACAAAAAGTCCTATTCTTCTTTAGTTTTGGTGTCACGCTACCTCAGTCACCCAATTCTTTCATAATCTTGTATATAATACTGTCTGACTCAAATTGGTTATTTGTACAGTGGGCTTTATTCTGACTCATCTCCTGTCTGTATGATTGTTTAGGTAGCGAACTCTTTGGGGAAGAGGATCTTACAATGCTTGTAAATAGTGCTGAGAGTCATTTGGAGCCTGGAGGTACTGATGTGCTGCGGATAATCACAGCCCAGCTATTTGGGATGAATACTGAGAGGGAATTTGGCTCAGTATGTACAAGCCATGCAGCAGTCATTTTGTAATTACATCTTTACACTGCAGATTTGTGATTGGCATCTGTGGTGACACTGCTTATTTAGAAATGATTTCTGAGTTGCAGATTAAAATTATCCTCTCTTGGGAAAGTCTTGCTTCTGGTCGTACCTATTAACAAGTACCCCGAGGCAACAACTGGCAGTTTTTTCAGATAAAAACATTTTTCCTTGGCTGTCAGTGGAGGAGCAGATCAGAATTCCCAGAATCTGTGTATGATTGCCCCAGATAATTGAAATGATGCTATTCCCTCAAGTGGAAATCTTGTGGTGTGGGAGATACTGTATGAAAAGACATGTTAAATCAGAAGCTGGTAAATGTTTTTGTACTAAAGATAGGCTTTCAGAGTTGTTGGCAGTGTTCAGCAGCTGTATGTTACATCAGTTGGTAAGGGGAACCTCTTCACAAACTGAAATATGTAGGAGGAGGTGAGTCGAAAGTTAGGGCATGAAGAACATGTGTAATCCAGCTCACTGAAAATGAAGAGCTTTATAAAGAATGTAAACAGGCTTTCAGAAAGATCCTTCTGAGCCCCCACGAGGCAAGAACATCAGTTTGTAGCAGCGTGTTTGGTCTAACACAGGTGAGATGGAGAAACTCTTCTGAGCTTCGTGCTTTTGTAGTCACTGGCATGTGTCTGGATTCCAGGGCAGGGACAGAACCAGCTGTGCTGATGAGATTCACCTCCCTGCCCCACAGTAGCTGAAAAACTGAACCATCCATTTGCACACCCTCATTCCAGGGAACCCTGCTCTGTTTGACTTTGTCTGTATGGTCAGTACAGCTGGGTTATTTCTTTTCAGCCCCATTTAGTCAAAGATTGTTCATATTTCACCTGTATTGAATTTGATTTCAAGCCTGATGTCTTAAGTGAGTTATAGGAAATTGTTTGGTGCAGTGATATATTACACACAGGGGCATAAGTGAACAGCAGAGTTCCTTTTCTACAGATAAACAGCAAAATTTCTTTCTTGCCAAAGTTTATGAAACTATGTAGTTATAAATAGTTTGCTAGCCCACTCTTCATTCTCCTCGTACCCAGCAGACATAAAGCTGGTGTGTCTATGAATCAGTAGCTCCATCCTGTGTAAATAGATAAACATAGAAATGAAGACCAGAGAAATCAATGTCAGAGGTTTTCTGTCCGTTTTTAGTCTTCTCCTTTGGAAGTGCATCTAACCTACATGTTCTGGTAAGGGAAGGAGACTGAAGGGGGGGAGAGCCTGGCTGACACTGGACTGAGCTGGAATTAGTCTGTGGAGACTTGAACAGACGTTCAAGAGAACCTATTACTGGAAAGTCACTCTGCAAAATGATATCAGGTTGTGATACAGTCTTTCAATTACTCCAGTTGGACCAGTGAACAAATTGAAAACACAATGAAAACTTGTTTCTTTATTTTTCGAGTTCTCCCAACTAGCAGGCTTGCAAACTCAATCTGGCCTCTGAAAGTGAAGCCAGTTCTTCTAGATGAGTGCATTATCAGCATCATGGCAGCTCTGTTAAAATTACTGTTGAGGATGCAACAGCCAGCAAGAAGTTCTCCACATTTCCCTATTGCCTCCAGCAGTGCCTACAGTGCTTAAGGAATGAAAATGATAAAGAGGTACATTCATCAGAAAACTGTGGTGATAGGCCTCTGGAATACATGCAAGAAACAGCTGGATAAATCAGGTGTCTTTTTGCAGTTACTTGCCGACCTTAAACGAATTCTACAAGTGAACACAAAACAACTGTAACAAGATCTGACATGTTCATGAGCAGTGCTGTGAAGAGTCTGAGAAAAAGAAATGCTTCATGGAAGGGTAGCTGGCAGCAAGTAGTGATGCCAGGGGTGCTGAGCGTGTCAGCTGAGAAAGGCAAATAGAATTGCATGTGTGCAAACTAAGATATCAGTTTGTCTCACATTCGTGGGGACATGATGGTACTGCAGATGTTTCTGAGCTGCTTCTCATGATTGTCATGGTTCAGTTCTACATCTCCCATCCTCCCAATTCTTGATTAGCCTGACATCTTTTTTCTCTTAACTTCTTGCATACCCTAATTATTAGCAGGAAATACAAATACTTTCATGAGAAATCCAGAAAGTGAAGAAGCATTAACTCTGCCTAGTGTCAGAGCATACTACTTCGAGCTTCTGAATAAATCCGAGGTCATTGGAGCAACAAAGCACAGTTCCCCTGCCCTCTCATTTTACACCAAGGAAAACTCTTAGAAGTATTTATTTATTATTTTCAAATGCTCATCCTATGTGTGTTCTGCTGCATAACTCCTATCTCACTAATACAGATCCAAGTGGGAAATGCTTGATTCAACCATGTGCCCGTTTGTTCTGTGAGCACTCAGTCACTTAGAAAATAAACCATTTATATCATCTGAAGAACACATTGGTCAGTTATGGGGAAAAAAAAATGCTTTGGGCATAGGCACACAGTCATTTCAGATAAGCAAAAGTGATTCAGGATCTCCCCATCTTGCCTCTGGGGGTTGCTGTCCCTAACCAAGTTGGTAGGGATGTGGTGGTCCTCCATCTTCTGCTCCATTGCACAGCCAGCCTGGTCACCCCGAAGCACATTCGGTGGTGTGCTGAGTTCACCCAGCTGCCTTGTACAGGCATAACCAGACAGTGCTTGTTAAGTGATGGAGGTATTGTGCGTAGCTGTGTGGATTTTGTTGTCACTGATCCAGGAGAAGTCATAGTGAGACTTGGAGAAGTTCAGTGGTTTCTGCTGGGCAGTGAGTCTTGCTGCTAAGCACAAGGTAATGAAAGTAGCCATGCATAATGCAGCACTAAATAAAGTTTTCCTTTATTCTCTATGAGACTTTGTTTTTTATTTATATGAAGTCAAGACAGGACTTAGACCGAAACTTTATCAAAACTGACAGCAATTATCTTCTCCTCAACTGTAAAACAAAGCTGTGCCATAGCAAAAACTAAATGTAACCTGAGCACATGCAAATGTGAAACAGCCCTAAATTGTATGGCCTGGGCTTTCCTTCACGCACCTGTCAGTGTTCAGTGCTAGTTCTGGCCTTCACTAGAAATTTTATTTAATCAAACAAGTGGGAAATGTAAACTGACAGATATTGGGTTTAGGTTTTTTTGCTTGTCTGCAAATGAATTAATAAAAGCTCGTTGTTAGCAAGTTAAACTGGTTGTAAAACTTTGCTTCTAATAAGGGAAATACATATGTAGTACAAAATCGAAAAACCCCATTGCTATACTTAGTTCTACATCTTGCTAAAATGCAAGTCATTCAGTCAAAAAACTGTAGCAAAGGGCTTGGAATTACAATTAGTCATTAAAACCTTGCACATTTCTAGGAGGAAAAAACTGTACATTACATTACTTATTACTTCCATTCTTTCTCGTTTTGGTATTGACAGACGTTTGTTCTGCACACATCTGAATATTAGATATTCATATGAATTATGTCTGTTGAAATATTGTTTCCAAGTTTTTATTTGATCCTGAAAAACATTTCATTATGTTTAATTTAGGGAAATGAAATTTCTTTAATTACTATCTGTTGAAGCTATTAAAAGCTCAATTACATTTGCAAATTCATTTTAGAAAAGCGTTATCATTTTAAGATTAATAATTAAAAAAAAATCCTTGATCTGGCTGTGTGGGGCTTTCTAGCTCTCTAAGAGAGCTCTCTTTATTTCCTCACAGGAGATGGGTACAATATGTCTAAAAAGGAAAAAATAATTAGGCTGAGAACTGAGGATCAATACAAGTCTTTGAAATTATGCTATCAGCTGTGAATTTGAGTAAATAGGAATTGTTTATTCGAGAGATGTGATTTCAGACAATGTATTGCTTGCCATGATTCAACATTAAAAATATGATATGGAGATGATCTTTAAGAAGTTCAGGGTTGTTGTGGCTGCTGCGGTGCAGATGTTTCACCCACCTAAAGCTCGCTTGCACGTGGCATGTATTGCTGTGGTGGATTGGGTGTAATCACTGGTGTAGAGGGAAATGGGTGCAACCAGCTGGAGCATAAGGAAAGTCAACCACAAAGCTGCCTTCTGTTTGTTAGTTTCTGGTAGACTAGGAGCGAGTTGAGGTTTTTCTTGGTGATGGTGATGGGGTTTTTGGTGTTTATTTTATTAATGGTGACTCATGTTTCCTGTGGCCTTTGCTGTGTGTTTCCCAGAATGACGGGGCTGTTTGGCACCAAGGGATGCCATAATCCATAACTGTAGGAAGGGATATGCAGACAGAAGAGCTTGCTATCCAGCTCTGTGTTGAAAGGTTTTATGAATTTTTTAAAAAATGTATAACATAAATTCTGTCACAACTCCAACTATATATACAGTATTGCTCATGTAATAGCCTGCCTAATTCTGATTAATTGTAGGCTTGAAATGATAAAGGAGCTTCAGCACAGCAGTTATTCTATTGTTCAGATGCAATTAAAACTGTATCACTGCAATATAAATAATGCTAAATTAAGTTGCTGTCCTGCCACATGGTGGCAATTTTGAGCTATTGCACAATGAAAGCTAGCATCTTATTTTATTCAGAAGTAATAATTGTATCAAGAAAGTGTTTCTAATTTACTTCAATTGCTCTCGAGAAGTGTTATCACCAAAGAATATAAAGTGTGTAAACTACTGTCACTAAAATATCACTACTGGTAATAAATGTTTCCTATCTTGCTATTCATCTCAGAGCCACGTAGAGCTTGAAGTTTCCATCTGGTAGTTGTGGAATGCATGTTCTAGTCTGTTACGAGGCAAAAGAGAGCGATCTATTAGCACATTAAAATTTAATAGTGAAAAATAAATTATTTGCTTCAAATTATTCACTTTAACTGTTTTTAAGGCAGTTATAGAAAATGCTAATACAAGTTATTTAGTGCCAATTAGATTTTCCTGGTTTATTCAGGGCAGCCTGTCGTTGTGGGAGCAGAATCCTATTCCAGAGTGTCATCATTTTTTCTTACAGAATGAAAGAGCTAGAAGATACCAGCCTAAAATTAGGAGATGCTGTTTATACTATGTATATCTTGCTGTTGCAGAGCTGTAGCGAGAATAAGGTTGGGAAAAATAATTACATCCTGAAATAATTGGGGAGAAAAATAGAGGCGTAATATAAATCGAGGAACTTTCTTCCTCAGCCTCTGTAGTACAAGTCAGCATCAAGTGAAAGGATAATTCATTTTCATTACAAAGCAACAACACAATTTCACCCTTAACTTTATTTTGAGGAGTTGTGGAAATAAAGCTACCTTTCCCTTCGTGAGCCCTATGAGTGTTCAGTTACTGCTGCTATGTCTTAATGCTTCACAGTACTTTAAAACACCTTAACTTCATCTTTGGGAAAGCTTTGAGTGTTTTGAGAGTATTTATTGGTATTCCCAGTATAGCTGGAAACAGTAATGAGGGACAAAGGTATATTAACTGTCAGAAAGTTCTGGTCTCAATAGCTGGCTGATTTAATAAAGTCTTGTTACAGTAAAATGATTCAGCTGTAAGCTGCCTGTTAAAATTGTAATAAGCACAATAAGCAGTGCACTTCTCTTTTCCATTCATTAGGTAGTGTTTTTTCATGCTGTCAAAGTCCACCACGAGGAAAGCTGCAGTGTGCTGCAAAGTTGTTTGTCAGTGCCTCGGTTTATTTTTGCAGAGAAGTATTGATTACAGAATGAGAAACATTTGGTTTAACAGCGATCGATGAGGAGCAAACAAAGGACACTGAAGTTTGACTCATTTTAATTTAAACTAAAATACAGTACCTGGTACAATTTATGATGGGTAAAAAATGGTCTCAGCCCCCTCCATTCTTCTCATCATGTTTCTTTCCTGCCGTCTGTGAGTGAAAGAAGTTTTGACATTGGATTTCAGTCTCCTCCCTGCTGGGTTTGGGACCGGGCTGCAGAAGGGGAATTTGGATGGAAAGGTCCCGACTCATGTGTGAACCTGGGCTTGGCAGAAGGTGAAGGCAGGGCAGTCTGCTTTCTGGAGCTGGCCACACCAAAGCAGTCTCACCCACTGTCTGCCTTGGATGTACTTGCTCAAATAGAGTTTGATTACATGCTTTATACTGGGAGGAAACACTCACTGTATTGGTGCCTGTCCCAGGTTTCCTGCTCGTCACCTTAGACAGCTTATTTTTCTGTGCATCACTTCCTAACAGTAACTTTCCAAGCCCTTGTCTATGTTGCAGTACACCTTTATGTTGATGAATGTCCTCATGTTTGTATCCTGTCCAGTGAGCTCAGTTGATAAGGAGACCAGAGAATTACTGAATTCTGATATAATAGGGAATATAATAGGAATTGTTGTCTGCAGCATACTCTATTGATCTGGTACAGATAAACCCCAGTATTGCAAGAGAATATGGGTTTGAGTACTATGAATGTGCCTACTGACCACAGACCACTTATGTGCTGCACAAACTGATTTGCAGAATGTCAGAGTGTTTCTCATAGTTGCTGTTTGTTTGCTTGATTTTGGTTTTGTTACCTGCTTCTGCAGCCAGCTGATGGTCAGGCCGTAGGATGGTGTGCTCCAGACCAGGCTATGATTAAATTATTACTCTTACTGTGAGGTACGAAACGTATAGCATCAGAAGTTACATTAATGCTTACTGAAGTACTTGCTTTAGGTTAGCAATTACTTGTTGCTTCAGTGCTTGATGGCTGGACTAGTTGATCTTAGTGGTCTGTCCCAACCTTAACGATTCTATAAATTGTAACCAAACAAAAAAGCTTTATTACTTTCTCCCCCTTTTTTGAATTCATTACAAAGTATCTGTTCAAAATCAATTAATTATGCAGAATTTGTGGCCCTCTTTAGCAAATGCTTAAAAATAGTTGTTAAAAAATTAATGTGCAGGTTAATAGCCTGATTTAGAGCAACATTAAGCCTGGGTTAAATGTTTTTGTGTAGACCCGTTTTTGACAAAATTGCTCTCTGATGTTGACATAATTACTACCACAGTACTTAGGATATATTGAGTAAGAAAGATCTTTTGTATTTGAACTCAGCAGTCCTGTTCCACCCGACTGTTTGTAAAAATGGCTTGTCACAAGGTTCAAACATAAGCTAAACAAAACAAGGAGGGAACAGTTTCTGTGCAGCTGTTGGGCTGTCTCCCTTCTGAATAGCAGTAACACATGCAGTATGTGCCTTGTGTGCCTGCTGAGTCCCTGGAATATTTCCCTTGCCAGCGTCTGTAGTTTAAATTGTGATGCAGGAGAGATGTTAGGCAGGCACAGCAAAATCCTATGGCCGGATGCTTGGCTTTGCCTTTGTGGCTGCCACTCATGATGTATGCCTTTATTTTTTGTTACTTTTGCATTTTTTAGCTTGAGGGGTCATTCAGGAGCTCCAAAGAAGAGACATTTTCAGTTCAGTGTAACATGACATAAATAGTTCTCATGCGTTTTGTTTTGATCATGTATAGCTCAAATTTGACTTCTTGCTTACATTTGAGAAGATGAATTAATGTGCAGTACATGTCCCTGGCTGGATGAGAAATGAAACATTTTGACATGAGCATTTCTACACTTACACAAAAAGGAGCTCACTGGCATGCAGACATTTGCTCATGAGCATGATGAGTAGCTGGTGAAACTTGATTGCTCAAATGCTCATGAATAAGTAATTGCAAACAGTATTTGTTCAAGTGTTAAAATATTCCAGTACTTAACACAAAAGTATGGGTGGAATTTGCTAACCCTGACTTTCACTCTAGTTTGTTCACATTAATTCAGAGACGTTGTCTGCTACTGGGATGAAAAAATCACATTTTTTGTGTATTTGGAAAGCTATCAGAGACTTGATAGGGAAATGTGATGGAAGAGAGTCTGTCTGGAGAGGGAAAGGGAGAGTAAAGCAAGAGTTGTGCTTCTGAGAGGAGAAAGGTTAACTGTGAGGAGAGGAAGTGGGAAAGATTGAACGGAGCTCACGGAGAGAAGAAGCTACAGCTAATGAAGAATTGGCAAGTGAAACACGTACAGCTTCATTTGGAGATAGCAATGATTTTAAAATGTAGTGATGCATTTCACAGTGCATTCTTTTTTATGTCATGTGTTCTTCCTGTTGCATGCTAATTGTAGTCGTTTCCAGTAAGCTTTTAGTCAGTGTAAAACATGGAACCACTCCTGGCCACTTCATGTGTTTTCACACACCTTTATCTTACACAAGAATAAAGTGGGTTTTGCATGGAGGAGCTTGTAGAGGGCATTATGACAGTGCAAAATTTCTGGAGAATTCAGGGATGTCATCTGCTACTGAGATGAAAAAATCTCTGACCTTTCTGTGCTGGAGTTTCTCTTTTGTGCCTCCTCACGATGGCTTTTCTGGGTTTGAATAAAAATAGTATTTTTGTTGTAGTAATGATCACTGCTTTCTGTTTGTGTACCCATGAGCATACCATGGCAGAAGCATAAGCTTTGTACAGCAAAGTGCTTATGTAACTAATAGTGTGTTGTGATATGAAGACTGGACTTCATTCCAGAAGTTCCCAATACTTAAGCATTTCATTTCTGTAATGTTATTGTTCTTTTATGGATACTTTTCTTAAGATAATTCCTAGGTCTTTTTTCTCTTCTTCCAAAATAAAAATCACATGCATGTGCGGATCTTTTGTCCATTACAATATTGCACACTTTCCCACATGAATATGAGGAGTAACTGGTGGCAACAGCATTCTGTGACCTACCAGCAAGAGGGAAATGAGACCCAGAAATAGCTTACACTGCTCTTTGACCTGGAGGGAAAAGCTTGGATCTGTGAACTTCTACTATATATATTCCATGTTCTACTAGAAAATGTGGTTTTGTGGTTAGTGGCAATGAGGCCATAACATAGATACAGCATAGTCATTCTGCAGGCAGTATTGGTGTGCAACCAACAAAAAATCCTGGCAGTGAGGTGGAAGAAAGGATATTAATCTCTTTTTGAAGGGTCATGTCTTGGTAAGAAATGTTGTGAAATACCCCCAGATATTCACAGGTGTATCACTCTGTAGTCTCCCCTGTGGAGATTTGGCTTTGTACATAAAATAAAAAGGTTTATTTGAGAAGCAGAGCATGGTCAGTGCAGCAGGCGGAGAGTTAGCTGCTGTATCAAAGTAAGATCATTGCAGTGGTAATTATGTTGGATGAGAGTAATTGTTTAGTGTGTTACCTTAGTTAAGCTGTTACTGCAGCAGGAAGCTCAGGCACAGCCTGGTGCTTGAGTTACCTGGGAGCTTGGATTCATAGCAGTTCATGATTTTCCTCCAGGGTAGCATATCAGTTACCAGAGGGACAATTGCTTATTCACATTTCAGCCCACTTTCTGTAGGCTTGTAAGCTTGTCTTAAGAACTGCTAAGTAACTATATCTTTCTTCTACCTTATTTTCTGTACTGTTCTCTGGCTCTGGATGCTCTAGATGTCTCCTAAGCAGCAGTCATGTGTGTTTATAAAAGAAGATACTGGCAATATCCAGCACACAATATGATCTTGAAGCCGGTGTTGATAAGATGAAATCTGGACAAATTCTAACTGCATTGAATAATCTTCCCATATCATTAGTGTGAGTTATCATTCCTGGGATGGATTCTCTACTGAAGGTGCTGTGCATCTTCTGCTTGATGCTGAGTGCTCTGCTCTTTTCATTTTGACAGAAGCAAAGGATCACTCAGCACCTGCCAGGATGTGCTTGCATAACAGTTATTAAATAATTCAGTTAGAAGAGTGTATTTGTTTTCCAGCAATGGGTTTCTAGTTTTGCAATTTCCCATTTTCCAGGGAATTATTATATGTGTATAGATATTATATGTGACTTACTAGGCAGAAGCCCTCTTCTTTTCTGAGTAATTCCCCATGTTTTTCTACAAGTATATAGATATTTCATTTGATCCTTTGCAGCCTCCCTCTGTGGCATGTACTTATTTATCACTGCCTTTTAGATCCTTTTTCCACTTGGTAACGTTCATATTCTTGGTCCCTTGGTTACTGCTTTATAAATTATTATCCAGTTAGATTTATAACTGTAAGATTTGTACAAATAGTCTGTCTCTCTCATTTAATGGCTTAACACTATGACATCTTTGTTATTTTCTAATGAAATTGTATGTGTAATTTCTAGATAAATTTTTGCAGATGTGTCATGAAAATTTAGGTCAGCAAGAGAACTCCATCTGATAGGCTGCCAGTGGCAATGCACTAAGCATACAGAACTTTTTCTATGTTTGTAGATCGTGTACGCACTATAGCTTTACAGGGGCTTAACTTCTTCTATACAAACAATTTGGAACCCCTTTGCTGGGGGACTGTAATGTAGTACCATGTTAATTGCTTATTTGTTTTTTTTTTTTATTGACTCGTTATCTCATTTAAATGCACAAGGATAAATTTAATTTAGTTAAATTTAATTTAATGTAATTTCTATGTAGCAGTAGGGTCACGTGGAAAAGGCTGTATATACATTTTTTTTTTAAATTCCATTAGCATTTTTATAACTTTTCCCTACTCTTCCTAATTCGCATGCACCTACTTTAAAATAGGATTTTGAAATCATTACTTTTATATCTATTTTTTGTATTTGGATCTGAAGTTTAAAAAAAACCCCAGTCATCCATAACATATGTAGATACACCCAGATAGCCCCGTGTGCTGTGGGTTGAGCATTTTGATCCTATCATTTCAGTATTAGCAACAAGCATTTTCTATTTGCTTTTGAGAACTATTAGTAAAATTAATGATGTTTTCATCCCTCTCCTAGGTTTTTATTTGGATTGCAGGTTTTTACAAACAGATTCTTTGTGGTAGGATTTCACTTAATAGTTTCAAATAGACTCTGTCCTACTGATAAGATTCTTGCTCCTCATCCAAAACAACAAAAGCAGCACTGCAGAATCATCTCCTACTCTTTTCTTGGGACTGAGTCATTAAGGGCTGGGTGGCAGGTTGCCTTCATGACTGCTTCAGGCTTCCTGTATCTATTATCGAGCAAGATCACAGATCTCAATATTATTTGTGAAAATTATTTTGAATGGAGGTGAAGAAAAAGCTCTTCAAAGGAGGGGAGGGTGTTTGTTCCTAAATAGCTGTTATGCTGACTTCTGTGAGTCTGAGCTAAGGAGAAATAGCTCAATATTGGTGTATATATGGTGACATTCTGACAGAATCTCCATCTCTACCCTGTTATTTTGTGTATTAATGGCATTAAAAAAAAAAAAACAACAAACCTGAATAGTTGATTGTTTGATGATCATTTCCAAATAAAATATAAAATTTATCTTAAAAGTGTTTTACCTATAGAGTAATTTATTAACTTTTATGGTCTTTCAGCGTGAGAAACTGATACATGAGTTGGAGGAAGAAAGACATTTAAGACTTGAGAGTGAAAAGCGATTACGGGAAGTAACACTGGAGTCAGAGCGTAACAGAGCTCAGATGCGTGGCCTACAAGAGCAGTTTTCCAGGTATGTTGCATAAGTGAATTCTGCTTAAAGTACGGGAACATGCTTTGGTTCAGAAAGACTGATCAAACCTCATGATCACTTGAAGGGAAGGCATCCAAGCCAAAGAACTGCTTTCCCTCTGAAATTTGGTAAGCTTAGCAGTCGTTTGGCTGAATAATTGCTACGACAAGTTTTAAGCTTGTATTCTGCATAATGGTGAATATTTTCATTTCCAGGATTTTGTACTGGTTAAAACTCTCAGTTAAGTTCTAAGAAGTGATGCTCTTCACTTCTTAGAAAGTGCATGTCATTGATAAGTTCCTATTTGATCGTTTGTTTCTGTTAATTATCAGCAAAGATTTTGTTCAATCTCAATATTGGCAAAAAGCAAAACCAAACATATGTGTTTTACCACTTGGGTAATCATCCTGCTTCTATGAGCTTAGGGTCTCTTCCTCAGCTAGGATGGAGCTTCTCTGGAAAGAGAACCACATTTCCTACACTAGTAGAGGATACTACTTTTCATTAATGGCACCTGTAGTTGGCCATGTTCTTGCCAATTATGAAAACCGTCATTGGTTTCATTGTGCTCTGATTTTATTGTAGTGTAGACTAGATGTTAGAAGGAGAATGCATGGTTTGGAATGCTTTGTTTGCTTTTAAAACCTTATGTTTGTCATGATAAATATTAGAGGTTATTTTTTTCTGACATTTAGTAGAATGTTAAGATATTTGCTTATGCAGACAAACTTTTTTTCCTAAAATAGTGTATTTTTCTTACCCAGTTGTAGCAAGTAATGAAACAGGCAACTAGATAATCTTGTACTGTTTAAAGATGCTATATCATCTGAACGATTCGATGCTTTTTTCCCCAGTGTGAGAATAATTAAATGAGACAAGACAGGTGGTGATAGGAGATGTTAAAATCAAGAAAATTGCATGTACTTTGGAAGAAGATGGATAGATAATAATACTCTGGACCCAAATGTTCTGTATTTCAGATACAGATAGACTGAAGTAAGAACATAGATTATAGCAGTCTTTAAGTCTTTTAAATCGGAGCAATTCCTGAACTGAGTTCATTTAAATAAACATTCCTAAATATACATGCAGTACGGTAGGTTAAAGTGTGATTTGGAGGATGCTTCTTTGCATTTCAAATATTTTCTGTGCATCTGTGAAAGAATAAAACACGATAGTTTATGGAAAGCTGGAAGTTGATCTTTATAATCAGGCGAGGAAGGCTGTCTGCTCCTATCTGGAATTGTGTGACTTTAATCTATCAAATAAGCATATAGTTTGAGATTGAGGACTTCAGAAGGCAAGTTGTTTCAGTTTTTTTATTGATTGACGTTTCCATTCATACCAAGTAAGCAATATTCCAGGCTGAGAGTCTGAAGTAAATCAAAGTTTTCTTTCTTAACATTTGTATAGATCTGCCAAAGTCTTAAAATGACACAATGGTTAGTTTGATAAATATGTGACTGTTACTGTAGAACAAGAAAGCTTTTGAAATCAAACTTATTTTCCAGAATTGCATCGTGGTATATCCATGCAGTTCTAAATTTGTTCTCTAATATGTGAACATATTTAAGGTGTGCAAAGATCCTGCAAGAAAACTACTTAATGCTGAAAGTAGGATTTTTCCCTGCATTTGAACGCAGTAATTTTTAAATCGTCTTAGTATAGTCTCACCTTGAGGTGAAATCTTTGGTGCTTTCTCTCTTAAAACAACTGAGATCTGTTGTTTTACTGGAGCTACTCTTTTATTTAATATAAGGCCCATTTTGGCATGAGAAGAATGTTGCACAAATGCATGGTGACTAACCCTGTAAGTACTTGTCACCCAATTACTTCCAAGATAGTGTCATGGAGTCTGACTTTTCCATTTTGAATATTGGCATCTCTCATGTATGTACTGCAGGTTGCCATTCATGTTAGTATTATGCCTGCTGCATCTTTATCCAGCTCTGGAAAAAATTGGGTCAGTTCATGATTTTTTGATAGGTTGTAGTTTAGCATTAGTTCCTCCTTCAACTTCTTTATGTGGGACATTGGAGAGCAGCATGCAACTACTGCATCTCATGCATCTGCTTGGTCTCAGTTTCATCTGTTCTTTTCTGATTCCTGCATCTTCCTACAGCAGTAGGAACAGAAACACAACAACCCTGCCTGAAGCAGTATGTGTGATTTACAGTATCACTCTAAAAGGCCCACTGATAGACAGCATAAATTAATTACATCTCTGTTACATATCAGTAAGTAATACAAATCGTTTTTTGTTCAGCACATACAGCACATGTGACTCCAGATAGGAAGTAAATGTTGAAGCAGTAGAAGAAGTGGCTTTACTTAGATTATTTTGATTACAATTCTGATTTAAATGGAACAAGTTCAATAGAACACACTATTACAAAGTGTACTTTTACACAGTAGTTGAAGAGAGCAGTGTTAAATCTTTAAAATCCCCCTTGGGAAAATTGTACAAATTCTTTCACTGAAGATGATGATGTTTATGGATATCAATGTCTGTGGCTGGAGAGCAGCACTGGGCTTTTAAGAACAGATGTTACTGCAATAGTAGAAAATGGTCCTTGTTTGATCTGCCTGGGTCCTGCAAATGAGATGAGTGTAATACTCATTAGAGTGTACTTCACCATGCCCCTCGCATTAATACTGACCGTAGGGTTAAGCCTGTCACTTCTGGCAGGCGAAAGGTGACTACTACAAATCCGATAATACTTTGTGTAAAAAGACTGTGTGTCCATTACTTTAAGCATATTCCACTTGGTTTTCCTCCAGCAATTGCTGGTTCCGGTTGCTCAATTCCAGCTTGTCTGCATGTAGGGTAGAAAGGATGACTATTTTCCTAGCATTTGTGAAAAGGAGATCTTTCACATTTGCAAGATCATCACCTCATAATTTCTAACACTGTCACTTCTGCTTGGTAGGAGAGTGCTAGAGGACAATACCTGCTTGTCAGAGAGACCTTGCTGCTTGGCAAGTAACCTGGATGAAACAGGAATGATTTCTGGAAAGTCTAAACCTGAGAGTGCCTCTGTAGCTTCTGCAGCCGGTCAGCTTGTCTTATGTCCATTGAATGCCAATTTATACCATTAATAAAATTTCAGTCTAGTTTCTGGCAGGGTAAAATGCTCTGCAGGCAGCCATTGCTGGTATTTCTTTGATTTTGTCATAGCAGGAATGAATACAGTACTATGGAGGAATTCACTTCTTGTCTCAGAAAAATATCACAGAAGGAGCTGTAGTTCTGCAGAAATTTCTTATCCTCACTGAGAGTGCATAAGGTTGTTGGGGGGGGGATCAGATTGTCACCAAGATATTGTTTATGCCAATGGCTGACCATGTCATACTGGCCTAAGCTTTTAGATACCTCTAGCCTTTATTCAGTGTGGCTATGTGAAATGTAATGTTGGAAAGTAGTGAGTAAATATAAAACAAAACCTGATGTCAGGTTCACGAGCATCAATAGTGGAGCTGCTGCTAGGCAGAGCACTTTCACTGGAGGAGCACTTAGCTGCTTGATGGACTTCCTAAGGGTGTGGTAGGAATAAAATTGTAAATAACTCTTTCACCTATTGCATAAGATAGTGATCCTGACTTTTGATTTGAAATGATGGAGGAAAAGGGTGATATATATTTCTTTTAGATTAATGCTGATGGGATGAGCATATTAGTATTTTTATTTGTGTGCATGTGTAATACTTGGGTACATATTTCATCCCTCATCCTCACTCAGTGATGTCAAGCATCTTTAAGTAACTTCTAAGTAATACTCTCATGAATAGCTCTCATGTAGCAGAAAATAAAGATTTTTTTGTTTTTTTTTCTTTTTAACCAAACTCATAATCTGAAGCCCAAAAGGGAGGTTACCCCAAGCTGTATGGGGAGATTAGTCCCACTCAGTTCATAGGCTAGTTTGAATTAAAACAACAACCTGAATCAACCAGTTTCAGGTGTTATACCAGCAGGAAAAATTTAGGAATCTTAAGTCCTGATCAGGCTTCACTATTTTCAAGCTTCTGTTCTGTGGACGCTACAAACCATCTGATTGAACTGTGCATATTTTCACAACGAAGTTGATAAGAAAAACAAACAGTGATGTCAGAGTGACTGCAGAGTACTGAAGAATCCATAAACTCAAAACACAGAAGTCATGCGGGGACCAAAAGTTTTACAAGACTACATTACATGATATATATTGGTTTATGTAATACTTTTAGGAAGCAACGGGTTGCTTTGCTTCAGGCATTATTAAAGACACATGTAGAGGTACATGCAGCTCCTGAACTTCTGTGAACTCCTCAGTCACTGGAGCTACATTAAGAGCCAGCTTGTTTCAGTACCCCAACACGCTACTAAGTCATGTGGTGATGTTTCATGACAGCTCTTAATTGATGAAAGCTTCTTTCAAAAGTAAATATGTAATCTTGTCTTCCACAGCCAAAACATGGGGATCTGTGTGCTGGGAAAAAGCTGCTTATTTCTGTGTTGACAGTATGTGTCTTTCTTACAGTATGTGTTTCTGGAAGGTTGAATCTATTGCCTGTTACTGATTTATCTGAGCATGAAATGATACTGTTTTCTCTGTTTTCCTGTGTAGCACTACAATTTAATAGGACAGAGTGTTGTTATTTTTTTTCCTTTGCATAATGTAGTAGATAAGCACCAAAGCACTAGTAGGCAGTTTACCCTGTGAAGAAAGGTAAGGAAAGGTAAAGAAAGGTAAAGGAACACCTAGCAAAAAAGCAGCATTATTAATATTTTCACCACAATTGACCAGTTGGTTACTAATGCCCATACGCAAGTTCACACACAGCATGTTATCCCCTATATCCATTACTTTATTTTGTGATAGAAAGCAGTCTGTAATATTCTCTGCATTCCCATAACATGATCATCTAGCCAGTAGAGCCTTTCTATCTTAGACAGCGTGTGCTATGTATCTGTAATGTGCCTTGTTAGATGGCTGTTTCATTCCCAAAAGTGAGATCCCTGCTGCACTAACTGAAGCTCCTGGAAGCACGTTCCAATAATACTGTGCTCAAGAGTAAGAGAAGGGATTCCTGTGTGGATTATGTGACTGGGTTTACAAGCCCTTCTATGTCAGAGGACAGTGTAAACTTCATTTTAGTGAAACTGCAGACTCCCTTGTTTCTGCTGTTTAAAGAGATTGAGGTTCATGTTTGGTGTTTATGTACTGTAAAATCCTGTACCTGTCCAAGTTCACAGCTCTGTGCATTTTATTTTGCTCAATAATAGGCATATTTTTGGTACAAATTTCTAGCTGCAGATAATTCTCGGTTGTAAAACATGCTTACATTTATGAAAGGAAAGTGCTGATATATGAGCTGAGTACAATTACAGAGTAATACTGCTGCCTAAATGCTGTTCACTCATGCATGGAAAGGCGTTTCCAAGGCGGGTATGACCTGCTGTCAAGAGGATAGCTATTACTTACTAATGGTTTGCTCTTCTTACAGATGTCTTTTTAAAACTGCATTGGAACATGCAAAGTACAGTATTGACTATTACTTTCCTATGGAACTTTTCATGGATTAGTTCCTTTTGAGCTTGTGAAATCAAGAAAGTTACAGATGTCATACATTATTCTGCAATTCCTTGATGCAATAGAAAGTAAAGGGGCTATTCAAAATAACGGATTCCTTCACATAGTTAATAAAAGTGTTCCTTAGCTAGACATGATAAATACCTTAATTCCAAGGGCCAACAGAAAGACCAGCAGATCTGGAAGGAAAAGTCTGCAAAGATCAGCAGAAAATGATTTGTTTTTCTTAGGTTTAATTTTTCCCTTAAATCAAGCCATTTAATGATAATTAAGTGTGGCTTAAAAGAACATCTTTTAAAATGCTTGCATTTAACATGATATTGTAAATTTGGAGTCATTTTTCTGGAAGGAACCTGTCCTAATTATACTGGAAGATTACCATAGTGGAAGATTACCGTAGCTTTTTATTTGTACCTTGCCTTGATGTGCCCATGCACGATTACCCTTATATGTGAAAGATCCAACACCTTCGTACTTATCATCTCCTTTTTGTTTGGAAATATAATTTATGTGTACATATATATGCACACACATATGTGTGTATATTATATATACATACACATCCGGATATATATATATCTATCTATATTTGCACATAGCTAAGGAAAAGATTATAAAAGGATGAAAAGTATTTATAAACACAAAAGCATGTGGAAGATATGAGATAGGAGAGTATGGCATAGTTGAGAAAACAGGAATGCTTCACAGCTGTTCTGTCTTAGTCTTCTTAAAAGGAGGACAATAATATATATTTGCCAGTAAAGCTTGACAAGGGTGATCTACAGTCACAAGACAGAAGGTGGATGAAAAACAGTTAAAGAATTAAGATAATTAAAGTAGATTCCATTGATCCATGATGACTATATTGCATTCACAGACATCAGCTGTACTCAAACCACCAATTATACGTGGCAATTATATGTGTAGGCAGTCTGGAGAATGAGAGAAGTTCCAAAGGAATGTAATTCAGTTATATATAAATAAGAAATTGTGCACAGAAGATTAGACTGATTTGCTGTTAATAAAATTTAGATACGGTTCCACGATAGTCTTCACAAATGAGCCTAAACGCTTACGGTCCCAGTACTCAGCTCAGTTGCTTGAGTTTTCAGTAGATTCTGAGAAACTCTTCTAAGAAGTTTTTTTATTGAATTTAATGTACTTGCAGAAGATTTGTTGTCGTTAACGATGCTCTGTAGTATGTCCCTTGTGGTACTTTCAAAGGTAGAACATGGCTAAAATCAGATGCTAAATCCTTAAGGGCAGCTACAGATGATCTGCTCTGGGAAAGCTTTTTCATGATGGAAAAAATAGTGATATTCCCATGTCCTCAGACGTGAGGTTAATCCCTTACACTTCTCATCAGGAACGCTTGCCAGCCCGATGTATTATAATAATTTTACATGTTTGCAGAAGAAATAATAAGAATCATATTGAAAAGTGACAAGCTTTTGTCTAGATTGCAGTTATAAAACTGTAAATCATTTCTGTTTATTTGTTAGAAGTTCCTGTGTGCTTTAAAAATGTTAAATTGGAAGATTGCATTTGCTTATAAAACTCTAATTTTGTCAATTTAAATGCTATCCTTATTACAATGCTATTTATATGTTTTGAAGAAATGTATAGTAATGAATGGCTTAATATAATCTCAAAGTTCTTAGATTTCAAAGAAGGCCTTTCCAATAATTGTTTTTTAAAATATCAATTCCTTACCAAAATAGCAAGAGCGAATCTGCAGTGGGATGGAAGTCTTCAGCCATTGATTTTACTCAGCATTTAGAACCCAGATCTTTCCTTCTGAAACTAAGTGCTGAAAAATTCCCTACTTCAGTTTATGTGTGTACCTCTGTCCTTGAAAAAGATTATCTTCATTTCATAACACCTGAATAACAAAAGAATATTAAAAGGAAATGGAGGGAATACCTGTGAGAGAAAAACAGTGTGCTGATAAAGAATTCAATAATTCAAAGAGATCTGTTTAAATGGAAATTATGTCCCAGTAAAATGATTAGAGACGTTAAACTAGACAAAGAGCACAGCAAGAAGAAAGCAGGCAGAGAGCAGGTGTTACTCTAGGGTCTGCAATTGCTGACTGTAGTGAGTTTGGGGCTGACTTGTTAGAAACATTCGTCTGGCCTAAGCTGCAGGATTGTCTCCCAGAGTTGTTTCCTACACTGATGCGATGACTCAGCCTAGCTTTAAAGCTCCATTTTGTTATAACCCTGCCCAGTGGTACCTTTTATGAGTTACCATCTTCTAGGATGGAAGAGGATATAGAATGGAAAGCACAGGAGTGTTTTGAAACTTCCATTGCATGTGTCCTTCCTGACTAGCAGACTTACTTATGCCTATGCTGTGTGTATGTGTGCCATCTGCACCTTGAGACTTGTTTCTTCAGAATGCACAGTTCTGGAGAGTCAAAAACACAAGCATTTTGAAACCCAGTGTGTAAGATGCTAATTCAGGCTGATCTTCTGATTGCACCATTAGACTTAAGCTCCATGCTCAGATAACATGGAATTATCCCATTTTAATTTACTGATCCCAGCATAATTGTGGTTCCTTTTTTCAGTTGATAGTGAACCTATTAAGAACAATAAATGATACACATCTTGCAGATTATAGACTGTTTCTCTTGACTGATGTTTCATAGAGAAACATGAGTGTATGGCCAGGATATTCATGCTTCTTGTTAGGTTTAAGGTGGGTTATATTAATAATTTTCCTGTCCTGTAAAACTTGTGTTATTAACTATAAATGTATCATTAATGAGTAGTGGTGTATATTCAGATTGATGGTGGTAGGTACAGAACAAATTAAATTATGAGAGAATATTATGATTAAAAAGCTGACATAAAGCTAAATGATCATGATTCTCTTTTATGAGTGCGATTGGAATTCTTCAGTGGAGCAGTGGTTAACTGACTCGAAATTTTACCTTTACAAATCGTGTTGTAGACTAAAAAGGAGAAACTTACACCTCCTTTCTAAGTGCAAGCAGATATAAAACTGACCCAGAAAAGTGTTCAGCTCTTCTAAGGTTCTGCAGGTAGTGCATTCTGCTCTCATTGAAGTCAGGAGGAAAGAAATAGTTCAGGTGTGTCTGAGGAGTTTGTTGCCTTAAACAGTATGGATGTGCAGATTTGTGGTACAGAAGGTTAGAACTTGAAATCCCAAATGGCATCTCTCAGTGTGGAATAACAGGTGAATCCTTTGTTTTCTCAAGAACTCCAAACAGAGTTGTCTGCTGTTCATATGTGTGCAAGGCCCAGAGGATTAAAGGGCTTTCTTCATGGAGAATATAATAGGGAAACTTGCACAGAGATGTGCTCGACTTGATGTTGCATGTTTTATCTGGAGATGGGCCCTATAAATTTGGTCTTATGGATCACAGAGTTTGGTATAGTTGCTCTAGTCAGCAAGAAACCATCAGAGAACCTTTACTCACAGTCTGCACAGCTGATTCCTAATACTGGTGTGCAAGTATGGAGCTGCTCTCTAAATGCGACCAGTACATAATCTGTAAATGTAATCAGTTTATCATCTTGCTCTGCATAACCTCTTAAGTAGCTGTACAAACTAATGGAAATAGAATAATTTTTCTGCCTGACTTGAGGTGGTAATATAGTTTTTCAACCTAGCAACAATTTGTAGTCTGCATAGATTGGATTGTTTCACAGGAGAATTATTATGGTAATTTTAATTTTATCTTAGAACTTGTAATTATTTCACAGTATTGTTTTAATGTAATAGTCCGAGCAGCAGTTCATTTGTTGTCAGGGCTCAAAATTGGACAGGGCAACTTAAAAATTTAGTTATAATCTTTTTCTTTCTTCATCAAAAAGTTTTGAGTGTGTGTTTTCCCCTATGAGCAGATTTCAGATGTGATTATTATTATGAAAAGCTATTAGTCACCAACTCTGTGTTTCATAGTTTTGCTCTACTCAGTGTATGGCAATGAGTGAAAAACAATGGTTTGCTTTCCGTGTATAGGCTTACAGACCTGGTTCTACTGATTGTTCAACTCACTCTGGTACTGCATTTTACTAGATACTTTGCAGATGTATCCTCAGGGATTTCTGCCCAAAGTTTCTCCTGCATGGATGCAGATCGTTTATTTTCTTAAAATCTGTCATGGAACTTTGCTTGAAGGAAATGTGTGACTGAAACGACAAAAAAAAAAAAAAAAGATTGTTTTTAATTCATAAGTATCATTAAGGACAGGTATGGCTATGAGGTCTTTTTTCAGTCCTATTTCATAAAAGTCTTGGGATTTTCACTGAATTTGGATCCAGGCCTAGCTGGAAAGGAAGGGACATTTCTCTTCTTACGGATGAAGAAAGCATTAGAGCATAAACTATGCAGTTTTAAATCGTAGGCTCAGTTCAAGCTATTCAAATAAGAAGAAATATTGGTGTTCCAGATCCTCACCAACTCCAGAAGGATGCTACATGGGTGCATTGGAAATGTGAAATGAGAGTTGGCGGGATCTGGTTTATGGCAGGATGGGACCTGGGTAGGATCTATGGGCTTTGCCCATTAGGGGTTTATTGCTAAAGTACTTACGTTTTTTTGCAGTGTCATTAATCATTAATCATGCTATATGACTAATATGGTTATAATACCTAACTCCACAGAGATTCTGCTTCCATTTAGTAATAATTACTGTCTACTATTACAGATAGCTTTTATTGTAAAGCATTGCCAAAAATCCTAACGTGATTAGCTTTCGTTATAATGTATGCTTCAGTTTGCAGATACTGTAAGATGTAGATTGATTGATATGAATGATTGTTTCAGTGTAACATGGTTTTAATTCTATTCATGGTGCCTGTCTCATAATCTCAAGTTTTACAAATTGGGCAGTGCTACCCTTCAGTACAATTGTGTATTTAATGGCATCAGTTAAATACATGTTTCAGATAGCATCCATTATCCTCCCTGTGTGCAATATAATAACTAATGGTTGTTCAGAAAGTACTGTCTGAGGCATGTCAATGGAGTATGGTGCTGCATAAAACAATGAGCTTCTCTTTTGGCAATCAGAGAACTAAGAATATCCTGCAAAAGGATGCAGAGAAGATACATATTTTGTTTGTGATAACTCACACCATAGAGAACACAGAGTATTTTAGATCACTGATATGCAATCGCCATTTACTTACACTTTGGAAGAGGCTTTTTTTCTGTCGTTCTATTTCATAATAACCACATCCTGGTTCAATTGCTTTCTTCAAGATAAAGCATTTTGCTCTTCTTGGTTTTCAATACCATTTCAGACAGCAAGGAAGAAGTGGCATGCTGATGGACAGTTGGGTTTGTCGTGAGAAAAGTAGTTAGGGAGAGATGTCAGACAGCAAGGCTTAAAGCTGCCAGGGAGCAGAGATCTCTGCAGTCTCTAGTTTTGGAACATGATCTTGGGCACTTTAGAACTTGACATTCCTTTTTTAGCAGCTTTTTTAATCCTCCCTTTTCTTCTCTGTTTGTGAGATTTAATTTTTCATTTTTTCCTGCCACTGCATTTCAGGCTTAGCGGAAATACATCTTGCCATACATTGAGACTGCATTGGAAATCCAAAGAAACTGTCTGTCATGAACTAAGTTTCCGTTCTCCAGGAGTACAGATTAGATCATTAAGTTGTAGTGCCCTTATCAGTGTTTGCAAGCTGCAGAGTCTATTAATTGAATGAATGTGGCAGGGGTTGATATACCGTCTCACCTGATCAAAAGGTAACCTTTTTCTCTCTTTTGCTATGGGTTTCATCCATCATCCTAACACCTTTTCAGAGGCACTGAGTTGACGGTGGCTGTGTTCTGTTTGTCTTAAGTTGGCAGACTCTTTCCAACTTGTACCTACTAAACATGAGAAAGTTAATTGTGTGCAGATCACGTATAGATAAATCTTTGTGTATTTTCCCTGTCTTTAGAATAACTGAAGAAGAAACCAGAAAATTCTGACCAGTTCTACTACTTTCTGAAAATTAAGTAAGGCAGAACAATGTATTCAGTAGATTAAATCCCACAGAGTTGACTGCCTTCGGAGTTACTCTCAGAATTATAGTATATCAAAATGAATTTGTGTTAAAAATGGTGTACTATGAAATCCCTCCCCTTGGTTTGATGAATGTTAGCAAAACTCAGAATATGAGTTCTGCTACAAGGCGAAGTATTTTGTAATCTTCTTAAGTACTGTACATTGCTGCTGCCACTAGGCGTGTTCTCAAATTGTAGAGAAAATACATCAGGAATCAACCCAATTGTTAATGCATGGCAAATGTCTATCGAATTCCATTCTTACATTTTAATCTCAATTCCCAGAGAAAAGAGCTCATTCTGTCTTAACGTTATGTAGTGGATAGTGGGAGAATATGTGATGTCAGTGTGAATTTATTGTAGAACCTGTTAGAGGAACAACGAGGGATACTCTATTTTTAAAAACACATTTGAGTTTCACAGAGGTCATTCGGATTTGGTTTTGTTGAAGAAAATGTTAGTGGATCCAGAGAAATAAAATAGGGCACTGGTTCCACTAGTTTCATACTGCAGAGGGTTTTGTTGTAAAAATACTTGAAATATTCTGGGTTATGTTCAACTTTCATAGTCTTGTACTGAATTGTTGAAATATATAGTATTGCAAAATAATGAGCGTTCTGGACTTGCTCACATTTCACTGTGACCCCTCTGTTGCATAATTTGTGACATATTTAGTGGTTATTGCAGTGCTGTATGTGTTTTCTTAATCAGTGTGCTTGTAGTAGGACAATTATTCTGGCAACGGCAATGTGAAACACGTGCACCATGATCCATTGCAGTGCTGGCAGGATGAGAAATGTGATTGAGGTTGTTGTAAGAGGTTTCCCAATCCTGCTGAATTAAGGAGTGAGATTCTTTCTGAATCATTGCCATCTCCAGTATATAAAAAGGTGAAATAACCTTTTATCATTAGGTTGGCACATGCTACTGGAGCAGTACTGAGACTGGCAAAATTCTAATGAGAAAAACTCAGCTTCCTTTTGTCAAGATTCTTCAGAACCCAGCCTTCCAATTTATGAAGAATATTGAGTAATTAAAACATTTTAAGCCTTAAACAAAATAAATAAATAAATAATTTTTAATACACTTAATACATTTTAAATATATTGAATCTTTATTTAAAATAATCTGGCATTTTAATATGGCATTAATGTAATTATAAATACAAAACACTAAGATAGAGAACAATTTGTAGTTCATAATATAGTCAGCTAATTTAGCTCAACCTTACAGCTTTTTGACTTGCTCTACTTTGACAGATATTTAATGCCCATAACATTCAGGGTCTAAAACTGGGCCAAGAGGCTTCATCCCCCACTTCATCAGAAGCAATCATGGCACATAATCCCTCTGCAATCTGATGGCATCCGCTGCAGCGCGGTTGTGCTGTCTGACTGTTGCTGTGACACGGCTGTTCTGTACTGATTGCTGTAATGTGTGGGTCATACCTCTGCTTGATTTGTGCCCGTTGGTTCTTCTTTTAGCTTCATTTTGTAAATACACAAACTAATTTTGTATTCACTGAAGCTCAGTTTTACCAAACTTACCAGAGCCAGCTTTTTTAGCCTCTTTCCATTGTCTGTAACCAATACAAATAATTTTCTTGAAGATAGGATGTATGTGCATGTATTTCAGATAGGCCCTAGCAATGCCTTACACACTCTTACACAATCTTAAACTTGCAGTGCTTGCAAAACCTTCCTTTAAGCATGTTATTTTAACTGACAGTGAAACGCGCTTTTCTTCCTATTGAGGAATATTGTTGGGAGATACATCTGGCACCCTGTAAGATGCCCATGGACTTCCGTATGTGAGTTATCTGGGGGCAAATGCCCAGATTTCCTTCAGCAGTATCCTTTCTGGGAGTGGAAGCACAGACAATGATCCCAGCTCCTGTAGTGTTCACACTGCCCCTTCGTCTTCCTTCGCTGATCTGTGTCTTGTCTTCCTCCTCTCCTGAATCCTTTCCTGGCCACCTTCTCTCGCTTGTTTGCTTGAAACACACAGCTGAGTTTCTGGATGGCCAGTATTGTTATTCATGCACCCAGGAGAGACTGTGACATTTGCTGTGCATTTGCTGCTGTTTAGCATATCTAAAATGGTTAGGCACATTTTTAGTTAAAAATACCGTCAGAGTCAGATGTGGAATCTTAATCACTTTGAATCTTGTTTGTGCCTTATGTTCTCATTTCGAAGGGTTAATCATTGTGGAATTCAGAGAACTAGATGACAGTCCTCTGTTCTTCAGATTAAACAATATGAAGCCTGAGAGGTAGGGCTGGATTTAGAAGATGAGGGATTAGGACTGTTAAACTAATTCTTTCAAGGATGTGATTTCATTCTGTGTTGCTTAAACTGAAGTGGGCCAGTGATTTTGTGATCCCATAAATATAGTAAATGATAATATATTTTATTTCAAGCATCTTGTTTAGCCCTCGTACATATTTTTATGTAGTTCCAACTGGATGGCATGTCTGCAGTTAACTGCAGTTAACTGATGTTAACTAAACATTTTTGAAGTGCTAGCCGGTGGTTATGCTGATTGTGACATTGCTGGTTTTTCTATTAATGATATTACTATCAATTTTGTAAACACATTGGGATTAAATAAAAAGTATATCATATTCTATACCTCTTATTTCTTAATGATTTGTATTAACACTTCTCAGTAAAATCTCCAAGTCCTGAGGTGCTTACTTTCTTGTTCCAGACAGTAAAAATGCTTTCTGAGAGCATGCTTGATTTACCTGCTGTTTTATGATTTCCTAGGAAAAATGTTGCTTTTACAGTTAACTAATAAGCTATAAAGCTACATGGATAAATTAAAAAGTGAAACAGTGCTCGTCCTCTCTCCAGAATATTTAGAGATAAATCCAAATTGGGGTGGTAGCTAACGTGCAGGTACCTGAGCTGGCAGTCTGTGAGTAACACAGCCCCAGAAGTCGTGTGTTTAGCAGTATATCCAAAGCCTGCCTGTTCCTCAGATGAATGTTGTGCTGATTGCCCTGTGCCAAGCTCCCTGATGTAGTGCTGCTGGTCAGGACCTGAGCCAGCTCATTTAGAGTTAGCTCAGTTATTTGAGCTGCCGCAATGGTTTTGATGAAGAGCATGCATTTCTTGCAGGAATAACATTCAGCAAATTATGTTAGAAAGATAAGCAGTGCTTTAGAGGAAAAATAATCACACTTTAAGAAATTTAAAATCTACATTTGAAAAATACATTAATTTAGAAATGGAGGAAGCATTATCTGGTAGTAGTTAACTGCAACATTGCCTTCCTAGGCTATGAAAATAGAGAAGATTTGTAAAGAAGCAGAGTCAAGTCTAATAAACAATATTACCTCTTGCTAATAATTCAGTTTGTACTTAGCATGAAACTTCTCATTTTCTTTGAAAGAGCACTTCTATAAATGTGTCATTTGTTCTTTGTTTTCTAGTATCTAAATCTGTTTGCTTTACAAAAAGATTATAAAACTGACTCAAGATCTCTTAGGATTTTTTTTTTTTTCCATTGTTGGTTCCTAAATGAAAATAATGATGCTTTATAGTTAAGCAAGGAAGGAAATTCTGAACTATTTACTAACATTGTTGTGAAATTATGCACGGTGTCAAGAAGTAGAATGGGAGATATTTTAATGCTGGAAGAAGATCTTGATAAAAAATCATATCTAAAATGTACCACTTTGCTCAGACTTGGCCAACTAACTCCTTTCAAGGGGATTCACAGTGCAGAGAGGCTGACCAGGAAAGGGAACAAGTCTTTTCTTCCTTTCCAAATTCAAGGATAAGTGGAAGGCTTAATTTTGTCAGTAGATCTGAGTTGTGAGTTTCATTCTTGCCTCTTCATGCATTATGTGAAAAAAACCAGAATGAAATATTTTAGAGTAAATTGAGTATGTAATAACAGGTATGTAAAGTTTTCAATGTGGGACTTTTCCGCAGAATTCTTGGTGTTTTCCAAAGTGAGTCTTTGTTTATTCAGTAATTGTCATGAGTGAGACGAAAGATCCAGGTCTTGCCTCCATGTTGAGCTTCATGAGGTGTGCGGTAGGATTGACTTCATCAGGCTTTGAAAACTCACCTGAAAAGCATTGTGAGGTAATAGTTGATCAAGGCTGACAAGCAGCATTGAATTAATTAAAAAGAAAAACCTAAAAAGATCAGAAGTACGCCTGAAAAATGAAGTAAATGGGAGAGAACCAGTGCTGCTGGATGTCATGAAGCTGTTTTCCTATCTGAATTTCCAAACTGCGTGGACTAACCACCCATGTGCTACAAAGAACTTTAAAGCTGTTCTTCTGTTGTGTTTTTTTTCTATAAGGGGGCATTGGGAACCGTAGATTGAAAAATATCTGAGACACATTTCTGAAGATGCCTGTCTAGTGGGATGAAACGTTCAGTGAGGGCAGCACTCTCCCTAATTGAGAACATGAAAGCTCCTGGCACCTGGTGCTGTGTGTCTGTAAGCTCCCAAAGCAGTTTAAGAATAAAATATTTGGAAGGAAAAAAAATTTCCTGTATAATTTTGCATTTCATAGTTTGATTCACTGTGGATGAGTATATTCCAATAACCAAGTTGCATGCAGGTCCAGTGCAGAATATTACTTACACTAAGCACATTCTGATTGAGTTCTGTTAAAGCTGATTTAAAAGGTTTATTGTATTAAAAACTACAACTGAGATACGTAGCTTTCTGATAATTGGAGTTCCAGCTGATCGTATCTTTGTAATTTATGAACATAGTAGATTATTATAAATGTCATTAATTCACTCTGAAATCATTTTGCAAAGAGAACAAGAGGATGTGAAAGAAAGTTGAGGAGAAGGAATATTAAACAAAAGGTGGGGGCAGAAATAGCTCTTCTTGTCACATGCTTGGCTTTCCTGTTTAGGGTTTAAGAAAGTCTGGCTATTAGGATGTGGATTAGTGGAAGATTCATTCTTCTTCATGATTTAGGTCAGACACTAGCAAGCATGTGGGGGAGAAAAAAGCCTGTTTTCCCCAGTAGCAAGTGGAAACAGCAGCTCTGCAGACTTTGAAACAGAGGACCAGACAGAATGATTAGTTTTGATGTCCTGTGTGCTATGCAACAGTTCTGAAATGTATGAGTAATGAAGGCTTCATGCAGAAGAGTCTCTGACTGCACAGTGTGGGACCACGTTAATGCTTTCTTAAAAAGCAGCTCAGTTCCTGAGTAGCCCTTTGTGAGAAGTCATTTGTCCAAGTCAGAGAAAGGAACTGGCAATGTCCCGGAGCATGCACAAGAGGAGTGTCCCTGGGAGAGCCTATTCACAGGAGCCTGACTTTAATTTCATGCTAAGAGAGGCTGTTTGCAGGTACTGCGTTTTTCTGGAGAAGCTTTTGGTATTGACTGTGTTAAGTCTGAAAGACTTTAAGGTGAATGATACGATGAAATGCATAAAGTTGATTATTTACTAAGAGTTAAGAGTTTGCGCTTGCGTGCAATCAATTTGAAGAGGAACTGTCCTTTTACAGCACTTTAAATGTTGGTCTGAAGAACAGTTTCAGTGTTTTATGTGAAATCTCATCATTCCTTGTGCTATGGGAGGTATATAACTGATGTGCAGCAGTGTGATTTAAGCAAGCCACAGATTTAAGGATCATTCACCCATGGTTTAGATACTTTTATTGTATTTGTTGTAGTTTCATAGATGTAACAGAAACTAGTTCCATTGCAGCAAAAACATTTAAAAGGCACTCTTAATCTTATTTACAAGTTGTGATGATGATATTTTTGACTTAGAAATGAATTTCCAAATTTTAGTCCTCTTCTGTCTTCTGCCTCTCCATTATTTGTTTGATTTTTAAAATTCCTGTTCTTTTAAGAGCTGTCACGACCATGGCTTTAGGGAACTGACTGCACATAGACCAGCTCAATGTCATTTGCATCTCTTTGGATCTGTGGAAGTATTGCTTTCTGTGCAGACAAATTTCCAGTTGAGTTTGATCATCCAGCCTATTTCTAATTCTTTGGATTTTTTTCACTCCTAGAGTAAACATGTATGTTTTGTAGATTTCTTTTCTCTATGGGATGTTGCTCTTTTAAGAGATAGTAATTAGAAACATGATCAAAGACAGACTTTTTGTGAAGAGCATTTTAAAAAAGTACCAACAAATCCAATACTAGACATCTTTTTTTTCTTTCTCTGTTTCTTTTCTTTGGCTGGCTGATGTTGCTAAATTTATTCATCAGAAGTGTAGAGTTAAAATGGAGAATTGTTTTTTTGTCATTAAGTATCAGAGGTTTTAAGTTTGGATACCAAGTAGAACCCTTGGTGTCTAGGAACAGATATCACACAACTTGGTAAATATGGAAGATTTTCTTGGTGAATGATAAGATTTTTGATGCAGTACTGTGTAGTCTTTGAAAGAAGTGGAAAATTGGCCAGTTTGTAATTTTTGTCTTTTATTTTTTAAGCATCACTGTACACTGATAGTCTTAAAGTTCAGAATAAATTGAAATTATCATCTGGATCAGACAAGGAAAGCATCATTATCATTTTTCTTTTCTGGCTCACCTGGTGCCTTTTGGGCAGATGCCTCATGAAAGGAACAGTAGTGGCTAAATTTCAAAAAGATGTAAGAATTGTAAGAAGTGAATTGTGGTTTTTCAATTTAGTAATCAAATTAGTTGTGATTTCATATTGTTGTTGTAAAATAGCATCTTGAACGTCTTTCAAGACTTTTTGTAGGCACTTTTGATTGCGTATCATTGTGTCCATTAGGTGTGAGCATCCTCATTTACAGATTGCAACCTTGCTCAGTCTATTCATGTTGATGTTCTAGTGTATTTTCACGGCATATAACTCCTAATAAGGTACTGGTTAACATCTGTTTATATAATGAAATTTGTCACACCCATCCTGGTTAACTGAGTAGATGTGTAGAAGTAGGATTTCATAGTCGTATACTCACCTTTCAGATATCTCACAAACATTGGCTGATACTATTTTAAAGAAATGTATTGTAGAAGTTTTGGTAATTGGAGTATTGATTATATGTTCAAAGCATGACATTTGAAATCATATATTCATTTCTTTTCTAAGGAAAGATTATATCTACCCCCTGCAAGTGTTTTAGTAACTAATCTGGATAAATCAAATTCTTCCTGCTGAGTGTAATAAATTTTTAAGCCAATCTAGTTTTTTGTAGACTGCTTGTTCAGTGTTGATCAGCTTGATTGTAATGAACCTTGAACTAGGGTGAAATCTCTTTTTGGTTATGCTAGCCAGTTGAAGACACGTCTGCCTTTTATATGTATATGTGTATGTGTTTCTTAGTGACAGCATCAGAGTCTGTTTTCTATTTGTTTGAGAGAAAACAGTCGTTGCAGCCTCCTTTCATGGTACTGCCTGAGATGCTATTAATTAAAAAGAATAATTAAAAATATTAAAGATTGTATCTGTGCGCATGGGAAATTGTCTAGATCTTACCTGCAACTTTATCCAATGTAAACATAATTGGGGTGAGATGGTGAGAGGTTTATTTAGACTACAAGCTTTTTACACCTGAAATACTCTTTCCTTTTGCTCTGCAGCACAAATATATAAATGTTCTAATTCCAGGAATTACATTTAATCTCTATCGGTCATTCTCCAAATGACTATTATGGTCATCCAACAACATGCAGCTGGGCTACTTACATGAGTACATTCCACCACCTTGCATAATGCAGCAGGAAAAATGAAAAATTACTCTACCGGCATTTCTGTATGTTTCACCACTACACAAAATCCTAACAGAGGAAATCTGTGATAAGTGTGTAGCCTTTCTTCCCAACTGGTGACCTGTACTCTGGGTATTGTTTCAGCCACAACAGTGGCTTTTTTGCAGGTGAAGTTAATGGTTTCTGACAGGAATCACTGTGTAGGTTTGTTTTCTTCAATTTGACCTTTCATGTGTTAAGCTTTCACGTGTTGGACTTGCAAGAACTTACCTGTGCAACTCTAAGAATTACAAATAGGGCAGATTTTTATGTCATCATTCTAAAATTAATTTATGAATTTTCTGTTCTTGATTGATGAAGTTTGCATTTCTTTTCTCATCTGTATTCTGAATCATAATTTAAGCCTGACTCAAAGGTTCTCATTTGTTAAACCAAATTCTATTAGTGATGAATTTTCATGTGTTTAAAATATCATGAACACCTTTTGTTCTTTCTTGGGAGTCACCTGGTGTAAAATTGGCCCTCTGAATTCATACTGCTGTGCTGCACTCAAGAGATACTTCATTGGCCGTAAACCTTTCTGAAAACAAAACCATTCATGTTCAGCTCCAAAAATGGAGAGACTGCATAGGGGAAACCAAAATTTATACAGTTAGTCATACAAATTTTTTTCGAGTTAATCGGCAGTTCCACTTATAAGTCTGTAAGAAAACATAGCAAGTTGAGATGCTTTTAGAGAACTATTTTAATTGAAAGGGTAAAACCCACAAACCAAAAGAAAACTTCACATATTTTGTCCATAGAGGGCTGTATGAGGGTTTGTCTAGCTAATACCCACCTATAACTTGTAATTGCTGAAATATGTACATGAACAATAAGAAAAAGTATGTCAGAATTTTTTGTTGACATCACTTGCAAGCACTATTTCAAAATATTTTATGTAGCTGCTATAAAGTTGATTGATTATGTGAAATACAGTAAAGAGCATTAAAAAGTTTTTGTTGCAACATTCTGCAGCTGAATATATCTAGTGTTGATTCTACAGTATGAAGTTGAAGCCTGGTCAAGTATAGAGCAAAGAGATTTGGAAGAGGATCATCACCTTATCCAGAAACTGGGATATGCTTGCACCTGCTGTTAGGTGTACTTGAAGTTAAAAATGGAATTTGTTTAATCTATAGTTTCAGGTATTTTATCTCAGTGGGTGCTGAAGAAATACATGGCTAAGCACCACCTGGAGAAAAATAAACCAAGTTACTTAACAAAAAAAAACCAAGTACTGCTTTCTCACATTTCATGTAGGAGATTTTTTGAGGGTGTTTTTGTCTTACAAATCTGATACATAATTAATTTAGTTTGAGAATCCCCCCACTGAGGAACATGGACCTCTTCTAATGACAGATGTAAAGGTAGGAAGAAAGCATGTAGTGACTCAACAAAAGTCAAAACCTAAAATCTATGAATTGTGGCTATCACCTTTCTCCTGTGAAGGCATACTGTTAGACTTCATGTGAATAGAAGTGAGCGGATATTGTATCTCTCTTATGCTCTCATTCCACTTACATAATTCATCAACATGTATTAATTTGCACGTAAAGCAGCTTTTTGTGATCCTTCAGAATCCTGTCTTTCTGTTGGAATATATATGTGAATATTGATTGTAACATTCCCTGTGGCTGTTGCTAAAGGGTGGAATTCACAAGTGAGGAAAGCAAATGTCTTCCAGCTGAGAATGAATGTGGAGGCTGACGTTGGAGTAAGTTATGTTAATACATGGTTAGCATTTGATTTGTTGCCCATTGTCACCTTTGTTAAAAGGCAACAAGCAAAAGTTTGCCATGTACATAAAAGTGACATCTAGAATGAATACTTATCCTTTTACATGTGAACCTTGTATCCTTACTAAATATCTGAGATTTTAATTTTATTCTTAACTTTTATTCCATTGAGAAAAACTATCCTCTGATTTCAGCAGAGCTTTGTATTTCTGTGATGCAGGCTTTTTCTCACAGCTACTTAAATTTTCCACATTGATGCTGCTGTAGTTAAAATTCTGACAATTATTTTACTCAAACCCTATTGGCCATTTAAATGTTCTAGCAGCTTGTCACTCTGATTTATGATTGCCACGATACTGATGGCAGGGAAAGATGTCTTCCAGTGACATGCTTTTGCTCAGTCATGTCCTGGCCCATTGTCTGTGCCATTCCACTTGCTTTGTGGGATTGCAGGCACTGGGTAGGAGACTTCTATACAGTGGAAAAAATCAAATTCCATTGTCTGGTTTTGTTTTTTAAAGAGAACTTCTGTTTGCTTTTATTGGAAAAGGCCACTTCATTCCCTTTAGAAATCCTATTGATTTAGTAGTGATGGCAATCACAGCAGAAATCACTAATAGCAAGCTAAACGAATACCAAGAGAACACGTGGCAATCCAGTGGGTTTTCACTCAGTGTACTCTTTCCTAATATTCTGGTTTTTCTTCTTGAAAGGTTATTTATCCTTTTTTTTTTAATCCCCCCTTTTTTTTCTTCAGAGGATTTATAATCTATCTCCTTTAAGTTGCATGCTGGCAATCAGCATTTTATGCTATTAATTCTAATTAAAAAAAAAAAACAAAAAAAACAAAAAAACTTGTAAATACACTCCTGGGAGGTTTTTAATTTTAAACTCATCATTTCATTTGATGTTGTTAAGTAATAGCCCACTGGAAGCATAAACTAAAATTCTGCTTCTTTATTACCTTGTTTTTATTAAAGAACATCAAATCAAACCGGAGCTAGATGACCTTTCAGCCCAGAGCATTCCTTTGCAGACAAGGCTGTTCTATGGTTCTGTGATTACAGGATTTGCAAGTGTCCTGGGCCAATGACAGTTTTCTTAAAAGACTTCACAAATTTCTTATGCTGTCTTCTGAGGATCTCAAAGTCTAGAATCTGACGTGTATTTTTTTTTCTATGAGCTCTGTCAGAGTCCAAATAGAGTTTTATGCATTTTGCTCTCATACCTCGCTTTCAAGATGCAGTCAGTCTCTCTGGTTGATGAACCAGAATTCATCTCTCTCCAGCCAACAGTGTCAAAGCGTGTCTCACTAATGATATGCAACTGGGGCAGTGTCTGTCTTCTTTGGGCTTTTCCTCTACCTGTGTAAGCTACACATGGATGTGTGTTTCACTACTCCATGTAGAATAAAAGAAGAATTATAATTTACATAATTTATGGAAATGAACTCAGAAAATATAGTTACAAGAGGAATGTTAAATCTAAGTTATTCCATCTACAGGAGAAGTTGTTGCTAATTTTCAATTTCTAGTTACCTCTGAAAGTGACAGGGAAAGAAGGACACTAAAATTTCAGGACATACATCTGTGCTTGGAAAGGGAAACTGGTAACTAAGACAGACTGTCTTCAAAACTGAACAATGTTGTGCTTAGTCTCTGAAGTACCTTGTCTCTGAAGTACCTTGTATTAGCATCTTTCAGGCTATAATTGCCATTAATAAAGGGTTGTGATGAAATTGAAATGCCTCATTGAGCTGCATGCTCTCTAAAATTTTAGTGGGCGTCCCATACTGTTTACTGCTGGACACTTGTAATGGCTCCATACTGATTCAGGGTTAGTTTGGAGGAGTTACAGTCCTGATACAAGGTCACTGCTTGAGTCGTGTACCTTTTTCTCTTCCATCAGTGTTTCACAAGCACAAAAGGACAAGGAATGAAATGTGTTCCCTACCTTATCAGTGCTATGAGAGGAGTTGCTATTAATTACTGGAGCAGAGTGATAATATTAATATCCTTGCCCAGCTGCTCCTGTGCATACACAGTCTCCAATTAATGAAGTAAGAAAGTTCACTGCCTTCAAGGAACAAAGGTGTGAATAAGTTCCTCTTTCTCTAGGCTGTGTCAGTCTGTTATATAGTTGGAATATAATATGGAAAGGAAAAAAAAAAAAGTAAAAAGATTTTTAAAGGGAAATTAAAACTTATCTGCAGAGAGAATAAACAAGCCCTAATTAGACACACAGGTTCTCTTTATAATGCACAAAGAAAGGTGTCTCTGGAGGGTGATTCATAAAGTCTTCCTGCTGAGTGAGACACCAGCTAGAGCCTTTCTGACTCTCAAACTATCCTTATTGTGATTACATTTTCTGAGTTCTCGCCCCTGGTGGAAGCAATAGCTTTGTGCACCAAATCTGGTGACCATTGATAACTCCAGTTCTGCTCTGCCATGTTCCTCATTCCTCAGCGATCAACACTTGGACACACAAGCTCTCTTGGGGATCTGGCTCACTGTGATTATAACAATGAAATCTGAAATTGTCCTCAGCAGGGATGAGCTCTCCTTCTCCATTTCACTTAAATTTGGCCAGAAGAGTAAGAATTCACTGGCATTCTGAACATTTCAACCTTATTTATATTGTGCACAAACCTCATTGAGTCTTGATTGCTGACAGCAGGGGATACAATTTGTTAAGTACATATTATTGACATGATTTGTGCCTTGTAGGCATGGAGGACAAGGCTCATAAAACAATTAAACTACAAAAGCAAATAATATATTGATTAATTAGGAGGTGGGAGAGCTACAAGAATACACTAAACATTGTCAAAACTAGGAATTTTAGTAGGAAAACTCAGGGTATAAGCAAAAGAACCTGACACTGATACTTTATTTTGAAACCTAGCCTTTAGGCAACCTAGAAAATGAAAAAAATACCATTCAGTCAAAAACAGCTTAAATATCAGAGAAGCCAAGATAAGATTTACCAGGCAAATGATGGTCATGGCCTGGTGCCTCATGATCCTGACAGAATGCACAATTAACCTTTTTGTTTTATTATGCCTGATTCCAATATATATATAACCTGCAAGGTTATAATGTTACCTCATGAAAATGAATTTGAGTGACCTAGGGCTACATAATGGCATGAATAGTAACATGAGATGATAGGTGCAGTGAAGAGAAAAGTATTCTTGCCTAATCACTGAACCTTATTAACTGTGTTACACTTTATTTAGTTCAAGTGCTTTTATCCATTTATTTTCTAACAATTCCTTACTGTGGAGTGATGCTAGTGCTTTGTAAAAACCTTTTTTTTGGGGCACATTTTCTCATGGAATAGAATTAAAGCTATTCAGTTCCTACTTACATTACATATCACAGGTTTTTCATGTCTTTAATGCAGGTGTGCGAATATTTATTGAACCTATTGTCTGTTATTGTTTGTCATAATATGTATCTGTGGAAGGTGCAGTGGTTGAATTGTAGGTGTAGTCAGTGAAAAAATTGCTGTAAATCTTTTGTTTTTCTGAAATAATCTGTTGGATTCTTCTAAGTTGAAAGACAAACTCCTGTTGCTTTTCTCCTCTTCTAACTTGAAGTTAATGCTACTGCAACACACCTGACTTGGTAGTAAAGGAATTTCACCCAAAATATCTACCTAGATCTCAATGCATTCCATTGAATTGGATTAGACCCTCCACAATTTGTTTCTAAGCTGGGCAACAGCTCCTGCAGGAATGAAATAACTTCCCAGGCACTTTGCAGGGAATGGCAACAATTAAACCAACAAACAAACAACAGACTTTTGTAATGGCTCGCAGCTGATGAGTCTGTTAATAAAAAGTGAAAACTGAGGATAAGAACATGCACTGAGTGGTTCCAGGCAAGTACTGGTGGAAGTGAGATCTAGGAGCTGGGTTGTATGGTGTTTGGTTTTTGGTTTGGTGAGATCTTTTATGACTTTTTCACTGCAACGCTGTTAATTTTAGTTTGAGAATAAAGTAACTCTTTTTTAAACAGAATTTCTTTATGACCAGGGAAATTAATGTGTCAGTGATGTTTTGTAACTCTATTGCTACTAATATACAAAAAACATAAGGTACGGGCAATGTGATTTTTAGGGATCCCATGAAAACAAGGGTTGCATTTACTAATAGTATGTTTTAAATAAGGATTTCAAATAAGGTTTTCAGATAGTGCTGATTTCTTTTTCGATTGTTTACTTGGGCTGCAAAGAGCTATGTACTGACCTACAGCTGAACCCCAGGATTTAGCTTTGGCTGACTTCACAGAAGTGCTTTTGTACAATAGACTCCTGTTCATGCCGCAGGTCTTGTTGCATTTGTTGTCTTCAAACCAGTGAATTTAACATGCTGATGATTTTCATGTTATAAAAAAATCCCAGGTAGTGGGAAAAGAAGCAAATGCTGCCTCTTCAGATGCAAGATTAAAAGAAAAATCAATTTTATTACTGAAAAATTTTAGTTAATCATAGTACTGTGTTACAAATGCTGTTTATTCTGCAGTACTTTAGTCTTCCATTACTCAGAGAAAAAGAGAATGTTTTCAGATGGGGAGAAGGAGAAGTGGAAGAGGAGGAAATGAAAAATATAACAGTGCTACATGAAGGATTTTTTTCTGAACAACATTTGATTGTACTGTTGCTCAGAGCAAAATAGCAAGACATTGGTGTTTAATGTATTGTGGATAGGCTTTATACAAAAATCAGCTATTGCCATTGAACTTGAGGTCAGAGCATCTTTTTCTTCTTTATTGCAGTACTTTGCTTCTAGTAGGAATACAAAGAACTTGAAGACCATTTTCTTTGAGGGAAACAGCGGAGGTAGCATCCCCATGACATAGTTTACTGTCCTAAATGAAGAGTAGGAGGCAGCAAGGGAAACAGAAATGTTGAGCAGTGAAAGCCTTTCTCTTGTTTGGTCAGGTCTTTCTTACACAACTGGAGAACAGTTTCATTCATTATTACTTACTAGTTTGGATTGATTGCAGCAAGGGATTAATCAGAACCTTTAGAATGAACGGGTGGCAGTTGTGATGGATAGTCGTAAGCGTAGACTTACAGGTCCAATTTGAAACAAACTGGCTGAGCCATCTTAATGAGGTTTTTCTAGAGTGTGTATACATTGCAAATAATTAAAATTAAATGGAAACCAAGTCCCTTGTAATTACAATTAAATTTATTTGATTAAGCTCCCTGCAAGGAGGATAGATACAAAAGGATTTGGTCACGTTAGCACTTGTTGCAGTTTGTAGATACTGTGTCTCTGTTGTCAGTTTTGAAGCGTTAATGGCATGGGAATTATGGTGTAGGCTTATGTCACCTTTAATCGTAGTGTTCTTCAAAACCCACTTATTTCCAGAATGGATTTGTACTTTTCTAGGGATGGCCATGTGCAATGGGCTTGAGGAAGGCTGTGTTTCACCCTGTGGTCAGAGTTAGGATGGACCACAAGTGAGAAGTACATCTTTAGGATAATGCAGAATAGCTTGTGGGGATATCTCCTGGAAAATATTATTGGAGCATGTTAATGGATTTTTAAGTGTTTCTAAGTAGAGTATGCATTTGTTATCTAGTTCAGAAGTTAGAAAAATACTGCATTAAGATCCCCAAACTTGCTTTTTGTAGAGCTCAACGTAGTCACTAACTCTTATATCAAAAGCAAGTGCAATCATGAGTTCCTGAAAGTAATGCTAATTCACTGAGATACCTTTTTCATAACTGTAGGAATAAAGGCAGTCAAAATATTTAAGGCAAACTGTCCAGCAGAATTTCTGAAATTATATTCTTGGTAATTGTTTCTTCTTTGCTATTTTTTCCTTTAAATATTAAGTTCTTAAAATTCAGGTTAGCTCAATATTTGAGTAAATTAAATCTGCCTGTCATATGTATAGCAGTATCAGCACTAGGTTGTAGCCATGTAGTGCAGGCACAGAGCTTCCGAAATAATTAAACAGTGGGGCATGAAAATGAAAGCAGTGGAGCCAAACTGATAAAATGCGTGTTTAATGGTGTATCATAGAATGGCCTGAGTTGAAAAGGACCACAATGCTCATCCAGTTCCAACCCCCTGCTATGTGCAGGGTCACCAACCAGCAGACCAGGCTGCCCAAAGCCACATCCAACCTGGCCTTGCATGCCTCCAGGGATGGGGCATCCACAACCACCTGTTCCAGTGCATCACCACCGTCTGAGTGAAAAACTTCCTCCTACCATCTAGCCTAAATGTCCTCTGTCTCAGTTTAAAACCATTCCCCTTTGTCCTATGACTATCCACTCTCGTAAACAGCCATTCCCCCTCCTGTTTATATGCTCCCTTCAAGTACTGGAAGGAATACGTGTAAATAGTGTTCAATCAAAATGGCAGTGAAACTTTAAAGTAACAAAGGTACCACTAGAAGATTATTTAATAATAATAATAATAGGAAGACAGTATTTCCTAACACTGATCACAGACAACAAAAGTTGAGCCAGGTATTATCTTCACTTTACCTCTCTGCTTTTCACACATATGTGATAAGGCACATCTTTAAAACTGCAGGTGCAGTGTAATGGTGAGCGTTACCTTTTTGTCCAGCAGCTTCTGAATTCTAGCATGGTGTTTTTTTCTTCCTGAGGATAGTTGGAAACCTGCTTTGAAGCCCAAACTGATGTGCTTGCAGTGATCTAGCAAAATCCACCAGCAACACAGAGGAGGTGCATAAGTGCTACGTTGTTAAGTGCTCTGACTCTGTGTCCAGGGTGGACACTGTGAGCAGCTCTGTGTAAGGAATGACTCTGTCTGTCTGACTTAGTGTTAAAGACCAGATGCCCTTTTGGTAGATATTTCCTCCATGTCCTAGTTTTATATTGCTGTCTTTCATGGAATCTGAGTGATTTCTCAGCTAAAAACGAACTCTCAGGAGTAAATTCAGCCATATAAGTTGAATGCAGAGCATGACAGATATAATAGCTCTGGGAATACTCCGGCAGTTAAATCTGCTGGTGCAGCTCGTATCCACCCATAGCTTTTCTTCCCTCTGTGTAATGATAGCCTGTTTGCTCTGGCTGAGGTAAATCTTCGCCAGGTAAATAACCAGTCATGCATGTGCCTGGCTTTATTACTTGCAAATTTAATTGATTTAAAAAAAAAGTCCTCTAAACTTTAGGAAAATAAATCTTTCTTTCTGTTGTTAGCTTCCCTGTAGCTCTTTCTGTACATTTCCCTTGTATTGTGATTAAATGTTTGGCTGTACAGAGGCCGTGCTAAGACAATACAAATAATTAACTTTCATTTGATTTCTTTTTCTGATTCTGTTCTGCATGTGCTGTCCACATGCTAGAGAAACTAATAGAAAACAATACACTGCTTACACAGGAAAAACTTATACTTCAACTCTACATTACACTTTAAATATTCAGAAGTTGGAGCAAAGATTAAACCAAGCCAGAGAGTTCATGTTGTGTCTACAGAAAAGGCTAAGATAATAAAGAATGCCTTTAAGTTATAGTGGAAAATAGGAGCAAAGTGTAATTGGTGCAGTTTGGTAATGAAGGGCAAACCCAGGCTGCTGTGTTTTGTTCTTGACTAAATTATTAACCGAGCCAGACATTTCTGTCATGGAAATCTGAAAGAGAGTTTGAGCCCTCGATTGACTGGCTGTAGGCAAGTTACCTCACTTTTACTGTGCCTTTTATCTTTACTAATATTAATAGGACCTTTTGGGACAAAATACCTTTTAGGACAAAATACAGTGTAATAAGTGCTGCATGGCTTTGAATGTTTTAGTCTTGGTTGCCCACTGTGTGGCTTGTTAAAATGTCTTTGGTTTTCCAGGCTTTATTTCCCAAGTTTATTTATATGAAACCTCTGTTTGTTAAAGATAGATTCAAACTGCAGTGTGCCATCCACTTGCCAGTAGTGAAAACCTACTGCAGTAGATGTATGACCGTGTAAGTGTTAGATGCTGTTTAAGCTCAGATTTCCACCATTAGATCTTGACATTTAGAACAATTCAGAATTATGTTTGACTTTTTCACTGTCATTATGGTAAATAAATTTACACGAATAAAGGAATATTAGATACCTTTTTTATCATGGCATATTCTAGACAACATAGAAATATCTGATCTTTATATTCATAATTGAAGACTTGTTTATTACAAGGCAAGTTTGTACTACTGGTACTTTATTGGAACAACTCCTGTAAAAGCAGCCTGGGATGCCAATAGTAAGTAGACAGTTAAACAGTTGTTTTATATGCAGATACAGTAGCTTTTTTCTTTATTATTTTCCATCAGTGATAAACTGAAAGATTTGCTCCCAAATGAGTTTTAAATCTTGGAAGTTTCCACTTGGTCAAAGAGATGAGGTTATAATCTATAAAATCAAGACACATTTACTCAAATTTTAAAAGATTTGTCCTTTTTAAACAATGTTAGGAGTCAGATGCTGGAACTGATCAGCCCACCAAGATAGATTTGGCTCCCTTCCTCTCTCTAGACTAATGTAAATGCCAAAACGATGAAGCCCCTGTTTTACATATGGATGTGGCCTTTATTGCAAGATGGGTTAACGTATTCCTTCTGCAATTCCAAATATTGTTGGATTTATAATTTATACCATTCCAAACAATGTGGATTGCAGGCCAAGGGATTTCTCAAAACACACAATGTGCTTTGTAGTGTGAACTGCAAGTGTGTGTTTAGGATAATGAAGATTAAAGAAAATATATATCATCATTCTTTTTATTTATCTGGAATTTCTTTGAAATTAGCTCATTAGCAATGAGCTTAACAAATGTAAAAAAAAAAAAAAAATACAGTGCTAACACTGTGCTAATAAAAATACTGTCAGCATCTTTATTTTATAATAATCTTGGAATGAAAATGTTGTTTAGAAAATACTAATAAAACAGGCAAATAAGGATAATACACATTATTGTTGTAGCAGTTATTTTAAAAAGTAATGTGAATGTGGATGATGTAAGATAATTCTATTTCATTTTACAGTCAGTCCTAGATTAGATTTTCTGCAGGATGGCATTACTTACTTACATTGTGTTTGCTACAGAGAGCTAGCAGGTAGATCTGCATCGACAGCACCTCACTTGTGTGGCTCTGCTACACCAACAGAAACACTGTATCTGATCTGGGTGCTATTTTTTTTTAGCAGTCTTCTTTTTCTATCATGAGCAGGACTCCAGGAGGTCTCCAACATCCACAGGTTATATTGCATTTGTTTAACTAGCCTGGAATCACATCCTCCCTGGCCATAGGTGCGGGAGATACTTGACATAAATTTTCTCATGCTAATAGAATCCTCTATCATGCACAAGATTACCCACCCTGTGTTGGATTTTTGCTTGTGATGAATGTAAGATGTCCTTCCTTTCTGAAGAACAAATGGAGATGCTAGAGCTCTGACTCTGAGCACTGCTGTTCTGTGGTTATCCGTTATCCCCTTATTCCCCACGTGCCCAACCCAGCCTCTCTCTGTCATGGACTTTTCAGCTTTTTTATTGTTATTGCCCTTTCCCGTCATGAACATTGATATCTAAATTGGGTCTCCTGCCTTGTAATGGTGTATTATAAGATGATGATTGTTTTCTTACAGCTTTTTTGTTGTTTAATTAAGGATTCAGAAGGATCTTTTTATTTGTGTTGGTTCTTGCTTAGAAGGGGAAAATGTCCCTCAGGAGAACTCCTAAATTATTTCTTAGTAGAGCAGGCTTATGAAGCTTTGTTTCAACCAGATTAGCCTAAAATTCATGCTCTTTCTCCACTTAAGACATAAAGACTCTGATTCTGTGAAATGAACTGTAACCCAAAGTTATTCGATTTTGCAATAATTCATGCAAGTACAGTTTGAAGCTGGTACACGTAGTTGCTAGTCATCTCATTTCTCTGCATTCCATTAACAAACTCAGAATCTTGCAAAATGCTGATTTTTTTGCTTTACAGGTATTTATCCAGATTTTAGTGGCAGACATTTGTGTCCAATATCTGCTGTATAAGACTGGGCAAAATGTGCCCAATCAGTTCATGACTGAAGGATTTTCTTTCCTGACCCTATTTTTTGAGTTATCTAAGCATAAGTATTTGTACACCTAAAACAATCTTCTGCTTCCATGGTAGCACAAGTTGCATGGTACAGGTAATAACATACATTTATAGTGAGCTGTTGATATTAATACATCTGATGTTCATTTCTGAAGCCAGAAATGTAGGCTCCGTATGCTATTTTGTTGCTGTTTTTTGGATAAACTTGCTTAATGAACATGGTAGCCTTCTTTTCTCTTCAATAATTTTGTTCTGCTTTGCAGAGGTTGAAGATCTGTCCCCTGAAACTGAAATACCTGAAGCTTTTTATGTAGCTGAGACTATTTATAGGATCATATTGCAAGGCGTGATGGAATATGATCCACTGTCTAGGTGCAAGAAAACTAATTAAAATTGCATCTTCATGGATTAATTTTGAATGCTGCCTCTGAAAGGTGAAAGCACAGAAGCCAAAGTATTTTCTTTATAGAGCACAGCGGGTGAGAATTTACATTTCTCAAAACTTTCATATTATCTCAGACCTGATCATGGAGACAGCCCTCCTCTTGAAGGGAGAGAGGAGATGAATATCGGAACGTTCTTTCTTTCCTGTGTCTGATGAATCTTTGATTAATGCTTCACTGGTGTTTATTATCGTCATAAAGCCATTATGGGGTAGAAACTGCTAAATCAATTTTCAGAGGAAAATCTGAAACAAAGTCACAGAGGTATCCTATCACAGCATGAAGTCTTAAAGAAGTGCTTCTCAATTCTCAGGCAGATGTGTTAACAGTTGGATCTTCCTTTCTGAAGCAAGTGTGGTTGATTTGGAGTTTTACCAATTGGTATAGATACTATGAAAAAAAGGAAATGCTAAATAGTCTAATAGATAGCTAATAGAGAGGAAAAATGGCCTAATAGGAAACACTGATGAACTCCCTAATAAATACTACTCATATAAAAGACCTAATCTTAGTTTTAGTTGTGTGCCATGAGAAGTAAACAGGGTTGTGTTCAGCTAGTGCATTATTTAGAGATTTTTGGAGAGCATTTTGAAAGTCTTACACAGAGCTCTGTTCACAGGATCCCCATTAAACACAATGGGAGCTGCATGGCTAAAATCCTGGAAAGCAGTTTTAAAGCGTATCCTGTGCTGTGCTGAAAATAGACAATTAAAGAATGAGTGCTTGAGCAGGGGGGAGGGAGTGATACTGTTATTGTCCATTCAGGGCTGTAGTTAGACTAAAAATCCTTCTCTACACCCTTCTTAAATGATATTCTGTTGGAAGTCCCTGCTAACAACTCTCCTGTTTTTGCACATGAAATTCCAGTACATTGCAAATAATTGAACGTTTTCAATTTAGAGATGTCTAGATGTTCCCTCTTCTTTTTATATTTACCTTTTCTATTGATTTACTCTGCTCTGTTTCCTTACATTTTGCTTACATTTGAATTTTTCTTCTTTTTTTCTAAAATTCTCTTACATCGTTTATTCTGTTCTCTTTAATTGTCATCCTTACACAAGACATAAGGATCTTCCTTTCCATTCACTCTTTGACTTTCTCAAAACTTCATCTGTCTGTACCTTTCCTTCTCTCTTCTAACCCAGATCTTAGTTTGTCCAGTTGCTCTACTTTGAGGACCAAAGTCACAGGTTATGCTTTTCCACATCCCTTCACTCAACCTTATATTCCTGTTACTATTATTTCCCTCTTGGCAGTGGCCATCCCTCTAAAGTGTCCCTTCATCTTCTCATCTGGTTACTGGCATCATACAGCTTTCCTCCTGAACTTAGAAGCAAGAGAGATTTCAGACACTGGGTCTGCTACCAGGGAAATAACTTCAGAAAGAGGAAAATGGGAGCATATGTGAGCACAAAAGAGCCAGTGTTCTTTCTGTATGTTTCAGAGCAAATTATATGCAGAGGAATACAACTGATTTTCACATTTTTATTCAATTAGTCTCCAAGAGAATGCAATTTAAAGGAGTGAGTTTCAATAGTGTAGAATTTGGCATTTCGAGCATGTGTGATCTCATTTTTGTTTCCTGTTGTTGCTTCATGCAATGGATAATAGCTGTGACAGAGTAATGTGATCAGAAATATTCAGAAAGTGCTTTATGGCACTTAACATAGAGGCATAAGTGTCTTTGCTTTTTTCTTTTTTTTTCCCTTTTTTTTTTTTTTTTTTAATGCAGCTGCTGTTCTTCTTGCATCTTATTCACACCCTGATATTCTTTCCTTCTTTTTCTTTGCTTTGCTTTTGTAGGTATTGCATATCTAGCAAGGAAGAACACTGAAGGTGATTAATGGCCAAATATTTCGATGTCACAAAAAAACTGTTTTTTTGTGAACAGTTTGCAAATGTTTTAATTCAGCCCTACTTGTTCATTGGCATCAAAGCTAATGATGCTCCATATGACACTATTCCAGCCCTGTTCTCTGTGTGTTGTCATGTATTTTTTATTACCTCATTATCAACTGCTTAGTTGTAGAAGAGCAGTCAGTATCATTTTAGAGAGACTACCACTACCTAATGACACAGGTAATTAAGCCCTTGGAGGCCATAATTCCAACCATCTATTTATTGTTTATACCCTTTTGCAATGTAGCCACAGCTCAGGAATCAATAACCAGTAAGCTTTTATTCTTGTGTTTCCAACAGGACTTGTTTTCATGGTTGTTTTCTAGGCACCTGAAATTTCAGACTGGAAGAGATGTTTACATCTTAGGTTTCTTTGGTAATAGGTGCATGTTGCTGTTTACTGAGTCTGACCTCCAGAAGGGCAAGCTGCTTTTGAGCTGTGCACCATTAAACGAGGAAACTGCTTTGTTCCAGGGCTGTGCTGCACATTTCATCCACCTCTGCTTGTCCCGTGTGCGAAGGTCTGGAGGCTTTCAGGAAGCCATGGCTGAACTGAAGAGCTCCGTTTTTCATTTCTATAATTTTAGTCTTTATAAACTGTAAGTCTGAGTGCCAAAGTCCAAAAGATCAAAAGAAATTATTAAGACTCTGTACTGTCTTTAAAAGTATTTTTAGGCAACTTGTGTTTGGGATGCAGTCTGTGTTTCCTGCTGTTGTGTTGATTCTTACTCTTCTTTGTTTTTGTGAACATCTGAGGTGACCCATTTTGGGGAGAGATATCTCAGTTGAAAGTGGAAATCTTTCCTGATGCACTTGAATCCTGGGTAGTTGACACCTGCAGGAATTTGGCCTTTGTCCCTTTGCAGTAGGTAGTACAGTGTCAGAAGATGGCTGGTGCCTCTCTTATGGTTTTGATTTTTTAACCTAAGTTGTAGTGTACTGAACCCAAACCAGGAGTGGTCCCTTGAATCTTTATTTATTTAGATTCCAGTTCGCTGCATAGTAAATAGGTTTTTTTATAGGCATTAAACTCACAAATAATTTTTAAGGGGAAAAATAGCACAAGAATTTAGTAAATTTTCCAGTCTTCGGCTCTAAAGGCAGTAGGGCATGTTGCATGGAATTAAATATAATGAAACTTCAGGAACAACTTTAACAATATGCATATTTAGTAGTCATTTAATCAAAAGAATTTATATCTTTCTGCACAGCAATAATATGCATGCTCTCTAGCCACTTAATCAAAAGAATTACATATTTTAAACGTTTTGCATTTTTTTAATTGCTAAACAATTGTAGAGAGGTGAGATATAAATATCTCTTTATATAGCTCCACAAATCCTCCAGGTTTCATTATAATGTAGAAGAGTAGAAATGTCAGAATGGTAAAAAGACAGAACGAAGTATTTGGTGCCATGCTTCATTCCAGATTGAATGGCTTGTTTAAGGTTATGTGAGCATAAGCTATTCATTGAAATGTGTGAAACATTAGCATGTTGGTAAAGAGACAGGAAAACTGCCAATTTATTTGAAGTTACTCCAAACTTTGTAAGACACGGAGCTCAAATTTCTGATGGAAGGAGCTTCAGATTTGTTGTCTGTCAACGGTTTACGGGCTGGTTTGGCCCAGTTCTGTGACTAGCGGGGCGGAGGGATCCGCAGATCCGCACCTCCAGAAAAAGGGAACAGGGGACCCCAAAATAATTAAAAACAGCGGCAATGATCTGAGGAGAAACAAACTATTTTACTAAATATATTATCAGAATGCAAGATAACACACTATAATATAATTAAAATTGAAGCTAATAAATCAAATATAATGACAGAGAGAATGTCCGAAAGGTGGGTAGGCCTCACCACAACGCAGAGAGCTGAGGTGAGATGCGCAGTCCAGTTGAGCAGCAGGGAGAAAAGGGGGAAGAGCCGATGAAGAGCAGGCTAAGAAGAGCGCATCAGGTGACCTTGCCAGGAGTTGTATCTCGAGACTCTCTGTGACCGCAAAGTCCCCTGGGGAATGTAGTTGTTCTTCTCTTCCAGGCAGGCACCCAGAGCTTGAGCACCAACAGTTAAACTCCCACTGCCCCACATGATGTTATGATGTGGAATACCGAAAACCAAAAATCACAAAACCATGACAGTTGTCGTATCACAGAACAATATGAAACAAAGAGGGTGTCACCTGCTGCTCACACCAGCACAGTTAGCAGTGCCCTGGATTCTAACACTAATATTAGCTGTGTTATTTAACCTTGCTGTGCCTTTCTATTCACCTGTAAGATGTCAGTATGGTATGTTATATTAACCTGCATAATCACGGCACAACAGCTATGGGCCTCAGAGCACTTATGGGCAGAGTTTTGGAATGTCCTGGGATGAGGACTCACATCACTGATCTTCCTAATAGAATAACCATGTTTATTAGCACATGGTGAGTTATGATAATTAAAGCTAATCTGATCTGTCAGTTGCAGAAACAAACTCCACTTTGTGATAGATCATCCTTGGATTCTTACTGTGGTTGTTTGCTAATGGAAAAATGTCTCTTGCAATGGATTTCCCAGTCCTGTGAATTATGGAGGAACTGTTACTACGAGAGTTCTCACAGCTGTGTTGTGAAGGAAAAGAAAGAGTGAATCTATCTCCAAATATAAACATGTATTTTGTTGCCAGTAGTAGTATACATGTAATGTAGGGAGGATGCAGATATTTAGGGGAAAAACAATACAGTAAAGAAAATACTGCGATTTATTGGTTCCATGAATTTGATGTTTTACATGTCATAGGACTTTTTCAGATGCTTGGAATACTTTGTAGTTTGAGCATAAAAGTTTCCCGATGGGCTGTGTAGTGTGAAAATGCAGGAGAACCACTGGTTTGCATTGTGGGCAGTTCTGCAAATGCTCACCTTGACAGTCCTTTTTCAGCGTGTACTTCACTGTACTGCTCCAACCCCACAAAAGCTGCCTCCCTCCATGCATCCTTGCAGCTACTCATGGATACAAATTTATGTAGCTACGTCAACACACAGGTGGTTTTAGTACCAGCCCAAATATTTTTGGTTTTGAGTGGCCTTACATATTCACAGGTACTTTAAAGCAGGAGTAGTTTGTCTGTATCAGGATGCTGATATGTACAAAATTAAGTATGTGTTTGGAGGAGCTGGTAGATAAAGCCATCCACCTACCTGTATATTTGCAAATATGGAAAACCAAATAATTACTTAAAATATAAATAAAGGGGGATGAGGGGGCATAAAAACTAATTACTCGAAATTAGAAATACTTGCAGTCTGGTTGTGCAGTTTTATGTAATTTTTCAGATGCTTTTGGATGTGCTGAAACATTGCAACTACTTCTGCTGCCTCCAGTGTGAATAAAATTTTAACTTATGAGCATATGTTTAAGCTGACACGAGTATTAGCTTTCTCTACATGTCTGGTTCTATCCACTTACAACTAATGAAAATATCTCCTCTCTTAAGGTTCTAAAAGTGTTACTGGGGAATTGAAGGAGAGACAGTTTAATGTTTGAGAAATCCTTTCCATTGCCTGTAAGAAGCTTTTCTGTGAGGCTTAGTCTTGGACTGTATTTTGTTTAATCCTCCTCCATGCCTGTAGCTTACAAAATCTTACATGGGCCTGGTGATGGAAGACACCCATACAGTCCATATGGCATTTGTCTATCTGGCAACACAGAAATAAACATTACCACTGGTTTCTATTGCAGCTCAGAAACTTTTTGCTCTAGGTATGTTTAATGAGTGAAATCTATATGGCTGAAAGAGACGGTGGAAACATTTCCAACATTTCCTGGCTCAGACAGTTGTGAGAGCAGTTTCAGAGAATGTCAGCTCTGCCATTGCATGATAATGGAGTTCAGACTTGTGTGGGAGTAGTTTTATGCCAATGCTGAGGTATTTCAAAATGCTACTCAACTTCTCTGAGGCTCAAAACATATATTATTTTAGGGATAGCTTGATAATTTACAGTGAGTTCAGTCATCAGTTGTTTAACTAAGTAAATGCTGTGCTCAGTGCTTCAGCTCCATGTGATTTTCAAGGGTGGGATGGTCTACTGGAGGGAGCAGTTGGTGAGGTTCTGCTTTTGAAGGAAGGGTCCTTCCCCCATGTTAGTAGGGATTGAGACCTATTCCACTCTGGCATGGCCTTACAGTAGTTCTCTTCATCTTGCACAAAATGCTTTGGTGTTTTTATATGTGTAGCTGTTCTGTAGGTAGCATGCATTGCAGGCAAAAGTTTGAGTAAGTTTTGAGTATGTTTTCAGAAGAATGGTTTAGCGTCAGCTTATGCAGTTTGGATCTGCCACTAAGAAATGCCACAGGGCTGAGCTGGCTGCCCAGAGGCTGGGCTGGGGAACAGGCCAGGCTGGTGTGGCAGGAGGAGGATTTGTGTAGTATTTGTGAGTTGAGGTAAACCCTTACTGAGAGCAGACTGTATGAGCATAATTCATACATTATATATGTCTTTCTGTTGCTGTAGAGGATATTACTTCATTTTCTAACTGAAGTCCTAAGGCTGGATATTGTGCATTCTGTAGGCTTTGCCTAGCACACTGCTCTAAGGCATGTACCGGTGTCGTATCCTAAGCAGAACTGAAAATGTAGAGAAAACCTCATGGGGTTTGGAGCCTCAACATTTCCCATCTGTCAGTTCTCCTTAAAGTTTATCATATATCTTTTTTTACTTCTCTCTTTGCTTTTTATAAAATCCATTTTCAATACCACAATTATTTGGAGAAGCTGCTGTAAGCCTCCAGGCTACCTGCCCATTCAAGGTAGTGCTCTGACACTGTGCTGCAGGTTCCCTGGGAGCAGCGAGGCCAGACAGAGCCCCAGGAAGGAGACATCATGTCTGCCTGGTATCTCTCTCTGGTCTTGCATAGGAGGTCCAAGGTTTTTGGGGCTGTAGGCACAGATGGAAGTCACCTCTGTGCACAGATGTGCCCCAGGTCAAGAGAGAGCTGGGGAGAGCAGGCAGCCTCATCTGGATGTGATTCAAGTCCAGTTTGAAACTGTACATGACAAATTTGTTTGAGAGCTGTCAGAGAGAAGCTTTCTGTTTGGTTGTATTGTGGGTTTGAGAGAGGGCTGGAAGGTTGGACAGGAACACAGCAGTCTGCCACCAAAGCTTAACAGATTGCAGACTGAAAAGAGACAACCAGAGCCCAGCTGGTGAAAATGCCACCTGGTTCCCAGCTCCTGGAAGTGCTCAGGGCTGTAGGGAAGGGTCTAGAAGAGGCTGAAAGCTGAGAAATCACATGGGAACTTGTTCCTTAGTCCATGGTCAGTCTGTACGAAGGGCCAGAAAGCTCAAGGACCTGAACAGGCCACATCTCCAGGGAGGCTGTAACTTAAAATAGGAATGAAGAGACTAGAGCTGGAGATGGCCCAGGAGAGAGGCAGGAAGCATCACTGTTGTGCAGGCAGGAGCTGGAAGAAAATACCCACTTGAGAATTTAAAGTACACAGAACTAAGTTAAGCTAAAGACGCAGAAGGAACTGTTACCGATATTTTTCTCTAAGGCTTTCAAAAGAGCTGTGTGCCTGCTGCATGACATGGAAAAGTGGAAAAGACTGAAATGCAAACCTCAGCTGCTGCAGTGTCTGCAGAAAGCTTTGGACACATCTCTGTAAAGCTGTAAGTCAGCATGAAGTTGAAGGAATTCTTGTGACGTGACTTTGAAATAACCACCGAATTCTGTCACCTCAGCTTGAGGGTGATGAAGAGAGGAGGTGATAGCACCTAGCAAAAGGCAGCTGCCAGCCTGCAGAGATACTGAAGGAAATAGGTCACAGGAGAAGGGGTTGAACTGTCATCCACTTTCTGGAGCAGGAACAACTACGTGCTACCTGTCCCCTGAAGGGAGAGGCGTAAAAAGGGCTGCATGGATGCTGCTGAACAGAGTGAAGGATATACGGTGTGTAGCCCCTGTGCTAGAAGGGGAATCGAAGATCAGGATTTATGGAAAAGCTTTATTTCAAAGAAAGCTTGCCTTGTCAAGAAAAGGTTTTATTTCTGGAGAGATCAAACACCTCTAAGGGATATGCTGCAGGGGAGAGAAGAGAAGGAGTTTCAGCTGCAGTGAAACAGGACATAAAAGCATGTACTGTACAGTGAAGAGTTGGTCAGATAAAATCCCCTACATGTGAAATTACTGTGCCAAACTGTGAGAGATGTCAGTAGCTGGGTCAGGCAGGAGGTGGAGGCAGCAGAGCTGTCAGAAACTGTCAAGAATCTTAACAAGCAAGTATCCTACAGCCCAGTGGTCTTTGCAGGCAGGTCCTGAGTTCTGAACGAGATCCGAGCTGTAGAAACAATACAGGGAAGGCCTGAGCATCCATGGCCACTGTGCAGCTCTACAGCCAGGGAGCAGCGTTTCCTCTTTTCCAGCAATTCCCTGCGCCCTTATGCCTGGAAACATGCAGAAACACGGCCAAAATAAATGCTACACATTGCAGTTTGATTGATTTCCTTATATTCTGTCAGCAGCACTGGACAAATTACAAATTAAAATGTAGGAATGACTAATTTTGTTACAGGAGGCGAGGACCTTTGAATCATAAATTCAACTTGTCAGCTTTTGACCCTGTTATCTAATTAGTTTCATAAACTGCTCAACTGTCTTAAAGCTGTTTAGGTTTTCCATCCCATTACTGTGCCTGGCAGAACAGTTTCAGAGTCTCAGAGTCTCTTCAGTGATTAAATACATTCTTATTTCAGCCTAACTTTATCTGTAAGTATTTCAAACCACTAAACTTCCAACTTCCATTTTATTTTATCAGTCATTGACCTTAGATTGATGCAGTCTTCTTTCCCACTTTACTTTTTCACACTGATTCATTTGTGGAAGTCTTGCCATGGTAGGCCCTTGTTCTCTGAGGTTCAGGAAGATCTGTTCTTCCATCTCTTCTCACAACACAGATTCTTGGCTCCTGCAAACAACCTCCAAGCTGCCTTTCAGCAAACGCGCTGTGAGTGAGCTGCTTCTGAACACTGATGATCACAATTGCAGATAATATTCTGGATGAAAACCTGATAGTGCTTCCCACAGTAACATTAATATTTTATGTTCTTTAAACTCTTGTATTCAATGAACATATTCTAGTCTCAGAGTGCCTCATTTCTTCTTTTTAATGCTTTCAGAAATTTATCCTTGGTTTAGGGCTGGAGGACTATTTCTCTGCTCTGGCATTTTGACAAGAAACTTTTAAAAGCTTGTCTCAAACATGGGTTTCATTTGTTTTTTTCCTGTTTTTTTTCCTTTTTTTATTATTTTTTATTTTTAATAAATTGAAAGGAACACTTCAGTTTAAGAAAACTTCAATTTTCTATTCAAATAATAGATGTAAGAGGAATTTTAATGGTACTGAGATACTTTAGATGAATAGACACTTAACAGTAAAAAAAAAAAAGGGGAAAAATAAATGTTCTTAAAGTGATTGAAAAAAGTAGACTCAGAATGGTGAGATTTAGAGTTTTTACAGATTGTAACAGCTTGATAGTTATGTAAGATACACAGAATCCTTGACAAAACAGGTTTTCTAGCATCGGCCAGCAAGCAGATAGAATACATGCGTGGGGGATAGCTATGCTGGCTGTGATAAGCAAGTCCTTAATACTGGAGTGAGTCCATCCAGCATATTAGAGCCATAACTAAGAGTGGGTGACCTTAGTGGTTACCAGAAGGCGGAAAGGTCCCAGTGGTGCGTAGAGATAGCCTTTCCTAAAGTGTTTTTCTTCCAAAATTTACATGTCCTCTGGAAGCTTTGTTCAGGGAACAAAGCATGGTATTGTAATATTTCATGTTCAGTTTACAATTTTTGTTTTCTTTAACACAGTGGGAAAATGTTGTAGTTTGTAATACAGCAATCACTTTTTTAATTAGTGTGCCATTAATTCAGGCTCCAGAGATTCTGATTTATGGGAAGCAAGCCTCAGTTATTACTCTGTGCCATGTTTGGTTAAGCAATCTTAACTAGAAAATGGCAAACTGGGGTGCTGGTGAAGAAGCAGCAGCTTGTGAGCTGCAGGAGCACTGTTCATCGGAGCTCTACAGAAAATCTGACTATAAGCATATTTATACTTGATATTTGACAGAAACTGGTTTGCTCTTTCTGTTTTTGGATGCTCCATGGATACGGAGATCTTCTCTCCTTGCTGCTTTTATAGTGACATGACAGCACGGGCAGTATCTCTGCTATACCTGTGGTTCAGCTGCATGGCTGTCAGAGTTTTAGAAGTGTAATAATAGTGGCAAAGAAAACAAGAAGACTGCACTGTGTTTAACTGAGAGCTTTGTCATGTTGCAAATTGTATTCTGTTGCATGGAAGTCTATGTGCTGCTCAGAGGTAGTTCTAATTGCCACATGAGACAGCGTGCGAGCCAGTCACTGTAAGGCACTTAGGTAGGACAGGTCTGTTATCCTGAACACCTGAATGTGATTGAAGGTGAAATGACCTACTGAATTCATTCTGAGTTGGTTTATTGGTGATACTAATATGTAACTAAACTTCATTATCATTAATACTCTTAGGCCTAAATGGAAGAAGGTCTCATTTTAGTGAAAGTGGAACCCACCCTTTCTTTGGTTTTTAATTATTAATTTTGTTTAACTTTCTGTAGGATATACTTTCTGTACGTATATAGAAACATAGTGATTACAATAAGGACTATACTATGTCATCAATTTAAAAAAATGAAATAGCAAGTATATTAAGAAAGGAAATATTTTAATGAGGACTAAACATATATCCATTATGAACCAAAAAGATGTATTCTTTTGTGTAAGAGGAGTCTGATTAAGGTCAGCCTGTGAGCGGAAATGGTTGCAATCTGCAACTGAAAAACTGCACCACTGTCTGCACTAGAGATTAGAGCTGGCTTATTTTTATTCACATTTGGTCAACAGATGGTCCAACTGTTATGTGGGCATTCTGGCAATGTAGAAGTCTGCACATCAATGACAAAAAACCCATCGTACGAATAAGGAAAATGTCAGTGGGCATCTTGGCAGAATGAATACTTCACAGCATCAGCTTCTCAAGAAGCAGCATAGCTGGCTGACTTGCAAGGAGAAAACCCAGTAAAACATCATATTATTGCTAAATTAGCCAACACCATTCATTCTGATAAGACTGAAAGAGCAGAAAGGCTTTGAGGCAGACATAGTTTCTATAAAGATAATGCTATTGGCCTTTCTCCAGAGCAGTTAGCTAATATTTGCTGTCTCACTGGATTGTTACCTTAGAAATAATATTAAAAAAAAAAAAATGATATGCTGTGAATAATTCTTCTGCTCAATTGCATTTGCAGAGAATGGTGCATAGAAGGTCCCAGTTTCCCCAAGCAGCGCAGAAATGAACAGCAGCAGGCAGTTTCCAGCCTGATGTGCCTGGGAATACCAGCGTTTTTCAAGGCTGCTGTTCTGATGTGCAGCCTATCTGGCAATGTGGAGCAAGGTGTTAATCCTCCTCTCTTGCCTGCATGTCACCTCACATTTAGCCCATAGCATTGTCCCTTGCCAGGCCCTCTTCCAAGCCAGGCTGTTTTCCCAGCTGTGTCTCCAAACTGAGATAGCTTCAAGGAACAGAACAGAAAATGTGAAAATGGAGGTGAGGAAAACTGTTGCTTCTGCACAGCTGAAGAAGTGCCACGGGAGTGAGAATGTGGATGAGGGAGAAGCACGAGGAGCTGCAGCTGGATGTCACTTTTCTAACTTCTATCTTGAAACCCTCCAACCCTCCTTCTTCCTTGCTTTGTCCATCACTGCTGCTCTGAATTGTGAACCTTTACCTCTTCTTACCCGAACTCGCAGAGGTGAAACCTGCTTCAGTCCCATGGACTGGGCATGCAGTCACTCTCAGTGACATCCACTCTGCCCATAGGATTTAATTTACTTTAGCTGGCCTCACTAGTGCCTACAGTGGTCTTGCTGTCTGAAGGAGCAGAGCTCATTCTGTTCAGGAGGGTTAGTGCTGTTCTTAGCTCTAACATGCTCAATGAATGGAGGAAGATCAAAGACAGCTTTTGATGGTAGCCATTAGCACCTTCCAAAATGAGAGTGCAAACAGTCTTTTCACTGATGGAACAGAGGTTGATTATGTTTTCCTGAGATGGTAATACCAGATTGTAGATCACACTTGCTTTTTACATCCCTTTGAAAGGGCAAAGAGGTGAATGTATTGAGCAGCTGTGCCTCCATAAACAAATGTACTGGCACACACTGCTGCACCTATCAAAGAGAGTAAATACTGGTAATGTATTTGACAGTCTGTCTAAATTGCACAAAGCTGACAATTGGCTAGAAACACAGCAGTTTCTTTTTGAATCTGACTGATTTTGTTCCTAAATGACAGTAATTTTATCATGTTGTTTGGTTATAGTGTTGACAAGGTGAGCTTGTTGCTAATACTTGTTTTTAATTTTTGTAACTGATCTACAGTAGGATTTTAACAATGCACCTAATTACTGTGCATATTCAGAGATAAAAGAGTGCTCTTAATGTGTTATTCATAACATGGAGTATGAGAACATTATAAGGCCAGGATTTCCTTTAAATATTAATTTCACGGTAGCCATGGATGCGTTTGGCTCTTGTAAAGAACAAAACACTGAATGCAGCTCTAAATTTTGTTCCATGCAGTTGACTTATATAAATGTTTTCATTCTCTAGAATGGAGGAAACGGTGAGAAATCTACTACAGAGCCAAGGATCCCCAGGCCAGAATGGAGAAGGAACTGTCAATATCATGAAGGCATATCAGGTAGTAGTGACTTATTACCTATTTTCTTGTAATAGAAAAGTTCTGTAAAACAGAAGTCTCACTACTGAGATAAATGTGTTGGATGATGTTTCCTCTGTTTGTTACAAATACTTACAAATGGTTGCTAATATCATCTACATTTTTCCAGGTGTTCTCTCATTGTAGTTAAAAGCTTTTTGTTTTTATTGACATTATTATCTGCAGTTGTTACTTTGCACAGCTTACGTGGGACAGTGAAACTAGGTTTGAAGACTTTCTTAAAGTGCTTGTTACTTTAAGTAATGTATTCCAACATCCTTGGAAGACATAGATGCTTTTGACAACTTGACCTTCACATTAGGATGGAAAATTTTATCAGCTCATATTCCTACTGAGTTTGAGGTTTCCAAATCAAGCTGCATAATTTCCTCTTACTGCTTGTGGTACATGTGTTTTATTAGCCTCACTTGGGGTAGAGGGAAAGTGTCTCAGGGCAGATTTTAAGCAAGCAGTGATTTCAGAGCTTTTTGTATGGAACTAGGTCAGTTTGTGCTGTTTATGAGAAAGGAGAGTTGTACACTTCTCTAGCGTACTGCTGTGTTCTGGAAGCGGTGAACCTGAGGTGGTGGGAAGCCTCTGGTGGTGGAATGTCTCTGGAAACAGGAATGATCTACAGCCCAGCTAATCAGATATTCTGCACATTAGTCCTTTTTAAAAAGCACTTGCTGAAGGCAGTTCTGTGCTTTATCTTTTTAAACAAAATAAGCATTTCTTATGAAGATATAAAAGGCTGAAATCATGTGTGAAAGTCTGTACAGGGTACCAACCCTTCTGATAAGACACTTTTCAGAAGGTTTAGTTACCATAGTCCTTTTGTACAGGAGTAAAAATACAGCCGTATAGCTAAACAAAAATGTATATTAAGAAGTATTTACTGCTATAATTGAATTTTCATTTTAAGCTGGGATTGAAGGGAAAAGGAATCTTTTAAGTTAACCTCCCAAAATAATCAATTTTTCTTGGTGAAATGATAGCCTGTAAAATTTAATTTCAGGATGAATTAAACTTTTTGTTGAACTCATAATATAGAACATTGTGCTTTCAGAAGCTTGTTATGAAAGCATCTATATTTTACTTGCTGCCCTTTTGGAATGTGAAACCAAAGCTCAGTTCTCTGCTCTTGGTTGAGTTCTCTGCTCGCTCCTGCCACTACACACCAGGTATTCTGAAGTGGGCTTGGTTCCGTTCTCTACCTTGGGTGGGTTCCTTGATTGTCTGCTTATAACATACACTGTTTATGAAACATTTTATTGCCAGCTTTTCTATACAGTGTTTTACCTTGGAAACCACAGTAAGGTGATACTACAATTAGGTTTTAATTTCTTTGGATTTTATTTTTGAACTTGCAACAAGAGGAAAAATACTATTTTTGTTTCAGTCAAGATGAGGTGTTTTGTAGGTTTCTTTGGAGGCTAAATGCAGAAAATTATTAGCTGTGTGATCTTTTTGAGAGTAGAAATTTCATGCATGTGCTGATGCCCTGGAAGGGAATGATGATCTTTCCAATTTCAGTATTTGTATATTTCTGTGTAAGTTTTCCTTCATGTTTTATTTGGATTATAGTTTTTGAAAAGGGAAAGGATTTCTGTTTGTTGGTGCTTTTTTTCTTTTCTTTGGGGCACAGGTATTTGTTGTCACCTGGCAGTCACAAGAATGGTACCATGGCATGTTTAGTGTAAAATCCCACGTGTTTCTTTTCAGTCCGTCACAAGAAAAAGTTTCGCCCAGTTAGTGACATGAAATGCAATTCATTGTTTCCCTTCAGCTCTAGCAGGCAGCCCCCTCCACCTAACACATTGCTCTCTAACATTTTTTCATTTCTTTCTAGGCATGAGGTTTTTTTTTTGAAGCTGCTGGGTAATAGTTGGGGCTCATTGCACAAACCAGAGTTAGATGGAGTGTAGCCATTTCTGTCCCAGGATCTTCTAGGGTCCTGTTACTCTAGAATTGTTTGTAATCTTGTGCTTTGCATTGCATAACAATGACCTTCTCTTCCTGTTCTCTTCTTGTTCTTGGGAAAGTTTAACTGCTTGTTTCAATTTTACTAGGGTAACTAAGTCAGTTTGTGCTTTGTCAATTGTCATAGCTTTTTATTGCAAATATGTGGTTTTCTTTGCATATGAATTCCTTTTCCTAATTCATGACTCAGAAGCAATGCTTTTCCCTTTCCTGATGGAATAGCTCATGTACTGCGTCATGTACCAGTCTGTGATGAGTAAAATAGGTAAAAATATGGAACATTTCCATGAGCATTGTGGTTTTTCTGAATGTATCTTTGAATTATTCATCCTTCCATTCCCTTTGTTATTTTTGAAAAATTTGTTTTCTGAGAATTTCAAGGAATGGCTCTGTTCACATGGAAAACAGTGCATTTCAGCCCTTATACTGCTTTGTAGGCAACAAATAAGTTTGCTTGTTGTATGTTTGTTACTCAGTGATGAAGCAAAAACTATGCAGTGAGTTAGGCAACAACCATGTGTACTAAAAGATATTACCTGAAACACACATCAAAACATAGTTGGCCAAAAATATGTGATCTGAAATGAGAAACACATTAGTAAAGCATTGTGAGAATAATGAATATGTTACTGAAATCAACTGTGGAAATCGTGAACAAACATATAATCTAAATGTGTGATGAATTCTGTTACAAAATCTGATTCCAGGCTTGGCACCAGTATTGCGATAGAAACTTTTCATTTATATCTTTTTCAAATATGCACAGACTACTTTTTGATGTACTTACAGGTATAATTCACAGATGGAAATAGAACTTGAATATACAGCCCAGGTGAAGTTTCTTTATACCCTGATATATTCAGTTTTTTGGGAACATGATAACCATATTATCATCCTATATTATAAAGTATAGATGTGAGCTAACATAGGAAAAAAGACTTTTTTGACATGAACTCCAAGTGGTGTATATATATGTCATGGAGTTAACTAGATCAATTTATGCCCGTGACAGGGGGCAGTAGGCCCCTGCCCCCCTTACCTCCCCTGGCCCCACAAAATGGGAAGGAAGGGAGGAAAAAAAACCAGCGGCAACAATCTATGGAGGTAAACTTATTTTACTAACTATGATATCGGAATGCAAGATAACACAATATAATACAATCTAATTGAAATTGAGACTAATAAATAAGATATGAGAGAGAGTTCCCGAGACCGAGTCAAACCTGTAAAGCTTGGAACGGCTAGGAAAGCACCTCCAGCACCCACTGCCAGGCAGTAAGAGACCGCCCCACCCGGAGGGGTCAGATCCCATGACTTCCGTAATGTATCGGGATAGGTACCTGGAATTGGAGCATTAACACTTTAATTCCGGTACATGATGTTTTGATGTGGAATACTGAAAACCAAAAAAAAAAAAAAACATAAAACCATGACAATATATACATGTATATATACGTATGTATACATATACACACACACACACATCTTCTTATAAAGATACAGAACTTACTGAATCTGTAAATAGTACCATTGTTTTTAAAGCCATCCTTTATAATCATGCAGTTACCTTGTAGAAAGTGTTCTGAGTCATACCTGTTCTCTGTAATAAGGACGATACGATCTCCACTTAGTACTCTTGAGAATCAGTTTTTAGTGTTGTTTCACAGCCATGTATTTTGTAACAAATGAGGAGATGCCAGGAGATCTCTGTTGTGACTTATCAACATATGCCCCATATTGTCTGACACCACACTAAGTCAGCTTTAGTGTGTGTACTCTGTTCAAATTAATGTCTGAATACATCTGTGCAATAAATGCTTTTGATCTATTGACCATTGTCTACATATTTGTTTTTTACAAATCTAATTATGGTTCTGGGATTTATGAAATTGAGTTCTTATTATAATATCAATAAGCCTGACTCCAGAATAAATATTGTTGCTAATGAACATTAAATGTTGCACAGTGATCATGTCAGAGGAATAATAATAAGATAGAGCCTAGAGTGTACAGTATTATTACAATGTTGTGTCATGTCTTGTCAAGATTCTTACTGTTAGCAAAATATTCTAACCCCTTCCATAGAGCTAGCTGCCCTATGGGAATTTAATTTGCTGGACTTACAGATGGATGATGTGATTTCTTTAGGGTAAATGACTATAGAAGCAGGATTGTAAATAAAATTCTCTGTTACTATTTTGCATAATAATAATACTGGGAACATTTATAATGAATGCTCACATAAATGTAGATATGAATACTTGTGATTTGAATTCATGTGAACCATCATGCTTCTTGCTTAAGTGTTTATATGATGAAAAGATTCTAATGTATGAGCTTTTATGTTTCAAAGGGGCATTATCCAGCTACAAGTAAAACTTTGAAAGGCCAAACCAATACCTCACATATTACTACTACCGTCATTCAAGCTACTACTACTTTATTTTACAGGGAAAGTGATCTGCAGAAATAATTGTGAGCAGTACTTCAATCCAAAAAGATAAAACAAGCACCACTGCAGACTCTTCTTCCTAAGTTTGTGCTTTGGATATCAAAAACTAGAGTCAGTTCCCTGCTTGATCACATTACCAAATATCTAGAGTCTTACTTGGTTACATATCACTCACTGTCTTTCAGATTTTCTTTGAACTGCTTTTCTGTCAGTGTACAGTAATCAAAATAGATGAGGAAGAGTGTCTGTCGTAAGTTCATGATTTGTTACAATTCTGGAATTGTCAGGATGGGCAGTAAAGCTCAGGACAGACATGGCATCAGAGGGGAAGGACAATGTGCCGTTTCAAGCGCTGTGTTCAGGAGATTAGATTTTGATTCCTTCCTTTGACACAAATGTTTCTGTTTCCTTGAGCAAATACACTTCATCTGTCTATTATTTTACCTTTGTCTATAAGAAGGTGGTAACAATATACCTTTTTACTCTCAGGTACATTTAAGATGACATCAATGTGTATGAACTGCTGTTTCTGATAACAGGAGCATTTATAGCCAAATAATGAGTAGAAAAAGATAAAAGTAAAAAAAGACTTTTTATATTTTGGTAGACTTGAAAAAGGCATATTTCTCCCAAACTTTTGCTCAGCATACTATACACTATTACTATACTTCTAATAGGAAATGAATCAATTGCAAGTGGAGCTATCCTGTCTTATATTAAAAAATGTAGAAGAGAATTTTTGCTGTGGGGAAATAAGTACTCATGACTGAAGCCTTTGCAACCTTTTCAGAGCCCCACTGTGCTTCTTTGAAGTAAACTCTCCAAAGGAATACTGCAGTGGGGAGCAGATTCTTTCCCCTGCTGGGAACTGACATCCTGGCTTTTACACAGCCTGACCCCATCCCCATCTAACATCATAGGCCCAGTCATCCTTGAGTGTCTGTGCTAGGAAATTTGTTGAGGAGAATGAACCCATTCTGAGGTCATTGCTGTAGAGTCATCATCAAGCAGTCCGGTGAAAGACTGAATGGGGATTATGGGTAGCCTTAATAGTTGGATGCTTCAGGTTTCTTTGGCCCTGGGTGTAGCTGAGAGCAGGAGTTTGAGTCCTTCCATATCTTTCTGATAGTGGTAAGTGTCCTTTCTCATGTTTGCCCCTCTGTCCATTTTGGCACCCATCAGACTAAACTCACTAACTGGTAGCAGAAAGTTTGAACAATTGTAGCCTAGGAATTTAGAGGGACTCTTCAAGCCAAGTAAGAGCTGGCTGGGTGGTGGTGGGGATCTTTGGTCTGGAGGGATGACAGGATTTGGTAAGTAACTTCAGAAGTGATTTCATAGGTTTCAGTATTTTAAGAATGGCGCACAGAGCCCCACGGGGAATATCTGTCTCATTCGCAGAGATCACCACCAGGGCAGTAATCTGTTCATGCTGCAGTTTCACTGGAGTGGCTCTGTGCTTAAGAAAGTTCAGGTCCATTTTCTGCCTTCTTGCTAGATGTAAATATGTGTTCATGTGCCTGCCTTAGCTACAAGTAAGAAAGGAGATTATGAAGACTCGTAATGACTCTTGATACTGATAACTTCAATACAAAAATAAAATAATGTCAATTCTAAAAGACCTTCATCTCTCAGTTGTGAAGCCTGGAGTGTTTTGCTAGTTGCTTTCTGAAATAGGCATCTGTGAGGTGAGACTACATGAATGATGCAGGCGTATTTCAGGTGGCAGTGTTGGCCAAATCAACCTGATTTTCTTGTTGGTGTGTTTTGTGAGAATCAAATGTGGAACAGTTGTTGAGGCTGTCACTTCAAACTTGGACAGACGTTGGTGTCAACAGCTCTATCATGAGAAAAAAACCTGTATCTGTTGCACTATAATTTTATCTTTACACAAAATTATGCAAGTTTAATGTTCAGGCCATTGATGTGTAACGTTTTATAGAAGGGACATGTCTTGAATTGGAAAAATGGCACTAGTTGAATTCCCTAGTTGAAATCCACATAGAATTTTTAATGCCAACTTCTATAGCAGAGAGGAAATAAATAGTTAAAATTAAACTCACGTCTCTGGGATGGAAGTGCACACAGGAGACTACATCAGCCAGATCCCCTCATCTACGAAGGAGAATATTACAAGGCAAAGCCTGGCAGTTTTGTGCCTCCCAGGGAAGGACTGAAGTGGAGCCTCCCACACTCTTGGGAGCTCCATTAGAATTGTTGGACTGTCAGGTACATGAGGACCTGGTGTTGTTCTGCTTTTTCATGCAGAGGAATCCAGGACCGGCGCTGTAACAAGTAATTCCTTACAGGTTTTTCTTCTGGTGGCTTTCCACCAGTGTGCAGAGATTCTGTTAAATATTTGTTCCCATATTTAACTAAATTGAGGTTGGATTCTTGTCTCCAAAGGAGGGTGATGTGTTCTTCATACAGTGTTCAAAACTACAGTTTTGTTGTAAGGAACTTGTGTACAAATAGTTTTCCCCTTTTGATCATTTGTTTATAATACAGCAACAAAATAATGGAGTTATGCTTAGCATAACTGAAGTCTTATAACTGAAATTTGCAATGTGTGTGTCTGTGTTTCTCAGAAAACAAGCTGCTCTCGCCTTCCCAGGATTTTCTATATATCTATAAAAACAAGTAGTGAAGATTGACTGCTATGATGATTCTATTATGTATTATAATTACTGTAATTCTCCATTTATATTTTCCTTGACAATATAGTATTATTGTATTATTTTTATCTTTTGCTTTATCTTTCCGCTAGATCTTTATTTTTATTTTTTTTTGAATGAGTGCACAAAAACCGGCCCATATACATTAGCTGAATCCTATACGATGAAACAGGCATAACAAATTCATAGACACTCTGGAAAACAAGATGATGAGGTGATTCACAGCCTGACAGATGAAGATCATCCTAATATGTACAGAGACTTCTCATTTATGCACAGCAGGTTACCTGCAGCCTGAATCTTGCCCTTACTGGTGTTCTTATGGCCGTCTTTTCCTTAATTCACGGGTTGTATGTGAGAAAAGAGTATGGCTCTAACATACCACTGCTTAGTCATCTTAGTCATCCTAAGAGATTGCAGTAACCTCCTGGAGTTCACAGCAGCTATCAGATAACCTTTCTGCTGTTTGGAGAGATGCCAAAATCTTTGAATGTGGAGGCCAATTTATTGGCCTGCTGCAGCGTGCTTCCCGTGGCACCCAGTGGTACTTCCAGCCCAGCTCTGACTCTGAACGGAGCAGTGGGATCCCCATGGAATTGTTGTCAGCTTCCATCTGGCAGCTGCTTTCAGAGCTCCCAGGTCTGAGGTCTGTCTGCTGGCACTTGACCAAAAGATTTTAATGAGGCAGTCTGGCCTGTCCCAACTCTATCTGGATCCATGTTGGATTGCAGAAGCATTTTGTTGACCTAACACTGTGTTGCCCATCCTGGGCTAATACTGAAAAGGTTCTGGTTGAGCAAGAGGATCTAGCCAGTAATAAGAACCATCTTTATCTCCCTAATTCTGAGTGAAGATAATGAATAAGAAATAAGAGAGACCATTTATGTCAATCATTTGAATTCTGGTTTGTGTTCCTTGGTATTCCAAGGCTGAAGGTCAAGCCATAGAGTCATAGAATGGCTTGGATTAGCAGGAACCTTAAAGTCCATCCAGTTCCAACTCCCTGCCTTAGCAGGGACACCTCCCACTAGACCAGGTTGCCCAAAGTCCATCCAGCCTAGCCTTAAGCACCTCCAGGGATGGAGCATCCACAGCTTCTCTGGGAAACCTGTTCCAGTACCTTACCACTCTCATAGTGAAGAACTTCCTCCTAATATTTAATCTGAACCTACCCTCTTTTATTTTAAAACCATTCCCTCTTGTCCTGTCACTACACTCCCTGTTAAAGAGTCATTCTCCAGTTTTCCTGTAGATTTCCTTTAGGTGATGGAAGGCTGCAGTGAAGTCTCCCAAGAGACATCTCTTCAGTACGTCCTCATGGGGGAGGTGCTCCTCATGATCCTCATGGCCTTCACTGTACCTGTTTCAGCACCTCTGCATCTTTCTTGTGATGGTGGCCCCAGCCCTGGTTGCAGTAGTCCAGGTGGGGCATCACAAAGGCAGAGCAGAGGGGATCGGTCACCTCCATCTCCCTGCTGGCCACCTCTCTTTGGATGCAGCCCAGGATACAGTTGGCTTTCTGGGCCAAAGTACACGTTATCTTTGAAAATTATTTAAACATAAGAATGGACATAACAGTATGCCAGTACATATATGTTTATTCTGGAAATGTTCTGCACTACTGATCAAAGAAAAAAACTGGTTATGTAATAATATACTTTTTTTTTTTTTCCAAATCCCACAGGTCTCTTCTTAGGTCAGCTTCAGTACTTGTGCTCATAGTGTGAACTAGTCTGTTAATATATTGCTCTCATTCTAAAACATTTATTAATACTCATCTTCAGATATGTTCTTTAGAGCTACTTGTGATATTCCCAAAAGAAACCAGGTACAGAAAACTGGATCAACAAGTGTAAGTTCTTAGGGGACTTTCTTGTGGGAAAAAAGAAAAGAAAACCACCACCAACAAACAGCATTTGAACTGTTTCATTTCATTAAAAAGAGCAATTTGGACTTCATCCAAGTGGTAAAAAGACATTATTAAAAACAAAATGTGAAAGGGTTGCAAAGGGAATAAAAATAGGCTTCTTTCTAGCAATTTAAATCCAGAGTAATTTCTATTACCTTAATTACATAAAATTTACCAAATGAATTTTCAGAATAGTTTGGCTTGTTGGTACTTCAGTCAAGGATAGGTATTTTAATGCTGCCACTTCAGTCTAGTGTAGTTAGTTTAGTACTTACAGACTCATTCAGGAAAGTTAAAATGCTGCATATAGATTTGGTGAGAGGAAAGGTGATTACTTGGAGAGTGGTACTAATGAACCAATGAGTAAGGAGAGTACCTCCATAAAAAATCTTGGTGCGTGTTCTCATAATATCACATACACACGAGGAAGAAACAGCTTAGCTCTTGAAATATCTTTTTTTCTTCTGCCAGTGTCATTGCTATTGAACATTGGTGCAGTGTTCCATTTTGAAAAGGCAACAGAAAACAAGCACACTGAGCATTGCCTTTCCATCCCCATGCCTGAGGCCCACCTTGTAAGAGTCAACTCCGGAACTGTCACTGATTTTGACAGCTGAAGTGCCAGGGAGGAGGGTGATGCTGATAATGTGAGTGTCCATTTACTCAAGCTGGGATGGTGTCAACAGCAATAATTGGCCACACGTTAGAGTAGCTCACTTCGATACCCCGGACTGACTTTCAGATGGGGACCTCTGAACAGGACATTCCATCTACTCTTACTGGTCTACTAAGTTCACTTTTTAGTGATTACTGTGAAGGCTTTCTTTATTACAGTCCTCTTGATCCAAACTTTGTCTAAAATATGTATTTCTGATACAGGGAACAGCCAATGAAAGCATCACTGGGAAGCTTACTAATGTGACTACAGAATGCTCAGTAGGGGCGATAGCCTGTAAGATTGAATGTTTTGAGAGAAAAAATAATATGTAGAACATTTGGATTGATAAACGAGTGGTAGGAGGCTCGTATCAGAAACATAAAGAAAGTACTTTGTTCTCTTTTCCATCACCCATATTTAATCTAGGGAGTGTTATTGCTCACTACGTTCGATCTGTAAGTCAAATCCAGAGATGTAAAACAAAAACTTCTATGTTTTTCCTGACAGTGGTAATGTTAAACTGTGAAGAGTTTGGGATGATTCTGTAAAACATTCTTATATATGTGCATTGCTTTCCTTTTCTTCAATTTTTGTCAGCTTCTTCTGAACAAGAGCTATTAGGTAAACAAAAATGTATAATTATTGTATCTGCTGATGTTCTATCTAAAGCAAAACTATGTTTTAGTCTGTGCTTCCATTGGGGGGAAATGAAACACGAGAACAGCTGAATACATAGGTACAGGTAAATCGGGTAAAAACAGAAGTCGTGTTTAATAGCTTTATATGAGAAATCATTTAGACTGTGCCATCTGGTTGTATGTAATTTTTTAAGATTTTAAATGAACTGCTCAGTTTTGTTTTTTTTTTTTTAGACGTGGGTCATGCTTTAATCACACTGCCATTGCAAATAAAGCAAATTAAAAAAAATATTGCAGAGAGCCATATTCATGTGAGAGTGACATCAGTAACTGGTCCTTTTACAAAGCATCTAATAGGAGACACTGTGAATTCATCACTCCTACTTCACATTGCTCTGACTTAATGTCCTTTCTGTACTTAAGGCTTGACTAAATGAAACAGGTTGTAAAACACATCAGAATATACTGCAAAAGTGTCAAAGGTCATTTTTAAGAGGCATTGAGCCACTTAAGGAATTCATTATGAGAAAAGAAAAAAGATTATGTCAGGGAGAGAAAGGTGAGTAGGATGATGCTGGAAAACATTTTAAACCTTTTTAGAATTTTAAGTCAGTAGTCCTTGGAGCAATTGCTGCCTTTTTTCAGTTTGTGCAGTCAAATTGTTTGAGCTCATTGTGCATAGCTTGGGGCTGTTTTTTCGTGCAAGTACAAAGAAACCCTCATCTACTATTTTTATCTACATTGGCAGTCTGAACATTCTCTTTTCATATCGCTCACTTGCAGTGAAGAATAGTGCTGAACACTAGGAGGTCTGCAGTGAAAATACACTGAGAGTACATAGTCTATGAATATATCAAGACTATAGAATGGCCTTGCAAGAAACAAAATTTAGAATTTATTATCACACGCAATTCTGTATATGGTTTCATAAATTGCAGCTCAGGTTTTGGAGGTTAACAGTGTGCCTTTGTGACAGCAGGAAAGTGTTAAAAGTGTGCAACTAAAGGAATGTACCTGGATTACCAATTAGTTAGTGAAATCCAAGACACTGTACAGTGCCTACCTTTTTTCAAAAGGCCTGGGGAAGCTTCTGAGACATGTTCATGGGAAGTGCTAAATGGTTTCAAGCGCTGAGCTAGTGAGCTTGGGCTCCACATTGGCTGGATTCTGGGCTGCATGCTACCACTGACTATATAATCTGCTAGTAATTCCACTGCAAAAAATGCTCAGTTTTTTCTCAAGTGTTTCTAAGCAATCATAAGCACTAAATTAATATGTGTTCTATATATATTTTTTTCTTGTGTGTGTGTGACTTAAGTGTGCTATTTGGAAAAATGCAGGCATTAATCAGAATAATTTGAATTTGTAACCCTTATAAAATCACATATGTACAATATGCAATATATATACGTATACATTTCAGAAGTTGAAGAATGAAAAGGAATTTAAAAAGAAAAAAAATGAATTCTAGCATCACAATCTGACATTGTAAATGGGCACAGAGATAGTTTGAGAGATCTTTACTGCATTGCATCCAAAATGCTGTACTTCTGTGGAGGAATTTGTGTTAATCATATGAGCATGATCTTTAGCTTCTGTAAGTAAGGATGCCATTTCTAATTATTACTTGTCGACTTCCAGACAAACAAGTCATCATCAAATACTCATTGAGAAAATCAGCATCTCAAAGATCTCAATCTTTTTAAAATTCTTGTTTGACTCAAGCAGAATTTTGTGACGTGACCTTGGGAAGTATTGCTGTTTATAATCAGTACTGTAAAGTACAGATTCATTTATAACATGTTATATTACTGTAGCCACTTCTCCAGTGAACTTTGCGATGTCTGTGATTCAAGATCCTCTGGATAACCTGTTCCAGTGACCATATATCAACCTTCATGTTAAAAAAAAAAAGATCATGATCATGTTCTAACGTGTTCAAAAAGATCTTCTCATCAAGCAGCTTCTAAGAAAAGCCTTGCCTCTGTCTTCTCTGCTTCCTACTATCAGATACCTTTCTGTGCAGTTGTTTCCTGACCTGTATTGGTGCATGAGGTCCTTCCTTCCTTAGTGTAAGACTTTCCATTTCTCATGCTGGCAGCTATAGCATAGGCTGTACTGCAGCTGCTTCTTTTTTTCATGTTTTCAATGAGATCTCCTCTTGTGGCAGCTTGGTTAACAGTGTTAAAGATTCCTGTTTTCTTAAAGGTTTTTAATTTGTATAGGTGATTCCTGCATTGTAAAATTGCAAATTAGGAAAAATTGGAATGTGAGGTGCCTAAGGAGCTATGTGATCATTTCACGTAATGTGTTTGTCGTTACGGCTAGAGAAGAGCCCTGATTCCAATTAATGCCTGATCATTTTTTGTCATTGTAAAAAAGGAAATCTAGAACAGATTTCTTCTGAGCTTTTTTTTTATTATCATTCTTTGCATCGTCAGACTTTTAGCCGTCTTGTTTTGATGTTTTGTAGATGCAAATTGAAATATTCTAAATGGGATTCATTTTTTTCCACCTTTGCACGTGTGTATGCTGTAATTCCTAAAAAACAACTTAAGAATGAAGAAAGAGAAGGAAGGGCAAGCCAAGATATTACCAATGAAACTTTAAAAGTACAGTTTTGAGGTGGCAGTGGGTAAGAAATAGCTGTCTAAGCATCCCTTTGACATTTGTCTGTTCCTTGGAAAGTTGACTTCTTGAAGGAAGGGCACTGAACTCAGCTCCCAGTGAGTAATGCTGGCTCCAAAGGCTCAGCTTATTGCCTACCTGGTAAAAAGGAGGACGTGGTTTCTGAAATAACTAGTTTGATGTCTTTCATCTTTTTGCAAGTTTCCATATGATCTTTCCTATCACTTTGGTCATTCCTTTATTTATAAAAAGTGGAAACACTTTCTTGTCCTGCACTTTCAAAGGTGGGCAAGACTGGCTTTAAACATTTATTTATATTCCCACATACTCCAGAAAAATTATCATTTGGAATTCCAAGTATATTTCCTGCTCTCTTAATTTATTGTTATTTTCTACTTCAACTAACTGAAAGCCAACTTTGTAATGAGTCTCAGTCAGGTCACTGCATTGTATGGCTTCATAGATCAGTGTCTTCAGTGATTTATATCTTCCCATTGATTCTAGAAAGCTTGCCATTTCCAGGATGCTGGCTGTGTTTTCATCTGTTGTTTTCTATTGGCTGTAGGACCTGCAGTGTTTGATCAAAGGGTTCATCGTCAGTATACTATTTGTTTGATTTATAGAGCAAACTGTGTACGTAGAAATAATGGTCAGGGTAGGATGTCATTTGAGATTTGCACCATACTGTTGGTTTCAGGAAAGCAGCAACAGTTTAAACCAGCTTGAGAAGCTTCTGCAAGATGGGACTAGATAGTAAGTTTCTCATTAATTTCAGTGGGAACAGGTCTGCAGTGAAGAGCATAATCCTGGTTTCCGTATAGAAAGATTTGAATATTTCATATTCTTATTGTCTCTTTGTTGACATAGAGTATTAGAGACGTCAATGAAGCTTTACTGTAGAATTCTCATCAGGCTGTTCGCATATCAGTATAGGCTTGAGTCTTGAATTCTAATTGCTCTGGGGAGATCAAGAGCGGGGCTCTGGTTTGTCTTTCATTGCTATTATTTTTGCCTGCCCAACTTACTGCCAGAGCACAGTTTCCACCTGGAACCTCTTCATAGAAATGAAACTGCATTGATCAGCAGGATAGCGTTTGCTCTGCCTTGCTGTACTTCTGACCTGAGAGTATATTGCTCTTCAGCTTGCAAATCCAGCCCGACTTTAATTGTTCAATACATGAGGCATACAACAGAGACGTTTTAGAAGTTTCAAACAGTGGTAACACAAGCAGTGTAGGAACCTAGGGGGAAAAAAGAGCAAGCTGTTCTATCCCATTTTTTTGCTAATCAGCATCATGTAGGAGACCTGTATTTCCTCTTGCAAGATTCTCTCTTCTACCCTTCTCTGCCTCCTCCTTGCAGCAGCTTTCTTTGACATTAGCAGGAATCTGTCCTACCCAAAGCCTTGGTCATCTCCCCCTTAACTTGATTTTAAGCACAAATTATATTTATTCTACAGCTTTTCCAGATAGAGCTCATGATATACACCGGTTTATTAGTAAATGTGTGAGCTGTACTTACACATTCAGGCAGAGGTAACAGTATTAAATATTTAGATATTTTCTCATGCACATCATAGGATATCACAGGATATTTATTCTTGAATATGCCATTACTGTGCCAAGTTCATCAGATTTTGTAATTAGAAGATGAATGGGTTACTTCCTTAGGTGATAGATGTCAGGGATTTACTCTGATTGAAGTTGCATTACTCCCCCTTCTGTGATGAAATATCACAGGCTATACTTTCTTCTATCTCTTCTATGTATGTGAGCCACATCCAGTACGTGTCTCTCTCTCTCTCCCCTAAAAATAACTGTTTGTGTTTGAAATACAACAAAGAGGTAGCTATGTTAAATTAGGTTTTGAGTTCATTGAAATGCACTCATCAAGATAACTTGAAGGGAAAATGGTTTAATGGCTCTTTTATGGATGCTCTATCACTGTGCCAGGGAGTAGCAAGCAAGAATAAAACATGACTATACTTATGGTTCCTTTGTGATCATGACAACAGTAATGCTGGATGCCTGATGGAATGGCTCTTTGAAGTAAACTTTCTGAGGCTCTGTGCCTCATGGTTGGTGTCAGAATATTCATTGAGTGAGCCCATAACTTATAAAACTGATTTTTGATTTAAGTTCTAACATGGTAGTAGTCCATTTCTAATCTAGCTCGATTTTTAAAAAGATGGGCTAAACATGATTCACAGTGCTGATTTTTAATTCATTTGTGTTTATGGATTTTAGTTAAGACAATGTTTCGCTCTTGAAGAGTTATCAGTATTTGCAGTTATTCAAGTTAGATTGGTTCTTCGTGAAAATACACGTTCTTTCGCTTAGATAGCATTTTTGCTTTCTGCTTGTAATCTTGATATTTTCCTTACTCTTTATGTATAATTAATGGTATTAGAGTGATTCAGCATTCAAACTTAGGATTTTTGTAGACATCTTTTAAAACTAAACAGTGATTAAACAGCAGCAGCTAATAATACCCAATCTGAGTGTCCTATAAGAAGTGAGGGCACTTCTGAAAAATTTGCTGTCAGTTGTATATTAGTGTGGATCTTAAAATCAGCATTTGGGTAATAGTTTGGTTTTTAGCCCAATATTTAGCACCTCAGATCTTAGCTCAAGATGATGAAAAAGTTAAGTATATCGGACATGATGTTTGCTTTTCCTTAATAATAAACTACTTTATATCTCAGTGTTTCCATTGAAAGATAGTGTGTTCAATTTTCATTGCAACTTTTAAAGAAAATGCAAGTTATTCTATTAAAAAAAGATGAGTTCCAAATTGTAAAAATCTAATGTAAGTGTAGTAGTTCATTGTTGAATTGGCCTAGCAGCATATTTAACAAACCCTTTGTGACTCCATTTAGTAATTACAATAAATAGTAACTTCCTCTGTCTTTTTTTAATTTGTATAAAGGGAGATCTGAAGATACCTGTATAGTTAACTTCATTTCTTCCTGTGAGTAATGACATTTAAAAAAATTGTTTCAGGAAAAGCTGTCAGAAGACAGTAGGAAATGCAAAGAAGGTATGGAAAAAAATCACACAGCAGTAGATGAAGATTCAAGAAGTGAAAGCAACAGCACTGAAGAGGAAAAAGAAAAGACAAAATTGCTATTGGAGCGTTTGAAAGCTCTGGAGGTAAGAAATACAACAGTTTCACACATAAAAGCCCACTCTGCCCCCTGCCGTATTCATTTATTCTCACTGATTCTTCCCTGTAGTATAAATCTAATCTTTCACAGTTCACCTATACTCATGTTAGGTTCCATAACCTTGAATGCAACTTCAAGATCATGTTGATACTGGATGGGGTGCATCTATGGGGCAAGAGTGTTCTTGGCAGCAGGCTGGCAGGACTTACTGGCAGAGTTTTAAACTAGATTCAGCTGGGGCAGAGCTTGTATATCTGAATGACAGAGCAGAGCTAGGGAACACTGCCACTTTAGGAAGCAATGGGGAAATACCTATGAATTGTCTCAAAGAAATTAGGGAAGGCTCCTCTACAGCGATGATGTGTCCAGTTGTCCAGCTGAAGTGCCTCTTACACCAGTGCAGAATGGGAAACAAGCGGGAGTTGGAAACCACAGTGCAATTACAAAATGATGACTTGATTGCTGTTATGGAAATATGGTGGGATGAATCACATAACTGGAATGCTGCAGTCGAGGGCTAGAAGCTTTTTAGGAGTGACTTGTTGTCTGTCACTCGGGGTAAGAAATGAAGCAGTGGAGGTAGGATGCCCACATGGCTGAGGAAAGACCTGCTGGTCAAACTGAGATGTAAGAAGGAAAAGTATAGGCAGTGGAAGCAGGGATGTATGGCCTGAGAAGAGTACAGGAATGATGTCTAGACATGCAGAGATGGGATCAGGAAAGACAGACATGAAACTAAATTTGGTAAGGGATGCAAAGAGTAGCAAGTCCTCAGGTGACAGGACTTTTTTCAATAATGTCACAGCCTTTATCAGTTGTGGCAAATTGCCCAGATTTATAGAATAACATTTAAGCCTGACAGAATCTGGACCTGGAAGGTGAGTGAACAGATCCCCTCACTGATGTCAGTGTTATGCAGAGGCTTGTTAAAAATATATATTAGTAAATTCCAATACATCAATAATTAATCTACATAAATAGTCTAAGTAGCTATCAAAGTAGAAAGATGAACTGCAGAACCATTAATTATGGTTGAAGATAATTAAAACAAAAAGTTGTTAATTGTGTGTTGCTTAATGGCATGTATTCTTGCACTTGTTTTTGTCTTGAGGAATGTAAATAGTGATGTCAGGGATTCTGTGGTTTATTAATTACATGGTTTTTTTTTAGTTATATGCAATTAACAGTTTGAATCCTTTAGTATATGCAGAGTAATTACTTTAAGTATTTTATTAATCTGTATGAAAAGGAGGGAATTGCTGTTTGCTAGTTCCTGTGAAGCGAGTGTCAGAATCTTTAATCTTACTTTACATGATTGGTTATTACTGCAAGATCGACAATTAATAAAATCAGTGGTTCCATTAAAATACTTAGTGAAGTTGGTCTTCCATCTGTGCACTGTAGAGTCTGAAGGCTGCCTATAAGTAACATACTGAAAGTGAATGAAAATATGAGACCCATTCCATTAGTAGATTTTATTATAATTTCATTAATATCAGCACTTTAAAAAATCATATCTCTTTATATTACTTTGTTTTCTATTTATTCAGTTATTTAGGTCATTCAGGTTTTTGACAAGTTTTGCTTGTGCCAAGATGTAGCCTAGTCTGTTAGAACATCCATCCTTCCACCCTACCTATCTTACTGCTGCCTCTCTTGTAATCAGGGACTGTATATATACATGTGCATGTATATATGTGTATTTAAAGGTAGTTTACAGTATTCATCTAGGGAAAAGTGTGAGCGAGTGGTGTCGTGTTTTTTTTATACAAATGCTTTGAGTTAGCTGTTCGTTTCTTTTTCTGATCACAGAATCACAGAATGGCCAGGGTTGGAAGGGACCTCAAGGATCATGAATCTCCAACCCCCCTGCCACAGGCAGGGCCACCAACCTCTTCATTTAATGCTAGACCAGGCTGCCCAGGGCCCCATCCAATCTGGCCTTGAACACCTCCAGGGACAGGGCATCCACTACCTCTCTGGGCAGCCTGTTCCAGTACCTCACCACTCTCTCCGTAAAGAATTTCCCCCTGATGTCCAACCTAAATCTCCCCTCCCTCAACTTAAAACCGTTTCCCCTCGTCCTGCAGTTATCTACCCTTTCAAAGGGTTGATTTCCCTCCTGTTTGTAGGCTCCCTTTAGGTACTGAAAGGCTGCAATGAGGTCACCCCGCAGCCTTCTTTTCTCCAGGCTGAACAAGCCCAGCTCCTTCAGCCTGTCCTCATAGGGGAGGTGCTCCAGTCCCCTGATCATCCTTGTGGCCCTCCTCTGGACCCTCTCCAACAGCTCCCTGTCTTTTTTGTACTGGGGGCTCCACACTTGGACGCAGTACTCCAGATGGGACCTCATGAGAGCAGAGTAGAGGGGAACAATCACCTCCCTGTCCCTGCTGGCCACCCCTCTTTTGTTGGAGCCCAGGATACCATTTGCCTTCCAAGCCGCGAGGGCACACTGCTGGCTCATGTTAAGCTTTTCATCTAGCAAGACCCCCAGGTCCTTCTCCACAGGGCTGCTCTCAAGGACCGCTCCTTCCAGTCTGTAGGGATGCCTGGGATTCCTCCGGCCCAAGTGCCAAACCTTGCACTTTGCCGTGTTGAACCTCATCAGGTTCACCCGGGCCCACCTTTATAGCTTCTCGAGGTCCCTCTGAATGGCATCCCGTCCTTCAACTGTGTCAACCGCACCACTCAGCTTGGTGTCGTCAGCAAATTTGCTGAGGGTGCACTCGATTCCGTCATTGATGTCATTGATTGTTAAAGAGCACAAATGATGAATACCTTCTCTTGACTGGTAACATTCAAACAAACAAACGAAAAACCATTGAATAAGTCCAAGCTAACTTGCAGAGAAAGAAAATTAAAAAAGACAAGCTGTCCATCAGCATAGAACTAAATGGATAGTTTAGTCAGTATTTGTACAATATCGCAGATTTAGATTCTGCCCTTTCGAATACCTACATGGGCAAAAACGGCTCCTGTTCCATGCATTGAATAATTTTTTTTTCCTGTCCTTGTTGAGTACTGTTTTGGTAGATATGAGTTGAGTGGTGGTTTTCTTCTGGAATTTCTGTCAAGGTGAGGAAAGCTGCAGTCATCTCGATCTGTTGGATACTGGCTGGCAAATTATCAACTTTAACTGGGAAACAGGGCTTCATTTTCAGAAAGAACTTTCTTTAAATGAATTCCTTATCAGTGGAGTTGTATTTAGAATTTATTTTCTTGTTCTTGGGTGCTGTCAAATGTATTGTCAAATAAATGTCTGTAGTACTTTTTAGCTTTTAACTTCTGTTTAACCTAGAAATTTTCTCACTGAACAATAAAAATCAGTATAATATAGAGTCTTGGTAGTCTGCCCAAGTGAGAGCTATCATATCCTTTGATAAGAAGCATATATGTATATTATACCTGTAATCTTTTTACATTCTTTATCGTTTACAGCAAATTCTATTTCCACTCTACGGACTGATAAATACCATACGTTTCTAATCAAGTGAAACAGGTGACAAATAACAAATGGTTCGTGCAGCCTCGCATTCCATTTTATGTAGTTGAAATTAATTGTGATTTCCTGGATATCAAAACTGTTTTGTGCCTTCAGCATTCTTAGTTGGCTGCTCATGAAATGCCATCTAATTTACTTCAGCAGGTTTGATCAAATGCTGTAAAACTCTTACAAGGCAGGAAAAAAAATTCCTGATAACTTCTCTGTGTATTTGGAGTGCTTCACAAACTGAAACATTAACGAGGTGCAGCAAATAACATGAACTCCTTTGTACAATAATATTTCTTTCTTCTTTCATCACTCACCAAGCTAACGTTTTTTTTTAATGGTAGCCAGCTGTGTACAAAAAATACAGTTCATTATGGACATGCATCAACCCTTGCATAGTGATTATATGTAGATATATATAAAATCACATTAAAACAATATTGATGTATCTCCAAAATCATATGCGTATAACTGAAGTTTTTCACAAAGCTTTATTGGACCTCCTGGACATGTTAGCTATTATATAGACTCTCAGAGCAAGATTTTATGCTTACACTATCACTGTGACAACCTTCTTGCAGCAAGAAGAGATCACACAGTTACAGTGCAGAGAGGAAAACTTTGGGAATATTCTACATTTGAGAAGCAGTATCTGTCCCCTGGGACAAGGGCTTCGTTATTCAGTGTGGATATGGGCTCTCTGCCTCAATTTAGCTTTAACTGACAGAAATACAGGCTGCCCAAGCACCTGCATAATTGCAAGTGACTTAAACTGATATACTGAGTTAGTGTCAGTCTTAATCTAAACATGTCTGTTAAAGGCATAGTTACTTTGATTTTAAAAATGTAATCAGTGATAAATAGTGTGTCAGCTTTGAAGGCTTATTAAAGTCTGTCGTTTGCACAGACATTTATGCAGTGAAGATAATTCAGCATGAATTAACTATGTCTAACTGTATGAAATGTTTGAGTTCTTCCAGACTTCGCTCTTTGCCACTGCAGTGCTGCAGCTTCCTTAGAAAGTTCTTGTTTGTGAAGGAAGCAAGATGATGGGGCTCTGAACTAAATGACCAAGGAGTCCTTAGTGAAAGTTGTTTCAGAAAATGCTCTCCTTCAGCAGCAATTTTTTTGTTGTTCTTGTTAGTATGTCCTTTAACACAGTGCATGTCTCCTCAGTTTTTCAAAAAGAAAAGGGATTGTGAATTGAGATGAGGACTCAAAAAGGCTGCAATCATTCCTTGCTTCAGCTGCACATTTCGTGCATCCTGTACCATCTGTTTCATTTCTGCCTTGGTACAATATCTGCAGACAGGTGAGGAGCTGGAATGGAGCATGCAGTCAAGTATCTTGTAAAGCTGGCTGGTTTCTCCTGGCTCCTTCTATCTGTGCATACTCTTATACTTTTATTCAAGGACATAAAAACAGCTCAGGCCTTAATGCTCTGGCTTAGTCTGGTTGGGTAGTGTATTTTACACATGAAGCACAGAGTAAATCAGATTATAGAAGAGGCAGAATTAAAGTTTTGTGTCTAAAATATAGATCCTAGGCAATTCTGCAGGAAAAATAAAAGAATCTGAATTCCAGCCTTCTTTGTGTGCTGGTTCCCCTGTGCATCTATATGCAGGATTGACTCCTTATTTGCCCTCTGAAGAGCCCACAGCCCATCTTTCCAGAGATCACCAGATGTATGTCATTGTTGTAGCCGAAGTGCAGGTGTGCTGCCTCCTGCGAGGCTTGTTGGGCAGTATGGCAGGAGAGGGTTTGAATGATGCATCACACAGTGCAGCAAGCAGTACGTCCACCTCATATGGGATGAACAGTGTCTGCATTTAGGTTACAGGATCATGTTCTTGCTAGCACATGTTCTATTTTATGACTGACTGTGCATGATCACAGACACAGTCCTATTCCAGTACTCTGTTACTTGTGCAGTGTACCATTACCTTGCTATGGGGAATTCTTGAAGTTTGATTATGTGGGAATGGCTTCATAGAATCACAGAATGGCTTGGTTTGGAAGGGACCTAAAAAGTCATCTAATTCCAACCTCTCTGCTCTGGGCAGATTTTTACTCTTCAAAAGAAATTATTTGCCCACTGTAGCCTAAACACACAGTATACACATAACAATTAAAACAAGTATCACCAGCCAGGAAGTGGTTGCCTTGGTTTGCTCAATGTCTTAACTTCCCTTCCAGATCTTCTGTAGTAGGCACAACTTCCATTGGTCCTGAAAACTAATTATTGAAGGCTGCTTACAACCTTGCATCTTTACATCAAATTGCAAGCCACTGGAATGGCAACATTAAATTGCAACATTGAAATTATCAAATAAAAAGCCCAATCCAATTGTGAAAATCTGATTGCTTTGGAGTGAGTGAGACTCAATGATAAGTTTCAGCAAAATAAGCTGCAGCAAAACTGATATCTGCTAGAGGAGAACTCTGGTTTTAATTATAGAAGTTTGCCCTCTTGCCCTTTTGCAGTTCATCATAGAAAAATGTGTTTTGTTTTAATAAATTGAACTTTTGGGAGAAAACTCACTCAGGATAATAAGCTAAATGTTCAAAAGTATTAAATGGGTAATTTCCTTTGTATCATCACCATTAAACAAATGAGGAAGTATGTCAAGTATTTCCCATATTATGCTTTTACTGCCCTGTAGAGGGAGAGAGATGTGTTTTTAACAGAGATAAAAAGGAGGTAGGAGAAGGTGACTTATTTCCTTTTTGAGAAGAGAGCTTTTTTCTTTAGGAGTGTGATTTTGTTTTGTTCTTGCCTGGTTCTCCTTTTTTTCCTTCTCATTTTCCACATACTGCAATGTAAATTGATAAGAAAATTAATAATTGTATCATTTTTCATAAATAAAAAAAAAAACAACATGCATTATCTAGGGGCAAAGAACCTGTATTTCTGAAAATAATTGGATAAACTTCTTGTGTATGCTGTTGCTTCACTTCAGCTCATAAGGAATTTGAATCCCTCTACTGCATTTAAAAATGATGTAACTTCTAAATATTTTGTAGCAATGTTTTAAATATTCTGTAGCAATCAGTTTTGTTCTGGCCAGTGCATTCAATCTGGTTGAGCCAGAGGCATCTTCCCAGTGCCTTGACCATTCACATAACTTGGTTCAATGTGCTAATCGGTCACTGAAGGCCAACCTACTTAATCCTAATTATTGGATTATTTTACTTTTAAATCTTCCTTCCTCTACGAGACTTTTATAATTTGTTTTCTGAGCTGTGCCTAGGAACTCTTTTTTAAATAGCGAGGGATCAGTAGATGAAGCAGGAAAAATTGTATTTCCAAAGTCATACAAAGGCTTATAATGATTCATCACTGCTCTCAGATACAGCCCCGTTGATTCTAGCTGTTTGCTGGTAACACTACTGTCAAACTGCTCTGGCAACCCAAGGAATGAGTAAATTTTCAGATGAAACCTGAATAAGTACTATCACGAAGAATGCATTCTGTCATTTGTGATGCTTGAACTCATCTATTGTACGTCTTCAGTGGCTCAGTTGTTTCTGACCTTTGAGAAGCAAATCTCATGGCTGCTACGTGTCACTCCTTTCCTTTGTGTTCTAGGATGTTTTCCTCTTTGCCATCTGTTTTCACCCTTTCCTGCTGTGATCTCTTTGCCAGATGCTTGTACCCAGTTTTTGCCAAGCTGTGCTTTCCTGCCCTTCACATCTTCCATTGCAGCTTCTCCATCCATTTGACATACTGCAGATGAGTCCATGAAGCTTCATGGATGGCACACAACCTGAACTGCTTTCAGTGTGAATGCACCTTGTCAGCTGAGATATATTAATAAAAATGATATCTTCATATAGAAGGTGAATACAAACCTGGGTAGACTAATTGAATTAAGTTAGTATGTGATGAGTATTTAAGAAAAAAGAGTGTACTTATTGCAGACATTTAAAATATTAAGGAACTGAAAGAACTTTCCTATTTTCTCTCTCCCTTTGCACTTTTTTATGTAAGTCATACAAAGTTCATGATATACAAGAATCAAGAAAATTCTAATATGGATATGAATTTACACAGAGGGGTTGAAAATAGCTCTGCCCATTGGAAGAGCTGTTCAGATTTTCTCTCTTATTGCTGCAACTATTTGCTATTCTCATTACAGAGGGATTCCTGACCCACTGTTCCACCAAACAGTTCCATCTCTTGAAATTAGTGCTTTAATATTAATCTGTACATTAAATCATTGCTTCCATGACTGGTGGGAAAGGCATGGGGAGGCTGTGGCTATCTCATTTTTCTGACTACTTAGTTTTCAATGAATGCTTAAAGTACTTAGTTTCTAAACTCAAACCTCTGGGTGCCTCTGGGGAATTTTAGTCCAAATGACAGGTCGTATTGGTATTGTTTTCTTTTCTAAGTCGAGAAAAAACAATATTTAGCTGTATGTCCCATGAAGCATCACCATAGCAGTCCAGAAGTTAAATACTTTGGATTTGGTCACAATATTCCGAGCTTCTGAGTCTCTGATGCCTGGTGAAAAGCTAAAGGCTTTCAGATTGACTCTTCTTTCTGCTATGAGATTCCAAGGTAGTAGTATTCTTTCAAAATTTGCTAATTCAGTGATGAACACAGTATGATCAGGCTAATATTCCTGTTCTATAGACTTCTAAAATGGGAAGCTTATAGAGTTCAGTATATAAAACTGCATTTTTTTGTAATGTCATACTCTTGATTGTAGTAAAGGGAATTTTGGTGTGTATCAGATTTTTTCTCCTTCAGCTTGCTCATGCAGTGATCTTGGACTTTAATAAAAGTTCATGGCTTCCTAAACTTGAGCAAGATATTTCACGTTAGAAAGACAGAGTGAGAAACTTACATTCCTCCTAATTTGTATCTTCTCAAGTAGATAGGCATAAGATTCAGGGCAGTGAATCCAACATCTTTCAGGTGGAAAAAACCATCTCTTCTATGAATTTTTAATTTACACTGCTGTTTGAGTCAGGATACTTCTTAGAAATTTGCTTACTTTACCTGTAGTGCTCATTTTTGCTCAAGTGATGGTGCATACACACGTGAAAATTACAGGCAAACTGTAGGATCCTCTAGAGAAAATATTCAGCTCTAGGACTTTTACAAAACATTAAGGAGAACTGAGTTTAGAACATTTTTATGTTTTTGCTGTAATTCCTTGTATTTATTGTGAGAGCAGATAATAAATTCAGTTTTTCAAGGATATTCTGAATTGTTGCAATAGCTTCTTTTCTTAGAGTTTTCTCTTTCTGTGTGGCACTTGGCTGATGTAACAAACACTCTTTGAATAGTTCACAATAATGAATACGTCTACAAGAATAATGATTTGGTGCCAGAAGATCTGAGAAATAGGTGTTGGCAGTAGAGAAAGGGTAAGTCATGGAAGTCAAGGAAAATCATCTTGGTTTTATTAAGCTTGTCAAATTTTCTCTATTGAAATAAATGTTAACCATGTTCTGCACAAAGAGTCCCTGCTAGGTTGCAATGAAGGAATCTGATACTTCAGTCTGACTTTTATAACTTAAATAATGGTGGTTTTTGGGTGCCCTTCTCTCCATGTATAGTGCTTCCTTGCACGTAATCAGGAGATAATGTAACTTACCTTTTATAGCTTTCAGGCGTGTGGTGCAATTGAGAATTCACTCTCTTTGCTGAGTGAAATGAGATTTTCTAACAGTATGTTATAGATCTAGGTGACTGTGTTTGTTCCAACACATCTATCATTTCGGAGTGGGACTCAGGAGTTTTTTTAAATAGTCTCTATCAGGTATGCACTCTGGGCTGGCTTCTACAAAAGCTCCTTTTGCCAAGCCTTCTCATCCTTCACAGTGGCACTTATTTCAGGGGGAAAATTCTCTGTAACAGATTTTAGAATCACATCTTATATTTTTAATTTGCATACTAATGCGTGCAATTTTGCTGGCAGTAAGGGAAGTCATATACTTCATAAGCTAAATAAATAGCTGCAGTTTGTGTCAAAGTAGCACCACAAAGAATAACCCTGTATTCTGTGGACCTTTACTGGCTGCATATCCCAATTAATTTACCTCAGCTTTAGAACTGAATCCCTTACAACTCTTGCATAGAAAAAACAATTTCTCTTTACATTTCTGTTCACTTGTCTTGGAAAATGATGAAACAATAACGAGGTTCACATGGTGATGAACTTTTTCTTAGTTTGGTAGTAATTTCCATCTCTGCAGGAATACAAAATTAGAGATTAAGATGAGATTCTGGGCAGCTCTAATTACACCCAAATTACTAGAATTATCAGAGTTACACTGACCTGCATCATAGAAGTGCCTGTCACAGTGTGGGTTTGGCTCTGCTGTTGTCTGTATGTTTAACTACACATGTGAAGACTTAACAGTTAACATACTTGTGAAATTCAATATTCACTGCCTTTATTATGCAGCCACTTTAATAATCTACAGCATAAAATACTCAGTTATTTTTAAATCTGCTTAATCTGTCATGTTGACAAGCACAGATTTTAAGATCAGTTATAAATATATAAAGAGAATAGATACATCTAATATGGAGTAGTCTGATTTTGGTCCATTACACAGGGCTGTGATTTTTGGTAGTGGTTCTGCAGATGCCTGATGAACAATGAACCAAATACGTAATTTCAGTGTCTCAGCAAAAAAAGAAAAGCTGTATATAAGTATAATATAACCTTACATTCACTGATACATTAAATCTGCATGTATTTATCCATGCATATATCTTTTAATATACATTTGATTGATTCAAATACGCAGTTCTATTAAATGCTAAGTAGGACGAGTTTGGGTGGGTTTTTTTTGTTTGTTTTGTTTTTTTGTCAAAACAATCTATTTTCTCCTCCCTCAGGTGTTTTTGAATTAATGGTTTTCACATGCTGCCCATTGCTGCCAGCTGTAAGCTTCCCCTCCCATAGGGTGCCAGGACAGACTTCTGCACTGTCTCTTCTCAGGCTGAGCACCTGTTCCCTGCTTCCCAACAGACAGCTCGTACTGGGTCCTAGGCAGGGGTAGCCCCTGCTCTGCCTTTAGCCATGAGCAGATGTCACCTCTCTGCTGAGACCCAGAACTGCCACCTCATCTTTTGTGCCTGTGCAGGTGGAGGAATTAAATTGCCTGCCAGGGTTCTGCTGTTGCAGCTGGGATATGCAGGTGCATCATGCCATCTAGAGGGCAGAGCTTCTTCCCTTTCTACACAAATACCCAGGACACGTGTTCTGGTTAGTATGTATGCATACAAGGCTTAGCTGTTATTTATAAGAGAGAAGCATCTAGTTAGTAATTACAACTGCTCCCCTTCATAAACTTCCAGGTTTCCCTACTGTCTTCCAGCAAAGACATGTTCTTCAAGAAAAATCCTTCTGATTTTAGTGGTCTTGGTCTTAGTATTGAAGTGTTTTAGGGAAAAAAAAAAAAGTTTTAAAAAGAGGAAGCAAGAAGTAAGACCAATTTTTTCTTTTAAATTTTCAGTAAGTTGTAAGGAAAGGAAAAAAGAGTACTAACAAATCTGACACTGAAATACCAAGAGATGGTTATTGTGCCGGGCAAAGTCCTTTGTAAAGTTATTGTAACTACCCTTTTGGATCAGTTGGAGAAATGAATCTGAGGTTTGTGGTTTTTATATGAGACTATTTTGAGTGTTCCATGAGAAACTGAATTCTTCCTCTCCTGCACTGCATTTGTTCTTGGTTAGCATTCCTGTTACTGGCTTATAGTTGAGACAGGTTTTTCAGTGAAGAAGTCCTGTGACCGAGCAGCTAAGGCTTCTCCTTTTTATTCTTCTAAGCCTAAAGGAGTTTGCTGCCTTGGACCATAGGAAAAGTCTATTGCTTGCTTCTGGACAATTTTCAGACATTCTATATTGCATTTAATGTCGTTCTGCTTTAACCTCAATTACCAACAATGACAGTTATAATATTCTTTTTCTTAAATAATCAATGAATGCTCTTTCTGTAACCTTAAATCTGATCCATATCATCACAAAGACATTTCTGTTAGACGTTGTAATGTCTCCCCAGTGCCATGCAAAGGTAATTGATCACTGAATACATACATTAATTTGATTAAACTAAAGTAGGGTGAGTGAAACGCAGAAAGAAGCTTGTTACATGCTTTATAGAAAATAGCCTTTTTATATAGTGCCCTGCCAGGTAAGATAGTGCAGGTAGCAGAAGTGTCATTTTCATTGGGACTAATTAACTTTTCTTGAAATCCAGGATATTAGCCCTGGCAGAACAATACCATAGCAGCCGCTGAGCCAGCCTTAGTAGACCTTTGCAGAGCTGCTTGGTGTAGTATTGACTTAACCACCCCACTAAGGAAATAACTTGTGTCTTCTTGGTCCTTCTTTGTGGGACAGGATTTTTATTATTATTTTTATTCCAGCACTAGCATTCTTTATACTTTTTTTTTTATCAAATATTTTGTCCTTCACAGTGTCCCAAGGGTAACTATTCAAAATTTTACTGAATTACATGGATAAAACCAGGTATTTTTACTTCATTGTAACAAAGGACATGCTAATATTAGGAGAAAACTCTATTTTTCACAGAGAAATTGAATAGAAATAAGAGATGAGAACTTCTGATGTTTTTAAGCAACTGATTTGCCCTGCTAGTGACCTCTGCCAGGCAGGGATATTTCCCAATTGCAGGCTGTACTGACAGAGCAGTAATATGATCGATCCTGGGTATATATTACGTTGCATAGTATTTCACACATTGATTTATTTTTGTTCTTTTCTCCACGTTTTCCCTTTAGGCCAATGGATTAATCACTGATACTGGTTTTGAACAGCAGCTTGAAATAAGATAACAGCAACATTTCCTCATGCGTGGTACTAGTGTTAGTATATTTGGCTATCTTGTGTCAAATTTGGACCTGTGTAGGTGGGTGCAGTTCCAGTGGCAGCTCTCAAGTTGTGCTTATTCAGGTGAATTTGGCTCATTAGGTAGAACAGAGCCAGGCTGTTGGGCTGCCTCACTTTTTATGCCCAAGCTTCTTAGTGGAGGACCTCCAACTCTCACAGAATTTGACTTAACATGTTCCATTCTTATTTTTAAAAAGCAAGTGACATACAGTACATTAATGAATATTCTTTCTATAATGCACGTAGCATTTAAGAAACAATTGCTTCCTCTCTTACAATCCATATGAAAGTGCTATTGTTATCCAAAGCTTGTGTTTTTTAACAGCTTCTGCAGTTTGTTATGTGCTCCCTTAGCATGTAGTCTAAGGCTTCTCTTGGACCTCTTGGGGGTATAGTCTGCCTGTAAATAAAAGTACAACAGATAAAGTCAGAGATAAATTTTCTATGCTGAAAAGCAAGATTAAATAACTAATAGGAAAATATTTAGTATTTTATCGTAACACATAATATATAATTAAAATTAAATTTACTTTCCATGTAGCTGACCATAATGTTTATGTTTCTGTACAGCTTCATATTTTCTATTTTCATGAAATACAAAGTTGTGCAGTTACCCAAGTGAAAAAACACCTCTGGCACGTTTCTGTGATATTTAGGAGAAAGCTTTCCCAATGGGCAGCTCTTCTCTTTTGCACCGTGGGACACGGTACTTTAAGCAAGCTCTGTTCCAGCCCTGTACAGTTGGCATTCCTCTCCCAATTCTGTGTCAGAGAAACCACGTCCATTGGCTCCAAAGCCATGCAAGATTTTGGTCACAGTCGTTTTGGTGGGGTGGTCAGAAAGGTCACCTAAGGAAGACACTTGCTGCTCAGCCAAGCCAAGCAGGCAGTGTGGGTGCACCTGGCATCACTGGCATGATGGTAAAACCTCCCTGTGATAAATGGGGGCTGCCACACCAGGCAGCTTCTAATGGCTTCTTGCTCATAAAGTGAGCGTAGTCTGCAGAACAGGAAAAGCAGGTGAGGCTCCAAGCTGTTGAAACTTTTTAAAGAGATGGAAGAGAGTCTGTGTTATTTTCTGTTGAGCAAAATGCAATTACTTTGCAAATTCACTGTTCTGCTCTCAAAGATTAAAAATAAAATGAGCAGAACGTTTAGCAAATATCCATGAAGAATTCAGCCTGCTGCATGCGACTGTGTGCAGTGAGGGCATTGTTTGGTACTTCCTCTGTCTTTTAAGAAAAAGAAAAGCATTCAAAGCTTTCAGAAGACAGAAGCTGATGTTTGCAAATTGAGTTTCATTTCTGTTAGCAAGAAATGAACTGTAATGTTGTGATTCAGTTATTAGAAGTTAGCTATTGGCTATAAAACAATTTCTGCACACTGTATGCCGTTCGGTGCTGTTTGTAACACAGTGAACCAATGCCTTGTTCTGCTTCGCTTTGCTTCTCACCTCCTTACCTGGAAGGGAGAGACATCACTGAAGCCATCAAAAGAAGTTCATTTTTGAGTACCTGGGGCTGCTAACTTGTGGGTGACTTGTGATGAAGAAACGGGAATTGCAGGAAACTTTGCCTTCAGAAATAACTCAGTGCTGCAGTGTAGTTAAAAACAGAGAGACTGGCTATAAATTTATGTTATGACTTGTGAAATGGTTGACATTAATAGCATATTGTGGTGGAAACATTTCAACTTTAAAGGAATAGAATAAAATATGTTGTAAAATGAGGAAAATAACTTATTTTGTATTTTATTGTGTTTAAAAATATTTTCTGATTGCGTCAGTGATAAAATCATGTAATTCTTTAAATCTGTTGCAAAAGGAATACCACTTAAGTATTTTTTGCCATTTCATTAGAAATCATACATGTTTATTTGTACAAGAAGATCTGGTTTTCCTACTTAAGGAATCATTGGATATCAAGGATCTGCTCTGAATTTCTCACCACACAGAGAATGGATGTGACATTTCAGTATATGGGATAAGTGTTTTCCAGGCTGTCAGATTAAATTACTCTATTTCGTAGAACAATTCTTGTTTTAACTAAATGAAAAGGCTTTGAATAATTAGGGGAAAAAAAATTTCTTGATAAAAATTAATCATCCTCTTTCTCTGAGACAAGGCAAAACATCTGTTGCATCAGCTTTCAGTGAACACCAAAATAACTGCTTTAGGGAGACAGTGAATGATATTGTTTATTATACATTAAAGGATATACAGGAAAAAAAAAAAAGGCAGGAATCCATGATAGTTTTGGATCCTCTCTTTCTATTACCAACCTAAAGCATTCTCAGTTCCTTAATTTCTTTGGGAGTGGAGAGTGTTGGGTATGTTGGTGTTCCATGAAGAGAGTGGCAACTTTAGATCCACGTTTGCATTTTACCATCATTTATTATCATCCCTTCTGTTCGGGTGCATGAAGAGCCCTGAAAGTATGACTTCAAGCATGAGAACCATTGCTTGTGTTAACCTGTGAAATTTCATTCTATGTTTGCTCTGGTAGTTTTAGGAAAAAAAAAAAAAAAATATGTGAACTTTAATAGAGAAAAGCTGATCTGGATAAACAGAATTTCCAGAAATCTAAAAAATATGTCTGCCTTAAGATGTGTAAAATCCTTGGCTGGCTTCTACTTAATTACAAGGTTTTCTACTTAGTTACATTGACCATCGTTTTAATTTTATAAAGGGAAAACACATCATCACTATTTTTAAAAATTAATTAGATTCTGAAATTACTTTATATTACTAAATTGCTTATTGTTGTGTGCCCTGCCAGACTTTGAAAAGCTATGTTATAATTGCTAAGAAGAAAAGCTAAATCTGTGAGTTTCACCTTTTTGAAGAGAACAAGCTTAAGGCCTTTGTGGCTTATTCCTATAAGCAAATACGTGGGTCTTCTAAAGACAAACTGTCTCTTGGGCTTCTTTTGCATGCTTGCTTCCCAAGGCCGTGAATTGATAGTACTGTTGCCTGCATTTAATATGAAAATCCCAGCTAGACAAGTGGGGAAAAATAAGAAATGGATTCTGTTAGAAAAAGTTGTCCAAATAATAATTTTCATACATAAATCTGAAATGCTGTATTCTTTTGATGCTCTGTGTTAGATTAACCTTGGAGTTGAGTGCACTACTCGGGAAGGTGTGGATAATGGAATCACAGAAAATAGAAAACTGTGACTGTGTCAGTAACCTCATGGTCAAAACTGCAAAGGTTTGAAGGAGACATTGTCTAAAGTTTTATATAATTCTAAAGTCGCCCTTCTCATTGCTTGGAATACTGTCCCAAAAGCATATGAGTTTTGCTAAACATCTGATTTTTATTTTATTTAAAAAGAATTTGTATTTTGTCTTCAGTACAGTGATCTTAAAAAAAAAAAAAAAAGATTGCCATACATATTATTTTTGAAGCACCTAAAACGCTGCAAATACTTGAACTGCACAAATATTTGTATATATGTGTGTGTATATATATCAGTAGAACTTTTAAATCTCATCTGAATCTTCTGCAAAGAGTTTATTTTTTAATGAAAGCAAATATTTTATTTGAAAATGGTTTCACTGGCCTTTTTTTGTTCATCACGTTTCAGTCTTGGATCCGTAGGCAGTCAGAGGTTTGCAACTGCTCTGTATTAATTTCAAAGAATTAGAGTTTTCCCTGAACAATTTGGTATTTTTGCCAGGAAAAAAAAAAAAGAAAAGAAAAAAAAAAGAAAGAAACAAATGGAACTGAAGAAATATGATAGGATTAATTAATTTAAGGGTTCTGAATAGATATTGATGCGGTTAAATATCAGGTTAATATTAAATACCAAGTGTCCTTCAGGATGAATCAAATCCACACTACTTGCCTTTATCTGCCTACATCAATTGTAAGAATCTGAGTTTCAGTTACAATTCCAGGACCAAATACTTTTTTCATAGACCAGGGATTTTATTTTTAGTTCTTTGATGGAGGCAGTAACTGCCTGTTAATATTACATGGGGAAGCACTGTAAATCTGTTAGAGTGAGAGCCTCAGAGTTCTTCAGGGACGGCGTGTTATAAATGGAGACAAATCACTTCAAACAAGAGGAAAGAAAAGATTGAGCAGCTGCCTCTGCTTCAGAGTTTGCAGGGGGAAAGATCACTAAGTGTAAATAGTTGAAAATTAGAAAATAAGCCACTTTTGTGACACACATACATTGTTCATGGCATAAAATTTCACTCTTAGATCTCGCATTTGTGTGATGGCATAGTGGCCTGTACCTTCATCCCCAGGTAGATGCTTCCAGGGAGGTGCCCCTTGGGAGGAATGGATGGGAAGGGTGAATGAGCTCCAGCATTCCCCTTTCCTGACTTCCCAAGCCAACGTTTCTGTATCACACAGCTTCTTGGGCTTGCCTGGCTGTGAGCAAGAAGAGTTCTCTTGCCTGTGATTGACTCTTCATCATCATCAGCTGCTTCTCCTCAGGCAGGCCAGAGCATTGTTTTCAGTAGGTGACTGCCTGGTTCCTCTGCACAGAGCACTGCCTTATGCCAGGGTGCTCTTAGTATGAATGATGGAATGGTTTGGGTTGGAAGAAACCTTAAAGATCGTCTAGTTTCAACCTCCTGTTGTGGGCACAGTTGCTTTGTGCAGAGGATAAATGATAAAAAACAAGAGTCCTGCTTTTTCCCATGCTCATACTTCTGTGTTTTATCAAGTATATACACATTTTGCATCCTGTCATGGATACCGTTTATATCTTAAGTACAGGAAGTACACTCAGCTTTATGCTTCCTTTTGGTGCTCAATTATATGTTTTACTTCTTGTCCTCAAAAAATGTTTTGTCTGGGATCATTTGGAAGAGTTATAGAGAAAAAAAAAAAATCCTTTATAATTCTACTTATTTATTCAAAGGCCTGTACTAACAACGCATCAGCTGTGAGCGTATTGTAAGTCTATTATAGTCTCAGTAAATAATGCTAGAATTTGCTGTTTGCTACAATTTGCATGCAAGTAAACAGACAAAACTATTATTGATAGATCTGTTGGTAGCTTAGGTATTTATTTGCTGGAAGATAAGCCTGGGCTTACAACGCAGCCTGCTCTGCTAGAGCTGTACCTAACCTTCTCTTCAAAATGTCAACTCCAGACATTTCTGTGGTGTCAGAAAGGAAAATGTTGAAGGTTTTAAAGGCTTGTCATTCTTAAATACGTTAGAATCAAATGAAATATAAAAGACAAATATTACCATTCTTGAACCAGATAAAAATTTCCAGCAACAACATCTGGAGAAAAAAAAAAAAAAAGCCTTAATAGATTTCACAGAAGAATTCACAGGAATATAAAGGGTTTGGATTTTTTTTTTTTCGTATATTTTAGGAGTCAGTTTCATCGGCAGTGTATGAATCACTTGGTTTAGTTTGTTTGATTCAGCTGCTGAAGTTCAGACATTCATCCAGCATAAGGAGATTTGAAGGATGAGCTTATAGTTATCCCCTTCTTACCAGGAGTTGGCTTCACCATTGAACACCTGTTGCCCCTTCTCATGGGAGGGGGGAGGAGGGAGCTTAGTGCTGATGAACCCTGACCAGGAGCCTGGGTCCAGCTTTCCCTGCATCTCCTGCACATCTATAGAACAAATGAGCAAGTCCTATGTTTTAAGCTCTATCAGAATGAAATCCATTGCTTTAAAGCAAATATAGTTTCCAGTGTAAATTCATGTTTAAATACGTGAATCAGCTCATGAGTAATTTGTAAAACATCATACATAGCTGCACAGACCTTGGGCTGCATTTTCTTAGAAACAGTTAAATCAGGTTTTTGCATGGTGTTAAGTAGTTAGCTTTCTGATGCTAGATAAATATCTTTTGATTTCTAGCATACGTTAAAAAAAAAGTTACAGTGCTCTCTGAGGCTACAGCCCCGCTTATTGGTAGCTCAGCTGTAATCTAACACAGGTTTTAAGATTTGTTGGTAGTTGTTCTAGCCTCACTCTGTTTTTGTGTTAGTAAAGAATTTAAAAGAAAACAAGGATTTTAAGTTCAAGAATAATCCCTAGTGGTACTGCCCAGAAGGGTTCAAAGTGGCCTTCTCATAGACAGAATTATGATTAACCCTGTTATGGTTCTCTATTTTGTTATTTAAATTTGCATATACGTGGCTTTCATTGCTTCATTTGAATTGAGTTGAATGTTGGCTGGATATTTCAGATAAAATATGTCAGATTTTGTAAGTGTGGCTGAAGAGAAAAGACAGTTGTGTCATGCTGAAAGGAAATCTGAAAGGAGATGCTCTGTGGTGCTCCAGTGTGGTTCTGCTGTGGAAAGGGTGAAGCTGGAAACAGTGCCAGTGGGCTGTAAGGGGCAGCTCACATCTCAGTGCTGGCAAGGAGGTGCTGTAGCAATACGGAGGAAAGAGGCCAGTGGAGATGCTCCTGTGCTGCTAAGAATAAATTAAGGCTGCTGTTCCTATCATTATGTTGATTTAAAAACAAAGGTGTAATTTTCTGTACTTCTAGTCAATGTAATGATGCTGTTGAGTTTTTATCTGGCAATTTGTCTAATTGAAAAGGAAGTGTTATTACTGGTTCAGTCTCTCAAAGGATAAATTTTCTGTGTACAAGGGGCAGAATAATGCAGAATCTCCTGCAACTAATGATACAGAGTGGTTCAAGTGGTAAGCTGTTCTTAGAGTGGCAGCTTAGCAGAAAAAAAATCCCCTAAGCACATATAGAAATATTGCAGTAACTTTGCTACTTACTTTTAACAACGGGCTTTGACATCTAGTATTGCTGTATGCAGCCATGACCACAGAAATATACAAAATCAGAGGCTGAAAGCATGAAAAAAGCTGCTGAGCGCTTCTGAGGTGGTTGGACAGCTATTAATATACCGCACAGGACATGACAAATGAGTGTATGTGTAAATCAATAAACCTTTCTGTAAATGCACTAATGGCTAAGTATGAATAACAAAGAACTGCACGTGGTAACTGGTGTTGTAGTGTTCTGTCAGAGATTTTAAAGTTCACTGTCATAACTTAGTTCCTCTTGACCTTTATTGATGGTACCTTCAAAGGACGTTGAGCTGCTAACTTGACACACAACCTTTAGACCTTCATCTCCTTTTCCCTTAGTGCAAAGTAAATGCTTACTCTCCTTCCCTTTCTTATCTCTTCCTTCCCCCATCCTTTCATGTTGTCTCAATGGTTGAATGAGGAAATCTGGTTTTGTGTGCTTCTTTTATCCGTGTCTTCTGGTAGAAAATGAAGTGGCGTAATTCATTTCATTGTGGTTATAAAAGTGTAGAGGACTGCTTCTTGAAGACTCCCTAACAGGTACATGAAATAATTCATCACTTAAAGAGCCCAATGTACCCATTGTATCCTAATTCATAACGCATCGGAACAGGCTAGACAACAAAATGTTGTTAGTGTTCTTTCAGCTTAATAAATCAAAGGACATAAAGGTTAAGGCTAAGCTTTTTGAAAATTCTGTAGAGGAGCAAATTCAAATCTCATTTTCAAACACGTTTTAAGTATTTCAGTCCTTCTTAGAAGTGCGTAGGAACGGCTTTTACAGGATGATAAGAGAAAGCTGTCCTCTTAAGTGCCACTTGTAGCTGCAAGGCTAGGGGAGATGTGCTGTCTCGTGGCATTCTCAGACGTGGCAGTGTGTCTGCCACTTGTAAACACCACTAAGTGTGGAACAAATTATAGTTGGTAGGCAGCTAAACCTGCTTTATGCCTCTAAAATAGTTAAAAGGGAAGAGGACAGAATGGAAGTAATCATCTCTAAATGTCTGTATCGATATGAGCATATTTGTTATAAGCATGTTGATTTTCAGCTATTTTTAGTCTAGCATTATTTAGCTGAAAGGTGGTGCCACACTGTTGGTGTGAGTGAGGATATCTTGTGCTTTGAACGTATAAATTCAGAAAAAAACTGTGAGCTAGAAGGGAGCTGGGCATTTTTCAGCTCAGAGCCTACTGCTAATGAAGGCCTTTGGGGAGGCAGCAATTCCTGTTGTTTTGGGGGCTGTTAGCAGAGGGATTTGGTGTTTTTCTGTCAGGCAAAAAGCTGTAGTGTGTTCTGTTATTCGTTAGCAAAAGAGTTCAGGATATGTTGGAGATTGTATTTGAGACTTCAAGTGAAGATGCTTTCAATAAGAGTTTGATGTTGACGTGATTGTACTGCTTGAATTTATGTTCCTTGTGTGTTGTGGTTAAGGTGACCTAGAGCTAATTATCATCACCATTTTACTCTTTTAAAATTTTAATTAATTGGCCTGCCTTTACTAATCCAGTATAGTAGCACCTTCTCAGAAACATGACAAAGGCTAAAGCTGCCTTCTGTCTCCTCATTTCTTCTCTAGCATCTAGAGCAACAAATCGCTGTGAACCAAGAAGCTTCTTCCTGCCCCAAAGAAAAAATAGTTGATTTTAAGGAAACACTGTGTCATGTGAAAACAAATACAGGTTTTCTTTGCATCTGGTATGTGTCTGCATTCATGGAAAATAAACAACAGATTAATATCAACTTCAGCAGGAGTGCACCTCAGTGTATCAAGTGTACAGTCTGCCTGTTAGTCGTCTCAGATAAAATAGGAAATAAATGGGAATACAGTTGCAAACACAGGTGCAAGTAGACGGAAATACAGTTTCTTCAGCATCCATGAAGGAAAGAGAAGTCTTTGCTGATCCACATCTTCATCTATGGGGCTGTTTTCCCTCCTGAGGAAAGGATTAAAATCAGAGTTGAGAAAGTCTCTTGTAATAAAAGGCAACTTCTGTTTTATATGAACTAATCTGAAGTTCTCACTTTCAAACTGATTTTCCATGAACTCACTCTCACAACTCAGAAGGCAGTGGTCTCTAAGAGTTGAAAGCTGTCTGGCATCACCCAAATCTTGACTGAAATCTTGAAATTTCCAATGTTTGGAGACACTTTGCGGAGGAATATTTTTTTTCAAATTAGAAGTAAGAAGCACCTCGGTTTTGACATTTGTAGGAGCCTTATGCCTGTAATGATCCAAAAGCCCCATGCAGTGTTTCATGTAATGGTAACTTATGCCACAGGTATTTTTGACCGAAAGGATCATACCCCAGGAAAACACATTTGTAGGAGATGAACGTTGTGCTTCTGCAGCAGTTTGCTAGTCTGCATCTCAAGTAGTGTTTGTGAGGCTGAAGGAGAGAGGCATTTTATTTCCATGTGTAACACAAAATATACATAAATTCCTAGTTGGTCGCTTTGCCTACAACTAGAAATCACCATGGAAATCAGGTGGTATCTAAGAGGGTGCCTTCCTCAGTAATCCAGCTTTTTGCTGTTGTTGTTTGGTTATGGGTGGGAGAAAGGACTGCACAGGAGTCAGTACTTCCCTACCACTGCCTCTGGGTGCAACAGCTTTAATGCTGTGAGAAGTGTGAGCTGCTTATTGTGGCTTAGCTTGGAGAAAGCATGGCCTGAAAATGAAAATAAAATGGGATAGGGATTTTCTCCAAGGAGACCTATTTTGCCTGTCTGGCAGAGGATGCCAGAATGTGCAGTAATGGAGGGCAGATCCCTCTGAGTGGGAACGAGGAGGTTTACAATAACAAAGCCCAGTGGTTTCTGTTAAATAAATGAAGATCTGGTTGAGGAGGCAGGGTTTTGAGACCACAAGTGCTATTAAACATTTTCTAAATGAATACTTTTGGGGGAATGTGGATTATTATCAAGTAGTCAGTTGCAGTATAGAGTGATTTTGTGTATCAAGCCGTGGTTTTCCCTGATGCAGAATCTTAAACAAAATCGATCAAGTGTTCCCTCCTAGTCCAGTCCTCATTACAAAAATGCCAAATAAGTGGGCATGATTTGCTCAGCAATCAAGAAGCACTGAAGTTGAGCTAACACTGACTGCATTAGATCCTTTCCCTGCACTTTCAAAGCCACTGTTGTGAAAAGGGTGTTATTATACAGATGTTTCCACTATGGCTTGATAAGAGAAGAAACATACCATTTATTTATAATGCTGTCAAGTTCAAGTTTCCTAATTTCCTTCAGAGATAGGCTACCAAATAGCTCACTGAAATCAGAGATTCAGCTAACAATCCAAGCTGGATTAGCTTCCATTTTGAAACCTCACAGCATTTGAAGAGTAAAAAAAGGAGTAAGAGAAATAATGGGGATTTCTCTGGGTATTTTGTATTGTGCAAGTGTATGTAGTAGTTCCTTCAGACATCTCTGTATGGAAGCAATCTGCCTCAACTATTTTCTGACTATTCACACAGTATATTTTTATTTTAGTGAAAACGAAAATTCAAATAATTAAATGCTTAGGTACACCATGAATAAGTGAAAGTGCCTTGCAGACTAATCCTTTAATGGTTTCTTCAGAACAATAGGAAGTATTTATTTTGGATGACATTTTAAGGTGATAGTCATAGAGAAAACATCTGAAGATCTTTAACTCACAGAAATAGATTTTTATGTAGCAATCATCTCTTTATTTTTATCAATCAATCTGCTGGAATGCATCTGTAAAAGCGAACTGATAACTGTATATGATGATGTCTTCAGTAGGGAGGACTGTTTACTCTCCAGCTTCTGATTTCTTACTGCTGCTTTTGCAGCTCTGCTTCTACTTCGCTATTTAATTCTGCATCTGTATTTTTTGCTCCATCATCTCACAGTTCTCCCTGCAGGATCACCCACAGGTTTTTTATAGCCATGTGCTGAATCCATTGGGAGGAAGAATTGGGAAAATAATGGTACCAAGCATTTTACCACCTTTGCTAGCTTTGGCTGTAACTACAAGATAAAGCACTAATTCCACACGGTTGTTTATTTACACGTGTAAATAAATAAACTCCATATGCCCTTCTTTCTTACCTCTCTCTTATTCCTTTCTCTCAATATATTGGAAGATTGCATACATTTACTCTTCCTTTCTAATCTTATTTTTATAATTTATCTGATTTTAGAATACTTGTTAGTAACTCAGTTTAGTGGACTTTGGGATTTTCATTTTGCTGAATCATTGACCTTTCTTAAAATAGAAGTGATAACTGTGCATCTTTCCATAGCATCTTTCTATACAGTAAATTACATTAAATTTTCCTCTCAAATTATAAATACTAGCTAGATTTATGGCTGTTGTATTGTATATCCACAGTTCTTTTGAAACAGCATTTGTTAAGCTTTTGTAGACTGACAGAACACTTAAAATGAAACAAGTAGAGTAAATGGTTTAATAGCTGTAATTATCTGAATGCGGTGACTGGTGTTATGGTTACATAATGTGAAGTTATGCATGGGAGACAAAGAGCTTTCTTGAGCCTTATTTTAGCTTCTCAATCTTTAAAAGAAAATCAGTTGAAACACATTCTGATGCAACTGTGTGTAGCTCACTTAAGAGATTTTCCTTTTTCAATACTGATAGTATTCCTAAATTCAAGTTCATAATATGTAGAAAAATATGTTGATTTCTCATAATTTACGTACCAGATTCTGCTATTTTGAAGTTTGCACACAAAATTACGTGGTGCATTTTTAGTTTGAATCTTGAAGAATTGCACACTAAGGTTTTTTATGAACTGTTATGTTTTCAACATACCTGTTGATTAACTTATAGATTTATTTATTTACTGTGCTTTGTTGTAGGCAGAGAATTCAGCACTGGCTCTGGAAAATGAAAATCAGAGAGAACAGTATGAAAGATGTCTTGATGAGGTAAGGAGTGTTCCTACACTGTACTCCAATGAGATGAGTTGAAATTAATTTCTCCCTCTTTTACAAGGTTGTCAATGTTTTGCAGTTTTCTAGTATTACCTCATCCTAAATGATTCCAAGAACTTGTTTTTGTCACTTAGAAATGCTCTTCTTTGTGACCTCTGCTGTAAATCTTCTTTTTCTTCACACTTCACCAAAAGATTAATATTCTGGTGACCAGTATATTGAGCTTTGTTGGTATAATAACTTTGCCAGCAAAGATGTTTCTGTGGACTTAAATTGTCAGATGGAGTCTCTTCTACAGGGATGCTGACTCCTAGTAAGTGATTCTTAGAGAAGAAAGTGGTAATTTATCTGTTAGTTTTTCTGTAGTGTGGAACACAGGTACACAGGTGGTAGTGGCTTCTGCTGTCAGAAGTCCCCCAGCCTTCTTCTGTAACAGGAATTCAGTCTCTGCTTCCTCCTGTGGTTACATGCCTAGGCTTTTATGCTGCTTTTGTTGTTTCCTTTTTTTTAACCAACCTGTTGTCTCACTTCTTGTGGCACTTCTAGATTTGGCTTAGTGAGCGTGATGGTGATGGATTGATAGCTGAACAAGATGATCTTAGGTCTTATTCCAACCTTAATGATTCTGTGATTCAGTGATTCTACTACATGGCTCAGCTTCTGATCAGATCTCCAGATCTCCAGCTACATTATAGTTCACCCATCAGTTACTGCCTGAGCACTCTGAGCACTTATCCTTCCAGAAATGTCTGGCTCAGGACATACAAGATTTTGGGTAGGATCTCCTATTGCTTACAGCTTTCTCAGTATATATATTGATGCTTCCTCAGTCCTCTCATTTAACCTGAAACAAGTCTCTTCAGCATGGGTGAGAGCTTAAAACAAGTTCTAGGCTGTTAGTAGTTCAAAGAGTTACTGACTGGAAGTCATTTGCCTGTTCTACAATGGGAATTTATAGTAGTGTAAGTAGCTGGCTAACATGCAAACAAAACAGAATAAAACAAAAACTACAGTGGCTTCCCAGCTCTGCTTTCAGCATTTTCTAAGTTTTACTGGCATGATCAATACAGCTCTGGTGCAAGAAACCTCCAGTTTAGGTAGACTTTCATCAGTAAATTCACACTTTTACCAGTGTTGCATATTTTCGTCAGAAGACACTTCCCTGCTAGGCTGTGTGCTGTCTGCACTGTGTCTGTCTGACAGCTGCAGAGCACTGGTCTGCATTGGTCTGTGCCACTCCACTCAGTGCATCATCGGTAATTGGGATGAAATTACCACATAGTTTTTTACATTAGTTCAAATTACAGAGCCTAAATTTATCTTGGACAAAGTCTGTTTACATAATTCATTTTGTCCATCCAAGAAAAAACACTCCATATGCATTACAAGGACAGATGATATGTATTTAGTCTGTGTTTGCAGTTACATGATTAATTTCTGATCCACGGTTGTATTTTTTATATTCTGTTGCTGTTCAAAGAATGAGTAATTATATCAACTATGCTCTAAACTTTATTTTCAACATTAGGTTGGCTGCTTTCAGTTCTTCCATATTATCACAGCTGTATCCATCTTCTCCCACCATGCCAACTTTTTCAGCAGACAGTTCTTCTTGGCACCTGTGGTTTTGTACTTCCATGCTGTATTATTTTTTATTATTATTTTAGTTTGCTTATCTTCTCTTTCCTTTTTTTTTTTTTTTTTTTTTTTTTTTTTGTCTTATCTTTTGAGTGAAATCTCTTTTCTTGTCCTTTCCCATTGCTTGATATCACTTTTTCTCCCTCCCCTTGAGCACTCTGGTGTTTTGGCAGTGACAGTAACCAGTGTTGGTGTAGCTGGAACAGGCTTGGACCTAATCCGTTCTGAGCACTCAGGTGATTTTGGCAACAAAAGAATATTTAATTATTGCAAATTCTCAGAGTCCCGAGATGGCACCCACCTGAGCACATTCCCTTGGTGGAGCTCCACAGGAAATTTTATTTCATTATGGTAACAGTAAAGAGAATTAGAGATGAGGCATAAAAGTAATGAGTGAATAACCCAGTCAGTAATTGTGAGAAACTTCGCTTCCACCTGGAGTCTTCTGAGCATGTTGTATGTGAAAAAGTCCTTTCCAAACAAGGCTTCTTACTGGAGATCTCAAGAAAATAATTTATTTTCCTGAATATTTTCATGGAAAAAATGAGTTCTTTATGAATTTTAATAAATATTCACTGAGTTGAAATTATTTTTTCATTTTTGCAGTATATATGTAAGCAGCTTTAAAACAATGTTTGGAGAATGTGTTATTGAAATGTTCCAGTGCTTAATAATTAAGAATAGAGCTCATTTAATTACAGAAATACCCCATAAATATATCTTTCTGTCTCTGAAAAATTTAACTCTAAAACCAGGATTGTTGTCTTATAGGTTTTGTGTGATGCTAATCTGAATTTCCTATCCTGGAATTCAGCTCTCAGTGTATTGGCAAGTGGTAGCACCATGCTTATTCACATTATGGTGCCAGCTGAGATTTCTGTCAAGGTTCACTATACTTATATGCAGGAAATTGTGCAGCTTAGGTTGGGTAATATTTTTGCTGATGTTTTAAGAATTAAATCGTGGCATTATTGAATACATATCCATTTAGCTAATAAAAAATACAAAGTCATCTTAAAAATGCATTTTAAAGTTTGAATAAAATATAACACCATTCATTTTAGTATGGTTGAAATGTCTTTATGGGTATGAAAAAATACATTAAAGATAGAAGTGTAAAATCTCAGTACTTGTAATAGGTATAACAGATGTTACACTAGAGTCTCATTTCTCTGATTCATTCTTTTATACTTTTTCTATTAAGACCACTTTATAACATGTATATGTAAACATAATTGTGTAAGAAAAAAGTGAATGTGGACCTTTCATCTCTTTTATTGCAGTCCACAAAAACAAAAACAAAAAAAATAACCCTCACCTAAAACTCTTGGCTATTAAGTTCAAAGGAAAGCAGGCTGTGTTGAAGGCAAGCGGTGTCGTGTACTGCATAACAGCAGCTTGAGGAACTGGCCTTCTCTGTACTATTCCTTGTTCTGCCTTCTCAGCTGCAGGAATCACAGGTCAAGCCATTTTACAGCCTGTTAGTTACACGGTTTGAGCCACAGTTCTGTCTCATTTTAGTGGGAATTTCACATATTCTGCATCTGAGACACCAGTCCTGCCTTCTTTGACCTCAATTCCCTCAGTTTTTGGTAGTTGAGACTGGCTTATGTTGTTTGTAGCGCTGGCTTATGTTGTTCATCTCCACAGTGTCTCTTGATACTTTTAAGTAAAAAAGATTGCCAGTTTCTTTCCATCTAAACACTAACCCTGTTGTACATTTAGCATGGCAACCACATTTGAAATGCAGAAGTAATGACTGCTAAATTAATTGTAGTTGCTGCAGAACATTTCAGCGGAAGCTTCCCGCTGCTGCAAACTGATACAAACCTGAAAATACTTGAATAGTAATAGCAACACAGTTTGCCAGGTTGCTAGATGCTAGAATGAAATAGCCTACTTTTGTAAAGAAACTAGCTACATATCTTTCTTACTGGGGTCTGTGGGAGCTATGGATCACTGGCAAGTACTTTCATTTAGGTACCTAACTTCATATACTCAAAGTTAGAAAATTTCTCCCCTATGCATTGGCAAGTTCAGTTTTTCCCATTTGGAAGATCATGCAATTTACACTCCTCTGCTCAATATATAAAGGCATAGGAGTAATTGTGTAGGGCAATTCTGTTGCAAGTGACTTGTACACACTTCAAAGAACCTTCCAGTTCTTTTAGGTACAGTAAATCCACGTCAGAAAGTGAAGAAATAATGTATTAGATATGGTTTGTTCAATTTTCAGGTAGAGCAAACAGACATTGAAAGTACATTCCAGAAGGAACACTGTGGGATGTAGATTCTGAGAGCAAGGGATGTGTTTTTTCAGAACTGTAACGTATTTACTTCTGTTGCTTATTACTGTTCTAATATCAGTCTATGTCTTCTGTTAAATCATGTGCAGAGCAAATTTATGGGACTGCTGTTCCACAGGCTGCCTTAAGTTAGGGACCAGCTTGGAGAAAAAAACTGACACTGGGCAATTTTGTGAGGGTTTGAATTAAATGTAACTTCTGCATCTAACAGAACGGAATCATTTCACGGAAGTGAATTAGTTTCAACTCTTACACTACATTAGAAATGTAATGCGCAAGTTAAACATCAACAGAAATCCTATTTTTGCCCTTCTTTCCATTTCTCCTCCTTCACACCCTCCATGCCTGCTGGTAAATATAAATTAGAAAAGATACATAACATAAATAACTTCCAAAATTCCCTGTTGAATATATAGTTCTGCTAATCAATGGTGTGTAATGTCATTCAAGTCAATTAAATTGTGCAGTGTGAATGCCTTCCAACCACATTTTGATGACAGTAGGTACTTTAATTTTCTGTGGCACTTTATGGTTTCTGCTTGTCATGATAGATTTACCATTTTGTCAATATTGAATCAAGAAACAATTAAACTTCATGAAAACATTCAGGACTCCTCAGCTGGTAAAAAGCAGCTCCAGTGAATGCAAGTCAATCTGTGCTGACGCACAACAGCTGTATATAAATCTGGAAAGTTTCAGTCTTCTCCATAGAAGGGATGGCAGAAGTTAAACAAACTAAAATTGATAGTGTTGGTTTATAGTGAGAACTAGCACAGAAGTAATCACTTGCATTTAATATATTCTCACTAGCACTATCTGATGAAAATATTAGTAAATAGTGGAAGTATAGAATCAGGGGTGGTTTAGGCAGAAAGTGGAATATAAAGCCATAGCAGAAGATAGTACACATAAACTCATATGATCATGTACTTAAATTATATTATCTGTTTCTTTCAGGTAGCTAATCAGGTCGTTCAGGCTCTACTTACTCAAAAGGTAAGTTGTGTTTGGGTATTTTGCTGTAACATAAAGTTCATTGGTCATTTGAGAGATATATATTTTATATAGGTTATATTTTTTTAAACAATACTCACACATTTAATTATCAGTCAGCCCCAAATTTAAGGATTTTTTAATCCAGGTGAATAAAAGTCCATGAAACCACACATTTTCAAGGCTTGATCATATAGCAGCCATATACAGTTCTTACTGTTTTCCTGTGCTGAGCCAACAGAGTCAGAAAACTCTTCCCAGACTGTCACTTTTCCATTCCCTATGGTAACGAGCTATGACTGCCCCACTGCCCATTCCTGTGTGACATATAAATAAATAACAGTGCAAGTCAGCAGTTGGCACTCTCAATCACATCCAACAGAAGGAAAGACTTCCTGGTGTGAGCCTGTGTGGAGGTTTGGCTACTTGACTTGTGGGCTGGGGACCAGCAATAAAGATCATGTATTTTGTTTTTCAATGGGCTAACATTCCATTCTCCTGGATAAGCAAGGGAAATAGCATCTGGACAAAACCCCTGCAGTTCTGTTGCAAATCTTTAAAAATGAAAAGCATCACTACAGCTTCTGTAAGGTCTGTTCCAGATCAAGTCATGTCTGAACCTTCCATTCACACTCTGGATTGCTGAATATGATGTTTGGTAATTTCAGATGTAGTGTAATCCAAGGAGTAAAATTAAAAATGACTGTGGCAAAATGAAGATGTGATCTTGGGGGGGGGGGGAAGATGGAATTCAACAGAGAGAAAAGTGAGGTAATTACATATAAGCAGAAATAATTGGATATCCGTAGAGAATAGGGATTAAATGGTACAGCAACAATTCTACAGAAAAAAAAAATGTTTTTTAACTTGAGCATGATTCCGTGATGTCATTTTCTTGAGGTGGAAAAAGAAAAAAGAAACAAGGCATAAAGATTTATAATAAGCTATAAAGCCTGCAATATTCATGAAATGATTCTTTGTGCGATCTAGAACACTTGATGAATGTGCAATTATTAAAATGTTTTGGATCATTTAGCTTCAAAAAGACAAGTCTGAAAGGAACATAAATACAGTATTTTAGTGCAGATAATGCAAGGAAGAATATAAACTGTTTTGTCTACATAGAATGACAGGAAAAGAAATAATGTTCTTAAAATGCAGCAAGAAACACCAAGCTAAGATAATGAAAAACTTCTGTCACACACCTGAAAATTTTCCAGATGCAAATGTAGCAATGTATTTGGGAAACAACTTTAGGACCTTAAATGACCTTGACAAACCTAAGAGATATGCAAAGGTGCCTTATGGGTGAATGATTCAAGAATCTAGAAGCTGCAGTTGCCAGTTTGGGTTCCCAAAATCAGAAATCCAGAAGCAAGAGTGTTCCCTGAATCTCTTCACCCAAGAGCTGTTGCTCCCACAGGTTAGTGATGAATATAACATTGTTGGATGCCATGGTTTTTTGAAGCACGACAAAGCCTTTTGCTGTAGAAGAGAGATATTGCCACAGCAATTAGGAGTGTTGTAACTTGAACGTGGTCTGTGCAATCCACAACATATGGACAAGTTTGCACTGCTGCTGTCTGTGCTGTACTGTTCTGCCTGTGCTTCATATACACATATGCTGTATGGTCTGTGTATCATCAGAGGACTGCAGTCAACAGAGCTATTGCTGTAACACTTCTTGGAAACATAACTTCAGCTGTTTTTTAAAAATTCCAAACGTGTGTTTCAGCACGACTTAGCTGAAAATATAGGCATTTTCTGACATATTAATACACACAAAAACCCGATCCACGGTTTGTAATATATGTGAGTAATAATTTACCAGGTTAATCTCAGTATGTTAATCTCCAGTTTGGGAGTATCATGGATGTTTTCTGATGGAGAGAGGAGCTTACCGAGTCCTTTTCCAAAGGCATCAGACAATTTATACTTTCTCAGTAATGAAACTTCCCAAACTCATAGGAACCAAGGAGTTCATATGTACACAATAAAAACAGATTTCAATGCATTTAATAAATGATTTAGTTAGTATTGATGGGATTTAACAGCTGCTTACCTATTACTGAGTAATAACAGCTAATTTAATATCCATGGAATGAGGATAGAGGGTACTCTTCTAAATGCTAATGAATATTAACTGTTACAGTGCTCCTGACACCATTCATGCAAATCATTTGATAAGAAAAGACAGGAGCACAATAGCTTACAGTAAAATGGAAACCAGGCTCCTTACACCAGTTCCAAATAGGTAGGTACTTCAATCCAAATAGTAACCAGTAAACAGATAAATCTGCTGTAGTGCAGCTAAGCAGTCAGACAGAGCCAGTCATGCCACAGTGAGATAACACACCTCTGGGGCATAGCGAGACATGAGGAAAAGCTAAGAGCTTTCAGCAAATGGAGAGGAGTGATTCTGCACAGTAACGCACACTGCGTAGGCTTTACTGTGAATTTGAAATTGTCCCTCAAGGACTAATTTTTGTTTAAATTAAGTACATGCTGTAATGCAACGAATAAAGCGCTGCATACTTGCCAGTATGTGGAAGGACTGTGATTCCACCGAGAGATTCTGGTGACACAAATTGAGTGAGCAAAGCTTGAGTGATTTATCAATGTCACTGAAACCTTGAAATGGAATTACAGTCTTAAATGTGCGCTTTTCAAGTTTATCGTTTGTTACAATACATATAGAATTTCTCTAATGCAGGAATCTTTTTTTCACTGAGACTTCATGGAGAAACTATATTAAATTGAGGTTTGTGCTGAATTAGCCGCACAGCAAAATTTCACAATTCAGTGTACCAAAATTATATGGATTCTATGACTTACTAATAGAAAATTTTACCTCTGGGAAATTTAAGAAGTGATAAAAAAAACCCAACAAATTGATGTGATACAAACCTGCATGCTCTGGTACTTATTAGAAGCATCTGTTCTTTCTCTTCTCTCCTTCTACCTAAAGACTCCTCATATCACATGAAAGAATAGGAGTGCTGGACATTGTATTTTTTATTTATATTTTCTTTATTTAAGACCTAGATCCGCAGTTCGAAATTTGACTTACACCACTTAATGAAATTATCCTGTGATCTGTGTACTTGCTCTTGGCATACTATCTTAATAGAGGTGTTGAGGTCAATGAGCTTTTATTTTGGGTTCTGTAGGAAATATATTTCTCCTTTTTTATCAATAAAATAAAAAGGCATTGAATGAAGTATTAAAAAAGAAAAAGTGTGCTTGGAGGAAGAGCATTTTGCAGAATGAGCCTGATGCTGGTAAGAATGGGGAGATGCTCAGTTACTGCTACAGTGAGAGTACAGGAACGAGTACCTCAAGTATCTTGGAGACTAGCTGCTCATTTTGTCCTCAGGAGAGGGATAAGAAGTTTTAGACATTTGATAGTTGTATTAATTGGTAATTTTAGAACTTCAACTGAGACTTCATTTTACTGGAATACTGCTACCTTAATGTTCTTCATTTCTGCTCTGTACTATGAGTGGCATTACCACTTTATAGCATCTAGAGAGGTAATCTACTGTCTTATATTTCACATTTTACAGGAAGTCTAAAGCATGAAACATAAATCTTAAGGATTTAACAGTGTAAAACAAGAAAGTTTTGAGCAAGGGCATCGCTAAGATTTAATTTTTTTCCTACATATTCAGTTTCTGTGAATAATTTTTCCCTCTCAGTGCACTTAGTTGTGTTGAAGAGTTAAGCAACGCTGTAACAGCTAAGGCTCTGTTTTAAATTCTGTGATTATTTGTAAAAGGCAGATAATGATGGGTCTTGATGCTCCTAGAGATTGCTTTGTGTGAGACCAGAGATAAGAGAGCTCTCACTGACTAAATCAAAGCTTTAGATTTTTACAAAGCATCAGATTCAAAAGGGGGTTACCTTAGAAGGCTATAGCAATTTTACTTGGGCAGCCTGACAGCCGCTTAAAATAAATATTAAGCTGAGAAGCTATCAAGAGAAAATAACTGCATTCATCTAGTAGTATCATAAAACCTGATGCCCACTACAGGCATAAAAAGACACTCAGAATTTTCTAAAAGTCTGAAGATGAGCCTACTTGGTTGTGTGTTCACCTCTTGTAACCTCAGTGCTGGTTGTAGTGAAGACATGAGCTACCTTAGCCAAGAATTTAGGCTACTTCTGACTACAGTTTCCTCCCCTGTTGTTTTCTCATGAGGTTATTATGTTGATAATGGTACTGACAGGACCCTGTATGGGGATCCATAGGCCTGTTTCACTGCCTTAATGTGGTAAAAAGTAAAACCAGTTAGGCAATACCACAGGGCAGCAACTATCCTAAATATAAAAGCCTAAAGGGAAGCATTTTGGAGGTTTAAATAAAACTAGATAATGGCTGCAGCTTATTATTTTTGTATGTGATCTTAATTTGCAAATGACTCTTCCTGATTTATGAAGCTTCCATACCTCAAAGTAGACAGCTGCAGAAATTAGGTGGAAAGGCAATCACAGAATAGCCCGGGATGGAAGGGACCTCAGGGATCATGAATCCCCAAACCCCCTGTCACAAGCAGGGCCACCAGCCTCCCCATTTAATACTAGACCAGGCTGCCCAGGGCCCCATCCAATCTGGCCTTGAACACCTCCAGGGACGGGGATCCACAGCGTCTCTGGGCAGCCTGTTCCAGCACCTCACCACTCTCATAGTAAAGAACTTAATGTCAGGTTCAGCTTGCTCTCTCCTAAGCCTTCTTTCCAATAAAATCCTTTCTTCCTCTCTACGGCCAGAAAAAGTAAGTCCTATGTTACATTAAAAAGAAGGTAGATCATTTGCTGCATATGGAAGCCATTAATTTCTTTGTGATGAACCTGACATAGCCTTGGCTAAAGGATCTGCATCTTTCAGTTTTGGCAGTTATATCTTATGCCTTATGTTGCAAAAGTTTCACACCGCCTCTGCTTCTAACAGCCTTTACACATTACCTCTGATCTAAGTGGTGTATCTTAAGATATCTTGGTGTCTCGTATTGGAATGGCAGGTGGGATTGGTTTCATAAGTATGTCTGGTGAGTCAACATTTTACTGTGGCCTGGCATCCTACAGTGACTAGTTGCATGGAGGGAGGTGTGGACCATCCACAGCATGCCAGCCAGCATTGCTGACTTGATTATTCCAGAAAAAGCAGATGTAGAATGAGACTTCAGAAGTGTACCTTGAAGGCACTGTGCTTCTTTCAACTTACTCCTGATGTGGTACAGCTGAAGCTTTTTCCTTAGCTTATGCTTACTATAATATTCATATTTCAATTGCTGCATTCTGCTTTGAATAGGATACATAAATTATATATATATACTATAACAAAGTCCCTTTTTGTACTGACAGGAAACACCAAGAGGATGTATCATGTAACTGTTATTTCTCATTACAAGATTTTTTTGATGTTGCTGTGATTGATCTTATTGTGATGAAACAACCAGAAAAAAATGAAGTAGCACGTTTTTCTGATTTGTACTATTTTAAAAGCTGTATATGTTGCTTATGTATATCAAAGTTGATTTTCCATGCCTGTCAGTGTTCAGGAGGTGTTTGGACAATGTTCTCAATAATATGTTTTAAGTTTTGGTTAGTCCTGACATCATCAAGCAGTTGAATCTTTGTAAGTCCTTTCCAACTGAACTGTTCTAAATTCTTAATTTCTTCTTACTATCTGTCATTACATAGACTTTTTAAAGGAGTTTGTGTTACCTGCTTTCTAATCTTCCCGTTTTCCCTTGTTCTGTAGGATCTGAGGGAGGAATGTATAAAGCTGAAGACGAGAGTTTTTGATTTGGAACAACAGAATCGAACATTAAGTGTGCTTTTCCAGCAAAGGGTCAAACCAGCTTCTGACCTCCTCCTTCAGGTAGGAAATGTACTTTGCAGAAAGGAAGCTATGAGTTCTATATTTGTCACAATTATAAAATATTTCTCTCCTTCTTAAGGATATGTCAATAAACAGAAAGTGACAGCTGATAGGTTTAAAATATTAGAAGAATATCAGTTATCTGTAAAGTAATACCATTGAAACTGCATGCACCAATGAGCAGTGGTTACATGTTATGTGCAAATGTGGAGAAAGGAGCACACCTGTGGAGTGACTTACTTGTACAGTATTTCTTCAGTATGATAAATGGAACGATATGGGTTCATTATCTCTCTGCAGGGGAGAAACGTAGATTCCTTAACATTCTCCTTGATGGTGAACAGTGTAATTTCCTGTGAGAAGACAGCCCATTTATTTAACTTTTGCCATATGTGTTACACAGATTTAAGTACATCTCCACAAGCTTAGAGAGATTTTTATTTTTTAACCTTTTATGGGATGGTATAACTGAGGAACCGATTGACCCATCTCCCACTCCTTTGCCATTCTGGAATAATAAGAGAGGCTTTAGTATCCCTTTCGATTTGGCGAAGTCCATTATTATGAATTAATCTATCTTTATGACATCCTTTTGTAGAAGTGGAATTGCTGTGTGTGAGTTCCAACAGATCGGACCATGAGCTAGAACTGTAAACAATGACTAAGTGAAGTGTGCAGGCTTTTAGCAATGGGACAAATTCAGGTTTCATTAGCATATGCTATTTATTATTAGAGAAAAATTCATGAATTTGAGGTGAAAAACTTGGATAACGTCAGCACACATTAATTCTCTGATGCTATGCATGTATATATCAAAGTAAAATTTAGCCCTTGCACTGCTGCTTGACAGCTGACATCTGCCAACTCTCATCACTTTGGATTCTTTGTTGAAAAAACATTGATGAGCTCACCAACTAGTGCTTAAAGGCAAGGAAGCCCACAGTGAGATCAAATAGCTATATTTACTCAAAAACATAGGCAGAGTGATGCTGGGTCACCATCGTAGGGATCTGGGTTCTTTCATTATCTGTGGATTCTTGATTTTGTGTTGATTTTGGTATTGTTAGGTCAGGACCTTCATTCTTTTGTTTGCTTCTTTCCTGACCCCTGCTTTCTTTTCTGTTTGTTCATCCTTGAGAGGTTCCTGGTTGTTATGTAGAACTGATATCTCTTGATTCAGGATCTTTGATACATCTTCCACAGCATGGAACTTTAATGCTCACTTTTTCTGATTTTGACAGTGCCATCATTTGCCCCTGCTTTCTGTTTTCTTTTTCTGTTTCCACAGTGCCTACCTCTTGTAGTCTATGCCAGTATTGGGTTAGACCACACAGAAGTTTCACGTTGCACATTCCTTATTACAGATTTGTGGCAACAGTAAGCCAGGTTTTTGGGGAGTGTTATAGCTGTGTTAGATGGTATCTGGAAAGCAAGTGGTTTGACTTCAGTTCCTTGAAACTGGATGGTGTCACTGCCGTAAAAGAAGTTGAAAGGGATGAACCTGCATCAAATAGGACTAAAGGGTATTATGCTTTCAAGAGGAAATCAAACTGTTTTACATCGCTGTCCCTGCACCATCCAATAGACAGAGACTTCTAGGATGTATAGATAGTCCTGCCCCCACCAAACACACAAAACCTTTTCGCTTGCTTTGTATTTACTGGCCAAGGAAGAAAAAGAATTTAGATCATTCTTGAAGTCCGGATCCCCCGGATGGCAGCAGAATATACTGCTGTGTCCTTACACTTGCTATAACCCCTCTTGGGGAGAAAGAAAAAGCAGGAAACAAGTTGCAGTGTACATGAGAAAATGAAGAACTTCTGCTAAACACGTCATATGTCGCTCTTATAGAAAAAGAATACAGTCTGTTAGTGAATTTCCAGAAGTTTATTTGTCCTCTAATTTTACTTCAGGATTGAATAAGTGGTGTGTCATCTGTGATCTTGTAGTCTGAAATGTAAAATCTGAGGAGGAATTTTTCCTTAGGACTGAAAATAAGCAAATGTGCCTGAGAAAAAGAGATGAGTTTAGATTATATCATCCTGAAAAAGCATAAACCCTGGGTTTAGAACAGGTGCTAAATATTTCTTTAAGGCCCTCTACAGCAGAGTACTAAATATGCTGTTAAGGATATTCCTGTTAATTCATAGACTTGACCAAAGTGAATGGACAAGTGCTCTTGGTGATGTTGGGAGCAGTGGACATAGTGTTGCTTTTACATTTCCTGTATTGTCTGGTATAGTGAAGTTTAACTTTATTTGCATGCTGATCTCATCCTAGGAGTACTCACAACGAGTGCAATTAAAATTTTTGACCTGCAGAACAGGGTCTAAGCTAAAAATAAATAATATTTGTTCCTTTTGTCTACACAACTTCTGTAATTTGGTAGTATGTTGCCATTACTCTATGCTTAGCATTGGGAAACTCTTGTACTTATTTTAAAACCATAAAAATTTCGAGTATCTCAGATTTCAACAGAAATACAGATTCTTTTTAAAAAAGTATTAAAAATTAAAATAAATTTCCTCATTATCCTATGTTTTCTTTTTTATTTGATTCTAGGCAAATAGTGCACATTTTGTGCGTCTTAATTTTTTTTTTTCTTTCTTTCAACACACAGTTTGATTTAGGTGCTTTGAACTTGAATGTGGAATAGTGGCGTGTATGCAGAACTGATTGCAACAGGTTGTTTTCCCTCATGTTTCTCACACAGATTAAAAGGAAAAGTGATTACTACCAAATTAAAAACAAAAGAAAACAAAAAACAAAACAAACAAACAAAAAAACCCCATGTAGTGGAGGTTTTCATGACTGCTTCAGGAATCCTTTACTGTAAAACTATTATTAGAAGTATTACATTCTCATGCGTTTACAACAAAAGTACTCATGAAATTGAAGGGTTAGTGATATTTTAAAAGAAATAGAGGTGGTTCCTTAAGGCATGTGATAAAGTGGATTGCCATGTAAGTTTTTAGCAACTAGAAATGTTGGTATGCTTACTGCTTGTAGTGACTGTGATACAGACGACATCTCACTCCTGTTGTGAAAAGATAAATCGAGGCTCCAATGCAAAAATGGAAGGATAGAGGAGTAGGGAGAGAGAACTCCACCTTTTTCTTTTTCATCACTTCTTTTGTACCACAAATGATTTTAAGATCTATATAAGATATAGAGATCTATATAAGAGCTTGCTATGGCAAGACAGGTTTGGGAAAGGAAACCAAGAACTTCATTTGGGGATTTTTTATTTTTTACAAAGGATGCCGTGTTTTGTTCAAAGAAACGTAGAACTATTTAAACCACTAAATTGCAGGCATTTTCAGTGTTTAGCTGTGGCTTCTCACTCAGTTGTTTGACTTTATCAAGTAGTGGCCGCTCAGTCATGAGACAAAACTTTTCACTTTTTTTTTTTTCTTGTTAGTCCTCTTTTCCCACTCATTCCTGAAAATGGAGCATAGCAATTAACATCAAACATGCTTCTGACATTGCATATTTTTCCTTTACAGTGGTGATAATACTTTCCTACAACAGTTACTGAGCAGTAACAGGAGCTGGGATTTGCCTTCTGCTAGATGTTGCAGTTGTTTATATTATATATCTCTGCTTACATAAAAGCAAAATGTTTGTGAGCTGAATTCCACAGGTGGAATATCTTGTTTTCACTTTTCACCCAGGAGGTTGCTCTCACAGCTGCTTACAGAGCAGGCAGGGATTTTTCTGTGAAAGGTGCTAAAAGTGACAAGTAGCAACATTTATTGAATTGATTTACTTGATTAAGTAGTAAAATTTTCACAGTTGAGAAAGCATAAAATAATATTACTAATGATAAGATTTACCGTATTTCTGATCCCAAACTGTATTTTCAGTGTCATTTTATTTCCATAATAAAAATGCTTCTTTACCAATTCCAGAAGGACCCATTTTCTCATTGTGTTTCTCTGGCTAGGCTGGTTTCATTTATTACTCATGGACCATCTGCATTGTTTAATTTCAAGTCTAAAATTTTGTCCACAATGCTACAGCACAGTCTGCTGAATTCTTCGACTCAAATAATAGCTACTTTGTTGTATCCACCTTGTCATTAGCTCTTGTAATAACCCTACAATGATCTCCTGACATTTTTGATAGACTGTGACAGTACATACTTACATGGAAACAGTTGTGCAACTTAGCAGGAAGGGGTAAATTGCACCAATGACATTATTATATATGAGACAGAAGAAGGGCAATTAATTGCCCGACCACCTGACAAAACGAGATGGAATATCTGGCCTCAGAGTCCGACCTGTGGTTCAGACATCGTTAGACACGATGATGGTTGAGTGCAGAAGGTTAAAAGTGAAGTTGCTGCACTTTGCAGCAATTCGATATACAGATAGTTACGTTTTAGAAAGAAAGCATTGAAGAGTTTGAAATTAAAGCTAAAACTTTGAGATTAAAACATTGTTAGAAAACAGTCAGCAGTCAAAAGTGTATTTAAGTAACTGGATCATCATACGCTGCACAGCAGCATAATTCTTGTCTGTCAGAAGGCAGTTCCCAGTGCTGCCTTGTTCCTCTAGGCAAGAAGATCTTAGACCAAGGTCACCCAATTGTGTTTGAAGTTTGAAACTTCTGCAGTTGACTGTCTTATTTCCTTCCTTCATTTCTGCTCCTGAGGTTGTCAGGGCACTCCTATTTGCAAATGTTCTGAAACTTTCCAATTCCAGACTCGCAAACAACCTTTTTTACTCAGTAAATATAAAAACATAAATAAGGTTTAACAGTCTTTGTAGTGATATTTACTTAGTCACAAATCAAGACTGGTGGCTTAAAGTAAAACGAATTTTAGATCCGCTAATTGTTACAGTAGGAGAGAAGTCATGGAAACCTGTTTGCTCAGTAGTTATGAAAATCTCAGTGGCTGTAGGAATAGACAGAATGTTAATCACTTAAATATAAAGTATGTGTGAAATATATTGTTTAAACTAGTACATTAAAATTTATCCAAGAATTATACGGGCAGTAGAGCATACACCAAGTAGTAAGGTGGTACTTTTTACACCAGTTACAGTTCTCTAAAGATTTCAAGCCATGGGCCTGCAGGAGTGCATTCTCCATATCAAGGGTAACAAAGGTCTGGCATTACTCTCATGAAGATCCTGTCTCAAACAAGAACATACAGTTCTTGTAGCAATGTCAAATGATAAGAATGCTTCTGTGAATGGGGAATCAAGATAGCAATCTAGAAGGGTACACTCAACGATTTTTGAGACTTTCAGAACAAATTAAATGAGCATTTCTTCATTTGCAGATGCTGATCTCATTACTTCTAGTCTTGTATTATCTCAGTAAATTGTAAATTGATGCCAACTTTCTATTTCTGTCTTGTCCCCACTCATCAATACTATTGAGAACACAGAAATCTGAATCTCTGTTTCATCTCAGCTTAAATCATCAGTGTTTAATAATATATTGTAAATAGTATTTCTTCCCTTTTTTACAGCTCCACCTATGTGCTTAAGGAACATTAGAGAAATACTGTACTGATGGGGAAGGTCTTCACCAAAGAAAATTCCCTTGCTCTTTTTTTGTCAAAAACCAACATGCAACTGATACTAAGTGAACTGTAGCTTTCTCTTTATTTTACACGTGGATTTTTATTATCACTAATGATACACATGAGGGAAGGAATCCAATATGGCATTTGAAACGCTGATGAAGAATTTAGGCAGGGTCATAGAATCATAGAATGGCTTTGGTTGGAAGGACCTCAAGGATTGTCAGGTTCCAACCCCCTGACACAGGCAGGGCCACCAGCTTCCCCATTTAATACTAGACCAGGCTGCCCAGGGCCCCATTAAACCTGGCCTTGAGCACCTCCAGGAACAGGGCATCCACAGCCCCTCTGGGCATCCTGTTCCAGTACCTCACCACTTTCTCTATGAAGAACTTCCTCCTAATGTCCAATCTAAACCTTTCCTCTGTGGTTTTAGGAGTCATTTTGTACATTCAGTATGAAAATATATCTTAGACAAAAGGTATGAGTTCCACAGTACAAAATAGAACAGACTTGCCATCTGCTTCAAACTTCTAATAAGCCTTAATAAGGTGCATTTTTTATTTTTTTTTATTTTGTGTTATATATAACCTGCAGCAATGCTTAACTTAAAGAGAATAATCTATGTGTTTCAGCCTTCTCTGTTTGTTGAATGTATTAGAAAGATGCGTTAGCAACTTACCATATAAATTGTTGCATAAATGCTCCAAGTGTAAATAAGTATAGATGCTAGAGGGAGCCCTTTGTATTTCTCAATGGAATAGAACAGTAGCCACTGCAAGCCCTTCTTAAACACATTATGGTAAGCAACAGGTGTGCTGGATAATTGTTGTCTCATCACAGTGCATATTTCACACTCCATAAGTCCCTAATGAATTACCAAAAGAGTGCATAAAATTAAATGATTTGAAGACTTTGAGGCCTTTCTTTTGTCGTAGTGGAATGGAAATCTATTGAAATCGTAAGGCAGTATAAAAGTATGACCATTTTTATTACAGACATTTTGTTTTCTCCTATTACACTGATAGAACTGAATATGTAGTTTGTTTTCCTAAAAGACTTTGAAACTGAAATGAAGGACTACTCAAAAGTGTGCGTATATGAAATAATAATATATAAAGGATTAATTTCATCTCTAGTGTTATTATACTTCATACACGTGAAATGTCATTTATAGTTTACTTATAACTGTGGTTTTGTTACTATTTATGTATAATGGCAGACTTTATGGACGTGAAGCAATAAGGAGCTGTTGCCCTTTACTTAAAAGTAAGCGTGCCAATAAGTACTTAGTAAAATTTAAGCAGTTCAGATTCTATCAGATCAGTGTAATTCGCTAGTACTTATAAATTACACATTCCATCAGATGAATCTAACATCATGCTAAGTAGTTTTTAGCACATAAGATTACTTGAGAAGTACTTTCTGTTGCCATCTGCTATGAAAAAATTCTTTCTGCTGGCATGTATGCGGTATGTTTTGTATACTTTTATGTATACTGTGCATGGAAGAAAGAGTCAGTAACTAAAATAAAATGTTGTTCATAATTAATCATAAAACACCTACTGAACTAACCCCATCTTTTAGCACTGAATTTTACTAATGCTCTCCTCTCTTTCCCAAGTGACCTATCTTCTTTAATGATGGTTTGGATACTGGTAAGATTCAGATCCTCATCCAAAGGCCGCGACACTATTGACTAAATCTCTGTTGACTTCGCTGAGAATGTGAAATACTGTATTGCAAGATAAAATCTGCAAGTAGATGCTCAGTGAAACTGAAGAGTCCATTAGTGCCTTAACTCTTAAATTACCATGTAGGTAGCTCTCTGATAAGGGCAAGCTAAAAGGAAACGTTACCTTTGTCATTAATTCTTTTATAAGGTGATATTGACAGACTTGAGTTGTACTGTACTTTTAGCATTTTTAGATTGCATTCATGCTCATTTCTGCCTGGATGTGAGCAAGCCCTGATTCTTTAGTCACTAACAGATGTCTGGATGTAGAGAGGAGCAGTGATTTGTCTGTGTCCTGTATGCATTGCAAGGGCATCTTGAAATGCTTTGAATTAAACTCCATCTTACTGCATTAAAAGCATGAAAATCAGAGTGTCAAAGTAATGGCATCTTGAATAAATATCAGTGCTTAAAAAATCTCAAAAAAGATGCTCGCTCTTCAGTTCCTCCTTCTGGTCTGCACCCTATGAGATGAATGTAGTGTTTTGATTCTAATTTTTTGTAGTTTTAAAAGCAGAAGTACTTCATCTGATTTTTTTAAGTTGCCTTTTCCTTCCTCTTAACCCCAGTTATTTTTCCTCTGAGTGAGAATTGTGTTCTCTTCCTGTACCGTAGATACACTTACATTAGAGCACAGTTATTATGATTATGGATTACAGATACTGCAAGCATAAATGTGAATCAGAAATTGGCATTGTATTTTAGAGGCTTGCTTAAATTCATTAAATAGTTCTTAGGAGATTCTTGACAGTAATTAGATATATGGGTACTCTAGCTCTATTACCAGTCTTCACCAGCTCATGGGGGAATAACAAATGGAATTAGCCTTTAATGTAGGTTTTTGGGTCCTTCATGTGCATGGGATCAGGCTTTCTACTGTCTGGCACTGTTCTTCTAAAAATCTGGCTACTTATTTGGTGCTGAACCAGGAGCTGACCCGTTCTAAAATTCCTCTGTAATACCTCCTAGTCCCTGTTTTTACCTACCATGAAAAACTGATCAATTCATAAAGCCACAGATTTCTCATGAAAAGTTGGCACTGCTTCTTTGAGCCCATCCAGCTGCCAAAAGGGTATGCAGCTGCTGGCTAGCAGTGCTAGAGGTGAGGTCCACAGCTGCTGTGAGCACAGGGCAGGCTCCCTCTGAGCAGGTACTACCTGTGGGGTGGGAAATGGGACTCTAATGACATTGTGTGCCATGTCTGGCCCAGGTTTGGCACAGCATCAGAGAGCACTGTACTTGGAAGAGCACAGTTTGGCCCAGGAGCAACGACTGATGGTTTTCATTTTCAGTAGAGTACCTTGTATCTGGGCATTCAAGAAAAGCATTGTAAAAAGGCTCTTCTTGTTTAGAGTGATTCTGTCTGAGCCAAAACCAATACGTTAGTGTTGGAGAGAAAATATGTATGCAAAAGCCTTAAACTAACAATTTCTTATTGTTATATTGTTGAAATCTTCCTCCTACTCTTTTCTGCCCATCTGACATTTCAATGATTTCACCAAAAAGAAAAGAAAAAAAAAAGTGGAGGACTGGAGAAACTTTTCAAATGTAGTCTGTGGCAAGGAAAATGTGACTCGTTCAACATTAACCTTGGCAAATTCATGCTCCTGTCATTTAAATGAATGAATCTTTCCAGTGTCTAGCTTGCTGGACCTTGAGAAACAGCAATGAGGAAGGACTGTAAAAATGATGCTCGTCTTCTTAAATTATTTTTCTGAGTAAATGAATGATTTCTATGGAAACCAAATAAGGATGAATTTGCTTGCTCAAATCACCTGTTCACAGCCGATGAACTTCCATGTGAAACAGTGCTTACCCTTTTCTGTTCCCAGGTATCGATCTAAAACATCTTCCCCAAGCCTTCTCTCTCTTTTTCCTCCTACAGGCGAAAGGTTAGAGTTAGATAATAGTATTAATTTTCCAGACATCTGCACATGTTCTAATAGCCTTTAGAAGGTTTGAAATGGTTTCTGTTTGACCACCGCAGGGCTAAGAATGCCATTAAGACTTAGATTGTAGTAATACATAACAATCATAGCCCCGTAGTTCAACCTGGCAATAAAAAAGCTAATTTATTTTATCGTAGATTTAAATTAATGTGATGAACTCCTCTCTCAAGAGGAACCATAACGCTGCTCTTAAAAAAAATACCATGTCCCCATTTTCAAAACCAGATAAAATTCTGCCACAAACCCAGTGTTTGTATTTGTTTTGTGTGCTCTTCAGTGTTTGCACGTTTGTGTGTTCACATAATGGAACCATGTCATTTTTTTCTACCACTTCTTCATTCTTACACTCTTTTTTGTCTCTCTCTTCACTCTTAGAGTCAACATCAGAAAGGCAATTAATAGATGCAGGGCAGTTTCCAATGCTGGCGTTTTTTATATATTTTTTTTTACCATTCTGAGAACTGGGTGTTTTTTTTTCAGAAAATAATTATTACTAGTTAGGTATATTGAGTTCCGGATAGCTTTTAAAAATAGATGTAGGCAGTTAATAAGAATAATTTTGGAAATCTGTGAAAACAATTTTTAGTGCTCAGACAGTTTTCATTTCCAACTATATGCTAGAGGAAAGCTTCAGCGTATCCCATTATAAAGTGATAAAGCAGCATTTGATAGCAGCAGCTTTTCTGATAAAATGACCATGGCAGCACTGAGAACGAATCTAATAAGGGAATTGATCTGTAGATTCCAATTCTGTAAGAGCCAGCATCGATCAACATAAATGTCAATAACAAGATCTTATTGAGGTCTGCCTAATTCCTTTAGATGATTTTGGGGTATAGTCAGAAAGGAATGTGAAAATGAATTTTGAACTGTAGGAATCACAAATCCAAGGACTGAAATTATGTTGCGCTATCAGGAATAGCACTGGCTGTCAGTATCAGCAATTTAGAAGTATGTTGAAATTAGCAAGTAGCATTTAGTCAGATAATGATCAATAATGCGGTCACAGTTGGCTCAATGACACCAAAGCATCAACACCTTTCGTCTGTATTTTCACATGAAAGCTTTTGTTAAATACAGTGAAATAAGACAACGTGCAGCATATTTACTGTTAAAGCATAGATACCATGTGAAAGGCCCGCCATAAAAGATTAATGGCATGGCTCTTCCTTGTCACAGAAGTTTAGGTATAGAGCTGTTTTCTGGACTGATTTTGACAATGCTGAAATGTTAAGGAAAACTGGATGTGTTTGTGAGCAGTGCAGCAAGAGGAGGTGTCAGCATGTCTGCGTTCTGCCTCTTGTGCTTTCATGTTCCCATAATTCATAAAACAAGGAAGGCATCCACTTAGCAAAGTGGAATTAACATATTGATTAGTATTAGCTCGGTAGAAAGCTATTTACAAAAAGCATTGCATTTACTGCTCTGTACCAAATTAATGGGAAAAAAATACAAATATAAAAGCAAGAAGAGGCCTGACTTTTCTACACGAGGTGCCAGATCTCTGCTTTGCCATACTCTGAGGGGTCTTCCTTGAGAAAGCTCATTGAAAACATTTCATTAATTGTTTACATTCTGTCTGGCTGATTACCAGGTCATTGATGTAAACTGTTGACTTTACAGTAATTACAAACCACAGGGAACTTTACACAGACATTTTCATAAGAAATTAAATTAGCTCAATTTATTATTACTGCAGTATTTACAGGCTTCTATCGTTGTGCTATTAAATAGAAAACGCTTTGGAGTCTCAGAGCTTGAAAACACTGATAGAATTATAAAATGAAAGCTAGGATCAGAAAGGATTACTTTGTGTCTTTCAATGCAACTTTTACTTAAAAGTTTATAAAAATTAATAAAACTAAGGGATTTGGAAGGGGAGTAATTTTAGGCTTACAGCAATGTTGTCAAATCTCTGAAGAATTCAGAGAGATTATGTTATTTATGTTTATGCATCAAATGTCTGCTTAATACCTCCCAATTTATACCCTAGGATATAAGTTTTCAAATCTCTGAGTTTCTTACTTTGGAATCTAATTCACTGTTTTTTGGCTGTCTCTGAATGGCTTGATAGAAACTGAGAGCAGCGAGCCTGGAAAATCTGAAGCAGATGCAAGTGAAACCTTTGTTTTCTTTTTTGTGTTGGATTTGCCTTGTTAACAGGATTTTCTTATGTAGTTTTAACACCCTAATCTTCTATACAAATGTTTGTAAAATCATCCCCTTGTACTTTTGTCTTGGATGTTGTCAGTTGTCTCAGTAAACTCGCCTGGAGGATTTGCCAGCAAAACTGACAAACCACTGTTAATGCTGCACTTGAATGTAAAGTCTAGCATCTGCTGCATCACCAGATTTCAAGTTCTTTTAGCATCTTCAGCCTAGTGGTGGGAGAAACAACCAAAACAAATGGGGGAAAAAAAATCAAAGTAGAACTTGTATAGAAGTAGTTTTATTAGATTAATAGGAAATTCAGATCTGCTTGATTTGAAATTTCTGGAATAGCTGGAGGCTGGCTTTTTTTGTGTTAAGAAATGATTTAGAAATGTGTTAAGAAAGCTTTAGCTTACCAAGATGTGTATTTTATAGTTAATCCTTTAATGTTCATGTTTTGTATAACACTTCCCTCTGTTAACGCTGAGCAGTACTGTAGGTCTGTGATTGTTTGCTGTGTTATTGGTAAGACCAATAAATGATGCTCTCTGGCTGCATGCTCCCGCTGCTCTGAAAGCTGTCCTGAGGCTCACTCCCTGTGGATTCACCCTCTGCTCCCACCAAAAATCAATCCAAGCAGCTGTAGTGGCATGTCTCCCATGATACAGCTATTAAGAGCCCTAGCAGCAACATCTGGGTCAAAGAATTTCAGTTAACCCATCAGAGAGACCTTAAGACATAACAGGATATTTAATGTGAAAGACAACATACGTGTGTTGGTGCTGGCTACTGGGTAGGAGTCCTGGTTTGCGTTGTCTGTTCCAGGCTGAACTGGATAATTTTATGCGTGGTGTACTTTTGCCAGATATCAAGTACCTTCACTAGCTGCTTGATCTATTAGGAATGGTGCCTTGAAACAACAGGGAAAGAGAAAAAATAGTTCAGTGTAAGGCATTGGCTTTACAATCTGATGTTGCATGTGCTTGCTTCTACAGACTTCTATATTAGCAACTTCTGGACATCTAAGTGATGAACATATTATTTGGGGAAGGGAGGACTGTTTTGAACAGACAGAGGCTGCTAGTTTCCCTCTCCATGCATGATTTGCCATGGCCCAACAGCAAGGGTTGCTGATGAATTGCTACACAGTGCATGTGCTGCAGCTATCTCCTGTGACTGACTCCTGTTACCCATGCTGCAGAGCTTTATTCACTTTCTCTAGGCGATGCTCTGCAATCCTCTAATTGCTCCTGTGCTTCACTAATACCCTGTCATTTCCTTTTTCCTGGCTGCTTGTTGATGTACAGTTTTGGTCCTTAAGGAAATGCAAGGTACAAGTTGATCGGTTGCTTTTGCTATATGTACAAGTGAAAATACAAATCTAAGTATGTCTCACATAGTCCTCTAAAACTTGGGCTCTTTATAGCACGTTTGTTAAAGATACAGAAAAGCAAACACCAATATGGTTATTTCAGTGCAGCTTATGGAATAGCTATGTTGTGTTTTCAGAACAATTGCAAAAAATCATTTTATTAACTGCCCTTTTCTGGGCAGAAATACAAGGGACCTTATTTGATGTAAAGGCACACCTGAAAAGTAATACTGAGGACAGGAAGCTTCTTGAAGACATGCTGACTTCTTCATCTGAAGCACCATAATTCTGGACTTTGTGTTAGTCTAAAATTTAAGAGAGGGAAGAAGCCAGAGGTAACTTCACACTGTTATGATAAATGAAGATTGTAAAGTGTATTATAAGAGAATTAGGAGGAAAAAAACCGTGGATATTTCCACAGTGAGGTGTCTTTGAAATTATCCTGAAGTATATAGGTATAAAAGGGAGTATGAGGTGGTATGTACAAAGCAAAAGAACTCTGCTAGGAAGCCAGCTGTCTACACAGGCAACAGACAGCAGGAAAGATGAAGGCGAGTTCTTAACCAAGCTGATTTACTAGCAGAAAGAGCTCAGTATGCCAATTGCTATTGTCATTATAAACTTTGAAAAGCTCTGTTTATAGAAAGTGAATAGTAGGAAAGTGAAGCATAATGCTGAATTTTTTATTAAATATATAACTTTCAAGAGCTGTGATAATTATCATTTTATTTTCATTGCATCAGTTACAAACAATAAGACAGAAGGCACTGCTGTGCGCACACAGTACATGATTTCAAGTACATTTCCAAAGTTAGTGGTTGTTAGAATTACATACAACAGAAGCATCTTAATGCAGTTTTCACTTGTTGCTTCACATTTGGCTATTATGTCGTTGACAACCATTTGTTCTACTCAGTTTAGAAAGTAGATTTACCACTTGCCAAAAGCATATGTATTACAGGGTCTGATTTGTTTAAAAGCAAAGCCTATTTCTAGTTTCAGAGACAGAACTTCATTGTATTATTTTTCCATATACCTAATTCTCCTTTATTTCAGAGTAGTTAGGATACGAGAAGTTCACACTTCATATTCTTAATCTAGCTAACATCTGATAGAAGAGGTAAAAGATGTCATCTCACCTTCATCTGAACATCCCCCCTGGAAGGCATCTAAGGCCTGAAAAATATTTAAGGACTTCTAGAACATGATATTTCTGCATAAGCTAGTATTAAGTAAATTGCATTCCTATTCACTCATTTTTCTCTTTTGTTTTGGTCTTGCTGTTTCCCTTGGTGCAAATCCCTGGGAGTGATTAATTCATAACTGCACTCTGCTATGGATGGGTTTAGCAGTTAAAGTTCAACAAAGGAGCAGGAAGAGTGTAACAAGTCAGGCAGTGAAAAAGTCACCTAGCAAGAGTTCTTGTGCCTCTGTCACACCTATGAAGAGATCACTGTATCAGTACTATTTGTGTTGCACACTTTTTGTGTGTTTTTGATAGAGTTACTAAACGTTGCTTGTTTAGTACAGCAGGGCTAGGATCGGAGCTGTTGTGTTGCTGCCTGCGGGTTCTTTGTGTATAGAATTATTACAAATGAGGGCTGCAGAAAAGGTACTCCCTGCCAATCCAATTGCAATAGTTGGGCTACATAGGAGAAAAGCCCAGAGCATCATTTGTCAAGTTGGTGCTGCCCCAGTGAACAGCAGAGATGGAGGAGGCGATGTGCACCCAACAAACATTTACAGGCTGTTCCACCAGGCTCTGAGAGCCCTGAGAGTTTCTTTCTTCTGAACGACGGACTTTGGCTCACGTGAGAAAAGCAAAGCCAATTGATTTAATAGCAATTAACTCATCCAATATTGGAGAGTCATATACTGTTTGGCGTAATTCGTTGGAAATTGCTCTGGCAGTACTTGCAGGCCATTAGAGGTTTCAAGGAGGAGATGGAAACAGATAGACATTGCTGCACAGACACAGTCAGGATGCACTGTGGAGTCTCTCAGAAATGCTGCTGCATGCCAGGAGGCAGCAGTCTGCTTCTATCTTCCTCGAGAGCCTTAATAAGAATGTTGCTGGGGGGGCAGGTCAGGTCTCTGTCTGCTGGATCAGTTATCTGCCTGCCAGATAATTGTATTTCCTATTGCACTTGGTGTAATGGGTTTCTGCCTAAATTTGTTCTTTTTGTTTTGTTTTGTTTTGATGTGGGTTACGGGAGTTAATCTCAACTTTGAGCCACATCACTCCGTCTTGGTTAAAAACAGAAGCAAGCCAGAAGGAAGCCTGTGGCAATACAGCCTGGGAAATACCACAAGCTTATGGCCTCAGGAGGCCACGCTGCTCCCCTGATCTTCCCTAGAGATGCGTGCCTAGCCACCTCCCTGTCAGCTTTTAGTCAGCGCCTGCCCCGGCACCACTCCATGCAGGGCAGTTATTTCCAAGCGAGCTGATCCAGCCCACACCACATTCACTTCAATGCTGGTGTCTGCTCTCCGAGGGGCCGTGGTGGTTTCCCCTTGTTACACAGGCTGGCAGCTACTTCAGTGCCCACAGATGGGGTGGGTGGCTTGGATTTATAGTTACAGTGCTTCGTTTTGAATTTAAGTATTTATTTAAACTGACGTCGTCTTTTCTGTGAAAGTCAGCCTGGCTTGCCTTTTGTTGCACTGCATCCTGATAGCATCAGCACGGATTTTAATATTGCACAATTGTCAAGGCAGCATAACTCCTTGGTGTGGTTATGCGGCCACCATCTGAGATAGCCATAAACCAATACATGCTGCTTATCTGAGAAGAAATCAGAATCAAGATATGTACTTAGCATAGTCTGTTACTTTCTTTTAAGTGGATCATTAATGAGATTCTTTTTGCAGAGTTTTCACCATTTCTGAATTAGAAAATGGAGAAGGGAGAAGAAAAAAAAAACTGAAAGAAAAACAATTTTCTTATCATTTTCTTTTGTAATTGGATGACTTGCTTCAGTGCCGTGTGACTTTATTTAATTAATGATCTCCAACTTTGCTGTGCTGTTTGCTAATGATAGTCCTCATGCTGGCCTTGTGTCTGTTGGTGTCTTTGCATAAGTGTGGGGGGAATATTTCCAGTGCGATGATCTTTCATTGATGCAGAAATGTAATCACATTACACATCTTTAGAGCAGTAGCTCCAGGCTGTTTGCAGCATGCTCTGCTGAGCTGTGTCTCCTCACCAGCTCTCTGGTCGGAATTGTTTGGATTTTTTGCCTGCTCAAAGGTGTTATGTCCAGATGGGCTGGCCTCTGCTCTTTGGGCTGATATGAACAATAACAGCAGCACACCAAGTCCGTTTGGATGATGTTACAAGTTGTATTTTGTTTCCTTTATTCTTAAATGTTCCTATTTAAGAAATGAAGTATTTAAATTGCTTCGCTAGAAAAAATGAGAACACAGTTTTACAGCTTTAAGGCTCCTATAGCACTATTTCTAAAATATTTCTGGGAAAATAAACATTCAAATATAATTGTTTGTCCATCTCAGATGCTCCCTATCATCAGCTCTACCAGATCCAGCTATAGTAACTCACACTAAAAATCTCTGGAAGCCAAAATCTTGTAACTTGTTACATTGGAGAAAGTAATTCCTCTGCTAAGAGCAAGTACAACATTTGTTCCTAACAGCAGTTTCTCCTGTTGCTGAAAACAGTGGAATTTTCTGGTGGTTCAATTGGAATTATTGCCAAGCACATGTACTAAGTCAGTAAATCTGTGTGCTTGGAAAAGCATTTTACCTGGAGCTTAAATCTTGAGCAAACAGCTGACAATAACTCTAGTAATAACATTTTAAAGGGTATGCACTGAAAAACTAGGGGATGTGCACCACTGGTGTTAAAAAACACATAACCTGGATGTAGTTCGTATTTATAATAAAATGTATATTGGATACTGAGTGCTTGTAGCATTTTAATCTACTCAACAGCATGTTGGACAAAATATGATTCTACAGAGCATTGATCATTGAAACTATTTGCCATAATCTTTCTGCAGCAACGTAGTATCTCCCTAAGAGTCACTGCATAGAATCTGGATGAATGTGTAGCTCTTGAGAAATGACTTCCAGATTACTAATTAGTGAGTTCTGTAGATTAGAGGCGTACCTGGGTATGAGATATATTGCATGACTGCAAAGAACTGCCTCAGCACTACTGCTGACTACTGCACAGTCTTCAGTGATTACAGATTCTTTTTTCCTCTTTTACCGAGTTTTTGAGGTAGGCAGGGTGATGCCATGCATTCAGTCCCAACAAGCCTCCTCCAGAGTCTACATCCTTGGGATGCCAAGGCCCCCATCACAGTGCCACAGTGGTGGCTGTGCTATTTGCTCCTCCAAGTGGAGCCCTCAGGTACACAGGAGATGGTAGATGTGGTCTCCAGGACTGCAGATTTGGGGAATTATTGGGAAAATTTCAAGAACCTGATCCAAATTCCTTATGTTTGAGAGTCTGTTTTTTTCTCTTAAAGTACTTTTTCATTGTTTTCAGTGGACTGTGAATAAGATTTATACTGCCTGTTCTGTTAGATGATATGTTGGTCCAATGACTGACAAGACTGCAGATATTTCTTTTCTTTTTTTAAGCCATTGGCTGAGGCATTCACATAAATCATGGATTCTATTGAAACTACAATTAAAACAAATCAGGCTTAATGCATACTGAAAGCCTTAGTAATTACGATACAGGTGAATGTGGAGGAAGTGGCACCAGCTTAGTCATCCTTCCAAGCAAAACTGAAGGAAAGAACTGTGTGTATAATCGAACAGCATCTGAATATTAATGCACAAAATCCTCTGAGTCCCTCATTCCCTGATGCAATTATTTTCTATTCACATTAATTGTTCCTAACAGATGACATTAATGACTTTGAGTTAAAATGTGTGCAAGGGAGGCCTTCAGCAGATCAATGCTGTTTAAAAATAGGGTCACTTTTGCAATCATTCACTCACGGTGTAGCAGCTTGTAAATAAAACAACATTAACATGTTGATTGATTTATAAATGTTAATTTCGTAGTTCATTTTTATGTTTTTTTCCTGAAACTTGTCAAACTCTATGGATAGTGGTGGGACTCCTGTTCATTTGTCATCATTGCATATTAAGTAGTAGTAAATTACAAAGCAGAGATTAGGAGAAAAAGTACAGTTTGTTTTAGATGAAGAACGACCTGTTCTTCACACAGGAAGTCCTGGACAAAACAAGCACAAACAGCAGCATTTTGAATTAGAACAAATCTTCTGTTACCTCGGGGTCTTTATTTCCCTTGAAATTTAACCGCAGACTTTGGAATTTTAAAAATGCTGATCTGCTGCATACTTGACGTATGCTTACGCTTTGCTTATTCTCTTCTACCCCCCTGCAGAAACTCCATTCGCGCATCTTAGACCTCTCATCTGGAGATCTGCTGTCAGAAGTAGAACGAAACAGAAGCTCGGTGCAGTTGCAACCTGCTGATGCTCAGATTCACGTGAGTCTCTGTGCTGTCCTTGTATCCCACATTTGGACCCCTCCTTTTCTCCTTAGAAGTCTGATGTCAGGGATGAAGCATAAAGCTGATCTCTGAATTGAAACACTGTTGAGGCAGATAACAATACTTCTTCTTCCTTCTGTTCTCAGAAATTCAATATTGTATCCTCAGTTGATACAGTAAGCAGATAGTGTCACTCTGTGCAAAAAAGCATAAATCTTAGTAATGTCCCCAAGATACCTTTCTGGGTATTGATTACATCTCAGGATCTGTGAGAAATGGTCAAGGAGCTTTTTATTAAAGCCCATACACCATATTATTCATCCACTTTTATGATATATTATGTATGAACTTTTAAAAATTCATGGGCTCTGCATTTTTTTTTTTTTCTGATGGGTTTAGCTTTGTGCTTATTTGGCAAAATGTTAGCCAGTGTGGCTTTCATGTTTCATTGTCAAAGAGAAAAGTAGCTTAGAAAACAAAAGCGCAAGAAAATAGAGAGGAATAAAGAGAACAAGAACAGAACATTGAACCTGTGCGTGCCTTTGATCTTGAAGTGTAGTAATGTCAACAAAAATGTGATCTCCTTTGTAGTACGTATTGTAATGAAAACGCATTGTTTCAAAGGTTCACAAAAATGCTAACAACCCTTTGCATAACATGTAATTAAGCCTTCAGGTTAGGATTTTCTAAATAAGTAGTTTTGTCTCTTTTGTAGTCTGATTCTTTCAGTTCTCTGTGATGCCTGGCAAAAAATTACGTATTTAAATTGTAATATTATATTCAGGACTTTGTACTCTAATTTTGTTAAAGGTAATGATTTTAAAGTCATAATTTAAAAAATTAAAATTTCACCATGTCATTTAACAAACCCATGTTCAAGTTAAATGTATTTAATTAATGCATCATAAACATACAATTTAAAGTACTTTCTGAGAGAGCTTAGAGAATACAGGCAAATTGCCAGATAAAATTTCAGTCCTTTTATGGTAGTCTCAAGGTAATCCAGAAGTGAGCTGGATATCCTACTTCAGGATCTCTAACACTGTGATGTTTTTGCACATTTTCTCATCTCTCTAACAATAAAGATGATTTCAGTGATAAACTCTCCTTTTGCTTTGCTTAGATATCTGTTTTTCACGCTGTTAAAACTACAGGAGCAAATACCTTTCTCATCTTTTGGTTCAAGGGAAACAAAATAAAGAGCTGGCCAGGCCTGCAGACTAGCTGAAGGTAATAGGAAGGGAAGGCAAACTCTTCAGTATGCTGAGGTCTCCGTCTTTCTCTCACAGAGTATTCTTATAGGGAAGGATTTTACAGACATCCTTCTCTTCAGTTGACTGGGATGTGGCATACTTTAGGGCAGTATTTGATGTGGTGGGTTTTTCCATTACCATGTCTGGAGCAGCTAGGACAAGCATGTTGCCATTGGCCTCTATAGAGTCAGATCTACTGGGCGCGACACCATCATAGATAGATGTGGCAGCTGATGAGGGGTCTCCCATGGGAATCACAATGGCAGAAATAATTTGTCTCCACAAAGCAAGAAAATCTGTTTCAAAGCTAAAAAAAACAAAGGCATCATCTTGCCTCTGATCCTGAAGCATGTGCTCCTCCCAGAGCCAACAGATTTAAAGGCTGTTCCTCCAGCATCCATTTGACTTCCTAGGAGGACATGTACCAATAACTCCCAGAGGTGAAATGTGCTCTTGCTACCTCTAAATGATTTTCCCATTCATAGGTTTTGCCTGTGACAGAGAGTAATGACTTGCCCTGTAGTTATGTTTGTCAAAACCAGAACATTATTATGTCAGCTGAGCAATGAATAGCTGTACTGATGAACTCCTTAGCAGTAAAAATTCTGCTCTCACCCATTTAACTCCAAAAAGGTTCAACCCTAGTAATAATAAATGGAAGGTTGTGGAGGAATAAATGGAAGAAATTAGGAAAAGTACAACAAAAATGTTAGTGCATGAGAAGTGCCTACAAACTATACATTTTTCCAGAGATCTGCATGAAGCAGCTGTGTATTGCACATACAGTTTTAGCACGTTTTTTGTGGACTTCACATTTTCTAAATGTGAAGGTAAATTTTTAACCTCAGCAAAATGGATGGGGTCTATGACCCGATGCAAAAATCAGTAAATATTCTTTGAAGTTGCACAACCATGTTCTGTCTTAATGAAATTCAATGCAAAGTTTTATAAAAAGTAGAGTTGTGCCATTCTGTTTTTTGCTACTGGTAATTAAAAAGGTGTCTGATTTGGTAAGGAAACTGGAGAATTGCCTAACAGAATGGTGCAGGCACTTAACATTAAAGAAGATCTAACATTGTTAGGCACAAGAGTATTAGTTTGAAAACAAATTAAAGGCATCCTAGATACTCCTACAGAGGTTTAATATTTTACCTAAAGTGCTATCTGCTCTTCATTACTCTCTTCCTCAAAGCTGGCACTTAGTCACAGTCAGCTGAAATTGCATTTGGAGCGGGGCGATAACTACACAAGTACTAAAGGCAGCCATAAAGTGTCAATAAATTGCATAAGCAAGAGGCTTCAGCTGTCTGCAAGTGACACAAAGATGGATTGTCCTACGTCAGAGAGTTTCTTAGACAAAGCTTTGAACTAGATAGGAAACCAAAATTAGACTGTAATGGAGAGATTCCATTCTCAGTGGGCATTCTGGTTGGGATACTAAATTAATTTACCTTGTCCAGCGTATACAGCCTCATCTGTTACATTCTAGGGCTATAATGCAGTTGTCAAGATGTACTTGTATTCTTATAACTTTGTTTTCTGTATCTAACTGGAGCATGCTGCTTATATACAAAGCATAATTCAAGCAGACTCAATAGTCTTTAGCAAAGGAGGAGCAGAATACTGGCTCAAGAATAAAAAAGAAAACATGGAGGATCATGGCTTTTCCCCCTGACAAATGAAAATACTGGCAATTTTTAATTTAGTTCTCTGCATTAAATTCACCAGACTCTAATGGCCTAATAGGAATGTGTAAGTAGCTTACTTGGCTTGTCTTTGTCCTTCTTAATCAGGCAGAAGTTAAATGATCTTTTTCCAGCCATAAGATATTTCTGTTTCTTCTCATGTTTTAGGAATGCCAACAGAATGTGAAATCCACTGTACCTGCCTTGAAATGCCACAGTCAATTATATGTGACAGGTCCTAGCCGCCTGTATCCCCGGAGCAGCTGCAGTAGCAGTGAACTCTCCCTTTCAAGTGCTTGCAGTGAATATTCCAGTGGTTCCTCCTACACTTGGAATGATGGGAAGACATGCAGCAAAAGGGTAAATCAAATTAACTTGCTTCATTTATTAGCTTATGATGACTTTCAGAAATATTTTTTTCTTTTCTTTTCTCTTTCACATTTAAAACACTTGTCAAAAAACTCAGTAGGAGTTCTCTCCCTTCTATCTCCCTTCCTCTCTCTCTCTTCCCTTTTAACTCTTTTTAACAATTCCCTTATCACTCCAATTCGCTCACAGTCTCATCATTTATTCTGACATTTATTCTGTTTTTCACAATCCAAATTGTTCTTCTCCTTCTTTATCTTAATCCTTTCATTCACATTTTTCTTCCTAAAGGTTTTAATTCCACTGTGGCCTTCACACCAGTATGAAGTCCTATATTAAAAAAGAAGATTGCTGTTAATAGCAATGAATAAAATAGAATGTACTATGTGCTCCTAAATTTCTTTAATAAAATTGTAACATTTCTTATTAATAGCAATTGTGAATAATATGTGAGTTTTATTTTGTTTTGACAGTCATCCGTGAGCTGGGATAAAAGAATAAGCATTGGTTCTTCACTCCCAAGCAACCTCTCTAGTCCTGCAGATGATCTGCCTCCAACTCGTATCAAGGAAAACCATATCCTAGAAGGGCTGAAGAAATTACAGAGGCAAAAAGTATTACTTGAATCACCTTCAGTAATATCGAAATGGGGTTACAAAGATTGCATGAACTCCAATGAAGGAATATATTCCCCTGGAGTTAAATGTGGCAGCCATCATGAGCAGACTCACTGTAAGCCAATGGAAATAGGAAGGATTTGCACTGAACATAACAAAACTTTCTCTTATGATTCAGATTCACATGATGATGTGGATGATGATTCTTCATCTTTATTATTGCTGCAGGAAGTACCAAGCAAAGACTGCAGGATCTATTGTAACAAATTAACCCACAGTGTTTCTGACAGTCTCTTTCACTGGGATCCTAATAAGAAACATTTGCCAGAAAGAAGTTCATATTTTAATTCAAAGGAAAGACCAGAAAAATTGACTAGTTTTGTCAGTGGATTTCAGGCAGAAGTAGAATCATGCACCAGAGCAAAGCTGCCTGATTTACAGTTAGATCAAAGCCTTGCTAATATAGGCTGGAAGGATCTTAATTTTCAGCTTTCAGATACTGATGACAATGAAGTCTTGGATGAATTGCATATAGAAAGCAGTGATGAGAAAAGTCCATCAGATTTATTATCAACTCCTTTTACAGAGAAGTACACAAAGAACTCTGATGAGCTCATTGTCACGGAGAATTCTCAGTTTATATCTGGTGACAAAGAGGAAAGACAGACATCTGCTCACTCAGACATTAGGCCAAAGACATGTAATTTCATTAAACAACAAAAAGTTATAAAAAAGACTTCTTCTGAGGAGTGCATTACAGTAATATTTGATGCTGAGGATGGTGAGCCTATTGAATTCAGCTCACATCAAACTGGAGTTGTCACTGTAACAAGAAATGAGATATCAATCAACCAACCAGAAAGTAGGTCCAGTGCAGAATATACTGAATTTATACCTCAGGGAATAGCTAATTTGCAGACAAGAGCAAATGCTAGAGACTACACTGTTTTGGAAGGACCTGAAGACAAAACTAAGAAACAGCCTCTTGAAGATAATACAGGGAATAAAAATACGGTTGTCGCCACGACCTGCAGTGAATCTTCACCCTGTGGAAGAGTAATGCTGCAAAATGCCCCACGACAAAAACTAGTGAAGCCCCTGTATGATGTATCATACAAGACCAATTCAAGCCCCATTGTTCATGCAGGAATCAATCAAAAGCCAATCTTGACTAAAATACCCAGCAGAGGTAAATTTTCTCCACAAAAAACCAAGATGACAGAGAGTGAGGAGGCACCTGCAGCTACATCAGTGACCCCTGCAACCCTTGAAAAATCACCTGCTCTGCCACCTGTAAAGCTTTCAAGACTCAAAAAGGCACAAAGTCCACCTCGTAATTTTGACTCAAAAGTCGACTTCCAGATTCCAAAGCCCCCTGCCCACCCCCTGCCCAGCTCAAAGCGTCCGGGCAGAGGCAATGGGACAAAGTATCCAAAGAGTCAGAGTCCAGCATCACCACTGTTGCCTCAGCACCTTATAGAGCCTACTGACTATGGAGAACCTCCAACTAGAGACTCTAATCATGATTTAGCAACTGGAGAAGCCAGGTCACCATCCCCACCCCTTCCTCCAGGCAGGTCAACATCCCTATTGATTCGGCCTGATTATGCTCATTCACCACCTGTGGCTGTGAAGTTAGGAGGAGCTGTTCCTGGTGAAACAGCAAAAAATATACTGAAATCATCACCATTAAAAGGAACTGCAAACTCTGGCATCCATAATCAATCTAGTCATGATATGCAAGCAAAAAGTGTATCTTCTGGGGCCAAAATTGAGTTATCTTACCTTCAAGAAAATTCTGAAGCAATTATGCGAAATAAATGTATATCTCAGCAATCCCATAGTGCATGCCAAGGACTTTCCAAAGTTTTCACAAAGCAAGTCTGCCTAAAAAACACTAATCAGATAGGTCTCCACAGGAACCGTGAGTTTCTGAGCACAGATTCTCAGACAGGCAGGTCCATTCCTCTGGGTCCGTCACTGGAAACAACTTCACAAGAAGCACATTCCAGCAAGAAGGATATTTCCAGTGACAGTGGGGTTGATCAGCCACAAAAGATGCCAAACATTCTCCCTGCAACTCCTCAATGTCATACAACAAGTGCGAGTGAGCCCTTGCTATCTCAGGTAAACAATTCTCCATTGTCAACACTGTTTCATGGTAGTGACACTGCAAATGCCACACAAAACTCTAATGAGAAAGGAGTGAAAACCCGTCTTCCTGTAGGACTGAAATTATTTGTCAAATCTCCTCAGCTTCTCCGAAAGAGCTCCACTGTCCCAGGGAAGCAGGAAAAAGATAGTATAAATGCAGCTTCCAAAAGCCACGTGAGTACAAGTAAGTACAAGCAAAATGAATGTGCGTCCACCAAAGGTGCAATGGATGCTGAATTAAAAGACTCTAAGTCTGATAACGAAGTAAAAGATAATTTTACTGTGAGACTTAGTATGGATACGGCATCACCTCATTCACATGAAAATGGCAGCTTGGTGGTAGACAGAGTAGATGAATTAGAAAGAAAATTAGTTAAGAGATCTTTTTCTTCTAGCAACAAGTCACACTTGAAACCAGCTCTGGGCATGAATGGAGCTAAAGCTCGAAGTCAGAGTTTCAGCATTCATACAGGAGAAAAGACATCTGCCCTTGTGACAGAAGGTCTTGGAAAAGTACGGACTCAGATTATTACAAACACTTCTGACAGAGGAAATTCTCTAACAAGGCAGAACTCAGCCATGGAAGGACTTCAAATCAAGGTCATTCCTGGGTCAGCAGCAACACAAGAGACTCTTTCAAATACTTCAAAAAACACAGAAAATTCTTACTCTAGACAAGGTTCTCTTGGAAGTAATAGCAATAACCAGCATGGAAGCCCAAGCAAACTGCCATTCAGATCATCTCCAAAAGTAGACTCGTTTCGAAACACTTCAAAATATGATGGGAACAAATCATTTTCTGTGAAAGATGCACGCAGTCTATCTGTCCAGAGTGAGAAAGGCAGTGAAAATTTAAAACACGAAGCTCTAAATAAAAAAAGTGTTTTGCCAGCAGAATTGGAGTTAGAAGCATCAGCTACTGTATCTTCCAAACAGATTTCATCATTTCATAGCTTGGGTGGAATAAAATGTCCGCATAAACTGGAAGCAATAAAATCACAGAGACAGCAGATGTCTTTAAAGTTAGCAGAAGCCTCTCATGTTACTGATGTTTTTAGTTCACCTACTCTACAACCTACGATAGAGGAGAAGGTCATGTTGTGCATCCAAGAGAATGTCCAGAAGGGTCAGGAACAAAACAAATCTCCCACTGTAGAGACTAAACAAAAGACTGGGCCCTCTATAGCTAGTTGGTTTGGCTTTCGAAAGAGTAAGCTGCCAGCACTAAGCAGCAGGAAACCTGACATTCCTAAAACAAAGGTAGAAAAAAAAGAACCAAGAGTTTCAGGATTTGGAATTAAACAGTCAAAATTAGAGAGAAGAAAAGAAAAAAAGCAAACTGAACAACACTGTGAAGTGGAAAATGAAATTAACAGGAAAACGGACAGCAGTGACTTTTTAGATGATGCTCTGGAGTTTAAAATTTTGAAGCCATCACGAAACACATCTGGCAAGATTGGATGTGAACAAATCAGAGGTTCCACCTCAGCTACATACTCACCAAAAGACAGTTTTATGAAAGAACTTTTGAACAGGTATGGGATGTTTTGTTGTGCACTTTAAGTTTTATAGCATCCTCAGACTCTAAGTTGAACGTATGTTGTCTTTAGACAGAGAATACGTTGGAACACCGCTTTGTAAACTATCAGGACTTAAAGGTGATGATAATTATGTTCATGTTACTTTGTTAACCAAACCAAAGGTCTTTGATTTTATAAAATGGCAAGTTACGGGTCGTTCCAGAAATCAAGAATGTAGGCAGGTGATATGTGAAAATAGAGGATACTTAGGTGCATATTTTAATGTCTTCCATTATTGCAACCACCAAACATAAATTTGGGAACTAATCAGGATTAGTTACATTTCTGCCTACCATAACCTTTGGTCACAGGAAAACTTAGCAATTGCTATACTGTGTTTTCACATTTGCCCCCCAGCAGTCCTAAATATAAAATAAATCATTATATGTGCAAGACTAAATTGATATACTACCTGAAATTGCAAGTGACAGATTTGATCAAGGCTAGTTAGAAACATTTATCACTCAAAGGTCTAGAGACAGAAAGATACAGAGAGGTTACTTTAAACATTAAAGGAATGGAAAAGTGGAGTGATTGAAGAAGGGCAATGTAATTTATCAGAGGAATCACTCTCTACCTGCAGAGTTGATAAGAAAGCAGCTCAGCAGACAGAAAGTGGATCAAATAATGTTTCCTACAGGAGTGTGTCGAAGGGCAGCTCCCAGGGCTCCTCTCTTCACAGCAACTCTATCAGCTCTCAAGGAAACCACAAGAAAAACAGCAACACGAAAGCTGATATGGAAATGCAGAATCAGACCCTGGTAAGTGCTTTAGTCCATGAAAACATTATTACCGTCTTTTTAACTTCTGGATGCGCTCCTCCTTATTGCCAGTACAGATAAACAGGATAATAACTGTTTATATATGATTCTATGTAGCTAGAGAATTGTGAATTAATACAAAAGTTGGCAGCTTGAGTACAGGCCAGATTACAGAGCTAGTTGTGAAGACCCTACTGCTTCTTCTGGCAATTCAATTTCAGCAGAGATATATGCGCAGCAATGTTATAATCATATCGTGGTACAGTAAAATAATAGGACCATTTTCCATTTTTCCCCCTTTCTCTGAAAATTGCATGCCTGCCAGTGTTGAATGTTACTCTGAGTGTTACAGGAAGCATTAAGCCAAACAAGTGCAATGCTCGTAGGGAAAAGGTGAAGTATTTGTCCACATTTGGGAATATTCGTCACTTAAGAGGGAATCTTCCAAAAGCAAAAGCTTGTATTTGATCCATGGCTCTGTTCTACAGCGTATCTCCCTGTTTATGCCTCATAGCTAGATTTATGTTCCAGTGACGTACTAACTACACCTGATTATTTAATTTACCCAGCAAGCAGGAATGGTGCAATTTAGAAGAAAAATCATTTTATTTTCTGTTAGCTGCTTAATGCTGGTGCTTGAAAGGTTATGTGTGTGTCTGACTTTTCTGTACCTTGAAAAGCGTGTATACACAGTCTAGGATTGTAGCCTGAAGTCAAACTGAGTGGGTGTCCTTCCTTGAGAAGCTTTTAGTAATAAACCATGGAATTTAGTGAGCAATCTCTTGCCTAGCAAGCGCCTTTCCAACAGTGCTTTAAAGTTCAAGCACGAGGAGTACAGAGATGCTTTAACTTTATCTTATGTGATTTAACTTCTTGGGCATTCCTGCTAGCTGACCATATTACTGTGACAATTCTTAGCAATAATCACTACTTTCACAAAACAGTCTGAAAACTTATGCCAAATATATATCCTGAACATGAATCTGAGGCTATTATTTTTGTTGTGATAAAGCCGAATTGTGGGAATGCAACACATGCAACTATTTCACTTGGGAGAGTTTGGAATAAAAATTCTTTGGGAAGTGGTTCAAGGATAAAAGAAATTCCAAAGGGCTTCATAACAGGAAATGGAACAACTCTGCTGTTGTTTAGGATGCTCAAGTTTAAAGTATCAGCTTCAGGCAAGTGTTTTTTTATTTAATGCAAATGTCTTCCTTAAGAGTGTCCACAAGGTCATTTTGTACAACTTATGGGGAACACGCACAGAATGAATGTTTTGGAAAAGTTTTCCTTCCTGACTATTGTGGTATCATCTCTTCTTTGAAAATGTAGATGTCTCCTGCATTATAAAACCACAAATTATAAGCATATCTAAGGCTGTCCTTGTAGTGTCACTGAAAGGAAAGAGAGAGAATGGAAGTGTGGAAATGTGCAATATGCAGGAAATTCAATCCAACTGATCTAGAACTTTGATAGCAAAGCAGAGCCCCTTATCAGAGCCACTCAGTTTAACTATGCCCCATTTAATATGGTCCTGACAGCTTAGGGTATATCTTCAATGTACAGAAGTATGAAAAGCTCTGTACATTGCTTCTACAATTCCATTCTTATTATTTTCTAATGCTGCAATAATTTGCTGTGCTTTTTGTCTGTCAATTTGTGAAATCTTTCTAAATGCAGCAATAATAGTCCTAAGTGAAACACTTCATTTTATTAGGGAACTACAAAGATCGTTCTTAATGTACATAAATAATAAAGAAATCCTCATTATTCTGTTTAGCCTTAAAAGACATAGTATCACATGGAAAAGGCATTACCTATGCCATACCATTCACTCTTTTGTTCGTTGAGCATGAAAGTATTTTTCATATTGTTTTTTGAGGTTGAGTTACATTATGTACTTCATCTTTGTGAGTTTCATGTTTTGGGTTTGTGTCATTCAATTCCTGAAAGAAATATCTCATGCTAAAAGGCTGAAAACATCTAGAATAAAGAGAATAAAAAGATGCTTACTGTTCTTACTGCTAACTTAGGGAAGAGATGCACGCTAAGACTCCACAGTATGTGAGATTTCATCTCGCCCTCCAAGCTCGTGCCAGGAAAACAATAGAGAGTCGGTAAATTCAAAGTGCACACATCTTATTACGATCATTTTCAGTTATTCTTTGGTGTCTGCTACCTTTGAAGCAGATTGCAGAGGACTGGGAGATAGCTGTGACTGAAAACTGTCGCATGTGGCAGAATGGCCTATTGTGCATTTTGTTGCTTGTAAAAACACAAAATGAATGCTTTTGGAGAAAACAACGTGAATCTTTTGAAAAGCCCTAAACTAGGAGGACATGTTTTTCTTCTTTGAACAAAGCAAAGTGCATTCAGTGCAGAAACTGCGTATCATGTATATACTTCTTTAAATCTTGGCCATAACATTTTTAACATTAATTTTATAGAGTAGTTTTTTTTTCCTTTAAGGCCCATTTTATTTTGACAATTAAATTTCTTCTCTTATGATGCACTAGGTAAAGCCTTGGGGCACTATTATGCCATAACATATGCACCAGTTACCTCTGATTTCTGTTCATACAAGGAACACTATTGCTTGACTGCCACTGAATTTATGGAAAAAGCGATATTCCACCAATGGCAGTCGTGTGCATTCACCTTCAAAGGGGTATGCTTCCCGTTGGTGTTCATCAAAAAAGCTCTTTACTCTAAAGAAGCCAGCAGAAATACATAATCCTTTAGCTCACACCAAGGATATTCCACGTTCTTCGATATTTTTCCATGTCCTTGGCTGAAGCTTAAGGTGAGATACAATCATTTTTGTGCTGCACTGCTTCATTTCATCTTTGTGATTTTATTACAGCCCAGTGTAATTTAGAAAAGCCCCGGGCTTTGCTTTGTGAAGTGGAGCACCAAAATCAAGACACCAGTTTTGGATAGTAGGGCCTGTCTGTAATTCCGTGTGTTTGGGGAACATCCAGAAATCTATCTAATATTCTGAAATGTCACATCAGTAGCAAGCAACAGGCTGCCATACGGTCTGCACATGTGAGAAATTGTTTTATCCATAATTTGATGTCAGATGAGTACATACTCTCCTCTTCATTTTCCATAGCCCAAAGAGCCTCATTTCAGAAGAAATCCAATATCTGGGATTAAGAGATTATAAATGCACTTTTATAAATAGAGAATTTTCCATGTCTTACTGAGGCTAGTCACCAGGGGTCAATAGGGCTACTTCTGTAAGCCAGACAAGTATGGACAACGATCAAAGATACGCCATGCAAATTATGATAAATTCTACTGTTTTCAATTACAGTATGTATTTAATGTTACAAGGAATTTGCTGTAAGCGGAGTCAAATTGCAGATAGTGATTAGCAAACAACTTAAAATTTCTGAGATCTTGGCAGTATTTTTTTTTTTTTCTGCAGTCCTGGCTTTTCTCTTTTCTGCAGCCTGCAGGTATCTTTATTGCTGTTTGATTTATAGACTACAGCAGAAAAATATGTCCCTGGATCTGAATTATGGCCACTGATGGAGTGTAATAGAGGGGGGTTTCACTCTGTTGTATGAAGATACCTTATATATATATATTTCTAAATAGAAGTGCAGAGGAACAGAACAATGTAGGGGGTTTGAATGTAGTAGAATCTTTTGAATTGGAAGGGACCTTTAAAGGTCATCTGGCGCAATCCTCCTGCAAGCTACAGCTCAGTCAGGTTGCTCAGAACCTGGTCCAGCCTGACCTCGAATGCCTCCAAGGACAGGGCTTCCACCATCTCTCTGGGCAACCTGTGCCAGTGCCTCACCAGCCTTATAGCAAAAAAACTTCTTCCTTTTGTCCAGTCTAAATATCCTTCTCTCTTAGTCTCTTAGTCGGAAAGCATTTTCCCTTGTCCTGCTGAAGCATTTGTCCCCTTCTTACAGCCCCCTCCTTTAGATATTGAAAGGCCACTATCAAGTCTCCCCAGAGCCTTCTCTTCTCCTGTCTCAAGAGCCCCAACTCTCTCAGCCTGTCCTTGTAGGGATGGTATTCCATCCACTGGATATTTTGTGCATGTCTCTTCTGGATGCACTTTAACAGGTCCACATCTCCTGTGTTGAGAACGCCACAACTGGACATAATATTCCAGGTGAGGTCTCACAGCACAGAGTAGAGGGGCAGGATCACTTCCCTCCCCCTGATCACGTACTTTAAGATTTGAAGAGTTTGACATAAGAGCTCGTAGTGTCCGCTGCATTCTTAAATTCAAGTTATTTCTCTGTTTTGCGATTAAAATGGTTTTAAACAGATGCGGAAACAGAAATGCCAAAGTTAAATGATTGGAAACTGAATTAGAGAGATTTTACATCACGTAAGTTTGCTTTTTTTTTTTTAAAGCATAGAATCTGAAACATGGTATTTCTGTAGAAGAACAAGTACAAGATTGGCAGTCTTGAGTGTAATTCTTTATCAAGGGGGAAAAAGAAAAGAAGAAAAAGAATTTTCTTTTAGAAGAATTTCATTCTCCCAGGGTGCTTTCTGGCTGCTGCATGTTGTGACTTTTAATGGAGTTAAAGTTGTCATTTTCTGATATTGTTAATAGAATGGGACAGAGTGTATACTGAAGTATATTAGTTACCCTAATCTATACTTTGGTTTATTTCTGAAAATATATTCTGTAGTTATCATGAAGCAACATAAACAGAGTCACAGATGTTCCTCACTTTTGTACAGGCTAACGTAGTCACAGAAAACCTGCAAGAAGAAGAGGAGGACACCATGACAAGGACTACATGTCAGAGTCATGTGATAGGTACATTATATTTTACACTGCGTTTTATTGCTGTCTCAGTTCCTGAGAAAAAAAATGTGTAATTCTCATTATTTTATTTGTTTGCCCATATAATGTCAGTTGTAACATTCATTCAGCTCCAGTTTTAGTAGTCGGATTTCACAACTACGTAAAAGATGAGCATGTACATACCATTATCAACTGTGGATCAAAGTAGTGCTTAATAGAAGGATTCTAAGAGTCTGGCTGTGAAATACCATTTCAGTCTCCAAAACTAGTGGGTTACATATAGTGGCCTAACTCAAAGGTTGTTGTGCATGATGCTTTCAGTGGGAATAATACTGACGTACTGTAACCCTGCAGTCTATCCTTGAATGAGTAGAGTTCAGAGTAAAGTTCCAAATAACAGAATAATTACTGTGATAAACTGTCCCAGTATGAGTAGCAAACCAGGTGTCTGCTCAGCAGACCTTGAAGTTGTTATTGAAAATGAGCTGTCTTTGCTATGTGCTTTTTAGGAGGGTGGCACCATCAGCCCTTTTTCATGATTGACACACACTAATTTTTAACCACAGGTGAACTTTCAGTGCTTCTTAAAATATCTAATAGGCAGCAGAGGACAAAGCAGATTATTTTTTTTTGAGATCTGTATTAGAGCAGTATGTCGTCACTATAAGGATCTGATACTGAATAAAAGAAAAATCTCCCTTAGCAAGTTTCCTTTGCAGGCAGACTGTAACTGTAGTTAACATTTGATTCAGTGTTTTCAGGACAGTCAGTGACTGTGTTAGCCAGAAGCTCTTTCTTTTCACTAATGCTGTCAACCCAGCAAGTTAGGCTGAACCAGAAGTATCACGTTGAAACACATTTTTCTTTGGGGCAACATTTGCATGCCTTATTGACTTGTACAACCTTTTCAATCCCGATATCAACCAAATGAAATCTATTTTCTTTGCAGCAGAGATCTCTAAATTCTTTGAAACCAAGCCATACCTTGGCTCTGTTGCAATAGCTAAATAGCAAGAACTTTGAATAATGCAGTATAAGACCATGATGGGATTCTGCAACTGGATAGCCACAAGTCCTGAAAAGTGAGATGTTTGCTCCTTTCTTTCTGTTACCAGAGGTTGCCCAAAGGAGAATCACCCAAGATTGTTCCAAATTAATTTGCCCTCAATCCTGAACCTAAAGTTCTAAGAACTTCTTCTTTGAGTTGATGTGAAATATTTGGTTTTATTTTTTAAATCCAGTTTTACAGATCAAGAAAACAAAGCTATTTGCAGAGCCTGTCCTGAAAAGACTCCAGTGCTTCCTTGGCATTTGTCTGTGTATAATCAATGAAAATTATATAAAGGAAAATTATATAATCAAGTAATATTAAGATGTTATAATAATGAAATTAGCAAGAGAGTTAGGCACAGCAAGACAAAGAGAATAAATAGGATGCTTACCCGTATCATGGGCTTGCTCAGGAAACTCCAGTGGAGTGGATCTTCCAAAGAGAGAGAGAACCTTCCTCACTGGTAGTCAGCTCTTAAATGGGTCTAGGAGAGGTGGAGCCAGGCTCCACCCCTTCCTGCAGCACAGGTGAATTGCTTTCACCTGTGCTTCCAGGGCTGACTCATTGCTCACCTCAGGTGATTAATCAGAGGTTCAGGCTGTGACTCAGCAGTTCCCATACAGTCTGTATAATTGGTTGCTGTTACTGAGACCTATTCACTGTATATTTTTATATATTAGTCAGTGGGTCATCATGTAGTGTTTATATTTTCCCCTCCCTCATGCACCCGGTCTGGGTCTCTGACAGGAGAGTGGTTGAGGATTGGGGTGGCTTCTGTTGTGCCTTGGCTTCATTCATTAGATGGGAGAGGTCATCACTGTGAATATAACCCCTGTGTGCAGCAAAGCACTTTCTATCTTAGCCAAAAGATGTTTTCCTTTGCCATTTCTCAGGGCTGGTGACATGGATAGAGGGACAGATAGGTCTGTGGCCCAGGTCTGTACAAGTCCACAGTTTGTGGCACTGCAGTAGCCAGGCAGTGCTGTCCTTGTGAAACACATGTGGCTTCAACGAGGGCCTTTCCATCATCTGGATTACAAAGTCAGCTTCTTTTACCTGGACAGTGCCGTCTCTTAAAGGCTTAATGCAGCATACAACTTACCCCTGTTCTGCCTTTTTAAAACATCTGGATTAACTCAAAGAATTTGGTGTGAGAATCAGGTTGTTAATGTTAAGGAACTCTGCTGATGAAGGTCATTATGTGCAATAGGTAGTATTGGCATAGTACAAATCATAGAAGTCTGAGCAGATTTGTTGGCAAAAGCGCACTGGGTCAAGTCATTACTTCACCAGGACAAGGGCAAGGCAGGGAAATTGAAAGCATGGATCTAACTGCACTTCTCAAGTACTCCTAAATCAGCATCTTACTGTGTTTTATGCCCCTCTCATCAGGCTGTGTTTCATACTGCACTGGAGTTTTGCTGCTGTATATCCACATTGCTCTTTATGGATAGAAAACTTTCCTAGATCTGGTTCAGATTTTTTGACCAAAATCCTTTCTAGACATTCTGGCATTTTTCTGGTACAAAGTTTTACACATACAAAATTTTAGTAAGTGAGATGTGAGAGAGACAAATTCAACTTCCTATGTTACAAACTATGAGGACTGCTCCAAAAGTAATGCCTCCTATTTTATTGTTCTTTTTCATTGAGTAGTTTTACAGTATTTGAAGTTCTTGTGGAACAGGGATCTTTGAAATCTTGATAGTTGCAGTGGGCAGTAAATTAGTTCTTTACTGGTCTGCATTCCTCACCATCATAAATAGTCATTTTAAGAAAACCAAGTTTTGGTTTTGTAGCTGCACTTTGTTCTGCTGGTTTTTGTTGTCAGTGTAAAATTCTTAAATTGATACCGCTTTTGCCCAGATAGGTGTTGAACAAGGTGTGTGTAACTGAGTAGTCTTCAAAGTTGGTATTGTGTAAGACATTGCTTGTTCGTCACTTCCTAATAGGTATACTCTGCATGAATTGCCAGTTGCTAGGTTTTTAGTTTATTGTCATTTGGTGGTCTGAACTGATTTACATATTTTGCTGACTCTTTGGTTTCGCTGCATTGAAAGAGTGCAAGAATGTGTAGTAATGTAAAATTTCTCATCAGGAATACCTGTATTTCAGGAAGACATCATCATTTCCACACGAAACAGTCATTTATATTGTTATATTCTGCTTAAGCACATCTATAGAACATATATAAACTTTTTAAAACATAACTCTGTCACACCATGGATGTTTTTGTCAGTGAGAATGCCAAATGTGGCACTGGCAGCTCTTCTCACAAACAAGAGATCTGAAAATCCAGCAGTATTGTATCCTTAGAGCTCTTTCTTCATGCCTTTTGCAATAAAGTAGCTAGGTTTTAAAAGAGTGTGAAGGGGGAAATGTTAACGTACCTAATAAGAGAAAGGATGTGATAAAAAGGTTGACTTTCCCTTTATGTCATGAGAGACTCCTTAGCTCAGACAGGTGCAGCAGGGTCTCAAGACATTCATATAAATAAAATTCCTTTATTGAATACAATGCTTGAATGTGTCAAGCTCCTGACAGTATTGCTCTAATGTAAACATTAAAAAGCCTTCGTTTTACAAAGGAAAAGAATTCTGTTTCTCCCCGTGGAATAGAATATTCAGTGTTTACATCCAGTCTTGAATTTTCCCGTTCTCACACTAGCCACAAATATTACAAGAGAGTTACAAATGACACCTTTACACAGACAGGTTAACAATGGACATCTTGGGAAGAAAAAGGCATTAGTCAGTTTAATATTTCACTCCTGAAAAAGTGTGATTCTATTCATTATAATGTATTAAGAGGTTTCTTTGAAAAACAACTCCGAGGGAAAAAAAAAACAGAAAATCACAGCACAAGAAAACAAGTTATAATTATTGAAGAATTCATTCTGTTGGACAAATTAAAATGGAAATTCTATGGCATACAGTCATAGTTACACCAAAAATGTTATGTCTAAAATAAAGGCAACATGGAATCGTAGAATGGCTTAGGTTGGAAGGGACTTCAAAGCCCACCAGTCCCAACCCCTGCCATGGGCTGGTTGCTACCTACCATCTCAGGCTGCCCAGGGCCCCATCCCACCTGGCCTTGAACACCTCCAGGGCTGGGGCACCCACAGCTTCTCTGGGTAACTTGCTCCTGTGCCTGACCGTAGTCACAGTGAAGAGTTTCTTCCTTTTGTGTAAACCTACCCTATATATTTATGTGTGTGTAAATATCTTTATTAACCATATACGAGATGTCAGTTTATTTTCAGCAGTCTCTAAATGAATCAAACAAGTAATTTAGGTCTAAAGCATTAGAGCTCAGGGATGTGTAAGCATGGCCAGTTCATCTAGAGGAATTGTTCTACTGAACTGGAAACTTTTGGCTTCAAAATGTTATCTTTTATATGCCACAGATTGAACTAAAGAGCCAGTTTCATTTCTTAATGAAAGCCTGATGAGCTTTGACATCAGGGAGAGCACTGGAGGTAGGTTTTGTCCTCTTGGTACTTGGAATGACATTACTAGTAAAGATAAGTTGAAATGATGATAATTCTCAATAGATCTAGAGTTCGTACTAGCATTGTGCATACTCTACTTGATAATGCAAGAATTAGAAGTAGTAATCCAAAATGTATCTGGCTGTTGTTGGTTCCGTCTGGTCTACTGTAAGTACAACTACACTAAATACAGAATTTGTATGGGGAGTTAATTCCCTGACAGGAGTTAGAATCCACAGTAGAAATATTTGCAGTCCTTGGAAAGAAATTATCTGTCTGTGGCATGGACCCATACTGTTTGTTTCAAGTATTTCATGTGAAATTCAGAGACAGGTAAAGATTATGAAGATAAATGTAGGCAGATTTTGAAGAAAGACTTGAGTCTAATTTCTGTTAAATTTTCATTGGAGGTCCAGGTCACTTGCTTAAAATTGATTCATCCAGCATTAAATGGGAACCTTGTAGATACTGTCATTTTTACAATATAGAGAAAAAGCCTGCAGATTGTTAAAAAAAGGTTTTGGAAGGTCTCAAGCTGGATGGAGGGTTGGGCAGGCATCTGCATTACCAAAGCAACATTAAGAGTGCATTATAGACTTTGCTACATTGTGCTAGAAAAAAACATGCACTGAGGTCAAGGAATTCTTTTGTAGTTCTGCTGTAGCCCAGTGCTCGGTTCCATTAAAGTTCTTGATAATCATCTGCCTTATAGCAGACTTTGTCATCTTTCTTTCTGCTTTACAAGAACAACCTTGCAGAAGGGTTTTGCAGTTTAATTTAGAGGCAGTCTGGTCAGAAAAAAAGGAAAGTCTGTCTTTTAAGCAACTTTTTAAAGATTTTCTTTAGAGAACGTTTGGTTAAATTTAATGGATTCCTAATGTTCCAGAGGGGAACATTTGTTGGTTGTTGGTGGTATTTTACATGTTGCATTATATTTTAAAGTCCACATCTTTAAGCTTCCTATGCAGGAAAGAAAAATGATTCAACTGTATTTTCAATAGAAAACAGGAGTGTCCTTGACAGCAAGTTTTATAGAGAAGTTGCAAGCAACTTGGTAGCAATTTTGAAGATATAATGATAACAACACAGAACATATAAAGTGTTGTAGATGGGAGTGGGTTCTACTTAAAATGAAATGTCAGCATTATAATTATTTGTATCGAGCTATGAAAACACTGAAGATGACAACCATATCTGTGTATTCTGATAGTGCATCTGATCCAGCATCCAGTAGCCATACTATAAAGCTATTTATACAATAATTAAAAAATTAAAAAAACAAAGAACAAAACCCCACTTCCTAAACAGATTTTTCTATAGGGAAAAGAATTTGTGTTCACTCTAATACCTCAAATGAATTCATTCATCTCTGACCCTTCTGTCTGATTTTTCAGTATGATTTTCCAACAAATATATTCATTCACTGCCAAGGCATTATTTTTCACTTTTTCCCTCATGCCTGTTCTACTGCACTGTTTAAAACAAGCGATCACTCTAAACTTTAGTGTACTGTCCCAGTATTGCTGATTATCCAGCTTCCCATGAATCTAAACCATGATATAGAAGCCTGCCTTTTTCCTGTCATACTGATACCATTCATACTGATACCATTAACAAATCCTTATTCATATAATCTGCCTTTTTTGTCTTAGCTAGGCCTAGGTTTCTTTCTAAAATCTAGATCTGATGAGCACTGGAACTGAAAAAGTAAGTTTCAAATCTTATTTCTAAATGTGCCATTTGATGTACATGCTCAAAGTGCTGAGTTATATAAATTATTCAGTAGTCTGTTCCACAGCTTGGTGTGAAAAATAGGAGTTTGTCTGCTTTTTTAGTAAGCTTGTGCTAAGCTTCCAATAGAAGAGGTAGAAAGACTGGACGATCCCCTCTGCCAAGGAGAAGACTTGGTTTCATCCACCATTTTGTAGGCTGTATAAGCTTCGGTTATTTTTACTGTAGTACTAAGTAAATAATTACTTAATTCATGTTTTCTCATTCTCAGGGAATGGAAATAGATGTGAAGGAAGCAAGCTTGATTAATGTGGTAAATACATTAAATACATCATCCTAAAACATGTCCATTAAGCCTGACATATTTGAGCAAACTCATTCACATTAAAGAACCCTCAAAACCTAGAGGCAGATTAGGTGAGGTCTGTAATGAATTACTGAGATAAATGTAACGGAATAAGTGACAGAGGAAAGATGGTGAACAAATTGATCTGCATTACAGCCTTTGCATTCAGTAAAGAGAGGTGATCCACATCACTGTGGAGAGGCAAACGGATAATCCAGAAGTTGTTCAAATGTCAAGCAAATCCTTGGATGCCTCTAATGCATTTAATGAAGAAGAATATTCAACTGATAAAATGTCTTTTGACCGCAAAAGAAATCTCTCTTGTCATGAAGCCTCAATGCCTGAGAAAACAACTTACCGCTGTCAGTGTTAATTCCTTTCATCAGGCCATTGTTAGAAGTTGAGAGGAACCATTTAGCAATCATCTTATCACTGATACAGGACTTGGTTCATTCATTTACACATGATCAGATAAAGTAAAAATGTTTTTTTTTATCTTCTCTGTCATCACCCCGTAAAGCTGTGGAATATCTAGAAGTCTCTACAAGTGAGTGTGAGGTTACTGTCTATAAAAGCCCTAAAACAATACCAGCTATCAGTGAATAATTTTCCAGTGTAAGTGTCTTACTTGGAATCTGCATACTGGAAAATGTTATGGTTTGACACAAGTGGTGATAAGGTATTGGATTTTTCATGAATCCCATATGCATGAGCAGTGGTGTAAGAATGCATGCATTTATTTGTACTTCAATAACAAAGCTATTTTCTAAAGCCCTATCTGCATGTGAAGCCTGAGAGGCAGCTATTAAATCCACAGTGAGCTGAAGTAGCTGAAATAAGACATCATTAAGGGGAAATCTTGTTTAATAGCCACTGAGCTCTCCAAGAACAACTAGAGCAACTGTTTTGTGTGTAGCAGCATACCCCTAGAAGCACATTAGTTGGAAGGGCCCTAGAGGTCTTTAGTCCAGCCTCTTTCTGCTCAGGGATTTCATTGTTTTGGTTCTGAGTAGCTTCAAATTTGTGGTTCTAAATAGGTCCATGGCCGAGGCACCATTTCTCTGGGAGGTTTTGCACAATATTGAGCAGTCCTGTGTTCTTATGCTGCAGTATTCATGTTACTGATAATTTGGAGTGGTCATGCTGTTGAGTGGCCTTCCATGTCATGTGGAGGAGCATTCTGCAGTGCCTCGTTTCCTAGCCCAGGGCTTGCTTATCAGAAGCAAGCCGTACTCTTGTGCATAGAGTTGATTAAATATCCTTTCCTTCTGAGTTGCTTCTGGAAATTTATTAGTGTGTGGTCTTTGAGCAAGATTACAGAATGTGAACAGGCTAATCTACAGACTGAAACAGCATTATGTTGGTCTCGCCCCATAGGAATGGGACAAATGTTGTCTGCTGTACTGTGTTCTTCACTCTTTTGGCATTTGGAGGGATTAATTTTGAAATGATGGTCTGAAGGAGTCTATGATGATAGATTGAAACTTTCTGTGTATTTTTTTAATTGCTATTTATGCAGCTTGAAGATGATGGAGAGCCTTGCCAATATATATCAATAATAAGAAACGAACATCCGTTAGTGTCCTCTAATTTTTGTCAGCTTACCTTCTTCACAGCCTGGCAAAGACAGATTGTTTCTTTGTACTTTAACAGGTAGTACACATAGCACTTGTCTAATTGCCAGTTGTTCTGCAGCACTGCTGCAGCCCATTATCTAGCTTGTCCTCTTCTGAGGAGAGCATTCATATTTTGAATCAACACTTCCTTATTAGCCAAAATGATTTTCTGCTAATTTCATTCTTTTGTCATTACATTTATTCACCCAGAAGTGCTATATTTTGTCACAAGAATCATTAGAAGTGTGGCTCTCTATGTATTGTATATAGGATGCAATCTAATTATTATTCAAGATACTGAGAATCTGCTGGTCCCATTCAGGCTTAAAATGACAGTTAAAAAGAATAGTCAGATTCTTCAGTTCTGAAGTTAATGCTGCTATGTTGATTTTCACTGTTTTACAGTCTGACCCAATGTATATTTGTTTTTGTCACTCAAATCAGGACTGAATCTGATTATTGTACTTAGTCCAGATTGCTGGTACACTGATATTCTCTATGCTGCTTTGAGTCCCTCTGTTTGAAACATTTCTAGTTTACATACCTTTTGCTTCTGGCTGGAGCTGTCTGTAGGCATATGTGTATGGAGCTTCAGTCATGCATTTCCTATTAGCTCTAATTCATATACCTGAAATACAGCTAAGCAAACTGAATAGCATTTTGTGACTGTGTATTGAGTTACTTTAAACGTTTGTTTTGAATGGACTCATACAAACTCTGTGGTTCTGTTCTGAAAACGCATTTAGGAGGATTTCTGTGAAAAATGTGTCAGCACATGTCTTCATAAATTTGCTCTGAGGATGGGATACCAGTTCCTAATTTGATGCTATCTTTTCCATTTTTATAGAGTGTAGGGAGCTTCGATTTGTACCTTAATTCAGAGACCTGAACTGTTGACATTTGTTTAGCCATCATGGCATATCATAAAAAAAACAGGCTTTTCAGAAAGAAACCATCATGAGAGATCCAGTGTGTTGTTTCAAAATGCTTATATCAGTGGTGGTTTTGGAACACCATTTAACATAGCACTTTTTTTTTTTTTTTTTTTTTCCCAAATAAATGGAGTTCCGGAAGGAAAATTCTGTTCATTCTGGCTTTAAATCATATGGTTTCTCACCAGCTCCTGCCTCCATGCAGCTGCTTTAACTGTGATTCCGCTATTTTGGAAGAGCTGTACTTGAGTATTGAGGGTAAAAATTGTAGCTTACCTAAAAGTCACTCAAAACTCTCTGTGTTGTTAATGAGTTTTCACATCATTAATTAAGAAATAAAATCAGTCTGTTTCAGGTTTGCATGTATATAATCTCAGTGTTTATTGCCAGTACCCTTAAGTAAAGCCATCTGCAGGGCAGAACTAAAAAAAAAAATATTTAAAGCCTCATTTAATATTCATGTGGCTTTAATTTCAGCCTTGTTTTCCACTAATAAACAAAAAACAGTTGCTACTAAAATAAACAAAATAAATATCATATGTTCTCCTTTGCATTTGCAAAACCTAGAGCTTCCTGGGCACTTATTAATTAGTCTGTATTTACCAGGGAGAGCATTTATGGCTAAGCACTGTCACTAGTCCTGTGTGTTGGGAACAGAAAATCAAAGAAAATGTCTCAAGGTGAGTGAAACTGAAATCCAGTTTATAAGAGCTATTTGAGAGCAGGCAAATCAGTGATTCCACCTCTTTATCCTTAAGGGCTTCAAATGCACCAGTCAGCGAACACAGACCATCAGTGGAGCAGCCAAATAGTACCAGCAGCAAATGCAATCTTGGGCACTGTGTGCAGCCCGTTTATCTGGGGTGCTAAGTGTGACTTTGACTCTTTTGTAACTGTGGACTAATGGAGTTGTTCCCAAACTAAAGTCAGCTTAGCTACCTCTAATAGTAATAGCAAAAATGATGATTGTAATGCTTCTTGGAAGTCTTCTGCAGCTTAGTTTCTGAACAGCTTCCTAAATAGCTAGTGACTGAATTGATTTGGGGTATTCCTACACAAGCATTTCTCATTGAAGCCATTGCAGAGTGGTTATTTACTGGTTGCAAAAGTCCTAGGATCCTTATGATATCATTCTTGAACAGGGAGGCATTATTAGCTCTCAGTATTAATACAAAGAACTGAAGCATAAAGAGGGAAAGAGATAGGCCTGTTGTTACATGGAGAAGGCATGGCTGAGGCAGCCCACAGTCAGTGCCTAGGTAAATAATGAACTTCCTTTTTTAGGTTTTGCTATTTTGTATGTACAATAGGATAGGTCTCTTATTAGACAGCAAGAAATGAAGGAAAGCATCCATCCATGCCTTGAATGAGCAGTCCCCAGTAAGATGTTCCTTAGACAGTGTGCTATTACTGGTTTCCAACGTTTGTATCTCAAGGTACTAAGGAAAAAAATGTTCCTGGAAAAGCCACATTTCTGCATTTCTGCAGACGCGTTGCTTGTCTTGGATTCACTCCTTGCATCAGATATGAGGACTTTTCTTTCTTCTCAACTCGTGCTCATCTATCAGGATTTTTTAAAGACAGTTGCAAATTTATAAGGCAGATTGGCTAGGACAGATGTGAAATCAAAGAGACATACAGCCATAAAAGAAGCAGGATGGCTTCCCAAAATATTTCTAGGCTGGCCTCGTTGGCAGTCAGGTTGCAACTGGGCTGCAGTTAATTATCTTTTACACAGAGCTGAAAGTTGCTCTTCACATGGACTAGAAGTCTCGTTTCTTGTATTATGAAGATTCCAAAGTCCTTTCTAAAGGACTAAAATCATATCTATTTCTAATATCTTGTCTACTGTGAAAAGTGAATAGATTTTTAGTCAGTATACCAGCATAATACAGAGAGATTATTCCAGCAGTCATCAGTTGTAGGACATCCCCAGGTGGAAAATGCATGTAGGGCTGTGTATTTAATAGACTCTGACAGATGTGGAATACAAAATTTCAAGCATTACCCAGGTTTTTTTCCAGTTCATTTATTCTCTGTAACAACCCTGTTGCTTGCCACCAGTCTTTCCATATATGCAAGGAAGGGATCTAAATGCTGGTAGGAGATTGAAAGTGTTTATTGCAAAAAATAAAAAAAATAAAGAATCCATAGGTAACTGTCAAAATAGAGAACAGGGTTATTGGCAGGATTGTTGGTCAGTTAATTTTTGACTTGTTTTAGGGTGAGTCTTGAAATGAGGCAGCAATTATATATTTCAAGTTAGGAAATACGTTTCAGAGATTATGGTCAACTGTGAAGACAACTGTCAAACAATTGGACAAATGACATATTGAAGTTAGAGATTTCCAAAAAAAAAAAAAAAAAGGTTGACTAGGAAGAAGAAGAAATACTGAACAAGTTGGTAAAGTCTGTATTTTTGCAGGGTTTTTTTTCTTATTATTTTTATTATAAATAGGTGTAAACTCTAATCCCAGATTTAGGCAGACATTTATTTTTGTTCAGATTCACTTGCAGACTCATAGTTTAAAAATGGACTGCACAGTCCTCCTATTAACTGTTCCTTAGTGTGTATTATTCCATTTCACCTGTGCAGTGCCTATGGGAATATCAGGGCTGTGATATTTTTTACCTGGGGTAGTCTGACAGGGATTTTTAGTTTTAAATACTGGTTATGCTTCATATCCAGATAGAAAACATTAACGCATTCATCTTTGACTAATTGGATCAAATGATGGTGTAAACCCAAAAGGAATAATTTGCTTGAAATTGACACTGATTTGGCAGAAATACATTCATTTTTTTTGTGGATGCTTTAGCATTGCAGATGAAGAGAAGGATGTGCAAATAAAGAGATCTGTTTTGCCATCTGTAGTTTAAGTTCTTCCTGCCAATGCCACATGTAGCTTAAAGATGTTTATTAACTGATCAAGCAGTTTTGCACAGACCTATTACATTTGAGATATTATTATGAAAAAAAAAGAAAAAGTATTAATTAATCATTTGGCATGTTTCAAAATACTAGAAAAATGATAATCCCTTTGTCTGTCAGAAAAAAAAAAAATTACACGTTCACCGATTACTCTTGTCAGCTTAATAGAAAATCATGATCTATCTAAAGAAAGAAAATTGTTAGGATTTCTGTCTTCCTTTACTGGTGGGATTAGCATCCTTTTATTTTGAGTGCTGTAGATACTCCTTGCAAAAAACCCACTTGATGTTATATATCTCTCAAAACCTTCTTTCAAGGCTTAAGGGTACTTCTGAAAACAGCTTGCTGGAAATTTCCCAGTGAAACTGTTCTTGATACAAAGCTATTTTTGACTGATATTTTTTTTCTTGAAAATGTCTGCTTTCCGTGGAAAATTCTGGTTGCTCCTCAAATGTTTCAGCTGAAATTTATGTCAGTCGTGTAGTTTTGTAGCCAAAACTTGAGAACTTGTGTGAGCACACAGGGGAACTGCACACCTTTCCTGAGGTGAGATGATGCTTTGGTAGAAAATAAGTCCCTTTGCTACTAGGCTTATAGAGAAAGCCTGGTTTAAGCAGAGCAATCTGTGATCTTTTTTTTTTTTCCTTTTTTTTTTTTTTTGGTATCTAAAATAAAGTTGCCCCGTTTGTTGCTGTTTGCTTAGTTTGTGCCAGTCAGTTGAAGTAGAGGTAATGTGCTTGCAGTAATTGTGTCTGGTATCCATCAGTATGTTTTATTTGTAACCTCCTGGTCCCAAGTGGCAGGGAATGGCTTGGGTTATCAGATCATTGGTTTTAGGATGTTCTTTTCTGTGGTGCTTCCAGTTTACTCCATGTCTCTTCTGAAGAGCTCTGCCTTTCCAACATAACCACTGTGGATGTCTTCCTTCTGGGCAAGAGGAAACTATTGGAAGTCCTTTCTTATTCTATATTTTTCTTTGCTTGATAACTGATAGTTGTTAGCTGGAGCACTGCCTGTCCGTGAGCTGAAAAATATCTCCAAATTTCTCAGTATTAGGACACTGCAGAGGAAAAAATAATGAATGTGACTTGACATAGGACTGCTAACTACAACAGACTTAAATAACAAATGAGGATATCATAAAAAAAATCAATACTCAAGAACATATAGAGATAGAAAAGATGTATTGGGTCATATTCTGCATCTCCTGCTAGAGTACAATTGTTCACTGCGGTATGTCTTTTATTCAGTGTAGATTTAAATTATTCAAGCAAAGGAAATACTTCTACTTCCTTTGGGAGTGTTTGCCACAGACTGCAGATCTCGCTGTCAAGGGATGTTTCCAGGTGTTTAACCTAATGTATGCCCGTTTTCCAGCCGTTAGTGCTGTTCCCTCTGAACTTTATGCCTCTCAGAAGAACTGTGTTTTTTTCAGTATTGTCTGCTCCTTACACAAACAAATCTGTGGGAATGAACGAAAAATGCTAGGGCAGGTGATGTGACACCCTAGTAACGTTTGCTGGAAGGCTATACACAGCCACACTGCTTCCAAACCAAGTCCTTCGCTTGGTGTTGTGAAGTGTGCACTTATGAAAGTGGGATGTGCTGAACCAGAGTGTGACAAGGCAAACCTTCTATCCAAGTTCTCGAGAAAGTTTTGAGAGACCAACATCTCTGGGAAATTCATGTCTTCATTTTCTGTAAGAATTCACATTTGGATGAACACCTCTTTGTGGGTCTTCAAACTAAGTCATTTAAAAATAGCTGCACTCACTTTCCAGAACATCCCCCTTCTATTCATTGTCATATCCTAAGTCTGTGGCAGGCCAATCTCAGCATATTGATGTGTGCTGGTTTCATTGCACCTGAAAATGGTATTACGTTGTTTTCAGTTAAATAAATACGTTGTGTTGAAAGCATGCAAATAACAACAGCATACTCAGAAGGTGCAAAATGATTTTCTTTCCTTGAAACCTTACCTTAAAGATGACCTCATTTCCCATAGACCCTTTCACTGTCTTTAAGAACCAGCCACTTCTTTCACTCCACCGCATCACAGAATTTTCCTCTGCCTTAGAGTCTTGCTGCCAGATGAGGACGCTGGACAGTGGGATTGGAACCTTCCCACTCCCCGACTCAGGGAACCGATCTGCGGGGCGACACGTGTCTAAGCAGGAATCGACCTTGGAAACAGAAGCCCTCGCACCGTCTGAGCAAATTCTTCTTTCAGCTCCTTCAGTAAAAGCCAAAACTCTTGAGCGAGAAGTGCCTTCAACAGCTATGAGTCAGGAGTCGGTGGAAAGCATAATTAGTCACTCAACATCTGATCCAGCCATGACTGCCAAAGGTATACGACCTTTTCAAAGTCGCCTTCCAAAACCAGATTCCTCAGGTAAAATGTCAATTACACTGCAAATCACATTATTTCTGTCCCGATGTCTGTGTGGATAAGCAGAAGTGCTATAATAATGACGATCGATAACAGAAATGTTAAATGCAGAGCAGAAAATATTGCTTTTAGGAATGTGTGAGGTTAACAAGTTTGTGACCTGAGCCATATGGAAATTTTGTTACACACAATGCTTATCTGTAACCAAGGAAGAAAAATGTGTTAAGTACTTAAATCGTTTTCTCAAGAAACAGTACTTGAAAAAAACATATGCCAGCCTTGGAATTTGAACTGAATAAGAATACAGATGTTCAGCAGCATTCAGGATCAGACTTTATAGGAAAGTACAAAGAATAGCTATGTTGTAACTCAGAAAAGACATATCCACAAAGACTTGCTTTTGAAGCTATATTGAGACAAAATATTCATTTGGCCTCAATGCATAAATTCTGAATATATGGCCTGGGCCTCAAAGGAACTCTTATTATTTTTTTACTATGTGATACAAATATATTTATTTATATGAGCGTAAAGTACCTCACCTTAACTTGTCTACCAAGTATGTGTTTACTATGGACTATAAAAGGAAGGCTGACAAAGCAATGAACAGACTTACAGTCCAGCAAACCACCAACACATAACTTTATATTAGTACAAAGTTGCATTGAACTCAGTGTAATCCCTTACAAATGTGCACTGACCATTTTTTTTTTAATATATTGAAGGCCTCTGAGTTACTAAAATATATGCCAATCATTACACATAGCATTTATTTTGTAATACATTTTTCATAGTCAGTGCAATTGACATGGGAAAAAAAAACACTAATAGTAATTGACTTCATGGAGAAGAGTGTGTTTTGTGTTGTTTTGTTGTTAACTTGATCAAATGCAGTGTCATTGGTGTTATGCTTGTTAGCACTGTGTCAAGAAATATATTTGCCCCTGTAAAACTTGTGAGCGCTTAACTTCCATGAGTCCATATTGTATCTATAAGTGAGATTCCATATAATTAACATGGAAGGTTAAATATGAAGTTTAAACTTACTTTAAGTCCATCAAATATGTGTTCTGCTAATGAGCTGATGAAGATTGAGCCTAGGAGGAAAGAAGCCTCTTTTATATGTTCATCAGATGCATAACAGAAGAATTCTAATTAAACGTCTTAGAACTAGTTGATGAAGCAATATTCCCAGTGTGGTGTTGTAATGGTATAATAGACTGCAAACACACATTGTATGCTTCGTTGCAGTCTGCTCTGCTCATTTCAAATCAAAGCTAAATAAAAGATATTTTAGTACTTAGTATATTTTAAATAAGTGTACTGTTAATTAATGGCACAGCTAAGAAGGATTCTGAAAAGAAATCTTAGTTATAGATTATATGCTACATGCTTGAATAGCCACATGTGTGACCTCAATTCAGCAATGTGCTATAGAGTAGACTCCATGATTAAACACTGTCATTATAACAAATTGAATAGAAACTGCAACCACTGAATTGCTTCATAAGAAGTCAGTTGCAGTAAGATTGTTCTGATCCTAATGTTAATATTCACTGCACCAAACTTGTAAGGTTTGTATCTTAATTAAATTGTCATGAAGAGATGTTAAAAAAGTAGTATACATGAGATGGTAGGGTCAACTCATTCTTTACCAGATTATTTTCAATTGATTCTTTTCCTCTCCCTTCTCTCTCTCTTCCTAGTTTCAATTATCACTTTATTTCATATGCACCGTATATCTTTTCTGATGTTCTGATTTTGCATAGTGCAAATATAGCAAATAAAAAGGCTAACTGACTGAGAGTTTCTGCTAGAAAGGTACTTCTAATTATATTTATGTTAACACCCTGTTCTCTCTCTGAGAACATAAAATAGCAAAGCAGAGCATACAATGCCTGGAAGAAGTTATTGTGTATTGTTTCTTATTTGAAAGAGTATATATGTCAAAACTAATGGAGAGATTTCAATCTATGCCTTCCTCGCCTGTCATTAAGTGGAAAAAGGCTTTGGATAATATTCTGTCTGCCACTGTAGTTTTTAGAGTTATTCCAGTAAGAAACTAAACATAATTTGAGTGTCATGATTAGCACTTGGTTTTTACTGAATTACAATTGAAGCACTCATGAAGATGGCGATGAGACCTACAGTTTAAATAATGCCTTTCTTAATTCAGGAATAATTAACCTTGCAAAGCAAAGTGAACAAGAACCAAGTTCTGTGACCTCTACCTCATTAGAGCTTACTGAAGAAACTGTAGAAAATAGAAAAGCTCTTTCAGATTGGACCACCAAGAAAACTACAAAAACAAAGGTATCAGTTAAGAAGTGTCATCTATTAAATGAGATATGTATTGTGGTGTAAAGAATCAGAAATGGTGAATGTTTTTAATACAGTGGAAAGAATAACTAACAATCTAATAGCTACATTTATTATTTTTTTGCCCTTCATTGGCAATCTCATTGTTTATTAATAATACAGCACTGAAAGGCACTTTGTCCTCATGCCCTACAAATTATGATTAATTATAATGCACAGGCATTTTATAGAGAAGGAAATTGATACCTTTTTACCATACTTTTCTCTTAGAGCAATTTGATCTTGTTTGTTTGTTTTCCTTTGGAAATGCAGATATGTTGTGTTCCTCCCCACCCCCAGGTCTGCTTTTCCCTGTCACTTGTGTAATGTAGTGTGTGTGATCGAGCAGATGTGCTATGAAAGTACTGTGAAAGAGAAAGTATTCTCTTTTTATATGTTTCTGTGTGGTTATGGTTAATCTCTGCAGTGGTCTGTCTGTCCTTCAGCGTTTTCATGAAAACTGCAGAAAGAACAAACAGGCAAATGTATATACCTGTGTAAAAGCTACAGCTGATGGTTGTTATTCATATTCAGAAATGCCAGGCTGTCAAGCCCTGTGAGAAGCACAGGGTCAGCAGGTTAGCAAATAGTAAGAAAAACTTACTCCAGATAGTGGGCATTAAGGCAAGGGAGCTGTCAGACTGCTGGCTAATAGGACTTACATTGTAAGAGACTGAAAATATTTGGTTGCTTGACTTTTGTTCATGTCCGCTTTTTCCATTTATTTATTTGGAGTAGCTCACATTTTTCTATAGTCCATGCTATGGATATTTAGGACAGAAACAGAAAGAAAAAATGGTTTGTCTTGTATATAATTGGCAGACTGGCAGTGAATCCTCTGTAGTGCAACACCTTTGGCTTCCAAGTCATGATGACATGAGTGTGATATTCACCTTAACTCAGGCACAACAGGTCACCCCCAGTCCCCAGACCAGGTTAATACGGTACATGTGTTACTGGTAATTGGTCTGTGTAGAGTCATGGGCTTGGTGTGTCTGCACCTGAGGTGTGAATGTAGCTTTGGCACTGCAGCTAGCTTGGATTCTCCCTGTTTTATGAGCAGTATTGGGTATATTTGGCTGCATGCAGAATCCCTCAGGTCTGATGCTCACTCCACAAGTATGTGCTTCCTATCTAATGAATGTCCTTCAGCATCAGTTAGAGCTGCATTGTGTATGAGAAGATGGGGAAATTGATGTCACTCTTTGAAAAATACATTTTAAAACTCTCTTGAGTCTTGATAGTCAGTTGAGGTTACAAAAGTAGGTAGTATTTGATGATTACTTACTTGAAGGATAAGTGGCTAATTAAAATAGTAAAAGATGTTTTAACAGTTGAATTATCCATTGCATGAAGAATATAAAATGTTCCACTCACAATACCATCTTCTGCATTATTTTTGTATATTTGCATCATCTGAATGATCTCGATACCCTTATTTGTGCAGGACAGAGCTCTAAGAGTGTGCACTTACTCTGCCAGCAGCAGTGACACTGAACCAGAGCCAGAGTATGGAACAAATTATTTTCGAGCTGCAGAGGAGACGTTAGTGGAGTTAACAAAGAGCAACAAACAAGGTAATTGAAAATTTGTACATAAGGAATGTATATCTCCACTCTGACTCAGCAACAGATAATGTCCTTCGCTGGACTGTCTAGTTTTTGCTTTCTAACCCCAGATCTTACTTCAGTCTAATTTTCCAATAGCTTTTTATTGCTTTTTATTCTATCTGTGTATCTTTTTTCCTCCTCTCTTCTGCTATTTTTGCTACCAGGAGCTAGACTTCTAGGCTTTTATGCACAAATAACTGCACTGTAAGTAGAAAGTCTTCTGTTACATTATTACAAAATTTAAAAGGTGACTTTTAAGATTCTTTCCTCTTTTTACTTTTTAAACTTTATTAGCTGGTTATAGAACTCAACGATCAAGGCCATAGCGTTCCAACCTCTGTATCAAAGTGATGTTGGTTGTGATGCCACCGCAACCGTGCATATGCACAACTCCATATATATATTTTGCCATTTTCAAGTATCAAACCTTTCTGCAGCATCTGGTAGCAATTCGGAATTTACTGAATTCCAGTAGATGAAAGCACCTTCAGCAAAGCTCTCGAGGTAATAGTTTTCTGTGTGTTTAATAACTGCCTTGCCATGCCCACCAGCTCGCCATGCTGCAAGCCACCCTGCAGTGCAGCTGTGTTTCCCCTGGGAGGGAAGCAGAGCGTGGCTCATCTCCTTGCCCACACAGCCAGTGCCTTCCCTGCCACTGATAAATTCTGTCGAGTGCAAAGGCCAGTGCAAGGTCTCAGCATCACTGAGGCCCTAAGAGCTTAAGCAGTGCTTCAGTGATACAGAGGATTTGTGCTAACCCCCAGCACAGCAGTGAGCTTAACCTACCAGAGATTAGCACCTACAGTAGATATCTCGCTGATGATTGCATTAAAAGTGCCACGGACAGTGAGATGCTGTAGGCAGGCACACTGTGCTCTGTAGTGTCTGTTGGGAGCTGGGCTGAAACATTTGGCGTTTTCAGAGAGGATCCATTTTGTGTGATTACACCACGGGCAGAGCAGAGCAGGAAGCTCAAGCTGTTTACTTACATTACTCATGTAACTTTGTGGTTTTAATCTGTATGAAATGTTGCAAGTAGTTTACCTCAGCCAATAAACAGGTTTGCTTGCTACAGATTACATTCTCTGGTGGGTTTTGTTGTTGTTTTCTTGGGCTTTTTTTTCAAAGGGGAAGGTAAGGATTTCTTCCAGTATTGATCACAGTTTGCAAAAATAAGGATTTCAGCATGTGTAAGCAGTTGCATTAAATGACAGCAGGTTCCAAGTTTGGTGATACATAAACAGAACTTAAAATTGCCATTTTGCATAGCAAACCATTAATTTTTTGCACACGTGCCTAACCTTTGGGCTAGTAAAAGAACTGAAATTCATAATTGTGACTGAGGCAAATAGAAAACAGAATTACAGGCCATTATTGCAGAAGTATTTCTGCCATGGTCGTTCTTTTTAAACAGGATTTCTGTCCTATAAATACAGTTCCCACATTCAGATTATTAACAGTACTCTATTCCATTCAGTGTTCAAAGATCCTAGCTTCTTTATGCATACAAGTGATATATCCTCAAAACATCCACATGAGGCTGAGGTGGGGGCAGTAGCAAACCGAGTCAAGAGAATATTTTTGTATGCATAGATAATTATATTTACTAGATGAGTCCTCAGAACATTAATGAATTTTCCCTTGTTGCAATATTCTAATGTTGGAGTGATTTTCATTTTCCATTTATGTGTGGGGAATGGGAAGACTGATAGACTGAGTGCCCAATGCAAAGACTATTGAAAGCCAGTGATAACAGTTCCATTGATTTGGTGGGTTTTGGAGGACACTCCCAGTGCATTGCCCAGTGTTACAGAGAAAGTCAGCAGAATAGCTTGGAATAAGTCAAAAGTTCCAGGTTCTTCCATTTCAACCATGAGAATATTTTGATTCCAGTTTCATGGAGCTTTTGTTCTGATGTGATTCTATGGGAGGCACTGGAGGCAGAGGCTCTTCTAATGCTATAGGTTACAAGATAAAATTGAAGTTTGTGTAACAAAAAGTGTGAGGAAAGAGTCTAATGATCATTTAAGCCTCTCTCCCCTGTGTTTTTTTTTTGTGAAGCTGCAGAAAATTTCTTTGATTTTGATCTTAAGTATGAGTTTTGATCTTTGGGCTTTGGAAGCTGGGGTTGTACTCGTAATGTTCTTGTATTACAGTAGATATATAACAAATGAGTAGGGCCTGTTTCTTAACCTTGCTAGACTATGTTTTATACTGTTGTTTTCATTGGCTAAAAATGTAGTTACAATGAAAGAATTATTAGAAGTAGTCCAACTGAAAGACATTAAAAAGGAGCTTAGCATATCTACCATGTAAGGCCATAAAGAATGGAGAATGAAAACTTATAGCAGATAAATAAATGGAACAATTATTCTAAGTTAACCAACCTTTCTATATTAAAAGAAAAAACAAAAAGGAAATGTATTTTAGTCATCTCATGCCATCTCCTTCATCTGAGTGTTAGATATGAACAGTCCTTTCTATGTGTATTGATTAGCAGCTAGTATTCTATTTCTTTTATTACCATTGAATTCCAAATACCTTAAAATATTTTTTTAAAAATTAAAAAATGTAAAATTACATTACAGTTTATTTAGGCTGTATTTCATCAAGTAAATATGCCTTACTGACATTATTTTTTGTATCTTTTACAGCTGAGCAGGAAAAACAGAAGCAGAGAAAGTCAGTTCTGGGGAACCCGATGTCAATCTTGGATTTATACCAGCACAGTCTCTATGGCCATTTTGGAGAGGATGGACCTGAACAATTAACACATTTCAGTTTAATTGAGCAGCTGAGTGGACCTTCCAGTAAAGACAGCAAAGGCAAAGAGAGCCCAACTGTGAGTTACTGTGATTTTTATATTACATCCCATTCTCTTCATGATTTTCACTTGCTTCTTCTTTCCTCCTTAACGTGTTGATTGATTACTGAAACGAGGCAGACAGGAAAGAACAGCATGACCTGCAGAAGAGTAAAGATCTAAATATATTTAGAATGGGATGTTACATTCTGATGCTTGTATGACAAGGTCTTCCAAAATTGAAAACTAGAGACAGGCTAGGGATAGCATTCCGCTATTAAAAGGAGTTGAAATTCAAGGCTAGCAAGAAAACACAGAAAGTATCTTTTAAGACCACTCTTTCGTATCAAGTTAGCTACTATGTGTGGCACAACAGACAGTAAACAAATGAATGACACACCTGATGTTGTTTCCTAAAAATCTGAATGAAAGCAGGCTATGGAAGTCAGCTATCTTCTGTTCTCTGATGAAATATGGTTGATAGGAGCTCTTGTACTCCTGGTTTGGGGGTTCTGAACATTATTTTTTTGGTGATCAGTCCAAATGGATCTTGATGCTAAACACAAACCTTTTTCTTTTCTCCCCTTATCTCATGTGACCCCACTTGTTATTTCTATCACTGGAAGTGCTAACCCTGACATCATGTAATCTCAAAATCTTTGAGAAGCACCTTCTCAGCCTGTTTTCTCACACTTCTTTCTCACTTGGTCTCTCCTTTGCTCTAACAAACCTATTTGTTTGAAAACAGAGCTACCCAGCCATGATCCACTGTTACCATTTTGCCTTCATGTTCAGTCTCTTTCCCCAGCTCCTTTTTCTTCTTTTTAAATACAAGCTCTTTTGTTTCCATGTAAGATACCCACATTTGGGGTATCTTACAGTATAAATAAAGGTGGTAGCAGAAAATAATGAAAGAGCTGCAGTTGTTAGCGTAACAATGCCATTCTTTAAGTTAAAAAATATATGTATCTTCCCAGACCCCATTTTTCAGCTTCAGAGAATGACTGTGCAATGTAACTTCAGAGGTGATTAACTCTAACCAAAGTTAGAGCCTTACAGCTTGCAGGAATCCAGGCCAAATGTGCAGAAGGAATGTGTGGCACAAACTGGCAATACCTCTGTTTATTCCAACTCTGCTGGCATAGAAGTCCCACTTAACTCAATATTAAATTGACTCACAAACTTCTGAAATGCATCAGCCTGATCAACCAGATTTCACTAGTCCTCACAATATGATTCAGTATGAATATATTTGAGTCATATTAGGAAGAATAATTGTAAAGAATCTGGTTTCCTAGTTGGGAAGAAGAAAAGGGGGGAGGGAGGGGAAAGGTAGAAGAATACTAAGGATAGATGAAGAAAAATAATAAGAGCACCCACCTGATTCTATGTCTTGAACGTTTAGAGATTCATAGCTTAGTTATGTAGGTAAGATTAATTGTGTGTGTGTTTGTGTGTGTGTGTGTAAGGCATTTCTGCCCTCTGAAGGCCAAAATCTTTTGTTATTAACAGAGCAATTAGATTTGGTCCAGTATAGAAAAGTTTATCAGATTTATGTCTGATTTTATTTCATGCTTATGCATTTCTTGTGCAGGACAAATCTCTACAATGTGCCCAGTCAGCACCAAAACTTAAGCAAAACTCATTAAAACAGCCTTAGGGTCGTAGCAAAAGTCCATCACAAAGGTAGAAGGCAACAGGTATAACTCAGCATGAACATTTTTTCATGCATTGTAATGGGGGCCTTTTGAGAATACTTTAAAGGTCTGAACTAGTTCTCAAAACAGCATTGCCTCTCAGTGAACAGTGGAAGCTCAATAGAGCACTGGGGATTTGCCTATTAGTATTAAACTTTTCAGAATGACAAATGAGAAGCAGCAACCACAGAAAGCAGGTTGCCCCAAACTCCTTGTTTCAACCAGCATGGCAAATTTATCTCAGCTGTAATTTGTCCAACCTGAGAAGATCCACAGATTGTTTCATTTAGAACTCCATGTTCTGGAACTTCTCTCACCAGAAGGGGGGACACCAGAAACTGTGGCATTTATAGCCAACAACTCTGGGGGGAAAAAAAAGAGAGAAGTTTTGAAGTGAGAAAAATATGCAGCTGTCATACCAAATATCTGGCATTTTGAACAAGGAAATGCTCTCTGCTTTGAATTTCCTTCCCAAATAGTGTTTGTTGAGCCTTAAAATAATAAAAAAAACCCAACCACACAAGTACCATGATGGACAGAATGAGTTTACTCTGGTTGTCGAAAGAGCAGTGTGCTGTATCAGTCCCTTATCCCAATTAAATTGGACTGTACAGCATCAGTAAGAGCGACTTCAGCCTGGGTGCTCTAATGAGGCGCTCTGGCAGGGGCTGTGCTTGCCCAGGCTGTCACTTGGGATGTCTCCTTCTCTCATTCACCAGTGTTACCTCCAAAGAATAGACACAAGTTTAATCAGCAGAAAGTACTGCACAGAAGGAGTTTCAGAGGGGAAATGATCTATGGACAGTTCCTATGGTAAAGAGATACTGAGTGGGCAGTTTGATGAATCACAAAGGCTTCCATACATTTGAAAGAAGTATTTATTGTTCCAGTTCCGTATCTGCGAAGTCTTGAAGAGCATTGTGGTTAAATTCCCTTGACTCTTCTCACGGCCAATTTGATGATACATTTATTTTGACCTGGGAAACATATTGTGAAACAATGTCATTCTTTTGTATACTGCAGTATTCTGGACAAGGAAAACAAATCACAGTTTCAAATACAAAACATGGTGAGTCATAGACACAAAACTTTCACTTAAATTGAGAGCCATCGTGCATTTTTCTCATGGAGGATTTTCAAAACCAGAAACAATCTTTTCTACATGTTAATAATTTAAGTGGTAGCTTTGGTGATTTAATAAAACGTATGCAGCACCTGATCCAAACTCCACAGCAGCCACCAGCTGGGAAAGACCAATTGGGTGAAACTTCAGTGGGACACAGCTGCTTCCCCTGCTTGCAGCAGTAACTGGTAATGCCTGCAGCAGTTTTCTGACTTCATGATTACTATTATATTTTCTCAATCAAAAAAACATTATTTCATATTTCAATTAACTTACTGTTTAGACTTTAAAACCTCAGGATGTTTTTCTTATAAGAATCCAGAAAGCAAGATGAATTTCCCTTGCCCAGGCCTATTGTTTATTAACTTATTTTATGATCAAATGAGAACCAATACAAGACTTTTTATTGTCTTCTTTGTTCCCTTGGAGAAATAGTGGAAATGGTCAAAGTTTTATTATTCAATCATCCTTATGATCCCAAAGCAACACAAATAATGGGTTTTCTTTTCTGTCCTTAACCAACCATTCTGTACTTCTTTTCTGTAATGTGAATCAGAATTACCAAATCATAGAATGGCCTGTGTTGGAAGGGACCTCGAGGATCATGAATCTCCAACCCCCCCCTGCCACATACAGCGCCACCAACCTCCTCATTTAATACTAGACCAGGCTGCCCAGGGCCCCATCCAATCTGGCCTCAAATACCTCCAGGGACGGGGCATCCACAGCCTCTCTGGGCAGTGAATCCTTCAACTTAAAACCATTTCCCCTTGTCCTGCCATTACCTGCCCTTTCAGAGTTGACTCCCCTCCTGTTTTGTAGGCTCCCTTTAGCTACTGAAAGCTGCAGTGAGGTCAACCCACACCCTTCTCCAGGCTGAACAAGCCCAGCTCCCTCAGCCTGCGGCTTGCTTATATTTCAAGGTATAACTTGATAACTTGATAAAGAAAACATCCTTTATGGAAGGGGCTGTGGTACCCATTCCATGTTTCTAAATCCTCTTGCTTTCCCTCTGTTATGACAACACGCATGAGAATTCTGACATTTCTATCACACCTGCTGTGTTAACTACATCAGCAACTGAACTAGCTGGCTCCAGTAGCTGAGGAGGTACAACATGAAGTTATGCTGTTACTCAACATGGCAGAGTTTGAATGCATTGTACAGATGACTGATGGAGATAAATGTTCAAATCAGCATGTCTTGCAAATCAGGTAGATATTAGAGCATGCTGGCCAATGCAAGAAAAGGAGAGATTGGAGAAATTCCTACTGTTTTGGCTGCACACACAATTGGGACTGATGTGGTGACATTCCCAGATAAAAAACTTGAGGGTTTTTTACAGCTAAGTAGGCTGATTGGGAGTTAATGCTATATGGTTGTTTCATTGTGCTCACAAGCCTTCAAATGTATCATATTGAGAAAGTGGAGTATCCACAAAAGGACTCATAACAATAATAAGGTTGTTTAGCAATTGCACACCACTTACCAGCCATCCTCTGTGGTCCCAGAGTGTTAAGTTGTGTTGGATGTATCCAGCATCCCTGAATTACAGCAGTTGGTAAAGCAGCCTGGACACCTCTGCTGGCTGCACTAAATATGAGTAAGGGGAAAACAAAAGCATGAGCTTCTTCTACTTGAGGCTTGTCTCCTGTGGAGATCAGTAAGTGGTGAGGTAGGGCTTGAATTGGCTGCACAGCGAACACACTTCACACTGTGCACCTATTTAGGCAGCCCTTGAAGAGCATGCCTGCAAAGCTTAGGTTTGGCTTAGGCATGATTTGGGTTCTCTGAATCATTTTTTGTAGTTGTTTTGTTCTGTCTTATTTGTGCTTCTATCTGGAGCCACTCTTAAAAGAGGCTCTCCATATTTAAATGTCCATGGTAATCTAAGGGATTCACTAGCCTTTTCCACATTACCATGTGGTGTGGTTAGGGAAGGATTCTGCTTATCACATGAAAAAGACTGAGATAATGATTTGGGCCCAGTTGTTAACTGGAAAGAGCTGCATCCTAAGAGTTTCAAATGGGAAGGAGGTACAGCCCATGGAAGTATCTGTTTGCTTGCCTGCTTAGCTGTCTTACACCAGCTACCACACTTCTAACCCAAAACTGGGAAGATAAACTTTGCCCCAGGCTTGTCTGTGTGGGGAGCTAGTAAAAAGCAGCCATTGTAGCTACCATTTTTATTTTAGAGAGTGAAATCTCTTTGCACCCTCAGGCGAGCACTAAATTATTACCTTGATTATACTGTTGTATATTAATGAGAGTTCATGCAGCTGGGGCAGCGCCGAGTAATACCCAGCTAACTGCTTGATCTCAGGAGCTCAGTTTCACTGTCTGTGAAGTGGGGACAGCAAAAATTAACCTCAAGTTACAAAAAAAAAAGACAACAAATGCTCTAAATGAGCCAGGTCATAGCTTATTTTGTGCAATGTTTTACTGCAAATAGAGAGTTTGAAGCAAGTTTCACGAAGTATTATATTGGAAATTAATGGAAGATAACGGACTTCCTTTGCCAGTGACAGAAAGTATCTAGAAATTATGGTTTTCTGTGTGCTAATTGTATGCCTGCAATTCATTTATGAGATGCATCAAGTGCACCTCCTTTTTGCTGTTTTCCTCACTGGGCTTAAGACAGAGGAGAATGATCAGGTGCAGAGGGAATCAGTTCTGTTTCTTTTTCTAGGCCCAGTGAGACTAAGATGTTGAACAAGATGCTGCCATCGTAAGATTTGTAGATAGGGAATAAGTCAGCAACCATTCTCTGACTTTCGTGTTTTAAGATCAATGCTTTTCTTTCATGCATGGAATCAGTATATCAAATCACTGCATAAGTTTAGGGAGGTGGTTTATTAATGTAGACATTAAGTGAGGCTAGCCACATGGTCTCATTCACTGAGGATCAGATATCCTTTCATCTTCCTTGTCACAAGAACTGCAAATGCCTTTTACTGTGTTTATGTTTCTGTGTTTCATCTTCAGAATGGAAAGCATGTTAGCACAGGGTGTGTAGAGAAGATCCAGCAGCAGTTTTAAGTGCTACAAAGGAAAGGATGACTGCCCATCATGTGTCCATTTAGGACTCAGCACGTTGGTTTTGAAAGCAGAGTCGTTTGCATTGCCCGGATGAGACAGGCATGGTTCTGGGCCTTGTGCTTGAGTTCACCAGGACCCACAGCCTACACCTCACATTCCCTAAATGTGCCATGTACAGTGGTCTCTAAACTGCATGTGTTTCCACTTACCAAAACTGACTTGGTAGGAGCCATTCTATGGCAAATAGAGAGTTGGAAGCAAGTTTTACGAAGTATTATTGGAAAGTATATTGGAAATTAAGTATATTGGAAATCAATAGAAGGTAAAGGGAGTCCTTTGCCAGTGACAGAAAATATCTAGAAATTACACATTTCTGTGCTCTAATTGTATGACTGTGTAATTTATTTGTGAGGTACAAAGTGCACCTCCTTTTTGCTGTTTTCCTTGTCAGGCTTAAGACAGAGGGGAACCATCACCCCCCTCCATACGGCTGAGGTCTGCAAGCCTTCCTTTCTGTTTAAGTGAAGGTGTGTGATCCTCAGATGAACGATGCAGTGCTTGTTCTGCCAAAGCAAAGACTGTCTGAGTAATTATCCAAGTTGATGTAAGATCTTTTGTCAGGGGAATTTCATAGGAGTATTTGACAACATAAGTGACAAAAACCACAGGAGCATGATCTGATAAGAAAACAGATTTTACCACATCACCCATGGGAGTATTACAGAATTAAAAATATTTTTCCTAGCCTCAAGCCTGATTCAACTCAGCGTGGGGAAATAGGGAATCAGAAGTAGGCTAGGTTGTCTCCAGACATCAACAAATCCCACATCTCTGCATGTTTTTCCCTTCCATGGGGCAGGTTCACACCCGAAGATCTGCTCTTGAGTCTTATATTCCTAATCAGGTCTCATTGTTTCTCATATCTTGCCATCAAAGTCGCCTCCAAAAAGTGAAGTGAAGAGACAGCAAAACAAACAATTTGAAGACTGCTAGGCATTCTCCTGGGACCAAAGTCTCACTTGACGTGTATCACTTAAAAGAAATGTTGTGTGGTGTGGAAGAACATTCTTACAGTTAGCCTGAGGAACTAGCTTGGCAACAATAAAAAGCTGCAGTTATACTGAGACTCGTTTCTCTCCCTCTGCCTTCTAGGTGAAGTAAGTGAAGCTTCTTTCACTGCTGAGAGCTGTAGAAAAATAGCATGCAGTGGAGAGTGGTTCAGCAGCAAGGAGGGTGATAACATTTTCTATTACTTGATTAAGCATAAAAAAGCTTTGGCAAGGGAAAAGGACATATGTAAGGGAGAGTCCACCGAAGGAAAAACATTTTAAATATCATTCAAGGGACTTTATACTCTAAAAAAGCTGATATAGTTCTAACAGTAACAGACTCCATAATGTTAGTACTGTGCCACCAAACCCCATTCTGCCTAGCCCTCCAGCTGGTGTAAAAGTTCTCCCTATTTTATGTTTGTTTAGTGTATTTATGGGGATGGGTAGGTGGCGGCATTTTAACTCAGATGTCTTTTAGCACCGAGTTTTAAAAGAGTCTTTGGCTATCGGTGAGGGACATGAAGCATTTGGCACAGCACAGCAGGCAGCATGGCATTTAGAACACATGGCGTGCAAGGCTAGCGGGAGAATCGCTGGGATGTGAGGCTGAGAGAAGATGCGGAGGAAGTGAAAAGCTGCTGCTCCAGTAGGAAAGTTAAGGACTTGAAGCATCCCAGGCATGTAGGTACAGTTCTCGTGCTGATGGCGCAGTGTCACATAATGCCAAATCCCATGGTAACTCATGGCAGAGAATTGCTGACCCACACCTTTGCATCACGCTGCACACTGCCTTGCAGGGACAGACACTGAGCACTGCAGATGTCTGTTTACCTACAGAACTCAAGATTACATAAGGATTTAACAGACACTGTGGCTCCTGGGCTTAACTAGGTAAATCCTTTCTTTTAACAAGAACCAGAAGCACGTACTGAGTAGAAGAATCATTTGCAAGCTGATTTCCCAGAGTGGAAAATGTTCTGAGCTGTTCCGCAAAAGTTTGGCAGATGGAGCTGCTGTGGTTTGCAGCATGGCCCAAAGTGCACTGATGTTTCTGCCATTTGTAACCAGGCACTCGTCGGTCCTCTGGAAATAAAGCTTTCATTTCATTTCTCTGTGTTGAATTGGAATATAATAATAATACTGTCAGCCAAAATGGAATCCAGGGCACAGTAGCAGCAGTAAATGATGAATATTAGTAAGCTTGTAAGACAGTGTAATTGTAGTAATGGTGGAAATGATATTATTAATAAAAAGCTAAAAATAAATTGGATTCAATAAACATTGGATTGATTCAATCGAGAGAAGAGCAGTAAGGCAGAGAGGTATTCAGTGAGCTGTTTGTTTTCTGAGACTGGAAAATATTTTCACTCCAAGAGGAGCATCTGATTAGCAGAGTTAAATGAGATGAATAATGCTGTAATACTTCTGTGAATTGCGTTTCCAGCTGAAACTTGCCTTCTCCATCTATAACAATGATGTGTTTGCATAAAGCACTCAAACATCACGAAGGGAAGGGCAGGGAATGATCAATCCATTAGTGTGAGTGTTCTGTTCTGAGCAAAATACACGAGGACAAGTTGCACAGCTGATCCTAGCAGCAACTGTGGCAGTACACTGGAAATATGTTAGTAAACAGGATTTTTTGAGAGGTTGCTTTTTGTTTTCATATGAACATGGGAAGTAATATCCTGATCAGCATACTCTTTGAAAAGAAGGCAAATTTTATGTCACATATTTGCAAAAATCATTTTGCAATAGCTTGGTGGTGTTTACAGTTTGTTCCACCATCTATTTTTATCACCCAAAAGTGATTCACCTTTTATTTAAATAAGAAGTTATATCTGATTTCATGCAATGTGACTCTGAGATTGTCTGCATCCTGATGAAAAATATTAGGTATTTTTTTAAGTTTAAACATTCTCATTTATGGTAAGTGCTGAACGGAAATATTCTATTTCTTACTGTATTTTGTCCATGTTACATGAACTCATGGCCTTGTGGAGTTGTTTTGATGGAAAGCAAGATTTGTGTTTAGTAGGTCAAATAAACATGGGATTTTCCCCTCTACTCTGCTTTTGTGAGACCCCATCTGGAATACTGCGTCCACGTGTGGGGCCCCCAGTACAAAAAAGACAGGGAGCTGTTGGAGAGGGTCCAGAGGAGAGCCACAAAGATGATCAGGGGACTGGAGCACCTCCCCTATGAGGACAGGCTGAGGGAGCTGGGCTTGTTCAGCTGGAGAAAAGAAGGCTGCGGGGTGACCTCATTGCAGCCTTTCAGTACCTAAAGGGAGCCTACAGAGGGGAGGGGAATCAACTCTTTGAACGGGTAGATAACTGCAAGACGAGGGGAAATGGTTTTAAGTTGAGGGAGGAGAGATTTAGGTTGGACATCAGAGGAAAGATCTTTACAGAGGGAGTGGTGAGGTGCTGGAACAGGCTGCCCAAAGAGGTTGTGGATGCCCCATCCCTGGAAGTGTTCAAGGCCAGATTGGATGGGGCCCTGGGCAGCCTGGTCTAGCATTAAATGAAGAGGTTGGTGGCCCTGCCTGTGGCAGGGGGGTTGGAGATTCATGATCCTTGAGGTCCCTTCCAACCCTGGCCATTCTGTGATTCTGTGATTAGCAAACATATAAGCAGTAAGTGACACGGGGAAGTTTGGAAAGCTTATAAGATACATATCTTAGGCACCTAATCATCTTCCACAAAAGCTAATAGTGCTGTATGTTTTTGTATCATGTTGCAGTTCCCCCAGTCCAAACTGCCCTCCCTTCAGCTCTGAGACACATCTGCACAGCTCAGCTCCCCGTGCTGCCTGGGCTACTCCAGTCTATCCCTGAGCACTGATAGAGGTCACCAGAACTTCTAGATGCTATAAAAAGCTGTAGCCTTCAGAACTTTCCTTACCTCCTCTAGTCGTATTCTCTTTAATTAAAGCCTCAAGTGACTATTTGAGGAATTGTCTGAATATTTATCAGTCAAACATTTAGAAGTGTTTTTTCTGTTATCTTATTGCATGTGTCATTGAGTTACTCAGTATAGAACCAACTGTAAAAAAAGACATTAAATAGATTTGTGTGGATGAAGAATATATAGTGGAGGTGGGTGGGAATGAAGAAATTGGATATGAATATATTATATGGCTGAGTATTTTAAAATTCAAATGTAAATCATGCATTAATAGTATGTGACATTTCTAATAACATAAGTGTCTAAAATTCAGCAAGACATGGAATATGCAGAAGTTACCAGACCAGAAGGCTTGTTTGTAGCACATGTACTAAGATGCAAAGCAGATCTAAGATGTAAGAGCTTTTCAGACAGTGCCTGAACCTGATGAAGTAGCTAAGCAGCCAGCACATACTTCCTAATCACTATTGCAAGCATTATTTTGCCCTGTGTAGTCTAGCTGCCAAATGCACCCTTACCTGCAGCCCTAATCAGTACAAATGCAGGCCGGTTTTTTCAAGCTTCATTTGTTTCCTAATGGCAGTACCTAAATTCATATTTAGACACTGGCTGCCCAGTTTTTGAGGGTGCTAGAAATCTGCAGCTTTTTTTTTAGAGCTTTGCACATTGGATCCTGTGAAAATAATGGTGTTTACATAGATGCTCAAAAATTGGTTTGGATATTCTCCCTCTGTCAGGCAGAATTCAGACCAGTAGCATCCTCCTGCTCCTGCTGTACATTGGCTTCTGTCACAGAACCTCAGCAGGCAGTTTCCCATGGGCTAAAGGGAAGGCCAAATACTCCATCTTTTTTAATCTAGTCCTAAAATGTTACAGCTAAGATCATATCATAATGAAACTGTTTGTACTTCTAAGCCCATTTTTTAATTGCATTTTCCGTACCATTAGAACATGAGCAACTTGAAGGTGCTGTAACTGTATCGCTTATATCATTTTACAGAATATTTTTACCATTACTATTATTGGAACGTCATCCATCCTTTTCTTGTTCTTGAGAACCACTGTAACAAGCCAGGGTACCAAAGAGTTCAAATTTTATAATACAGTATTTCTATAAATGAATTCTATTGCAAGAAAAAAATGGGATCTATTATGCCATCATTAGCACAGTGATGAAAACAGAGGCAGCAGAGCAAGCCAAAGAACAGCAGTCACCATCTAAAACAGCTGAGTAACGTGGAGAGCTGTAACCTTTCTTGTTATCAGATAAAGACTGAATAGTCTTCCAAAGTCCTGTGTATTCTTAGTAATTTCATCACTTGTTGGGGTGATACTGGAAGATGGAGTTGTCTGAGTATGTGGAAAGTTTAGGTATGAAGACATTTATCTACTTGTCTCATTCTACAGGGCAAATACTGTTGGTTTGGTGTGTTTTTTCTCTCACGTTACATAGAAGTACTTGGTTTCTCAGTGTTTATTTTTTAAGTGGAAAGGGAGCTAATACTGATGGCACCCACTGGTGCCACATGCAGTGCACTGTCCTTCTGTCCCTGTGAAAGTGTTTGAGAGCCTACATGCTCAACAGAGCCATGAACTTTGATATTTTGGGCTCAGGATTTTGGGCAGATTTTGCCTTTTCTGCAAGAGGTAGAACTTTTTTCACTTCTGTATCTTGTTCCCCAGAAGGTTATCTGGTATGGAGCCTAGACATCAAAGGCTAGAAGGATCCAGATTTATGAGTGCATCATTATAGATAATTACCATGCATATTTACTCAGGGGAAGAAACTACTCAGTATCCATAGCCCTAGGACACAGAGGATAAAGAGAAACTTCTCCATTGGCTCCATAGACTCTGGATAGTAGAAATCCCCTGAGCTTTCAGACAGAGACATCCAATTGAAATAAAATTAGAGACAATTCCAATTGATATATCATAGTCTGGCTTGCTGTTGCTCGTGGCATTAGCATTTGCTAACCTGTGCTAAGCCAATTTTGTGAGACAGTTGGGAGTTTAACAAACCTATTTCAAATTTCATTTTGGAAGACTCTCAAGCATGGGGGAAACTGGTTGTGGTTTGTTCATTGCAGCAGATGGTATCCCATTTGGTGTTTGTTAGCTTTGTTTGCAGCTCAATATTTTGTTTCTAGGGGAACTCAGTAAGTTAAATAATTCATCTCTCTAATGCATTAAGAGTCTAATCCAAAGTCTACTGAAGTCAGTGCAAAACATTTGATTAACTACCACATACACTGAATCAAATGCCAGGTCCTGTACAGTGAGGAGCACTGCAGATGCACTCTAGTGAAGAGAACAATACAGGCCTCTGCCTCTGTCTTTCCATGGAGAATTTTCTGTCTGCAAAGAAAAAAAAAATGAATTTTCAAATTCAAACAAAGAGCTTAGCAGTTAGGAGTGCGGGACAGTAGAGATCAGAATAATGTTCTGGCTGCCTGTCCAAATTGCTAGATCTCTTTTGCTATTAAATTCCCCCTTTTAAAATAAAGAATATAAGAAATACCTTCCAGCTACATTTAGAATTTAACCCAGTACTTGTAGCAGAATGCTTTGAGGACATTGATGGGGCCCTACAGTGATGCTAAGCAAATAATCACAATATATTCATCAAGGACTCTTACTCAAGATAGGATCTTGCACCACAAGAGCTAACCACAAACCATTGCTAAGGAACTTTCAGGACCTGAGGAGCAAACTTGCACCCTGATCCTGCCGTGACTTTTGCATTAGCAGAGCTGTGCTGCCTCCAGCAGTCCTGCTGTCCATGCAGAGCTCTTCACAAAGCTGCGTGGCCAAAATTTTTATTCCATTCTTACAAGAATTCAAACCCTGAATAATCTAAAACTTTGAAGAAATCAACATTTTAAAAAATGGATTTATATTCTGATAAATATCAGATGTCTGTTAATTTTCAGCAGCAATGTTCAAATTATTTGCCAGTAGAGCTTGGGAACTACTTTATTGAGTATTTTTATCCAATTTTCCTGTTTGTGTCATCTTTGGTCATTCTGCAAATGAGGGCATATTACCTCTACAGTGTATCTGCATGAATTCCAGTTGTATTTTAGTCCTCCTAGTGGCCTGTTATATTAACAATATTATCATCTCTATTTTAGACATAGGAACATGTTCTGCATTACCAGTATTCACAACAGTTTTCAACATTAATATTGCAGTAACCTTATATTGGTAAGGTCAATAAATCTTCTAAAGCATTTGTACAGAAAATGCACTCACGTGGCTGCCTGTCCCTTCACTTCTACATTTCTGTATTTATATATATACAGATTGAAGCAAAATCAACACAAAAAAATACTACATTATTCTGTCACTGCAGGGAAGCCCACAGTGAGGAGACTGAGTCCACATCTCCATGCTGAATTCCTACTTTGATCATTCCTGACAAAGAGGGGATCAGACTGTGCAGAACTGTGATTCCCAACATATACTTCTGCTGTGCTTCCTTTCTCTGGAAAACAAACAAACAAGGCCTTGTCATAAAAACATCTCACATTTTAATAGGAGATTTTTATAGCTTGAATAGATTCAGCACAAGTGTTTGCCAGCCTTATAGATCTTGTTAGCTGCTTAGCTTGAACCTTTGCTGGAAAGGCAAAGGTGGAAAGATGAAGGATTGTCAAGTACATTTGGCTTTCACTCCTTACTGTTTCCAGTCTGTGCCCCTCAAAGAGAGTCTGCAACCACTGATGCCTTGACCAGATCCAATGACATTTTCTATGCCTGGTTCAAACAAAGTAGGGTAGAAGTTCTCTTGACCAGAAATGGATGTATCTAAAGGATGAAGCAAACAAACCTAAAAACATAGATGAGCATTCCTCCAGATAACACCCAAATGGTGTGTTTGTTAATCACAACATGTATCACTGCTTTATTTATTTTTTTAAGTTGGGAGGCAAGCTGAACACTTCATAAATTTCCTGGCTGTAGGAACATCCATCTGCATTTCCAGCACTGGTCTTCTCAATGCTCAGCATTATTCTGGTTATTTATTCACTGTGCTTCTTTTTGATCATCATTTAGAGCTGGGCAAAGGAATATCATCTGCAGTCTGCATTTGTGACAAGAATTGCCGATTCTCTGCGTATAGTAGTATCTCACATTTCCTTTTGCATTAATCCATACAGTTACTGGGTCACAGCCCAGGACTGTATCCTTTCCTTGGTAAACATGAGATTGGCAGCAATCTATATTTTTTTCCATCAAAATCAAAATTCCACTGGCCAAAATATTAAATCTAGTTTTAGCCTGTTTCTATCTTGAGATTGTCACCACCAGCACAGGCATACTGTTTTCAACCAGTAACTGAGAACTGTGTCAGATGCTCCAAATGACACGGATCCTCTCAAGTAATCAGGCTTCAGTATTCAGGCATGTACCAGGTACTCCATAAATTAGACAAAGAGGTCCCTTCCACAACGTCAGTCCAGCACAAGACAATTGGGAGGGCTGAGTGAGGAAGCAGAGCTGTGACAGCTGTGCAGTTCTGGCTTCTGATGGATGAAGGCTAGATGGATGTATGTGTTTTGTTTGTGTTTGTGCAAAGTAGCATCTTAGAAAAAGTAAGCATCTTAAGAGAGCAAGAGAATCAGCAGTGATAGTGGTAGTCAATCAAAACTGAAATAACAGCAGAGATGAGACTAGGGGAAGAAAAAAGGAGGACACCAGTGCTCCTTTAATACCTGGAGTATGTCTGTGGGATAAGGAATCAGCAGCAGAGCAAATATGTCAAAGTTGCTGCAGAAAAGCATTGTAACATAACTTTTGGGTAACACAGAATTGAGGCCTTGCAAACAAACGCAGCCAAGAACTTGGCAAGTCTCTGAAGCCCTTTACTTGCTCAATTCATACCACTGTTCTTCCCAGTTCCGCCATTTTAGGCACTAAGTGGGCACTTGGGTCACAAAATGATCTTCTGAGCCAGCAGTGCAAAGCTCTGGGCACATCTGTATTGCAGGCCTACCTTGCTGGAGCTCCTTTCCTCTCCAGCACTGTGAGCAGGTCCCATGCAGCAGGCACCTGCAAGTCCCCATGCCTTCGCAGGAGTCTAGGAGCTTATGCCAGCAGTCCTCTTTGTTAGCAAACATGTCCTCAAGCACATCTGAAACAGCCATGAATTTCTCAGCTTTTTAATTACATTTTTTTACTTGATTATCTTCCAGGGTTTTTTTGTTTGTTTTGTTTTGTTCTGTTCTTTTCTAATTCTTGATTAATTTTTGGTTGGCTATTTAATACATTGTTTGGTTAACTAATCCATGTAGCTGTTTGTAATTATTGCCTTACTATAAAATCATCGTAATAGAAAGGTTGACTGTTGGTTTTTTTTGTTTTGTTTTCTTTCCAGTAGAATAACAAGTTATTTTATTATTCAAACAGGGCTTACTTCCTGCTGTTTTCAATAAGATTTTTAATAAATATGTAAATTTAAAAATTAATTTACTGCATACGTTTGGCAGCATGATTCTTGAACTGACAAAAGTTTGATGGATTGTAAAATTATCCCCCCTAAAAATCATCAGTCATAGTAAACAGAATTTATCAACCCCTAGTAATTTTACAGCTTTTTCTTCATCTTATCTTCTGTTAGGAACTCACTTAGAATTGATTATAATATAGTATATTTCTAGAACCGTAATTCATTCATAGATTAATTAGATTTTAGGTTAATATCCCATCATGGTGTGGGACATGAGCCAACAGTGTTTTCCAGTTGTTACAGAACTGCAGCAGAGAAACCTTGATTACTATTCCCATGTGGTTTAACTGCCAAGACTAATCACTAATCAAATTCAAACCACATAAAATGGAACATCCTTCATAGCATCTATTTTCCAGCTGACTTATACTATGGACTCTTTATTGATATGACTGGGTGTACTGAAATGAACTAAATGTTGCAAGAGAAAATTTCTCCTTCAGTTTGGTTCTGCAACATTTATCTAAAACTTTTGCTCAAAGTTTTTGTGCCTCTGCCCCTCAAATTCTCTGCCCTTCAGCAAAGATAAATTGTTTGCATAGATTTAGAAAGCGCATATAAATGTCTGTACTATTAGGTAGGATTTGATAGCAGATGAACCTAAACACAAGTTTCCACTCTGCAATTCATGCTTTGCTTGAATGAGTACTGAAAATTGTGCAGATCATAATACTACCTTAAGAGATGGCAAGTGCATTAGTTGCACCTGTGCTGTCCCTTGCTCTGATTAGGAGGGAACTTTCCTAGTTCCCTCATTGCCCAGGACCAGAAAACAGCATGCAGATAGTTCAGCTGCAACAGGTCTACTGAGAAGGTAGCCTGCTTACAGCCTATCCTTCTGCCTGCTGCCTCTAGGAGTGCTTGCCAGTGCCACCTGTGACATGATTGCCTAGCTTCATCTTGTAAGCCACATCTGTCATTGAGGTAGGGCCCAATTTACCTCCTAATATAAGAGGGTACACCTGGGGAGCTTTGTTAGTTGTTTCCAGAGGCCAGGTGTCACAGATAGGGCAATGACTTTTGGTTTGATTCATTTGAAGTGAAAAAGTCCACTGGCAGGGAGTCAATTGAAATCTGGAATGGAGAGGAAAATGACAGCTTCTAAACAAACTTTTTTGTTGGGATGGGGTTGGGGGTTAAGCACATAATTAAGACTTTTTTTAAGAATAAAGAAAATCTATAGTTCTGCTTGGCAAGAGTTTAGAAGAGATGTCATTCTGACATGCATGCACGAAGTACACATCATATGGAGGTTCCCTCCACGGTGACTGAATGTGCAGTCTTGCAGAAGGGGACTGATGGGTCTAGAAAGATTGTTTTTCTCTTCCCAGCTGTCCTCATAAGAGGCTAAAAATGAGAAAAATGTTTTCTGTGAAGCTCAATTCTGAGTTTAAATGACGTTTGTGAATCATCTTTAGAACTTGTAAGAAGGACATTCTCCTCTTTTCCTCTGCAAATCTTCCAGCAGAGATTTGTACTCGTTAAACTCACCTGCAGATATGGCAGCCCTATTTGTGCATATGACAAGCTAGTTCTCATAACTGGGAGAATTATTACTACTTTGTTTCTTCATACTGCTGATTCACTCTTGGTCCTGCTGCTTAACATCCCTCCGTCTCGATCTGCACCTTCTGTCCTTTTGTCCTTAGCTCAGTTGATGTACCTTGGGTATTCAGAGGCTAACCTGAAATGAATCTGGTCCAGTACTCAAAAGAGAGGATTACCAGTGTGGAAAATTACTACCCACTGCCAACTGCCATTTGCTGTATGTGTCTTGAAGAGCAATTCCGTTTTCCATCAGTATGCTGGGTGACTGACATACAGACATTACAGGCCAGGAACTCAGACATCACTAGAGTGAGGAGATAAGTGCCCTTGTAATTACCAAAATAAATAGTCTTGTTCAAAAAAGCCAAAGGTGGGGGATGAAGACAGGTAAGAACACAGCTAATACGTAGGAACAGGAGACTGAGAATAGCTCAACCATACAGAAAAATGACCCCGATTACTGAAATTGTCAGTGAAATTACATGCTGTATGAGTATGATCCTGCATTTACTGGATTTGAGACAATTTTTATTTATTTATTTTTTTTGCTACAATCTAATGTTGGATAGAATTTGTCTCTTTAAGAGCTCAATTTTGCATTAGCTTTCAAAAATCATTATTTTACTATGGTTTTCTCCCTCCTTGATGCAATTCTAATTGGATACCTCAATTGAAAAAAGATTCCTCCAAGCTCTTAGTCTGGGCTAAAACTGTAATCCATTGTTTATAAAGCCCATTCTTTATTGAAACAAGCATCAACGCCTTCATCAGGGTAACTCCTCAGCAGGACAAACCTTTTTATACTAAAATATTGTGTGGGAAAATTAACTCTGAAGGCTGATCAGTGGAGGTGAGGACCACATTGTTCCGATAACATTCAGCAGGTTATTGCTGACAAAATGACCCTACACGTAAAGAAATAGTATGGAATTTAAAATGGCTCTCATGTTCAGTAACTTTGTTGCAAACGTATCTTTCAGCGTGATTTTTTTTTACTGTGATTTTTTTTCTCATCACTGGAAAATAAGTACAATTTTGTTATTGAATTCCCTCCATGAGTAAAGCTGAAAGGATCTCTGAAAAGTAAAGCACAGTATCCTCTGCATTCCTTGTTCATGTTCAGTCTCTTATGTTCTAAAAACTGAGGATCAGCTTCCTTTCTCATCATGGATACCTCTTCCTCAATACTATGTGATGAGCCTCTGTTTGCAGTGAGCACTGCTTTTATTGGGCATATTCCTTCTGTGAGAAGCATAATTGGTCGTTCTACCAGTGTGAACAGAGCTGGGTCCTGATTATCTTCTGGAAAAAGTATGTGTTTAATTGATTTTCTTTGTAATATATGCCCCTAAAACAACTTGACTGAACACCTGTATATTACCACTGTAATTACCAGTTTCCAAGGGATTATGCTGCCTTACAAAGTTTTAAATAAACTTTGCCCACACATAGTTGATCCACCCAGTGGCCATTCTGATGCTTTGTGAGACAACAACCATATTTGTGACATTCCTTTCATACTGAGCAGAAGGTAAAAGGTTAGACTTACCTTACCTTGAAATTGGGACCTGAAAGTTCATCTTTATTAAATTATGCAGAAATTCAAAGAGGGTTTTTATATGCCTAATCAAGTCAAACAGTTTTGTCCTATCAACATAGAAGTCATGTTCTTTGTAAATTGTGGAGATGGCATTCTTGGCATTAGAGTGCTTAATGCACCCAGTCATCTCATCACTTTGTGAGAACTGTGCTTTTAAAAGCACAAGGCGCAGTTCACTAAGATATTTTATCATCTAAACCACACGAGGATTCAAGCCAGACAATGTAAGTCTCAGTTCCTCAGTCCCATATTCATTAAGCAACAGCTATTTTCTCCAGATCTGGAGCTACGAGTTATACATGGTTCATGCTAATCAGCTTTATTTCCTCTAAGGTAATTTTCTTACAATTCAGGACCATCAGGAATGCTGTCCTAAAACTTAAATATACTTCTAGATTGTTACACTTACATACATTGGGTGAGCTTTGGTTCTGTTTTGTTGTTATTATATTACCCATAAAGTCAAATGTGGTCAGTATTCACCCATGTATATATGGCTTTCTCATACACTTCTGTATGAGACTAATGAGCTTAAAAATACTCCATATCAGTACATCTTTTTTTTTCCTCAAGAAAAGAAGTCAGCAAGTATTGTTTATCTTGAAAATCTGATGATGTTTCTTTGAGAATGTCATTTTTGTGCCATAGCAAAATATCATGGGGTTTCTGCTCAAGTGGGGAAAAGAAGTGTGATTCATTATTTCAAAAATTACTTTACTGTCACTTGAGAAAATAGATGAAGGCTTCTGATGATATATAGAGGAGAGCAAGTCTTAACTTATTATTGAAGGTTATGCTTTAAAGAGAAAGAAGTTCAAACGTCACATTTTTAGCTCAGCTGTGATACAGCAGCAGTCTGCAATACAGCAGAGGTCATGCGGTTACAGCTTTCACCTTTGTAGTCTCCTGCATGTGTCTGTACGACTGCTTTCACTTCAGACCTGTCCACCTGACGTTCCCATCAGTCTGGTTAAATGAGACTTACTTTCCACAGTCTGCCCTTGTGTTCTATCCTGGCCGGCTGACGGAAAGCTGATAGAAGACCAAACGATAGAAGACCAAAGTGAACCCTCTTTGTGCTACACCTTTCTACGTGGCACAAAAATCTGCAGACCAATGGTGTAACACCATAGAGAGGCTACTTCCAGTCCCACCAGTATATATACCTGATCACAATAGTGCTCTGCATCTCAGTACACCTTACTGAACACATTATACATGAGCACTCTAATGCTATAATACCACTTAGGCCCGCTGTGTCATAAATACGAGTTACAGGACTGCAGGATATCTAAAATGGTAAAACTGAATGTAAAGTCATAAGCAATGGCTCTGTGCGATCAAGTTTGCCTTGAATGTAAGTAGACAAAATAACAAGCAGAACTTTTCAAACAGTAGAAATTTAGAAAATTGTTCTCACTGACAATAAAATTTTAAATAATAACAGAAAAAAATGTGAAGATAATTTGTACTTCCTATTAGAGATCAGGCCTAAAATGAAAGACCTTGAGTTATACAATTAAATATTGATTCTGTTGATCTATATTTAATTCTCATAGCAATTTAGTTGCTTTTACCCAACAGTGTTCTGCAGATATACTTCACTTGAAGCAATGCCCTTTTTGCTTTTGTGTTAATCTAAAAACTAAATTGCCCAGTGCATGAGAGACGTAAATAAAGTTCATTTTAGTCTTGTGTGTAACCGACTCTGAGCCCCTTAAACTGCTGGTTAACTAAACTTAGACAGCTGGAAAATGCATTTATCCTGCAGAATGGTTCGTTGCTAATTTTGGGCTGTGGCATGCCTTATAAGTATAGCCTGACCTGCAGGCAATCAGAGCTTCTGCATGTGACTGCATAGAAGAAGAAATGGACTTGGTGTTGCTTTCCTTCCTGCATGCCAACTGTGGAGCCCTTTGTACCCATGAACTAGTCCATCCTACTGTGCACCTTCTGTTAGACCTGCAAAATCCTCCTGCCATTCTGCACAGCTGTGACTAGTCCTTGATCACACAGCACTGAAAATGCATTCTACCCACATGTGATCTCTCATTTTTAAAGTTTAAGAAAAATCTATTTTGATGTATTAATGTAGAAGTAACACCTATTTATATTGTATCAGTGGAGCTGCAGGCTAGTTGTGTTTTTCCTAATTTGCTGTGCTTGAAGTGACATGCCAGATTTTATTATATCGCTAATGGCTTTTAGTTATTCCCTTTAGGATGATGCCAACAAGGAAGCATTATTCTGATTCGTGACTCATGAATTTATTTTGAAGCGATGTGACTTGTGATGAATGTCTGTATTATGTCAGGTAGAGTTTCTCCTAACAACCAGTCAGTGTTTTCAGGTGCTATAAGGCATCCCATAATGACTAGCTCCAGAACTCCAGGTAGGAAGCTCTCCACTTACACAGAATAGAACAAATGCTGCCCCTGCCCTGAGACCATAACAGTATGGGTTTTCTATCCAAAAATAAAGTTAGTATAAGTAAAATAAGCTGTAAACTGATCTGCTTTAGGATGATGGGCCATTGATATTACAAAGACACTGTGAAAATTCTTCCTGAATTGAACCTATTCTGGCTTGGGCCAAAATCTGTGACTACATCTTTTCCCTGAATTTAGGAATGCATAAATGATCATGCTGAATGCAGTAAACACTTTATGTATTCATGGAACAGGTGCAAAATAGTCACCAGCAGAGTCAACACCTTCGGGATGAAATGGCTTTAAGTGTTACTTCTGAGATCAAGAACACACTGTTGGTCCCATCTTAGCTCTTCTAGCAACACTCAACAAAATAGCTAAGTGCTTTTCTCTCCTATGGTGATAAAAGCACCTGTTCATTATGCAGAAAGCCATGGTAATATGGGAAAGATTTTACTGAAGTCCAGGACTTCGAGGCTGGGTGCTCTGTACACTGTTACCAAGTCTCACTCAGTTCTCATGGATACAAAATGTATGTGATCTGCTGCCAAAATGTTCCTTATCTGCAGGAAAAAACTACTGTGACTCCCAAATGCATTAGTGAACTATCTGCTGTAAAATGCACAAAAGTAACATCTTTGGGCCAGGCCCTGTTCTTTGCTGTATCTGTCTCTGCTGAAGTCATAGCATACCTGCATGGACAAAACTATATATAGAGATGCTATTCAACCACATACTTACGTGACTGATCAACAGATTCTAATAGTTGTTTTGGTTTTGACTTTTGTTTAATCTAGCAACTGTTGCATCTGCTGTGAAAAATAGAAAACAATGAAGGATGGATCTAAGTAAATATTCTGGTAATTCTTCCAAGCTGTATCTATAGTAACTAGAGAAAAGATTCTTAAAGAACCAGAACTGACATTTGCTGTGAGGCACCAAGTTTACAGAAATTATCAGTGTCTTTTCACCTCTAGGAACATACATAATTTTGTTACCGTGGAAGAAAAATGACGTGCTGATGAAGGAGATGCTTACATTAGTTTCATTGCATAAACATTTTATTTTTTCCCATGGAGCTCAGGATGTGAATGAGTTTCCCTCCACATGCCAAGGATTGGAATGTCATATTTGAATTTTATAGCTGCAAGTATATCATATGAATTATTATCCCAAATGTGTTTTAACAGAAAATTTAATAGATTATTAAAGTGAGCTGTAGTAATAAAATTGTGAGATAAGATCACTCTTATTGTATCAGATACCTGAGTACAGTTCTAGCATATTAATAATCCTTGCCCAAATGTGCTCACATTCTTGTTTAATTATCGAATTAGCAATAATTGGTGCTCCTCGCTCCTAGAGTTAATACAGTGCCTGGAAGTGTACTGCATGCAAGCACACTACCTCAAGTGAAAAAAAACCTAAGTATTACTTTCCAGATCATGAGCATTTGTTATATGTATTTGCATAGTATTTCAGTAAGGTGTCAAAGAAAGGAATGCAGAATTTTATTTTTATTTTTTATTTTTTTTGTGACAACTGAATATGAAATCATGTAAAAAGAACAACTGGATGTCCTAAAATATTCACAACCTATTTCTGAATACAAATATTGTCTCTAGTAATAAATTCTGCTACAACTTTTAGGTTTTTTTTCTTTGTTGATTTTTCCTCATGTATAGTAGGTGCTACTATAATAGTAGCACTTGCACTTACATGCATGAAATTTGTGAGTCCCATACTATTCACTACTCTGTGTATCTTTTGCCATTGGGTTGCATTGATAGGCTAGATTTCAGTTCACTTCAATTTCATTTGGTTTAATGATTTTACTTAAAATTTGTAGAGAGTTCCCTGTAGTTCTCTGCAGTTTCTCTAATATGTTTTATTAACTGTTAGCTTCATATTAAATGACAAACGAGGATGTGATTAAGCACGATTTTAGTCTAAGCAGTACATGTGAAGTATAATAAATGATTGATACTGCGTGTATGTAGAATATACCAATCAGTTCATTCCAGTCTGTCCTGTGATTCAGATCTATCCTTCAGCTGGCCAAAGATCCATTCTTATCTTGAGCCTTCATCTGAACTGCTCTGTACACCAAACATTGCGGGTCTCTCCAGAAAGCACAAAGATATATTTTATTGATGCTGTATCTGAGATTTTTCTCATCTGACATGCACAGAAGTGAAACAGCTGTTTTGACAATAATATGTAATATTTTAAATACTAAAGATAATAATTTTTCAAGCTGAAGTTTTTATGCTAAATTTATATGGAAGGGTTTAAATTTGTGTTTGTTACTGCTACCAAGGATAATATTCCTCTATTTCAGAAAATACTATCATTCTAGAAAGTGAAGATGTAAAATCAGAATCAAACATGATGAACCAAATGACTTTAGCATCTCCTACTGCTTTGCTTAAGCTTGTTTGAAACATTTGATAAACATACTAACCAGGCATTGTTAGTTTATGAGAAACAACAAGATCATAATGTCAACAATCATTAGATCAGCATTTTTATATAAATATCCATAAAAACAAGCAATCCAACTATGTAGCAAGGTCTCCATCTTGCCCAAGACTTCCAAGGGTGAGCAGACCCTTAGGCATGAAGTGACTTACTTGAAACCTGAGTTTTTCCAGAAATTCTAATGAACATTCACAACTGCAGACTCAGTGACCCACAGCATCCATACATCTGGCCGTGTCATGTTCTCAGTGTGCTTAGACTACCATTTCACTTTCTATCTAAACCAAAATACTAATGTCCTAGACTGACAGTAATTTACCATTGCAGTCTGCGTTATCTAATGGTAATACTGGAAATGAGCAATGGCTTGCACTCTGACAGCATATCTCAAAATTCTCGCATCTTACCTCTCCCAGCGCCCTATGAAATGTTGAATGTTATCTCGTATTTCTGTGATAATGTTATCTGTAAGAGCAGTTAGTTACAGAGACTTCGGAACACCCTGTATATGGAAGGCAGGTCATTTTTATTGAACTGCTCCCTAAGCTTTTCCCTAACTATTCGTTGGTCAGATCTCTGATTGAAAATGCCAGTAGGTAACAAAGGGATAAAATTGCTCTTGTATAATCCTACTGTGAGTTTTTAATATAATGTGCTAATACATTGTCCGGTGTTCCAGCAGAATTACAGCACTTCTCAGAGAAGGCCTGGCCAATATCTGATTGATTCTGGCCTGTGGGGATTGGCCCAGTTCACTGTAATTTCCTGTCTTGTTGCTTTCTTTTCTATCGAAGAGGGTTTGGGTTCATGGAAATCAATAGGCTTATACATGCAAAATGTGAGGTTATTTTCTAGCAACTTTGATTTATGTCTGTAACTTATGGAAAATGCTGTTTTCTCCTCGGAACATGTCTACCTGCCTTTTTTTCTTTTTCTTTTGACTCTTTGGAGTCAAGAGACTCCAAATTCTGCTTAGACAAATACCAATTTAAACATAACCCCCAAAATGTTCTTAAAGGAGAAGATGTAAATTACTGTGAAGATGTTGAAGATGCTTAACACATACAAATCTAGGATGTGCTACTTTAATGTTAGTAATACTGTTTTGTACTTGGAGTCTCTTGGAGTCCTCAGCAGAAGCTATGAGACAATCATAGCTTTGAAGCTATGATTTATCCTAAAACGGGCATTAATGTTCTATTTAATTACATTGGAGATTTAAGCATCTAATAATCTATTTCTTCTAACCCTGTGAACTTTGGAAAGATAGTAATTAACGGTGTAGTAGAATAACTTTTTTTCTAAGAAATATGTTTCTAATACTTTTTTCACTTCTTACAGAAATTGAAGCAAACTGAAGAAACAAAAGAAGATTCTCAGACTAGATTATCTAGAATTTCCCTGGAGTCTCTCAATAAATTTAACAGCAATAACGTACTTTTATTAGAAAAGGAGAAGAATTGTCTGAACAAAGCTGAAGGACAAAAGGAGGAAAACGGAAAGAAGGAAGCATCTTCCTTAAACAGCTCCGATAGGCAGGACATGGACAATTTGGAGTCCCTGAGCGATTCTTTGTACGACAGCTTCTCCTCTTGTGCCAGCCAAGGCTCTAACGACGTGTGAGGACGCTTTCAGCCGGCTGCAAAGGGAGCACTTACAGAGCTGCAAGCGGGCAGTGAGAGCGGAGTAGGAACAGAACTCACCCCGTGTCACTGCGCCCGTGGCAGGCTGTTCCCAGCTTTGGTCTTCATGACACAGCAATAAGAAGGGCAGCACTGCATTCGTCTCAGTGCAGGAGGCTCGATGCTCCACACAAGTGACTACACAGAGAAAAGTCTTAATTTTGCACTTTTATGAATATTTGTATAGGTGTAAATATTTTGGAAAGATATATTTGTAGGGAGAGATGACAGCAATAAATATTACGTTGGTGCTATGCTCCCGTAATGGCAGATTACTGACTTAAATTGATGTTAATATTAACCAGAAAAGTTAGTAGATTTTTTTAAAAAGATTTATACGTATTCTGGTCTTAAAACTATGTAGAAACACTGCGTGTCCATAAACCCAAGCCTACCGAATCATCTGTAAGGAACTTTGCAGACTCCTTTTGCAAAATATATTTTTTATTTTTAGTGCAATTCCATGCAAGCGCTCTGGGGAAGGCTGCATTTCGGCTCCAGTGTCGCAACAGGTGTCCTGTTGCAGAAGGCGTTTAATTGCAGCGTGGCGAGCAGATGAATTCTGCGATTCTGTGAATAACGGGGCGGTGCTGCCGGTGCGGACCGCTCAGCTGACGTGCAGGCTGGGAAGGCTGGGGTCGGAGCACTGCTCTGCTCTTCACCTCCTCCCATCCTCGTTCCCGAATCTTGTGTTATCTTCTGTCCCCGTTCTGTCCTGATTGAATCGTCGGCTCCGCCGTTCTTGGTGGCGGTGACACGTGAGGAGCGGTGGGCGCGAGCCAGCACCGCTCAGACGTAGCCGGGCGCCCGCGTGGTTTTGTTTTTCTACGAGGGCTGTTTATACGTGAGGGAAAGTCTATTTCAAAGGTTCGGTGTATTTTTTCTAGATGTGAAGTATTTATAACTGCTTTTTGTACAGCGACCTGTAAACCAGATGTATTTGGGATATTTCTGACCCCGCGGTTTCTCCAGCACCTGTTAATCTATGAAACGACACTGTATCGTCTGCGTTAACCCTTCGTGCAATTTGTTCCAAGTCATTCCCGCTGTAAACTCGCGTCGACTTTTAAGAGATTTTCACCGAGGCATCTTAAATAAACCTCCTCCTCCTCCTCCTCCTCCTCCTCTGCACGCGGGGCTGTGGGAGCGCGTCCCACCAACGGCCGCCGCTCGCGCCCCTCAGCGCGCGCCTCGCGCCGCCAACGGCCGCCTCCGCGCTCGCGCCCGGCGGCTCCAACGGCTCCGGCCGCTCGCGCCGCCTCAGCCGGGGCGGCTCCCAGCGGCGGCTGCCGACGCCCCTTCCCTTTCTCCCCCCGCCTTCGCGCCCAGGTGCGCGCCTGCGGAGGAGGCGGCGGGCGGCCCCCGGTCTCTCAGGCTCGGCTTCCTCGTCGGGGAGAGGGCGACGCCTGCCAGAGGGCGCTGGGAAGCGCCGTGCCCGCGGGGCCGCCTCTCCCTCCCCGAACTTTCCCGTTTCCCGTGCGCGGGGCGGGGATCTCCGCCAGCCGCCCCGCTCCGCCGGCGTCACATGGTGCTGAGGGAGGAGGGGGAGCCGCCCCCCCGGCCCTCGAGTTTATTCCGGTCTCGGCGCTCAACTCCGGCGGGGCCGGGCGGAGCGGCACCGGGCGGACGCCGCTGCCCGCTCACGGCGGCTGGGAAGCGGCTCCGAGCGCGGCGCGTCCCTCCCGCTGATGCCCCGCCGTGCCCCACCGCCAGCCCGGCGGCTGCGGGAGGATGCGGCTCTTCCTCCTCGCCGCTACTTTCTGCGGGCTGTGCCTGGCTGCAGGTAAGAGGCTCCGCGCCGACACCCCGAAGGCGAGACCCCCGTGCGGAGCCCGGCGTCCCGCCGCCGTCCCGACCCCGTCCCGGCGGGGAGCTGGGATGGCGAGGCGGGGGTCCGAGGGCTGCCTGGGAGCGGCGGCTCCGCGCGGAGCGCCTCGCTGGGAAGGACGCACCGCAGCCGTAATCGCGCGTGGCAAGATAGTAATTAAATCATTTATCATTAATTAGTAGCTAAGTAAATGCGGCGGCGCGGCTAAGAGCCGGAAAGCACCTCTCGGCCGGGCTGCTCGCCCCGCGGCGCGGATGGTTGCGGCGCCCTCAGCGAGGGCACCGCCGGGGCTGCAGCCGGAGCCGGGCGCGGGGCAGCGCTGCGCTCGGGGTTTGTGCCGCCTGCTGGTCGCCGCCCGCCCCGCGCTGGGACCGGGCGGTGCGAGGTGTTTGTGCCCCGCTTGTGCTGAGCTGCGCTCGGTAACAAAGGAATAGGGAACGATGAGCGCCTCTTCTGCACGTGGTGGTTTTATTTTTATTTTTTATTTCCTTATTATTATCGTTCTGAGGGAAACTCTTATCTGTTCCAGGTTTCGGTTTGCAAATACAGTGCTACCAGTGCGAGGAGTTCCAGCTGAACAATGACTGCTCCTCTCCGGAGTTCATTGTGAACTGTACAGTGAACGTTCAAGATATGTGTCAGAAAGAAGTAATGGAGAAAAGTTTTGGTAAGGATTTAATAATTCAGCTCCTGATTGTGTTGGCGAGCATTTGTTGCTTCTTGCTCCACCCATTCATAGTCTGCAGCTCCAACTGAGTTTCATAGTCCCACCAACAGGGACTCTGCATTTAATTTTTTGCGCTTCTGATTGACTTTGTGACTCAGTGGTTAATTTTTTCCCTTTAAAACGGGTGTAAAAACTGAAGGATGTAAGCCAAATGTTGATAATGCTGTTAATACATAGTCTTTGGGGTCTCAGATCTAGTTTCCCCGCATTGGGAAATTAATAACAACAAGTTAGTTTAATCTCATTACGGTTAATTACATGGGCTTTTTTCCCCAAGAGAAAGAAGAGAGCATTAAATTAGTAATTCCCTCCTTTCTTTTATTTACTTTAGCAAATCATATACTCTGAAGGTTTGCCCTGTCTTCTTTGCTTTCATCCATAAAAGCAAACATCAGACTAAGGGGGGGGAATTATATTGTGAATGCTTTTTTGGAGTTTAGGGTGCAGTGAGAGGGCACAAATGTTTGCACAATATTTGCCGTACTCACTTTCTAAGTCTGAAGAGGTTTTGCCCTTACTGTAATTAATAGTGAGCTAGCATATTTGGAGATGAATTTGTTCACAAGGAAACCAGCTGCAGTTCTGCTTTGTAACCCTACTGTCTCTTGAGATATGCCATAATTTGCTTGTTTTTCAAGTTCCTCCTTGTGGAAGGAATCTGAGAACCCTCTTGGTTTTCAGAACACCATGTTGCTCTGTAGCCCTTCACAGGTGTAGAAGACTGCAGCTTGATTAGGGACTTGTGGGGGATGGGGAAATATCTGCATGAGTTGGAGTTCCTGTAGAATCCCACTCTTGTTGCAAATAGCCGTTTTTAGGTATTAAGAAGTGTAAAGTACCCACTGCTACCTCAGTTTAGATGTGACCATTACACCAAATGGCAGTTTTGGACTTGAAAACCTTGAGTTAAGGGGTACCTGTTCTCCAATAAAAGAGCCCTCAGCTGAGGGTGCAACTGCAGAGCATGGATGTTACTGATGTAAAGGGCTGTTGGGCTGTTAAAATAAATGAAGTTGGGTCTGTCCTTCTTCAGGGACAGCAGAGCCCCTCTCTTCCTTGCTAATGAGTGCAGTCTCGGTCTTTAGCTGTAATGCATGCTTTTTGCATTTGGAAACAATTCATTAGTGCTTTCAAGATGTTCACTCATTATCTGTTGCTGCTTGTGCTGGTAGTTACACATCACTGCATTAAGAATAATACAGAAATAATGATGATTGTTGTTAACTGCCAACAGTAGCTGCACTGCTGGCACTTCGTTTTGTCCTGGGTAATGCCATCCACACTTCTGTTTCTGAGCAGTATACAGCTCTCCAGCAGAGAGAAAAAGATACATGTTTAAAGAGAGATAAGTCTCCTTAAGCTGCATGTTATTGCAGCATTTTATTTCAAGTTTACTTGTAAGAGATAGCACTGATATGAGATAGTTTATGGCTTACAAGCTACTTTGAAAGTCTGAGTGTTTCTAAATGAGTATTTAAAAGCTTTGCTACCTGCACACTAAAGATTTGATGGTAATTTTAATAGGTTTGAATTGATGCTGTGGCAGTGTGATGTGTTATCAATGTGGTACATAGGCATGTGTAAAAATACCTCTCCTTAACAACGGTCACTTGTTCTCAGTTCATTCTTAGCATCTGTGTGTGTGTTTATATTTTTAAATATCACCCTCGGGTCCTTTGTGTTTCAATTCAGTACCATCTCAGAATGTATCAGCCTGCCAGAAATGTCTGCGTTCTCTCTCTGGGAGTTCTGGAAGAGTTCTTTAAGTCAAGCACACTGCTCACATGTTCAAGTGCAATTCTTCTTGATAAGTGCGTGCGCACACCTGTGGGTGGTCAGCCATGTGCCTTCTCTCAGATTGGCAGGCAAGGCTGCAGCCTGGCCACTGTGACCGTGGCATGCTGAAAATGCAGCTTGGAACTGGTTGGATAGATTTCAGATGTGCAGGGATACATAGCTTGTCCTTATTTCTATGTAGAAATAGATTTGCAACTTGTTTCTGTGCAATTTTATACCATCTCTAAGCTGATTCTTGGATTTTCCTTTTAGGAGAGAGCTAGCATGCAGTGCATAGCAGGTACCCCTGTTTGGTTTTATTTAACTTACTTCCATAAGAGCAGTTCTTATCCACTTCAAGAGATTGTAATTTATTCACTACCTGAAATTTACAATTTTTAACCCAAGTATTTCATATGGAGTAAAACTTATACTGCTAGCATGGTTACTCTGTTATTCTCTGTCAGTTCTAGAGAGAATTGGCTGTAAAACAGAAGATTCAGTTCATCATCCTTTTTTGTTTTTTCCTAATTGATATTTAAATGGGAGTAGTACAAATGCCTTATTCTCACTAGTTTTATTTAATAATTCATTCTACATCTACCTTGCATCTCGTAACTTCAGCTTTCAGTGATGAGCAACAATCAAAAAAGCGAAAATGTTTCAAATATGGATTTTAATTTATAATAGACTTGTGTGTGAATTTTTAACCCGGAGTATGAAATATGTGAATTTGCATTTATTTGACAATGCAATCTCATAATTGAAGTTTTTCCTCTTGACTAGATACAGTCAGAGGAGTATAATTTAATCTTTACAGACCAACCTATTTTTGTGCTTAATAAAACATAGTTGTGACAGTAAGCAAAGTGCTAAAAGGTCTTTCAAACTGTACTTAAGTGCAGTACGCTGAGATGTAGTTCAGGGTCTGAGTCAGCAACCTGGTGGCCTATCACCCATCCTTTGTAATGTGCATTGCTCTATTTGGCAGTAATGGGGGTCACTGGCTTAGGTGTGCTGGTGTGCCTACAACCTGGTCCCCAGCTTAGAGCCAGTGACTTCTTCCTTACATGTTTGCTTACACAGTGACACTTCTTTCATTCAGCTTCATTTCTCTATTAAAATTCCTGCAATTCCTGACTCTAGGCAAGCTTTTTTTGTCTACACTGGAAATAGCTCCTTATGCCTGATAGTAGTGAAGTGAACCACTCCTCCTTGGTCCCTATAGTGTTAGTGCTTGCAATGTTACTATGTTCTCTCAGCACATTTTCACAGCTTCTGGAGAAGTGTTCTCACAGAGTGAACTTCAGCTTCAGGTGAGACACACGTAACAGCAGCAGAGAGTCTCTAACCCAGAGCTTAAAAAGCATCTGTTGTTGTGACAGCCCCTGATGGGAGTAGCTAGCAATGCAGGTTTTAGTCACTGGTGTTTTGAATTAGCTGGGCGGCTGTGGCATCCCAGCTGTTTTATTATTAGGTAGGAACTTGCTTCATTGCACAAGTGAAAATGATTTGAGAATTGAGCAGTAATTAAGCATGCATCTAAGTGGTAACTTAGCTAGTGTAATTCTGTCTTTCCTGCAAAGATTGCTATGGCAATTCATATTTCTGTTGCGCTTTGGGATCTATCAGTATACAGAATTAGAGACTTTGTCAAGAAAATGACAAAATATTTGTCTCACTTAAGTAAAGTTGTATTTTAAATTTTTGCTGGGATAAGTTTGATGCAGTTGTGTTACCATTCTGCTCCAGTGGGAGATACAGAAGGACAGCGTTCTACTTGAGAAGCAGAACCTTACAATTTAACATGTTAAATTAGTATCTTAAATATACATATAGATAGATAGAACTGCTTTCCCTTTGAAGAGGGAAGAATGGTGAGCATGGGGCATGGCACTAAAGACCAAATCAAGTAATTTTTGTCCCACAGAAATTAACATAAGGGCTATGTTTGTAGTGTGTTCTTTAGCTGGAAAGGCAGGTGTTTGGAATCAACATAAATGAAGTGTCTGATCAAGTTCTCTTGTATAGGGACTCCCCTTGCTTGTGGAATTCCCCATGGCACGCTACATCATCCTGCTTGCCTCTCAGCTTTCCCTCTCTGAAGTTTTAACTCAGGCATTTCCATCTTGCCACATTTTGGAATATGCGCAGGAACAAAGAAATCCCGTGGTGTACTGGGATCGGATGGCATGTATTGATGGTGTGTATGAGTCTATAACGTACACATGCTTTTATACAGATGTCATAGAAAACATACTGATAATGAAGTTTACTGAGGGCAGGAGCTCAGCCTACTGAGCATTAAAGCTGATCTAAAACCTATTTAGGGAAAAATGAAACTTGCAATATGAATAGCTTAGAAAGGAATTGAGCATGAAGGATGAGACCATCAACCCAGAAAGGCAGCAAATGCAAATCTTACAGAGCTTACTGTAAGCAAACCTGCCTGTGTAGATATTCTGAGCAATATACCTTGTGCTTAATGTACTTGTAAGTATACTTTCACAAAATAGGTTTTTACTGTTTTGTTGGGTTTTTTTTTGAGAGGAATATGGTGTTTTTTTCCAGTAGTAAGACTTGATACTTTAAGGCACCTGTATATATGAAACAAGAATTGTTTGGGTTATTTGCAGTTGATCTGGAAAACAAACTCATTATTTCTATTGATCTGCAGTAAGAAACTCCTCCCTGGCTTGCAATAGTATTTACACTGTATATAATCCAGTAATGTAATTAAAGCAATTACTGTAATTGTATGCTTAAGAGTAGTGCTTGGGAGTAACAGGAACAAGATGATTATTTCACTGCTGAATTGTATGTATTTCTAGCTCAGCTTTGGCTACCCAGTCATCTGATTTATCAGGCAGAGGGAACTAAAGTGTCTTAAGTTGTGCCCTTACATGGCCTATGTTAAGCACTTTACCTGTGATTGATTTATTAATCTCACTGCGTTGCTGCTGTGCTTAAGTTTCTGTGTGCATGGCTGTTCAGGATTACAGAAGCACATACTCTTCTCTTTTCACTTATAGCATCCATTAGAACATACTAACTGCATTTTTGTATCAAGAGTAAATTACATTCTGGTATGCATGTATTGACTAAATGATTTAAATAGCAAACGAAGTTTGATGTCTTCAGAATAGCTGTAGCCATTAAAGTTCTACAGGTAATAACTGTATCCCCAGGGTCTGGTCAGAACCAGTAAAAAACATCCACTGTTTTTTCTTCACACTACCTCTCTTGGTTAGAACGTATCAAAACAACTCAAAAGAACTTGTGATACTACACTTGACTTTGATTTGAAAAACCTTTTTTTGGAAATGGGGGAAAAAAAGCTTACCATGTGACACTTGCCATATATAACATCATGCTTCAATCTGTTGGTTTCTCAATGAAATGAAGACATAATAACCAATGCTGGAAACATACAGTTCACTTCTGATGCTGACATGAATAAAAGACATGCAATGTATGTTGTTAATTTGTACTGTATGCTGAAGACTTAGAGCTGTGGATATATTGCCATTCAGAAATGCTGTCCAGATGCCGAAGCTTTCCTCAGTAAATTGCTTCTAATCTTTGAGTTGCCTTGGAAAAATTCCAGACATTTGATGAACTAAGGGTGTCAGCTGAGGAGAAATTATGGCCAGTATTTAATAGATTGCTGTTCTGACTGCCTTTAAACACACAAGAGTAACGGAGTTAACAGTTCAAGCAGTTTATGACTCGAAAGCCATCGCAAATATTCAAGTGCAGAAGTAATGAAGGGCTGTACTATTGAAAGGAAGTTGTGGTATCTGGTCCAGTGAATTTCATTTTTCTCAGGACATGGACAATAGCTTTTTATGTTTTTCTTTCTCTCAGACTTGTATGAAAGGTATACAAATGAATTTGGGGAGGATAAAATGCATAGAGCCTGGTACCTCTTAAACCTCCTTTAAGATGTTTCTCTTGCATGTCACACACAAATGAGTCTTTGTTTCCAAACCTCTGCTCTGCTGTGCCCTCTCATTTGTCTTAGCTTCCAATGACTCTATTAAAATATGAGCAGATATATTTTAATTAGACCAAAATGGTTTTCATCTCCATCTTTCACTTCTAGACTAGACACGTTTGAAGACTTGATGCAACCTATTTTGCCAGAGTGACAGATTAGCAATGATGCTTTGAGTGTAGGGAAAAAGATGTAAACAAACAGGTGAATCTTGTTATGAAAATAAGCAGGTTATGAAACTGTGAGTATAATATAACTAAAGACAGAAAAGGCAAATGGATTTCAGCAATACTGGCACACTGTCATAAATGTGAGACATTCCCGTGCAGTTGGTACTCAGCAGGATTCATCAGGACTATTTGCAAGTAACATTTTTTTGAGTCTTAGTACAGAGGTATATCACTTCAACGTTTGGAGAAACATAAGGACAGAGGACTCCCAGTTGATTTAATCAGACAAGAGTTACATAAAGAAAACTGCTAATATGGGATCCTGAAAGTTAAGTCCAGGTTCACCCCTCTTGCTAAAAGATAAAGTATTTTTTGACTGTGCTATCCAAAGCACTTACTTTCCTGGTAGGAGAAAAGGATAGATGATGGAGGACCGAACCTCCTTGAAGTCTCGAAAGATTGAAAGATTCCATGTGCTAATGCTTGAATCTAAGTTGCCATTAGTGACCAGAGGTATTAATTAGGACAGTGGAAAACAAAGAAATTAGGTAAGCAGGTGAAAGCTGAACTTTGACTTTTAGTTTGTTGCCTCCTGTTGCTTTAAAAAACGAAAAATAAAGGTGGTGATACCAGCGTTAGCAGCTGTACCTAACTCCTTCAGTCTATGCAACTCTACATAGCTTAATGCTTTGCTTCTGCTTTGTGATGCTGATTTGTGCTGTTATTCGCATTATTAATGATGCAGTTCTGATTCACATTTCCAATACCAGAATTGGAAATGACTTACAGGGAGATATCATCATAATGCAAATCCTTGTCAGTCAACAGTTGTCCAGTTTTCTTCTAATGTAAGTTAATTCAGCACAATGATATAGCATTTGAGGGTCAGAATCAAGAGGGCAGTCTTTCATTGTCAAAAGCCTCCTGTTAGTTTTCATGAACAAGTTCAAAACTCTAAAATATAGGAGTATTTGTGAGCATAATGAGTATGCTTTCATAGAATATTATAATGAAAATAGGCTAATATGGCTAGGTAGGTTCACTGTGGTTTTGTTTTCTTTCAGAATGATATACTCCCTAAGAGTGTAATTGCATGGATATGCTTTTATCTTGCCTGCTGAATGCATCAAAGGAAGGAGGTAGGAGGAAATAGCTGTGGTCCTAAAACAAAGGATTAAATATCAGGAAGCGTGTCACCTAGCTTTGTGAAAGAGTTCAGGTCACTTAATTTCAGTGCCTGAGTTTCTTAATCTAGAAACCACTGTTTCTGGTTGCTCATAGTATTTAATTAGTTGTTTATAAGGCAATTAGTAAATTTCATGAGAATTTCTAGCGAGGTGCAAATTATTTAAACCACTCCAGAGAAAGCTGGGAATATGGGATAGGAGGAGTTACTGTAAGGTGAAACACAGAGGATGTGGTTGGATATGGTCACAGTGCACACCGGCTTAAATTCATTTTCTTCCTAACGCTGCATTTACAATCATAACTGAAATGAATCAACTTTCCTAACATAGATTGTTTTAAACCAATATAAACACAATCCAACTGAAACTATGCCTGTTTATGACATTGTGCTTCCATAATGATTTCTTTTCAACATCAAGTCACTTTTTGAAGATATTTAGGGCCTTACTAAATATTGATAATTGCTTATATCTAGAAGACAAATGACAATAGGATCTGTTGCATCTGTCTCTATATGAAGTACATGGGAAGGTACCAGCAAAGGAGTAGACAATTATAACTGCAGAACTGCTGAAGATGGACATAAAAACAAATATGAAAAATAAGAACAAGAACTTAGAAACCCGTTTGTAAGTATTTTAAAACTAATTTTCAAGTTTACTGATGCAGCCAAGTCCAGAAATAGTCACACTGTATATTTTATGTACCTCAGAGAGGGATGGATGTTAAATGTTTACATGTTGCTATAGAGTAAGTTCTCATTTTAGCTTTCAGCATCCATCACAGAGCTTTTGTAATTCCTATTGGACGCTGAACTTCCCTCGGCTGGAGGGTAAGCAACAGTTTAGGATGAGAAGGGAAGGATGACATATATAATCAAATATGCAGTGTGGATAGGCAGACAAGGGATCAAGTTTAAGCAAAACAGAAAGGAAAACCTGAAAATTGGTGGTTGTGAAGTAAGGTAATTCAAAGCATTTGGAATACTGTAATGAAGGGAAAGTATCAGTTCACATACATGGTCCTTCTGCTTGTCTTTATGAACAAAATGGAAAAACAATCCCCAAAGCAAACAACATATAAATCATAAAAGCTTGCTTAATGCTAGGACAACTGGCACATGTTTCACATGGGTTATGTGCTGTAATATGATGTGTCTTCTGCTGGCCATCTTTCTACCTTCTTTTTCTTCCTGGAGGAAGTGGGCAAAGATAAACACTATACCTAAAAGATTTGTGGGGAGAAATACTGCCCAAGTTCTAATGGCATTATAATGGCACATCTCAAAAATTGCTGATCCTGTGAACTTCTTAAGTTATTCAAAATAACTTCCCTACATGCTTGAGGCTGTGTCTCTGTGTATATCCGCAACTCCTACTCCAAACCTGACAAGGGGACTTTGTGACTGCTCAAGGACGTCTACTTGGACCTTCACAGGACCTGAAGTTTTTTTTCGTGCTCCAGAATGTTCTGTCTGATGCAGCAGGCATGCTGGGACTATACACAGAATGTGTGGAAGGCATTGCAGAAGACGAATATGGCTTTATGCCTACAAAGCTGGATATGTATAAACACTGTAGCAAATGTTTGGGGGCTTTTTTTTTATTGTTTGCTTTTGTAGATGTTTTTGTTTTACTTCTGCTTTTTTCTGGTGGGAGTTGCTAGTCTCATTCATTATACAGAACATTTGGCTAGGAAATGTTTGCGTTGGGCTAAACATCATCACCTACTTTGATGTGAGTTAAACTTGCAGCTAAGAGGTTTGTGGCCATAGTCAGTTCTGTGATAATAAAAGTACCGCAGCTTCCTGCTGAAACGTACCTGTTCAGGAAATAGTTTACGACTTGTTGGGTCTCCAAGTGGGAAGGTGACTGTCTTTTTTGGAAATTAATCTTTGAATTGTATCTTATTTTGGCTTCAGAAATTGTATGTGTTTGACTGAAGGAGTCTTGAGAGTATGGGTGCCAAACAAAGCTGTTTGCAAGATTATGGTGGGCTTTTTGACTGCAGAGGTTTGCTCCTTTTTCTCTGTACCTTCTACAAAAGAAGAGTTTGAGGTGCATAGTAAGTCCCTTTTTAAAAGCACTAAGAAAAAATGTTTGGGTATTCAGGTGCTTTTTGCATATGGTCTAAGAACTAGGTGTGATGTCAGCTCTTTTGGTTGTTCCAGAGATATGTTTAGCTGTTACTCAGTGTTTAGAGGATGTATACTGGGCTTTGCAGACAGGGTAGTCAGAAGAACTGAGTAAATTGTAGTCTGAATTGTTTGGTGCCATCATCTGCATATGGCTAAAGCTGAGGACCAGGGTGTGGATGCACAGAGCTAAGCAGTGGTTAAACAGTTATGCCACAATTCTTGGGTGTGTGTCTGTGGTGTGGATGTAGATAGGAAAATCAGTACTAGAAAGGAGCTATGAAAAGGCCTGCAGACTTCTATTTTCATCACTTAAGTGTATAAAATAGGGCAGAAATCTTACAGGAAGATGGCTTAGACCTTGATGCTTTCAAAGTGTATGGTCATGCAGAACAGACAGGAGGCTAAGGTTGGCCAAGTTGCTTAACTTAGGAGTTAAACATCAGTGCTTGGTTTAACCTCAGTGTTGGATTTTTTTTTTGTTCATTTTAATGCACTTAACAGTAGGCGCATGTGATACAAGAGAAGGGAATGGAATATGACTGCATTGTTGCACAGATACTCTAACCTAGTCTAATTCCCTAGCTTCTTCATATTTAAAATACATCTTGAGCCAACTTCACAAACCTTGAGGCTGAAATGAAGGAAAATTAATCTGACAGTAGTAGATATTTCATAGTAAAACATCTTTATAGTACACACACAAATACATAGCCACACTGTTGTCAGGGCCTTGCTAAATTGGTGAGAAAGGCTGAGTTAATCAGTACTCAGCCATCAAGAGACTGAGTGCAAATGTGGTAGTTGAGAGTAGGTAGCCTGCAATGTAAAAGCAAAGTGTAAAATGTAAAGTCTCCTTGCCTAGTCAGCAATTCAGAACACTGAGGTAGAAGAGACGCTCTTTAAAAAGCTTGACAACTATATTTCTAGGTGATGCATTAATGAAGATATCAAGCTGATTGCTCAAGCAGGAATATCAAGTAATTAGTGGTTATATCTGTAGTATGAGCCTCATGAAGCAGATAACCACTTTGAAGCACTGCCTGCCATTCAGGCTGCTGGTGGCAAATGGTTTTGGAAGATCTCAGAAATAGTTTCAGAACTGGATCAGCACTACCATAAAACCCTGCAAGAGCACAGTATCAGTAAGGAAATCCTTGAGATATAAAAGTAATTAATCTAGAGATAATACAGAAAGGATGCTGACATCCTGCCGAGCTCAGGGGGATGGACAGCAGTAGCTGGGATGTATTTAACCTGCTGCTGGAGTGAGGATAGTGTTTCTGGCACAGAATCAGAGAAGCCAGTTATGTCAACTGATTTTCTACCACAACTAAACTGAAATCATAATATGGTGGGAAGAAGGTTTAAAAGTATTTTCTGCCTTTACTTATTTCATATTACTTAGATTCCTATTCCTTTCACACTCACAGTAAAATATACATATATGTGAAACTGTGGCTGCAGTGTTTTAAAAATGTCATTCTTGCAATGTTGTCTTTTCTCTCATTAATCTTCTATGCCTGTTTTCATTATATCTTGCCTTAAAGGTACAGCAGAACTACAGGAAAAGCACAGCCATTTCATTCTGATCAAGTTTAGTTCATGCCCAATGCCTCATAAATTCTAGGAAGCATAATTAGTGTATAATGACAGTTGATTTGTGAGCTCAAAAGGATCCATCAGTACTTAAAGGAAAAAACTAGGATGTGGAGGGCATGTCTCAGCCACACAGCTATCAAAAAACTGATGGTGCAGACTTTTTTATGGAAGTAATTTGTTACAATTTGGATTATTAGATCTAGAAATGGGACTAAACAATCATTGGTGAGTGGAATTCCCAATTGGAAGAAATATCTTACAGAAAAGACACGAGAAGCATTACAATATGATTTTATTACTAGTTAGATTACTTTCTCTATTTAGGCATGAATACAGTCCATCTGTGCATGAAACCCCAATGCTGAAGCCACAAAACACTGATCTTTGCAGGAACGTTGGGTTTTGACTTCAAAAAGAGCTCAGGATTATGCTGTGGAATCTATCCTGGAGAACGGAGCTGCTGTAATTGCACAGTTACGTTGCAGGAGTTGGATTATTGCAGGAGAGGCCTCCTGGATCTGTCTGGTGAACACAGTGCGTCAGAGTGCATTATCTAATTGTTCACTGAGCGATTCTCATTGCCTGGCCTGCTGAATATTGCAAAGTATATGATACCACAGGGACTTCAATAAATCACTTAGTATTGTGAGAAGGGCCTTTCCTGTGAAAAGGAAACGGCAGGAATAGAGTGATGCATAAAACAATAGGAGTAGGAGATCTGCCAATGTCAAAAGCTTTTTGCAGGCTTGATCAGGAGAGAACCAAGACTTGCTGCTCATGCGGAAGATGTGGAATGGCTGAGTTAGGTGGGTATTTAGTTGTAGGGAAGGAACAGAAGATGAGGTGCTGGATTAGAGGTGGGAAAGCAATCACTGTGCTTAATTCCACTGAGTTCCTTTCTCTGGAGAGAAAGGGGGAGAAAAGAGTTGATCACAGCCACAAGGAGGTTCATGTCTGTCTCAGCTATCAGAAGACTTTGGACAAAGTGCTGGATCTTTGTGGGAAAGGTGAGCCTATTGGCAGCACAGCTGAGGCCCTTTGGCAGTGGTTTGTCAGCAGACACAACTCTCTTCCTTTTGCAAATTCTAACAATAAAGATTGTGCCTCTTGATCGCTGTGCCTTTGCTGCTACTGTTAGAGCAGTGTGCAGGTCCTCTCCCTTCTTGAGGAAAGACTCCACCTGCTGTGTTGATTGATTGAAGTGCTATGCCCACCAAGAAAGATTTAATGCTGTCTTGAGGGCGTCTCTTTGTACGTTTAACTTGACAGCCCTAAAACATGTTTCAGAGTTTGAATTTGGGGCAGGAGGGAGAACGCAACACAGGGAAGTGTTATGTCTGGATGCAGCAATATTGTGACAATACAAAAGAACTGCTTTAATTAAAATTGTCTGAAGACAGGAAATGTTTCTTTTTGAGCATAACCCAAATAAATGGTATTTTGCTGCTACACACAGCACTTAGTAGTGTGGTGGCAGTTGCTATTGCAGAAATATCTACTGCAGTGTGCTGCACTATTTGTTTCCACAGTCCCCTCTCTGAAGTCCCCCTGAAGGAAGTGCAAGTTCAGTACCCATGGGTTTTATTCTTCAGTTGTTCCTTTGAAGTCTAAACCACTGTATTTAAGAACTTGGTGGAACAGCACAACCACACTTCAGGAAAGGGAGGCACTGTTGTCTGAGGAAGTCCTGGTCCATGCCCTTTAAGAGGGAAAAGAAATCATTTTGAGAATCCATTGTTCTAAAGGAATCGTGTTTTATATTATCCTTAAAAATGTCTCTTTTTTTTTTGTAAACACAAGACAATACTGGCAGATTTCCTTTCTATGTATATTAAATTGCTTTTATAAATAAGGCTTTCAACTCAGGAAAGCCATTTCAGTCAAAACAAACTTTTGTTGAACTACTCAACCTCAAAGAGTAAGAACTGAGACCACCTGGAAAAGTACTGATAGTCAGCCTCCTTTTCTGTTGGTAACTTGTCTGAGTAACAGCAGCAAGGAGAAAAAAAAATGACCAAAATACAAATTAACAACACAGAAAACTGTAATTATTCAGACACCTTCATTCAGATGTTCAACAATAGAAATAACTTTAGAATTTACTGCATTCCAGTTGTAGCTATTCAAACAGCATGTTCCAAAAGATGAAAAATTCTGTTATAAAAGAGATGTTTTGATATACATTATGTGAATCACATTTGTAGTTGTTTGTTGGTTCCAACCAGAATCAAATAAAAGAAAAATGCCAAATGTGGTGGCCGTGGTTCTCCTGTAGTGCAGAGCTGTTAGCTATATCATAGCCAAGGTGTGTGGCTTAATCACCAGCATTGCTTTGAAAACATAAACTGTTTTGCAAGAGTTTTCAAGTATGAATCATAAAGGAAAGCTATGTTCATGTCAAGCTAAGTAACCTTTGTTCTGTGCCGTAGGAATCATGTATCGCAAATCCTGCGCATCTTCAGCAGCGTGTCTCATAGCTTCTGCTGGATACCAATCTTTTTGCTCTCCAGGGAAAGTGAACTCTGTGTGCATCAGCTGCTGCAACACTCCGCTCTGCAATGGACCCCGTCCCAAGAAGAGGGGGAATTCTGGTGTGAAACTGAGGGCACACATGATAACCACCGCTCTGCTCCTTAAATTCTCTCTCTTGTTTTTGTATCGCTAAATTTCAACGAGTTTCTTGTCCTGACGCAATTTGTTCTGTCTCCTCCTTTCTTCAAAGACACTGCAATTATTTTCTATTTGTTTTTAAGTCTCTATCAACAGCGAGGGAAGTTCAGTGGTTGTGGGGAAAGAGGCTGATACTTCTGGCAGCTAATGCAGAATCCCGAAAACAGGAAGTTCCATCCTAATGCAAGGAAGAACTTTACTTTGGAGCACTGGAACAGGCTGCCTGGAGAGGTTGTGGAGTCTCCTCTGGAGATATTCAAGACCCACTTGGATGCTTTCCTTTGTGACCTGCTGTAGGGAGCCTGACTGAGCAGGGGGGTTGGACTCAATGATCTCTAGAGGTCCCTTCCAACCCCTACAATTTTCTGTGATTGTGTGATTCTGTGAATTCTGTTAGCAGATTGAGATTTTTAAGTGCACACTGGAAATTCAACAGCAGGATACAGAACTCCTGTTCTTTTTGCATAACTGGAAACAAATCCATTGTGTTGTTAAGATGTAGTCAAGTCCTCGGCCACTTTAGTTCACATGTTTTGATGTTCATTGCTGCCCACTGCCTTATGAAGTCATACTTCACGTTCACAAAGGCCATTCTGTGCATCTGGGCCAGGCTTTGAGCTCGTCTCTAGTGGCACTACTTCCAAGCTGTGCTCCTGCAATTCAAGATCTGGCTTCTGCAGACTGCAGTCAGGGTTGGCCTCATTCTGAAAAGTACTTAAACCTTTGCTATTGCTCCTTGTGGAAGAGCTGCGCTTGGAGGAAATGAAGAGCAGCGGGCGTAGAGACCGGCTGCTCCTTGCTCTAGAGCTCAGGTTGGCTCTGAGAAACTTCTCTTTGTTGGCATGCTCTATCGTCAGGTGGCAGCGGAGGACCTGCAGAAACACACTGCGGAACTGCTGAGAAGAGATAGTGTACAGCAGGGGGTTCACCACAGAACTGAGGTAGAAGAAAATATCAGCAATGGGAAGAAGAATGATGTAAGCCCTGAAGTAGGGGACAGTCCAGTCCTGCTTTGGTTTAGCAGCAGCCATGATCCTTCTAATCTGGTTTGGCATCCAGCATATTGCCAGGGTTGCAACAATCAGTCCTGTGAACAAAAAGAGGGAGAAGTGTGAATACTTGGGTGGGGGGGAGACATACGGTATTAAATATCAGTTCTGCACTTACTTGTTAGGAAATAATATCAATTTTTCAGTGTTTTGCTTAACAGCTTTTTCTGCCAGCAGCATTTTTTGGTTGTTTTGATAACTTACAAGGTCATTGCAGCGTATAAAATGCTACGACAAAAGACTGCACAGTGCTTGGATAGTGGTCCTTTGTACCTGTTGTCATTCATTTATTTTCCATGTTCTTTCATCAATACCTGTATCTTTGGAAAGAATGGATATTCGGTTTGCTCTGCATTCCTACATTTCTTATGTTTTTCCCTTTACTTTGGAAAAGCAAACAAAATAAATAGAACCGATAGCCATATAAGATCAGGCAATACCCAGAAGAGATCAGATTCTTGTTTGTACTTGACAAAAAAAAAACAAAAAAACAAAAACTGTATGCATAATAATATATTTGGTGTTATTTTTGGTAAATTTCCTCTTACAGAAGATATTTTTAAGTAAAGTATGTATGGATCTTTTTATGGTAATTAAGATATGTTGGACTTTCTTAAGAATGGAATTCCAGTGGAATTAAATTATGAATGTAAATGAGAAAAACCCCAGCCTGGTCACAGAAATGTAAGTGGTTTCAGATTATAAATTCTGCTCAAAAATGCGGTATCTGATCATTTTGTATTTATATGTAAATATAAATACACGCTGCTGCACCACTAACGACATTAGAAAGGGGATGACTTCAGTGTTGGAAGTCTGAGAGCTCCACCTCCACGGCCAGGAGTGCTATAGCAGTGATGGCACCATTGGCCCTGGAGGGACAGGTGAGTGCTGTGCGCAGGTGCCTGAGCAGGGATGGTGCTGCTGCTCAGCATGGGCACACGCTGGGCATCCCGACACTTCACTTAAAATGCAAGGGAGACAAAACGATTTCTCCTCAACACTTCCCCCTGAAGCTTCTGAAACAAAACATGATCACAAGTTTACTGCTTCCACTTTGTTTTTCTCTTTGCAGGAAACGTGCCTTATCTGAGTGCTTAAGAAGGAGTGGAAACTGCAGGTTGGCTTCCCTGCTGCAGGGGCACAAAGTAGTAGAGAATATCTCAGTGGTGAATGGTTTACACTTTCCACAGACACTTGTTATGCTGTTTATCTCCTCCAGCGTCTTGCCTCCTTTCCCAACAGAAGCACAGAAACATTTTAATTCTTACCTGTCCAGAATGTCATTAAAAAGATCACTAGGAAGGCAATTCTGAAATAGTATATTATGCACTTGTCTTACGAGTGAGAAGTCATGAATATAAGGGGAAGGGAGGACAGAAAAGAGAAGCAATTTTTTTTGTAACTCTGAAACTGCCAGTACTTAGGAGGCTGTGTCCTGGTTCTCTCCACCACCACCATTTTGATTGGGGGTAAAAAAAAAAAAAATTCTTAATGAAAGCCATAGTTACTTTAAAAAAACAACAACATATGATCTCATTGTATGACAGTTCCCAAATAAAGGTCATCTTTTTGATCATTTGCTTCCATAATCACTTGATGTCACAGTGGTTTTGATGGAGAAGTACCTGAAAAACACAGCCATGGAGTAATGGATGGGCAGGGAGGAGGCCAGGCAACTTGTTTTCAGTAGGTGCGTGACAATGCCCTTTGCTATTTCTGCTAACTCCTCTTACAGCCACGGTCATGGGTCTGTGTTCTCATCCCTGTTCTTAGCGATGCTGTGCCCCTCTGCTTGGCTGATTCTTCTCTGACTTCTGGAGCATCTCTGCCATCAGTTAATCTGAACTGTTTATTACTCCTGCAAATCTTTTCTGTGCTTTTTTCTCTGCTGTCAGCAGAACAAATACACAGACAGCAGTCCTGGCATGGGCCAGCAGAGAACAAGAAGCCCTGAGCAGTGACTGCACTGAGTGTTTTCTCCTGTGCAGCTTAAAATTGGGCAAGAATTTTACAGACCTTGATTTGTTGTCTTTGTGCTTACCGGATGGTATCCTTCAAGGGAAAAGAAAATCAGTTCTATTGTGTAAATTTTTTTGTTGGAAAAAGTATATTTCATCATGCTGATTAATAGTTCCCTAAATTGTGACTGATGCTGTGAAAAGCTGTCAGCAAACAGTGCATGCAAACTCAAATGCAGTGCACTAGGAAGTCTCATTTTTCACTTGTATCTGAATTCTTTGTCATTGACTTTTCTTTTTAGTCCAAACTGCCAAATGTCTGAGCTTCCCCCTTATATCCTTCAGACGCTTTTGTTCTGCGATCGAATGTTTTGCTGTGTGTACAGCAAGTGAAAAATGAGCTGCTGGTGCCCTTGCACGGTGTGGAGAAGCTCCAGCTTTGGGAAGCAGAAGTCTGTAGAACCTCATCTCTTGCCAGGAATAATAAGTAAGTAATGGTGAATTTTTACACCTGGAAAAATAACAAGCATGTACTGCTTAAAACGAGATGCACCATGTAAGTAAACTTGCTGACAAATTCCCATTATTTTTTCCAGCTGTTCATACTTCCAAGTATGAAGAAGTAAGCCCAAGTGCAGCGAAAGAAAAGCTTTACATTCAGACCTTAGCACAGTAAATATTTTGACTGAATTATTGCTGCAATCAAGTTGAACTCGTACACAGGCTATATAGATTTTAGTCTTGCAATGTAATGAGCAGAAGGTGCTTAAACCACTTCGTCTCAACTTGAATGTAAATCAGAGTGCATCTTGTATCGGTACATGTGCATTATCCCCCAGAAGTTGCTGTGCATTAGGAATTAAACTCTTTTCATCTCATCTTCAACTTTCCCTTCCGCTCCTTCTTATTAAAGTGAAAACAACTCCTACATCCATACTCTTTTCCACTTTCCTGACTTTGTGTTAAAGTGACAGCCTAGGTGACAGCAGAAATTGTCCCCTGGAATAATGTTTATATACAAAGTAATGTTTTGTTCAAACGACCTCCACCCCTTGTGCCTGAAATTTCCAGCACACATTTGAATCACTCAATTTAATCTTCAGAAAGGCACCAGACCGTGCCTACAGAGCCCAGGAGCCCCGGTGTTATCTGGTGACTGCGTAAGTGACAGCATCTCCACCTGTAAGTAAGTGTTTGAGCTTATAATTCATGTAACTGTGATGCTGATGTTCCAGTGTAACAACAACTACCATAAGTAGACATGGCTTGGCTAAACCCACTTACATAGCTAAGCCAAAGACAGAAAATGCCACATTCAATTAATAGTTTAGTCTAAAAAGAAAAATAAGACAAAGTCTTTTAAAGTGTACAAATACAACAATTTAAGTTTGGGAATTGTTATTGTAACTTCCCAAAAGTGCATCTTATAGTATTAATTCTTAATATGTGACAAAGGACCATTTAAGTAGTAAAATAAACGTAGCGCTAAGTGCCAATAATAAATAAGCATCGCTGGCACAGCACAGGAGCTTGGCAGCCATCTCTCCCTTAGCAATACTTTTTATTGCTCTGAACATTCCTCTGGGCCGTAGGGGACTGAATTAAATTCATTATGAACTTCACTGGGAAGGATTTTAAATGCATGCAGACGTCTGGTAGGGTAGAGAGGGCTTCCTTCCACACCCTCCCACATTTCACTTGTCCTTCTATTGAACTGATATATTTTTCTGTCTTTTCTGTACCTGAGTGCTTAAATCTGTGTAACAGAGGCTTATAGTCCTACATTTTCTCTCACCTCAGCCACTGCCAGCCAGCCCACAGACGTCGGAGTTGTCTAAAGATACTGTCAGGAAACGCCAGCTGCATCCTTCAGCTGACTGCCATGGGCCATTACCCGAGGCTGACGGGGTCACCCCTGCTTGCTCCCATCCGCCTATGAGGCCCAGCACTGCCCGCCCACTACTGCTCCACACACACTGCTTGGGTTCAAGCAGAGTTAAGCCTCAAACTTTGCTTTTCTGTAATTTAATCAATAGCACAAAGGAGGGTTTTCAACATCTGCTTGTAAACTGACATTTAAATGGCAATTGCCAGTGGAATATAGGCATATGGTTACTGAGTTATGACTCAAGTGCAGGCAGCCAGGCACTTGGTTCACAGGGAGTTGTTTCAGCACTTGTGTCACGCTCACGCACTTGACCCCTTTATACTCAAAGGCACAGCAGAGCATGAACACCCCACACCTTTGTCACAGCATCTTCCCACCACAGGTAACAGCTTCCAAGAGATGAGAATACAAGCCCATCCCTCACTAGTAAGTTCACCATTGCCATGCAATGCTAAGCACGAAGAAAGCTCTTGTTCCCTATGGGATTCTGCTAACTGCAGCTCTGAAAACCCAACTACCCACCTCTGTGCTCAGGGTGGTTGGCAGCTCAGTCACCACCAAATTCCAGACAAGAAAAAGCAGAGACTCAATTGCTAATTGAGAATGTTATTTTCAGGAGGTGGGTTTGAGGCATGTATTTATGTACCTTCATTATTTTAACCAGGACTTGGGAATCTTACTTTTCACTGTAAGCATGGACAAAAGCCATTCCTCTGCTGTGGCTCCAGCCTGCTGTAAGAAAGCGCCTAGCGCCGTACTGCACCACACAGCAGTCACTGAGGTGCACCCCAACGCAGCTCCATGCAGCACTGCCTCCCAGCTGCCTGCAGTTGGCTGCATGTGACATGCCAGCCGCCATATGCTGCGTGTCTACTGACGATTGCCACTTAAATGTCAGCATTCAAACAGCTGTTACTGAAGTTGCCACAGCTCTGCCTCATCCCCGAGCAAGGAAAGCAAGGAAGCTGCCTGCATGGCAGCAGGGGCTGCCCCATCCAGGTGCTGCCCAAACATAGCACTGTTTTGGCCACGGTATTAATGAAAACGCCCAAATACCATTTCAGCCACACTCAGACACAGTGCCCCACGTACAGGCAGGAGACAAGTTCAACCTGAGGGCCTGGCCTACTCACCGGTGCCCCCCATCAGACTCTAAGAGCAACCTTCTGTAGGCAGCGATTCCCCGCAGTTCTCAAGCTGTCAGCCTGTGCCCCACACTCCCTCTCAGGATCCGTGAGCGGATCTGGCTCAATTGCAGTGGCACCGAGCAGGCAGGCTATAAAACAAAGGTGGCTCTGCTGCCCTTTCTGTCAGTGACAGGTCACATCATCCAGAAATCAATTGCTCAGCCCTGCGCCCAGTGCCACAACCATCAATAAGGGATTTGCTTGAGTGGGGCCTGTGCTGCATTCCATGTGCAGGATAAAGCATCTGATGAAGATTAAAAGAGGAAAAGAACATTAATATAAACCTCCCTTGCTCATGCACATGCAAGTTTCCTTGCTGAAGGACAAACATCACAGTAAAAGTAAGCACATATTGATGAATGTTGAGGTGAATATAAAAATGTATTAACCTGAGAGATAAATATTGACACTGCTTTGTCTGTGTCAATATTTAGTTCAAGGGACAATAAATTTTGATATTCACCGAAATGAGTCGATACGTGCATTGCTACATACATTTTGTATGAGCTCAAGTTATTCACCAACTCTGCTCCTTCCATCCTCAACTTGCAGATTGGAGATTTGCGCTTCTCTGCCAGGGAGGGTGGTAATAAACCAAGTATCCCCTTCCAGCAGTGACTACAAGGTGTGCTTTGAGAAGGTACAGCCAGCATCAAGTTCCCAGTGATAAGGCCCAGCTTCTACTCCCAGCTATGCTGGGAATTCAGGGAGCACAGCAAAGGACACAGACAAACCTCCACAAAGCTCTGGCAAACAGTGCTCTGCCCTTCTTGGAATGAGTTGGCACTGACCAGCAACCAGCTGGCTTCGTAAATGCAGCCTGAGAGAGTTAACCAGTGGTCTGGGTCACACAGCTGGAAACCACATCTGGCAGCAGGGATTCCTGCAGCCTGCAGAGAGACCTGGGGCCATCTGGTGCTCACAGGTGACTCACTGGTATCAGGACATCAGGACAGTACTGTCTCACAAAAAGATGCAGGAAATGAAGGGCACAGACAAACCAGCAAGCTGCCTCGGTGCAATAGATGATATAAAACTGCAAAGTTACAATAAATATGTCACTGTTGAGGACAGAGTTGTCTTTCTCCCAGCTGAAGACACCATAAATGGTCTCTCCGGATCACATATGCCAAGGCAATGCATGCATTCTTCCTGTAAATGACATTTTCTTCCTTAAAACAGTACCATATCCATGTGAGTGGTGACAATGCAGGGAATTTATTTTTATCCCTGAAAAGCTTCTGCTGAGAGCAGGAGCCGTCAGGTGCACCGAGAAGAACATCACACAACTGTGAACCTCCTGCAGCTGCTTTTGATACCTGATCTCACAGGTGACTGTGTGCTGGTGTAAATCCTCCAGACTCCCCCAGACATCTACATGGGCTACGAGCATCTCAAGTCGTCAGGGGAACATAGATAGAATTAGCCAATACACAAGCGATAACAGTTCTACTTCTTGGCAACTTAAAATATCTCACAATTACCTTCAGTTCTTAGCAAGGTCAAGTTGTGATTCTCAAGTATTGTTTAATACTATCACATACAGCACAAACAGCAGCAAACAGCTACAAACACTGCAGGAAGGCTCATGACAGAGGTGCTGCCTCTGCTTGAATGCAAGCAGTGCCTGAAGTCAGGGTGCGTGCTCAGAAGACACGTGCTCACTGCTCACACATCACTGGTGGAAATCATGTTCATGTTAATATTTACAGATCATGATGAAGACAGTACCATAGCATTCCACAGCAACAGCAGCACCTCCTCACGCAGCTCCTGCCTTGAAAGGGCAGTTATTTCTTCTGTTCTTCATGCAAAGATTTGTATTTCAAATACGAGTTTATCTTGCTCCTTGGCTTCAATATTCCGACTGCAAGGGCACTGGTGATGGGAGAACTGCGGGAGCACTGTGCCCACATTGGCACAACTGATGGTAAATACCAGTGTGGCATTTGCAGCAGTGATCAACATGGGGTGCTCTCCTTTCCTTGGGGTGCCCACCTCATGTGGTGTATCACTAACAGCTCCAATATCCTGTGCCAGCTTTAAAGGCCTTTGTTTCCATTTGGTCTAATGCTTCCCCCGTAGAAATACAACATTTAAATCAGGGCTACTTTAGGGGAAAGATGATCAAGAATACTGTGGAAATAGACACAAAATCACCACCTAAAGACATACTGTGGTACAATAAATATACTTTAAATTGCTCATCTTTCAGAATGTTAACATTCCAGCTGTCAGAAAAAACATGCTTGTTGGAAGCTGTTATTTCTGTACTGAGAAAATATTTTTAAAAAATGCTAATATGGACACAAATGTAGAAGGCAATGGGCTTAGTTTTTATTGATGTTTCTTCCTTGCAAAACAAATTTTTGCCATGGTTGCTTTGATTTCCTTTTAGAAAGACTGAAGTCTTGTTTTCCTTCTACAGTGGCAAAACAATGGAAAAATACATTTTCCATATAAATCTCATTTAAATTCAGCGTTCTAACTAGCAAACACAATTTGGAATTGAGAGCTTTTTTGTTTTTACATTACAAACCCAACCATCGCAACGTTAAACAGCTCATCTACTGCAGTTCAGCAGGAGGAATCATTGAACAATCCGCTGCAGAATACAAATACGGAAACAAAGCAGCAGCTCAGCAGATCCACGCGGTACTGCGAGCTCCGCCAGGGACTGAGCTGTGCATTATATGGAACCAATCGCCTTAAGGGGAACCAGCAAAGCTCTTCCTAAACGAGAGTGGTGCTAACAACCTCCAAGGCAGACTGCTGTACCGAAAGCACTCAGATGAAGAAAACTTGCATCATAGCTAGTGTGATGAAAATGGAATTATTGAAGCACAAATGGTAGCAAGATGAGCACTGCCAGCTGCTTTAAAAACCAAACACAACTGGGGTTTACGTGCAGCAGCCCAAGTGAGTACAGAAACCAAGGCAAACTGCCACAGCAATTACATGCAGCTCTCCAAATCTGCACCGAAATCTGCATGCAGGGAGCGGGCACACCGACCACCTTCCCTTTCTGACAACAGCAAGTGTTTTTCTGCTCTGAACAATTCATTTTCAGAAGGAAAATAATAAACAAATGTGGTCTGAGCAGCAGCCAAAGTTCCACCTGTCACCAGCACCCATTTACTTTAAGGTCTGAGGAAGAGCACAGTCTGCAGGAGAGCTGAGAAAGTTTTCTTGCCCAGAAACTGCTGGGAGATAATAAAAAGACAGACTTCAGAGTGGGAGGCTGCTATCTGATGGAGGGAGCAGAGACAGTGGGCACCTCAGGTTCCCCACTCACAGCAGCTGTTCCCAAAGTGCAGGTGGATAAAGCCCCAGTATTCCATCTTTACCCCTGGAAGCACATCCTAGCTGGGTGCTAGCGGAGGGCATGGAAGGCAGCCATGGCACAAGCAGGCAGTTACAGCTTTAAGTCAGGCTTCCCTTGGATAATTGTGATCAAAGTTATGGATGGTAGTGAAGGCAGCAAATGCCCCAGCTGTGCCCTGCTGCTCCCCAGCATCCTGCAGGAGCAGGGCCCTCCTCTGCCAGCACCTGCTGCTCACTCTGCATACATTTCAGTGCCACTGAGAGAAGCATACTGAGAGCAGACATGTCAACACCTTTCTCAGTTCTTCTCAAGAAAAGTGTGCAAGACAAAGAGCACTGACCCTCATCACCACCTTTCAGCAGCCTAATTCAAAGCCTAAAAGCCTCCCCACGCCAGGTGAGAAGGCAAAGGTGCTGTGCAAGGCAGTGTGTGGACAGACAGACACCCGGTCACAGACCTACTGGGGCACTGCTCAGCCTGGGGCTGTGCTGCACAGTCAGAGCAGCGCAGGGCTGTGCAGGGAGCACCCCAACGCCAGGCAGCTCTGTGAGTGCAGGCTCCATCTTGCTCCTCAGTACTCACTGAAGAGTTCAGCTCATTTTCCTGCATTGGAAGTGAACCCCCTTATAATGATTTTTAACTTAAGGAAACTGTGCTGTTCCTTTCTTTATGTGAATCTCACAGGGTACGTTTTTTTCAAAATAGGATGATTTCTGGGGCAAGTGAAGATGTGGGGATTTTAACAAGGACTAAACCTGCCCTACAGTGAGTTACAGAACACTCTCCCAGCCCAATGCAGCAGGCATCAGCTTTGAGCACACGGGACCACAATGGAGCAAATGCTTTTACAATTACCCTCCCAAATGTAATAAATATATGACTGTGAAAGATGGATGACTAAATATCAGCATTCACAGCAAGTATAAGCATTGAGAGACTTCCCTACACAACTTAAATTCAACTGCTGCTCCTCGGTTTGACCCATACTGCCACAGAAATAAACACTCCTATATAGCTTCAGCCACTGTTCTGCCCTGTTTAGACAGCCAGGAGCCTCTCATCTCTTATCCCCATTCCAGAGCTGTGACACAACGTTTCCTACCCAGACCTGGTAAGGCCATTCTGGAAGGGATTCTCAGATTCCTTCATCTTGAGTTTGTACAGTTTTCACCTGCTAAATAGGGCAGCTCTTGCTCCCCAGAGCTAATAGAAAGAAACAGTTAAGAGTTAGAGACTGAAACAAAAAGTCTAAACCACCTCCTCTGGCAATAAACTTCTGTAACCAGTAACCATAGAGCAGAAGACAAGGGGCTCTCTCAGAGCAAACACAGACTCACTCCTGAAGGATGAGGACCTGGTACCACCATGGCTGCCACTACAAAGCCAGCCTGTCCCTGGGCACACGGGGCAGCCAGCCTCTGGTGGCAAAGCCCACACAGCACAGCCAGGCAGGAGATCTGCCCCAGGGTACGGGCAGCAGCCTCAGCCTCTTCCCTTTATGCAGCTGGAACACGCAAGGTCCCCTGATCCTCTGCCACACGATCTGCAGGGAGAATCTTCCATCTGCATCATCTCTCTGTAACACCCCATGACATCTTCAGAAACAGATATTTCTCCCCCACTGCTTTCCATTTACCCAAGTTAACTTTATTGGACACACAAAAAAAATACCGACCTGCAGAGGTGGAAACTAATTCCAGTTAGGTACAAACAATCATGTACATCAGTAAACAACAGGCAACAGCATGGAGCAGAACCAGATCTAAGAGGGCTGCTGCACAACACAGGAATTGCACCTGTGCCACCGTAGGGTCGGGTGCTGACTGCAGCCCAAGATGGATTTAATTAGCAGCTGATCACGAAGTCTAAAATTACTTGCTTTTACCTTCTGATAATAGGAAAATGGTTTCATTTCTTACTCATGTCCCCGTGTTTCTACAATATACTGCATTACTGCTTAAATTCTGCGTGCAGTCAGTCACATTACTACACCCTACAGGAGGTTTTCAGTAAGTCCTTAAACCCAAGCACACAGCATAGGAAGCCATCGCAGGGTACGAAGAAGGCTCTGCTTAATTTTACATTCGTTATTTGGCCAAAATAGTGGTTGTTCTGCACTCAGCCTCATACTTGTAATAAAACCCCGCTCATATACTAAAGAAACATTTCATGACTGAATAATGTGCCAATTGAAAAGCAATCTCGCTAAGCTACAGGAAACCTCTTGAGTTGCCAGTCTGAGCAAAATGAAGCCTCGACAAAAGGAACCGCTTGGAAACTAAATGAAAATTTAGCAAATTGATCTGAACAAGACAGTCTTACGTACAATGCTATGTTTTCAGCAACAAGAGAGAAGCCTGCTAGAGATGACCTCTGCAAAAAAAAAAAAAAAAAAATCACACCAATAAATCAAAAGGTAGTGTTACTTTTTGTTTGCTCCTTTTTCTAAAGCAAGATATTTCACTTTATAATGGGAGTGCGGGTAACTGCGGAAGGAAGACAACAGGCACCCAGAAATTGGGTGTTTTCTCAAAAGAAAGTTCTTTCTTTCATTCTCACAGCACGTTCTGTACACATGGCACCTCAGGAGCCCCTCAGCAGGGCAGCACTCCCACTGGTGCAGGCTGGGCTCAGGCCTCGGGCAGCCCACATCCCTACCTGGTCCCCATGGCACCATCACGAGGCTCTCGTAACAAGATGAGCAGAAGTAGGAACTCCAAAGGACACTTGACCCATCCAACATTTTCAGAGAAAAAATTTGCACTGCACATGCAGATGGAATAAGGCTTTTTTTTTTTTTCCTCATTAAGTGATACTTAAATATGCAGCCTGTGCGCTGCTCTCCCACTCTACTTGAATTAGTGATTTACACTGACAGCTTACTTTCAGTTCCACACCTGGAAAGGAGAGATAAATCAAAGCATAAGCTGGCAACAACAGTCTCAAAATCGAGAGCACTTTACCCCAGAGCTCCTCAGAGACTGCCAAGCTGGCACTGCCTTACAGCAGGTCCAGCACAACGGCAAGTTAAGGACAAAGCCAAACTGCACGGTGCATGCATTAGATCCTTGTTTTTCCTTAAAGAAAGAGATAGAAGAAAGAAGAGAGAAAAAAGAGAAAAAAGCATTGCCCTGTTTCAGGAACAAATGACCGTCAGCAGCCTGTTCTCAGGAGCAGAGTGCACCTTGCAGTGCACTTTGCCATGAGCCCAACAGCTGCAGGTGCCTCTGCAACATGCAAAGCTCAGGAGATGGGGACAGCAATGGGGACTGAGAGCCTCTCAGGAGCAGTACAGCTCAGAGCCTGAATCTGAGCAAGGTGGGCAGCAGAGCCAGGAAAAGGGGAAACAGAAAAACCCCGAGGCCAGAAAAGAGAACAGCAGCACAGAGAGCCCCAGCACAGCAATGGAGTTGGAGTCCTGACTGCTGATCCGATGTGGGGCAGTGCCCCAGCACACAGTGCCCCCTGTCTGGGCAGCAGGCTGCTGCTCTGCAATGCATTGTGTCTGGGAGCTCTGATGGTTTCCTGGAGCACCTGCCAGCTCGAGGAGTTCTTTAATGCTGCCGTGCTCTGTGGCAAAGTGTCCAAATAAATACACAGAAGTGCTCTCAAGCCAGAAAGCCTTCCAAGAAACCAACAGATTTCCTGCTCAGTGCAGATCCAAGCAGCTCACAATTTGGGATTTGGGATTTGCACTGGGTACTTGAATGTGGGGTGTTAGCAGCCAAGAAAAAAAAAAAAACACACACACATAAAGTTCAAGCTCTCCTCTCTTGAAGCTAATGGAAAAAGCTCTCTTAATATTGCATGTAGAAATGCCTGATAGTTGTAAATAACTTTTTCTGTGTTTAGCTCATATATAATGAAACAGCAGTGAGCAAATGCAGCTCGGTACTCAACAGAACAGGATGCTCCAGCAAATACATCTTTAAGCTCGCGTGCGAGTCACTGCCCGAGTAATGGCCATCAGTGACAAGGCAAGAGTGTGGCACACCACCTATCTGCTTCTTCTGCAGCTTCATGGACGAAGCAGGAGGCTGCTCCCTCTGCCAGGGGGAAGGTTTCTGTGCTCACCAAATGGAAATGCAAAAACTAAGTTCACTTTGGATTAGAAAAACAAGACCAGAGGTGGCACACAGCCACGCTGTATGATTTAGTTACTGGTTTAAAGGGCTGCTGCACAGTGCCAAAGCCACGCAGCATGGGTAGACCCGCAGCTCAGCAGAGCACAACAGCCTTGCTGAAATAGGAAGAATCCCAGCACAAAGGCACACCCTGGGCACCCCACAGAAAGCCATTCCCTGCAGCAAAGCATCACACATCGCAGCCCTGGATCTGCATGTGAAGCCCTTCCTCCTCACCTGCACCATCACTGCAGCCCCTTCCCACAGCCGGCACATTCACACCATGCTGACACACTTCTTTTCCACCATCTCAAAAACAGAAACCAAACCTGAATCCCTACCCATCAGGAAAAAATTCTCCAACTTGAAGAACGTCACCATGCTTGTTAAAGCTTTTACTAACGACAATTAAACGACTTGAAAACAAAGTAGTGACAGGTATGTTTTTTCAAGATCACTGATCTTTCAACCAGGGGGAAAATATCCCAGCTTTAATTGCACAAAGCTGTATATCATGCTTCCCTCTCTCGAGATTTCATTACAGGCCTGAAACCAGAGAATTGTACTGCCAGCTCTTGCCTGCTCTTCTAGCTATTTCTGGTTTTTAATAATTATTCATTAATTGCACACTATGATAAGATCCTTGCTGTTTTGAAACATTTTCCCTCTGGCCCCCATACTATTAAAGACCCTGATTGCCTGCCAACAGCGTAAAATTAAAAATCAAAGCACTACCTCTGAAAGGTTTAATATGTGCCACATTGAAAGAGTTTCTACAGCTTACAGCCATGTAATTGCATCACCGGCTAACTGCACAATCTCTCTCAGCGTTTGAAATGTTTTCCTTTGAAACATCAGCCAGCTGAGAGCAGAGGTTTTGTTTAACGCCCCAATTTACTCCCCATGCACGCCAGAGAGCTGCACAGCTCCTGTGTCCTCCCCTGCTCCTTCCTTGCCTCCCTGGGCTGGTGCTGTGGCCGCCTTTCCCTGATGGCTGTCTTCTTGGAAAGGGATGAACTTTGCATACTTGACCAATGGCCACACCAAGAAGTGGGCACACCCCATCCCTGCGGAACAAACTCCAGGGGCTCCAACAAAGCAACAATGCACCAACAAAGCAACAATGCACACTTGTGGCTTTTCACTGTATGTGCTAAGCCCTCTATGTTATTTCAAATACAACTCTGATTTCCAGATGTTATTTCTTCAGCTGAAGGGTCACACAGACAGGAGGTCCCTGCGACCAGCCTACTCACACCATACAGCCTGAATGAACGTGGGCAATTGAGTTAATCAGAGCTGGTCAGAGAAGCAAAGATATGTGTCCTGCGTTGATTGAGGTATAGTCCAGGTATGCCAGAAGGAAATAAAGATGCCCTTCACACAGTTGGCTGCTGTAATGATTTCAATATTAACAGTGCTCTTTCCCAGAAAAAGACAATTTTCTGCCTTCGGTTTTTTGGATCTTGTGATTATCACAAGTGCCAAAAATGGTTTAAAGCTTATAAAAGTGTACCTTAGCAAGGTATTCCTCTGCAAGCCCTCAAAGGAAAAGCCTTTAGTCATTAGTATCTGCACACACACCACAAGGTACTTTTCTTCTCAGTCAGAGCCTTGGTTCCCTGCACCCCAGGCTCCTGCACTGCTGAGGACAGAGCAGGGCTGTGCCGGAGCTCCCACAGCTGGTGGTGCTGCCCACGGACTGACAAGGGGCACAGCAGGGCTGGGGGGGGGACAAAAATCTGTAAGCATCTTTAACATCTTGGCTGGGCTCAGTTTTAAAGTCTGGACCATGGAGTCTAATCCAAAAAAAAAGATCCATGTGTTGCAGTAGTTGTGGGTTGTTGTTTTTTTTACTTTGATGGGAGTTTCTGGAGTAGAAAGTCAAACTGAGGCATAAAGGGCATTTCCCCGGATTTGGAAAGATTTCCGTGCAGGCTGGAGCTCCATATGGTGTGTTCATTTGAAAGCAGGAGATCATAAGGTAGAGAGGTGTCACGTGAAGGACAGAATTACTCAATGAGAAACCCTCAGTATATGTGGAGCACTCCCACTCAGGGTCAGTCCCTGCTCCTAAGCAAAGCCTGTGCAGAAATTTCCTTTAATGCATGCAGACTACACAGGTGGTTATTCCAAGTGTTAAAATGTTCTCCTAAGCAGCAAACACAGGTGTTTTCTTTCTCCTTTCTTTTTTCCTCTGTTACAGAAGCACACATGGGCTAACACTCACCTGGAAACATCACAAAACCTCTGCCCTATCACTCGTGCTTTGGTCAGCAGCAAGGAGCAAAGAATTAGCAGGGATACGTGGGATGAGCATCCTTTCCTGCTCCTCAGCCCAGGAGCTTTGAAAAATTAATAGCTAGAATACAAAGCTGAAGTGAGAGCACAGGGAACATGCTCAAAGTAACAGCCAGGTTCCTGTGGACACAGAAGGAGAGAGAGGCCCTCTGCTCACCGCCAACACGCGCTGACATCCCATAGCGTTTTCCCTTTGCTGTCACATCCTTTCCTCACATTCTGTGTCTGGCATATGTTGATTTTACCCCGAGGGTACTGTTGGTGCCAGAGGTGCTCACCTTATCTGCAAAAAGCAAGCCCCTTGTGTCTTGAAGAGAAGAAGGGCTTGCTTCCAAGTTGCAATGTCAACTTTTCTTTGCTGCAGTCTGGCGCTGCTCGCACAGACGAGCTGCAGATACCAACAAAGCTTGGGAGAGAAAACAGAGCTCTCAGCAGGACTCGGTGAGCAGGCTGAACTTTCAAAGGCGCATTTGTACCTGCAGGACAGGCTTAAGAAGTACCCAGGAATCCTGCACTTCCCACAAGAAGAGTAATTGCTTTCTGGGGCTATTTTAAACTACGAACATCGGCCTTTCTCACATTTTTTCTGCATTGGATTGGCTGCCTTTTTTCTTCCCCTTTTCAAAAAGCAGCTGTGAAAAATCTCTCCTAACTTTCCAGTGCCATAATGCTGAGAGGCCCTCGTGTCCCCATTAGCCAGCACTATCAGAAGGACTGCGCCACTTTTTTTCTTCTTCTGTTTCAAGTGCACACAGAAAAGGACAAAAATGTGTGTTCTAAAGCATGGAATTTGCTGTCCTGAATAAAGCCTGTGCAGCACACTGCCCGAATAACCATCTCTGTGAGCCCTCACACTGTACTGCACGTTTCCAAAAAAATTATAAATCTAAAACTTGATCAAAAAATGTGTTTCTGGCTCATACAAATCTTTCCGTTCAGTCTATAACCCAAGGAACTACATTATTCTCTGATTAATGCTGATGAGTTTTTGATGAACCCAGGAAAAATACCAACAGTTGTAACACATCATAGGTAAAATACCATCCTTTTTTTTTTTTTTTTAATATGCTTGAAAATGAGCTTGAAAGATGTCACTATCTTAGCAGAAACCATCTAATGGGATGTGTATGCTCAGGGAACCAAGTAGCACAGTTATAATTAAAGTTTCATTATCATTTCCATTAAAAAGTAGTTTCTATGGGATTTGATTCAACAGTAAAAATTGGTTCCGTGATGATACTTTGTATGCAAGGTCTCCATAGGTGTTAGAAGCAGTGGGCAATTCGCAGCACGCCACAACAATGCAATATGTGCAGGATGGGCATGGATTTTACCTTGGTAATGCCAGAGCACAATAAGGAGATGGGAAATATCAACAGTTGGCAAGAAGAGATCCCACTGCATGCACACAAACTGAGCTCACAGGACGCGTCCGTGTGAGATTGATGAGGAGGAGCAAAGCACTTTGAGAAGCAAATAGGAAAGCCTTCATAATTACCATTAAACACAACTCATTGCCCCAGTACCAGTAAAACCATACCCAGGTCACAGGGGAACGTGCTCCTGGCTCGGTGTTGCTGCTGGCTCAGCCTTCTCCTGGCAGATCCAACCACAGTGATGTTCAGACCAGACACATTTGTTGCAGGGAGGAATTTGAGGCTTCCCACCTCCCTTGCTCAGTCCTCACATACTGCAACTCTGCAGATCTTTGGGGTTTTGTCACCACAACATAACTTGGAGGACAGGCTTCATCCACAGCCACAAGAGACTCTGATACGAAGGCATTATCACTGTACATCAGTACAGCACTGTGACACATTCAAATGTGGAATACAAAGATACAGGGACGAAAAAAACACATTTGGTGGACCAAATACTTTTTGGGTGTATGAATAAGGAGTCACTCAAGTGTGCTGCACATCATTCTGGTGTGCAAAGCCTCAGCAGGGAGCAGAAAGCAGTGCCTGGGAATGGAGATTGAGATTTCAGATAAAAGATCTGAAAGCGCAGTTTGGAAGGGTGAATTGCTTATTAGCTGAAATGAAATTAGCTGAAAGCTTTATCAGATTAAAAAAGTAATTGAAAATGTATCAGTATTTAACAGAGACTATGTACAGGAAAACAAACCCACAGTAAACAGTGCGGCAAATCTCCAGGTTCAGGTATTCACTGATGGCAAGAAGTGAAGCTTCATCCCACCTGAATAAAAGGAACCAGGTGGCAATACTGCAACGAGGTGAGGAGTGAAAACTTGTTTTAGATTTGAGCAGTTCATGCAAAATTAATGTTTCACTTATTCCTGAGCTGAGAAGTGCACGCTCCACCATATCGCAGTGCCAGCGAGTGTCCGGGGGCACTGAGGCTGTCTTTCACACCAGGATTAAGTTGCATTTATAAGGCAGCATGTATGAGATCATTCTATTAAGAAGTCATCGCACCTTTTAAAACTATTCATCACAGCTCATCCTGTCCCCTTCGTAAGCATTCAGTACCAGAGGAGCTCTCTGTCCACAGGCGCACTTTGCTAATGCAACATTGATGTGATTTCAGTGAGTGGGAATCGGGAGCAGCGGAACTGTTGTGGCAGCAGACACCCAAACAGCCCTCAGCCATTCAGGATGCAGGAAAGTGGCACAAACCATGAGGTGTGAATCCAAACAAGCCATCACCTTGGCTCCCACCTTCACCTTTCAGAATGGAGGCGCTGAAATTCACAGCAAACTGGGCTTTGCCAGGCCAACACACATCCACAGAGCTGGAGAGCTGACGGGACCACTGAAATACCAACTGGCTGCTCATCCTGCCTGCCTCACCAGGCACACACAACACACAGCACTGGCCCCAACACCACCAATCGACGACATGGAGTGTTGTGGAGTGGACCAGCCCTATCCTCTCCCCCTGGCCACGTGGGCAGCTGTGGCCAGCAGTGTCAGGTTGGGTTCTTCTACCCAAAACGTGAGTTTGCTTTCCTTGTGAATGGAGCGCATTACAACACATCTTCCTGAATAATTCACTGGCTGTCTCTGCATGCACACTGTGCTATCTGACTTTCCAGCACACCGCACTAACCTCTAAATACTGACTATCAACATTCCCAGCAGCTAGCTTTACTTTATGTCGCATTGCTCCTTTGTTTCTTTTTAAGTGTTGCAGGAGACGGCGCAGATATTTTACTGTCTCTCTCTTCCAGCGACACCAAATGCCACAACATTAGCGTTATTAACATATGCATTAGCTCAAGCTGATCCGCTCTCCCAGCTGCTGCTCGCAGCTCCCGGTGAGAGGCTGCAGCAGTGAATCAGATAGCTCTAATGAGGGTGTTAATGAAGTTCCCGCAGTTGAACACAGCGCTCTGAGAGGAGCACTAAAAGCATATCTCCTGTAGTCTTTGAAACCGCGATGGTTTGTGGCAATTGACTCTATTTATTTATTTACTTGCTCACCATTCAGCGTAAAATTCCTGCTTGGGAGGAAAAATCAGCAAGAGAAATGCACGTGGTGGAGAAATGACAATATTGCAATCTATTCTGAATGCAAAAGAGGAGAATTAAAGTTAATTAGGAAACATCTTCCAGCTGGACCTTCGCCAGCTCCTCTCTGCCCTGCAGAGGGCTGCCAAAGCCTTGCTTGCCTTTCATTAGCTATCTTTCTGCTCTCACTTTCCCCTACTTTGTCCTCAATACATTGTTTCTTTCACTTTTATTGCTTTAATAACATAGTTTGTTAGTACCCTTCCAGATATTGCTCCTGCAATTTAATTAAAGCCACGTTCCAAAAAAATCAATCGTTGCTTCTTTTTATAAAAACATCCCCCATGCATCAAAATATCTGAAAACAACTGAAGACCCAGGAGAAAGTTGTTTGTTTGTTTGTTTGCTTTAAATAAAGGCCTTCCAATTGGACCAGGAGTTGTTTCCATGGCAGTCTGCAGCTGCACACGGGAAATACAAAAAAGACAGTCCCTGAGATAATGCAGCAGGGAGCCTCCTATGTGTCCTTATGAAAGAGAACGTTAAAAGAGGTACCAAAAAAAAAAAAAAAAAAAAAAAGATTGTATAAATAAAAACAGCAGTTGGCATTGCTGTACAAAAAATCCCTGCAATCTCTAGCAATGCAGCCATTAGGTTGGTAATCACAGTTCCATCCCTCTCCTGTGAGCACACTGAGCGCCGCTGAAGTGAATATTGTTCAGTGTTTTTTTCTGCTCCCCCCCCCCCAGTAGACCAAATAATTGTAAGTTAGTTTAGCAACATTGCTGCTGCACTTCTGTTTGATTATACGGCAACTGTGCTGGGCTTTGTGCAAGGGAGACCTCAGTGCTGCACAGGTCTCCCAAGCAACCATGCCATAGGAGAACAGGGTCAGAGAGGAAAATGCTAAACAAGTATTCGATTTCCTGTTGATTTCCTCTGACAGACCAATCTGCGTGCAAACATCTGGGTTTATGTGAATTCTTTCTTCTAAGGAATGGATTTGAAAAGATAATGAAGCTTCCAAAGTCATAGGATTTGGCCTCAGAACTCATTGGCACTCCATGCCCACCAGCAGTTGGGGTGCTTCCCCCTATTGATGCCGGGCTTAGAGAGAACTCAAGGTGAGACAAGGCATGGGGTGCTGATGAGCTGCAAGCACAACATGCCACTGCTACAAGCCACGTCCTGCTGCTGCAGGATGGGTACAAACACCTCCTTCCAAGGCAGAGGCATATCTCTTGTTGCAGATTACCTCTCAGAGGGTTCTCCCTCTGCTGCCAGCACAAATTCTGCTGCTGCTTCCCTGCTGACAGCTCCCATCTGCCTCTGCACCAGAACTGTCCCCATGTGTCCCAGCCTGTTGCTCTGCCATACGCCTGGATGTCAGCTTGCCAGCAGTGTGACTGCAGCAAGGACTGAGCCCCGTCACCACAAAATCTTGTCTGGATCTTCTCGGACCACCAGTGCTGCACCACCCGCCTCCCCAGCCCCCAGCACACGGCAGACTTGGTCAACATCACTGGGTGCCTGGGCAGATCTGAGCTCTCAGTGTGCTGTGCTCATTTCTTCTTCAGCCTTTGCAAATGTTGCTGCATTTGTTTGCTACCAAAGTGCTTGAGAGACCTCTTATCCCAGCAGCTGAGATGAACACCTCAGTGCTCTCCCTTCTGCTTTACCACTGCTTCAAATGAAAGAAGTGATGTCAGTTGGGACGTGGCTTGCAGCCTGATTCTGCTCAGCATTGACCCCTCAGTAGCAGATGAGACATTGGTGCCCACAACTCCCCTGCCCATGGCACTCTTATCCACTCCTTGGTTTCAATTAGCAGTTTGCCCTGTGCCAGGCATCTCCTCATGCTGTGAACGCATGCAAAACTCAAGTCAGCCTCCCTTTTCCAAATCCCCATTGGAATTCTTGCACTGTTTGGTTGCTTACACATCTTTTTAAAATTCACTGCTGTACAGACAGTGTGGCACATGGTTACATGGCCATAGGGCCCCAGGATCAGCACTTCAAAACTCCTTTGTTCCCTCTTCCCAACATGCCTTTGCCAGAGGACAGGGCAAACCCACAGCACCAGGAGACAGCTCCAGAGCAGATGAGTGCACAGCCAGCACGAGCTCTGTCCTGCAGCATGCTTCACCCCACACCAGCATGCAAAACACAGAAACACAGAATCACAGAAACAAAAGTTGGAAAAGACCTACAAAATCATCCAGTCCAACCATCCACCTATCACCAATAGTTCTCACTAAACCATGTTCCTCAACACAATGTCCCTTGAACACCTCCAGGGTCGGTGACTCCACCACCTCCCTGGGCAGCTCATTGCAGTGCCTGACCACTCTTTCAGAGAAGCAGTATTTCCTAGCATCCAGCCTAAATCTTCCCTAGCACAGTTTGAAGCCATTCCCTCTAGTTCTATCACCAGTTACACGAGAGAAAAGGCCGACCCCCAGCTCACTACAGCCTCCCTTCAGGTAGTTATAGAGAGCAATAATGTCTCCCCTGAGCCTCCTCTTCTCCAGACTGAACAATCCCAGCTCCCTCAGCCGCTCCTCATAAGGCCTGTGCTCCAGACCCCTCACCAGCTTTGTCACCCTTCTTTGAACCTGCTCCAGGGCTTCCATGTCTTTCTTGCAGTGAGGGGCCCAAAACTGCACACAGTACTCGAGGTGCAGCCTCACCAGAGCTGAATATGGGGGACATACATCCCTGTTCCTGCTGGCAACACTGTTTCTGATGCAAATTCACAGCTCAAATGCAAAGAGCTCTTGCACTCAGTAAGACACACAAAATCTTCTAAAACCTAGGCAAACAAACTGCACGCTATAAACGCACATCCTTTGTGCAGAGCATTTTTTTTAAGCTTAAATGTGGTTGTGTATAGATTGCTTCTCACACATTCTTTGATCTGGTTATTACACCTTTTTTAAAATAAAGATGAGTTTGGGGACCAGCATTAGATTCTGCTGACAGTCACAAGTAGTGTACTCTGTTCAATGTAAAATAAATTATTCTCTTAGACAAGCTACTTATAATGTTTACACAGTAATCATAGCTGGAATTCCAGCATTATGGTACATTCATCATTGTTTGACTTAATTTCCGAGACCTCTTAGCCTGGGAAGAACCAGGCTGCTGATTTGCTTTTCAGCATTTCAAAAAGCAGGCTTGGAACCTGGAATTTGTTTTCTGTTATTTAGCTATCACTGTGAACACTGAGAGATGATGAATGAAGGAGAAAGAATCACATCCTGCAAGGTGTCGGTTTTCTCCCCATCAGGAACGGAGGCCTTTCCTCTCCACACTGTGCCAGTGGCAGATGCCAATCACATCCAATTAGTTCTCACAGGATTCATTTCAATCTTGCATTCCCACGTACAAAACTAGAGAGAAGGTTGTGGTGTGTTTTTTTTTAGCAGCCAACTGCTTTTTCCATTGAAACTGTCAATCAATCGATCAGGAGGGAGGGACTTGAGAGTGATGGCTCAAAGGAAAAAGGGTAAAACAATTTATAAGTAAGAAATTGCTTTCTCTATTCCTTGAAGTTTCTACCACTATGGTAAAGAGCAAACAGTAATGATTAATTTCTGAGGGTTTTTTTGGACAAGGCTATGCTAACACCCAGTGTATGTGATGGCAGCTTGCTGTCCTTAATCACACAGTGACCTTGAATGCTATATATCCCCCAACACTTCCAGTTCCAAACAGCCAGTATTTTTTCAAAAAGCAAGTTTCAGAAATGAAATTAGGGAGAGAGATATGGCCAATGTCCTACTAGACACCACATTCATTTAGCCCATGGCTTTCATTTTAAAATAGGGTAAATAAAAAGGTGCCCCGGCACTAACCCCATCCTGTGTATTTAAGGTTTGATATGCTTTTTGGAAAAAAAAAAAAAAAGGAAAAAACAAAAAACAAAACACCAGCAGCAACAACAACACTAAATCAGAAGAATACACCATTTCTGTCCTCACTGCAATTTAGAAGACATTATTAAATATCACGTGTAGAAACACAGCACTAGAGGGACATACAGGTCAAGGAGCCCACCCTCTTTATACTGGAGACCACAGAGTCCCTTCAATAAAACGATTAAGATCCATCTGCAAACTAGTTAGGTTTTTGCCCCCCAAATCCCAGTGAAAGACTGTTCCAGAACTTCACCCTTTTACTGATTAAAAGCTCCTTCTAATTTCCATCTGAAATTTATTCACGGCCAGTTTATTATCAATTTGTTCCTGTGCCAGCACTGTCCTCCAGCTGAACTAGCTCCTCTCTGTCCCTGGTGCTTACTTCTCTGATGTATTTATAGACAGTTCACATCCCCTCTCTACTCTCATTATGCCGGGACAAATAAGAGCCTGTTCTGACAGCCTCACACAACCGAACAACGCCATCCCTGCATTCATCCAACATCCTTCCAACATTGGAGTCCCTTTTTCGAATGCTCCTTATCTTTCCTAGCTTCACAGGAACGCTCATCTTGGACCACATCTGCCTCATAGCTAAGAAGCCTAAAGAAAGCCCTGCAGATGTAGGTAGCTCTGCTCTTGGCAAGTTATGAGTTTCCAGCAGATATACTTGTTGTGGTCCCCTGTATGTTCTTCATATGAGAACCAAGTGCCTTATAACTACGAAAACCCAACATTGTAAACCTCAAAGATGATGGTGGGCAGACTGTTAGTCAAAAAGATCTGGGATGAGTAAAAATTGTGAAGGTCTCCCAAGCCTGGGACAATCAGTGCTTGTGTCATATGGCAGCCACAAAGCCTCTCAGGGTTCAAGTGCGCAACCCTAGCGTGGTGGGCAGGGGTTATCATGGGCACCTGAGCACTAGGGGTACCATGGGGCTACCATGACTCCCCAGCTCATTCCAGACCGTGGGCTCTTCTGAACTGCTAGGAGTCCCTGCACAAGTCAGGAATTGGGACACAGAAGTTCTGTAGGGCAGGACAGCTGCAGGGAAGAACAGTGTGGACTTGGTCCCACAGCTCCAGTTTCACCAGAGCTTCAATCGCAGCCTATGGATACTCCATATGCACTATGCTACTGAACATCAAAGGATATGGATTGGTATCAAACATCAAAGGAAGCAGTACAAATCATCCTTTTAAAGCCTCTAATCTGAACACTATAATCTGTACTGCAATCTCCTACAAATCAAAAAGGTAGCTTCCTCTTGGGTCCTCACCGCACCATCTTCATACAATAGATCTCAATAGGTCTTGTTCAAAGCACTCAGATTCCTGTAACTCTACACGTGCTTTTTACTCAGCAGTTGAGTATGATAAAGTTTTAAGAAGTCCATCTGATTTCTCTCTCATTGCTCATTTACTTCAGAGGAAAAAAAAAATAGGAAGAAAGGGTCCTTCTGAATTTTAAACATCATCAACAAGACTTTGCATCCTGTCCATTTCCTTCTTCTCTGAACTTCTAACATTTACAGCCTTTAACATCGCAACCTTTAATAACCATAGCAGAGAAACCCAAGTCCTGTCAGACAGCGGTCAAGACAAGAGGGTCAGGCACAGTTTAAGTGTGCTCGTAGCCTCCTTCCAACACGGGGAACTGAATGGGCCTTCAGTGGCCTTCAGAAGAACTCCACGGTAAACTCCAGGCCAAGTAATCCAGCAAAAGAATTGAGCTGAAAGATTTAATGGGTTTGGGATACATCCTTGCACACTGGGAAATACTTGCTATTCTGCACTCAGAAGGACCACAGCACTTAATGGAGGCCTTGGAGGTGAAAGATTAGACAGGGGAAATTGGTGCAGTGACAGCGGAGCCGGCTACTTTTGTAAAGATTTCTTCAGCTCCCTCTCTGACTCCTGTTATTAGTAATGTAGCACCATAAATGTGAAGGGCAGCGGGGCTAACCTACACCTGAGTGCTACAATTCATGGCTGAGGTCTTTAAAATCCCTTCCATCTGAAATAATAGCTGTTCCCCCTTGGCTGATTCTTCACACTTTTTTTTTTTAATTTTCCCCTCTTTTCTCAAAGGTATTTCAGATTCATAACAAATTCAGCAAGCGACAAAGTAAGTTGTTTAAAATATAATAATGAAAATAGCACTGAACAGGTCCATCTTTTCAGAAAACAACTTGGTCCCGCTGGGACCAGAACTACAGATGATTCTTTGGCAGGGGTTTATTTTCTCCATTTCCAGTACCAGAAAAAATATTTATTAAACCTACACTTTTATAGGAATATATGTAAAGTTTTAAACAAAACTTTCCCCAGTAAGAGATTCTCCAGTCACGGGGGAAATTGCTTACATAGCCACAGAGACGAGCTCAAAATAGCCAATAATGTGGAAGTGCAGGCTACATCACAGGCCTGGCTCTGCTCTTTACTTTCAACAATGCTCTGATATTTTGAAATGGAAGACGAAACGAAGTATTTAATCTGGATATACCTCCTGTTGTTCCCCACTTTATTAAGAATTTTCGGTTCTAAATTTCAATCAAAGCCATCCACATCTGCAAAGAAACACTTGCCATCTTCGAATATAAACATCTGTAAATTGATCTTGCCCATCCCAACTCAAAGTCAGCTGAGGAATACTACTGACAAACAAACATACCATGGCGTCACACGTTGCACCAGAGCTGTCTGCTGAAGTATCTGTGTTCACTTTCTTCTTGAGCACAGATGCCACTGCTGCATATTAATAACCCCAAATATATAAAATTCTCTTTCCTTTTGAATAAATTACTTTCCAGCCCTCGTTTCTCTACTCCCCTCAATTCACTTCCTCTAGATAAAGATCAGAGAGCTGCAACTTCTAATTCGTACCATTCTGACTTTGAATAAAAGAATTCAAAAGTAAAATTCCAGCCTTAACATCTTGCTCTGAAAAGTTTAGTACAGCAGCAATTTTGTGGTCACACTGGATAGGCTGATTCTTCATACAGTCACTTACACTTCACAGTGTTTTCAGGAAATGTTACCTATGAAGAAGGCCAAACATCAAAGTTCCTGAAAACCTTTAAAGCATTCACCTTACAGTCATTGACAACGAAAGCATTTCAGTGTGAAAGGCATTTCTCAGTAATGAGAAAAACAATCTGAAAAGCTTCACATCAGGAGATGGATACCAGCAACAGCTGTTTGGGGGAATGTGCCAATTGAACCAAATTCAAGTCTTGGCATCATCCTCAAAGAGGAAGTCTGTTTATACATACTTTTTTTTTTAATATGAATTTTAAGGAAAAAAAAGGAAATTGAAAGGCCACGGATTTTTTATCATCTACTTCCTCCATTATAGTAAGCTTGTAAGCCCTTTGAAACCACTCATCACCTCACATCTCTTAATGGACTGGAGGCACCTTCTTCTATTCACTACATTTGCTACAAATAAAGATTAGGGATTTGGTTATTCTCCACGACTGTTCCTTACAAACTTACTTTCCAAAACCAATAGGGTGCATCTGCAGATTCAGCACGTCTAGATGTCCCTCCACCACAAAGCTATAGGGCTAGAAGCTGGAATGTCCTTGCGGATGGTCCGAAGGAAATCCTCATTAAAGAATTTTCTACACAGACTGATGACAGAATATCAGATAATGAGCTCAAATCCTGGATGAGGACTTTGATACACAGAGTTAACAGTCAAGGAACACAAAATCAGGTTTGATGTTTTCACGCAAACACCTTTCATAAGCACTGTTTTAAGTGCATAACATGCACAAAGGCTTCAGTGTAAGAAGGAATCTGCATGTGGGAACATCAAGTTAAGGGCTGTTTTTTCTTTAACTATCTACAAATACTTAGCAACTCTGATGTTTCAACAATATGTTTTCTAAACAACTTGCTTGATCTAAATCGGCAGCATAATATTACAAATGAACTCACTCACTGATGTAAGTGATACAGTTTTTAGGCATTCAGCTTTGTTAAAGCCTAACTCTCTCCATCAAGCAATTAAGGCCATTTGTAAATGTGCAAAGTTAATTTAGAAATTATAAAATTAAGGCTAATTGATTCAATTATAATAAATGCATGGATCAGTGACTGTAGCAATTTCTCAAGCCTTTCTTTATTTCTAAGTTCAGCTTAATAGCACACTCCATCTCACAGTGGTGATGGCATGGCAGGATCCATGCTCTTAGGCAGCGATGGGACCAGGTTGGAAGGGACTGGTGATAGGGATAGGAGCCCAACTGCATCCCTCTCCCCTCTCTGTATGCCCACTAGCATGGCACATAATTCCTTGCGTCCCAATGGCAAAAGGTTCTGGGAGCTTACAGCCACATCACAGACCTAGAACAGGACACCAGAGCCAACTGTTCCTCTCCCAGGCACCCATGCTATTGTCCAGGGAGACTAGAAACCTAATTTTCAAGCATTTCTACTTATGCTGTGTTTTTTTTTCCCCTTTCTTCTCCTTCAATTGCCTGCAATTTCTTTGTAGATCCAAGACCTTGGTGATTTTATTCTCCTGAACACATCTGCTTTTTCCCAGATAGAAGTCCTCAAAATCCTTTTTGCAATGTCACACTTGGTTACTGAGAGAGTGTTTTGAAGTGAGTAGAGGGTTTTAGCTTCAGAGAGTGAACAGCAGGAGATGATTAACACTTAGGGAGCAAAGCTGTTTATTGTGTTTTAAATAGTGCAGAAGAGTTTGGTTTTTAAATTGCCTCTAATTAGTCAAATGTATTTGTGTGTGCATGCGCACACCTGATCTCCACTTCACAAGCACCAAGGTCTCCATCAGAGCTCTGCACAGAAGCACCACAATCCACATAAAAGAGCGACTGCTTTTTTCTTCTACAAATACATGCTCGGGTGGGCTCCACAGGTGAAGAGGCCGCTGGGACCAAGCTGCCCTCACCAATATCCAACTCTTCCCTTCAGGCAAAGAGAAATGTGAGCAGCAGATTAAACCTCCAGTGGGTACGGGCAATAGCACAAAGCATCGACTGAGCCTAGCTCTTCCTCTCTGCATTTCATACTCATTCCTAAGACACTTTCTTTCAGGGATTTTGGAGAGCTGCTTGCCTCCTGCTGCACCAATTAGCAAGTGATACAGCAGCAGAAATATTGAGGGCCGGGCTCTCCTCCTCAGCTGCCCCCCCACTGGACCTTCAGCATGCCATCTGCTAGTGCAGGGCCAGCTGAGGAGGCATGCAGGTGAGTGCGGGCAGCTTGACACCTGATGGCTGCACTTCTTCCATCCTTACCTTGCTTACGCCTACACCAGACACTACTCCAGAGGGACTGCTTGCTCTGCAATTTCCCAGCTCAGGCTAAGGACAGCAGACATCCCAGAGCGTAACACTGTGGGCACTGGCTGCCCATGGAGCGGCACACTGGCACCCAGTGCTGGCACAGAGTGAGACCTAATCCTGATCCAGCAATCCCAGCTGCTGCAGGGCAAAAGGCAGTGCTGTGCTCACCTTCAGTAGGCAGCTTGCCATGCCTTGGGCACCCAGCACCCATCCATGGCTTTGCGGTGCTGACTGGCAGAGGAATCCCAGCAATAATCACTTACTTCAGACACTGCTCCTTCAGATCCCTTCCTGATTACAGTCGTAGAATTGTATGGTTGCCACTCACCAGCTCAGGCTGCCCAGGGCCCCATCCCACCTGGCCTTGAGCAGCTCCAGGGATGGGGCACCCACAGCTTTCTGGGCAGCCTGTGCCAGTGCCTCACTACCTCTCAGTAAACATTTTCTTCCTCACATCTAATCTAATTTTCTCCTCTTTAAGTTTCTGAGATGAGTTTCAGAAAGCAAAACCCTTACCCACAACAGCTGTGGGGTGTTTGTTAGCAGCAACATCTATAACCTATTCCACTACATCCCTAATGGGAAGAACGTGGCAATATCTCACTGACAATAATCCAAGCAGCTTAAACTAGATCTTTCCATAGGCAGCAAACCATCAACTGTATTTGTTAGCCCTACAGGTACCTGATAAGAAGCAAATTAAAATAAGGGAGATCAAAGAAATGGGAAATGATATTTAGCTGGCTCATATTAAATAAAGTTTTTGACTCAGGCTCGCTGGAGACTGATGCTTAAATTGCTACAAATGGAACTGCCATAAAGACAAAAGAGATTATTAAATCTTTGTGCCAATCATTCAGATATAGGACGAGAGCTCTGCATTTTGAAAGCATCTTTCCAGCAGTGAGTGAGTGAAAGATATGCACTATATCTAACATTAAGTCTTAAAAAGCCTTTTGGTATCCATTCAAATCATCTGGAAATCTATTTCAGAGATGCTATGAAATGACAACGACAACCTCAAAATACACATTTGAGAGAGGGAGGAAAACACCTAAATAGTGCAGTCTGCATTTATGTGCAGGGACATGACAAACAACCATTTTTCTTAAGACAAAACAAAACAAAAAAAAGCCCTAAAATACATTTTAAAATGGAGTATAAAATCAGGGGAGGCCTGGATTTATCCAGAGAAAAACCAGTGGGAAACCCAGGCATGAGTCCAATCCAAGTGTAACATTACTGTGGGGCCAGTCCCCCCAGTCTGGATGTGTGGGTGTATGAGGCCCAGCCCCAGTGCCATAGCTAGCAGAGGCAGGATGGGCTATGCATAACCACCCCTCTCATTTACTGTAGTAAAATATGACAGGTTGGACAGGTTCATGGGATGCAGAATTGATGATCACTGGCTGAATAAATGCAAGAGACAGAAAGGCAAGCTGGAATTTGGAGAGAAATAACAACTGGCAGGAGCTCCTGGTTTTATGCCTCTGAGTCCAAGTACTGGGAGGGGGTAATGGAGTGAGAGAAAAGTACCTCTGCTGATTTTAAGAAAATGCCTTTTTTTTATATACTGGAAAACAAGGAAGGGAAAAAATATTGTGAGCCAAGCATGCAGAATCCCTCCAAGCTTCCTATACACTGCAGGAATAAAGTAGACATCCCCGACAGGACTTGACATATGTTAAATTTCCTCCATTGGCAGAGAACTGAAGAATAGGGAACATCTGTACAGCTCTGTAGCGATATTATCCGATACTCTTAATGGCTTCTAATTACCCTAATGATCCAGTCCTCTCTGTAGATTGGAAACGCACTACGTGACTAAGGTGTGGCTGAAAAATAAATATCTTAAAATTAAGAACCAAAAATAATACAGAGAAGTTTGCTTTAGTGTCAGACCTCTCAGCACCACTACAAAGGCAGTTTTTAAATCCAGGCATCTTTACCACAAAAACCTGGGCTATGACCAAAGGGGAACGACATTGGAGATGACTTCTTTGAAAGGAGTGTGTACACACTCAGCTGTAACTTGTTGCTGCAAACATAGCTGCTTTCTTATTGCTCACACACGTATGTATTTTTTGGATGCTGAAAGCGTGAAGCCTTCCAGAGCTAACAGCCAAGGAACACCCCCAGTGCCTGGCAGCACGCCTGGTGTCACACCCTGCTTAAAAGCAGCACTGCACACAGCTGCTGGGATGGTGAGCACAGCAATTATTTACCCCGTGGAGCCTAAGTGATGCACAGAGAAGCACTGAGTGCTTCGCGCTGTGCGGGGCTCGTCATAAATCAGGCTAAAGTAAATTACTGCTATCTCTTCAACTGTATCAAATGTGCAGTTATTCCTTTACAAATATGTCATAGGTCTTTCATCCAGGGTAGCATCAAGGTTAGGATGATTAAGTAAGCAACTTCATTAACAATGATAAATGCTAACAATGATAGAGAGGGATTCTGAATATATTTGCATAGAAGTTATGCTGAAAAGCTACCAATAACCTGCCCTGCCTCATAGTCACATACACTCAGGAGGACATAAGAACTGCCTCCCAAGCTGCCATTTAACTACCAGACTTTCTGCAGTTCTTCCCCTGCCCTACCACGATGCTTCTGCACTCTTCTCACCTCTCCCAGTGACCAGGGAAAGGGGAGGCAGTGGGAGCTCCACACGCTGCTTACAGAAGAGTAATGAGTTTGGGAAGACAGAGACTCCAGCTTCTTTTCCTTCCTCCTCGCCAATGAGAACAGACCTGAGGTGCAAATTACTTTGTGCAGCCTGGGATCCCTGTTGCATTTTGCAGAGACAGTGTAAGCAGGAGATGAAAACAAAAGGTGCAGAGGCAAGGATCAGGAATGCTAACATTCAGAGGGTCGTGGCCCTAAGGCTCAGCCAAGCTCCTTCCAGCAAGTAGGCCAGGAGCTGCTAAAAGGTTGCTCCAGACTTATAGCTAGTTGAATTCTGTTATTTTTAGCCTTTCAGCCCTCTATTCCCCGTTAGCAATAGTGCTTGTCTAAAGCAAGATTTGTATTAACTGAGTCTGACTCCTGAGCAAAGAGTTCGAGCTCTGGCTGGGCTGCTGAGACCAAGGCTGGGGCTGAAGAGACAAATCCAGCCTCACTGAGAGGAACAAGGCTGCTAGCCACAAGCTTCCACCACCAGCACCCAAGCACAGCAGGGAAGAACATGCTGGGACACTTAAAGCACATAATAGATTACAGCACACACCTGCCTGATGCCATGTTTTGCACAGCGCATCATCCAGCAGCTGCCCTAAGCACTATGGCAGAGGTCTTGGAAACAAATCCAACCATCCTGAAAACTCCGTATTTCCCACGGTTAACACTGCATTAGGAACACCAGGCTTGCATTATTCAAGATTCCCCACTGCATTTTGGTTCCCCTATCTGTTTATTTAAAAAGAAAGTATGCTACCCTCTGCACCCATGTGTGACCAAAGTGCTTTAGCAAGACAACTTGAACCAAATGTAAAAGTCTCCCAGCAATGCATCCTTGAATGCTCAAAGCCGATTCAGGTTAAAAGCGTTAGGAGAAGGAGAAAAAAAGCAAACAAACCCCATCTAATGTGTGTACACAAAAATGCTGACTTCCAGCGCATTCAGGACTTAAAGACATGGAACCAATTTTCTCCAAAACTTGGAACTCCCCAGTGAGGGCTATAAACAAGCTAATTTGACATCGCTAGTTCCTGCCAGCTTAGACTTATGAGTGTGCACATATTTTATTCTGAAGATATGGGAAAAACATATTTTCCCCATGCTTGCATAAATCAAAACCAGCTGAACCAATTTGGCTTAAATGAGAGAGAGAGAAGAAAGGAGGGGTGAGGAAGGAGGGAAAGAAAGGAGAGAAAAGAAGGGGAAGGCGAAGCAGAAAAACTTCAACCAGTGGGGAACAGAAAGAATACCCTACCAGCCAGAAGCACTCAGCACCAGCAGTGAAAATAATGCACCACTTTATATCATTTTATTTTAGGACTAAAATCTCCAAAAGTCACTGAGAATCTTCACATTACTTCAGCTAGTGCCTAATGTGCTATACTAAATCTTCTCCAGTTCTTGCATTCAGTTCTTTCCTCCTCATTTCTCCCACTTTCTCTCCTGCCTCCTGTCCTCTCCTCACCATTCCTCTGCAGCAGTGTTTGCAGCCTCATGAAGCTGGCACTGTGCAGCACTTGGGAGTGATTTTCTTACTCTCATTTTAAACCAGAGGCCCAATTGGTACCACAACTGCAGCTGCCAGGGGACAGGCTGCACATCCCAGAAGGATGTATCTGCTGGTACCCAATGTGCCACCCAAATCACTGCAGAGCCAGAGCATCAGGATGCTGCTTCCACTCCCACCTCAAGTTCATCCCCCCGGAAAGCCTGATCAGCATTGGCCCCTGCCAGAGCCACTGCCACCCTCAAAGCAGTAGAAATTTCAGTAGGAAATATTTTAGTCTAAATGTTCTCACACCACTTCCCTGTGCCAGAACGGCCACCTCCAGCATTACAGTCACCATTGGGTTTCTGAAACGCTCCCTCCACTGCTGTGCCTCTTTGCATAACACCTGTAGAGCTGCTCCAAAAGGGATGTGCAGCCTTCCCTGAGCCCCCAGGAACAGCTCTGGCATACAGAGCCTGCTGCATGGACCGGTCAGCCCCAGCTGTAGGGCTTTTGGGGATGTCTGTGATCACTCACAGGAGATGTGTTGTCTCTGCGACGTGCATTTGGCTGGCTTGTTTACAAATACCTTTGGAATATCCAAATTACAATAATTCATCACGATTTCAAGGAATTTAATATGTGAAATGTAAATCCAAGCAAGTGAAAAATTAAGTGATCATGAGAATCGGTTTCTACCACGCAGAGCCAGTTTCATAATAAAAATAAGGATCATAATCCTACTTTACATATAATTTTCTGCAGGGTTGTGTAATTTACAACTTACACAAAGCAACAGGAAGATTAAAGACTTCTTTTGAATTAAAACTAAAGCACTCAGCAGACTCCCTGTAGAAACAGTTTATTACACCCTATGCAGCTCTGAGGAAGCAAAAGAATGTTTGTCCAGGGAGCTGAGGGTGACATTTCCAATATATTTCCTCAGAGGAGGTGCAAGCAGCAGGTATAAACTCTCCCCAGCACATCCTCCCTCCTCCTTGGGCACCTTCCCAAGCATCGGGTGGTAACCAAGTCCCCGAGTCCAGTGCGTGCTCCTGTGCCCTATTGCTGGCACCAAGAGCCACCAGCCCTGTGATGCTGGATGTCACCTTCCCCATCCTCACTTAGCAGGGCTGGGACACAGGTGTCCCTTGCTTTATTACCTGCCTGGTGCTTTAGGAAATCTTCCTTTAGGAGGAAGAGTGAGGTGTGGCAGGCTGCAAGGAGCTGCGCTAATAAAGCTGACCCAGGGCCACTGGGGAACACGTCAAATCCACAGGAAGATTCCAGCTAATAAACTCAGGTTTGCTGCAAAGCAACTCATTCCCACGTGCACTGCATAGCACTCTAATTCTGCATTTAAGGGTAAGAGGTATTTCTTGTAAAAAGCTCCCAAACAACCTATTAGTATTTCAGAAGAAACTGTGACTACAAGAAATCACAAAGGAGGGAAGAGACATTCATTGAAGCTTTTGTAATTTCTCTTACATAACGATTTGTCTTTTGATAATCATTTCCTAAGTTTAGAATAAAATAAAAATTGAAAAAGTATGATTGAGATGGCAAACTCCTCTCACTTGCATGTTAGAGGTGCCCCACCTCAATTCCTTCCCCATCAGTGCCTCTGAAAGGCTGCTAGATTCAAGAGAAATCCATATCTGGATATAAAAAAACCAAAAAACCCACATTTATTTTTAGAAGCATCGTGACTGCTCACTGTGATAGAAAATAATGCATTAAATGATCACTTAAAAATATAAATCCATATAATCAGCAATCAGAGTCTAGGACATACATCCTGGACCTCCAGTGGTCCAAAGTGCACGAGCGTGCACAAAGTGTTAGGAATGTAAAACTGAGCAGATTAAGTAGGTTTCCTATATATCTCTCAGGTAAATACATCAGCTTAAAAACAGAGTGGGTAACTAAGAGACAAACCTGAAGGCAGCAGCCTCAATTCAAAGAGCTCCTTGATGAGATCCTCATCCCAGCCAGCATTCAGTGTCCCACAAGGGAGCAAGCACTGTGTTTGCAGACACCCAGCATCAGTATCTCTCAGTAACAGGAACCTGTGCTCCTAAATCACACTGTGGCTTTTAGTATTTGTTCAGAACAGGAGACTTAGCAAGAGCTTTACTTTACAATTCCCACATATACAACATTCAGCAGCAAAAAACCCCGCAAGAGACAGAAATAACACTTTGTTCCAAACTTCAGCTTGTTTGAGAAACAGGCTGATGAAACAAGTCCACAGAGGACACTGGCTCATCACAGACTTCTGCAACGATAAAATATTACATTAAAATATGAAGTAAGCCAGGGGTCAAACAAGTTTCTGCAGCCATTTTTTCTCCCTTGAAAACTCAATGAGAGATGCATTAACGTGAAGGGTGCAGGTATGGTTCGATGGCTGCACAGATAAGTCACAGTGCTCACTGCAGAGCTCTTCTTAGTTACTGTACTTCATTTCAAACAGGGATCTGTAAGGTGTGAGCTGACTTTGGATGAGAAGTTTCGGCCTGGGTTGATCCCAGGTGGGCTCCAAAATACCCAGGCCTGGCCGGGCATTTTGCTCTCACGTGCCCAGCCTGCCCCAAAGCCATGAATGAAGTGAGGCTCCAGCTCTCCTGCAGCACAGAAAGGAACTAGCTGAAACTATGTTTTTCAGGTCCCCCGATCACAGTCCATGCTTTCAAACCTCCGGAAAGCTCTCCCAGGAGCGCCTCCTGAAGAGGAATTGGTGGTTCAGCACTGCTCATTACATGCCCCAGATCAAATCGATATCCTATTTCTTCCATTGAACAGCTCTGTTCCCATTCCCCATAGCCCTTTTATCCCTACCACAACTTAATGACTCCTCATAAAAATGCATGGGTCTGCGTGCGCATGTTTAAAGTTGTTTCCAGTTCGATTCCTGCTCTCGGTGAATTGCCCCAAGTCGTCCTGCAAACTCTTCTGTGGCTACGCAGCAATACCCACTAACGCCGCACCTCCCTGGGCAGGGCACACACATGCTGCTGCCTGGGGGAAAGCCTGAACAGACATAACCAGCAGCTTTCATGGCAACCCCAAAGCCCTCTGCTGGGGCAAAGCATTGGGAACAACAATGAGGCTTCTGAAAGGGTGCAGGGCAGCAGGCAGTGGGCACACTGTTCTTCTGCTTCCCTGGTGTGAGCACAGCACAAACCCACCTGCAGGTTCTGTTGCAGTAGGGTGCTGGTGTGGGTGAGTTGTTCTGAAGGTGAAACTCACAGCACTTGTCAGCAGTTTAGTTCTGGTGCAAATCATAGCCCAGTTAGAAAGTACTACTGGGCACGGCAACTGAAAAACACAGCTTGGGTACAGAGAGTGAAGGGAGTGTTACTAAACCCTTATTTCCTTGGGCTGGCAAAAAACACGGCATCATTTTCAGCAAAAGCTGGGGCTGCTGAGCAGGAAGAGGGGACTAATAGCACAGTGGGACAGCCTCTGGAGGCTGGTCTCTTGTGCCCATCATTTATGGCACCGTCTTGCCTGTCTGATTGCTGAAAGGCAATCCACAGTTCAAGCAGAGCACTTCACAATTTTTAACCTAACTCACATACCTACTCTGTTTGCCCCTTTCCCTTGCACACACACTGCCCTCCTGAGGAAGCATATCTTAAAAGACAGTCACGGTCTTTAACTTAAGCACAGTGCAATTGTAGCAGTTCTTTAGTATTCATAATTATTTTTTAGAAAAAAAAAAAAAAATCATTCTATTATAGAGGTACACAGAAGAGTAAAACCTGTAATATGAATGAGGACACAGCACATTAAAAATGTAAATTAAGAATTAAGTAGCAAAACAATGGAATCCTGCCAATATTTTTATAACCATACAAATTGCTCATCAGTATCCAGTGTCATGTTGGCAGCCGTGTTCAACAGGGAGCACAAAGCTGAGACAAGATGACACATTATCCTTTGTAAAGGGGGGACTCAGTGCTGTCCCCACTGCTATGCACTCTCACAGGTTAAAGCACAGAGGTGAACACACTTGTGGCATGAGCAGTGTGTCATAAAAAAGAGCTTTTATTTTTTTTACCATGTTGTGAAACATTAGACTCCTCTGCTTCACATACATTCATCTGTAAGCTTCTGTCACCAAAAATGCAACAGTTCTGGTTATAAAGCCTCCCCACAAGCACTTTTTGTCAAAACATTACTACATGTTCAAAGTCCTTTTCATTTCAAACAATGCAGCATGTGGTGAATGCATTATTTTCATGCCAGCACCATTGTACAGAGCACTGAAATTCCTACAGCAGAAGAGCAGAATTCACCAAAACCTGTATATGATGTATTCCTCAAATAATTGGGTGCATGGGACTTTGGCACTGCGAGTGAATGGAAAGTAGGCAATGGAGATGTGAGCCAGACACCCCCAAGCTCCCCAGCATGTTGGTACTGGATGTGGTCACTGCCACATTGGGGAACAGTTGGAAATGCCATTTGGAAATTGTAAGGAATCCAAAGAGAAAAAATGCAGCCTTCACATCTACAGATCCCTACTTACAGAGCAGAAATTGATTTCTCCCTCTGAAATCCCTTGTCCCCACACCAGCGGGGAAGACACAACAGACAGAAAACACAACTTCTTGGACAGCTGAAAGCTGGGTTATTTAGCTGTGCAACCAAAGTCCTCACCTCACCTGACTGCACACATGTGCTCTTCTCCCTTTATTTCACATAGAAATGAACAGCAGATATTAGGAAAAATTACCATGAGGGTGGTCAGACTCCGCAACAAGCTTCTGAGCATGACCATCAGTGGTCAAGAGGTAATGCCCTCACTGATGTGCTCTAATTTTTGGTTAGCCTGAAGTGGTCATGCATCTGGACCTGATGGTCTTCAAAGATCCCTTCCATCTGAACCATTCTATTCCATTCCATTCTCTTCCATCCCACCCCATACTATGAGCCAGAAACTTTCTGCATCCATGTACTTTATCCAAAAGGGTCAGGTGAATGTCATCAGTCAGTCAGGGGCCATGTGTATCATTGCCACAATGATAATACATCCTCATTACGCTGGGAAAAGCTGCTCTGATTTAATAAATTAAAATGTGAACTACAGCACTTATCCAGGTGCTGGGTATAGACTTCACATTTTTAGTACTGATTTTTGCCAGCTCACTGAGCAAGCCATGTGTTCCCAAATACAGCGATGGCCACAGGGAGGAAAAAAATGAGCTGGATTCCATTACTCTGCATCCATCTCCCTTCAAAGAGTAATTCTCCTTGCCCAGCTGTTTGGCTGGGGGGATCTTTGAGCAGACATCCTAAGGACTACTTCTTCCACTCGTGTCACCATTCCTACCCTCTCCTAACAGCACCTGGAGACAAACATTCATTAATGACAGAATCATGTGTCAGCCCAAGAGACTAGGAGTGAGGTGGAGCAAATCATCTCCTTGCTTATGCAAAGTCAAACACCAATCTGGCAAACAAGGACAGGATCCCTAAAAGCAAAAATCATGAACCACATCACAAACCCAACCATATCATCGAACTTTCTACGCACAGGCCAGGAGGGTGTCACTTTCTGAGCGTGTAAAGCGACCTCCTGTCCTTCCCTGGTGTCCCTCCTATCCCCAGAGCCTCCAACCAGTCCAGTCAGAAGTCTGCATCCAACCAGAACGTGTTGATTCATTGGTAAAAAGGGGGGAAAAAAAAAAAAGGAAGTTCGTAACACACAAGTGCTAAACAATTCTTAGAGATATACACTGATGACATTTTAAACCCCAATGCAAACACTACATAATTCATGATACTCACTATATCAAGGCACGCTGGAAAATGGATGTGCTGCTTTTCTCTCAGGAACTTGACTTTCTATATTATTAGAACAGTTTGGGAGGTGGGAGGAGGAACCTGATAGATTTAAGGTTTATACTTTTCTCCAAGTACATTGCCAGGAAGATAAAATATTTAGTGGTTTCATATTCCCTAACCATATTTTTGACAATATGCTTCATGCTCTATTTGCCACAAAAGTTGTGACACTGCAGTCAGTCTTCAAAGAATAAAGTATGCATTTTTCATGGCAAAAGATCAAAAAAAAAAATCTCACTTTTTATTATCCTGCCATTGGTTAAGCCAAGCTCTGATAATTAGGATACTGGATATTTATGAGGTGCTATTCTGCCTTTATTACTGCTTTAGGTGCCTGTTGACAGATGCAGCAAGACAATTTACATTGATGTGCGAATTTGCCACTATTTCAGTAATAATATCCAGGTCTAAGTCTATTAGAAAAAGAGTCTATATTTCAGTCTCGGAATATATATTTTCAATTAATTCTAGTTTTGTAGCACTTCCTCTGGCAAGCTGTCGTCAAAAGTTCTTATCATTTCCTTGCACTCTGATAGAATAGTAGCTCAAATTAAAGTCCAGAGGACAACTGGATAAAAGCAGGTTATGAGATTAGGAAGGCAGCGCTAACCACTAAAATCTCCTAGTCTGACCTGCTCAATAAACACGGGCCACTGGGCTTTCCTGCTGCATCGATTCTTGCTGTAGCTGAAGCACAGAGGAAGGAGAGAGAGCAATGCCATCCCCACCCTGTGCTGCAGGCAGGCTCAGGGTGCCGGGCAGTTAGCAGCACCTGGGCACAGAGGGCAGAACAAGCAGCACCTGGGCACAGAAGGCAGAGGGCAGAACAAGCCAGAAGAAGCCTTGTGGATCAGCACAAGCCTCTTTGCCCTGTGTGTCCCCAGCGGCTTTTTGTGCTTCTTAAATTTCACTTAAACTAGGACTGAGGTCTGCCTTCAGATCTTTCTTTCCATTTAGAGGACAGAACCTGCAACGCATCTCACGCCATACTCTCTCAAGCTGTCACTCATCTCCTTGCAACTGAAAACAATTTTGGTTTTAGCCCAAAGAAATTTTCAGCTGTGCTACTGATGCTACGTGATAAAAGCGCGCTGATCCATTCCCAGTTAATCTATGTCTATTCCACAAATAAATGGTTCAATACTTCCTCTAATGATCTGTACGCTTCAGATTTACTTATGCCTGAAAAAGCTCCAGCAGAAGTTTATGTGTGCAGATCCATAAAATCAAGCATGGAGCAATATATAATTGTGACGGACTACATGACTGAGACCACTGATTTAAGCAGAGCTGGGTAAAACCTTAATGCCTTCAATTACAGACACTTGAGACGTCTTGCCTGTCTTGAGTATTTCCAGGGAGGAACAAGACAGGAAGAAAGCTATATCATTACAGCCTTGGCATTTACTCCTGTCAACATCACACACCTTTCCTGCTCACTGCCAACAACAGTTCAGTGCCTTCCAGAAGCGCTGTATGCCTAGAGACCAAAGGGGAACTCGACCCTCATGGCTGAGATGCTTCAGAGCTCGTGGATCATGCAGAAAGTGCAAAAAGCAGCTCACCCTTCTGGCTGAGCCCTCGTGAGCCTCTGGTGCTCAGAGAAAAAGGGGAAAAGGGGAAGAGGAAGGGGAAGAGCAGCAGTACTGACAGTTCATGTGGGAAGCTGGGAGTGATTTATGCCAGCAGAAGCCTCTCTCACCACTTCTCCCCTTCACCATCTCATCATTAATCAGCCAGACCCTCCTCACTCAAGATGACAGAAAAAAGTTTTGTATCACATATCTTTCATGCAGCATGGCAAATTACAGCTAAGCACCCTAAATAATGTGTTTTATTAATAGGGCATTTACAGCACCTAATGATGCTTTGGCATTTTGCTGTAATGGTCAACACATTTTTCCTCAGGGAGATTTAAATTAAGCCACATTTTTTTGTTTTGCTCTGGCTTACACTGGAAATGCTTACTCTTCTGAGATATTTACAACTTGGACAGTTAGGAAAAGAGCTTAGAAGAAGCAGCTGAGTGAAGAATAACACTGCTTCTCACTTGACCTTTAGTAGTTTTTCAGAGGGCTTTAATGCATCCTCCCAGGTTTGACAGTGACTATGCTCCTTTGGCCTCACTGATGCAGAATTCTGTCACTGGAGTAGGAGTGAAGGGGAACATATACTTGAGCCAAGCAAAGAGCAGTACTTAACGCTGCTGTACAGATTACATCTGAATAAGCTTTCTTCAGCTCTCCTGATCTCTGTCAAGTTCATAAAGATCTCCCAAAAAAACAAAAAGGCCCGAGAGCAGACAGGAAGGGATGACTTACCAGGGAAATATCTTCATTTAAACCATTTGATTCTTTTCGTAATGGCCAGCCCTATAAGAGCCATACAAATGACAGTGCAAGGGGACTGTTATCACTGCTCCTCCATAACACATTTACTTCGCATGAATTTGCCTGATCATAACAGAAAAGCAGATTTTTCTTTTGTGCTCCTCTTTTCCTTCAATTGCCAGCAATAATATGAGCAGGATGGAAGCTATGGCAGATGTTAAAAGGTTTAGTTATAGCCAGGTAAATGTTTAATTGAGCAAGCATCATAAAAATGGTAACAAAAAGATTTAATGTGTGAATTCTTGGAACTCAGTAACACTGCATCAAATGGATTTCAAAGATCAATAAGGAACAGACAAAGGTATCACAGAGCAAAGCATCACCACTAGGACCCACATAGTTTCCTCAGGACTTGATGCATCCTTTAGATACAGGCATCAGGAAAATGCCTGATAACACTGCAGAGAGTTACTGCCTTCTGAGTCCGCAGTACTACACATTACATGTCCAGACTGAAGCCAGTTTGGAATGAAATTAAAGCTTTCAGGCTCCAAAGACACCAGAAAGTCTATCCGAAACTCTGGAGGACGAGAAAACATTAGGAGTTATTTTCTGAGTTTCTCACTTGCAAAAGTATCTGAAGAAGATGAAGAGGCACAGGCATTTTCTACTGCAGAGACAAGAATTTTTTTCTAGTGTGAGAGAAGCCAGCGTATGACATGTTTTTAAATAAAGTAATTGATTAACATTAGCTTTGCTTTTCTAACTGCTTAGGCCACATCTGAAAGAGGCTTGACAGCACTCACATCCTGCTAGTGCATCAATTGCTGCATATTAAGAAGATGTTTAAATTAACAAAATATAGACAAGATTGAAGCTCTGAGATGCGAACAGTGAGGATCAGGGCTGCCATGACACTGGCACACAACAGCAGCCCATGGGGACCACAGCACCATGCTGGTGGCAGATCTGGGGCTCAGGGAGCAGCAGGAGGGTTATGCTCTACTGAGCTAAAGCCACAGTGCCTCTCAGCAGCTTCTGTGCACACACATACAGCATTAGTAGCTAGAGATTAGTATCATTTCTCAGAATGTCAAGATCCCTGCGCCTTGTAGCTCCTAGGCCCAGCTTTCAGAGAGAGACACCCCACAGCCGTGAAATATATCTTAAGGCTCTGACCACGCTCCTCCGTATTCAGACACAGTGCAGTGATGTCTTCTTATCTGGTGGCTTTATCATCTCTTATTGTAAATCTTAGCTTCTACTCAGGCAGTATATTCTGTTGGTCAGTCCATGAACAGTGTGAGCCCACCTGATGAGCATTAAGCACACCGTAAGCCCAAAATAGCTCAAATAGCTTGTGCTTGGAGGCAGCATAAGCCAGCAGCAGCCTCTGCGGAGAGCTTCAGTTCTGATGGTGATGCATGGAGTGCCTCCACCACCAGAGCCTGTGGTATCTCTAGGGCAAGCTAAACATCCAACCACTCCTTTAAAAATGCAATTTGAAATCTACCCTTCAGGGTACGGGGTAAAAATGCTTTATTCTGCAAAGAGAATCGCTGCAGCTCAGGCCTGAGAGATGCAATCTTCAGGCGGGTGCTGAGAGCAGCCATGAGCACCATGGCAGCCCCTGACTGCACATGGCACTGTGCAGAGAGCTGGAATCCCAGCAAAAGCTTTGCATGGGATAAAGTTTGCATCTGCATTTAACCTCCTTCCGACCTCTGTAAATATGAAGGTGCTTGGAAGCAAAGCAGAAACAATAATGAAACAGTCTGTCTCTCAGTTCCCAGTAAGCAAGGACATGAGAAACTTTCATTACAGAAAGCAGCAGCTACAGTAAGATCAGTCTATTTGATGTTTGAATTAGAGGTTAAGGGCGGAGGAAAAGGAGAGTTTCACTGTTTGTGATAAAACTCATCCCTCTCTCTGGATACTGCTAAGCCATCCCTGGCAGGGATGGACTTTTATCCCTGGCTCAGACTTCTGAAGAAGAAATCTTTTTGCATTTTGAATGCACCAGATGGTATGCCTTTACAAAACTGGCCTCTGGGGAAGATACCTCTAAAATCCCTGCCTGCAAGGACTTCACTCCCTCTCCCCTCCAAATGACTCAGTTCAGACCTGACGAATGCAGGACAGAAGCATATGTCTTTCCTTTGGCAATTGCATTGTGTTATGCTATTAAGAAATGTGCCAATCTGCCTTCTTTTCAGTTTATTGTACTCCTCCTGGACTGATGCATACCTCAGACCAAATAGCTCTGCATGGCCTAGATTGGGGTAATTGGATTACGTTTATGTGAAACCCAGAGTGCTAGATGTTCTCAGGGGTGATTCTCTTTTTCAGACTGCCATTAGAGCCCCAAAGAAACCAAGTACAAAAGCCTAAACTAATCTCATATTACACAGGATTTTTTTTTTCAATCAAGTTGTACAGAGAGGTTGACTCTAAATGGGAGTTGTGCAGCAGAGGACTAACACAGAGAAAATTCCCAATTCTGAACCCCAAGAGAACAACTTCAAAACAAGTGAGGAAACTTGCCTTAATGCCTATAGATGTGCTCAGGCTCACCCCACTGTGCCCATGGCTGCTGGAAATGGGCAATTCAGGCAAAGGCAAAAGCCAGGATAACTGGACTCTACATTGTACTTTATTTGCTAGTGTAAAGAGGTCAGAAATCATTTTCCCTATGGCACAGAAGCGTCCGAGGCACAGGGAGACCATATGGCTTGAAGAACATTGCACAGCAGAACCACAGGGGAGCTGAAAATGGGGGCTGGGTCTCAGACCCTACAGCCCAGGGACAAGGGCATTTAGGGTTGGTGGAACTGGGAAGATGAGCTGATCTAACTTTGCTGTCACAGTGGACGAGGAACCATCCTCCATCTGGAATATAACAAAGGGAGATACTTGTGATGTTATTTGAGTTCCCAAGACATCTGTGAAGTGTTTCAAGTGGCTACCAGGCAAGGCACATCGATGCATTTAGATTTCCCTACTCATTCCCAGAGCAGGAGCACACTCACCGTGCCCGGATTCATGCCCTGGGGCTGGCTCAGGGCCAAGGCAATTTCTTTGAACTGTATGATTCCCAAACTTCAAATCACTATTTTGGACTTTGACAGGATTTTGTTATATTTTTAAAGGGCAAAGATATTCTTGTTTGGTGATACAATACAGAAAACTCTTTCCAGACTACTTTGAAGCAGTGGGGAGAGATTTTTTTTTTCCACAGACATGAGGGGCATTAACTATTTTCCATTATCTTACTAATTGCCTCATAACATCCCAGAAGCATTTATTTTTCTTAGTGTAACACAACTGAATTACATCTGAATGGGGACTAATTAAACTAGTTTGTGCTTTTATTTTGTCTCTTTCACAGACACAGTCCTAATTTGGGTTCATCATTACTCTCCTTTAAAAGCTTGAATGCTACTGCTGTGGTACTACCCTATTTAGGGCTGAACGACGGGGAATATGGACTATCAGTACAAGCTGCAGGGCAATCTAAAGAGTGAGATGTATATCTGTTTCCCAAGAGTGCAAGACCCCCGGCAGGGAAAGCATGTGTTGTGTGTCAGAAATCATCTAGTTTGTACAGTTTGCATCGGCTCAAAACCCAAACCAGATTCAAAGGAAGAGCCCCCAAAGGCATGGAGTATTTAGGGATAAATGAACCCAGAAACAGATGCAGAGATCCCACTGAAATCTCACAAGCAGCAGGCATATCCAACTCAGCGCTGCCCAAGCATTCTGGATAGAAACTTCACTGGCTGCTTGCATGTGCAACATGCAGTGCCCATACATAAACTTGGCTTTCAAGCAGACAAACATGCATGGATCAGAGAACCAGGCCTTGCAAAGCACTGTCCAAGAAGTCACACCGTTCAGCTCTGGGCTCCAGGAAAGCTCAGTGGGAAAGGAGCAGCAGCTGTTCCTTTTCTCACCCCCACACCAAAGCACAGTGGGGTGCTCCCAGCCACTGGGATGCAGAGACAGTCCTGATCTTCCTGCACGCTCCATGACTTTTCGTTCACGGACATCTTTCAGCTCAAATGTCTTCTTCCTCTTACCACCTAGTTTGTCTTTCAGTCCATGGCTGATGTCATTTTTATGTTTGCAAAGGTTATTAGTCATAGCTTGAAGATAACAGTAATTGTCAATACCAGCTGACACCTCCAGGTTTGCAAGTACGAGAAGCAACATTAGTGTGCATTAGCAGGAACTGGGGAGTGTCGCCGTGTGTGTAAGACAAGCTGGAAGTGGCAAGTATCACCATGCACATGATTAATACAAGTGGGAAATGGGAGTGTCACCATGCAGGTCACATAAGCTGGAGAGCCCCAGCTGGGGCTGTGCCCTCAGTTCTTCCTCTGCTGTGGCTACAGATAGGGTGGTAGGAACAGGTGACATTTCAGCTGTTGATTTTGCAGATCCAAATCACCAAGGTGATGCCTTTTGGGTTTATCATCTTGATATATCAGGGGCTTCATATTCCTAGTTGTCAAGCTAAGGAGACCAACAACTTTTATCTTTTAATAAGAAAAAAACAAGTTCACAATAAATTTTGGTCTGTACATCTCCAGCTGGATGAGAAAAAAGAATAAAAAAGGGGGAAAAAAATCTCAAGGGGAGAAGGAAAAACCTAGCACTGCAAGTCAGGGAAAGAAGCTTATTGGACCATGCATACGCTATTAAAAACACAATGTAGAAAGTAACTCAGTAAATTACTTTTGGTTTAAATGTTGGTTTTTAAAACTTGTTCCAAACTAGGGAAAAAAAAACCTCTGATAATTTAACATCTCTTTCCTAAAACCAAGCTACCTAATTAACTCAGACCTACACAGAAAGGATATTCAACGGGGTAGAGGTATCACTGAGAATACTTTCTGTAAGAAATACAGCAATATGGCAGTGGATGCACCGCTGACAAATTTACCTGTAGATCTGTATTATGACAAGCATAAAAATCTATCTACACCACAATACAACTCTTCATAATAGGTTCTGATAGTTGGATATGTAGAAGCTGTCATGAATACAAACGGAGGGAAACCCTTTTCCCAGCTATTCTGCAACGCAAATCTTTGTGTGTCATTGAAATAATTTCTGCTGCTTTTCAAAAGAAAAGAAAAAGATACTGGAAAGGAGGTAAAACAGATTCTTCATCTACCACCTACACCACTGGAAGTTCTTGTCCAATTTTTCTACAACAAAAACACAGAGGACCTGAAGGCACAGTCCCTGACTGCAAGGTTTACAAATTTAGCAAAGTTATTGCTAGTAAGCATGCTTATTTCAAAAGGAGTTAATAACAAAACTCCTTAAATAAAATCACAGTAACGGTGCCATTGAGCTGGAACAACTTAAGGCAGGGGCTGGAGGGATGAAATTAAAACCTATTTACTTTTGATTTGGGGGAAGGAGTATAGAGAATGAGGGAGAAAGATTGCTATAACTGAGCACTGAGAAAATTGCTCTCTGCTCTGAAACTCTGACGGGGTAAAAGTAGTTTCATTCTGAGCACCCTAATTGCAAGCAGGTTAAATAATAAATAACCTTGGCCAGGCTATAAGCAAAGTATTGAGTCTTGAGGCAAAGAAATGGTGTCTTAAAACGAAAAGCCCTAAGTGGTTCTGCAAAAGAAAGAAGCAGGCAGCTGGACAGTAGGATAAAAACTTACAGCTATAAAAGCTTTTGGGTGAAGTCAGGATCCTGACTTATGAAAGGAATAAAACCCTTAGTATGCTGCGGATGAGCAATTTCACATATAGAAAATCTTCTTCTGCCCAGTGCTTTCTGTTATTAATAGTTCCTGTGTTTCAGATTATCTTCATCTGTAACAGTTAGCAAGTAATGTGGCTTTACGAAGCTGCCACCTCCTTCTGTAAGTGGAGAATTAAAAAGCCTTGCCAGGCTAGGTTCCAAAACAGGAGAGCAGATGACATGAGCTCCTTCTCAATCAGACTATGCAGATTTGGTGCTTGTTTTAGGGCAACTGTCCTGTCTGCTTGAAGAAGTCCACAAGAGCCATAAAAAACCTATTATGGCTAGGATGCAGGAGGGAGCTATAGATTTTATGAACGTGAGACTTTACTGGCTTATGGGATTTTATAAGCTACAAAGAGGAAGTTGTCTTCGAAGCATAAAGCAGTAGTCACTCGACAATCACTTCTGGTCTTAGGGGCATTCAAGGGGAAAATACCCTCTGTCAAATCGTAGCCAATATAATCATATTTTCCACATACAAACTACCAAATTAAAGGCAGAAGAGAGACTTCTAGCTTCAACGCAATTTCTTCACAGGCAGCATTTGAGCCAGCTGAGGAGAAAGGGATTGCAAGTAGGGCAAAAAGATGACCAGCCTCCAAAAAACTGGTTAACTGCTCACATGAGGTCTCAAACTGAGCGCCAGAAGTAAACAGCATGCATTTATCCCTCTTAGAGAGCTTCTCTATTTGTTCATTGCTGACTGATGTACAGCAGGCATGCTGGTGGAGAGAAGAGGAAAAAAAGGAGAAGCTTCAGCTTCATTTCCTCACATGTTGGTAAGAAGGACTGAGAAAGCCGGCACTATTACCATCAGATGCTGCTCCTCTGAAATGTCCAAAATCTTTGGTTGCCCAGCCAGCATTACAGTGACACCCAATCAATCACACACACAGCTGTTCCTGTGGAGTGATAAGCGCCTGAATTAAACGCTACAGTTTCACTGCTTTTAATTTTTCTGCACTCCATACAATTCTTTTGTCCATGAAACTGTATACTTATTAGAAATCTAAGCCCACATCCTACACATTATGGGAGGTCTGCCACCCTAAATGCATAGAGCACAGACCCTTAATGTATCAGTGCTCCTGGATGCACAGAAATATAAACAAACAAGCCTGCAGGCTTCTCCCTTTCTTACTCCAAGATTCAGTCCAAAGAGATTCACCCCAGAGAGCTGGGATCAGTCCATTTGGAAATACAGCCGTCCATCAATGAAAAACCAGACAAGTTGGACTACTGCACAGACTCAAAGGAAAAAAAACCTCCCCATATCCCTGTGCTCAAATGAGAGGGAGAGAGAGAAAGTGTTGAAAGCAGAGAAACCCCTTATCTGAGAGACAGAAACCAAGAGGGTTCAAATGCAGATCACGGAGAGATGAGATTTGCAAACACTACCATAAGAGAAATACAAACAAGCTGCACCTCAGAGCCTCACTGCAAATTCAGGCATTCGCTTCAGAGACAGAAAGCTAACGTCTAGCCTAATCTGCAAGGCCACAGAAGTTACTTTTCCTCTGAGCAGCTTCATGCTGGTGCAATAAACCACCTCATCTTCACGCAGCAGCATCACCTGACCATTAAGGTCTACAAGGTGTTTCCTGCTGCTCAAATCCCTTTCCCCAGGACGGTGGTGCATTTTCATCATGCTTGCTCATGATGAGTACCTTGAAAAATGCAACACACTGGGGCTCTTGATAACAGCAAACTCTCCAAAGAAAAAGAATTGCTTTTAAAGCAGTTTCTCGCATATGCACCTTCAGAAAACACAAAACAAAACAGAAACTGAACATACTGTGCAGTTGATGCATGTCGCCTGGACTTCTCAGAAGTTACTGGGCCATTTTTCTCCAGTAATTAAACATTTATCTTCTAGTTTCAACCTATATAAGACATGCGCTAAATATACAATAACTGCATTGTTAAAATCTAGAGAAGTTCAACTGTACATGCAGATTATTCTTTCCACCATTCTTTTTGGTTTTAGCTATACAGATTGCATATTTTTCCACAGATGCAGATGCTTGCTTTCTTCTTGCCTGCACACTGCACAGTACTACAGGACCCTGGTCTCAAATAGGGCTCCAAAATACTGTCATGTAAGAGAGAAATCAAACTATGTAACTGAAGTGCCTGTATGTGTACAGATCAGTACTGCCTCTAGGTCAGGATAGCTACTCAATACCATTAATTACTCAGAAGTTGGTGATTACAAGTTATCAGCATCCAGTTGCTTTGGGGTTGTTTATTTAAAAAAAAACAAAAACAAAAAAAAACCCCACCTTTTTATAGCTATAAATAGGTTAGTTTCAGAATTACATTTTATTCATTAATTGACTGCACATCTGCAGAACGTGTAAGATTTATTTTAAATTGTCTTTTTACAACTGGTCTGAGGATGAAATTCAACTTTGCAATGAAGTTTACCAGTTGCAGAACTTCTTTCTGTTCCATAATAATTCTTAGATGAGACTCAAGTGCTTTGGTGGGGTTAATTTCCACTATAGATTCTTTTTTATTCTTCTCCAGCTTGTTTTCACGTGGTGCATGTCCCTCTATGGGCATGCACACAGAACTTGCACATATTAATGAGAGCTATGCATGTGTTCCTGTGGGATGCAGACCTAACACCAAAACTCTCAGCTCTGTCACAGTGCTCACACTGACAGCTTATTTTGGCTAGAAGTGCCTACGATTTAGCCTTTAAACTTCTGTTGTGGTTAACCTGGCAGGTGGCAAAGCACCACACAGTCGTTCGCTCACTCACCCCCTTCCCAGTGGGATAGGAGAGAGAACCAGAAATAAAAAACAGCAGAACTCATGGGTTGAGATAAAATTTTTTCCTAAGACATAAAAAGAAAACAGTCATGACTATATATATACATGTGACTGTATATAACAAGTGATGCACAAGGAACTGCTCGCCACCCCGTGACCAATGTGCAGCTAGCTCCCCGAGCAGCAGCAGAGAGATGGACTCCCACCCCCTTCAAAATTCCTTCCACATGATGTCATATGGTGTAGAACATCCCTCTGGCCAGTTTAAGTCAGCTGTCCTAACTCTGTCCCCTCCCAGCTCCCTGGGTTCTTTGCTGAGAATGGCCTTGGCCCTCTACAACTCTGCTCAGCAGCAAGAATAAACATCAGCATGTTATCAACATTGTTATTCTCCTAGAACCAAAAACACAGCATCATACCAGACACTCTGATGAAAACAATTCCATCCCAGCTGGAATTAAAACAACCTCAGAGTTTTCATAGCAAAGTGGCAGTTAATACAAAGTGTTGTTATTATACTTAAAATAATACTGTGTTTAGGACTCATAGTATTTATTTTCCTCCTTGCATAGATGTATGTGTCCCTACAGATGATTACCAAGCAGTTTCTTGCATATGCACCTTCAGAAAATACAAAACAAACCAGAAACTGAACGTACTATGCTACAGGGAACTAGAGCAACTTTTAACCAGTACAGGGATTTTTGCTCAACGCCAACTTACACAAGTTAACAGGAGGAGCAACAAGGAACAAGCCTGCACAAAGGCACAAAGCCTCCACAACTGTACAGCTACTGGCCACCTCCAACCCATTTGGCATCTGCTCCCTTCTTCCCTTTCTCAGAGCCAAGGATGGATGGATGGAGAGAAGGGTGCAGTTCTAGCAAAGGCAGATCGAGACAGAGTAACCCAGCCTGCCTGGCACAGCTAGCAACACCAGAGAACCTATGGCAGCTTTGGGCAGCAAACAGAGAACAAACTGTCATTGGGCAAACATAAAAAGAAGGGCTGACACATAGAAGTGACTTTATGGTGATCTGCTAGAAAATAACTCTTGATCCACATAAGGTAAGGATAAAGGACAGCAGATTCACCTGTTATGGATTTCATATGAAGAACTGTTTTGTTTTGCTAAAGCTATCAATATCTAATTTAATTATGCTGAATATTGAATTCTACTTGTGTAACCCCAACTTGTCAATATATTATTTCATTCCTAAGCATTTCAGGTCCTTTTCCTTCAAGACGATTCATCACAGTTCATTGAATTTCAATGCACTGCCCAATTTTTCTTCTTTGCTTGTATACCAAAATTACTTATTGTAAAATACTTATTTTTAAAACAGTGATGATGACAAATATATAGCCCCAATGTGATCTCAAGGATACACTTAATAAAGAAAACCTCAGTAATAAATAAGTTGTGTGTTCATGGGGTAGGAAGCAGAATAATTACTCAACTGCTTTAAATAAATTGTGGTACCTAATGTTAATCAGGTTTAGTAACCTCAAAAAAAAAAGGAAGTGAATGTACATTCATTTATATTCATTAACTACCCAGGTTTTCTAGTTTAGGAATGTAAAAGGGTTATCATGAGATTTTTTTTGTATTATTTCACCTACAGAACATCAATCCTTGGATCAAAAGCATGATGTTTCACTTTAAACATTTTTTCATGTCTTCAAATTTTCTCCTCAAAAAATGTATTGAGCAAAAATTATCTGAACTATTGATATATTAAAATAATATTAAATAAAGAAGATTTGAACCTTGGGAATGCTGACTTTCTCCACATTGCTTCAAAGGATAAAGGACTTGAAAGCAGTGATGTAAAGTGGTAATTATTCCTGACCTGGAATGACTTGAAAATCAGAGACCAGGGACTTGTCAACATGGTTTTTGATTAAAAAAAACAAACAAAAAACAAACAAACAAACAAAAACCTTCAAAAGTTCAAGATACGTGAAGACAAAATCTAAGACTAAAACATCATTTATTTTGAGCTTCCAAAGTGTATCATGCTGCCAGTCAATAGTTCTCTGGTGTGCTGTACCTCCCAAGCGTGAGGAAGCGGCCTGAAACCTGATGGATCCAATACTGGAAGGGGAAGACAAAGGCATGTTATTGAGGGCCTTTACAAATGAATTTCTGTATAGGTGTAGAACATTTCAACATTCCCCCACTTCAACTTCCCCCCACAGAAAGCCCCACTTTTTGGTGTCACACAAAGCCCCAGAAACAGGGCACCTCCTGATCTACTGCTGCTCCGGTCTGAGCTGATAATCCTTTCCTATCAGCCCCTGTGTGCCCAGCAGCATAGGAACTCAGAGGCTGTAAGGGGCAGTGCAGAGTTTAACGAAACAAAACAGCCAAGTCAGGCTGATCAAGGAAACAAAGTGCTGAGCTCTTAAACTTGTTCATGAAAGGCAGCTAATGTCTGAGGTAGGAATTGTAATCGTAAATGCCATGCTCTGTGGAACTTGCAAGAGCCTATTGTGGCTCCTTGACTCTGTCCACGTGTCACAGAGAAGCTGCTTTCCTCTTAACATCTTAACTGATTTGGGAGCAATTTCTCACCTTGATTGTTAAGGGCTAAAACCAAAATAAATGTAATCAATTACAGCATTCGAGGCCCAGGAGAAATTTTAAAAGCAGCTTTCAGGGTCAGGCTTTCAGTAAAAATAGATCCTTGCTGACAATAGGCAGAGCTTCTTTGAGCTTAGCAGAGCTGACAACTACATTTGGAGGACAACTGCACCATGTACATTTTGACTGTGTCGTAGGAACAGGAACTCATTTGGCTGATTCTTGGCACGCAGAAGGGTTATCCTTACATTTCATGGCAGAAGTTAACCCAAATAAGGTCCATGCTATTCAGTCTGAAGGAAAAATAAATCAAATCTGGTTCCCACGGGCAGGACTTCACCACTTGATTAGAGAAAGAAATGAATCTTTAAAGCATACTTACACGAAAGGTATTTGCCATTTGCATGAGAGATGGGAATGGCTGCATCCCAAGTTAATGAAATCAAGTCTTCTGTGCCTGTTTGAGGATTTCATCTATTTGAATTATGCAAATATCAAATATAACTTCATTGTATAAAACTTCAAAATGATAATGCTATCCATACATCCAGTGAGGACAAAATAATATCCCCACTCCCCAAGCTTAACAGTGATTGAAAGCCTACAAGAGGTTATGATTTGGTCCTACCGCACTGTGTTCATGCCTTGACAGTCAATTTAGAGGACATTCTTGCCTGTCAGTAAATAAACATTAAGTCATTTTAAATTGCACTTCCATTTGATAAGGTTAAAGCAATTCTCTCTTGCAGAAAGGCACTCAGAGGCAAGTTTCTGAATGCTAGTCATCAGACATGCAGCAACTAAATGGCCATGTCTACTTTGGAAAAGAGTATCAAGGCAGACTGGCATAGTGAGCCTGTGGCAGCAAGGGGAAGAACACCACAGGTGATAGCGTGCCCTTAACTCAGAGACTCTAAAATGCCAGAAATCAATCCTTCATTTACAGACAGGGACCCATGCATGCAGCAAGTTCTGTGGTGCCAGACAAGATTTCTGAAAGTCCTCTTTTACCAGCAGGTATTTGCCAAGACAAACATTCTCCTTGGGTAAGCTTGCTGGACCCTCTTTGCAAGTTCAGCACCCTCCTAAAAGAGATACACAGCAAAGTGATAAATAGAACCTCCTCCTTTCCACCCAGTGAGGCTTGGGCTTCAGGATCAGGGACATCCCTCCACTCCTGGCATGCCCATCCCAATCACAGACCTGCAGAAACCATCATGCTCTCTACCTCAGAAACCAAATTAATTTGGTCCATATCTGCACTTGGAAGGTTGTCCCTGAACATGCCCTTCTCATGATTGGAAATGTTCTCATTTCTATCTGTACTCATTCACGGCCCCTGCAGACCTATTAGTTCTTGTGCCAACGCCATCATTTACATTGATGCAGAGAATATGGTAATATTTTGTAATATCAGAGCATTTGTACTGCAGTACAACGTTTCCTAAATTGTCAATATGCTATCTGTAATAGAAAAGAATTCATTTAAATGTTGGCTTGGACCAGAAGACAGAAAAGGGACATCTGAATTTCAAGATGCTATCAGAAGGCTTCTGATTCAGCAGACATACCTATGAGCAAGGAATTGGAAAAGTAAATGGAATCAGAACAATGGAAAGTTCCTGTCTCAATCAACTTCTAACAACCACCTCCCATGGCTGCCTCCAAATACAGGACACAGGGAACAGAAATGAAATACACAGTCAAACATCTCCAGAGGGACACAGAGATGAGGACTAACCTGGCTTTGCTCAGAAATCACTCCGACTGAAGGGTGACAGTCCCTTGTACTCACCAGATGAACAGATAGGTATTTCAGAAAAACATCTCTTTTAGCTGTTCTACTGCTGGTTATTCTTTTTATAGAACAAATTAGCAAATCCATACTCAGCATAGATTTAAAGCTCTCTAAATTCGAATTTAATCAGGGGTACTATGACTTTCAGCTAGTCTCTAAGCTGAAGGGGAAGATTCATGCATGTTGGAGGGAAGGTCCCAGGCTACACAACTGAAAAAACAGCAACTGCAAACTCATTGACATAAGGTCTAACTTTAATAGGTTAGGGAGCCCTGGGCTATTTCTAAAGATGCACAGCAAGGCTTTAAGCTTAACTCATCCTACAATGAGATTGGATTGATTGCACCCAGTCACTCCACATATGGCTGTTACTGGATCAGTTCTGCAAGATTTTCAAGTCAGAGTACAAATCAGATTTTCCTTTTTCTTGGTACTCACTGCCCCAGTGTGCTTACATATGACTCAAAGTCAGACATATTCATAGTTTTGCTACATTAAACAAGGTAACCTCATTTTAGTTTTCATTAAAGGTTTGTCTCCCCATTCCTCATCAGCCTAGTAGCCCTTTTTCTCTTAAATAAATGTAGTTGTTATGTATCACATTCTTTCGAAAGTTGAAGTTTAAAAAAGGATATACTTTAAGCCTTTATATTTTAGGAGCAAAGTTACTGCCCTTAAATCAATAATCGGGTTTCCAAAGGTATGTGTATATCTGCAAATACCAATAGATGCTTTTACAAATCTAGGAGTTGATGCCATCATTGCTACCACTAGAGTTTAGGTATTTAGACTTTCAAGGCAAAAAGATTACTCAAATATCATCTTTTGAACATCTCTGACACAACCCAATCCAGTCGTGGTAGACCTGTGTTCCTTTCAGCAGATCTTTATGATTTGTCGAATAAGCTTGTGACAGAATGTCAAAAGGCTTTTAGCAATATTTCACTATCTGAAGGGCAAAAGCAAACAATTCCATTTGAACAGCACACTTCCTTTTGCCTTTGTCCTTCCCCATACCACAATTGTTCTTATCTGTTGGCTAAAAACGTGACATGGTGAAGTTGTACATACAGGAAAGACTGTTTGGGTCTCCCCATACATTACTGCTAAGGGAAGACAAGCTTTTGTTACCATGAAGGTTTAAATCCTGATTGTTGCACCAGTCACAGAAGCTCCAAGAGCTTTTATTCTCTAGCTAACCTCAAGCATTCCCTTGAGATGCCATTCTTGAACATCTTCATTCTTAATGCCTTTAAGGGATAAATTTAAGTTCAGCTTTCTTTTCAAAATCAGGGAACCTAACAGTTTTCCTTACTGCAAAGACAGAATGTGAGGCATGGGAAGAAAAGATTCAGCAAATACTGAAGCCTGTCAAAAGCAACACATTTTGTGTCTCCCCCTAGATGAAAAAAAAAAATACACCCAGGAATGTAAAAATATATTTTTTTTAAGTTTATGACTGGGGGAGGTGGTGTAGGAAAAATGACCTATCAGGGAGAGCATTTTAATTGACATCTTTTTGTTCCACCATCTTACAAAGTGCATGTTCCTCTGTCTGTCTGAAGACAAATCCCAATTACTAGGCCTGTTTTGCCATATGCAGAAAATTTCAGAGCAGATGTAGTGGGATAGACCTAGCACTCATCTCTTTGTGGTAATTCCACATAGACAACAGTGGGAGAAGGAGCAATCATAGAGGGATTTTCCTGTGCTATTCATATCAACTTTCTGGCACTCATCAACATGAGGACATTCCAAAGTAGAGACTGTATCCTTATCTTGACAGCGCTGTCCTTTAAGGTTATATTTCATCCCCTTTGGAGCCCACTTCTTTCACATTTTGTTTCCGCAACAGTAAGTTCCACAATTCAAGTATTATACTTCATGGAAAAACTATGAACTCCACAGATTTTTCTAGGAAGGAACAACTAGGACTGTCCCCTGACGTTTCTCCAAATCAAAATCACCCTCAGCAGCACCCAGCTAACCACAAAAAATAAAACACAAGAACAAAAAGTCATTTATGCTGAGCGAGGACTGGTACAGATAGGTAAGCAATACTGTCTTCTCTACTACACCTCTGTGCCTGGGGTTCTTTACACAAGTATAGTTGAGTTTCCTGGTAATAATTATGTATGTGCATCTGTCTGCAGATGGTCAAGTCAAGTCAAGTGTTTTCTGAGTGCCAACAGAACTTTCTTGCTCTGTATGTTTCCCTAAGCGTACAGCTGATTTCAGAGAGACACTCAACTCTAACCCCATAAGCTATAATTTCAATTTAAATATCTTCTTTAAAAAAAAAAAAAAAAAAAAATCACAGAAATAAACAGGGCAAGTGCTTTTAAGAGAATTAAATGTAACAAAGTGTGCTTGGAAACAACGTAAGGAGAAGTAAGGGAAAATTAGCTCATAACAGTACTAGAGCTGTTCTTCAGTTTCACCTTTTCACTATAAGTTAGTATCTATATGATTAAGAGGATCTCAGCAAACTCATTTAATCCATAATGGTTTGACCTTGATATTACTCATGCATCCGCAACAGGGATCAGAGGCTAACGGCTTCCTCACTGAAGTGTAAGGCTGACACCCAGCAGTACAAACATGCTTACAATGCCCTGAGGAAAGGCTAAGATGTTACATGTCGTGCCAACCATCAGCTGAAATCTGAACTGTTTATTTTCTCTGGAAATTCCTTCTTACTGGTTTCTCTGTGTGCGTTCTTTTATTATTATTATTTAAAAATCTGCTACCTATCCATTGAAAGTACAGGCTTAGCAACTCACACGTAACAGCAAAAGAGATAAGAATAGTCTTTAACCTGTTGGTTGGCAGTTCATCTGTTCTCAGCTTCTAGCACAAATTTTGCCTTTATGAAATCAAGACGTTATTGAGGATAAAATCGAAAGCTTCATATTACTAATAAGTACTCAGATATTAAAGCTCTCTTCCATTAAAATTCAGAGGCTAGCAATCATTGTTTAAAGATAATGGTCTTAACATCAGCTAGGAAAATAAAAGATTTTGTTTAGTGAAATGTGATATAATTGGAATATGAAACAATAGAGGAATAGATAATGCATTTAATTTTCACAGGTGAAGACTTCAATAAATCATCTGTGAACTTGCCACAAATGAGTCCTGTTTACTAAACTGGGAAATTTTAAGAGCAATTTGTGCTCGAGTCGGTGTCTGGCTCAGAAGAGATATCAAGATAGAAAGTGGAAAATTAATGCTGAAGAGAATTGACCAAAGAATAAGGCAGTAGACAAAAATCAGTAGGATGTGGTTTCCCAATGCACAGGTGCTGATTTTTAGCTAAAGACAATCTACCATTTCATATCTGGAGCAGCATCTGTATTTCTCCACTTTGACAGAAACAAAACTTCCTGGTTTTTTACTCATTCTTTGGAGAATAAGGCAGTTCCCAAGGTTTTGTGAGCAAACATCCTAGAGAGGCGTTGCTGTGACCTGGAGTGGATTTTTCCAGAAGCTAAGACATCCAGAACTCAGCTCCCCAAATGCAGAAATCCCAACATCCACCTTCCTTTTCCTGCGTATACCAGGGGTGCCAGGAGACTCAACTACCAAAGTATGAGGAGAAGATACACAAATGTATTATCTATAGTTTATGAAGGAGACAGAAGAGAGGTAATAATAATAAGGGAGAAAATAATGAATAAGTTAAGGGCCAAGTAGCTGTCTTTAATAAGGTTAATACCTTTAAAGACTTTGGGCAAAGGCAAGTGCAGCACAGAAGTACTTAAGAAAACTCAGCTGTTCACTTAGCCTCTGGACAACACAGATGGCAGAGCATAAAGATGCTCATGCTGTGTGTGCCGCAGGACGAGCTGGGCTGAAGTAGGACTCCAACATCTACAGCTCACTGTCAGACCAGGTGAAATACCTGTTACCTTGCAGACATCAGCTGAAAGACAGAAGTATGGCTGTGATTTTCACTAAGCACCACTAAAGCATCCATTGTCCTCACAGGCTTCTCATTCACAGAAGCAAAGACAGTAGTTGCATGCCCACAGAGACTGTGAGGATATCACATATAGAGAATTATGTGGATTATTCTAGTGATGAACTTGATTCTCTGAGTACAGCATTTCCAGGTTAGGTTGTTTTTAAAGCTGCAGACTTCACTTTGAAGCAATTTTTAAGTACTCTGAAGCAAACTGTAATCACATATTGATTTTTCCATTAAAACTACAAAAAGTCTTAGATACCCTGGGGGTTCTGGCCTCAATTAGTCCCCATTCTTATATCCCTTTTCCTTCTGCTGCATTTTGCCATCCCTCAGTGTAAGAGGAGAGGAAGACTGTCTATTTAAGTCAAAAGCACAGTCTCCTAGTACATGAGTCCAGTCAAAAGCAGCAGCACATAAATTACTTTCTCTACAATAGGGAGGAAAATTAAACTTGTTTCCGCTTATGTTCATTTTGTAAATTAGTGTGGAAAAATTGAAAATATCCAAATATCTTGACTGGAAATTTGCCTTGAGTGTATTTTCCTGTGGTTGTGTTTGTGTTTTGTTGTATTTTTCTTTAAATGAACAGAAATCTCACAGTTTGTCAGAGTAGGTTGTACCGAATTGGTCCAGGTTAATACTTTTGCAGAAAAGAAACTCAAATGTTCCTGAACACCACTAAGAAAATCCCTTGCTTTGATCTCCTTTCCAGAAAGCAACGCTTAAAGCAAAAATCTTGCTTGCAAAAGAGGGTGGGTGTCTCATTCAGCTGAATGGCCAGAGCCCAGTCCTTTGGTCCTAGTGCCTCACGTTGTCTGCTCCATCCCTGCTTCTTTTCAGAGCACACAGCTTCCTGCCTGTCTTATGTATTTTGAAACCTTGCTCAGGGGAGTATATGGATGAAGACACCACATAAAACACAAAGATGAAAATCATATACAGCCTACAATGTATTTATCTTCAGGCACCCCTCCAACAAAGCCTCTGAAGAAAGGCAGCTGAGTGGAATGACTAAAGAAATGAACCGAGAGGAGTCAATGAAGCTGAGCTTAAAGAACATGGGCTGGAGCTGTGTTCTTCTGGAATCTAATCAATTAGGTTATTCTTTCAATTTTATTCTATCCCCAAGTTTTACCTTTCTCACTAAAGAAAAAAAAAAAAAAAAAGTCAATTTCCAGCCTATTAAGAAGCATCTAATTTTCCTGTACCAGAAGTCCCACCATTGTCAAGATATACTGTGGCAACCATGTATTTTTTGCAGAGTATTTGAAGTAATTTGTCCTCCTGAAAATCCAATTGCCAAGTGCCTTGTGAAATACATTTCCATAGTGATCTTCAGAAAGGCTATTTCTACACACAATACCTTTTTTCTGAGCAAAACATTAATCTGCCAGCACTAGAATATAGGGGAAAATTGTGCTCCAGCTTATGTTCTAAGAGATCTTTTAAGTTTTTGACTCTGAGTTTTATCTAGCTTTAGCTTATGGGCAGGTTCAGCTGTGGTCTTCAGTTAAGTAGCTCCAGCTGAGCTCCTGCTGACTGCATCTACTGCAACCATTTCAGAGCAGTTGGATTACTTCAGTACTTCTCTCTTCTGAAAGAAGAAGCTCAAGATGGACAGATGTCTCTCTGCATGGCCAGGATACAGAGAGACACTGCTCAGCTGCTGGCTGGCAAATGGCAAAGTATCTACAGCACCTAGCACCTCGTGTAGCAGGACCCCTCTGCTGTGCTAACAGCAAAGAGCACTGTTCCAAAAGGCAAAATGGAAGCATACACAGAGAAAAGCAGTGGCTATAGCAACACTAAAGTACTTTTCTATTTCAGTTTTTTTACTGTGGTAGGCCTGAAGCTGCCTCATACAATATAACTTAGGCCTTCAGCAGAAGCACAAAACTAAAGCTGGCAAGAGAGATACCACAAAAGCTTCAGAAGCAATAAATTTTTCATTTGAGACAGTCAAAACTTGCTTCATCGCAGAGTATGAGTCCAGGTCAGTCAGATCTAGCCTGATGACAAACTGCTGTTGTATGAAGGCTTTGTACTAGTGAGCAGGTTAGGAAGGAATTTGGTGACACCAGTGCCAGCAGGAAGCGTTGGCACACAGAAGCTGGTGCCAAAGCAAACCCTGCTGAGGGGATTTAGAGGGGTAGGGAGGCTTGTCCCATCCCATCCCCCTTCCCAGAAAGCAGCCACCTGATAATGACTCTTCAAGAGTTTTAACTTGCATTGTTTCAGCTAAGAACCAACACTGCTGGTTGGTTCTGTCTTTTACAGATTGCCTTAACTCACTCAGTGCTTACCGGTCAGATCTGCTCCCTTCACAGGATGGGCTGATCCACTGCAGGCAAAGGGGTTTTGCCACCTCACTCAGAAGATGAGTAAAAAAAATCACAGCCACAGACTACAGGAAGCGTGCCCTGGTCTAGCCAAAAGCATGAAATGCATAATTTCAGGAGCAGGAATATTATGCAGAGACTTACACATGCTATTATATCTACAATATATTACTGCCAAGAGCAGTAATGAGAAAGAAGCTGGAAACAATAGCACTGCACAGCCTAATTTATAAAAGCAAAAGTGATTTTCTCCAAAACAGTGGCACAATTTTGCATTCCTCCAATGGAGGGAATCTACCAAAATTTGAGCTGAACTGCCTCTAGAAGTACTTCCTCTACAACAGTGGGTGTAAAGTTCTTGTACCAATTCCTCCTCTCTATCATGAGCATAGCTAAAAAACACTTCAAATCCTCAACCAGCCTCTCCAAGGACTTGACCTTCACAAGCCCTTCCCCAGGTGAGCATAGCCTGCCCATCACCTTGCTTGGCCCCTTGTCACCCTCATTCACCACAGCTGTGTCAGCCCATCTGCAGCTGGTCCTGCAAGCCTCAGTATTACCCAGGGCAAGCAGTCTTTCACTTTCAACATTTCCAATTCATTTTCATGAATTTTCTAAAGTGCCACACAATAACATGACAATAAAAAAGCACCAGTTCCATCTCATGTCTCTCTCTGCTTGGCTTTTTCTCATCGTAAGGAGATTTATGAGTTTAATCTCTGTTTTGTTGAACTTACCTCTTTTAACAACTAGAAAATGCTAAACTGTTTTTATTGCTGTTAGATGTTCAAAGACATCTTGCTATATGCTGTCATTCACATTTCACATTAAAAGTGAAATATGTTGTAAATGAGCAAATATTTGTTTTAATTTGACCCATCTGTTAAACGAAAAACAAAGAGGACTTCTAAATCACTATATTTAAATTCAGCGATTTGTAAACAATTTATATGTTCATTTATTCTGGGTTAAAACTGCCCTAAAGCATCACTCTTATGAGATCTCCAAATTAAATTGCTTTGCATTGTTCTCAGGGATGCAGGCTACAGTTTCTTCCTCTTCAGTTTATTAATTTATTTCCCAACAGAAGTTAATTAGCAAGACTCATATTAAGAGCCATTTGAAAGATGCCTGAAATAGTTTTGGGGAATTCACAGAAGTATCTACTTGTTCCAAAAAGCTGAGAAAGCATCAAATATTGGTGTCAAATTCCCTCAAGACAGAGGACAAGCTGGTTGCTTTCATTTAGCTTCTTAACACTTCCACAAGCAGCAGTGGGTCTGCTCCATTCTACAATGGACTGTCACCAAGCAAGAACAACAGCCAAGGAGGGGAAGAAAAGCCTCAGTAACTTACCTTCACCTCTCAGCCTGGCCAGAACTTCTACAGAGTTGGGACCTTAAGACTTTGATGTAGCTGTGGATGATAATTTACAAGAGCAGCCAGGTCCACAGACATTTAAGGATCCCACAGTAGCACTTGACTTAAAGAGCAAAGCCTTATCTCTTTTTCATCTGTGCAACGTACTGTATTTAGCTGCAGCTGTTAAGCTTCTACCCCAGCAGTCAGTATTTCCAGGGGAGTAAGGATATCAAGAGTCCTTTCAGTCATCCTGACATGGGGTCTCTTGTCCATGACTCACAGACACCTGGCACAAGATGACTGCTTCTCTAAGTGAACCTTAGGCATGAGGAACAGCTCTGTGCAGCCTTAAGTGCCACATCTCCCAGGCAGACAGTGACAGGACAAAGGGGAATGGCTTTAAACTAAAGGAGGGAAGATATAATTAGATAGTAGGAGAATTTTTTTTACTCAGAGTGAAATGAGACTCTGAAACAGGCTGCCCAAAGAAATTATGGATGCCTCATCCCTTCAGGTGTTCAAGGTCAGGTTGGATCTAGTGGGTGGCATCCCTGTCAACCCAGGACAGGGGGGAAGGAAGTAGGAGATCTTTAAGATCACTTCCAACCCAAGCCATTCCATGATCTCCTATATGAAGCCCTCACCACACTCTGTGCCAGCACAGCTCCATCCTTTCCCCACATTCTCAAGTTACCAGCCCTATCAAAAAAACCAAAACAAAACACTAACAAAAAAGCTAATCTACACAAAGGTCCACGAGTTTTAACTCCCCCTCTCAACATCAAGCAGAGCACCAAAAAGCAGCATAGAAATTCTGGGTCTGTGCATTTATACACAAGATGGCTAATTTATTATATCCAGTATCTTACTGAGCAACTCAACAAAACAAGAACTACCCGTAATTCAGCCAAGACATGATTAAGGGTGCCTCTAAGAGCATCAACATGGAGAATGCATGGATCACAGCCCGGAAAGATTCCAAGTTGTTGAAATGACAGCTTGATTAGTTTTTGTCTGACAAATGCAGCAAAAGAGATCAGAATCAAATAATTCCAAGGCTACAGACCTTCAAATAAAACCATGAAAAAAAAACCCAAAGAGGGCAATAGCTATTTGCAAGACCAAATGAGCTCTCCAGCCCAGTTTCTTAATGTTCAGATGCAACACAGCCACAAGAGCCCCAGCTAAATAAGTGCCCTCCTGAGAGCACCCCGAGTTAGTAAGTAATTGCCTTCAGTGTGGGACAAACTCTAGATCTTGCACGCCAGTCTTCCCTCTTATCAAGAATCTTACTAAATATGCACGTATTTGTAATTTAATGGGTGGACATGCAAATAGAGCTGCTTTATATCCTGGCAACTGTGCCTACTTCTACCCCACAGGTCAAGCATCAATACCCTGTTACCGCTTCTGCATCACACAGGCATACATTATAATCAGACAACGTACCTATTAGACAGTAAATGGATTTTTCTTTCCATGTTCCCTCCCACCTCTTCTACCAACAGAAAGAATCAAAAACACATCAGGGGAAATCAGGTTTCTTAAAACATATCATTGTAAACAGTAGAATTCCTTTCCCCTTCGGAAAAAATTTCTAAGATAGAAGCTCCTGGGTTTCCTTCCCTTCTTTGGAAAGAGGGCAGGGGTGAGAAGTCTCTTACCCAGGAATAAAATGATCTGTCTCCTGGAGCTCTTGCCCTCTGAGCTCTCACTTTTCCTTAGGTACTGCTCCTGTTGTCCGGGCTCGCCCTTCACTGCCACAGTTCCTTTCTTGTGGATCATCAGGGTTTTCATCATGCTGCGGCACATGAAGGCAACAGACCCCAGCACTATGATGTACACTGCAAAGGCACTGAAGATACTGGCCTGGAAGACGGGCCACTTGGAGGAGAGGCTGGTACAGATTGTCATGTTTTGCTTTAGTTCGGGATGGTGGTGTCTGGCAGTTGACTTGGCACAGGTAGTTGCACCTTGATAGTCCTCAATGATTTCCAGTGGATACTCTGTGCCCATAGCAAAGAGGAGGGGCAGAGCCACGATGACAGATGTCCCCCAGACAAAAGCGATGAGGATCTTCACTTTACGGGGCCCAGACACTGCCTTGAACTTGAAGGGGTGGCAGATAGCCACATACCTCTCAAAACTAAGGGTGGCCACATGCAGCACAGTTGCATAACTGCAGGCTTCAAAGAGGAAATAGTAAAGCTTGCAAGCCACATTGCCATTTGGGGTGGCAAAGGGCTTCCAGATGGCACTGAAGAACTCCATGGGCATGCCCAGTAGGATGACCAACAGGTCAGAGCAGGCTAGGCTCACCATGTGGTCCGTGACCTCCTTCTGCAGGTAGCCTTTCTTCTGCAGGATCCTGGTAGCCTTGATGGTGATGCTGTTGCCCAAGATGCCTGCCACAAAGATGCAGATGTCGAGTGAGGCCAAAGTGATCTTGATCCAAGGAGATACCTCAAACTCAGAGACGTGGCTGTGGTCAATGAGATGAGAACAGTCTGAAGAGGATGTCTGTTTAGCCATCAGCAACCTCTAGGAGAAGGAAAAGGGAGGAAAAGCCACTCTGTTGTTCGATACCACAGCAAATCAATCTTTTCTCACCTTGCTCCCTACACAAATACACACGAGTCCAAGCAGTCAGGTACAATGAAATCGTCTCAACTCACCACACCTGTGGGTTTTGTTAGCAACAACTGTTGAGTCAGCAATCCAAGTGGGAGAGAAAGTATCTTGGTTCTTACCAATCTTTACAGCAAACAGTTCTTGCTCTTTTTGGATTTTCCTCCTCTTTTCTCTATTGCGTGAAGCTACTGCTCTCCAGCCCCTCTGTGATGTGAACTGCTCTTTGCTCAGCTCTCGTCTCTTCCTCTGCGAGCAGAGGCAGTTTTCTGTCCTGACCTCAGTAGGAGGAAGTCAGAATTTCTGTGTAGCCATGTTAACCATTAACTTAAATCTTGCTTGTTCCCAGTCACTGGTAGCAAAGGAGAGTTAGGGGAAAAAAAAAAAAAAAAGCCCACGTCTGAAATCACTTCCTGTAATAAGAGCTCCTTCTCAGGGACAAAAAAAGGTGCTTCTCCTAAACCTGTTAGATTGGTGGGGTGAGGCTGCGTGTGTGAACAAGCACTGAGGGGAAAATATCTGCTCATAAGTTTAACATTAACTGGGCTCCAGACTTTACTTCTCTATGCAGTGACACCAACACACCTCACTACTTTACATATCCTTTAATGAAGACTTCAGCATCTGTGCTGTGGTGTCTGTTATGCAGCTTCTGTGGCTATGGACCAATTTACTTCAACAGAAGGTTCTGTTTTTTAGTTCCTGCTGATGAATCTTCTCAGAAGTTATAAATCGAACTCCAGATTTAGACACATTGATTGTCTGCCTTTAAATTTCCATCTTCTCACATCAAATAACAAAAAAGAGTGAAGTTAGTAGTCCCAATTATGCTCATACTTTCTAATAATCAGAAGTAGCAGGGGATGAAAACATACTTCCCTCTCTTGTGTCTCACCCCAGGGAGAATGAATTTAATGCGCTCTTTAGTTTTAGTTTCAAACCATAGCACTGAAGGCTCCCAAGGTAACCCCTGGAAACATTTAATTAGAGGGTGTGTATATGGATTAGGAAACCTTTAAATTACAATGCAAAACGGCAGAACAACTTTTGCAGCTATAATCAAGAGAGTGGCCCAGTACAGCAATCTGCTCCAACACCAAATCTAAGAACAGTGGGTTCACAAAGTGATTTTTATTAACTAGACAAGCTCATGTGACACTTTCAGCTCATGATAAAAGAGAAACATTAGAAAGCTGTTATTAAGCAGTCTCCTCACATTCACTGGTTATCACTGTACCTCAGCAGCCCAAGTACATAATGAACAAAAGATGCCCAAAACAGGATAATCAGCACCTGTTTCTATGCATTATTTATGCAGTTCTGTTTTAGAAAAATCACCTCAAACCTTGCACAACTTCAAGCCCCGTAGTCCCAGTCATCTTTCCTTATGTTTGATAATTCACATTTGTTCTGCTCAGACAAGCTTTCTATTATTACCCAATTTCTTTCACTTAATTTTACTTTATAAAAGTGTGAACAAAGATTACATATGCATGACTGAATTGTGGAAATGAAGCTAATTAAAATTTGCTGCTTACCATCAAAGGGGAAAAAGGGAGAGAGAGAGCAAAAGAGAGCAAAGAAGGCCCAATAGGATTAGATCTCCTCCTTTTTTCCACACCAATTATAAAATGCAGAACACAATTTTGCAGTTTTCAATATTATCTTTAGAACATACACAAAGTTTATTAACTTTCTAATAAAAAGCTGGTGCCGCAAAGGGGATAGGAAGGAAAGAGACAATTGTGGATATTCATAAAGTAAGACCAGAAAAATCCTACTTGATTTAGTGGACTAGATAAACTAGCAGTGAGCATTCTAGAAATGGGTAAAAAAAACCCTATCATGAATGATTATAAAAAAATTATCTTCCTGGAGGGAGACATTCCTGCCCAACTAAATGTGCCTAATGCCTGTATGTGGCACGGAGCCCGCAAGCACATAATCTTTATTCTGCCAAATACTGCACCAGTTTATAATCTTATGATTTGTAGAATAATCTAATTTGAAGGACTCTGCTAAGTTTTTCCTTGAGATTTCGTAGCAGTGAGTACAAGTTCATTTTTATGTTGCTGTCTTTCCTTAGCAGACTTGGAAGTGCATGCAGCCTGTGTAGTTGTACCTGGGTGAAGGCCCTACTGTGCCTCTCCTAACCTGATCTGTTGCAGTTGGACTCTGCAATTTCAGCCCCCAATATCAGTCAGGAGAATTAAGGACAGGCATCACCGTGTATCTTTCTAAAATCAGCATATGTGGCAGCTGCACACAGCAGACAGCAACTCGTCAGCCTCTTAATAAATAAACAGAGCATTCAGAAGGTGCAGGCCACAGCCATGTTCACCTGCAGTTACTGGTAGAGACACCAAGCAGCAGTGCCAGCAGGAACATGGAAATGGAGCACAGACTGTCGTTGCTATAGCATATAAGGTGATTTTTCACTTTCTGAGATAATAAAGCTGCAACGATCATCCACCCTGGTCTGTTATCTACAAGGTTTCCTGAAGGACTGTTTGCTCTGTTGCCAGCTCCTTGGATAACACCCTGCTGCTGCAAGACCTGCTGGGACAGAAGAGTGCAGTTTTATGGCTTGCCCTTTGGGCTGCTGCACAGAGCTCACCTCCCCTTGTGCTGTGCACCTGGCTGAGCTTAAGGGCAGAGAGCAGCAGAGCATTCAGGCCTCGGTCATCTGCCATCTCATAAAAAGCCGTGTAGCCCAAAACTCCTGACGAGGTTTAAGTCACCCCACAGTGGTAGCTAGCACAAGTTGTAGCTGGAAAGAGTCTTGAAGAACCAACTCATTTGACAGATGCTGCTGCATTTTATGTAAATGGATTGTAGATTAACCTTTTCCGGCGTGCAAGGGTGTCATAAAGCTTCTGCCTTGTGAATACACTTCCCTCCCAAGCTGCACATTGCCAGCACGTGGATTGGCTGTGGGTGCCCAATCTCAGACTCACTCCGTGTTTATTTCTCAATTACCGCACAGCACAGGAGCCAGGATGCACTGACTGGCCGACAGGCATTGCCACGCTCGCATTATCTCTGCAGAATTATTTCTCGATAGCTCTGTTGTGAATATGCAAATCCACCCTAATTGGCTAAGCTAATCACACTGCTCTGACTGGTTTCTGCTCTCAAACTGTTCAAGCTACTTGACAGGAACAAAGAAAACACCTTGGCTTCTCACTTCCTTTGGATGAAAAACTCTAAAACTTAAATGAAAAAGGAGAGCTATCTCTAAAGCAAAGAAAATGAGGCTGTGAAAGGGATTAACTTTTTTCCAGATAAAAACACATCGACTCTTCTTTTCTCTCCAGTCTTTACCGTTCTCCATCTCGACAAACCCTTTGTCCCAAGAATAGCTGCGATACCTTTGTCTTGCCAGTATTTGTTTAGAGAAGGCGAATCCTGGGCTTGTTCAATTCTCTTTGAAACACAAGGTAAACAAAATGAGATTGCTGTTCTGCAGAAGGCAGCTACTGTGATCCTCACAGGCACAGGGGAAAATGTTGCAGGAATGAAAGGAAGAAATAACGCAGACAAAAGTGAAGAAACTGAATGATTTAAAATATTTTTAAAAAATCAGTTTGCTGGGGACAGCTCATATTGGCTTTTTAAATTATTTTTCATTTAAAACGTGATTAATTCAGCTAACTCATGGTTTCCTTCAGTTTTCTCAGTATCTAACAAGCCTCTTTACTGTTAAAGTCCCTTTGTATTATTCTTGTGAGTTGTTTTTGAATTTTCTTTTTCTTCATTGGTAGACCATGTTGACAGTTAATACTATATGTAAGTAGAATTCATTTGCAAGATGTATTTCCTCTCCATTTCCCTAGGAGTTCATTCTTAGGCAACACAGTCTAACAACTGCTCAGCTCCTTCTGGCAGTGTGAGAGACTGGGTTATGCAGTCACAGCAATGGATGCGACACATAACCTGCATATCCATAATTAATTCTTATCTAATTAGATTACCTCTAGAAAGGTGACATATGGAAAACTGCCATCTTTTATTTAACTACATCCCGTGTTATCTGCTGTAATGCCATCCTCTTGGAATATCACATACTGTTTGCTCATCTGCAGGATAGCAAGGGAGTTTTCAAAAGTGTTTCCAGGACACATGGTAAGAAGTGATCTCTATTTGAAATCATTCCATATAAGTAAATAGATCAAAGCACTTCATTTCTTCCAGTATATTTTACAAATTGGCAAGCAACAAGAGGAGAAATTGGTGGCATTGATGAGACTGTGTGATTAATCCGAGACACCTGAGGCTCCTAACTACTACACTGGATTTCAGCTAAACTCCCTGCATAACCTGTAGCACACAGAACAAAAAATATATTTACACAGCTCATAACTAGTTGTCCTGGTGGTTTAGCTGATTTAATTCAAAATAATTCAAATACATTTACAGGGCCAAAACATGCAATTATTGTGCTTAGCTGTACCTGAGATTTTTGAATAAGCCACTTGCTTTCTGACTGCCTAGGTAAATGAAAACAGTGAAGATGATCAAAGCTTTCACACAAACATAGTGCTGTCTGAAGCAAACCAAAGGCACCAGGTCTGCAGGTTGCTGCGATCAGGTCGGAGTGCACTTTGCCTGGCAAGAAAGTGATTTTCTACTCCTGGAGTCAGGGAGAAGAGGTACTTCTCTGCCTCCCTTGACATTGCTGTAGCTGTTAGGAGGCAAAAAGAGGCCAGCAGCTGTGGCCCCAAACAGAGAGAAGCTGATTAGAAAGGCTCGGAAAAGAAAGTCTGCTCCCAAAATGTGACAGTCCTTTTTGCATCCTTTGGGAATGAGGCACTGAAGGATCTGAGTCTATTTATTTCCCAGACTTGACAAAGGAGCTGTAACTTAAAAACAAAAAGCATGTACATGCTAAGGTCTCAATAATCATGAATCAATCATATTGATCACGTTTCCTGAAATAAGCCATTCAGACAGCCCTTTGTCTGCAGCACAGTGGCACCACCACACAACATCTGGTTCATGAAACTGTGAGCCTCGGGGTACGATCACCAACAGGTGGAATGAAATCTCATTTTTCTCTGAGTAACTTCTGAACTGCCTTGTCCAAATAAATGGCAATGGCTTCAAAATACATGTCAGAGCTCCTTTTTAAGAGCATACTTTGTTCCTTATGTCCTATTTTTAAGCTGACAAACAAAATCCTTACAAACAGTGCACTATTCCAACCTATCTTTAAACAAGGCTCATCCTTTTGAATCTTGTTATGCTACTGCCCTAGAAAAAAACTTCAGACCTCTCTCTGAATACAGCTAGTTGCCTAAACTTACAAGATAGAAAGAACTTTAAAAATGCAGTTTCGAATAACTTGAATTCTCCATGACTTTGGTTATGCACCTGTCAGGTCACTTATCTGTGGAGATGGCTGTCGCATTCGGATACAAAAACTGCAACTCACAGTACATGCTCTTCTTTGTTAACAAACCAAGAATCTTCTACAAAATATTGACGGTTCGCTCTTTGTGATGGTTGATTGATGGTCTCCTGAAAATTCTCTTTATAAACATGCTAAGCTTTACTATTGCAAAGAGAAACAAAAAAAATGGTTTCTTGCTCCCTTCTTGTGCTTGCCACCTCATCACCATCAGCACTTGTGCCCAGCTGAGCTATTATGGAATCATTTTGCCTCTCTTCAAAACTCAGCTGATGGAGTTTAGCCTGAAGCAAGCTAATGATGGCTTTTTGACCTTCATCTAAGGAGTCCTAGCAGCATGTCACCGTGGCAAGAGCACTTCTGTCACTCTGTTCTTTCTCATTTATGATATGTACATGATGCCAAAGCTCACACTATCTAACTTCTCATTTTAAGGAAATTGTATTTTATCATTATATAGCTCCTTCCCTTGAAGGAATTTCAACAAATTCAATTTTAGGTAGCTTGTAAGGGAAAGTAAAATGCTTCAACTATTGCTGAAATGATGCAGATACCTCTGGGTAGAGCTGGCAATTAACATTACATAGCAATTTATTGGAGTAGGGAATGCCACATCTTGGTTTATAAGTAAAAAACATAGAATCTGTCATACCTCCAATTTGGCTAGAAGATGGGCTTAAGTTCTTATTCGCAGACAGAAAACTAAGTGAATTTCTGGAGTTTTAGCTCCACAATGTGCCATTGCTGCAGGGTCTGTGAGGCACTGAGCTCCCATCGCTTTGACCAGCTGAGACACCAGACTCCAAATATTTATCTAAGCTGTTCTCACTCCTGCCCTCTCTCTAGAGCATATGAGCAGGGCTTCTTGGGGCAGGTATTCTGTGCTGCTGCATGCTGGGTAGTAGTTGGGAAAACCTGAGAAAGTTTTGGAGTTTGTGTGCTTGACTATTAAGGCTCCAGACTTGCTGCAGGTCAGCAGCATGTTTGAGCTAGCAGCTGCACGCTGCATCTGATGTAAAGTCCCACACATACAAGTCACTATGCAGGTGACTGGGGAAGCAAGACTGAAGGGCCTCGAATTGCAGCCTGAGAACATGGGAGATAATGCAGAGATCCAGAGTGGATCAATGCCTCAAGCCAGGGCCCCACTGGCACAGAAAACCTGTTTTCTGCTAGTCCTCAGCAGCTTTGCCTGGCTCCTACCCTCCACTGACACTGAGCAATGTCCCAAATTAACTGTGCGGCAGTGACATACTTCCACACTGGCTCCATATTGACTCATGGAAGAACTGCACTTTTTCTTCTCTGCATTTAAGCTGTCATTGAAATGCAGAAGCAAATATAAACAGTGTAACGGGACCATTTGGCAATTTAGTACTATACTGGTTACTGTAAGTCAAGCAAAGAAAATACAAAGCAAACAAATGCAAAAGTGAGCTGATCTAAATTTAGAGCACAGCCTATACCTAAGAGTTGACATTTGTGATGCTTGTAATGCTTATTTACTACATCTCTGAGGGGGTGCTCCTCATACGCTTCAGACCTGCTGTTTGCCTAACTTTATCTTTGGATCTTCTTCTTTTTTAATTCTTCTACTAAATATTGACATAGGAAGTGGCTGATCACCTTCCTACAAACCCAAGTCCTCAAGGTGAACATGGAAATGAATAGGAAATGGGATCCCAAACTGTTTTTTCCGCAGTATTTTCAACTTTGTTTACTGCAGTACTATATTCTGTCCAAGTGGTTGTTAAAGTAGAAACAGAACTACCTTACAGTAGAAATAAATGATCAGTAAATCGTGGTAACTTCCCATACTAGGTAAGTAGAGCTTTTCTATTTTGGAAAAATACAGAAACTTCTTTGTTTGAAAGAGACTAACTGCTATTATGTAACTTTTGAAGCGTGAATTATATAAATTTCATGTGAAAATATTTTAGTGATCACTATTTTTATTTTGCACTCTCAATCTGTAATTCTCTCCCCCTCGTTCCCTTTCAACAATGGCTCTATACCCGATTCTTGGTGAGTTGTTCATGCTACAGAAAGAGGTACTTTCAACAGCTCTAATTGCCAATCTGCTCCCACAAGGCCCACTCTGACATCAGACACCACACCACAGGATTGCCTGAAGTCAGTGAGGATTTTCCTCAGAGGAACCTTGACCCAGTTAATGCCATCCTTAGGAAGATGTGCAAAATATGCCTACAGCCCTATGAGTACCTGTTTCTCTGCTGACAAAAAGGTTTCCTTGTATGTCCCTGACTATGGCAGGGGGGTGGAACTAGATGATCTTTAAGGTCCTTTCCAATCCAACCTATTATATGATTCTGTAACGCAATTAACATCTGTAATATAGAGAGAGTATGTGAAGAGACAAATAAAATCACTGTGTATATATATTGGCTTCCAGTCTTCAATTTGACTCAGGAGCTATCAGGACGAATTACTGCATGCAGAAAAGAGCTAGCAATACAGACTGCTCGAGAGTCACCAGTATTACAGGACATCTATTCATAGAGGTAAAAGCCTTGGCTCTAGGCCAAAGGAAATGATTTTTCCAGGATGGACTTTGCCTGGTTTGGTCCAAAACAAACATTTGATAAGGATCAGAAATTATCTGGAGATACTGTCCTAGAAATGAATCTCTCCAGATGTTTGCTCCAGATATTAGTCAGACAGAAGGAAATGGACTTTGTAAAAATACAAAGTTATCACTCAGATTTCAGCACCACCTAGATGAAAGAATGTCTAGAAAGAAAGAATCCTAGGGCTGCAAAATACCAATCAAAATCTGAAAAGAGTGCTAAGTCAGAAAGTGCTCTTAAGAAACGTTTTATATGTAGGCAGTTGCAAGTTGTAATGTCTGTCTTGGGTTCTGTTGATGTGTAAGTTGTGTTTAAAAATGCATTAGCAAAATCAACATGAAACTCGTACAGAAGTCTCCAAATGAACGACTGACTCATTTTGCAGCGTGACTCTAGTGCAGAGGCCATGAAAGAATAGCAAGAAGCCACACTCCAATTTTCTCCAGGAAAGATGCTTGGTATAAGACCTGTACCCAAGATGACATTTCAGGAGACAAAGCCAAAGCGCACTTTTTCACACACCTCTGACTGTAGGCCTGGACCCTTGGCAAGTGATGCTGACGTTTCTCTCCTGCTTTGGGCTCTGCCTGGCACTTGTAGTCCTGAGAGGGCCAACTCACACATGACCAACATTGAGGTCAAGCTAGACTGCATGGGTTTTAGGAAACTCCAGACTGAAGGTTGCTGCTCTAGAAGTTATGTAGTACTGCAGTAAAAACAAATGTCAGCATTAAATATAAGTACTTTATGTCTTTAACACTACTATGGGATGAATCCAGTGAGAAAGTGCTGAGGAAGCACTAAATGTGGTCAGAACAGCCATTTCCTTTTGTTACATGAAAATACAAGTTCATTTATTTGCTCACTTTGCTGTTATTGACTGAGATAATTTGTCTCCTACACTGAAACATTCTGGAATATAGTGCCACCCTTGTACCCTTTCTGAGACTGTGCTGTGTAAAGCATTGTTGTTTCATTTCCACTTTGACTGCAGCATTGCTCACGGAGACCTGCTGTCTCCAAGGCTTTGTGTCTCTTACTTTTAAGATGTGGGAAGTGATAGATCCAGCTTCTCAAACCAAGGGGAGGCATGTCCCTCTCAGAGAGTTTGGGATATATCCTCAAAAATGTTCTCTCCACGATGCCTATCAGAAACACAGAAAACTACTCCCCTGGGCAGAGGGATTTCTTCCACCCCCCCACCCCCCCCGAGCATAAAACTTCACTTTTCTCCTGGGATTTGCTACAGGGTGAAGAGAAGGGTCAGTTTTCAGATGCTGAGAAGCGGAGGAAAAAGCCTTGTCTCTGCAGCATCATACTGATGTTGCTCTGTTGTTTTCTGCAGTGAATCTGTTAGAGCCAGCTACTGCCAACTGGAGGGTTTCTGTTAAGAGCGCTCCTCCCTAATACGACCTTGAGCTCAGCAGGAGCTACAACCCCTTCTGATACCAGGTCACACAGCTGAAGGCATCGCTGTCTTTGCAAGGGATTCTGCCTGAGCAGAAGAGCCACTGCACAAGATGGTAACACTCATCAAAGTAGAGAGATTCTAAAAAATCCGGATGGATAACTTTCACGTATTCTGACTTTTCAAATTCCAAATTTCCATGTATTCTGACTTTTGGGGAACAAGTTATTATGGATTTTTACAAATACAGGAACTCTAGCATGTTGCAGCTCTTCTTTTTTGTCATCACTCTTTTCATTCACAAGCTTTTTGAGACCATTTATGCATCCACTACGTTACAAATTGCTTAATAATTGTTTTTGACAGGTTAAACTGCTAGTGAGTATAAAAGAAAATAATCCCAAAACAGCAAGCTGATCAGTTCAGTGATTCTCTAACACATTACTGTATTGAAAAGCCTTAAGGAATGGATATAAGTTAAAAACCAAAATTTCTCCCCAGTCCTATAGCACCCACTAGAAATCAGAACTTTTCTGCAGAATTCTATGCTTGCAACATTAAAACACAGCTGCATCAGAATGCCTTGATTTGTCTTACTAGTCTGCGGAAAGACTGTAATTCCTTTTTATCTTCTACAAGATCCTTCCCATAAGAATTTCTCTAAATTACACCTCCTGTTCTTCAATGTTGTGGATTCATAATGCTGTGCTAATTATAATTAAGTAACTGCAGAATTGTGCAGTGTGCAAACAGCAGGACTGTAAGGCAGGATTTGTATTCAGAACCAAGAACTTTGTCCAATTCTCAAAAAATAGGAATTATGCTGCAGTACTTCTGCAGGCAAAATTTAACTGTCTTCAATGAAAGTTCTGCTTTTTCATTCATAGGTTCATTACATTTAAGATCAGAAATGAACAGGTTAGTTGGATCCCATGACAATCACCAGTCTCCCTGCAGTAAGAACATTAGCTTCTGTTTGGCTATAATATCTATTCCAGCCTTAACCTGCAGACCTCAAGAGATGAAGACATCAACATTTCTCTTTGTAGTTTCTTAAAAATTAGACTCTAGTTTCACATTTGAACACGTTGGATTGTTGCCTCCAAACACTAGTTCTTGTTGCGACTCGAAGTTAAACTGCCTTTGAAAAAGTAACTGTACCTACACAGTCATCTCCGTTTGGCCTTCCTGATTATTTCTTCCATAATATATCAAGGCATTACCTTCAGCACTCTAGTCACATTTGGTTGTTTTTCAGGGTCGTCGACTTTTTACCTCTTTTAAGCCAACATTTCAATTCAGAAAGCATGACTGCGTTTAGCCTCACCAAGGCAGCATGCCTTCTTAGTCCTGTTAGCTGTCCTTCAGCTTGTGCTCCTTTCTTCCTCCCCTTTTCTGCTGCAGTATTACATCAAGTTGCACTGAATTTCATTTGACCTCCTAAAACATCTTTAGAGTTGCTGTTCTTCAGGAAATTATTTCCTCTGAAGACATGAACTTTATAGCTTATCCTTTTGCACTGGTTGCATTTTGTGAGTGGGCTCAGATTACCAAATGCCATACACAGCAAACTGGTGTACCTCACTCCCACCTCACATTGCTGCCCCAGCCTTTAGTTCAGATATTTACAGCTGGATCAGTGATGCAAACATCCAGCACTTTCAGGTTTGGTTTGAAATACAGCCAAGCTTTTCTTATTCCTGTCCCAAACACCTGACTCCAGACACTTGATTACACCTAGCTGCTCAGTCTGTCACCTGCCACAAGTTACTTACGGTTCCCTGAGCTGACCACCCTAGAGCACCTTAAGAGTTCAGTAATAATTGCCATTGATATCTCATTTTTGAGTTCTATCCTTCAGCACACTTTAAATGCATGTTTCACTGAAGCTGCAGAATGCAAAATTTTTCATCAGAATATATGAAAAATATTATCAAAATCTGCACAGCCATTATCACTTCCATTTGCAAATGTAGCAATGCTGATTAGCATTTATTATATTTCTGTCCTTCGAATCTCTATCATTTAAATCCCTTAAAAACTTTTCCATTATTTTACCCAAGACTGACATAATTCTAAGAATATTGTTCCTCACCCACTTAAGGCTTTTCAAGCTTTTGTAATATGCTATTACATTAACAACTTTACCCCATATTTCACGATTAAAAAAGAAAAAAAAGAAAAAAAATAATAATCACAAGGCCAGAGATGGCCTTTTAAAAAACTCATTTAAAGTTTTGGGGAGTACAAGATAGCCAAATCTGCTGCTTTAAATTTGTTTTAGTCATCCTTCTGTGGTACTGAACAAAAAACTTCACTGAATATTGAGTATTTCTGAATCATTACAAACAGAACAAACCTAATGCCTGAGCAGAGTCTGAAGGATTTGGCTATGATTTGATTGGAATATTCTATTGCACCACATGGCTGTATTTCACTTTTAAGCTCTTCTCTGTGTATGTAGGAAAGGGCCAGATAGTACAACCCTATTGCAATCAACTGCAGTAATTCCTCGACAGGTTTGGGTCCAGATCCAACTGAGTTATGAATGAAAAAAAGAAGTAATGAGCTTTTCCAGCTCCCCCACACCTCTTCATTGTTTCTGAATTAGTAGTAGGAAGCCAGTACCTGAACGAGATAAATCATTTCCATTTGCAATTTTAGCAAATTGATGTATTAGCTTTGATATAGGCTTTTTTTGTATTTTTGGTACGTGTATTTTTTGGTAGGCATGAAGAGAAATGCAGGCTGAGGAGGCCACATTTCAACAGAATTCTGCTAAACTTCTTGTAGTCTGACATAACTAAACATATAGATACTGAAGTACCATTTGCTAACTTATTACCTAAGAACTGCAGTAACTGTGTGAAATGACTCTTTGTGTTCTGTCTTACATTGCTTATAAAGACAGTTGACCACTTCTGTAACAACAGAAAATTAAGCCTTTTGGATTTTGCTGAAATAGACCTCAAGCCTTCATGCTGTAATTTCAGAGTACTCTAGAAGAGCAGACATAGTAAAACACACAATAAATATGTTATCAGTTTCATCTTATCTGAATAGCCACCACAAGCACACTGCTAGAAAAAGTATAGTTGTTAATGGTGCATAGGCAGCATTTTCGGCACCAATTTCGATCCCAAAGGACTGAGATTGGACTGAGATGCTCAAAGGATGGCATGTGACTCTGACGTATGTTAAAGAAGTGCATTTCTCAAGCAAAAACTGCACAGCTAGCTTTCACATCCTACAATGGACTGCCAAACAATATCCTTTGTATCACAGTAATGTTTCAGTGCTGAGGTGTATAACTTATCCTCCAGTTATCTTTGCACGCTCTCAGATTACCGTGAACTTCAGACATTGATATAAACATTTTATTAAGTTGTTCTACATTGCTGCCATGATGAAGTTCTGGAAATAAAATTTTTGGCTTGAATGTTCCAGATATTTCACAATGACCTTCACCGTTTTCCACAGTAAAAATACTGGTACTTGAAGAAGACTTTCAACACTCAGACTTTAAAGGGAAAGGCCAGGCAAGGACAGAAACTCACTGCCATGGTGGGTCTCTTAGCAAGCTGCATAAAACAAGGTACTGGTCCCAGGGCAGCTCCCTGCTGGCAGGGCTGCAATGCAACCGCTGCCCAGGTGCTAAACATCAGAGAGGCAATCATTAGAGGAGACTGCTCTGAGGCAGGTGACTTACCTCACAGACTACCACAGTAAGATGCATTCTAAAGGCTTCTCTAGCACAAGATTCATCACAAAGCCAGGCAGGGTGGAAGGTCTAGTTACAGGGGATTAGAACTGAAATCAACCACATCCACTGATGCCTGTTAGCACAAGACAGCAGTGACTGTTTGACTTACACTGGATTACATCTATAGAATAAGGCTGCTGCTACCTAAGGTGTACCTGAGCCGTAGTTTCAGCAGATGGCAGAAAAACCTGGTACATCCTGACCACGCTCTTTTTGGGGCTTTCTATGTTCCATTCAGCTCATTGGGTGAATGTGGGTAATATCCACACAGCACTAGGCTCCTTCTAAGATAAGAGCAGAAGGAGGAGGAAAGTAGAGCTGGCCTCTCTCTCTCCCAAAATATTTGGCTGGTCAGGATAATGCTGACCATTTTAAATATCCTTATCTTTTTTATCCCTCCCTTCCACACTTCAGAAACACCAGCTAACTGGTAGAGAAATTAAAGGAGACTGGGAGCAGCCAATGCCTGGTTTTCCTGGAAGAGATGAAGAATATGATTTACCTATTGAAAGCAATGTGACCTTAAATAAGAATCTGCAAATTGAATTTAATAATCAGCTAGGAAAATACATGCTGTCTGTACTTGAAATTGAATCTATACAGCCACTAAAGAGTTTAGCAAATTGCTCCCTTCACATTTATGTGTGTGAGTATCAGTGGTCAGCTCCGTAGGCATTGCCAAGACTGCTGTTCATTTCAGATAGCCTTTTGGCATTTCAGCTTAGGAAAAATCTTGCTTTTTGTACCTGAATGAAGTATTATTTAAAAGTCAAAGACTTCATTTATGGGTTGCCAGGTAACCAGAAGTCTTTTGGAAAAGGAACCTGAAAGGAGGGACATATTGAATATCAGTGTTATTTCTACACTGACAATGCAGCAATTTCGTGAAAGATCTTTCCACTCTATAAACCACCTTATAGTTAGAAGTATTAGCAAAATACAGACATATAAATATGCTTATATGAATAAATAAAACTAGAAAACCTTTTCACTATCCTTCTGCAGCCTGTCACTTCGGTTAAGCTACAAAGAAGTTTCACTTCTCTTTCAAAGGCTGTGAATGTTTAGGCAAATTTAGTTTATCAGAATTGGGTAAGAACATTTAAAGAAGTATGTCTGAGTAGCTAGTGTAGGCCAGCCAACTGCTATTTTCTTTAAGCTTCAGCAAGGAAAAACTGCCTGATCTCCCACCAGAGACTCATCAGGACCTTGGTGCTGGCTTCTGTCCAGTCAACAACATGTTGAGAAACCAGTTTTAATTGCTTTTGAAATTCAGAAGCACAACCTGACTGTCGATGTGCACTAGAGAACGTGATGGCTGTCAGAGCAAGAGGGATGAAAAGTGAAGAGTGAAATGCCAAACAGACCTTTCCGAATCAGGTGGCAAGCCCAAGCGCGGGAGCTGCCCCTCCCCTTTCCATCCCTTGCTAAAATCACAAGGAAGCTTAGGCTTTTCTCTGCAGATGCTGCAGCAGCACCACGCATGGAAGCAGTTGAACACATCTAGCAAACAGATGTCTGGTTTGATATTAATATTATTTGAGACGTACATTAGAGGGGCAGATGTATGATCTGGGACCGCATCCAGATTCTCTTCTAAGGCAGTAAGAAAATCAGTAAGATTTCCTTCCTTTTTTTTTTTTCTTGCTTGTTCCTACTCCTGTCACTAGAAACTAAAGCAAGAAAAAATAAAAATAATACAAGAACAGTCTAAAAAAAACAAACCTGACTGAAGCATTACAGTTGATGCACTTCTATAGCACATTGTCAAAGACTTGATGATCTCGACATGATTATCATTGCACTTAGTTGAAGTGCTATAGCTTTTGAAGTAAATAGATATTTAAACTTGCCATACAGTAAAATAACCTTATTTAGCTAAGCAGACCCCACTTCACTGTTATTGCCTATAAAAGAAGGATGTCTTAAAAAGCATTTAAATGTTTCCTTTCCCTTGTACTCTCCCAGAGGTTGTGGGAGCACCATGGGAAGGCAGGTGTCAGGCAGCATGTGAGGTTTGTACCAGCACTTCTCATTGACAGAAGCAGCGCAGCAAGAGCCATAAGAACTAAAGGCACTGATCATCCCCCTGGTGAAATCCAACAAGAGTAGGGTGAGATGCCAATGAATCCTTCATTGTTCCCAAATATATGCATTCTTTGTAAAGAATCATAAAGTAATTAGAAAATTTTTCACATGTTCCCCTGAACTACAGGAACCACCAGGTACAGGTGTAACGATGCAGGAAGGGGACAAAAACTCTGCCTAGCTTATCCCCATCTGTAACAATATTCTTCAGAATGCCTTGGAATACTGAAGAGATGATTAAAAAAATAAAGCCTTTCTTGCTTCTTCAAGAACAAGAACAACATAAAAGGTTTTGCAACAGTGCAATCAAAATCCATTCTTCCTGTGGTTTGTTCTTTGAAGCCAGCTGAAGTTGCCATGCTGGATGATGCTAACAGAAGTACTGTAAGGTGTCTACATTTTAAGGACAGCACCTTATCAATACAGGTTGGAAAAATATCTGCTACAGTTCCTGTTTGTTATCCAGTACTTTCATTCCTGACAGGGAAAGATAACTGCAGAATCTTTTGGTAGAGTCATTACAGAAATGTCAAGATGGTTTTTTTCATTCCCCCCAAAAGCCCAAGCCTCAAACCCAAAGTTGTTTTGCCACAGTAACATCACATCCCACAAACATCATAATTAGGCTTTTTGAAGAACAAGAGATGTGACATTAAATTTGTGAGAGCAACAGTCTGCTGGCCTGGGCTCTGTTTTTGTGAAAAAATGGAGGAAAAAAACAGATCACTTCTGATGGCTTGAAAGCTTAGCAAGAGGAAATAAAAAACAGCACAATGGGATTTTTTAATCACTGGGTCCGCAGTGATGAAAATATTTTACTTATGGAAGAGGAAATAAAATTTCCCTAATCCTGAATCACAGGCTGTGTTCCAACTGGATGCAGTGGTCAGAGCCAGCAAATGGATCAGGAACAAAAAATAATTAAATTGGAAAAGCCTACTACTGATTACTGAAGTAAGAAGCTGAAAGCCCACCAAGTATCACTCAGTCTGAATAGTACACAGACAAATGTACAAAAATAAAACAAAACTGAACTTTGTATTATTTAAAGACATTCCTAAGCCCTGAAGTCCTTTTATAGGATTCTTGCAGCTGAAAACAGAAATAAGACTCCAGTTAATTTTAGCAGAAGCCCACAGGTAGCCCATGCAGTATAATTAGTCACCTGAAAACTGTGAAAAAATAACAACAGAGAAGTATTCTATTCTAATTGCTTTCATTTTTCAAAGAAAAAAAAAAAAAAGAGCAAATTAAACAAACATCTATCAGACAGCATTAGGTATACTTCTTCACAGACTTCAATAAAATATATAACTGAATGCAGTTGAACATCTAGAATATAGTACTCTGCACCATGCAGTGCAACAATTATGCACAATTAAAGCCTACTGTGCAATTTTGTTACCATAAAAGCTCACTGACTCATACCAATTGAAAAATCTGAAACGACCTGTTACAGAATCACTTTCCACAATTAAACACCAATTCACAATTTTGTCTCTATGGCCCAAATGCATTTCTCAATTTGGTCCAATTTTTCCACAGTTGTGGCGATTAAAGCTCAAGCTCTGAAAAAGTGTATAGAATTAGCATTAAAATAGCCTAGAAAACACTTCCAGGTTTCACATTTCGGAAATGTGCTCCTTATTCCAGTCTTAGTGGCTCTTTAATAACTACTGAATAATTACAACCATCAATGATGCCTGGTAAAAAATCCTAAAAATACCAGGAAAGCTGTGCTCACACTGTATTGGAATGAACGGTGCACACTCACTCATTTGTATGAAATCCACAGTGTTTAAGTGCACACCTGTGCCCGTTATTTGATGCCTAACAATCATTCTGCCCACATGTTTACCTGGAGTAACGACACCACACAGAGGGCAGCTGAATGAGGCTCCATTACAGAACACATTACTCAGATGCCCAAACTTTCTAATAGGTACTATAATGGAGACTGGAAAGGAAGTAATCTCATGAGGATTTAATAGTACCATAGCTTCTTGTAATAGACAAGAAGGTGATGGATAAAGATACATCATATATACACTTGTATTTATGGACGTCCAGCATTTCCCAAAATGGCATTCTTTTATCCCTGCCTTTGAAGATGGTTTTCTCACCATACATTAATTTCTTTCTCTGTACACTCTCACAACTGGGCCTGTGAGGCCTAAGCTTCTCTGCTATTGTATGGACAAGGCTCATAAATTGTCCATTACCGGTCAAGATGGCTGTTATCAAACTCCCAGTACAAGAAGATCATTAAGTCTAAATTTATAATAATAATAATAAAGTTGATATTACTAAGAACTGCACTCTGATTATAAGTAGGAGAATCAACTAGAAAATCAGCAGAACAAAGATGATACGCCAAGATTAAAAATAAATTCTTCCAACACACAGCAGTAGTTACTCATTGCTAATCCTTTTGGAGTAGCTACAGAATATCTTTATTAGGTAGATGAACTCCAGAAAGAGTTTGCTCTTTCTCCTTAAGAACTCCTGAGACAGAATGCCACAATCCAGATCTCTTGGCCCTAATATTTGAGGAAGTCCTCACCAGACGAGAAAAGAAAGATAAAACCATCAGAAACATCATCTCCATCAGCTTGAACAACCCGCAGACCACCAGGAAAACAGATATTGAATTTCTGATCCTGCCCTCACCGCGGTGTGAATCCTTTTCCCTCTGTAAACTGCTCTCCTGCTCTATCTCTTTTCTCTAATGAGGGTTTGGCTTAGGCTGCTAAGCCTGTGTCTTTGGCAGCTGCAGGCCAGGAGGGCAGCTCTGAAAAGCAACAATTTCCAGCAGCCCGGCTCTCATGTGAACTTGCCGACAGTCTCCACACAGCTGATAAGGCCACGTGCTGCCCTATAATTCTCCAGCAGTAAGGCTGCAAGCCAGAATTAACTCTATACAAGAAACTTTTATTTTTCTTTCCCAATCTGTATGCCGTTTTACTTTGTTTTCACAAAAGATAATTCCTGAAGCAACAACACCTCTGGTCTATTTGAATTCACTTCTTTTTTTCATGCAAAACATCTTGCCCTAGTCCATAGCAATGCTAAGAATACCTCAAAGACTATCATGCATATGTGATGGACACTTGCCAAAAAGGCTACAGAAACACAGGTATGTTATTCTGATATTATTTTGTATGTAACACTTCGCATTTCATTATCCTTTAGCTCTCTCCTTTGTAACTTTGAAACCCCATTCCTAAAGTAGCCATTCTTGCTTTTGGACAAGGAGACCAGGCTCTCTTTTTCAGAAAAATAATGACACCAGATTATGAAATACAAACTCATTCATCGCAGGCTTGGCTTGCAAGACAACATTTTGTCCTGTAGAAAGAGAACTTATATTTTAAAACTGAACATACTTCTGTATAATAAACTTCAACTTGGAGGAGCCGAGCCCTAACACCATGCAGCCAGGCCATGCTCTGCAGCAAGTGAGCCAGTAATTTCTGTGACATTTTTCCAATCAGGTCTGCTTATTTCTGCGGTCACATCAATGATTACAGCACGCCTGCTGTATGGAATGGTTCTATGCTAAAGCCAGTGGTAAAACAGATTTAGGAGGCGTTTATGCTGTAACATCCAGATGAGACAAAGGCAACGTCAAAGCAAGTCTGCAGAGACGCCTAAGTAGATCAAAACGAAACAGCACCAATACCAGCTTCTGGTAATGTGATTACAATTTCAAGGTCATGTTTTTTCCAGACCTTGGGAACGGCGTTATGTCATTCAAGCAGCAAGCAAAACGTATTTTGCAGCAGAGCAGGGCGTGCGGCCGTGACTGCAAGGCGGGAGCAGGACAGCCTCGTGCGCCATGGCGGGAAAAGCGCTTCCTCACAGCGAAAGCACAAAGCGCAGAGCAGGCGGCCATGTGAACTGCAGATGGCGCCTCCAGCTTACCTCAGCCTCCTGCGGTGTACAGATGGAGCTCAACCGTCGCCTCTCCTTCTCCACAGACACGGCGGTCCCACCGAAGGGCCGCCCGAGCCCCTCACGTGCAGCCAGGGCAGCAAAGCAGGGCACGAGCGCTGCTGCCTGCCTGAGGCACGGGCACTAAGATAACAGTGCCTAAATCATTCTGCCTAAATCAGTGAGACTGCCCTTCGAACTGCCTGCCTGAAGTGGTCAGGAGGAGGCCGGGGCAGCACAGCTGAGGCTTTTCTTTCCTTAATTGTCCTGGCTGTCTGCATTCCTGCGTGGTATCTCTGTGGCACCAGCAAAACCCCGGGGGCTGTACACAGTACCTACATAAATTCACCCACTTGGCCTTCCTTTGTCATAGTACTTCCTTTTAATTTGTGTTCTGCCACATAGGATTGCAAATTCTAATCCTATTAACATCAACCCACACTACAAGTGATTGCTTCGATTTTGCACTTGACAAACCTGAGCCCTAAGTTTCCTGAGTTTCCTAAGTGGATTGGAATGACACTCCAACATGACAGTCCATGGTGCAACTCGTGCACCTTTCGACCAGCCGTGCCTCAAAGCCAAAGAGGAACATGCAGCTGGATGAAAGGGAATATGCCAGCTATAAGGTAAGACGTGTATTTGTCTGGTAATTGTCTGAACCTTTCAGTAATTGTGCCTACTATGATTCTCACATAGCGTATATTTGATGTGACCTACAGAAAAACTACAAAACAGAAAATAAGTACCATAAAGGTCATGTTACTTACCCACTATATGGCATAACGGCAGATTTTCCGTTAAAATCAGGGTTTTACTTGATGTAAGAAAAATTCACATTCTGCTCTGCTCGAGAAAAAAAAAAAAAAATACAAATGGGGCCATGGCTTTTTGTCCCAGTTGATGACCCAACCTGTAACCTTCTTGGAATACATGGGATTTTGTTCACCGGAACAGAGACTCAAGGGGATGCTGCTGAGCTCAAAGTTGAAGTCAGTGTTCACAGCAAGCAGCTTCACACCATACCTGCAGAGAATTTTCAACTATCCTGAGTTCTCCAGAAGCCCACTTTGTCTGCAAAAGAAAGTGAGAATACCCTCCCAGTGCAGCAGCAAATTAAGAACGGAGGCAGAGACATCCTATTTTTAAAGCCCATAAACTGCAGAAACAGCTCGATGGGAAGTTGAGCGTGTAGGGAAGGGGTAATTTTTGAGATGCATCTTCAGAGAACTACAATTTATATGTTGGTAATTAGCCCTTCTGTAAAAGGCACACATTTCAGACTTCTGGAAGCTAGACCATCTCCAAGGAGTATGTTTGTGCATACAGAGATGAAGAGAAGAAAAATGCAGTAGGTTTGTGGGACTACCACGTGATTAAAAAACAGACAAAAACCACACAAGGGTACCACTATACTCAGTCCATTTAACAGCAGAGGAATTTCTCCTACCTAACCTGAGCTTGGTGATTTGCAGACTGCAGCAGAAGCAGTTTTAGAGGCATGTGAATTGGCTTTGAGGCAGTGAGGTAGCTCAGAGGAAGCAAAAATTTAGTCTCAATAGATTGTAGGTGGAGAGCAATGAAATACTATTGCCACTAGGTTGTTTGCTAATTTTTTTTATTATTATTATTATATGCAAATTTTTCTAGGACAGAAAAATAAATACACAGATAATTCTCAGGTGTTTTGATGCTGCAAGATGGATCTGAGCTAAGGGATATTGAACACGAAAGTAATTTCAGAACTTTAAAAAAAATCTCAAAAATTAAGCATTGAAAAAATTGCATGTAGACTAGGCTGAGTTTTGTCATGTTCTCAGAGTTCTCTCCTCATTAAGCTAAGTAGGTGGACTCATACTAGGGCAAGGCTGTTGCTAGAGGCCCTGCACTGCAGCAGTAAAGGCAGGGCAGTACAGAAGGGGATACTAAGGTGGCTCTCCAGGATTGCAGACATCTCTCTGAATTTAAACCTAAATAAAGAGTGCTGTGTTCAGCATGGTCCAACTGGTCTAACAGTATTTGGCTATGCTGCTCAGTGCGCTGTTGACAGCTTTGACTTCATCTAAGCTTTGTAAAACAGCTTGCAAGGCTCTTGTGAATTTGATTTAAATGTTACGGTCTCTCCATATAGTCATCTCCAGAGATCACTCCATCCAAGATAACATACGAGTGCTGGAACTTTCAGACTTGGGCTCAATCTGACCCATCTCTTCCGGCTTTGGGAGCTGCTGATGACTCTAAGAGGCAGAATTAGAGACAGGAAGGTGGAGAGGACTTGCACGGCATTCACTTCTTATTTCTCATCAACTGCAACTCTGTTTAGTTCTCTACCTACTCCTTGGTTTATTCCTTTCCCTAGTCTTCTGCACCTTTGTATTTTCAGGAGCCAAGGCCAGTTCCTCAAGCACTGGCTCAAGCAGTGCTGACACTGGACTTGGTCTAAAGCTGTAGTTCTTAGTTAAGAACAGCTCACACTAACACTTTGCTATCACATTCTTACCTGACAGGGAAGAAAATTATAACCACTAACCTTTCATAGAGGAGAAACCCAAATTACAGAAATACAAAGGGACTTTATAAAGTATAATCAGTAATGAAGAAAGGGAAGTAGTAGTTCTCTGTTCACCCTCGATGTTCAAAGCACCAACATCAAACATTGAGTCCACAGTACAAGGCAAATTGAGAGGGAACAGTATGGAGTTTACTGAAAGATCACAGTTTTCCTGGAGTCCATTTTGTGTTGCATTTACACATAACATTTACCTAAAAACTATTATCTGCTGGAAAAAAACTAAGTAGAGAACAATGTTTTTAAAACATAGAATAACAGGTTCCCAAATATTATGTGAAAACAAGAAGTTCTGTTATGAGCTTTCTTAAATATATAGTTCAAGGCTATCATATACATTCAGATTTAAACAGTATGCTATGACAGGAGAAATACTCAAAGGTGGTATTCTCAACTCTGTACTTCTGCCTCTGCATTATATTGCTAGCATGCCTCTGTTGCCAATTTTGCAAGCAATTTAGCATTAAGCACTTTAAAAAAAAAAAGCTGTGAGGAGAAAAGGAAGAAATGAGAAATTTAAAGGGAAACATAAATGTGGCAATTTTAAAAATCACCTGCAAAAGGAGGAAGTAGATTGGCAGAGCGGTGCCAGCAAGCCTAGACGCATCATTAAGGACATTAATTTGTTTGGAGGAATGACTTTGCCAGAGAGCTGATGCATTGGCATTATTTCATGACAGGAACTATGTCAAAATCTCTTTATCAGACCCCCAAGGCACTGTCTATTATTATGTATTTACAATATATATGTATTTTTTTCTACCATTTCAGTTTTGGGGCGATTTGGAATTTTTCATCCAAAAGAACTTTAAGCTTATTTATTCACTATTCAATATTCTGAACTATTCATGTAATAGTTCAGATTTTCATAAAATTGTTTTGTCTTGAATCTTTATCACAAGCTTAGCTGACCCTGACTCAGAAAAAGAACGGATAGGGTTAGAAATAATTTTATCTCAGGCTGTCTCCTTTTGCAAGAGCTACCTCATATATGGGAAATCCACACTGTGTTTCCTCTTAGTTCTGAAGGGATGTTTCAACATCCCAGCAGTTAAATCAAAGTACCCTAGCAAATGATACAGTGCTAAGCTTCCCACAAAGAATAATCAACTTAGGTAATAAAGGAACTATTATAGTACGAACACCTTCAGGTTGCAGCAAGTTGTAAGACAGTGGATAAACATTACCAAAAATAAGCCCTCAAGGCTTGCAATCCTACAAACTAAAATTGAATTTTCTTATACATAAGGTCATGGTATGAGAAGGAAGGAGGGTGAAAAAGGGGAGGAAAGTAAGAAGAGTTCACACTGACATAATAAATGACTTCTTTGGAAACCTTAAGCTTTGTTTTTTTTGTTTTTAATCAATACAAATGGGATATAGTTGGTTTGCAGATATAAATAAAAACAATGTCTCCCACGTACATACTACCAAGAGTAGAATAAAATCTTTGAAAATGGTTTGAACATCATCTTTCTCAGAAGCTTTAAACCTTCCCTCGCAGTGACATTAAGCTTTTGGTAAAAAGGCTGTCTCATGTTTGAAATGCATCTCCTAAAACTGAAGAAAATACAGAGTAAGAGAATATTCCAACAAATCACATCCTAGAGAATGAAAAGCAATCCAATTGGCCTGCACTAACTTACTCCCTTGTATACAGAAAAGTACAAAGTGCCAAGATACCATACAAAATAAGTTTAGATCTTACTAGCCTAATGGAATGAAAAGTCAAGTTTTAGATAAGGGAGTGAGAAAACAAACATTTCTCCTCTCAGTCATTTAGCCCATAGCTCCCACACACTCTGGGCTAATGAATGATGGCAAACCATTGTGCACTGCCAACATTTCTTATGGGCCTCCACACATCTTTACCAAACTTCTGGGGAAAAGCCTATTTAATATGGTTTTGTGACCAGTTGCCCTGATCATTTACACTGCCAGTTGTCCACTCCATGATGAGCTACTTAGGTTGTTAGGTTTATGTTTAGGGAGAGAACTTGCCAAGAATGAGAGAACTGTTCCACATTTTTATGCATCTGTATAACTAAAAATGGAGTGATCACAAAACCGCTGTGATGTCAGCCATCAGTTTGGACTCCAGGAGGAACAGGCATGTAATTGCCAAGTTCCCCTTGCAAGTATATAGAAATTGTTAATACTAACTTGTTTCAGATTCTTAATACAAGCTCAAGAATCTGTGTTGCTTGCCAGGCACTAATGAGATGAACTATGTTAATTAGCTTAAAAAAAAAAGTCCATTAAAACTGAACTACTGAAGTGCACTAGTGTTGACTAAGAGATTTTGTTTCATTTACTCTCAAAGTTCTTTGCCAAATGCTGAAAGACACCACAAAGACCTTCCCACACGAGGAGAAAAGAAAGGTAATTACATGATACATGTCCATTTGATGTCAAGAATAAAATGTTGCATAAGTAACAATTTCAATCGATTTTTACAAGTCTTTCTTGGAGTAGAGATGATTCTTACCACAATTCATTAGTCTACTGTATTTAAAGAAAGCCTGCTGCTCATCAATTTTAATAGTTCTTCCTGGTAATGAAATATACACAAGACAGTGCAGCCACTGTAATTGCAGCTTCCATTAAATAATTGTCTTGATTACATCATGGTTGTTTATTACAGGTAATAAGATTTCAGAAATCAGCAAACATCAGTGCTACTCCTTTCCTTCTCTGTTATCTGTATGTGGTATTTGGTATTTGGTGTATATGGTGCTCATGTCTATAATTATCATTTTTTTCTACCACTACAGAAATATCACTATAAAACTTAAGATTAATTTACTTGATATCTGCATTGTCAGCAGTGACATACTGCATCTTTACATATTTACAAGGGCTGCTCTAAAAGTTATGCCTCCTATTTTGTTTGTCCACAATGTCAGAGGTGGATGTTGGCAGTATGGCTGTAGAGGTTGAACCTTCCCACCGTTACATCTTATTGCAATGTGAGATGGCAGAAGAGCAGCAGTCTGACAAAACAGAGTCTGACATGGAAATGTGTATGAAACAAAGGGGTGGAACCAAATTCCTCCACGTAGAAAAAATAGCATCCACTGACATTCACTGACACTTGCTGAATGTTCATGGAGACCAAACAGCAAATGTGAGCACAGTGAAGTGGTGCATGGAGCATTTCAGCAGTGGTGACAGGAGTCAACTCCTCTAGTGCAGATTTGTGTGAGCATGGTATGTAAGCTGTTGTTTATTGCTGGCAAAAATGCAGAGCTAATGATGGTGACTGTGTTAAAAAATAGCGTCTTGTAGCTCACAATTTGCTTTAAAGAGTGTTATTGTGCTCCTTGTATCTGCTGTTGTTTCCATGGAATTAAATAGGAGGCATCACTTTTGGAGCAACCTAGATATGTCATAGCAAGTATCTTCTTGCATCAACACCAAAACCTGCTTCTTGCTATACTTTTGCAGAACTGATTCAATACACTAACTAAACACAATTCAGAAAAAAACTTAGATGAGCCTACGGTAGCAAAATATTTTTTCTGATTAAATATTCAGGTGAGTGCTATGATCCCAAGAGATTTTTAATAATTAATAATAAGACACTGAAAGTCCAACTGCATAAAAATAAGCCTGTATCTAGTCCTCTTTAACTGTAAGAATCAAGGATGATAAACAGATAAGTTAATTGCATTTTACTGCTTTTGTCACTTCTTAGAGTTCAGGAATGGAATAGATGGATATTACAGTAGCTCCCCCTGCTGATGAAACACAGCAGTCTTCCAGAATATAATGTATTTGCAAGTAAAATCATTGTAGCCATGAATTAAAAATTGATACCTCACTACTTAATTACTACACCAGTCTCAGACAGATTATAGCCTTCTGACATCCCAGCTGACTGCAGGTAAAAGAAGACATCCTCTGACTCACCTTTAAGAGGGAAAAAAGGGGAATTAAGTGGACTAATTCAAGACCTTCTGTCACTATGCTGTCCTCTCAAGGTAGCGATCTTTAGGTGACCACTCAATTTTTCTTAATTGATGTTATGAAATACATTAAACATAAACCCCAACCAAATATACTAATTCCTGTTAAGAAAATATGATTTATAATCTTTATTGGCTTACTTACACATAATAAATATAATACAGAACAAAAACATCACACCCATTGATTGTATTACACAGGCTGTTTACCAGAATACATTACATTGTCTTTTCACTAGCCCTTTTATAGGGTTTTGGTATTGGATATTAATAATTTCAATTTATAAATCTATCAACATGAGAATGATTTCCCCATTGTCACTTTTATACACGTGTCAAATAATCACACATATACCCATTTTGTTAAAAAATATATAAGCAGTATTTGGTATTTGCAATATAGGCCTATAATTTTCATTCATTAGATCTCTATTCATATTGAGAATTTCAAAATTATTAATAGCTTAAATTTGATTTTAATTAAAAATATTTATTGTATACTTCTAATTTAACTGAATCCCCTTCAGAAAATGAAGTGATGTGACAAAGACACTACAGGCAAAAGTCAATGTTCACTTCTAAAAAACAAAAGAGTAAAAGTTCTGGTCCTTGCTTCACCTGTATAAATCAGGAATAATGAAGACACTTATTTAGTACAGAAGGAAGGAAAGAACAAGAAGCCAGAGTTTCTGAAGAGACTTGCATCTTCATTTCAGAGTTACTACTGCCATCCTGCTGTTTTCTTGCATAAATCACTGCATCAAGCTACAATTATGATTTTCCTCTCTGTGAACATACTAATTATTAAACGAAAATTGGATTAAAATGCTGTTTCCTATAAAAAATAGACATGGTTTAACACATTCTGAAATCAAGTACTTAGGTGCAAATGCAGTATGCATCAGGCAGTTCAGGTTCTGGTCTTACTAAGGAAAATATTTAAAAGCTTATGTATAACACATTTCATAACAAATGTACACCTGGAACTATCTGTGCTCTCAGAACATCTGAATTATCATACAAACTTCATGCAAACAAATGTTTTTGTCATGTTAAAGTTTTTCAGTTGAAGCAATTTCAGAGTTCTCTTCAAATTACAGAGCTGAAATTAAGTACAAGATGTAATGCCAAAAGGACAAAGATACAAGCTATTGGTTTCATGCATCTTTCAATGTACAAGTTTTAGAAATGTAACAAATCAGACAGTATAAATATCTAAACAGAAGTTTCAGATGCAATTTTGTTTTACTAATACCCATCCCAAAGAGAACCTGAATAAGTTTCACATCTCTACAAGGACCCAGTCAGTTGTACGGTGCTGAAGTTGCTATTGCATGCTCATTATGCTTCTCTAATTCTATTCTATTAACGTCAACTTGAACTACTGCCTAAGCTTTCATGATAGCGTTATGTAAATGGCTCTCAAAATTTTCAATTAATAGGCAGATCATTCATTTGTAACTGGTTTGTACATGGAACGTGTAGGTCTTCATAAAAGAAACCCACCAACCTAAGAATCCCAAAATGCAACCAAGCAAATCCTTAGCATTTACATTGTAGTTCCAAATAAAATTCTTTCAAGATTTTTAGAGTCACAGAACTTAGGCATTCAGCTTCAAAACAAATTAATGATATTTTAAATACCTACATTCTACATTAAATCAAGATCAGAGAGATCAATCCATTGCACAATTATTGCCTAAGCATGTCCTATATTTAACTGTACTATACAGGCAATTACTTCAATGATCTTGCAGCTGGATCTCATATGCTGGTCAATAGGATATTTTATTTTCAATTTTTTTTTTTTCCCCCTCTCACATAGGAAAAGGATACTGTTTGGGTGGAAATCCCCTGCTGTTCCTCTAGCTAAAGGTTAAAAGGAAGAGATTCTGAAATATTTTAAAAATCGATCATTGTGACAGAGGATCTAGTTTAATTTACATGAAAAAGTTTCCATTTATAGAGGAGAGAAGCATCACACTTAACAGACAAGAAAAACTTGAGGGCTGGCAACATCAGCAATACACTGAAGGATATGTAATGAGAGCAAAGTAATTTGCACATTATAAAGTTAGCTCTACACTATATACTGGCTACTTTCTCCTCAGCTCAATAATCAATTTTTTTTTAAATGAACTGTGAAAAAATTTCAGGAACATGTTAAAAGTCATACAAGCTTCTCTGCAGTTATTTCTGAGGCCGTTCCAGTATCAATTCACATACATTCTGTGGAAAATGCAAAGAACTGCACACCTTCCCTGACAAAAGTCAAAAGTTAATTAAAAACAGAAGAAATCCAGATACAACTTCAGAAACTGAGAAACAGTTACTTAACTATTAACTCAGCAGCTAAAGAACTAAACAGCTACTTCCATTAAAATCCTCAGAGAAAAGCCTTTCATGCTTTTAAAAAGTTGGAGGTGACAACTAGATTAAACTCTGGATGCATTCCTCACCATGGTGGGCATTCCAGAAGTTGTCCAATTGCCTATTAATACCAGACATAATGATGCAATACATCAGCTGGAAGGACAGTGAGAAGACATAGCTGAATGGTTACATTTATGTAAGAATTACGTGTTTTATGGCAGGTATATGACAATACAGATGATCAGGGCACCCAGTACAATCACAGCTGTTTAACTAGCTAGGAAATGTCCTGTTGCATTCTTTGCAAAGCAAATGGATATGTCAAATCTGAAATCATCAAAAAGTTAATCCTCAAAGCTGTGATCACATTCTCATTATTGACAAAAAATATTCTTCTAGTATACAACTAAGCAAAGCGGTCAACATTTCCTACACTGTTGATTCTAAAAAAAAAGTCATGTAGCAAGACAAATCCACTTTCTAAATAATTAAGCTGCATGCTGGCTATAGGGAAATATATTTCTGTGGTCAGTAACAGTGGTATGTTTACCATTTTCACCAACACTAAATCCTTCAACTTTTATATTAGTGAAGTCTTTCAGGAAACTACTTGCCATGTATGCTGCAGATAAAAACACTGCAAAGACATAAAAGGTCAACCTGACTGCTGAGTATTTCAATAAAGTTTTATTTTATTAATGCTACCTATAATGCTGGTGAGCTTTGGATCAAATCCCAGTCTAGACAAAGTAACTTTACTGGAAAAGCAGACAAAAATCCCCAAAGTAAGCACACTTTGTAAAAATTTAATGATACGAGTAAATATGTTAGAATATTTATACTGGTACTCTACCCCAGAATCAGACTGCATTATTAGAGCATTGTCTAACTCTGGAAATGAGTGTCGCTGTTGTGTCTCAGGCAACTATTTATGTATATGGCGCATATTACGCTAAAGCAGGAAAAAAGCCACACAACTTGCAGAGTCAATTTGAAATGGACATATATCCAAAAGATAATGAAGTACCGGACAGAGTGCATTGTACAGACACCTTAAAATGCTGTTAACATCTTCACCATGATTCACCTAGGAAATCAGAAGCAATTCAACATTTGAAAGTCATTTGATGTGAAGTGTTTGAGTGCAACCTGAAAGTTTGCAACAATTTTAAAAGCAAGAATTAGTTACCAGCTCTTACAATGCATGCTATTATCCATATTTCCCTGAGAAATCATGTCATGCAATAAACATGTAAAGCTAAATGCACAATTAATGCAGTCCCAGATTAGAAAAAAACAAAACATGCATAACAACTCTTAATGAGCCATCAACACTTAAATACTATTGCAATCACAGGTATTAAATTGCAGACACTATATAACAGCCCTAACAGGAACTGTAACTCAAAGCTTGCATGGAATAAAGAAAGCTGATTAAAAGTACCATTTTACAGTAAGTCACATAACTCAACTTTCTGTTTTTAATATCAGTTTGTTTCTTGATTTTTGAGTTTGCAACTTCCTACAACTTCATTTACAAACACTGCCTTACTGAGGCTTATCTATTTTCATGTGTGTCACAGTTCAGCTCTTCAGTTTAACTACTCTTCCTCCTCCTCCGATAACCTTAGCTTAAGCTCAGTAAATTCATTTTCCTAGGATAGGATGTTCTTTTTAGTAGGGAATAGCAATGGCAATATTCATCGCAAAGAGATAGAACTAAGAACTACAAAAGAAATTCTTAAACCACTTTACTTAAGGCAACTGTACTAGTAAACAGCAGTGCCTAAGCACAGTGAAAGAAACTGACAATTACAATAGCACGCACACAGAAAAAGCAATTCAGTGGCTCTTCTGTTTTTGCTAGGATGTCACAGGGTGGTATGCAAAATGTGTAGCAGCACACTAGGTCGAGTATCACATGCAGCACCACAGTTTCTCATTTGAGGAATACCACTACTGAATACCATATTGTGACAAAATACTTGTGCATTTGCTCCACCCCAACCTGTGCCCCAGCCTGCAGCTTCCTGGTTGATGCATGCAGTACGCTAGCACAGCTCCCTGGCAGGCTGGATCAGCTGCATGCTGCATGCTACATGCCCCACATCAATTTCCAAGCCAACATGCAAGAAATGTGATGCACATGGACAATAGAAATATCAGGCCCTCCATGTCTTTAGTGGGATTCTTGTGCTCCATACTTTCCAAGTAACTGCTAGGTCAGTATTACAGCTACAGCACCTCTCATTTTTGGCATGACTGAAAACTAACAAAGTAGCTAGAAATCTGAATTGATTTTTCCTCCTTTGTTCTGGATTGCAGCACACAGGAGACATAACTAAGCAAGACTCATCAGAACCCTAAAAGCTAAGACAGGTTATATTGGCACTTAGCAAATTGTCCTAATCTCTTCCATATATAAAAACATAACAAAAAAAAAAAACCCAGTCACACACAGAAGAGATTCTTGGTTTGTCTCATAGCATTGCAGGAATTAGTTAAACTGTTTGACAGAACAATATATGTAGTACTCATTTTCCATTTTGTAGGCATGGGAAATCACTGTTGTTTAGGCATCTCATGGCATTCAAAGAAATGCTTGAATTAAGAATTCTTTTTTCCTTGTTAAATTGCATGTGCTTCCTACAGGAAGCAAATCAGAATAAAGACATCCCCAAAGTGAAACAGTAAGAACACCAATTTATGCTAGCACACAGCGGTAAAGATCTGCAAGAGCCCCTTCACATTCCAGTTGTTTCATGAGGAAAAAAAATACCAGTATGTCACCATTACATCAGAGGTACCTGAGAATCAAAGCTAAATCTCTTGTGCATTTACCAAGCACCCATTAGAGAACTATGCAATTTACATTTCAAATAAGACAATATATTTATAAAATATTATTGTACTAAAAATCACAAGATTTTATAGAAAAATCTCACCACATTCTATTAAACAAGGAACAACGTTACATATCATAGCTTCAGTAAATAAAATTGCAGTGTATTTCTTGTAACCACAGGGGCACCACTCCTTAAAAATCCATGGTGTTTCAAGAAGAATAGTTTGCTTTTTATTCTTTATTTTATCTTTTCTTTGCTTTTTATTTTTTAAAGGACTGTAATTTAATGCCAAAAACCTGTTCAAGCTACAAAGTGCCAGAAGATTATAATAGTAAATATCTTGAAAAAAGATTAACACGTCTTTTTTGACAAAAAAAACAAAACAGCAGGAAGGCCTTAACATTGAGTTTGGTGAACAGAAAGATTACTAGGTCAGAAGAACATTCTCATAATACTTAGTTTCAAGTCTAACATAATAATGCCATTTAACATAAGTCATATACATAGAAAGCTATGATAAGCTTCCATTTTAAGTCATGAACATAAGGACAAATATGAATAGCAACTGCCCACCATGCGTTATCAATCCATTCTATCAATCCAAATGACCAGTTTCAAAAGACAGTGTTAAAATATCCTGCTGAAAATACTATTATTGCCAATTTGAGAGCAAACTCAGCCTTCCTAGAGTTAGTTTGACAAAGCTGTCACTGATAAGATGCTATACAGGAACAGGTTAAAATCTATAGTTAATGGCTGAAATTAACATCCTCTAATCTGTCCTAATTTAGAAAAAAAAATCCCACTGTAAACTCCTTTTACCAGTGAAATCCCTGAAAACTCTAATGAAGTCAAATATAAAACTAGTTTTTCTTACTATATTTTCAACTGTTGTACTATTGGGCTTTCCAGTTGAAATGAAAAGTTTTTCAAAATGCCTACATAAATTTAATAAACTTATGTTTTTCTGCTTTTATTTTTTTATTTTAAAAACTATTTCAGGTATACAAATATAGACTTACTATCTCAAAAGACACCTCAGGTAACTGAAACTTTTAATGTAGTTCAATATCAAGAAATGGAAGGAAAAAATTGATAAAGGTGCAATACTCAACAAGAACAGCCCCCAGATTCACTTTTTTCCCCCTAGTATTTTTTTCCTTCTCTACATTCAGAATTTTACATTCTAGCTGCTGGTTGAATCAATCCTTCTAAAACTCACTAAGTACACTGCTTTCTTGAATTCTATGTATTCTATCAGTTGTATCATCATGTCACCTCTTGGAAGGATCATTACTAGAGGTTCAAAACATGAAAAGCCATTTGCTTTGTTATCCTTTCATATCTGTATGGAAAGATAAGAATACGCTGTTATTAATAGCCTTGTTATGTGGAAGAGAATATACTACCAACTGAAAAATCTGTCCTACATTCATTATAAGAAAACAAAATCTATCAAAAGCCTTTTTTTTTCTTTTAATAGAAGTGTCTTATAGGCCAGAAGTTGGAAAATGTCACTGATTTATTTCAAATATCCTTGAACATAATTATTCATAACTTCTCAGAATCAAATAAGACAAAAGCTGCAGTAGAAGGAAGATACAGGTTGTAAAGAAAGCAATCAGTTTTAGAATAAATTTATTAATGCAACTGGAAAAAAAAAAAAATCAATGCAATTATTTTTATCTTTCACACTGTTTAGTAGATTGCTGTAGTGCCAACCCACAACTGAAAATTTTAACAACTGATTGGGATCCCTTTCCTAAGTTGGCAACTACAGAAATGAAATTTTTCAAATTAAGCCTTCTATATGATATCATTTGGAATCTTAATGTGTTACAGAATTGGTCTTCTTAAGGGATTGTTTTTGAGAACGTCCACCCAACATACTGTAATTATAAATATTCTTTCATTCACTAAGATTTTAAACATTCCAGATCATTAGAAACAAAAGATTTTTAAACAGCGGCACCCACTGCCGTTACAAGGCTTCTCAGAATGGGATAAGACAATATATATGTAGTGTTCCAGGACTGTACAAAGATCTTGCCTTAATAATTACAAGAATTCACTTAATAAATTATTTTACTATTTCCTCTATTAATATGCAAATAGTTTATACAACATAAAAAAGTTAATTTGTACCTACTACAGGTAACGTATCTATTTAGCTTTTCATCTGAAAGCCTGTAAGACGTGATGACCTGCAAACTTATTTACATAACTCATTTGAAAGTGTTTTTTAAAATAACCTCGTCCAGCATTTAACAAAACTGAGAGTTAAAAAGAGAAAGAAATCACTTAACAGCATTCATTTTCTTGATTTTGTCAAGTAACTTCACCAGCTCAGTGTAGTAAGGCAGGTTGGTTGCTCAGATGGACTAAGATCCCCTACGTTGATATGCATGGAGTAAATTTGTTCATTTATAAAATCAGATGAAAGCAAGAAAGATGTTTAGAGTTTCCACGAGAACAGAAACTTCTTATTTTTACTAAAAATTCAGAATAGGCACTGAAACATTACTCCTTTGGGACTTTTCCAGAAGATTGTCTCTTCACTAGGCATCAATCCATTTTTAAACTGAGCAAAAAAAAGAAAAGTTATCAGCACCACACAATTAAAAATTACAACAAATTGCTATGCATGCTAATTTCCATCTTATAAATAAACTAAGGAAAGAGCTTGTACAAAGTTTAAGACATTATGATAACTCTTGTTAGTACTATTCTTTTTAGTTTTGCTGTTATATTTAAGCAACATTGGGGGGAAAAAAAGTACAGTTCTGATCATTCAATTTTCTATGTTCTTTGGCTAAAACAGTTCTAAACTAAGTCTGTCTCCACACTCTAAGACAGACTCAACTATCTGTAACTTCAGAGCTTTGTGTAGTGCCCCACCTTACTATTTCCCAAACTCCCAAGGTATTCTTAGGTAATACTGTTGTAATATACTGCATCTTTACCCACTAAAGGCAGAAAAAAGGTAAGAATAATGCTTGGTATAGAATAAGAGTAATTTTGACATTTCTTTAAAATTCTACCTATCAATTCAGAACAAGATTAACTGGATGCTCTGGAAAGAGGTGTTTTTGTAACAAATGCCATCATGAAAAATCAATCCTCACTTTTTACTGTATTGCTTATTACCTTTTGCCTATGAACAGCAGCTATCTCCATCTTGTGAAACACTATGCATAGGAATAAGACTTTCACACTGCTCACTTTCTTCTGGCATTCTTAAAAGAAAAGAAATATTTTTCAATTATATGGTAATAAGTTGGCTACAAAACAGCCCATTTATTAAGTACTAAGTGAGCGACAGATGTTTGAACTGCAGCCATCGCCAAGACATACAAATTCCACTCACAAAGTTAACACATTTTTCACTGTATGTTCCTAGGTATAGCAACTACCAGAACAACATTCAGTAAATAAAACTGTGATAGCTACTAGGAAACTTCTTTGGAATTATGAACAGACTCCAGGTATTCCTGTTTTCTGAATAGCACATAGGTTGATACATGGATTGGCAAATACTGCTCAAAAGAGAATTAACTACTGAGGTCCATCTTATATGAAAATAGATACAGTATGAGTGCTGTGGCTTACAGAAGGCTATGACATACCAGAAAGGCTAAAGGAGAAATGAGATTGGGAATGGGATTTTGTGGTTACCCTACCTCTGAATTCGATGTTTTCTACAAATAAAGGCAAAAACTCTTCTGATTCCCACCATCACAGGATCCCAGTTGTTATAATGACATAACAGAGTTACAATGAAAAAAGAAAAAAATACAGGGACTGCTCCTGCAAAAAACAGCCAAGAAAACTGCACCTGGAATCAAAATACAAACATCAGTCATTCAACAGTGTTTCTAAAAAAGCATATTGTGTATTAGAGTAATTATTATCAAACAGACTTAGAAGCTTAAGGTGCATTTTCAGTTCTTTTGAATTGGTTGAAATCCTACAAATATTTTTGCAAATTATTTGGTACAGTTTCTACAGTCACTGCTACTTCTAATAGGTGAATAACCTTTCTTCTGTTCCGTACATTCAAACACACAGTTTGTGCTGTGGTGTGAATACACTCCCATTTTTAGGCTGTAGCTATCTATTGGATCCAAATGAGGAAGTCTCTTGGGACTTTGATAAAAGCTTTGACAAGCAGGTCAGACAGAAGAGCTCACCTCACAGATATGTGCACCTGACCATTCACTGTGAACATCCTGTCTGAACAGTCACTGCTGAAATCACTGCCCATAAATAAAACTATGCAACTCAAAAGTTACCAAAAGCAGAGCACATTACTTGTCCAATTTGAACTAAATTCTTCTTGTACCTTTACTACTACTAGCAATCACCATTTAAGACAGTTTTAAACTTAGAAGGTTACAGAAGTGAAGGGTGCAAGAGCTCCAAGTGCATAAGAAACATCTGCAGGGCTAACAGAGCAATGAAACATAAGCACAGCTCCCTCTGGTGGAAACACAATTGGAGATTTCAGAGGAAAAAATTACAGTTTCAATACCCGATACCAAGTACTGATGCTCACTCTCAGTATCTAATAAACTGCAGTTGTTAGATGTGTTATGAGGCATCACCTAGCACACAGCTGCCTAAGAAAAGTAAGGCATTGGATTTACCCTGAGGAAGACAAAGCAGTCTTCTCAAACAAGGCAAAGACGATTAAGAAATAGGAAATAGCAAGTACGTGGGGCAGAACCTCCAGAAAGAGGCAGGTGTGGCAAATGGAAAAAAGGAAGGATGAGTGGAAGAGGCAATGAAGATTCAGGTTATGAAAGATGCACATAAACAGAGACAACACAGGGAAGTGAAGATTTAACAGTGAGGAATATGAAAAGAGAAAATAAGATACAAGATGTGAAGGAAGTAGATTGACAGTTAAATACATGTGATTGGTTTTGGTTTTGTTTTTTTTTTTCATAAATACCAATTACACATTAAATGGAGTAACACAGTGATAATAATGATAATTTTAAGCGAGTTAGAAGTGTCAGTTCCTCTTAAGTTACCAACATCAACTGAAAGTCATCCAACCAAATTTTAAAAGATGATTTCAAATGCCCTTAATATTGCATGATTACATGAAGAAGAAATTTGTTTTTAAGGATCTGGGCTCTGTGTTTTCTCAGGTTAAATAGCCTAGAGAAGAAACACTTTCTGGAGAATTAGAAAAGCACATTCCAGTGTTCAGCATACTCCAGAAGAAAGTTTAGATTAATTACTTCAGAAAACAGTCTAAGCTTTCCATATATGTATAAATATAGTTGTAATTGCTATATCTAAAAATGTATTTGCACACACAGTTCCATATCTAAAATTTGCAGAGATTAACACATACTTAAAAAAGCAACTATTTTTGCTACTAAAACCTGCTCACATATAAACCTTTTCCCACCTCACTGAAGTGTTCTGGTTTTCTCTGAAATATGTTTTTTTTTTCCCTGTTTGTTTCCTTAATATATATCATGAAGTATTTACATCCTTGTTGCAGTTTATATCACAAGTGGACACTGCAGGTGTTAACAGCAAAATGAATGCACTTATCCTACCAGCGAGTGCTTTATTATAGGTAGAATAACTGCAAGCTTTTGCTCTATTTCCATGTTGAATACTTAGCTAATGCTAACACAAACAAACTGAATCTTGAATGTTCACCATGTAAGTATTTATTCAGGGTTTGTTTCTCCTTTTAATTTCTAATTTGACTTTCCTTTTACTATTTTTATCCTTCTGTTTTTCTGCTTTACTTCCTCAAAATCCACACTGACATCAGGCAAGAGTGAAATACAACTTTGGTGGGTTCTTTTTGGATCAGCTATTCTAAGTGCAAAGTTCATTGACTAATTTCTTCTGTGTAAGTACTGTGCAAAGCACAACCCTAAAAGAAATAGAAAAAAGCTCATCTATAGTAAATGAAAAGTCACAGATTGTACTACCACAGATAACATACGAGCCACATTTGTTCAGGGAAGATACTACTCAGGAAACACTCTGTTTAAGTTATATTCCAGACATCGCCAGAATTTTTGTCTCCTCATATTTTCATATTGTAAGCTCTATGTGAAAACTCAACACAGCCATATTTGCTTAAGGAGTCAAGAGAAAAATCAAAGCAGTGTAAACAAACAAGTCGACAGACTATAACCATCAGTCTACCTGAAATTTCAGGAGTAGTACTGTATGCTTAGTTCTGAGTTTGGATAGTTTTGTCATTTTAACTTCTACCACCTTCAGTTAAGCTATTATGTGACTAAGTTCCTTCCTGATTCACATGAAGATTTATCATCCCAGTTCTTTAACTTCTTATATTTTGGTCACAGACTGTAGTTAGGCCAAGGTGCTCAAATGCTGACCAATTCACACTTTTCAGCCCAGAGAACACATTACCAGGCACATAATTTTAGCACCAGCTTTCTAAATTAAAAAAAAAAAAAAAGAAAAACCAAAGCCACCCATAGCACCCTCTTGCAGCCTCTCCATCCCACACAGGTATATGCACACCTAACATAAATGAAATACAGGTGTTACTGAAGGTCAAAATGTAAGCAAGCATGCAATGGCAATGCTTAGAGTTTAGCAATGCTACAGACACCTGCATCTACACTGAGAGATGTGAAACTTGTAGCCACGTTGGACAAGGTGGGGATGCCCACCTCAAAGAAGTCACTATCATGATTTCAATAAAGATCACTTGAACAGTAAATGCATTAGAAAGAAAATGAGTTTGAAAGCTATTTCCAAAAAGTTAAACAGATGGTTTAACTTCCAAATTAAAATTTAACTTTGGAAATTAAATTTTTAACAGTATGGATTTAAATCCAAAGTGAAGCCCAGAAACAAGTAACTGATCCTGCCTTCAGGAAATAGAAGCAATTCCTTGACTTCAACTTAAAGACAAAAAGACAGTAATTGTATGCTTGTAGAATATGCAAAATAATAATTAAAATATATATATATTAAATTAAGAACTTAATTTAATTCTTAAATTAAATTCTGCCACTGATTAAATATTAAATTCAAATATTCAGAATTGGAATTCATGCATAAATAAATACTTAAAAACTGAAAATTCTACCCAATCAGCACAAGAAGAAAAATATTGGTAAAGCTTTAAGAGTAATATAAGCTAACTTCATATAGCTCCTATTCTAAACTGGGTATCTGATTCTTTTTCTCCCTTTTTACACAGGGTTTATCCACAATCATTAGCTCAGCAAGAATTGAAAGTTACCAACTTCAATTGAGAACAGTTACATGAACGCCTAACATCTACATCAGCCTAACAATGTGCAATTAAGTCTGGTAGCTTTTACATGCCTCTGCAGTAAACACATAGGATTTTGATTTCATCATTAATTGAGTATTTTCAAGATAGGCAATTCTGCCTAAGATGCCTTAAGATGCACTGTACTTTAATTCTGAAAAATTCCTGTTATAATAAAGCATTTCATCAGGCATTATCAATGACTTAGGGTACTTTTCATCCAAGCACCATCTTAATCATATACACACACACACACACACAAGTATGCAAGTGATAAAGTGCAAAATTACTATGACTGTCAATATAAGGAAAGGATTAATTATAATGCAGTTCAACAGTTCTTAACAAGTGACATTAAAAGCAAAACACTACTCATTGTATACATCATTTAAAATAACACTGCCATTGAATTGAGGGAAAAAAAGGAGAGAAGTCTGAGTCTGTTACCAATGCTCAAAACTTAGCAGTACATTACCTTTTGCATGCACATGTCAGCTATTATGGACAGAGGTATCGTAAGGCTTAGAGCAAGTGTGCCTATCAGTGATGAGGTAAGAAAGCAGCCCCTAGAAAATAATAATTAAAATAGTAAAGAAGTCTTACCTCAAAGTCAAAAGACAACTAAAGTAATACATCAAGCTGCAGAAGGAATTTGATTAAGTTTAACTTTCAGTTATTTATGTAATAATCAGAATTTGTGACATCCATACTGTCAAAGATTTATAAAACTATATACATTTCTTATGTAGACTACTGATGCCTTCAGGAATTAGGTTTATTTCCCATACAAATCTTTTGAGATGACTGAGGATGCACTACCTCAACACACAGTGATTCTAAGTAGAAAAATCTGTATTGTGTTCCCATCTTGAAGTAACTTAGTATCAGCAATTAAATCCAACTTGTCCATCTCACTAGTTAAAAAAAAATTACCTGTGCCAAGAAATCTTATCCAAAAAGATAAATATTTTTGACCAACAGAGGAATTAAGTTAACAGACTGCGTCTGCTACAATGCACCCTTCAAATCATTCTTCTGAGTTTTAGTGAAACTTCTCTGCTTGGTACAAGTGGTCTCATCATATTACATAAGCAAAAAAGTAAGACTTCTAAATCATTTAGTTGCAAAAGAAAACAAACAAAAAAAATCCTATTTCTGTTCTTAAGTGATGGAACAACAACACTGTGTGCGTGTATCAGTAGCAGGCACAGAAAACCAACCTTTCTTCCCAAATTTATTTGGGAGCGGTATTCAGTTTTGCAAAGAATTGGTTTACTGAATAGAGTTGGAAAGAAAAAAAATCTCAAAAGTATATGCAACTACAGACCTAAGATAATATGTAAGCTCCTAAGATCTTCTGCACTTTGATGCAACCCAAATGCTCTATAAATAAGTTTAACTGTCTGAGCCATGTTGATATCAAGTGATATGTATATATATCACTTGATGAATAAATGCATACAATACAACTCAAATATGACTGCCCTAGTCAGAAATTGCCAAGTATAAAGTAAGTCTCGTTAGCAAATGCTCCTCTATGAAACTGTGTTCTACCACATAAAGAAAATGAATACAAGGTGCTATCTACCCATTTCAAATCAATGATGTTCACTAGTGGGCTGGGGTCTTCTATTTCAAAGGCATCTGGATTCTTTTATTTCTTTGTTTAAAACAAAGCCAATTCTTCTCATCTTTGAGAAGCACTGAAAATCAGTGCTAGCATGTTCTTACCCCCATACCAGTACTTGATTTGGAGAGCCAGTGTTTTCACTGTCTTTTAGTTTTTTTAATTTTGCCTATATTGAAATTGCATTTAATCTTTTTACCAACCCGCTGTATTCTACTCTAGCCTTATATGAAGGCATTAGCATCACAAAAGTATTTAATCAATAAACTAAGCAAAGTTAAAAAAGAATATATTCTGCAATGCTTTTTAATTAGGACTGGTTAAAAAATTGCCAATAAACATCATTATGAAATTTCCTAAATAACACTGTCCTTCCAGGAGATGCACAAATGTTTTCAAATCTGCTATAGTTTTTGAGCTTTTCACCTAGAAATCTCCTTCTTGTTCCACCCTCTGCTGCAGACCAATCCAGACTTATCGTATCATTAAATGAACAAAAGTTAGGCTGATGTATGAATTACCATAGTTGGGTGATTAAAGCATTTTAGTGTGATTTGGTGCAGTATTTCTCTGAAGAATTAAACAAGCACATCAGCTACAGAATACTTATTTACTGGATTCTGACTCATATTTCCACACAGCTTCAGAAACTGAAAAACTGTTAAAATAGAAATTCATGCTATCCTATCACTACTGTGACTCTATTCTACTAAGTCTTTTCATCTCAAAATGTGAGTTCTGTAGCAAACTATGCACACAATATCTTAATAAATTCTCTATATAACACACATCACTTGCTCTTTAAAGAAAGCCGCTGCTCTTAAACAGGACATCACGATTGAATGGATGACACCCTGCAACTCAAGCTAGACAGCAAAAATCCTACCAATTTAACATCCCAATATTTGCTGACACAGTTAAGACAATTTATACTGTGAAATTTAAATGAATAGTACATACCATAACCAGAGGAACTCTGACAGAACTGTTCCAATAAGGCCATTAATGACAATGCACATCCATATCAGTTTACTGGGAAACTCAAATGCTTCAAAGCCAGTATAGTGAAGCAGAAAAAACCCTGGCCATAGCAGCAGTAGATTGAACAGTCCTACAAAACCTGAGTATAAAAACAATATTAAATTAATAAAAATAAATGTCATTCAGCATCAATGAAATCTTAAACTCCACTATTCTGACAATACACATACATAGAAGATGCAGCAAATCAAGATTTTAAGTCTTTCAGAGAGAGGAATGTAAGGAACTTTACCACTAACAGACACCATTAAGAACAGATATTTGCAGTTTTGAAACTGACAATAAAGAAATCCACTGAATCAAAAGGGTCCGTCCACATTCCTACAGGTAGTGCTATCTGTGATTGTTGGCAGTACAAACAAGAAACCTCTCACACAACTAGTTTCCTGAGTACTCATTAACCATGGCAAAACAAGCCTTCCACTGCTCTTCTAAGCCCTTTAACTCTTCGTATATGTTAACTGCCTGAAAGCAAAGAATTTAATCACACTGAATTAAATGTTTCAATAACATTGTTTTTATTCTTACCAAAGAACATGGGTATATCGAGTTTATCTTCTCTATCTACTTTTCTTTTTATCATCACTATGTACACAGCATACAGCATTGCTCCTACGAGAGACCAAAGGGAACCTGTAAAGATGAAAAACACCAGCTTAAGACACGTCACTTATCACATGCATTAGGATCAGTTATTCAAAACATACCTATTACAAAGTTGTCAGAGGTACAAATTCTTTATATGGAATCCATCACAATGTAAAGAATATGGAAAATGCAGAAAGCTCAAAAATGTAAACACTGAGTCAGTTAAGCTATAAACTACCTTTAGAAGTTGAAACTACAGAGACGGTTTGTGAAGTGTCAAGTATGAAACACAACTTCAGTACAACATCCTGAGTATTATCGAGAGATGGTACTCATCACCGCACAATCTACAGTTATAAAGTAAGTAAATACCTATTGTATCTCTTCCAGGAGATTTCTCAGATCCAGAAAGGTTAACAAGTACCACACCACCAATGCTAGCAAAAAAGAAGAAATGCAAAATGCTACTTAAAACACAAAAGCTTTTTTAAAAAGATGAAAAAAAAGGAAGGAGAAGAAAAATTTCATAAAAGAGTTCAACCTTTTCATGGTCTTAATTAACCATAACAACTGACTTCTGGCATAGCCAAAAGAAACGCTATATTGTTAAGACCTGATCCAAAGATATAAAACAAACAAAAAAACCACTCCCCCATACAGTGCACCAGGCATCTAATAAAGCAGGCTGACAAGACATCATATGTCAAGTCACCTCCATTTTTCCAATATACATTGAGAAATCAGTTTAAAAAGTAACCACACATTTCCAACAGAAACTTGATTAATCTTATTTTCTATGCAAGCATGAACTTGATAACTGTTCACAATATGCAGTATTTAAAAAGACATTTTCCTCAATTTCTCTGAGGAGCAGGGATTTAAAAGCACATCAGTATATTGTCACAGACACCACAGGTATGTTTGCCTTCTCAGCATATCATGGAGTTTTTGATTAAATGCTCTATTGCATTATCTTACCTTAAAAAAACTGCCAATAATTTGGACAGAGTAAATCTATCTCCACTGTTACTTGGAAAGACTGCAGCTAAGATTAAAGTAAAAAGCCCTGCAAGACAAAATGAGAAGAGTTTGTACAATTCAGTTTTGCTACTAGTTTGCTCAGAAAACAGCACTGACACTTTATGCTTTATATTTCACACACTGATTTCAATTACAGGATCTTAGCACCCATGATTTTAAATGGAGCTGTTATGAAACCAACACATCATGGTCTGAATCCTCAAATGAACGAATAAATACACACAACTAGAACAGCTGACATACTAACAAACAGCCTGAGAAGTCAGTGTGTTTTTAAAATTATTTTTTATAAAACAACTCAAAACAGAAATATAATTTTAAAGCTCATATTTGAAACCTTTGAAAAAACTATAAAGATATATACAATATTTAGATGGTATAAGGTCTATACACCCAAAAAGTCTTCCATTAAATTACCAAGATAGCTTTACTCTGAATTGTATCTATTTGACAAACATTATACCACCTTCCTTCAAACTTACTTTAAATATAGATACACACACATATGCTCCTTCAAAAGCAAAAAGCAGTGAAATCATAAAGAAAACCTAAGACTTTGCAATTGCATAGTGACATTTAAAATAGATTTTTTCAAATAGTTTTAAGCCTCATCATTTCCACAAAAACACAGCTAAAACATTGCAAGTAATGTGTACACAACCAAAAATAATTGTATGTTATAAAGCTTTATAATGCACATCTGATTGTGTAATTGAAACCTACCAGAGGTTGAAGACAAGATATTAACTATGGCAACTTGGGTATCTGATAGAGCTTCTTGGTAAGAGAAATTTGCCAAGAACCACTGGAGGATGAGAAAAATAATTTCGTGATTACATTACATGACAGAGACAAAATTAGAACAAAATTAAACCAACCGCGTTCAGATACATGTATAATAATGGAATAACATACTTCAGAACTTCAACGTAATTAAATCACATAATGGTAACACATTATCTAAAGGTACTTTTATCTTGAAGAACTTGCAAAACAAGATAATTACTGCAGATGGGCCACAAAGAAATTTCCAGAGATACACGGGATATTAGTCAGCCTAATCTTCGTTCTAAAAAGCAAACAACACTTACACTTAATGCCTCAAAAAACTTTGGAAAGATTCATGTCGGTCAATTCCCTCAAATATAAAAAGCAGCAAGTGCTTAAACATTTCTTCATTTACATCTCATTAGGAAAATCTCTAGATTCACAAGAAAGTTACTCTCTGAAGACTGAGACAAGGCTATTTGTACTGTCCAGGAAGAAATATACAGACACGCTATTAGCAGCATCCATGAGTGGGATGAAAAGGATTTGTTTTGAACGTAATAATTTTAGTCTAGAAAATCTGCATGTGTATATACATGGAAATACATTCAGACCATTTTCATTGAAGTCTGTGTAGATGTAACTCCAGATTTTGCTGCATTAAACATATCCAATATTGGACAGTAGGACCTGAAAGCATGGAAATCGCTGTGTATCTTTTACAACTGACCTTATAGCTAACTAGAACCCCAAGATTTCTTTTTATTATCCTCCTTTCAAGGAGTTGCATGCTTATGTTCAGCATGAGGCAGGTTTTACTATTGACAATATTTTTTAGAAAAAGAGGCATAAAGAATACAGTTCCTCTCAATGCTCTATAGATAATTTTCACTATTACTGTACAAGTTTTAATTGCATCTACAGTTTTCTGAAAAGAAAAAGAAAAAAATCAGAGCACATACCACAAAGCAAAAGAAAAAGCTAATCTTTGCTACTTGAGTTGCAGTGAGTTTTCCTACAGTTTTTAATATTGATTCCTGCTCCTTAACTGCTGGGTATGACATGCGAGACAACTTTGCTTCCAGCGCGTGGCTCGATGGGAGCTGCCGAATCTCCATGATATTACTGAACCTCACACGAGGCTTTTTGGGAGCTTAAGAGGAAAAAAAAAAGAAAAAAGTTGCACAGGATCATTAAACTTCTCAAGCCAACACAACATGCTAATAAAACTATGATGTTTTAATATAGCATTGATTACAATACTCCCCAATTTATGACAAGTTTTTATCCAAATAGAAGACTTCCCACTATTTTTATTTCTTACAGTACTGTTTTGCTATTTGGTAGGTTGCTACTGGAGCAGAATGTAGTTACTGCTTTAAATCAGTACAATTGTCTATCTAAAAAAAAAAAAAAAAACAACCAAAAAACCCCACAGCATTGAAAACAGCATCTTTCCTGTCAAAAATACCCACAAGACAACAACGAAGTTTTAGTTAGGGATTATTCTGTATTGATAAATATTACAAGCAAGATTGACTGTTAATCTACTAAAGAAAGTTAACCAAAAACTACACACAACTATACCTAACTGCAAGGCCAGTTATTCAGAGTATGAGAGTGTCCAGCAGTTGTCAAAGCTTAGCAGACATCACAAGGTCACTTCCTCATTTGAAATCCCTAACTAATCAGAATATCAGCACTAGACAGTTCCAGATTTCATTTATAAGATTATTGTAGTATTCTTTTCTTATGGAAAGAAAACATTACATACTACATACAAATATTAACTTGATTTGATATGAAGCAATACCTCATTTTCCAAAATACAAAAAAAAAAAAAAAAGAAAAAAACCTTCTAGCTAAAGCAATCATCAAGTGATTGGTACCTGCTACCACAGGACAGCAGAGCCTAACAAAGCAATTCTAAAGATGTCATTTAGAAACTAAGAGACTTTCTCCTTTATAACCAGGGACCCTTTTGCTGAGGATCAGACAACTGGACTCTTCGACAGCCAACACTTCTTTAATTATCTGGGACAGCTAGGCCTGTTTCAGCTACTATCACATGATAGTAAAGCTCAAATAAAATCAGAATGCACATAGACTGGTAAAATTCTTACTTTGACTGCTTTGCTCCTGCTCTAAAAAGGACAATAGCTTGTTTTTCCAGAGGCTCACTGCTGCTGGTCATACAAGCCCAGAAGGAAAGAATCACAAGTACTGAACCCAGCTGGTCCCTTGAGATAAACATAGGCTGGATCTGTAGTGACCAAGAAAGGTAAACTGAACAATAGGCCTATGTTTTCTCTACCTGAAAGTAAATATGAGACTGCAATTCATGCATCATGAGATTTAAGGGGAAGAGGGAGAGAGAAAGAAAAGAAAAAAAAAAAAAGGTAAGTCCTGCAACATGACAGCAGTTATATCAACAAAGAAGAAATTAAAACAAAGAACTAGCATTTCAGTATTCCAGAAAATCTTTACTCACTTTTCTCTGTATCATTATTATTACCGCCACTCTTTTCAGTTGGCAAATCATGGAACTTTACAGGAACATATAAAGGTTCGCTCTGAAAAGATGCAGTGCAAGTAAAATACAATTAAGCAGGATATTTAAATTATAAGCAGAATTAAATTCTTCAAAACTAAACACAACAAAAAGATTGATGAATAATAAGAAAACCATTTTTAATTGAATGTCAAGAATGCTCATATATTTTACATTCAACACACTGGTATTTGACCGCTGCATTTTACAACTGTGTGCTTTTGAGCATATCCCTCATGAACACAAAGGTCATCCCTGAAAAATTAAAACCTACTGATTTAAAATTAGAAAATAACTCAAAAATCACAGAAGTTTCCATAGATCTATAGCCTCTGCCCAAACGCAAAACTAGAAACAGAAAATATGGCATATCCATACAAAAGTGAATCTATTTGAAACCGGTGAACTACAACTAACTGTCAAAATACGTGTCTGGGAACAGAACTCCGGTATTCAGGATACTTTGCTGGAGTTTCAACAAACTTCCAACAAGACAAGAGTTAAGCAGCTTATTAAAATTAAATTAATAAGCTGTAGGAGTGAAATAATAAAAATGTTCCAGTAGCTGCATTTTTATTTGGCACCTTGTTTAGGACCTGAATTTTTGTGAGCGTTTAACGCCAAACTGTTTTATAATGAATCCTACTTCTAGGGTCAGGTGATCTTAATGCATTGAGCAAACTAATAAGATTATTTTTTAAATCTAGATGAATAAATTAAGCTGAAATAACAAAGAATGAAATGATGAATACTTCTGAAAAATCTCTCTTCAACTTCCCATTGAGTATAACGTATATATTACATATTGTAACTTGTCAACACTCAGTTGCCATCCCTTAAGCTATTACAGAAACAGTGTGAGCTTCAGATCAAGTTCTGTGTTTTCAATTAACTTCTGGAGTGGCCTTCAATTTCTGGATGCAGATGAAGCAGCAGTCTGCGAGCAACAAAAGCATAGCAAATTGCCATCTATGGACAATGAAAATCACTACAAAAATGCCATCTGGCTTATCAGCAGAATACCAGTACTGGCATTTGATTCAGTAAACTGCAACACTTCATCCACTGGAAGGAAGAAGGCAGTCCATTCCTCTCCAACTGCAATGCAGTAACACAGCATACAAGATACTCAACTAACTGAACACTGTTTATTTGTCTTGAAAGTTGTTTGGCTTTACTACTAGTTCTCAACATTTTGCTTTGGCAGCTGCTGACCTGAACATCTAAACATTTGCTTTTTGCAATATAAATATTTATTTCATAAAGTACTACCAAAAAGAAACATTTAAATACGTGTTTCATTGAGCTGAGAATCTGTATTTCCCATAAGGTGTAGAAACACTATTTACAGTACTTATTAGTAATATTCAGGTATTACATAAAAGTAGATCACACTTTAAAGGCAGAAAGTCAAATCATGGTGTCATGTTAAAATATAAAGCACCAACCTTCATAAATTCAGGAACTTACCAGAGAACTGTTTACAGCATTATCTGTTGTACAAGCAGCAAAATAACCTTCAGCATCTGCAAACTAATTAAAAGAACCTTAAATATAACTATTTATGGTGACACTATTTTGTGATCAAGTTCTTCAAAGTTTTTTTCCATAGTTCTGTTACGATTCTTTCCCCAACATCCCCACTCCAATAATCAACAAGGCTTAGAAGTTAAAAAAAAAAAAACTCGATTTCAGTAATTCCCTTTATCTTGAGTGACCCCACTGAATGCAGTACCCAGGTCCCCAGCAGGACCAGGCTGGTAGAATGCCAAAACTTAAGAAGTTCAGTTAGTGAGATGCTCCCCTAAATTATTGCACATGCATTACAATATTCTTTTTGTTTCTTTTACTGAGACAAAACTCCTTTGCATAAAACTAAGTCAAGAGTTCTACGCTTTTAACAAGATTTCAATTAGGATGAGGTCAGCTATTATTTTTCCTCTTCCTTTCCACAAGCTAACAAAGCTGTTACCCCTGTTCCCAGATTGGCAGTTGGTTGTTCTACAGTTCTGGTAATAAATGGTATCTGTTAAATAAAGTCTTTGATGTGGAAAAGGGCTTACAGTAAAGTGTCTTTACCTAAACAATCATGGTTGAAATAGCAATCTATAAGTTTGCCATTTTTGTTCAGGCTGATAAACACAAGGTATTTTAAAGGCACTTGTAGTAATTATATTGTTGAATATTTAACTAAACTGCTTGAAAAACAAAAAGGCTCTGCAAAAAAAAAAAAAAAATCAGTTCACAAGACAATTGTATCATTACCTTTGACACAGCACTGCACTCAATGCTCAATATAACCACTACATGTACAACTATCACTATCAGTGAAGTCTAGCATATTCAGAGGGATTGAAATCAGTTCTCTTCATACAGCTCATTTCTATGAAGAAATGTTACTAACTACATGTTCTCGGATCACCTTTTCTGTTACTTGAGTGCAAGAATAGCATCAGGCCAAATGCCTTACTGTTTCCTGAGTCCTGCTGCTCAGCACTCTGAAACGCTGGCACAGAACAAGCACTCTTCAACATCTTTCACTTCCTTAGAAAGTGCCTCTGTTTCTGTAATAATTTTAGACTCTAGCACAAACTGTGCCCAGTTCTAGGATGAGCAACAGAAGGCCATTCACATGCATAAAAGTTACCAAATACAGGGTTAAGAACAGCAAAGAAAAAAAAAAAAAATATCATGGCTCTACAACATTTCCTACATACGACTTTAAAAACCTCAAAATCTCTTCAAAAAAAAAAAAAAAAAAAGACAGTTCACAGTTCTGCCAGACATAAAAAGGGTCATTAATAAAATTTATGTTCAAATACTAATTCAATTGGTTACAGATGTAGGGGAAGTAAAAGGGCCCCCATCAGTGAGGCTCATCAGCTCTTCTTGAAAAGAATCCTCCCCTGCAACCGTTTAATATTAACTACAAGGCTAAATAGCCAATGCTCTGGCTCAGTAGAGCATTTCTCATGATTCCTCACATACTTCATACTTTTCTACTTTTAGATTCTTACTCTTGAGGCTATTATGATCGTCTACTGTGCCTGTGCCATGATTCAGCTTGTAAATGCTCGTCTTAAAACATTTATTTAAGCAAGCATACAATTTTTGATTGCCTATTTTAGATTACTCTATACAAACTTTTAAAACACTAAACAGTTATAAAGTTAAAATACTTACAAAAGCTGCATGCCTTCCACGAAAACCACGAGTACATTGTTGCCTCCATGGTTTCCAAACAATAAATCCCAAGAGGTATAGAACAAACATAGATGTTTTTGCAAATGTACTGAAAAAAGGTTTGTTGTACTTCGTAAAAACATACTGTGGAAAAAAAATAATTGCAGTATCCAAAATTACTGGTTATGTTGGAATTCATGACAGTGAATGAACAGTTTCAAACATATAAATAAATGAAGTTGAAATAACAAAGAATGAAATGATAAATACTTCTGAAAAATCTCTCTTCAACTTCTTATTGAGTATAAGATACATACTACATGTTGTAGCTTGTCAATGCTCAATTGCCAACCCTTAAGCTATTATAGAAACAGTGTGAGCTTCGGATCAAGTTCTGTGTTTTGAATTAATTTCTGGATGTGGCCTCCAATTTCTGGATGTAGATGAAGCAGCAGTCTGCGAGCAACAGAAGCATAGCAAAAGCAGGACAGTCTGGTTTCCAAAAATCAATGCTCCAAGTCTTGGCAACCACAATCAAAAGACAAGGGGTCTCAACTATTCTGGGGACACCGTCCCCCCGAACCATCTTAAATAGCATCTCGTAAAGTACTACACCACCAAAGGAAAGCTACTTTTTACTTAGTAACCAATGATTTGCTATTGAACTCAATTAGGACTAAAAATGCACTTATATGCAAATATTCCTAAATAAAAGACCAATTTTATAAGCAGTAACACAGCAATCATAGACCAGAAAATATTACTTTCAGTAACATTTCAGTATCAGCAGTGTTTCCACCAGGTCATTGGAAAAAATGTCATATTAATAACAGCATGCTAATGCACAAACACTTTTATATGTCTCATTTTAAAACTGATAACGACTATAATTCCAATTGTTTAGGAACCTGAATTATTTATTAATTTAGAATTTATTAAAAAGTCAATTTCTATTGCTAAAGATCTGCTTAAGGTCCTAAAACTTAACATTAAGTAAATACCAGGCCAGTTTTCGGACTGAATATATGACCTAATTACCACAAACTTTTCCACAATTACAGGTTGTAACTCCATAACACACAAGGCCTTTGATCCTACACTGGTGGATGTTCTGTACTGAAATCTACCATACCACCTAACCTGTAGTGCTACAATTCATTTACTGCTCACAAAAAGTTTAGGTATTATTTAATCAAAATGGCAGTAAACAAAGTGAATTCCCTAATTACAGTACATTTCCATGTGCTTACTTTGTTTCGTTTTAAAACTGTCATTAACATCTTCTACACTGAAGCCAGTAGTCACCAAGTTGAGCTTGTTCATAACTTGTAGCATATACAGGTGACTTCAGTAACCTAAAGGCTGCTGTCTTCCCCTTATTGAAAAGAACGTAAACAGGTTCAAACCAACTGAGTGTTAGGGACTCTGAGCTTTTCCTCTTAAATAGGATTCTTTTAAGATGCATGAAGCAATACTTACAGAAGTAAGTTCTGAAGAGGCAACCCAAATCACATCAACAAGGAGAAGAATGACAATTCCTAGAGCCATTCTTCTACGTTGAGAAGATGAACTGCTCTGGGAGCTCATTCGATTCATGATAAAAACCCACACCATTTGTAACCTATTCAGTATTAATAAAGGAATAAAACCCAGGAGATTACAAACAGCAAGTTAAAATAAACAAAAACAAAATAATAAAACCAACAAAACGCAAAGCATTTCAAATCTATGAGATGGACACACTATGCCAGGAGACACATGCTAATGTTTATTAAAAAGTCTATCTTAGACAGATCTGGTATGAGACTTTCAGAGAGATGTGAGGGATGATTACAAAGTAAATCTAGACTTTTCAACAATTTATCTACTGGTCCAGCACTGGAGCAAGCAGATGAAGCATGCAGCATGCAAATTCCAAAAACACGTTGTAAGTTCTGCATAAGGTAAAACTGCATTTCCGTAAATTCGGATACTCCAAGGAATTAGGTTGACAAAAAAATAAAAATAAAAAACAACAGATGACTTATGCACCTCAAACTTTAAATATCTATTTGATAATTCATGAGGTATAGGCATTCTACTGAAAATCTTTCAAACAACAAGTAAGCATGCGTGCAAGAGAAAGCTTTGCCTGTTAAAAGGAAAAGCTCCAAGGGCTACGATTTTGACTGTGACTTTGCTATGTTACGTATAGGAATAGCCACCTAAGAACACTTCATATACTGAGAAATCAGAACTACACCTACAAATTAGGTTTAAGCTTGTCAGCTAGCAAAAAAAAGTGCCTTATGAAAGCCACACAGAAATTACAACTTGACATTCAGATTTTTAAATACAAATGCCTATTATCTTTTTCATACACACATCTCACAGACCTTACAAATATTTGTTCACGGAAGCAACAGTTCTCAACTGGAGCAACTCTGGTGAACTATCAGGAAAGCACAGCTGGGTTAAATGCTTATGGATCAACTGTTTCTGTTGAAAATGAAAGAGTACTGAAAGAGCAGAAGTATTTGGCAAAAATTTGCATTTGGAAAATGATTATTTAGAATGAAAACAGTAAAATTATGTGCAGGAGATGAGCACAGCAGCAGTGCATACACCAACCTTCTTTCCTTCTCTTTCACAAGGCAGAGTACTTCTGTTTTATTCTAAGCATAGAGTAACCACAAGAAAACAGAACTGATATTGCTTGGGTTGGCCAAAATAGTGGCACATACTGACTTTAGAGGGCTTGACTTTGCAGCAGTTTGCATTAAGATTAAATATTAATTTAGTGTTTTCATTAAGTGTTAAGAGTTCAATAAATTCTTTCAAAAAACCCTTGTTTTTAATCCTGCTTGTGTTTTAACTCAAGCATTAATCATGAGCACAACCGATCTACATGCACTGTTATTTTCAGTAATGCTATCAGAAAGCGATTCAGTCTTGTCATATTGCCTTACAAGTGCCAATTTTAAAACTTGGACTTAGGAAAACCTCAAATTTTATCCTTAAAAGTCTCAAATACAAGTTTAGATACAGGACAGAGTTGGATGTCTCATATTTCTGTCTTCTCATAGCAAACTGATAAACTGACTGATTTTCTAATAAAAATCATATGCATATGGCAGATCCATGATTAACATAAATTTATTTGCCTATTTTAATAAAATGTATTAGAAGTTTATTTGCTACAGAATATATAGTGTTTCTTGCTGTTTATCAGCATAAAAAACTCAAACATTCACCACTGTCAAGTAGCCAAAGAGTGATTCACCTTTTTGGAGCAAATCCTGACTCTTATGGTAAAGACAGGTGAACCTCTCTGTTAATACAGTTATAGCAGTTTAAATTACACTTTGATTTTTCCACAAGTTAACAATCACTCACTGTCTTTTCATTATTAATGCATTATTTTTTTTTTTTATGACTGCGTCAGTGCCACTGTCTTCAGTGAGGAAGATGCATGATTTTTTTTTAATTTTTCTTTTTCAGACAAGCCTTTTCCTCAGATTAATCACTTACACCTTATTTATCACACAACCATAGGGGTTGGAAGGGTCCTCTGGAGATCACCTAGTCTAACTGTCTTGCCAAAGCAGGTTCCCCAGAATGCACAAGTGCTTTTGAGATCACGACCCTATTTCCCACTTTTATTTCATGTCTTTCCTTCAGTATGTAGTCTTTGCCACATTCAAACATTGCCACTTTTACTAACTCCATTTCTCAAAAGAGCTTATTTCCAAAGAAAAAGATTAAGCAGAGTTCCTGAAGTATAATTATACCACTAGATCTATACTGATACATTCCATGTGTGGGCATTAGTTCTGGGTAATTATTCTGCCTTCCATAAAATGGTGGGATTGACAAAAGCAAGTAAAAGTCGGTAAGACAGGAGCAAAGTTATGAAAGACTCAGCAAGGAATTGCAATCTCTATTCAATACAGAATAAAGGAGAAAACATTTGTTTTCAAAAAGAAAAATAGGGATATTATTTTAAATCTGAGCAGTCTTAACAAGAAGGTTGTAGTGCTTAGAATCTTGTGAGGGTTTTTGAGTGTTTATGAATTGGTTTAATATACTATGTACAATAGTCTACCAACCGTGTTGCCATTTTATTATGAATAATCACCCACAAGCCATTATATTAAGTTTTGTTAAATATAGCTTACGGATCACTCACATAGTTGCATAATGTAGCCAAAATTGAAGCTGGGCATTAAAAAGTTACAAAGCATCTATAAGAAAAGTCTAATTTCTTGTCAGGCTACAGGGTGGCAAAAAACAGTGCTAAGATACAGCAGAAATAGAAAACTACTCCATCTTTTCACCACATACATGCTGTGGATAGTTAGAGGAAAGGTAGGTGGAAACAGGCAGGAATTACAGTTGCTTAATGGATTTGAGATCCCTACATGACATGCTCATACCCATCACTCTTCTGTTCACACCACAGGCTGCTCCAAAGCACACAACCTGGATAATCTGTGCCTAGAGACAGTCTACATTCTGTAGTTGCTTAGTACTATCTTAGGCTTCTAAAAATCACTTGCATTAGGATTTTTCAGTGGGAGTGAGACGAGGAGGACAACAGAATTCCTAATACTCTGTGGCTTAGAGGCTACATGAAGCCATTCAGAGCATAAATAGGTTACATCATTTCTTTTCTACCTACACACAGGATTAAAAATTCAAATTAAAAAGAACATACTGAGTCCTAAATGCTACAGTATGCCTTATGTTACAGTATAACTGTACAACAGTACAACAATGTGTTACGTTACAACTACTACTTGCTCTTTTGACTACAGTGCCTCCTTAACATTTTTGAGTGCCTAATTAATCGTTCTTCCATAACAAGGAATAAAGCTCAAGAACAGGCAACTCAAGTCTTGATTGTGCAGCAAGATGCATATTCCATCTAGTAGCTGACTAAAAGAAAGTAACACTTCACACAGAATGAAAGCAATACCAACCAGTATTACGGGAGGTTTTAGACATGTATCCTACTTACTGACAAAGAACAAGTATTCCCTAACTTGCAATGGAACACAGTTATACGCATTTCTCCATATTTGGCTTCTGCACAATGATAGCAATTAATTCTAATAGAAATGAATATAGGAAGATCTACTTTACTCATACATACCTTGCACAGTAAGCGTAAAACACAAACAGAAAACGCTAATACGTTTGACAGATCATGTCACAGTGAAGATAATCTCCTAGAGGAAAAAAAAAAGCTCTGAAAAACTGTCTGTATATTATACACTTAGATTTGCAAAAGTTTTTCTAAAATTAGAAGTCCAACTAGCATCAACTGCAACTCAAGTGCTATATGTTAGAGGCATATAGATAGAGAACCTTAACAGTTGGTCCAATCAAAACACTAGCAAGACAACACTGAATTGCATGAAAACAGGATCATTTACTGTAAGGTATGTTCCAAAGATCACTGTCCCTTCCTTCCTTATTAACAGAATGCAGGCGGCTCCTATGAGAAGGAAGCCAATAATACTGCTTCTATCAGACACCTCTCCTAAAGAGCAAAGCTTTCTCCTTTCAGAATATTCAATTAATGAAGTGCATAGAGTTATGATAAGCTTTAGCTACCGGAAAACACACAGTTTAAACAGCAGTGGGGAGTTAGAAGTAAATGCAATATTTCAGCCTGTTACATCTAGGAGATACTTGAGCTTTTGTTTGCTTTCTGTTTCCGTTATTAGGAAATACACTTTCCATGTTGTATGACTTCTAATATACTGGGTGAATGTAAATATTTAAGGGAATGTTCATTTAAATGCAATTCTTAATATCATTGTAATTTTTAATATCATTGCAATTATTATGGCTACCTTTTTAAGTCTTTTCAATTTTATTTACCATTTTAATAATGTTAGAGTTGGGATTGCCATATTGTGGAACCATTTTTCAGCCAGTTGCATGAAGATCTTCTGGAACAAAAAAGAAAAGCAGGTGATAAAAGCACATTTATCAATTCGTGTGATGTTGTTGCATTTTGCTTTTCAAATAATAACAGTATCCTATATAACTTCATTCACCACTTCAATTTATGGTACTCAAAAACAGAAAAGATTTAAAAAACAGTATCTACATAATTCACAGTATGTGCTCAGCTCGCTGCTTATACTGAAGCCAGAGGGTGGCCCAACTCTTATTACAGTGAATGGGCAAGAAGTGGCTACAAAGGACACAAACGTATAACTACAGTGATACTTAATGTGCAAACTTGTTTCTATAGCACTACACATTTCAGTGGACACATCATCACTTTTTCTGCTGCCTAACCTCCATCAAAGGTTCAGTCCTAAAAGAGAAAACCACATGAAGCTCACAAGATACGTAAGCACTTTTACTGTACTCGTGATTAGGAAAGAGATCCTTACGAGTAAAAGAAGTGAAAAATCATTCTAACACAGGAACATTGCCCCTAGGTGGTTTTATGAAGAAAACTAAACTCCCAAAGAAGTATTTTGGAAGAATAATGACACCCAGAAGAGAAGTTCAGCCACCAACTATGAAGAGAGGAACTCAACTTGAAATTCTTCCTTGTGTGTGAAATAATCTTGTGTAAATATAATATGAAAGACAACATACCAAGGTTTACCCACAGAGGAACAGCTTTAGTTTTTCCAGTTATACTGGCTGCTCCGATCCCACAGGCTCTGGGGGAACCCCCACTCCTTGAACATGTACTGTCACCATCAGGTGATTCTCATTTCATGTTTGATTACTTTCAAGATAAGATAAACAGAAACAATGCATTGCCTCTTAGTAGAGGGAAAAAAAAAAAAAAAAAAAGCTGAAAGTAAATTGGCTGAAATGTTAAACTTATCCTTCTAGATCTGGAAATGTACATCACAGCAATGGTAGTCTAACACTTTGACCTACGCTCTCAAGAGGTACCACTGGGTGATGGGAAAAGCCAGAGCCTTCACAAGTGATGGAGAGGTGAGACTTATGCAGCTTGACAGCCGTGCTCACTGAAGCCCTGTAATCCTCACTCGGGACAAGCTTCCTGCAGAATACAATGAGGCAAAGGACCTCATTTAAAGATTAAAGCTTTTCATGCCAATATCGAGTGCTGCAAGTAAAGATCACCTTTCCCAGCTACGAGCCCCAAATATGCAGAGATAACACTCTATTACCACCAACAAAAAGAGTTAAAACTTAGTTTACTTAAAGAGATGCTTTAGAAATCTGCTTGCATACAATACTGGAAAACATACATACAGCATCCCAGCATGACTACGTGCTGCTGGGCATGGACATCTATCGCTTCATCAGTCATACACGGCAGCTTCAGGCTGAAAGCCGGCAGGTAGGACCGATGTTGCCTGGTTCTTCCTTTCCTCCAATAACAGAAGAGAAAAAAAAATTAACGTCAGGCCGCCTAAGCTCTTTCAATGTAATCACGTGCAGAGCAACAGACGTCTGTTAGACACCCGTAATTACACACTTAGAGCTCGCTAGGAACAAGTGACATCTACTTCACCATCTAATCGAAAGCGAGACCTAAACATATCGCAGTGTGTCACAGCACAAACAGCCACGGACCTCTGAGAGCAGCCAGCACAGCGGCCTCAGAGCTGCACGTCACCCCTCGGCCCTCCGAAGGCCGAACCCTGCGGGCACGCCGCGAAACCACCGCTCTCACAAACACGAGTCTGAACGGGCTCTTCCCTTCCTGCCCAGTTATCTCCGGCTGAAAGCCGCACGAAGAGAGGAAGGGGAAGCGAGCGAATTCCATGAACGCGCTCGGAACGCAGCGGAAGGCTGAGAGCAACGCAGGGACCGAAGGGGGAAGCGCGGGGTCCGTCCCTGCAGCCGCGCACGGAGCGAGGGGTGAGAGCCAGACGGGACAACCGGACAGAAGGACGGCAGGAAGGGACCTCCGGCCCGGCGCCCACACACGCGGCCCCTCCGCCCGCGCACGACGGGAAGAGCAAAGCCGCCCCCGGGGCAGGCGGCGGAGCGAGGCGGCCCGGGCCTCGCCCCCTCAGCGCCGCGGAGCCGGGCAGGGAGGCCTCTCGCCCACGACGGCCGGTGGGGTCTGACAGGCGGCGGGACCGCCGGCCGCCTCGCCTCCCTTCCCCCGCGCACGACCGCCGGGACGCGCCGCCGGCCGCCCCCTGCCCGCGGAGGTACCTGAGCGCCGCGCAGGGCCCGCAGCTCCGCCGGCACCGCCCGCGGTCCGCCCCTTCCTCCCCCCCCTCCCAAGATGGTGCCGTGCCGATACCGGCGGCCGAGAATCCATCCCCGAGGCAGCGAGCGAGCGAGCGGCCGCCCCGCCCCGGGGCCGGGCCCATCGAGGCGCTCGGCGCTCCGCTTGCCGGCCTGCCGCGCTCCGTGGGGTCGCTCGCGGTGCGTTCGGCTGCGGCGTTGGAAGTCCGCGAGTGAGGGGCTGGGCGGCCCTGCCGTTCCCTGTGACGGGAGCGGGAGCAGCCGCGACGGAAGAGATTTCCTCCACACAGTCGTTACCGAGCGTTTCGGCAGCGAGATGCTGGGGGGAGATGAGGTCGAATAAACAAGCGCCGTGGAGGAGCAGAACGCAGTCACGGCACAAACTGGGGTTGCAGGAGTAGTCCGGAGCTCGAAAGCGGCACGTCGTACAGACCCGTGGTCTGAGCGCTCCGGGAAGCGCGGTGAATCAGCCCTTGGTTCGGGCTGCCTGGTTGTTTTAATGCATTCCGAGTGTATGTTACAAATAATGCCGCACTGATTCATTGTCCTTCGGTCCTTACACTTCTGCCTTCGAGCCAAAACATGCAGTAAGGTGCTTTTATACTGAATTTTGACTTCACGACTTTGGAAGGAAATAGTAGACAAAATTCGTTGATTACAACTGGTAAAACAACAGCCCTCCAGAACTCAGCTTTCTGTAGAACTTGGAGGACCTGAAAACAATGCGAAATGTAGTTATGAAATCGTGTGCGCATCTCACAGCATCTGATTTCATTTTCATCTTGCACTTCCTTCCCGTCAGTGTTTATGCTGGGACTCAGTAAACTTCCATGGCTCATCCAAGGTCGCTGAGTTAATGTGTGGCAAAGAGATCCAAAGATCTATGACTGCAGCACGGGCAGAGAGACTGCAGATAATGCCTTTCTATAGCTAATGGCACTTAGTTACTGAGTAGATGTTTTGAAATTTTTAATGCATAATTTATATTAAAATGGAGTGATAGTTAAATCCTTTGCTAATATCAAGCTGCATGTGAAGAAAGAGAGCAGCTAAGGTGAGAGGGAAGGGGCACGTTCTCAGCTTTTTCTGTCCTGTCTGATCACGCAGTGTTGGAAAAGCTCTGGAAAGGTTTAATGAAGCTCAGCTCTGTTGCACCTGGCAAAATATCTGGAGATGCACGGATGTTATGTGTTTTCTTCTCAGCCATTCATAGTAGAAAGCACACGAACTAAAACACACAAGGAGGAACTTAGGCTGTGGTTCTTAAGGCATCTGAAGAAAAGCAGGTCAATATTGTAAGAAGCCCACAAGCCTGTATTTTTTCATACCTACAAATGTCACACAACTCTTGTATTCTTAGCTCTTGACTAAGAAGTTTGCTTCCTATTGTAAAAGTTCACATGATGATCTTGTGCCTCCTCTGAAAGAAACTGCTGTAAGAATGATTTTCCCCCCACCTCTTTCTTTTTTTTTTTTTTTTCCTTTTGGGCTGTTCTTTTTTAGAATTAGCTTGCATAATCCCATGCAATAGAACTACCTCTTTTAGTGTATTGCAAATACACTGTGTATTTATTTTTGTCATGGTGAGAATTTTAAGTACATAAATCTCAAGGCAAAATTAGATTTACTTCTCAGCAGCGCTGTAATATTTTCATAAGAGAAAATATCCTCAATTTTATTTTACAGATGGATAAATTACAATCAGAATTTCATTTTTGCTCTTGTGTGCTCTGCATAGGAGAATGTAATGGATGGTTTGAATGAAGTAGATCAGATCTCAAGAAGGAAATTTAATACTTCTGTAAGCCTCATGATAGATCTTTGCAAAGGAATCTCATGTGCTTACTTTAGAGAAATGCTTTGGAAGGATTTTGATCAGATCTTTGGTGAACAAGATAGAAACAACAAGGCAGCAGTAGAAACTGTATTAAAATGTAAACTGAGAAACTCGGTTTCAACCTATTCTTTTCCTCCTAATGAAAAGGATGCAGACTAAGCTTGCAAGACCAGAATGCATTGCAGCAGTTTTCTCTGTTCTGTTGTGTGAGACCAAAAATCCATCCCACTCAGGGTCACATCTCCACAGTGACTGGTAACAGGGAGCTGGGAAATGGGTTTTGTAAGCAAGGCAGTTGCAGGAGTTGGTACGTGGTACATCCTTGTTGCTTTAAGAAATAAATGGTTTACAGCATCCTTATCTGGACATCTGTAATTCAGCCAGTGTGTTCGATAGCTCTTGGCAGACCTGTTAACTTGTCTAATTCCTTCTTTGAACCAGTTGTAGTGCAGAATATTAGTTGATAAGGATTTATTTAGGTAGTTTCTGAGTGCAAAATAAAATACTTAGTTTTTCTTTGTTAGCCCACTGCATAACTTCTGCTAGCTATTCCACTTCACCACCTTTGCACCATCCCTGTTTCAATGAGTCTTATCACAGTTCCCCCCAGCTGTCCTTGGTATGTCCTCACATCCTACGCTTTGCATGAATCCACTGGTGGCCAAAGGAATTGCTCTGTTACTCCATATCCTCACTGCCTTCCCAGACTTCTGATCCAATTTTTGAGACACTGAAATTAAAACATCAAAATCTGGGCATATTTTGAGTTAAGATTATGATAGTTCTGGTATCCGTTTTGTTACATTTACTAACATATTGTATTTTTTGCTCTTGCTGAGCTATTACATGGTTACTATTTTTACCTGCTTTACCATATGCCAAAGCTTTAAAACTTCAGTCCTTAGAAGTCTGTTGTTTTCAGCAAGACCTGTGCTTGTTAAAAAGAATACTACCAGTACTTACAGGAAAAATGTTACATTGCAGATGGCTTAGAAGCAAAAACCACAAATATTTTTGCAATGTAGCTTCTTATCAAGCCTTACTTTTAATAGCTTTAGAAAATTAAATAAAATCCAGAGCCTTTTCTGCTTCCTCCTGAACAGTTCTTGTAAATATTATTTAGTAATGAGATTACAGACAAGGTAAAAACTCATCTGACCAAGTTGTCACCTACATGAGTCTCTTTACTCTTACAGGATTTTTTTTTGGGGGGGGGGAGAAGGGGGAGAACATTTTTTAAAAATTGGTTCACAGGCTGAAAATATGACTAAATTGCTATCACTCAATTATTTTCAGTCAATAAACTCTGATCATAATTAATATGTTAAAATGGCAATTAAAAAAAAAAAAAGCCTTCAAAAATGTTCTGAATCACAGATTTACCACAGTACTGAGAAAAATAATCTGCTTAGGAGGGGACTCACGCATAACCTTCAAACAGGTTGGCAAGGGGGGAGTTATGTGAATACCAAAGATAGCAGAAGCACATGTGTGGGTACCTGCTCTCCCTGGAGAGTCAATCAGAAGAAGAAATGAACCTTAATTTAAAGTCAAATGTGATTTTTACTTGCACTGAGTATTCCCATAGAAACTAATTTCTAGAGGTCAAGCCGGGCAGCGTGGCCAGTATAGAACTTCACAGTCTGCATAACCCTGTATGTTCAGAAGAACATAGAACAGATTTTGATATTTGTGCTTTTGTACATTCCTGTATGAATAACCACAGTGATTCAGTGAGGCTAATTGCGACATAAGGTACTATTCAAAGTGAGTTGAAGCATTGCCCAATATGGTAATAGTTAACTGATCCCTTGCTGGGCAAGCATGATATTCAAGATAAATCAGGACTCTCATAAAAAGGGCTTAAAGCAAAGGAACAAATGTTCCATATTTATTCATAAATTGCAGGCATACAGTTCAAATAGGTCATATCTATAGAATACATACAGGGATTAAACTGGAAGTTGTTCTGTGGGGAAGTACAGGAAGAAAAGTTTCTATTTTTCACATCCTGTAATGTGACAAGTACCTCTAGTCTTTCCAATGCAGACTCCTAAGTCTTAAGTTTATCAGATGAGAAATTGCACTGATGGAATTATTGATCTGGGGCTTTGTCAGTGCCTTGTCTTCAGATAGAAAGATCTCAGAATTTTTGTCATTAAAGGTTAAGTTAGTTGGCTCTCAAGTTGATACACCAGTTTGAAAAAGAATGTAGTGTTCCAATTACGTATGTTAATGTAGTCATCCTTGCAATAAGGGGTAACATAATTGCTCTGGGCAACCTGATCTAGTACTTAATCTAGCCTGTGGCAGGGTGGTTGAAACGATGATCCCTGAAGGCCCTTCCAACCCAAGCCATTCTATGATAATTCATGTTACCTGTTCATAAGATTTTGGCCAACTTACACAATCCTCAGTATCTTTGCTTCAGTATTTGTCTAACACAGTTTTTCAGAAACAGCAAAAGGAGTGAAATGTTTGGATAAAGTATTTCTATTGATTTTGATAGATCTATGATACTACACAAATTCTTTCTCACACATCTCTGGTCTTCATCAGAGACACCCGTATGATCCTGCCAATGGCTGACACATCATTGTAGGGTTACAAATTCTCTCTTATTCTTTTTATGATCAATTAAAGTGTTATTCCAGCAGAATTTCCTACAGTCTTTCAGCAGGACAAGCAAGAAACGTCAACTCCATAGAAAGGAGTTAAGAGTTTATTTCCCTGTGTATTACAAAGAGACTGAATAAACCCAGTTAGAAATAGCCAGCACTCAGAAATAGAGGTTTGAAGTTGTTTCCATTTTTACACATGCAGTGTCACCAAAAATAGATTTTTAGATTTTTTTTTTTTTTTTTTTTTTTTTTACAGAACACAGTATTTTTGAAGTGTTCGTAGTCAAACTTGGACTCCAGATAGTTGTGATAACTGGGAAAGAACAGCATGAGCTGTTCATTGCAATCTCCCAGCTCTGCTGGAGAGAGCGTTCCTTATTCTGCTGGAGAGAAAGCAGCCACATCATTTAACCCATCAGAGAGTGATATTTTTAGTTACTTCTCTTTTTGTCTGAAACAAATCAGGGAGTGCTCAATCTTGGCTCAGCCATTAGAACTGTGGATGCTATAATATTACCCAGCTGATTGGAAAGCCTGTGCCATTTTTAACAAGCACCCTGCTTGATTCAGAGAAGGACATCTGTCTATGTCAGTTCCAAATGTTCCTCCTCTAGTTATCTTCAACTAAGTACAAAACAAATAACACAGCACTACATCAGTATTTGTGATGTAGTGGTCTTTCACTCCTGTTGTCCTCTAAAAAGCTAATCAGAGGGGTCAACTGTTTGGATCAGCTGAAGGGCATTTTTTTTTTTTTTTTCCAAAAGTCACAAAATAAGAAAAACTACCTAAAAGGTATAATCCTCTTATGAAAAGCAATTTAGAATGAGAGATCCAGTGTTGGCTGCAAAACCATGTTAAAGTTTTCAAATGTTTCAGAAGAGAAACTAACTTATTTAACTTTAAGATACAATTGTTTGCTGCTTCAAGAGTTTGAACAGCTCCACAGCTTTAGCACAACATGGTTTTGGGTCAAAAATCCACAGCATCATTGCATGCTCTATGAATCATCATGCTCCTGCTTTCATGAACCAGCCCACTTGGAAGCTTGTTTCCTCTGTTCTGAGTATCTATGATCTGGCACTTCTCTTGCATTTGCCACATTTTTAAGGCTTGGTTTTACTCCAATGCTTTGCTGCAAACATCACTGGATACAGATACCTGCAGTGACTGCTAAATTGCACGATTACCAAGTGACATAATGGTGTGATTTAGGACAATTAATATTTTTGAATAATATTTTTAAAAAAACAACACTAAATTAAAGAAATTGTTTTACATCTGTTTGCAAGTTATTTTTAATTTTACTTCCATCAATGCTTTGTGACTAGGTGAACATGGAAGCGGATGCCTAACATCCATCCAGCCACTAAGGCAAGTAAATATTCAAAGCTATGACTGACATTCTCTCTTCTGTTAAGCATATAGTATCTGGAAATTCTATGAAAAAGGTAGTAATACACATTTGTTCCAGAATATATATATATATATATATATTTGGAAAACATAAGGAGAGTTATATTAGATGAGAAAGTACAGGTTTTCTGATCAGGGCCAAGTTAGACTTTACTACTTCCTGGCTCCCAGGTGTGACTGTGGGGAATCCGTGCAGTATGGATAAGATACAAAGGCAGAGAATATATGGCATTTTACTATTCTGGAAATATTGCAGCATCCCACTGCTAATTTCCTCACAAACATCAAAGAAAAGTTGTATTTGTTATGCTTGACCACAGAATAATTTTGAATGAGAATGCAAGCTTTAAATGAGAATTCAATGTTCCTCCTCCAGATTTTGCCTCTGTTCCGAATATCAGTATTCCTATTTAAGTCACCACATTGTGATATAAAATTCTTCCTTTATATTTTCTGGTTTATCTTTTGATGTACTCCTTGTTGCTATTCCTAGCAAATAAATACAATGGGCACTAGAGGTGTCATCACCATAATATTAAATTGGAACCTGCTTATATCCTTATCAGTTTCTTTCTCACATACTTGTTTCACTGAACAAAGGATCTTAGCACTTCCCTCCCCCCCATTCGTTATTTTGAAAATAAAATAGTTCATTTAAGTCAGAAATCTTGGAGAGCAGCCATGTCAAATGAGATCCTGGTAATTGCAATGGCTTTGCCACGTGCAGCTCCATGAAATTACATGCCTTCCATATGGCTGTTGCTAGAGCTATGCCAAAATCAACCAGTAACATTATAATTTTGCTTGTGGCCCTTCCTGGAAGAAATCTACATACGTCAAATATCACAGTAGATAGTGTTTTCTTATTTAGCTCTCTGTATTTTTCCATCACCAATTACTAAAATTTATTTATGATAAAATGACCAGAACATGATGGATAAATTATTAAGCAAGGTGCTTTTTAAGAAATACATGCAGTAAACATTGTCTAATGGAAAATCTAGACCTGATTTTCCTTGATTGTTTCTCAAGCTTTTATTGTCAGTTTTATCTGGGCTTAAAGGATGTTTGGTGTGATGCAGTGGAAATTAACCCACCTGTTAAATTCAATTTATGCCAGTCTGAATGGCAATGTGCTGACCCAGGCAAGATCAGGTTCTCATCCTATTTTAATCACACTCTCCTCAGCATTTCCAACATCCCTGCACCCCTGCAACTTTTTCTTCCTTTTGTTTCTTCTTACCACTTGCACTGCACTGGCCTTGACCTTTATGTGAATTCATAGCATTGTTCTTTCTGCATGCTCAAAGGCAGGCCATTACCTGCGTGAAAATGATCCAGATTGAGAAGACTGCTGAAAAGCTTCCCATTTAGCTCAACATGTGATCTGTCATGCTTTTAACTAGGTGTGCTCTTTTTCGAGCCGAAGGACTCATGAAATTTCAGTACATAATACTCCCAAAGCCGTGCAGTATCATGAAAAAAGGGCACATGACATTTTTAAATATAAAATTGAATGAAGGTGTCATCTGAAAATTACCTCCCTCCAAGTCAAGCTGTTAGATTGCTCTTGTGTTTGCTTGTTGACTAATGGTATCACTTTTCTTCTCAACTTTTTCTCATTCCTTATGCATTTGTATTCATCTGCCTTCTCTTGTTCTCTATTTACATTGTGAACTGCCTCAAAGCAGTAACAGCAATACAAGGAGTATGCTCTCCAGTGGTAATTATCTTATTGTGGATATCCAGGAAAAGGTCACCTGTAATTCAACTGGGTTTATAGTAGGTAGACTCTGATCCATCACCAAATGATGATATTGGTAGATCATGGCTGCTGTACAGGATAGTTCCAGATAAAGGAAATTTCAAGGCTTACTCTGGTTCTGCTGGAGAGAATGAAAACATACTAAAGCATTGACCAAGGTATTCACCAAGATAACTGAGAATCCAATGTATGAAACTACAAAGGAATCAGGACTCAGTACAGGAATCAGTATTGAAATTTAGATTGACCTATTTGAATTTTGCTGCAGAGCAAACATGTTTATGGTAAAGCGGAATAATGCTTAGAGAGAAAACTTGCACCTTTAGTTTGTTGGACTGGGGCCTTGGTCTACAGCCACTTGAAGAGTAATAAAATGGAACTCAAGAGCTCACAGCCAGAGAGTTTAGCCTTCCAACTCCTTTTCTTGCAAAGCTTTGGTTGATTTAGTACTTCAGTATGTGAGAAGTCTTGATCTCTTGCTTTCTCAAATGTAAATTCAACTATAATTTAGTAAGACAAAGCCCAACAGTGCTGCTTTTTCCAATAATATTCTTAAAACAGCCTCAGCAAGAACAGAAACTGATAGCAAGAGCTCACAATGCAGATTTGTTTCACTTTCTGTGCGGTATTTTTTTTTCTTTGTACTCCTCATCCTGCAATCTCACAGAAAATGCTTCTACTGATAGTGAGTAAAGTAAATTCAGCTGGAGGATGTTTCCTATAGAGTACCTTAAGGGGATCTCTTGTGGGCTTGATTTAAGCTTCTATAGTGAAATTATTCTTCTGTTAGCAAAAAGTCATCAGTATACTTTTATATTGGTTCTATTATCCGTCCTTTGACTTCACAGACTTACCTGAACTCCTGCAGCTCAGCTGCTCTCACTCCAGGGCTCCATCTGCCAGACAGAGCAGTAGTACCTGGTGCACATATAACCCTGAACAGCAGGTAATGAAAACAAGAAGAAGGTGAGAAGTCCACATGGTACTTCATATTTATTTTAAATAAAACAGCTAGTATGTGTACCTATGCACATACACACAGGCAAGGAAGTATAAAAAGGACTGTTTACACTCACTCTGAAAATTTGTCAGTTAGTAATTTTTTCGTATTCTAGCACAGCATAGCTCACAGCCTACAGATACCCTTCAGAAATCCCTTTCATTGTCTGTAAATTGACTCATGCTGTCCTATTCATAATTTGCTTTGATATTAAAATAAAAACGTTAATATTCTGAATATTTCCATTCCTTGTGTTCTTCAGGAAGCCATGGCAGCACTCAGAAGCCAGATGGTAGCTAGATTTTGTGAGAGAAGTGTTCTAGCACCTACAAAAACGGATGTTTTGTTCCCTCCAATCTCAATCCAAAGGACAACATGTTTGACCATTCCTTTTGCATTGGTTCTGCCTAACCCTTGCCTAACCCTACAGTTGAGGGAACTCAAGGAATGAGACAATTCCTTATTTAAAGACAGTTTAATTTAAGTGAGGAGTACCAATGCTTGAGCAAGGAAGCATAGATGGTTGGCAGTTTCTCTAAGGCAAATAGAACAAGTGCAATAACAAGTCACAAGGCAAGGGACCCACTACCCAGAGTATATCCCACAGGACCTAGTGAGGTGAATAAACCCAAAGATAGCTACCAGGTTCAAGTGGAGAGTCTGCATCACCAAACAGCCTCCTGAGGCAGGTCCAAAATCACACCAGAAAGTCAGCCTGCAGATAAGGAATAGTGCTAGCAAGGCAACCAGAGCCAGAACCAGTCCCATGATCACTAGGGCAGTCTAATGATGTGTAGGAACAAAGCAGGTTTAAGATACAAACCAGGAAGTCATAATCAAACCACAAACTCAATGCATCCAAGCTCCACGAGCTAACAGCCCAGGGCTTTTATGTGGCTCCTGCACCCAAGGGCAGGGAGTGTGGGTGGAGGCCCCCGGTGAGGCTGATGAAAGCCATTAAGGGCCATTACTTAAAGCCATTAAGTCCATTAAGGAAACTGTGAGCCCTAATAGCTCCTTCTTTGGGTAGGCAACCAAATTTGTCTTTGGCAGGACATCGGATTACACCATCAAACACATCCTCCTATTGCTAAGGCTGTAGCAACAAGTAAATGACAGAGAAAAACCCACAATATCACATGAGCTGAAATATTAAAATACATTGATAGCAAACAAAAATAGTGTGCGTATACAGAATATTACGAGGCCAGATCTGCTGAACACAGCAGTCTGTCTTTCAAACACCGAAGCACTGTGAAAGGTGAAAAGCAGAAAGGTGACTTTTCAAACGCCTTTTTATTTTTTTTTTCCACCTGAAGGCCAGAATCCCAGCAGGCTGGCCCCTTTGGGGATGAAAATATTTTCAAATGGATCACGAGGACAGGGTGAGCTGCACAGTCAGCCCTTCTAGCTGCCCACCCCTCATCGTTTCCAGCCAACTGCTAATGCCATTGGTCCTGCAGTTTGAGAATATATTGATTTAATTTACCTGTTCATCCTATTTCTGCCATCTCTATTGTGGACAAGCGTATGATCAACTCTTACTTGAAGGTTTGTGTGCTTTTGCTTACAAGAAAGAGTGGGTAACAGAAAGGGAAAGAGTGTACATGTTGCATGTGTGAAAGGCTGATAGAGGTGAGGCTAATTAGTCATGCACTGTAGCTACACTCAGCAGAAAATAACAGCGTGGTACCTCTTGTACAGGAAACTGTTAGCAATTCATGATCCTGAATGAGAAACAGCCTCCCAGCCTGCCTCAAAGCACTGCCCCAGGCCTATGTCCAAACCCAAGAAGGGATGCATGCCATCGATCCCTTTGGTGGTTTTGTTGGGATGGCTGACCCGGGCAATGCCCATGCTTTGTGACTTGAGATAGCAGCATAGAGGTCTTATTTAGTGGACAGAAGGGTAAGAGAAGGGGACCTCAGACCGCTCCTTTGGATGCCTATGGGAAAGGAGATGTCTGAGGAACTCAAATGTCAGAAGGGAAGCAGGATGGTGGGTGGTCAGCTGCATCTGGTTCTCTCCCACGGCAGTGTTTTGCTTGTGAACAGTGCTGAAGGAAGCCAGCGAGCATCTGGAAACACCAAAAAGCAGAAGAAAGAGGAGACTTCTGCATTTGCCCTTTGATGACAGCGTCTATGGGGAAGGCTCCCCATGCCCTGGCAGGGGCAGTCGTCTACAGCCGTCACTGGCAGAGGCTGCAGGAAGCCATCATCTTGTCATTTTTAGCACTCTTTTCCCACCACAGAAGCCTGCCCCGCCTTCTCTCGGCTTTCCGGCATTAAAATACAGTCTTCCCTGCCCTCCTTCTGGGAGCCCCTCAGGCAGCCAAGAATTGCGATTAAAAAAAAAGCCTCCCGCCCGCTCCACTTCGCACCGCCGCTCAGGGGCGCGACCACGAGATCGGACGTCAGCGAGAGTTTGTCGCGCCCGCCCTCTCCGCCGCCGCGCGCAGGGAGGGGCGGGTCAGCCATCTTGGGCTCGCCGGGCCGTGCGTGCGGGCGGGGAGGAGGAGCGCCCGCCTTGCGGAAGTGCCCTCGCCCCCCGAGCCGGAGCCGAGCGAAGCCGGAGCGCGCCCAGGGCTGCCCGCCGTTCCCCAGCACCGTCGCTACCGAGGAGCATGGCAGGGCGGCTTCCGGCCTGTGTGGTGGACTGCGGCACGGGGTGAGCGCCGCTGACAGCTGGGTTCCGGCGGGGAGGGGCCGCTGCCGCCGGAGATGGCGGCGAGGGGCGTGCGGCGGCGGCACGGGAGGGCCGGGCCGGGCGGGATAGCGGCGCGCTGCCCGCTCCCCTCGCCCCATCCGCTGGCGGAGGGGCGGCTCGGGCGCGCGGCCCGGGAGGCCGCGGGGGCCGTGCCCGCTGCTTGCGGCGCTGAGGGCGCGGTGCCGGGCGCTGAGGGCGGGCGGTGCTGCTGCTGCTGCGGAGCGCGCTGCTCGGAGCTGCCGGCCGGCCGCGCGCTCGTGGCGCTGATTTTCTGTGCGTGCGGCTCGTGTCATTTATTCCGTGTTACTTCTCTCAGTGGAAGGGGAGAGGGGGAAAAAAAAAAAAAAAAGGAAAAAAAAAGAACCCCTCCCCCGCCAGTGAGCAAGCGCAGAGGAACTTCCTTAGTTTTGTCAAAGCCTCTTCCTGCTTTCAGGCTTTTATACCTTATAAGGCAGTTTTCGGTGTCAAACCTGAAGCAAATCCGTTTTAGAAACTCTTCTTTTTGTTTAGCAGCGCGCAGAAAGGTGAAGAGGACGTCATGCCGGCGATGTGCCGCGTGAAGCACGGCCCTTTAGGGAGGCAGCCCCGGGGGGTTCGGCTCCTCCAGCCCTGCGCTGGGTGCTGGGTGCCCTGCGGAGCTGCAGCACGGCCTGGGTGCTGCTGGGGTCGCTGGGTCGCTCACAGCAGCGCTCAGGAAGTGAAAACCACGCCACAGCAGCTCCCTGCAGTGCGGTCTTACAGACAGAATGTTTCATTTGAGCCCTTCTGCTTTGCGTTCTTACTGGGAGGAGAAGTTATAGTGTGTGGGCTCCTCTTTGGTTAGCACTGGTGGTTCTGCAGCTTGTCTTTCTGTTTTGTTTCCCGTCTGTCTTCCTGCAAGTAATGGGGGACGTTTCTGGGTGAATGCAGCCTAGGAGTAGATATTAACAGTGCACTTCAGAAAGGATGGGCTTGTCTGAAACTGAAAGCACATCCTCATCTTCTCTTCCAGGAAATGTAATTGGTTTAAGATATTAGTAAGTCTCTTGAAAGAAGAGCAGTTTTATATGTCTGTAGTGTCTATATGTTTAATGTTTGTGTACAGAAGTCATAGTTAGAGCAAGAGCGAAGCCCTTAAATTTTGTGGGATAAACAGAGCAGGAATGAGAGCATGTGGTTGCACGCATTGGAAGCAGTTCAGGTGTAATATGATGGATTGGCCTCTTCTCCCAGGTAATGAGCGATAGAACGAGATGTAACAGCCTCAGGTTCCACTAGTGGAGGTTCACGTTGGATATTAGGAAGTTTTGTCTCAGGAGGGGTAATAATGCATTTGAACAGGCTGCCATGGGAGGTGATGGAGCCAAGAGCTGTGGAGATTTGCTGCTGAGTGAGATGGTTACTGGGTATGGTGAGGAGGGTTGAAAGTAGAGATAGTAATTGCTAGAGTCAGGCAATTTGATCAGCGCTTCTAGTGATGCTAGCCAGAAGCAGCACAGTAGAATTCAGCTGTGCAAGAAACCACACTGTCTTCTTGATGTGAGAGGCATACCCAGGGACCTGAGAGTTAAGAACAAATCTTCCTGGAGAAAGTCAGTACGTAAGTGCACCATTAGTCAACCTCATTATTCAGGGCATGCTCTAATGTTCTGTTGTATGCTGCTGACCGAATCTCCCGACTGTTCTATCTTATTTATTTTGTTCTTCAGAGATCTCTCTGATGTGCTGTTTTACTGTCAGTCTGTGTTTCTTTGAAAATGGCGCAAACAGTTCTGCTGTCCTGACTTCTGTTTCTGATACATTTCATAGTGCGAGGTTCCTCTTTCTTGAAGTTCTGTTCCACAAAATTGTGGAAAGAAACTTTAAATTTTGGAAACTGACAGAGAATTTGGCATGTTAGAATTTGCTGATTTGGGTAGATAAAGGTGCGAAGTGGTGAATTGACAAAATGAACGGAGGAAAAATCTAATGCCTGAGACAAAGGAGAAATGTGAAAAAGGATGTAGTGGAATAGTAGCAGTAGTGAAATAGGATATGGTAGCATTATTGCACTGACTGCATCTCCCAGTGCAACCCTCCCTCCCTTATTTTTTTTTTTTTTGTCTTCTGGTTCACCCCTTCCTGCCCCATCTCACTTTGTGTGTATAAGCAAGGTTGCTACACACAAACTGTGTAAGCTTGCTCTGTGTTGATCAGCTGGGGTCTCAGCTGTGGCATTGTGTCTCTCTTTTGATTTTGAAAGGCAAGACAACTTAGAGAGAGATCCTGAAAACAAGAGGAGAAACTTAGAAAGTATAACCAATACAAAAAGGTTGAAAGGAACTGTCTTGTTAAGAGCAGGCAAGATTTTGTGCCCAAGTTTTCCAATAAGTACAGGATGTTTTGGAGAGCAAATCTTCCTGCATGCATGTCATGCATGTAGACACAAGTTCATCTGGGTGCAGTTTGATGTGAGTGGTTGGTGTGTTTTCTTTTTTGCCAGCTAATGTTGATGGGAAGGAGAAGGGTGAGACAGGGGGCAGGTGGCTCACTTGTGCTTCTCAGCATCAGCCTGCACAGATTAGCCATATGTTAAGAACCCCTTACAAAGCATGGAGGGAACAAAGCACAGAAAGGGTTATGGACAGAGGGCCCTACCTGTTGTCTGATGTTTTAAGAGTTAGTCAGATGTTTTAGGGATGGTCCAGGTGCAGCTGGAGCTGGCAAATGGGTGAAGTCACTGACATGCCAGTCAGATTATGGGTGCAGCAATAATTCTTCTAATGTTACACTTGTTTAGAGAAGTGAATTCTTCACCGGTTCCTGTGCATTCTTTGATTGACCAAACTTGCTATATAGAAAACAAGGTAATGAGTGGCTAATAAGAGCAGGTAAATACCTGATTGCTGCCTGAGAAAACCTACATATTTGAAGCTGCTTCTCCTTAATTACATAATGAGGTTACAGATGTGGAAATGACGTATCAGAAGAGCTCAATTAGTTCAAAGCAGTTGTTAAAAATTGTTATTTCTTTCTATAATTAATAGAGTTGCCTGACTTAGCTTTAAGTATATTGCAGCTGTAACACAGGATTGTAGATGTTACTGTCAGGAAGTCGTTGTCCACATTAATACTGAGTGTGATTTAACTTGGCTCTTGTGAATGCCTTTCCCTTCTCTCCCCACAATGCAGGCACCCTGTCTCCTCAACAGTGAGCTGAGAAGTAGCATCTGTGTTTTTAGATGTCCAGAATTTCAGTTCTCAGTTTCAAACACTGGTAGATTATGATGATGATGCTATGAATTATACTTCACAATTAGTGTGTGTGAGGACAAGGATTATGTACATTAAAAAAAAAAAGATTTATATCCGTAAAGTATATGAACAACACATCAAAGAAGGGAAAAGCCTCTTAGTCTGTAGTCTTCTACTCTGTATTTTTGTGTGTTTCAATCATTCTTGAAGTCTCTATGGGTGAGTACAGAACAGCCTGAAAATCGTGATTAAAAGCTCTTCCTACGCCACTTCAGAACTGAGATTGATTAGGCTGACATGTAGGTTTTAGCTGTCTTTCTTTAAGTGTTGTGAACTTATTTTTTTCTTAGTATGAACTCGTGTAACACTGAATTAGCTCATCTGGGTGGCAGCTAATTGCAGGCGTTCAAATTAATGGCTCTACAGTTGCACTGAAGTAAGTGGCTGTATAATCTATGGTGGGTCCAACATGAGAACTTAATTTTAGAAGTGAAAGCAATTTGTAGGAAAGCATTTGTATTTTCTGTATTAAACCTTCCATTTTCTACAGGCTTTATGCAGTTGTAGCTCTCAGGTGGATCCATTAGCAACCCATATTTGCGTTTTGTCAGTGAGTAACTTTCTTCTGATGTACCCCAGAATTTGTTTTGTAGGCATGATTGTATGTTAGTCCTCTGAGTAAATGCACTTATGTGGTTGCGTGGGAAATATCTTTTGTAGTTGCGTTTTGGTGTTCCTCTGACATGTCAAGCTGGTCCCTGCTTTAATTCCGTTATACAGGCTACAGAAATGAGTGTTGTTTTTTCTTCCTTTTCTTTCCTGCACGCTAGGGGAGAATTGAAGGTTTCAGAGCTGATTTGAGGAAGCCATGCTATGCTGTTCACACAGGGAGTACTTGAGGCCCTTGAAGCCAGTTGAGAACTTGGGAGATGGAGGCTGCTCAGCATTTCCAAGTTGTCTTGAAGCTAACAACTTTTCTGGGGATATAATTGTCTCCCTGAGAGTTTCCTGGGGAGTTCCTGTAACCAGCTTTCCTGCAAATGGAGGAAGGCTGATCTGCAGTGTGTGGTACTTCAGAGATGCTGGAGCTGTGTCTTTGTTGTGAGTTCTTTGGGGGGGTGTGCAGCAGAGCAGTTACTTCTCTGGTTAATCTTCATGCAGCATCTGTGTATCTTCATACTCTTAAATAGAGCAGAGTTTTTATTGGTTGAGCTCTTTCTAAAGAGAAAAATTATGACAAGACAGTGCTGCTCTATTTCTCTTTTTGGTTTGACCTGGTAGTGTCAGTGCGTGAGATCCATGAAGTTTATTAGATTTTCAATAGGCTGCAATTATGAGGTGAGAAATCCAGTGCTATAAAACCAATGTAAAGGGGAGGAATAGCCTACATTTTAACATCTTAGATACTTGAAATAAATTTCCTTAAATTTTATCTTATGTCAGGCCTTGGAAAAGACTTCCCAAACATTAAAACATGGGCTATTTCTACAGACTTTCAAATCCTAACTCGTATTTCATGTATTATTTCAGCACTACAATATCCTAACAGTTAACATTTCCATTAGATGCCTTGTCCTGACCTTTCAGAGGTTCCAGTGTTCATGAAAGCATTCTCTTTTGGGATGATTTTCTCTACTTTGTGTCATCCCAAAAGTCATTTTTCAGAACGGAAAGCATGAACAAAGTCATTCCTTAATGGAATATGGAAAAATAGTCTTCCAGGATTTTAAGAACATCTTTTGCTTGCCAGTGAATGAGTGGTCAGAGAGGGAGGAGGAAATGCTTCATCCTTAGTATGAAAAAAAAGGTGTTACGCTGGATTGAATTTTGTGGTTTTAAAAAAAGAAAACAACAGCAACAAAAACTCGTTTTAAATAATTGCAAATGAATTCTGTGGACCAATGGTGACCTCTGTTGTCTCTTAGTCTAGTATATCACCATCCATGCATGTTATGCTATAAACACACAATGTGCATTGTAATCAGGAATTACTGGAGTTGGGTTTGAAATGTGTATTCTTTACTTACATGGTCTCCTTTATATTCTTTTTTTCTCTATATCGGAATTCCATGACAGTGAATCAGTTCACGTGTTAGATGGCTTCTGACGTGTGTTCAGACGAAATTCATGATACTCTTCTGTCTTTCTGATCCTGCTTTTCTTCCCACTTAAGCTTGGTATTCAAAAAATTAAATTAAAAAAAAAAAAAGAAATAGACAAGGGGTGGGATGGAGGGAAACAATTCTGAGTGGAGAGCAAAACTGCTTTGCATCCATGGGCTGAATTTAATGATAAAAGAGCTTCCTTGATGTGCACCACAGCTCCTAGCTGTGTGTGTGGGAAGCTTGCACAATAAGCAGGACTGCAGCGTGACCCTGGTGGTGATGAAAGGCCTGAGGGAGGGATGGGTGACACAGGACAGGCTCTCTCCTTGTCGCCTGGTTGTTGGTTATTGCCTTGGCTGGATGCTTTGCCAAGAAAGCATGTTGGCTGCACCAATGCAATGCATGTTTGAGCAACTGAATTTCTGAAAACACAGTATCACTGAATTCAGAAATACTGTACTAGTTCCTAAGTAGTAATCCATCTCCTGTGTTATTGTATAGGCACATGCAAGACACTCTGCAGTTGCACTTTTAGTTTATGCAACTGAAAATTTCAGCATGATGAAACAAAATGTTGAAACATCACTGCAGGCTTTCTTTAAGAAATGTAAAAAGGCTTGGATTTCTGACTTTTTTTTTTTAATACTTTAATCTTAGACATTCCTCATTTAAAGACTTGAATGAAAAAAGTTAAATCCAAAAGCAATCTAAATAAAATCGTAATCATAAATAAATTTTCTGATCTTTTGCTTTGCTTAGATAAAGGGAATCGTTGTTGTAGTCGTTGAACTAAAGCAGATATATGTTGGTCTGTTGATCTAATGAGTATCACTGAGTAGACCCTTAAAAATACAGCTTTGAATGCAAACCTGTGGTTAAAATAACTCTGATACGGGCACTTATAAGAGTGAAGTTTGTCGTTTCCAGGTGTTCTGCTGATATATTTCTTTAACTTCTTTTAAATGATTCGGTTGCCAGGGATGATTATACCTAATATGAAAACTCATCCACTGATATTCTGTAGGGTAGGATTCATTTTTCATCATTTCATTCTGAGAATGAGCTCGCATTTTTAAGCCTACACATAGGAAAAACTCTGGGTAAACATGGATTTTTTTTTTTTCTCCCTTCTTGGGGCTTCTTTTCTCTTTATTATTCTCATGTGATTGCTGCCTGTGGCTGCAGCTGTGTGCCGGCTGTGTTTGGCACTGCTGCCTGCAGCCAGGAGGCTGTCTGCTAATGCTCTATTCCAGTTGTATCCTGCTACCAATGAATGAATCCAAGTGGTAATAATTTAGTTGATGCAACGTCTCATCAATCTTTTCAATATTCACTTTTTTGTCATGACTTGCTGTAGGTTTCCTCATGCTGTTTATCATCTGCGAGAACTTTCACAGTCTGACTGCTTGCATATTTACAGACTTGAGAATGTGTGTGATCTCACTAAATGAGACCTGCTTCTTTTATTAAACCAAAATTCAGTGATGTATTTTTGTCTGCAGCTCAGTAGGGCACATCTTTCTCCAAGACAACTGTTTCTAATTCAAAGCCATTTGAAGTAAGCATGGTGTAACATGATATATATGCACACTGGTATTTTAATGCAAGTGTATTCTTGATATCAAACACCTGGCTACCTGCTGGGGTGGCAGGCAGTGTTCTGGGCCCAGAGTCTCATGGGGCTTGCTGTGGGCTCCTCAGCTCCTTGTTGTGACTTGTTGGCCTGCTGAGTTTCAGTGTAATGCTGCTGAGGTTTTGCTGTTGTGATTGGGATGACAGCAGAATGCCTATTGATTCAGAGCTGGATAAATGATCATCTCTCACTCTTTCAGTCCGAAGTAACTCCACGGTTTTAGCTGCTGTGCTGTTTTTGTTGGGAAGGGCATCACAATTGCTCAGGTATCTATAAGCTGTGGCTCTCTGCATTGTGGCTTCAATGTGGCTTCTGCCCCTTTCGTAGGCAGGGAGGTGCTGGTGATACGTGATTTGTGTCCATAGAAATTGTTTGATTGAGCTGATCCTTCTTGTTTCAGCTGTTGCAAATTTGTACATAGCTGATCTATTCTCTTTTTTAAATGTCTGCAGTGTTTGGCTTATTTTAAGCAAATGATGCAGAAAACTGCCAAGTCAGTCTCCTCTTCGTAATAAATTTATAGCGTGAGGGATTAGTTTTGATGACTTCTGAACTTGGGGTATTGTTTCTGCACTGTTTGGACACTTCACACAGAGTAATGAGGCTGTCAAAAACACTCAGAGAAATTACATACAAATTAAAAACAAATTTACTAAAAAAAATGCCAGCAATATCAGTTTGTGTTGTGTGGGTGTGGTGTAACACAGAGGCACTGTTAAGATGCTTGTTAAAATAATTTAGTGGAAAGGTCTCAAAGGAAGCAGTAAGAAAAGAGAGAGCATTCTGCTTTTGCCAACACAAACTACTTTCATTATACAGAGATAATATCCAAGGCCTTTTGCTTCTCTCACTTTGAAGAAAATGTATTGAAAGCAAAGCTAACTCTTTTCTGTGCTAAAGGATGTGTTAGCGTTAGATATCTGAGTTGGATAGCACAGATATATATATAAAATTGACTGGGGCTGCATACTGAGCTGTTACCATCAGTGTCTGACCCACACTTTGTTGGTCTTAGATGTTTAAATACGGGCTGCTTTTCAGGTATGCTTTTTGTGACTCACTTGTACCGTGGAGTTTCTCATGATGAATGCATCGTGCTGTTTACATGCGGAGAGGGAAACTTCTGCCAGTCAAGTTCTCAGTGTGGTTGGTGGGTTTTTATTTGAATTACTGATGCAAGTAAACATGGAACAAATTTGGAAATAGGTTCTCTTCTGTTCTGCCCAAATGTTAGTAAAGGTAGGAGCAGTGCAGAGTGGCAGTGCTATCACCTATCCAGACTGTGGCTAATAGGATTTTCCAGGTGACAGTTTTAAAATGCAGCTGAACGTGCTCTGAATATCCTGTAGAATGTGGTGCTGCAGCTGCTGCCACCTTCTGCTTCTCGTGTGCACCTTGAGGGTTCTCTTCATCTGTGTGGCCATGACTTTGTGCTCAGTATCACCTCTTCAAGCTACATTTCATACGTATGGCAGTGCTATCTTTACGTTGAGTTGTAGATGTAGCTACTAATATAAAACAGAAGCTATTTTTTTTTGTCATTACCCATGTGTGCTAAGTGATGTTAACCTTTTTTTTTTCATTTTTGGGACACCACCCCATGGTGTCACATCTACACCTTAACAGGATGTAAGATTGTAAGAGCATTTCTAACCTCGTGTTTTCTCAGTTGTAGAGCTAATTCTTCAGCTTTCGCTATTGATTCCTTGAAACATCTGACCAGCGGATGTTTTAAGACTTGATCTAAGCAGTTGCTATTAAAAAAGTGAAGCAGTGATGTGTGAAAGATGATCTATATTCACTAAAGATATAAAGTGGTGTGAAGGGCAAGACTCATTCCAAAGACTTTTGCTGTCTTGTGTTTTACCAAGGACACTTGAAAAGAGCTAGTAAACTAATTTATTAATGCAAGTCCCATTTTCCTAATATAATCAGTTCCTTCGGGGACTGCTGGTGATCTGCTGCTGCTTAAGCAATTTGCACCTGGTGCTGGAGCTTTTTTAAAGGGGCAGGATGGCTTTCCTCTGCTTCACCATCTTTGTCCTGTCATTTCTCTCAGTGTGGGCTCAGGAAATAATTGCTGCCCAGGTTTTTCACCTCATCCGGATTTTGAGAAGGATAAAAGAAGAAAAGCAGCAAATAAAACTGCAAAGGCTTGTTCAGGCCTTTTAGTCAAGTGAGGCTAAGGGTTCATCCTTCCTGGAAAAGTTTTTTGCTTTTTGCAGTCAGCTTTTTATCAAAAGACACAAGACAGCTAAAAACTTATAAACTGTGACAGTGTTAAAACAGGATATTTAGTTGTTTCTGCTGAAATTGTTACCCTTGTTGTTTGTTTGTTTTGATGTGCAGCATTCCTGCTTCAGCAGTGTGGGACTCCACATGTTTCTTGCGGTTACCAGGAGGCAACAGCTTGCTGGGTTGCACGGGCAGACTGTGAGGAGCTGCAGACTGACAGGCAGAATCCCTTTCCTTTTGGTAAAAACTCAGCGCTTTGGCCATTTGATTTATTTCATTCCCTTTTGAAAATATAGCGTGTGTGTGTCCCTTTAGAACTGCCTCTCTTCTGAGGCTATTAGGCTGGATTTTAAGTAGAAGATCAGCAGGCTGCACTAGTGAAGGCAGTTCATGTGTAAAGGCAACGGACTTGATATTGTTGTTCACTGTTTGGTGTTTTATGTAACTGAGTCCCTGTTGGCTGGGAGCTTCTCTTTGTTCTTGGTTATTCTAAGAAATGGTCCCATGCAGCTGATTTCTCAGTTATGTTCCTGGGGTTGGATCCCTGAAGTAGCCTTGGTGCTGGGAGCGAGAGTGAGGTCAGCCCAGGGATCAGAGAAGCTGCTGGGGTCAGTGGCATTTGGCCAGGAAGGACAGTGAGAGCACTGGAGTCTTGAGCATCTGGCTTCAAACTGGAGGAAAGTAGTTCAGTTTAATGCCAGTCCTGGAACTTATGAGCTTCATTATCTATATTGAGTTTCAAATATTATAGGGGAATGGCTTCTTTTAAACCATTCAGTATGTTTCTTTTATGTGGCTAGGATGTGGTCCTGTGCACTGGGTAACATGCAGTGATTGTTGCTACTCCCACTGGCACATTAGCATTTGCAAAATTCACATGGGCTGCATCTTGCAAAAATTAACGTGTCTCTGAGGTATGCGTGTCTGTGCTATGCTGGAATAAAAGAATTAAGCATCCATTGAGGAGAGATCAGAGCTCTGACTGTACCTCCTCTCTGCCTGCACTTGGTTATCTGTGTTTTGGCACAGGGCTGTCTGCAAAATCAGTAGGATATGGCTTGTGTTGGGCTGCTGTGCCTCATGTACTTCTCAGAGTACTGAACAGATGTGTTATCCAACAAACAGTCTTCCCCAAGTTCCTCAGCCTTTTGTTACAACTGCAGTTGTGCTAGAATTAGGGTGTTTAATTTGGGTGGATATACGCAGAATGATGTTTATTGCGGACTGGAAAGAAATGGAGAAAAGGCACATGGTCATGGTTTGTGCCTTGCAGACGAGGCTTTTTAATGACATTCTTACTTGAAGTTTTTGCTCTAAGTGCTATTTCCTTTCAACTTTAAAGTTATTTGCATAACTGATAGGTAGGTAACATTCAAGTGAACTTTCCACTTTCATGTCATAGCCATAGAGATGTCCATTCTAGGTGAGAGAGCAGGAATGAGAGAGATCACATTGGTGCAGCAGAGAGCTTTGTGAAGAGCCTTGTGTCTGCCCCTTCAGCAATCTCCTGCAGATCAGCACAGAACCACTTCCTAATTCCAGGGTGTGGGTCTGAGGTGGGTGGCACTGTACAGATGCTCCTGTGTTGATGATGAGCTGCAGATCAGCAAAGTGTGGAGGAACCTTCATTAACCTCCCCTTTTTGTGGGGTGAATATCCCCCCCAGAAAAATGTGTTCAGCATTTCAGATAGAGAAATGGTCAGAAAGGAAACCATCTTTACAGTGAAGGTGGGATGCACGTTTTCACCTTGGGGATTTTGTCAGTCAGTTCTGCTGCAGACTTTAATATAAACCTGCATGGCTAACTTGTGTTCTGTATGAGGCTGCACAGTGCTTTCCTCTTCTACTGCTTCAGTGCCTCCAGTTCAGCATTGGAAAACTGAGTTATGTCTTGTGACCACCTGTCTGCCTTCCTCCATGGAAGGTGCTCCTGTTGCCTTGTGGTGCATGCAGCAACAAGCAAAGCTGTGACTTGCTGGGAAATATGATCCCCAGTTGGTACTGCCTTATCAATCCTAATATCAGCGTTTCTTCAGTATAAGACGGGGTGTGCCTTGTTCCCTTGTGAATCATCCATTACTCAGACACACGTTGCTGTGCCTGAGCTGCTTTGTGGAAGTCATATATTGTAAAATCCAGCTTGCCCAAGGTACTGCTGCTTTTTCTGTGTGATGTAAAAACATTTTACTTCAAATGGGAACAGTAGAATAGATCAGATCAATCTGAGCAGTATTCTTTTTTGCCAAAGCAAGTTAAAGAAGGCTTTTATTAGACTATACATTCAGAAAGCTGAGGATTTGTATTCACTTCTGTATATTTTTAAACTTATAACCTCATTGAAACTTGAGTGTGTGTGGACGTGGTGATGTGATGCTGAAGCTCGTTGTTCACTTGGTGCATTACCCTGCCCATGGCAGCCCTGGCACTGCGCAGAGCCCAGTGACACCAATCACTGCAGGCAGGGAAAGGCCTCAGGGGACAGAGGAAGAGGTCAGGCTGGGTAACTGCCCTAACTTGTGCTGGGTGATGCTGACATCCTGTTGCAGGGAATAGCCTGGCAAGGAAGCTGTGATGTACTGGAAATGTGAACCGTTGCACCGGGAGCTACATTGGAGAGCTGCTGCACTAATGCTTTGTTATTCAGACACCAGAATCCATGTGGTTTTCTTCTTTGTGTTTTTTCTCCTTATTTGGAAGTCTAAAAATGGGAAACTTTTTTCCATGTGTCAGAAGACTTTTTTTTTTTTTCTGCTGAGTAGGCCATAGTATTTTTAGATGTGCTGATTTTATTCTGAATAGAGTCTTTTTATTTAAAAATGCAGCTTGACTGTTTTCGGCTTACTGGATGTGTGTATGCTGGGTGGTTTCCAACACCACAAGGAACCAAACAGTATGTTACCTGCAACAGATCAGCTTTTCTTTGCTTTGAAAGATGGAATTTAACAGCCCAACAGTGAATTTCTTTTTGCTTGTGAAGGCACTTCTGATTTAGTGGGAGGCGTATGTAGCCTTCAGGGTCCAAAGTTCCTCTGCAAGATTAGCTTTAAAATCCTGTGTGCTGCAATTCCTGGTTTGCATGGCAAGGTGGGGGGAGTGAGTCAGTATTTGCTGGCCTTCTTCATTTTCTTTCAGAACTGAAAGCTTTGTTCTGCATTGACTGGTTATAGAAGCGTTAAACTATGGAATCCTTTAGGAACTGGATGGCTAGCACAAATTGCAAAAATGGTTTTCATATTACTTGAGTCTGCAAAGGGTGAGTTGCCTATCCCGAGTTCAGGCCTGTGCAGTACATAGAGCTGATCTCTGCATGAAGTATATGTTTCTTCTTGGTGTTTAACTCACTTCCATTAAGTATTGTATTTTGACTTTCCTTGTTCAGTGCAAGTTACTGTTGGTCAATTTGACACCAAACTGTTCTTGCAGGAGTGAATTCAGAGGTCCTTATTGGGTTCCTTCCAACTTGGGATATTCTGTGATTCTATAACCTGTTAACAAGTCATAGAGAAGATGGTTTTTGTAGTTTTAAAAATGTTTCTCTTGAAAGTGCTTTTCATTTCAGATGTATAAGCACCTGGTCCTGTCTTTAAGTTGGCAATTCTGGCCCCGCACTGATGCTCATCGTTACTGTCAGCAATAGAAACTGTGTAGGTTTGGGAATGTGAGCAACCTGTGAAGCTCCTCTAGCCTGGAAAAGCCCAACCTGTTACCATAGCTGTTGCCTAGTGTTTTGCTGTATTGTTGACACAGATTTATGGGTTTTTAAAGTTTTGCTGCCCTGTGCTGCCTAAGGTCTGCCAGGTTTGTATTCCATTGCTGAGAATTATAGAGGTACTGCTGTAGCATTCCTTGCTTTTGCTGACCATGTTGATGCAGTTGGTGTAACTACCCATCAGTATAAAGAAACTGCAGTCTCTGTTAGGTCTCTTGAACTTCTATGCAGGCTGTTGCTGAAATTCAGTGTGTTCCTTGCTTTGCACGTTTTGGAATCTGTTTGTGTTGCTCCAGTCTTTTGTAATGCTTCCAGCAGCTGGGTAGGTTTGGTACAGTGAATTTTGTAGTCCTTGGTTTTTTTTATTGGTAATCTTGTCAGTTTTTGTATTTGGTTATGGATATATATATCATTTATCATAGTACATTCTGGCAATGCAGTGGGTAGAGGTCTGTAGCTGTTCTCCTCTTGCTCTCTGTGTGTGAGCAGTGCCAGTCCTGCACCACACCTGGCTGGTGGTCCATGGGTAAGGGGGATTTTCCCCCTCTAATTGGCAGCTGCAACAATGCTTCTACAGCTCATGTTAATTGTATGGAAATATGCTATGGAGCTGCTGATGGCTGAGCGGGCAGGAACCATCACTTCAGTATTTAATTTTGCTCCTAAGCATTGATAAACTGAATGATATACTTGGTGTTTAGTAGTGTAATTCCACTTCAGTAGAACTCAGCAATGTTCTGTAATAGTAAGCATTGCTTTACTTCTTACAAATGTTTTCAGTGAACACACCTCTCTTTCCACATTAAAATGATCACATTTCCCTTCTTTTCTTGCCTTAACAGGTATACGAAGCTCGGATATGCCGGTAACACTGAGCCACAGTTCATTATTCCTTCATGTAAGTATTTGTTACTTGTGTTTAAATACTGATGTTGGACTTGCAGTTTACAGTGATTTTTTTACAATGGTATCTGCCATACAAAGGAGCAGTTAAAAATGAGCAAATTGTCATTGCTCAGAGGTCTTTTCAGACCTGTTGCTTTTTGTAACTGATTCTCAATTTAGGAAGATGCATTCATTAAAATAGCATACTAATATGATCTCAGTCTCTTAAGAAGTTGACTTCAAATGTGAAGCAGTAACACAGCTGTATTTGTTGTTAGCAGGTTCTTCCTCTGCTGATAGATCAGAAAACACTTCAGGGAAAAAATAATTATTTAAAAATTGTGTTTTAATTTCTAGGGTTTTAGCTGTTACACTTTCCAGGTATATCTCAGTACCACAGCTGTGCTACTTCATTCATTATGTTTTGCAGATGTAGAAGTAATTTTACTTATTTTATGTAAAACTGCTAATTTACTCTCTATCTTCTGAAATGCTTCTGTCATTTGAAGGGATGTGGCTCCAGTCTGGAGAGTGGAGCTCAATCAGTTTTCTTTAGAAATGCTTCACCTATTGACCTTCTACACTACTTGGCATTTTGTTGTTGTTCATCTCAGCCAAAGTACTAAGTATTACATCCTGGTAAAAAAAAAAAATAATAATAATAATAATCAGTGCACCCAATTTTCGTTGTAAATACAAAAGGAAAGGAGCTGGAAGTAACAATGCTTACGGCAATCAGTTCAGAAAAGAACTTCTGGTAGTTCAGGTTCTCTGGGTGGGTACAGAACATGCTTCCAAAAGTGGTTTTTACAGAAAGATTTTCTTCACATTAGGGAAATTTAAAATAGAGTATAACAGCAGTTAACTTCAAATGTTACAAAATGCTGGATCTTGTCAAGGTGCTTTGATGTTGTAATGTTTTCTTAATATTATTCACAGTTAAGATGTGTTTTGGTTTCTTCTTTGATTTCCAGGAATGGCCATGTGGTCATTTTGTTTTTCTTTTTAAAAACTGCTTGCTGTGGAACCAGTCGGAGCAGCATTCCTTCTCCCTTGCTCATTTGCTGCTTATCTTACTTGCTCCTGGTCTTAACAAAGTTTTATCTCACTCTTTGATATCATGGTCTTGGCTTAATTCTGAGTATGCTTCTGTAGAGATGACAAATGCTTGCACAGAAAGTGAAGTAAGTGGGAATGCAGTGGGTCAGTTCTTTGAAGAAACTTGTTCACTGTTTTCATTGCTGTCTGCTTTTAAGATCTAGCAGATCATTTGTCTTGCTTGATTTTTCTTCATCCTGTTATCCTGACCTGTGTTAAAATAATCAGCTTTCAATAAACCAGGAGTTCTCTGAATTTATTATACATTTGAAATTATAATTATCAATTATAGATAATTGATGTATTAGATGACTTTTTCTTTATATTAAAAAGGGGAGGAATAATTGAATAGTAGTTAAACACAAAAACTATTTTTTTTTCCTGAATGTTCATATTCTTGTGCCAAGCCAATCAGTGCCAAAGGCCCTGTAATAATGTTGGAGTGCTGCCTACCTTCAGCACCATTAAAGCAAGATTTTTGTTCCTGTTTGTGTTCTCACGCTGTAGTTCTCGATTCTGGTTATTTACTTCTTCTCACTTCTGACTTTCACAACCAGCACTGACCAGCTGTGTATTGAGATCTTTCAGACTGTAGCAGGGTGAAGCCCATGGGATGTGAAAGCTTTTAGAATGCTATGGCAAGTGCTGATGACTTACTTGAAACCACATGAAGTTAAGGTGCATCTGGACAGCAAAGCTGTCCCTGGGTCTGCAAGCCATGAAAAATATTTGGCAAGATGCTGTTTTTGCTTGCAGCAAACACTGGCCTTACAACATCTCCTTCAGCTTCTTCTTCTTACCTACCCCTCTGCTTCTTGGCTCCCACCCTCTTGCTTCCTCTCTCCTCTCATGTAAGCTGCTACAGAAGTTGTGGTATGATGCAGTTTTCCTTCTGAAGAGCTCAAAATAATGCATTTTGTTCAGTTTTCTGCAACACTTCAGTTTCACTGGCTGCGCAGCTCTTCTGTTGCTGCACAGAAGGGAGGAAAGGGGAGAAGAATGTGGCCTCCCAGTGCACTGGGGGTGCATTTGCCCCACATGCTACACGTTTCCAAATCCTGTAGCTGTGTGTGACCTCAGGCTCTGTGAGCTTGTCATGGTTCTCATCAAACAACATTTAGGTGAAGGTGAGGATTGAAATAATTTTGCATCTGAGAGAGTTTTCAGATGTCCCCTTTTAAGTAATAGGGGCTGATATTAATGCTTGGTTCTTATTTCTGCAAATTTCCCACTTGTATTTTAAGACTTGGAAAAAATATAGTAGGTTTTGCTGGCACTGTGACCCCGGTAGTCTGGGAGTTGATGTAAGAGAGGAGAGAAAAAGACATCTGTGTTCTTGTGGTATCTCATCACCGATCCATATCTCCTAGGTTCCATGTTTAGCCTTAGCAGTATTTCTGGTGTTTTTTCTTTATTTGCAGTGCGTAAGTATTGTGGAAGGATAAATTACCAAGATGCTGTCTCTTAATTTTCCCAGTTATTCCTTGAAGCCAAAGAGATTTATAGCATTAATTATTAGTGTATCAGCTTTTCTGTGCTTATGTCAGAACCAAAGGATGAATATAATTGCAGTATTTTCCTATTTCACAATACTAAGGTTCCTGTTTTTCTCAGTGCTGGATATATAATCTAAAATATCATTTTGTTTTCTTTATTAAAGGTATTGCTATCAAAGAATCAGCAAAAGTGGTTGATCAAGCACAACGAAGGGTTTTGAAAGGTGTTGATGATTTAGACTTCTTTATTGGAGATGAAGCAATAGAAAAACCAACTTATGCAACCAAGGTACTGAGAGACATCTGGATTTTCCAATATTCTTAGAAATCATCAAGCATACAGTAAAAAGCTTGTAAATGCTTCTTGAATTGTAATCTTATTTTCTTATACGTTATTGTAAACGTTTGATATTAAATCAGTTTTGCTGACCTTCAGGAGTCTGTGGGAACTGGGGGAGGAGAGGCCCACAATATTTCATAACAGTATATTTCTTTTGAACTGAAGAGTGGCTGAGAGAGTGTTAGGAGAAGATAGAAGATTCTTTCTTGTTCCTTGATGTTCTGTCAGCCACTCAGAATCAGGATACTGGCCTAAGGGGCTCGTAAGATTTATCCTCATACCACTATTCCTGGTACCACCATTCTGTGGTACTGAGAAACACTTAACATGTTGTTTTTGCAAGATCAGAATTTCAAATAGATGTCAGGTTAGATAGGGACAACCTAATGCAAGGTTTTTAGATGTTGATAATATACCTTTAATGCAATTGAAAACATTGTTTTTTAAGTTTGTTTCCAGTTACATTTTGTTATCGTTCTGTAACAGTGGCCCATTCGCCATGGTATAGTTGAAGACTGGGACCTGATGGAAAGGTTTATGGAGCAAGTAATCTTTAAGTATTTAAGGGCAGAACCTGAGGACCATTATTTTCTTTTGGTAGGTAAAATTATGTTGTGCCTGTGAAATAGTATGTGACAAGGGTTTTGTGCTGATTTATGGAACTATTCTCAAATATGAATGTACTTATCTTGAAAAATAAAGGAAATATAAATTGCACAGAATTTCCTGGCTTGGCTTATCACATTCACATTTCTTTAACTTTCTGAAAATGCTAAAAGCCAGTTTTTTAAAAGCAAGCTTTCTTTCCCTCCTTAATTTTCACACCAACTCTGTCTTCTCCCTGTTCTATTATTTATTCACTGAATTCAGTAGTGGTGCTTGCATTTGAGCACCTCTATGTTTTGACTCCATGTAATTATGAGAATTTTGTTTTTATAGTACTGCCACCTGGATAGTGTATCTAGGATGAAATTTTGTCTCATTTCTTTATGAAATTCAGAAGGATTGGTTGTGGTACACAGACATATCAGGTTTGAATTGAGGTCAGATATTCTGAAGCCTCTCCTGTTCCTTAGCATTTCATTTAAAGCCATTGAAATAACAGTACTTTTAAGTTTGAATTTTATAGCACAAGTTTGGAATTGAGTGCATTGGTTGTTCTTGTTATATATATATATATATATATAACAACACAACTGCCCTCTTGAAGTAGATGTAATTAGATCTAGTTGCTCAGGGTCCTTCATTCAAGCTTTGATTATCTGCAGGGGTTGAGGTGCCATAACGTGGGCTCTTCTCCCACTACTTCACCAACCCTCACGCTGCCTTTTTTTTCCCTCCTGATAAATAATTATTATTTCCCATGTTGCTGTTGGTCTCCGTGACCTCATGTTGTGTCACCTTTATGAAGAGTCTGACTCCCTCCTGTCTTTATCCTTATGTGGTTGATGCAACAAAAGATAGATGCTTTTTCTCAGAGTGCTGTTCAAAATGCTCTTTTAGAGGAGAAGGTTGCTAATATGCATGGTACTTTTACAGAATCTATAGTATGTTACAGTATTGTGTGTTGGTATTAGTTGCTCTGTTAAGCACATTTCTGCTATAAACTTTTGTTTTATAATCATTGCCTATTGAAGAAAAAAAGCTTTTTTTCTTCAGTGAATTTCTGATTTTTCTTTAATATCTGTACTTTGCATACTGAAGCCTTGCATTTGACATGTTCAGGTTTATAGTCTTTGATTCTTTGTGAAAGCATGTGTTATAATAAGCTGACCAAGCCACAAATGGGACCACCGATGTAAATTCTTGAACAGTAATTATTTTAATGTTTCTCATTTCTGCTTTTTCTGTTTATATTCAAATCATTGTGCTTTTACAGTGTGACTTGTAATAATTCTGTTCATGTCATGGGTGTTCCTTGATTTTCTTCATCACACTATTTACATTTAATAACACCCTTTGCACTTGACTATTTTTACATGCTGTTCTTGAATGACTCATCTTTCAAAATTTAGCTCTAGGTGATTTTTGAGAGAAGTTTAAATGTTTAATTTGAATGCAAGTAAAATGTCTTTCTTTATTTCATAGACTGAACCGCCATTAAATACTCCAGAAAATAGAGAATATACTGCTGAAATCATGTTTGAGTCTTTCAATGTTCCAGGACTATATATTGCTGTTCAGGTAAGAGCAGAGCTATTTAAGAATGCTTCAAGAATCACTCAAGATTTTATGTGCTTTGGTCACCATTTCTACTGCTAGATGTTTATCTAGGTATGTTACTCAGCTCTAGGTATAGAGTAAGAGCTCTAGGCACAATGTAAAATCTTACTGCACCTTAAACAAAGCCCACTGCAATTGTGGTAGTAGGCTAAATGCTGTGTTCCTTTTGAGATGAAGTAGCAAAAAGGGTCTTTATTTTGGACATGCTTAAAAAGCATCAGAAGGCAAAAGCTATGCTTCTGCAGGCGTTTATTTGTTTGTTTGAAAGCTATTGTATACACACATTACAAAATCAGTTTTCCTTACCACAAGAGAATTTCAAACACTTTTCATTAGCAACTGTTAAGAGGGAGTTTCCGTCAACAGGGGGAAAAAATTGAAAGCAGACTAATGGAACTTGTCTGAAATCTTGTTTACCAAACAAAGGTTTTTCCTGTTGAAACACATGCTAAAATACTTCAAGCTGTCCTAAGCAGGCACTTATTTTGTTCCAGTGGATTTTAGATTTGAAAGGGTAACATAATTCTGGGAGATGTTTGTTCATAACCTGCAGAACAGCCAAGAATCACACTTGAACTGGAAATTTGCAACTTGGAGATAAGAGGAAGAAAGTACTATTTAATGTAAAATAAAACATTTTCAAATACCTGGAATGTTCATTAGCTGGAGCTTATCAGAATGCAATGTTGGAAGCTATGACATCTGCAGTGCAGTATTTTTACTAAGAATCATATTCTGTGTTCTCTTTTTACAAGGCTGTCCTTGCCTTAGCTGCATCTTGGACGTCAAGACAAGTAGGAGAACGGACACTGACTGGCACAGTTATAGACAGTGGTGATGGTGTCACTCATGTCATTCCTGTGGTAAGTATACATAAAAGCTATAGAAACAACAGGGGAGCAGTTTGTCCTTCAACTTCTCTGAAGTTTTAATTTATACAGTCTTAATATAGCTAGGAATGGTGAGAAGTGTCAGATAGTTCCTAGGGTTGTAGGCGTGGGTTTTTGTTGCTTATTTTGTACCACAGGAACACTTGGAAGAATTTCACTCCAAACTTGTCAGAACGTATTTTTTTCAGTTGATTGATCCTGAAAGATAATTTGCAAGACTGTGCTAAATGATCAGTGAAACCACATTGCCTTATCATATTTGCAGTCTCTTCTGCTCATAAGAGTCAGCGTGCTCTTTGCAATAGTCAGTCCAAAAAGTTTGGAAGCTGCTGTTTAATTCTTCCAGCTTATAATAAAATGTTACATCTGCCCTCAAATATTTCATATTGTTTACAGTTTTTCTCCCTCTGTGTCATTTCCCACCTGAATAAAAAAAAAAAAGGTTAATTAATGTTGAATATCAGTTCCAGTATACTGTTTTCAACAGCAGAAATTGGTATGATCATTTACTTTAACATTTATATTTGCAGTTTCTTAACTGACAAATTACTGTTCTTATGGTAGGTATGTATTTCCTTTTACAAATCTAAATTTTATAATTGCAGCATTCATTAGTGTTCTTTTATTTCCAATGCCCATCTTTCATTGAGGAGGTGAATATTAGTCTAGGCATGAGGAACATTTTTGTTAGAAAAACAAAGTTAGATTGTATAGATTTTAGTCTGTAAAAATTACAAAGCATTATCATGCTACAGTAACCTGAGGTGGTTTTTTATTTGTCATACCAAAATATAGCTTCGATTGTGATCAAAATTATGCTGTAACATAGAAATTTCTTATTGATTCTTATTCTTACGCTAAGTGTGAGATGGCATGTTTTTAATAAGCCTTACAGAACAATTTGGTCTATTATTGAATGTGGCAGGGTAGTTGGAGATTCATGATCCTTGAGGTCCCTTCCAACCCTGGCCATTCTGTGATTCTGTAATTTGGGATTCCAAAGCTTGTTTAGCTGTTTTTTAAAATTGTACTGACAATAGTACAAATTTAAGTTGAACTTTTCATGTGCTTGAGTGCTTTTGGTTTCTGCATTTAGACTGGATATTTTCAATGTCCCAGTACTGTCCTCTAGGATGAGTATGACTTGTAAGGGTAGACTGATGGATGAGTTTGTGCCAGCCTGATGCTATAAGCCATCTCAGTTAATGGGCTCAAATGATGCGTTTTCTCTTTGCTCACAGAAAATTAATCTTGGTTCATGTGAATTGTATCATGACTGTGACTGTGGAGCCACATCATTTATTTTGAAGTAATATTGTAAGATATAAGGCTCCTTGGCCTTTTTGATAAGAGTACCCTCATTTTAAAGAGAAAATAAATGCCAAAGAATAGTGAGTATAGCAATCTGTCTGTCCTATGTGTTAGTGACCTTTCTGTTCCTTCTAACCTTTTAATAATTACTAACAAAATGTAAAGCAAAACATTTTACCGAGTAATATAAGGCCTCTAGAGAAGGGGGCTTCAGGTATTTAAGAGCCAGCCTTTAAAGGTTTCAATCTCATCATCACAGGTAGTGAATAGGAGTTGACACTCTGTGGCTCCCCCTCGTTTCTAAGCTTTGTTGGAAGGAATGCTTATCAATGTCTTTCTCTCAATTTTATCTACAGGCTGAAGGATACGTGATTGGCAGCTGTATCAAACACATTCCAATTGCAGGGCGCGATATAACATACTTCATTCAGCAGCTGCTGAGAGAGCGAGAAGTAGGAATTCCTCCTGAGCAATCCTTGGAAACAGCTAAAGCAGTGAAGGTAGCGTGAACTTTGCAAGTATTAAAGCTGCTGTAGAGTTGAGTTTGATAGCAGTTATTAAAAGTACAATCTCTTAAAATCATTTTCTTCCACCTAACATTGCTGTTTCTAATGAACATAAAAATATCTACGTAACAGTAAGCATGGACATCTTAAGATGCGTTACGAGTTATATTCTCTTTTGCCCACGATTTCAATCTCCACTTGACCCTCCCCCTTATTATTATTATTGTAATATTAGTAGAATGTATTCTTAGTGGGATGTGTAATGTAAAGAGCTGTAATTACTCTCTCATTCTTGCGTAGTACTGATGTTTTCCTTTTTATACTACAGTGCTATCTTGAAAGATACTCAGCTTCAAGTAGGCTTAAGCATTGTTTCTATGGCAATTCTGCAGTATACTTTAGAACTCATTTCTCAACATAATAGAGATTGAGAGGGGAAAAAAAAAAGTAATTTAACCCAGCAGGATGTGCTGCTTTCAGTGCTACGCAGAAATGATCTCAACTAGCAGAGCCATCATCAGACTGTATGCAGTAGATGTCAGTTCAGTTTTTGAGGCAGATTCTGTATTTGCCAATTTCAAAGCTTTTTAAAAAGTTACTACACTATTAAAGGTATGCTTTTTTTTAAAGAATAGCAGAAAACACAGTATGACCTTGGAACTGTACATATTTCCTTTCCAGGAACGTTTTAGTTACGTTTGCCCTGACTTAGTAAAAGAATTTAACAAGTATGACACAGATGGTACAAAGTGGATTAAACAGTATACTGGAATTAATGCTATCTCAAAGAAAGAATTTACCATTGATGTTGGCTATGAGAGATTCCTGGGACCAGAGATATTTTTCCATCCTGAGGTAAGTTGATATGAATTGTCCTTACTCCATTCTAGGTGTGTTTTAGATGAACCCTACAAATAGTATTTGTAAATTATTGAAATGTTTATGCAAGTTTAAAATTTCTCCTTGTTTCTAAAAAGATACCAGATACTGGATATTGTTAAATCTCTGTTCCGGCGTAGGGAAAACTTAAGAATAAAGTTATCCCCTGCACTGAGTCCTTCCTATCAAAAAGTTATTTTTTTCTGTTAGGGTGTTTTTCTTCAGTGCTTGTGATCTGGAAGGGCATGTATTCTTTGACTTGTGGTGATTAACAAAAACTATATAGGAGAATAGCTGACAAAACAGATATTTCAATTTTAATATTCTTTCTTAAATTCTTTAATATTCTTAAAAATGCCAGCAAATATAGCTGATGTATCTAGTCCATTAGTTTTTTCACTACAGTCCCAATATAAAAGGATGATTTGTTCTTTTCTCCTTATTTTTGGCCTTCCTTTCTTTGCTGTATGTGGTTCTGCATGCTGACCTGACTGTTTTTATTCTTGATTGTAGTTTGCTAATCCTGACTTTACGCAACCAATCTCAGAAGTAGTAGATGAAGTTATTCAGAATTGTCCCATTGATGTTAGACGTCCTCTGTATAAGGTCAGTAGCTGAAGTAATGTTTTTCTGTAGTACTGGTTCTGGGAGGATGGTGGTTTGTATTGAAACCTTTTGGAAACTGGGATTAAGAAAGAAAGCATTTTAAAAGTAGATAGTAAACCATTTTTCTGGAAAGCAGAAGGCTTTACGTTCACATAAATTTTTTCAGAAGGGGATGTTTCATTGCTTAAGTGAAATTTTAATGAAATAAAGGAAATAAAGGAAATTAAAATCTGAGCCAAAGAAGTGAGGTGTGCTAAGCTATAAATGGATTTTAAATCACAAGCAATTTAAATGAGTTAACCTCTTTGAGAATTCATATTCTATCATGCTTCAGGTGTTAAATAATTTAGAACAGGGTAAAAACACACCTGTATGTTTGTAAATTTGTTTAAAAGAAAAAGGCAACAAAAAAGAAATTAGGAAATTTGTGGAATTTAAGAACTGGATAAAGCTGGAGATGTATCTTTTTAGAAGCATTTAATACAATTTAAAAATTAATGTATTTATTTTTACTCTAAACAGAATATTGTCCTCTCTGGAGGCTCAACCATGTTCAGGGACTTTGGGCGCCGTTTACAGCGAGACTTGAAAAGAACTGTTGATGCCAGACTGAAACTTAGTGAAGAACTTAGTGGTGGCAGACTGAAGGTTAGTTCTTGTAGCTAATGCATTTAACAGGAATCTCTTTTAATTTGGATTCCTTCTACTTTTGACCTCTGGTCTGTTGTTTGCATTTTTTTTCTGGTGACTCAGAATACATAAATGACACTAACAGGTTAAATTTCTTTATTTTAAGGCAAGAATGAAGGGATTTTCTCATTTATTTTTAATTATTGAAATAACTGGACAATTTCAAACAATGCTATTTTTAAGTGCATCTTTGTAATATGCCATGTAGACAAATCTGAAGTTTGTTATACAGTTTCCTAGCTCCAGTAATGTTCTCATTTCTATTTTTAAGACAGGCTTTAGGTTGTGGTTCTGAGCACAGCTGTTAATTTCTTGATCATGGCTACATTTTTTTTAATCAATCTGCAAATAATGTTAAAATAATGACAAATTTAAAAACATGTTTCTATAAAGGTTATTTTTTTCAAAAGGAGTAAGTAGTATGGGTCTTTTTTTGCAATTGAAAAACAGTACTTTGAGGAAATTAAGCAGAAAATTGAAGGTCAATAATCAGAGAGGAGGAACCAGAGCAGAGCTCTTAGGAGAAAACCAGCATGAATGCAAGTATCTTTTAATATCTGATAACATAAATAGCTCTTGCTACGAAATCACCACTTTGTTTTTAGTCAGGGTTGTACAACTGAAAAACTGATAGTATAATCATATATTTACATACCCAGCACTTAGGAAAATGGTAGTTTGTGAGAGGCAAACTTGGAATATACGGTCCTTTGAAAAGATTGTTTTTTCAACTACCAAGAATTAAATATTTTTAAATACATTCCTTTTTTTCTTTTGCAGCCTAAGCCCATTGATGTACAAGTCATTACACACCATATGCAAAGATATGCAGTTTGGTTTGGAGGATCAATGCTGGCTTCCACAGTAAGTTAGCTATAAAGCTGAATGTGTCTAAGCCCTGCGTGTGTTTTTGGAGTTCTCATCTCTCCTTAGTTCATAATAAATGCAGTTGGGGATTTTCTGATGAGTAACAAATATTACCCATTCCACCTAAGCTTTTGCATTAGGCTTCGAAGATCTGAAAGAGCAAATGAAAGCTGAATTACACTTTTCTGTGTAAAGTTTTTTTAATGGTGATTTTGGTTTTGTGATGGAATATGTTATTTGCACTGTTGTTTGGCCACGTGACAAATGAGATTTATTTCAGGGCTTAGAAGTTTGTTTCTTTTCCCATTTGCTATATAAATGTTAGTATTGTTAAGCTGAGATGTGAACACCACTGATCTTCTTTCTCTTCCTCTTTACAGCCTGAATTCTACCAAGTATGCCATACCAAAAAAGATTATGAAGAAATTGGTCCTAGCATCTGTCGTCACAACCCAGTGTTTGGAGTTATGTCTTAAAGCTGACCATGCAGGGGTCAGGGATAGGGAGGTGGGGAGGAGTCTTTCTGATTACTTGTTTGTCTGATGGCCGGTATTAAGATAACAAACATGACTTGACAATAAGGAAAAGACCAAACGCAATTAAACAAGGTTATTTTAATAAGTGTCTCAACATGCGGATGTAGTGGAAAGCCAAAATGATCACGTTTTTTCTTTAGATTGATTATTTGAATCTGTGCGTAACAAAGTGGATTTTAGTTCTTTCTGTGCCCTGATATTTTGTATATTAATGAATTATCCAAGATTTGATGGGATTTGACAGTGTATAGATAGTCAGCTCTCTAATGCTTCAGTTGTACCCTTTCATGGGTACAAAGCTGGAGTTTGTTTATATTTCTTACTTTTTTATACTTTGAGGGAAAAAAAAATACGGATTAAAGAAACTGTAATATTTGAGGAAAAAAAGAATTTACCAGTGACCATCTTTAAAAATAAATTAAAAAAAAAAAAAAGTAATCATGATTCCTGCAACTAGTTGTTGCAAATCACAGCCAATCTAAATCCCGGGTTCCATGCAATGCGAGTGCTTTTGGAACTAAGAAGCTCCTATCTTGGATTAACTGATGCCTGCCTAGTGCTTTCTGATTACTCGGTGCATTTTCATTCTATCTCTTGCTTAAAAAAAAAAAGAAAAGACAAGACTTGGACCAGTATTGCAGTTCTGTAGTGTCATTTCTAATTAAAACCAAATAATCAGGTTATCAAAATTGGTGTATTTAAAGCCTAACACCATTCCAATAAAGGCACAAAATTTCTTTTTATGTTTGTGTCAGACTTGTTAATGTCATTACATGGGAAGTTGTGAGCATGGGTTCCTACGTATCTGCTATGGTTTTTGAAGAGTAAGATTGGCTTGTAAGGTAGAAATCATTATGTGCATTGTATAAACTGAAGTGTGAAGTTGCTAGAATGGCAGTTTATATGTTCATCTGGACAGCGCTTACCTATATAAATCTAACATCTCCATTGTTAGGTTTGTTCATATACTTCGTTCTGTAACATTATTTTTTTTCCATTTCCTTTCAAGTGGTGGCATACAGGAGACAGTTCTGCCTTTGAAATCTCTGGTTTTTCTGCAAGAAAATACCATGTAGATAAAAAGTGAAGTGAAAACAGTATCTCTCTCATTCTTTCTAGGAAGAAAGCTTCATATATTGAGTGAAATTACTTGCAATTTCTGTTGATATTTGATAGAAAAATCTACTTTAGACACTCACAACTACAGTTAAGGTTGTTTACACAGAAGACCACAAGAGGGAGATGTATTGGTTTCTTCTCTTGTACTGAAAAGATTTCTCAAGATTTATTTTTAACAGAGCTTTCAGTTATGTCAAAACATGATAAATGAGGCTCCAAAACAAAAGTGAACATGGAAAGCTCTTTTTACAATAAATATTATAAAAATTCACGTACTAGATCTAAATAGAACCTTGGTGCAAGCAACAAAGCTAAATAATTGTATTTACAAAACGATTATTAACCTTTCCTGATCAGTGATGCAGTTCTTGTATACATAGCATTGAGAATTTTCAGATAATGGCTTTTTGAGTCACAACTGCTGACTAATTCATGTGGTAAGCCCTATAAGCAAATATATGTAAAATAAAGAGATTAATATAAGTACTTTTCCAATGATCCTCTGGTTCTGCAACTGTATCATGCTTTAATGACTGCAATCATTAGGCTTTCAATTCCCGAAGTTAACACAACTATTTTTCCACTGAAATTAGGTCTTGAAAATTCACTGTGAGGAATCATTCATGCTACATAGATGTACACAGAGTCCTCTTAAATATGGTTAAGACTGCCTGGTAATGTTGCCTGGCAGGAAGGGGGACTAGCTGCCCTGGGTCTGGTGCTTTTGGGGGCCCTGTATTTTTTATGGTCGAACTTCTGGAAAATGATATGACTAACAAATGTACCACCTGGTTTGTTGTGTGGCCATCTCCCTCCAGAGCTGAAGAGGTGATATCCTCTGTGATTTGAAGTAAATGGCTAAAGAGTGGTATGTGTATTTTCATTTTCAATGCATAAACTTTATTTCCCTGCTCTTTAAGAAGTAAAGATATTCTATAGCTAGGATACGTTTTCACTGCACTTAAAGCTCCTTCCATGTTTTGTAGGAGTGCTGTATAGTCCTGGCTTAGATGTGGATTCAGTTTTTCACTGTTTCTACGTGTCTAATGTAGAGGCACAGTAATGTTGGGCAGTGGATAGCTTTGGTTGTGTTTTTGTACTTAAACCTCAGTTTACACATACAAGATCCAGAAAGCAGTGTGCTGTCAAATATATGTCTAAAAGCACACCTTAACTGAATCACTTTTTAGTGAGGATGTGTCAAAAGACTGAATGCCAGCTTCTTTCACAGGAAGATGTGTATCTTGAGCTTACACTTCTAGAATTCTGTGCATATGCCCTCTTAGTGGAGGAACAGACTTAGCTATATGTTAGCTGCAAGTTGTGCTGCAGCTTGTCCTTCGTGCATTCGTAGCCCTGAGGAGTGCAGCTCCAATAACTCCTATAGAACATGTTTATCCCCTGCTTTGTTCTGTTACGTTTAAGGTCTCTGCAGCTGTAGTTTGGAGGAACCAGGACAGTCATTGAGGAGGCACCATCAGTAAGAAGGTGGTGCATGAGGAGCCTGAGAGGTGGAAACTGGGGCAGTGGTTAAAGAAATGGGTAACGGGTTAATTGGGGTGATCCTGGAAGGCAGCATAATTAGACTCCAGCAATTTTGGCTTTGTACAGGTCCTTTACAGGCTGATGAGTAGAGTGGATTGGAAGCAATGCATGGCCTCCGTAGCTGTTCACTTTCACAGTTTTAATGAAATACTTAAATGGGAGAAACCAGTAAAAGGGAGGAGGTTGACTTCACTTTAGGGCGTGCAGTGCACCAGGAAGGCGTGCCCATCCTTCAGGGCTGCCTTCTGGCAGACTGACTGGCATTGCACGCAGCAGAGGGGTGGATGGTGGTGGGGCTGTCTGCAAGTAGCAGTCTGGGTTAGAGCAGAGGCATCCAAGCATGCGGAACCTGGCTATGCTGGGTAGCATGGGGATGAATGCAGTTCTCATGTAACGTGCTTTGCCAGCTGGGATCTAGCTAGAGAGGGGATGGGGAATAGGAGAGAGCAGGCTGTGCCAGTGAGGGATGGTGGCCCACAGCCTGGCAGTGTCAGGCATATCTGGGTGAAGTTTCAGAAATGCCTGTTTCCCAGCAGCAGGGAGCCCTTGAGGGCTGGATTCTGTGTCTGGTTCAATAATAACTGAATTGGAAAGCAGCTGTCATGTCAAAGAATCGAGCCAGTTCATACATGAGCTCTTTGACAGAAGGTGGAGTTGACATTTGAGCCTGGAAGCTGTTAGGCTGAGAACACGAGTTGATGCAAAGAGTAAAATGGGTGGATTTTACCTTCTAGCTGTACTTTCAATGGGGGAAGTACAGGTATGCTGAGTCTTTTAATCATAGATTTGGTACCTGGAGATGTAAGACCAGGATATTTCCTGCCAACCACTGGAGCAGCATGGGGCTGTGTGGCTTTCACCTCCTGCACCAAACTCTGGATTCTGATCACAGGGGTAGAGGTCTCGTGCTGCAAAGAGGAGCTGCGTGGCCTTGGTGTCAGTTCACTGTGGCTTACACAGCACAATTTCTTGTAGCTGTACTGTAAATCATGTTTAACTTGCCATAAAATGAAACGCGTGAGTCTTTTGGAATGTATTTTGTATTTGTTATCGATTGTCTGAGGTGGCTTTAGCAGCAAGGAGCTCTGAGGAGAAGCAGTGAGAGTTTTGCATTTAGCCACGGGATGGCACTTTCCTACAAGAAATCCAGTGCAGCCAGGAAGAGCCTTCACACAGCCGGCTGGGAGCGAGTCTGGAGGAGGGAGCTGACAGTTCAGGGAGGGGTTGTTGCCTGCAGAGCTGGAGCTGTGCTTTGGTGTTTCCACGCTGAAATGGAGCTGAGCATCTGGACTGCATGGGAGGGGATTTAATGTATGGGGAGATGGCATTTGTGGTGTGTGTGGAAACAACTGCAGGAATGGTCTGTGAAGAAAATGATAGTGGGGCTGCAGCTGCCGGTGAGGGATGTGGCTGCTGTGGGAACCAGAGGCTGGAAAATAAGAGGAGATGGAAATTTAAACTGCACGATAATTGGTCAAGGAGCTGCACAACAGAGATCTTAATTTTACCTCTGTATCAGTAAGATGTCTATTGATGCAGCCTCTTTCTGCTACTATCTTGTACCAATTCCTTCTCCTTTATTTGTGAAGTCATCCCCATCATTTTGGCTCACTTGAGCTTCCAATACAATTTCCTCTTAAACCAAACCCACAGACAGCTGGATGTAATTCAGCTCACAGCTTGTGCTGCCCTAATCCACGAAAGATCAATGGGAGGGTAAAAGCCTGTAATGAACCTATTTCAGGTGGTGGCTTCCTGACCAAGGGCTGACAAATACAACTGATCTGAAGCACATCCTAGGATAGCTCTGGGATAACTCTATTAGATACCTTCTGTTCTCAGGTATCCAATAAACAACTGATGTAGCTGCCTAATTAAGCAGGAATTATTACCTGCTGGATACCCAGCAGGAAAAGGGAGTGACGTGGGGGTGAAGCTCTATGTGCACCCACTGAGGAGGGGAGCTCCTGTCTTCATATCCAGCTGCTTGCAGCTGCCAAACATTTGGCTAAAAGGATGCATGGAAATGGCTATTGAGAGAGAGCAGAAAAAGAAAAAAATAATAAAAAATAAAGCCTGCAGGGTCTTTGGTTTTAGAGCAGCGTGAAAGCTCCCTTAAAGTGCCCACCTGAGGGACTGGTGAAAATTAACATCATGGTAGGAATGCTCTGTGAAGGCCATGCAGGATTACATCTGCAGGTTTGCAGAGCAGTTCTATTTGCAGAGATGCATTGGAGAGTGTTTCTTTCCATGGGAGATGGGAGAGCACTGCACCAAGGGCAGCATCCCTGTTCACTACCTCTGGGATTGGTGTGCTTCGGCAGAGGGGATGCTGCCTGTGGAACACCTTGAAAATAGACCAGGAGCAGTCCTGGAAAGTACTGCCTTGAAAAAGCAAGCAAGTGAAAAGCTTTGGTGCAGTAAGGCCAGAAATGGGGGGAAATCAGCTTCTTTTAAAACTCCATTTTCATTACTGCTAACAGTATTGCTGCTAGAGGTAGCTCTAAAGAAAGGCTAACTCCAATGGTTTTTGCAGGTAGGGAATGTAAGAAAAATCTCAACAGCCATTTAACGGTGAGGAAAGTCACTATTTCTTGCAAAGAAAAGTATGTCATCTTGCTATGGGCAAAAACCAGGAGTTGTTCTAAAGATGGCATTTCTGTCAGTGTTGAAGCCACCCCAAAAGTACACAACAATATACATGGGAATGTTTTGGATTTACCATCAGGGAAGCATGAGGCTGCCAGAGATGAGGGTCTCTGCTCAATGACCTCACTTAATTTACTGCCCATTCTTCTTGCATCTCTTTCATTATTGCTCTCTAAGCTTTGCTTTCTTTCCGAATAGAAATCCCATCCTTTGACTTGTATTTCCTGTGTACACAAATTGGTCTTTTCACAGTCTCATTTAGCTGATACCCATCTAACTTCATAATCCTCTCTGGATTTAGCCTCTGGGTTTGCCTCTCCTACAAATGTCACTAATCTGCCACTAATTCCCCCAGCCACATGTGCTGTGTGAGTTAAGTAATGCTGGTCCAAAATGCTCCCTTTGGCACCCACTAATGCTTCAGCCAGTATTACTGCATTCAATTAGAGGCAATGAAACCAGGACTGCCTCACCCTTCTGCTTTCTCTTTGAGGCTGGGGAGAGGAGGCAGAGTGTTGGCATAGCTCAGCCTGCAAACTTTTTCCTTAAACAGTAATGTGGCCTGCACCTATTAATTGTCTGTATTTCACATGCAGTTGAGTTAGAAAGGGGATCTCGGACTTAATAAGAGAAATAATGAAATAATGATTCAACAGGGAATGCAACCCATGGGAGTAGAACGTAAAGCCTTCTTGCCAGGTGGGCTGTATCCTGGAGAATTTCATAAATCTAATGAGGCTTTCCTACCTTGAGGGACAGGGCTGGTGCTGCCGGGCTTCCTTTCCATCTTGGGATCAATAGTGCAATAAAGTAAAACAAACAAACAAACAAACAAACAAAAAAACCCTCCAAACAAAAAAACCCTGCAGATAAAAAGGACAGAGCTGGAAGTGCAGCTCAGCTCTCACATGGGAAACAGAATGATAATCATGATGCCCAAGCCAGCAGTTTTTGAGGGATGGTGCTTCTTTCCCAGCAACAAGGCAGCGAAGTGATGGTGGAGGTGCAGAGACGTTCACGTGCAGTAGGACCCACTGCTGGAGTGGGAACAGCACATGAGGGGGTGTGCATTTCCCTGTAGCTGTGGAATTGCTTTTCTCTATAGCCCCAGCAGTGGGTGAGCACTGATGAAGGAGTGGGAATAGGTTTATGTTAGAAGAACAAATTAAATTTTTGCTTTTGCCTCTGCAGGGAAAGGAAAACTATTCATTTACTTCTCTAAGAGGTTATCGCCTGGTAATGTTGTGCCTTCCAGTGGAAAAATTGATGTATTCCAAAGGCTACAAGGCAAGGGACCTGGCTGTGGTGGTTCAACATACCGTGTATTTTGGATTATCCAGTTGGCATGAACCTGTGTGACACCTAGAAATGAAATCAAAATATCCTGAGAAAGTTGGGGTTGGCAGGAAAAGGATAGGAGAGGGGAATGCATGTCCTGGTGGGACATGACCCAGCAGGACACAGAAGTACCAGCCAAAGTGCATAGAAAATGACCTGAAATCAATTGGAATGCGTAGGGTTAAACTGAAGGGTGAGCTTGTCTAAAATGATGCTGCTCTGAATGTGGTCCTTCAGGAGCACCGCAGCTATTTGACTCACCCAGCCAGCTGTGAGGGCTGGAGCTGGCTCTGGTAAGAGCTGCCCAGAAGGGCAGAATCCCTTTCTGCTTCCAACAGGACAAATACTGTCCTGCGGGTCAAGTAATGCAGCAGCACTGTGTCTCCCTGCAAGGCAACCTAAAGAGGTTGCAGGAGGGAACAGAGGTTCCTTTGCGCTTGCCAGAACAGATAGAAGAACAACCAAAAGGAATAACTGTAGAGTTACCTTTGCCATCTTTCTTTACAAAGGAAGTGGGAATAGCTGCTATTATTTTTTTTACTAAATTGCTTGTGTACCATAAATGCTGGACAGTATATCTTAGGGGAAATTTGGCAGATGGTTTCCTCACTTCTTGCAGCAGCTGATGCATGGGCACAAGTCTCCCGAGCATCACAGCTTTGTTTGTGTTTGCTAACTGCTAACCCTGTCCTTTATGGGCTACGTCTCCCTGCGACGTCACTGCTCTGCAGTGAAGGATGGGAAATGAAGTAAATCATGGATACATGGACCATCAGAGTCCCTCAGTATGCAGGGCTGTGTGTCTGTGCTGTCAGTGCAGCTGCTTGCTGCAGGGAGTGGGGCTCAGCCATTGCTCCTTCTGCCACGCTGCCTCCAGGCAGGATCTTATCTTAAGATGCATAGCTTTAAAGATAACATATTCCCTTTCTTTTTTTTTTTTTTTTCTCCTCATTTTGCTTTGGTTTCCAGTCTGACACCAGAGCTAGAACTTCTACAGCTCATAGATGTATTATATCCACAGGGACTGCTTGTACAAGACTGATGACCAAAAAGCAGAAGATCCACTGGTAACTGCTTCATAACGCAGTGCTCTGAAGTGTTTCTCTGGTGCTACCATTTTTTATTTACAGAATGTGAAACACATGCAAATCCAGTGTCTTTAGGATGGCATGCTGAGCCCTAGAGTGTTCAAAGATCCCAGCTATAACTCAGGAATAAGGCAACATGTATTTGCAACACATACGTGATATTGCTACTGTTGTATTAAACTCAAAATGTTTGCTCTTTTCACCCTTTCCTTCATTCAAGGTACTGCAGATTACTATTGCCCAGGCTGGTGCTGCCACCTCCAAACTAGCACATCATTACTGAGCTGCTGCTTTCCTATTAAAACCAATGGAAATTGGGGTTGAAGTTCTCAAATGCATGTGGTCACCCAACTCCAATAGTGGTTAGCAGCAACAAGAATTATTTGGTTATATCAGCACCAAAACCTTGTCATAAAAATAAATTACAGTGCTGAAAAACTTAAGATCTGGGAAAAGCACAAGGTGAAATGGAATCAGTAGGGTAATCATATAGTCGAGTCAGGAGGATGATGTAGAACAAAGAAACTAACAAAAATAACAAGTGCCTGGAAGTATAAAATAAATTATATGAAATAAAACTATAGGACAGTATGAGAAGAGTTGCATGGGAATATGAGTTCTGTTGAAATCCTGTCTAGCAAACTTTAAAAGACAATAACGTGTAGGCAGGCGTAGACACCACAGAGAAGAGTGGCAGGCGAAGATTTAAAGCAAGGGTTTCTTGGGCTGCAGTGATAATGAACAGAGATGCTGCAGCGATAATGAATAGAGATGCTGCAGCTAACAGATCATAGAATCAGAGAATCACTTAGGCTGGAAGGGATTTTAAAGATTTTCTAGTTCCACCAGCCCAGGCTGCCCAGGGCCCCAACAGTGGCCTTGAGCACCTCTAGTGATGGGGCACCCACAGCTCTCTGGGCAGTGCCATGGCATCACCACCTTCTGCGTAAAGAATTTCCTCCTAACATCTGATCTAAATCTCCCCTCTTTTAGTTTAAAGCCATTCCCCCTTCACTGTCTTCCCGTGTAAAAAGTTGGTCCCTCTCCTGCTTATAAGCACCCCTCAGGTGCAGGAAATCTGCATAGGGTCTCCCTGGAGATAAAGAAATGATACTATGCGGACTTATAAGGAAAACAGACCTAAATTTCCCATCTTATCATCTCCACAACATGGAAAAGTTGTCTTAGTGATCCCCTATCTACAGACAGCTGAAGCAGTGTCCTGAGCATCCCAGGAAGGGATGTCCAACACCGCTGCCTGTGGGGCAGGCTGCCCTGGGGTGGAGTGGTCTGCAGTGGGGCAGCAAGGCCGTTTACTGAAATACTGTAGGCAGTAATGAGATGGGGCCTTAACTGCCCCATCTGCAAGGTCTTGCCTGGGAATGCTGGCAGGCAAAGCCATCTCTTGGATCTGTAATTTGGCTCCCAGCATGGCTCTTGAAGGATGCTGAAGTACAAAATGTGCTTTTTTGGTAAAGCGAGTGGTATGCCTGTGCTACCCTGGGGACTTTGCTTTGCTGTGCTCTGGTTCTTGTGAACAGATTTGGACAGGGCAGCCAGAAGAAAAGTGTGCTGGTAGAGAGAAAGATAACATGGTCTTGTAGGCACCGCAAGAAAGGAAGTAGCCATGCCCTGGCTCTGGGTGAGCTGAGAAATAGCAGAGAGATGGGCTTTGCTCATCCTTCCCTCCTGCAGACAGAACCAGAATAATTATCCTCTTGTTTGACTCAAGCATGGATGGAACTCCTGCAGCACGGCTGCTCCTCGTGGATCTTCCATGAAGATAACTTTCTTTTGTGTCTGAACTCCCACTTATAGTCCAGTGCTCACTTGCATTTCTTTGCATCTCAACCTGCCATGTAAGAGAAATTGCTCAGGCGATCTATGCTTGAGATCTATTCAGTGATTAAAGGGGCTGTGTGCTGTCTGATGTTCCTGCTAAAGAAAAAGGAGAAAAATGTAAAGAAGATACAGAATGATCACACTAAGCACTTTAAGCAATAAACATTTGATGCTTTTAAAAATGGGAAAAAATGTCATTTAATAAGAGAAGAAAATGAGAATACCACCCCCATAAAACAAATGATGTGAATCAGCACAGGCTCAGCTCTGCCTGAGGTGACTCGGGCATTTCTGGTGACTTGAAAATTCCTATGTGAGGAAATCTGAGTGGGATTATTTGCATCTAAAGCAATTTCCAGAACGTGAACGGTGACCAGAACACACAGAGGCAGAAAAGCAAATGGGAAATAGATGGGAGAAATTCCTGGATAGGCAGAGCTCTGGCCACATCACTGTCCCCATGGGGGACTTCAACTTCCTCAACATATGCTGGGAATACAACACAGTGCAGAAGAAGCAGTCTAGGAGGTTTCTGCAGTGTATGGAGGATAATTTTCTGACGCAGCTGGTGAGAGAACCTACGAGAGGAGCTGCCTTGCTAGACCTGCTGTTCACAAACAAAAGGTCTGGTGGGAGATATGGGGGTCGGGGGCTGTCTTGGACGAAGTGACCATGAAATGGTAGAGTTCTTGGTTCTTGGTGAAGCCAGGAGGGGGAGCAGCAAAACTGCTACCTTGGACTGCTGGAGGGTGGACTTTGAATTGTTCAGAAGAGTAGTAGGGGGAGTCCCCTGGGATTCAGTCCTAGAGAGTAAAGGGGTCCGAGATGGCTGGTCACTCTTCAAGAAGGAAGTCTTAAAGGTGCAGGAGCTGGCTGTTCCCCTGAGCTGCAAAATGAACTGGTGGGGAAGAAGACCGGTGTGGATGAATGGGGAGCTATTCTTGAGGCTCTGGGAGAAAAAGAGAATCTTAATGGAAGAAGGGACAGGCAACTCAGACAGAATGCAGAGAATTTGTTAAGATGTGTAGAGAGAAAATCAGAAAGGCAAAAGCCCAGCCTGAACTCAACCTTGCCGCTGGGGTAAAAAGGAACAAGAAACTCTTTTACAAATACATCAGCAGTAAGAGGAAGACTAAGGAGAATCTCCATTCTTTACTGGATGAGGCTGGGAATGAGATCACTGAGGATAAGGAAAAGGCAGAGGTTCTGAATGCCTTCTTTATGTCTGTCTTTAAAGGTTAGAACAGTTATCCTCAGGGTACTCCACTCTCTGACCTGGTAGTCTTGGCTGGGGAGCAGACTAACCCCCCCATGATTGACGGACACAGTCAGAGACCTACTAGTCCACCTGGACTGTTATAAGTCCATGGGGCCAGATGAGATTCACCTAAGAGAGCTGAGGGAACTGGCGGAGGTGATAGCTGTGCTGCTTCCCATTAACTATCAGCGCTCCTTGTTGACTGGTGAGGTCCCAGAAGACTTGTCATTGTGACTCCCATCTACAAGAAGGGTTGTAAGAGGACCCAGGGAGCTACAGGCCTGTTAGCCTGACCTCAGTGCCAGGGAAGGTTATGGAGCAGATTGTCTTAAGGAGATATACTACTTTTCTGAAAGAGTGGTCAGGCACTGCAATGAGCTGCCCAGGGAGGTGGTGGAGTCACCGATCCTGGAGGTGTTCATTTGGACGTTGTGTTGAGGGACGTGGTTTAGTGAGAACTGTTGGTGATAGGTGGATGGTTGGACTGGATGATTTTGTAGGTCTTTTCCAACCTTTGTGTTTCTGTGATTCTGTGATTCACAGAATTAAAAAGGCAGGAACTCTGAGTTCAGCCATTCAGCATGAAAAGTTGATGGACAATCTGAACTTGAGTGGATCAAAAAGAAATAAAAATATAACCAAAATGGAACTACCTGCCCAAACACATCAGGCGTGTATCACAGCTAAAGATGTCTGTAGTCCGCCTAAGTCCCATTTGAAGCATCAGAGGCTTTGCATTTGGCTCCTTGGTAATGCTGTGCTCAGGCTGAGTGGGGTCACATAGGTCCTTAGACTGCTGTAACGTGGAACACTGCAATGCTTTTAATTTCATTTTTCTGGTAAGATACTAGTAAATTAAAATTCTTCAACAACATACACGTCCCGTCCCTTTGCAATTTGTGTGTAAATGATTCATGGCCAATAGGAAGAAACATGATCTGGTGTATACATAAAAAGGCTAATTGCCCCATTTCTAATCTGCTGGGTGTTGGTGGTGGAACACACAAAGCCCTGAGAGGCCCTGTGATCCCATGTGAGGGGGTGAACCCAGCATGGCTCAGAAGCAGCAAGTGAAGGGTTTGGGGGTATAGAAGTATATTTTGAGTTGCTGCAACTAAAGCTATAAGGTCTCTGGAACCAGATTCCACATTTTCTGGTTGGCACAACACTGCAAAGTCCAGTAGCCTCTTTCCCCATCCCAGGGAGCTCCCTGTACTCCTGCATGCTGCCCCGAAGCCCAGGGGGCTGATGGGGCTGTGACCAGGCTTCCTGCCAGGTGGTCACTTAGTGCTGCTTTCTACTGTTCTGTGGCTCATGATGTGCACTTCTTGTAAACGTTGCTCTTCTGGGAGCAAAGAGAGATGATTTCTATAGCTGCAAAATGAAAAATACATTCCAAGCTTGAGAAGGCAGTGCTCCTCTCAAGCTGACAGGACAACCTGGAGGTGGAGTCATTTGAATTAAAAATCAGTTCCAGTAAGTAACAGACAGGAGAAAAAGCCTCATCTGGGAAAAAACAAAACAAAACAAAACCTGAAAGAGCTTTAGAAGGTTACAAACTGTTCAAAAACCATATCGTTTGGTGATAGTTTCTCTGCTATCAAGCTTACTCCCCAAAAAGCTCTCTTAAAGCATTTAGTCTCCCCTCCTGCAACTCTTCTATCATCTTTAATTATAAACTCCAAAATATTAACTTGTGCTTTGCTCAGTACTGACCCTGCACCACGGAGGGCATGGGGCCAGCAACCGCTGCTGTTTCTGTCTTCACGTCCCTTGCTTGGCAAGTCACAAGCTACAGAAAGTCCCTGAGAAATGGCTGCCCCAACTTCAGAGAAGGTGAGAAAGAAGGAGGTGCAGAGAGCTTCCGAGAGAGGTTGTTCCCCAAATGGTTCAGTGATGGAAAGATGCCGTCCTATTTCCTGCAGGAAGCCCATTAGGCTCTCCCTGACACTTCCATTTGCAGAAGCTGCCCTCTGCTCAGATGAGAAACAATGTCTTTTTGGCACTTGTTTTCATTTTTGTTATTTATTTTGGCTCTGTTTTCTAATTCTGCAGCTGCAGATCCCATAAAAAGTAGAAGCTGAAATGTACTACTTGTTCCTGACTCGAGGCGAGACTAAAGGCGAATGTTGGTGGGATCTCACGAGGCGCACTGAAAATACAAATTACAAAATACAGATCTTTAATTATAACCCCATTTTCTTTAATTTCATCAGAGATGATCAAAATGCCATTGAATTACAAATATGAAACCCATCAGGATGGCATCCACAGCCCTGGCAATGTGTGGATGTGGAATCCACACTTCCTCTTCTAAACATCTGAGTCCAGAAGGTCAGGTTTGCACCCAGGGCCATCCCCTCATCCTTCTTCCTGTGTCCTTCTTGTGTTGCAAAGTGCAACACAGCTAAACTATTAAGATGAACCAAGGAGTTATCTTTGACCTATTTATCTTAAATGAATCATAGAATCATTAAGATTGGAAAAGACCACTCATATCATCCTATTCAACACTGACCCACTCCCACCATGCCCACTCAGTGCCACATCCACAAGTTGCTTGAACACCTCCAGGGCTGGTGACCCCACCACCTTCCTGTGTCACTGCATCGTCACTCTTTTGGAAAATAAATTTTTCCTATTATCCAGCCTGAATCTCCCCTAGTGCAACTTGAAGCCATTACTAAAGTGGACATGCTAATAGTACTGGAAAGAAAAAAATCGGTAGAGCACTTGTAGAAGTATTGTAACGAAAAAGTACGGCACCTGTGGTGGTTAAAAAAAAGATCAATAAAATGTTAAATGGATGAGGTTGGTCTCAGCTGCACTGACGCTGATCTCCTCATTAGCAAAGTGGAATTGTTGTGTGGCAATGAGGCAATGAGAGCTTGGATTGCACCAAAGACACATCAGCAAAATATCTGTGTTGTGTGCCTTGTTTATTCTGTATATCACTCTGCCTGCAGAGGAGGTACCTCAACAGATGCAGAGGAGTGTAGATGCCATGCATGCACTAAGTGGCTCAGGTGAGATGGGCTCTGTCTGCAAATGGAGGCCTTAATGAGTTTAAATTGTTTAGATTATCCAAAAGGAGATGTAGAGGTAACTTGACCATTGTGTAAGCTCACTGGGAAAAAGTAATGGCTACTATGGAGTTAGATGGCTCAGGGAGAAATGGTATAAAACAAATGAATGCTGAAGCCAAATAAATTCAAATGAGAAAGCCAGCACAGTTTTTAGCAGTGAGGATGATTAATTGCTGGAACAGATTACCAGGGGAAGCAGCTGATTCACAGCCTCTCAATTCTTTTGAATTACAGTTGTCTTGAGCCCAGAGTGGATGTCTTTAGTTGGCCAAAAAATATTGGGCTTAATAGAAAGGTAAAAGAGTGATGCTTAATTATTCTGGTGGGTCAGGCTGCACCTGCAGGTTTTCATAGAATTATGATATGATTTCATAGGTCCATCTCACCCCTCTCCTTCCTCCCAGCATTACACAGAAATGCAGATATTTGCACCAGAGCTGTCTCTGTGTAGGAAACCCATCTGTATGCACTGAAAAAGAGAGATTCCCACATGCAGGGCAGTAACAGACAACTTCTATTTTTCTGCAGCTCCAGTGCTACATTTATAATATTATACATTATGTGAAGCTATGTGTGGAAATGAGCACTGGAGCCGTCCTCCCCCAGCCTGGCACGGAGTCCATTAAGGAATCCAGTTGGCTCTCCAGAGAACGCTCACAGCACAGGCACTAAGATGCTGCTTTTAGAAAGATAATGGATAAAGATGAAATCAGTTTTTCAGACGAGTTGTCTCCCTCCATAGGGGCCATCTTTATGGTTTCAATGATGTAGAATAAAAAGAAAGAATATTCACTTCCTAATGAAATGAAAAATTTCATTAATTTGGGGATATTCACTCCTTTCAGAGCTTCACTCCTTGAGTACATTAACTGCATGGATGTGGCTTGCTCTGGTGCTGCCCCACAGACTGTGGCAGAATCTGCTTTTTACTCACTGTTCAGAACTAGCATGAGATTTGAAGAGCAATTCTGTTTACAGCAGATGGGTTGGGCCATAGGGAAAGCATAAATACTTCACTTACAAAAATGATCTGTGATCTGGTTTTCTGTGGAGTTAAAATCAATAATAATAATAATAATAATAATAAACCAAACAGTGAATAGGAAGGTGCTAACGAGGCTTAAAAGGGATCGTCTGATTTTCTTCCTCTATGTTTTCTGTCCTATTTCTCAGCATTCTTGAGTCTGCATGGTCCTTTCTTAGCAGTAGTTTAACAACTTTTTTCTTATTCACCTCAAGGGGTAACAGGTTTTCTGCAATAGAAATGTGAATCCTTGAAAGTTGATGAATGTGCATGCATAGCTTTGCACTGTGGAAATCAGCTTCACTGCAATATTTTGCAGAAAACAAACTCTAGAAGTGAAAAGAAATGCAATTCAGGACCAAAACCTGCTATTATTCCTTAAGCAAAAATGTAACTTTGTTGAGTAGGAGTTCTACTGTGAAACAAACAAACATCTCAGGCTGCGTGACCATTGCTGCCTTCTGATGAATGGCTCTGATTAAATTTGACCAGTTTATGGCCTGTTTCTTGCCTCTAATATCAGCAGTGCATTATTTAACAGTGTTGAATTCCCTAGGAAGCTGACAGATGGCAAGGCTCGGCCTGCTTGACACACAGGCATGTACACAAGGCATGCCAAGCCATTGCACAGCTATAAGGGCCAATAATCCTGAACAATGCTACACCTGCACCTGCAAGCTCAGGGCTCTTCTCCCAGTGTTATTCCAGGAGAATTGCCGTTCTCAAACACCTGCTAGGTGATGGGTTCCCCAGCTGGGCCATTTAGCCTCTAGCAACAGCAGGGTTGGCTGAGGCAGGTGAGGGGAATGGTAGAGAGGGTTGTGTTTATCAGCCCGTCTTGGGCTTGAGGTGGGCTTACAATTGACCCTAAGGAAGGTGGCAGTGGAAGAGGGTTGGGCCTGGGGAGGGGTTCCCTGAGCGAGGAGAAGGAGAAAAATAGAGATAAAGGTATGCAAGCATGTGTTTTGGGAGCTCAAAGGGGTGAGGATAGAACCACTGAATGCAAGTAGCTGGTGTGATGTCACAGTTGGTTTAATTAAACTCATCATTTCTTCTAATGTTGGATGTGGCCAAACATCCACACTGAGCAGCATAAGAATTTATCATCAGTGTGGGTGTTTCCAGTGAAATAGCAAATCTAATAATCCGTAATTACTTCTTGGCATTGGGATTGTTCTGTTGAAACTCATTATAGTAGGCATTGATTTTTGTCTTTAAGAAATGTTAAGCATTTGTTTAAAAAACAAAAACATTGGCAAAGCAATTTACCAGGAAAAAATTAGTCGATTCTTTTGTTTGTTTGTTTGTGGTCTGAATTCCTGTGGTGTGGTCACAGTTTTGCATAGTTTTGCTGGCAGTTCATTGCATAAAGCTGAAAAAAGCAAACAGGCTGCAATTCAAATAGATGATATTATCATTGCTAGCAATCTTCTACCTTATACTTTTGTTTTCTTTTACTGGATAACTTTATTCTTTCCTAAGTGTTTTAATTCTGTAAGTGTTCTTGTTATTACCAGTGAAAGAAATGGAGTTTTTCCCGAGCTCTGCTTTGGCTGAAGTTGTGATCTTTTGCAGTGGGGCAGTAAATGAGCAATTATTAAAAAAAACAAATGTGAGCATGGATGATCATACAATCACGTTTCAGAGTGCGTGAACTTAGCTATGCCAGCTCTCAATTACAACTTCATTGGCTGATGGCAAACGTGGGCTTTTAAGTGTAAGGTGTCAGAACTTGTTTTGTTATCCTCAAATGATTAGATGTGTTTAAGGTCTGCTATCGTTTGAATGCTGTTATACAGTTCAGCAAGCACTTAATCTCTACCTGCCTGTGAGTATCGTAGGGTTTAAGCATGTGCTCGTATCTGGCAGATCTCTGGCAACTTCTCTGAGCCTTAAGAGCCTGGAATTGCCCTTCTATTAGAAACATGCTGAATGAGTCACCCGTATCAGAACTCCCTCCTGACTGTACGTCAGCAGATAAATGTGTGCTAGCTGGGTGTGATAGCAAAAGTGCTTTTTTCCAACTTTTAGATGAAAATGATGTATTCATCCAAAAGCAGTTTAGGAGAGAAAAGCTTCTGACATTTTTTTTCTTTGTGCTTTCAGAGACTGATAAACATAGCTGTAAATGCTTTTACTTTGTGATTTTAATGAAAGTGTTGGCCTATGTCCTGTACTCTGCAGCTCCTTCTGGCTGGAGAAGCCATTAGCATTCCCCTGGTGGTGCAGTAGTCTCAGTGTTGGTTCCTTCTCAGATCGTTGCTGCTGCTGCTGCTCTGTTTTTAGACCATCTACTACCTCCCTACCCTTCTCTTCAGTGTGAGGGTATCTTGCAGATGTGGATAGAACCCCATGGTTGTATTCTTAGCTTCTGTTCATGCTGACTGGTAAATTAGGGGACCAAAGGGTTCTGAAATCAGGGCACCATTAACACACTCTTCTTTCTGCAAGCTCCATGATTTTCAGTAGAAAGTGTTAAAACTGAGACTTAAAGTTTCACCTTTCTTTGCAGCTGAGCTCTTTAGCCTTTTTTTTTTTTTTTTTTTTTTTTAAATATTCTGAAAGAGTAATATTTATTTGGGAGCCTTTTTCTAATTTCAGTATTTTCTAGGCATCTAATTGTTTGATTACTTTTTTTTTTCTTTACATATTGTTGCACCTGGAACAGAGGGTTTTATTCAGCTGCCCAGGAAGATGCTTTGTAAATTTAAAGTTGTGCACAGTTTGCTCTTGCAGGATGCCTCAGCTTCACTGTATCAGTCAACACTGATACTTAACTGTCCTCTGTGGGTAAATTAGGAAAAATTAACAGGAATATATTAGGAAGAACTTCTTAGAAAGAATGGTGAGGTATCAGTGCAGGCTGCCCAGGGAGGTGATGGAGTGACTGTCCCTGGCAGTGCTGAAAGCCTGTGGAGATGAGGCTCTGAGGGATGTGGTCAGTAGGCACAGGGGGGGTGGGCTGGTGGTTGGACTTGAGGATCTTAGAGGTCTTTTCTGACCTTAATGATTCTGTGTTTCTATTCTGTGATTGTAGAGAGGATAGAGGAAGACTTGAAACCTTACTTATTAACAGCCAGAGTTCTTGCATGTGTGTTTTTCTGGGTTTCTTAGAGATGAGGAAAGCAGAGCCTCATAAAAGCCACTTACTCTGCAGACACCACTTTTTGATTACTCTACTGCTTATTGTGCTATGAGAACCTTATAATTATGACTGTCTTATAATTATGACTGATCCAGTCATGACAGAAATATGTGGCTGGCTTTGTGACATTTTGAACACAGTAATTTTTCCTGAAAGGAGATTTTAAATCTCAATATGCATAGAGCAGGAATGTGCTCTTCAGGCCTTCTAAACCTTTTTCCTAGCTATAAACTGCTTTCTTGTGAGGAGGTGTGCATGATTATTTGCTCTCATTTATTTCATGGTTGGAAATGAAAGAAGACTCTCTGCCATGCAACAGCACCCTTCCTGCACTCCCTTCTGTGTTAAGCTTGTAGTGGTTTATTCATATCTAACATCTGAGGATGAGATTGTGGTGGGTGTCAGTCAATAGTAACTTGCCTCTTGCTAAGTGAGCTGCTGTGGAGCAATAAATAACAACTTAGACCAAATGCTGAACTTAGCCTCAGCTGAACTGCAGCTGGAGAAAGAAAGGGAATGGCTGGAGGGAAAATATTAATCAAAAGTTAAGTAGACCTTTCATGAGATATTTTTTGAATGCTCTACAAACCTCTAGATGAGGTTGGTGATCCTTCAGATGTGAAGGGATAACGTGAAATACTGAGGAGCATCTTGTGTTCTGTGACATGGGGAATATTGGAAAAATGAATCTTTCACTGCTTTGGGTTTTGTAGATGGAAAATGGATCTCAGCTTGACTCAGAGCTGCCATTAAAAGTGTTGTCTGGGGTAGATAAGCAAGCGTATGCCCGAGTTTAGGGTTGTGGTTTCAGGAGGTGAAGAGTCAGAGACATCACAGCACCAAAATGGTGGAGTTCAGCTACTGGATGTGAGTTTTTCCCACCTGCCTTGTACCTGCTCTGGCGTTTGCAGCATCACCTTCACCACAAAGGCAAAAGCAGCACAGACAAGCAGGTAGCAGTCTCTTACTAGGCAAGAGGGAATTTTCTGCTAGGTTTTTGTGTGTTTTCTACTTTCTGAAGTATACATCCATCTCGGTTATCTTTCCCATTAGACATGAAATCTCCTTAGAAAACACCTTTTGGAGCTGTTTGCATTACCTCTTTATGTCTGTGGTGATGTTCTCTTCAGCCATCTGTATCTGATAAAGAAGTAAAAAGCAATTCTCATCTAAATATGTTTTTGTGAAGTTTACTGAAATCCTTCTTTTCTCATCTTTCTTCGTTAAGGCCTGTTTGATAGTTTCACTGCACTTACATTGTTGTACGCCTGTTTGTCATGGTACGCAGGCTGGTTTGAATCTAAATTTGTGATATGCTGAAGAACTTTGGAGTCCTTCCTCCTGAAGTGCCTTACCCCATGAAATGTGCCTTTTAAAGTGTCATCGCTGCTAACATACGGAGTAGAAATGTTTTAACAGAAAGAGCATTTCTGTGGCAGATATTGTGTCAGTGACTCCTATCATAGTCATCATATAATAGTTGGATAAAGATGTGAAATAGAATGTGTGGACCTAAAACTTTGTTTTTTAAAGTATCTTCCGTGCTAGTTTTGATGATACTTAGTATACCTCGTAAAACACTGCTTCACATTGATGTTTTACTGTTCTACTTCTGTACTGGCACAGTGAAATGTGTTCAGTCAAGTTGCTCTCAGATTATATCGGTCAGTATAGAAATGAACCATGTCGCCAAATCTCATGCTTCAACCCAAGGACTCAATGAAATGCAACATCCAGCTTTTCACTTTCAGTAGTTCTATTTTTGTCCTTTCCCTCTTCCATGACTTGAGGTTTTCTTTAGGACGTTACTGGGAATAGGTAACAGCATTAATAATTATTGTTCATTTCTCAGCTTTGTTAATTCAGCTTTTTATTCTGAAAAGATAGGGCCAGAGAATCAATGAAAAAAGAAAAATCTTGCACAGTTGTAATTACAATATTTTAAAAGCTGTTTGCTATTTCCTTGAAGAAGCTCAGGTATGAACCATCCAGTTATTAATTTTCCAGTGGGCCTAAATTAGAGTATTTTTGCCATATAAATCAGGGCAAACATAATCGCTTCATTGTTGAGTGCGTTTTTCTTCTGTTTAAATCAAAGAAAGAAAAAATCAGTAGTTTCTTTGTTACTGAGACCTTTGAGAATCGGTATCCGAGTTCTCCGCCAACTTGCTTCTTGTTTCAGTGGGGAATTGCTAGGTACTGATCTCTCTGTAATTACTTCTCACCAGGTCATCTCAAGTGTATCCATAATCTGTAAGGCTTAAACTTTTCAATTGCGTCCCCAGTCATCCATTTCTTCTGAAGATGAAATTCTAAATTCTGCGAATAAGCAAATATGCTTTGCAAATATCAAAGTTTTATTAAAGTATTTCAGATGGTGCTAAAGCACTGGTCTCCTTTACAACAACTGTTAGTTACATGACTTTTGTATGGTAGAGACCGAAAGAACTGGACAACACCACTGGTGTATCTATAGGAAGGGTGAACAAGTTGCTGCTAGAAAAATCTGCCTGTAAACATCTATATTGCTAACAGGAAAAAAAAAAAAGATGCAATTGAGGCAATCTGAGAAGATACCAGAACTTTGGAATAACAAGCACAATTTTCCCTGTACCAGTCTTTTTTTTCTCTACTGTAAGCAATTTTCCAGCCACAGCAGTGAATTTCTTTTTATTTGTCCTGTCACTTGCAAGCAAATATGGCTCTTATGCTTCTGAAAGATTCATCTTAAGTCACTTCCTTCTATGAAGTTCATTTAACATTGGCTCTGAGTACTAAATGCTCATTTATTCTCTCCAGGTGTAGTATCAATGGAAAGGCAGGAACTGAGCAGGTTAGAGTTCCTCTTTAGACTCTAGTTTTTGCACTGATATACTCAAAGGATATTTATATTCATTGAATGCAAATTGTATTAATGAGATTTTTTTCACTTCTGGTTTGACAATGTGCTGCAGTCACATCTGGATGTCTTTTTGTATACAGCCATATACAAATACATTTTTATGCTACACATAGCAATTGGGAATCAAACTAAGTGCTCCAGTGAATATGTTTTCAGTGCTCTGTTATTGAGCTTGGGCCAATTCAAATGACATTTCATAGGTAGCACAGGGACAAATCATCAGCAGGGCAGTCTTGTTTAGCAGCTCATTAATAGAGTCAGTGTTATGAAGCATAGATTGGCAGAATGAACAAAGCTAAAGCAATTACTGAATTCTCTGTATTAACGTGTAGGAAATTGAAGGTCTCATTTAAATTGTTAGCTTCTTACCAGTATTAGATTTGGACTCAGAAACAATTAATTTGATCTTCTGCTATACGTATAAATTATGAGCAATTGAGAAGAGGCTTACCTTCTCATGGGAGGCAGAGGGAAGAGCAGGGGAGAAGGAGGTAAGAAAATAATGTAATGGTTGGTAGGGCTGTTCTTAATCTGGAAATAGTGTATTGTATCACTCTTGAACAACTTCACAGCATTTTATTCTGACTTACAACATAAGGTGTGTTTATACAAGCTGTTTATTCTGCTCCTTACCTTTACTGAAGTCTTACTTTTATAGTAGCAGACACTGAGGTCTTGCTAGTGAAATTTTTACCAGAAGAATTTACCAGATTGAAGTTTCCTTCAGGAGTGTGATTGCTAATGGATTTATCACTTCTTCATGTACTTATGGAAAAAAAAAAAAAGACAAATCTTCCACTTTTGGAAGTATGTTAGCCTGGACATGTTTAACTCCTGAGGGCCAGCCTTACTTCAGTAACTCTTTGATACAGAGTGAATACGTACCAACAGGTACTGCTGCTTTGTGCCATAACCTCAGTGCTCCTGTTAGCATAGCTGCCGAGTCATTAATTTTCTGATTAACAGCAGTTCTTGCAAAAAGAGACCAAGCTGTGGATTGCTCCAAACATTAATCTCTCACAGAGGCAGTAAATTGGATTAGGAGCAAGTGAAACAGCCCAAATGAAGCTCATACCTTGCTAGTGGGCCAGTTAGATACACAGGCTGTAACTTTTGAACAGCCTGGAACAAATCAGTGGTGTATATGGTTTCTGAAATGCCCACGTTATCTATTGCTTAATCAGTAGTTGTGTAAGAAATCACTGTGGTTATTGGAGCAGAGGAAACAGCTTTACAGCTTCCATTAAGTAGTACCATTACGCAATAGCAACACATTATCTTCATAAATCACTTGTACTGGGGGTATATTTGTCAGGTTTCAAACAGATTGTGTAATTATAACATAACTTTATTTCTAGGGTTCATAACAGGGAATTAGATATGACATTTGGTAGTATAAACAGTGCAATTGACTTGCATAGTAGTTAACCATAAATGTTTAAAGAACTTAGCTCTAAAGGGTTCTTATAATGCTGTTTGACAGCAGGTTCTCAGAATTCGTATTGTACCTATGGCATGTGTAAGAAGCAGCTTGTGAGTCATTGGATCAACAATGGTATATCGTTGATCGCTAAGTTTTGAGAAGTGAGTGTAAGCACTCTTCTGTGTCAGGGATGTGAATGGTGTCTATTGGTGGAAAAAAGCAAGCTTAGGAAAGGTTCCTACATTTATTACAGAGAACCTCTTAAATTGTAAGATTGTGAAATTAAAGTGTAAGATTGAGAAATTTGACAGAAAATAGACCAGTAGTAGTAGGAGTATTAATGATGTCTATCAATAGGTTAATATTGCTTTGTACGGGTTAGCCTTCTTTATGCAATGTTTTGTAGGAATGTGGAGGTGGACATGACAAAATCATCAGTGATTTGTCATGTCTGTCTCTGTCACTGGTTGCTGAGTAATGTCCAGAGATCTTTTTTCCTTGTGAGCAACGGGACTGTTCTTTTATTGACCCTCAGTTACTTAAGGAACTGTAGTATGGCATATGAGAGTGCCAGCCCCACTCTTATTAATTTCACTTGCTTGCTAAAGTGTGATGAAGTATTCTGTAGCAAGTTGCTTAATTTTATTATTATTCAATTTGTTCTGTAGAAAGAATGTGAAATCTTTCACCTCTTGTGGGTGTCCAGAGATGCTAAAGCAAGTATGTTCTCAGGTACACGTGGTGTAAGTGCAGAGTCTTATTTTTACACCAAACAAGGCTGAATGGCAAGTCTCCAGACAGAAAAGAGTGCTTGGAAGCACAAGTACATTCCCTAGCTCCCAGGACAACCATAAGGCTGGGTATCTATGCTCATTACCAGGCACATCCTGCTTCTTGGTTATGGTATTGCATTGTGATGTCTGAACGTATGGCCTTTTCAAAGGAACAGATTCCCATTGTGTTCTCCTGGTAGCCCTTTAAATCTATGATCCACAGCCATGGAGCTGATAGCTCTGAAATTGGTGTAGTTTCCTGAGATGTTTTGATGAGCTGATTATAGTTTTAATAATCCAAAAGTAGAGCTTGATGTCAGAGTGGACAGCTGCTATTGGACTGTACCCACAGGAGTGGCAGCAGGGTGCAAATAAAAACAATCATTTAAAATCTTTTTTTTCTAGATAAATTTTGCTCATCAATGCTGGCTTTAGCTGCTTTGGAGCTTTTTGTTTCTGCCTTATGTGGCTAAGAAGTATGAAATGTTTAAATAGCACTCATTTCAATCATTGCTGTGGGTCTGAGTAATACAGCTTTCATAGAAATAATTTTTCCCTCCCCTTATACTCATGTAGATGTCTTAAAAACTGAAGTTATGTTATAATAGCAGTGCATTATGTAGCTGAGTATTCAGTACAGCCTTTGAGGAGTCTGGCAGCAGTGTTCTGTTAGACCAGGTTTCACCTTGGTCCTGCAATGCCCTGTGCTGCTGCACTTTGCCTCTTCTGTGGGATCACTCACTAACAGGAGTGCTGTGTTGTGCCAGAGCGTTGCATTTTGTGACATCGTAGCATGGCAGTACTACTGGTGTTTGAGTAAAGTATCTTGGTTTAAAGCAGCTACACAGGTTTCCAGATTCAGCACTCACATTGTAAGCAGGTGAGGGCTGCTCTTGACTGTCATGGGTTGTTTCTCCAATCCATGATCTGTATCTAGATACATAGCAAAGCTGTACCCAAGCACCATGAACTGTGTGTAACTTGTTTTAGGCCTCAAGCACACAAACCTGGAGGCAATGTAGCCCTAGGTGGGTGAGCACAATTGGCCCTGTCCCATCCAGGCTGTGCCCACCCCATCATTTCCCCCAGTAGCACCAAGAGGAGCAGACCCCCTTCCTCCAGGAGGTGCAGTCCCTGGTGTTCAGGCTGGTGTGGTTTGTGCCAATTTGGTGTTATCCAGGCCCTGCAGAGTGGCTGCAGTGCAGGCACAGGGAGGCGTTTGTGTTACTCTGTGCAAAACCCTGTTTATGTAGTTGAGTGAATTCCTGGGTATGGAGACCTGATGTAGAGTCTGGAATGGAATCCAGTGGCTTGAGAAACACTGGGAAGCACACACACATCTCTCACTGGCTCTTAGTTTAGTATTACTTGTGCAGCTTTTGTTATTTCAGAAATGCAGATTGTAGCTAGCTGCTGCTAAGGCTTTTGCTAGTTCACTGTTTACCCAAGGCAATTTATTTTTTACTTTTGTCACTGTCAATTACAGCAAAATCCATTATTCTCATGATTAACAAGTGGGTTTTTATTTCCATCCCAGGAAGACTAAAGGCTGCAGCAAGGAACTTGAGAGCTTAGCAAATTGGGTTGATTATAGGATTGACGCACGGGTGATGTCCTTGACACCAATGTACAGATGGTGATATTGCCAAACTCTCTGTCTGATTAATTGAGCACGAGTCTATTGAGAAACAGAATATCCTGAAGATGCTACAGCTTGCATCTTTAATTGTTCCAGTAGGCTCTCTAGAAGAATGACTTTTACAAAAGCAGGTAGAGGCAGAAGTCTTAAGTGAAATAGCTACATGCTAATGAGAAAAGCTATGACTGCATATGTGGGCTCTTTATTGTTTTGAATTTGTATTGCATTTAATTTTACGTAAAGCAACACAGTAGTTGGTTACATTCTCTCTTTAATCTGTAAGATCCATCCAAAAGCAACTAAGAAAACCAGCAATGCAAAAGGAGTGAATTCAGTAGAAGTTTGAGAATTCCAATTGAGGAATACAACAAATAAAACTACAGTGATGTGCGCTAACATACAAACAAGATCACAAGCAGTGTCAGACCAAAGAATCTAAAAGGTGAAGAAACACTGATTGTTGGCCTGATGATAGGGTAAGTCCTGTCCAGCCCAACTAATAAAATGGAGAATAAATGGAAATCTTATTGCATCCCAGGTTAGCAGCTATTTGAGGTCAGGGAAAAGGATCAGACGACCCCATCAAATCTTGTCCCTGATTCCAGGTGTTGCTTTGGACTGACCTGCTGCTCCCAGGTATCTGACCTGTGCCCACCCCTTCCTCAGTTGCAGCCAGTTGGGTTAGGTGTGTGAGATGCTTACTGTGCCTGCAGTGGCATGGCTCTCAACAGGGATTTCCTTCACATAGTCCTGTTTTTTTTTTTCCATCTAAATGCTGTAATCTGTATTGGTGTGTTTTTTTTCTGAATGGCATGCTTGATGCACTACTTCATTTTAACTGGCTTTTGCATATGCATTGTGTTTGCTGTATGGGATGGCAGTATAGTTTTGGTCTATTTGATTAGCATCCAGCACAAGGGGCCCGAGCTCAAGACCAGGCACTGTGGAAATGTTCACAGGACCTCCATGTGCTGCTAGCATAAGCAGTGGTTTCCCTAGTGAGTGTAAATGAATCAGTTTTCATGTCAGCCTTTGGCTATGTTAGGTGAGTAATAGGGATCGTGTCTCTTCTGCATGAGGTATGCATGCAGTTATAACACCTCCCCATTCTGCAGTGCTAATCTTACATTACTCAAGCAAACAGTGGATGTGTAGGAGGTGAAGGCAGAAGGTGCAGCCCAGGGACAGAGGGATTAAAATGGCTTTGACTATTTTGCCACCCCCAGATTATGTACTGCTCTGGGGCTGCATGATCTGGGTCACCACCACATCTTGATAGCAGAGCTGCTTGCTCCTGGTGTGGCCTATCCATCAACTGCATTCCTGGCACATTCCAGGACTGCAGTTAGCAAGAGAGTGGTCTGCGAAGAGCAGGGCTTGTGCTAGAGTTTCTATGTGCAAGCCAGCACTTTCGTACTGTGCTCAGAGACTTGAGTGTGGCAAAGATCCTGCCTTTATGAGTATGCACAGTGTATAAATAATGCATGTCCCTGTGTAACAGCAGCTGCTGAAAATGCTTGCAGGATACGGCAGGGGCTAAAGGATATTGGGGTGAAACACACAGAAGCAAACATTCAACTGTAGTGTTTTGTGTATTTTGATGTGTACTGAGTGTGGAAAATCTTCTGTGTTATTTTAGTTTTGTCAGAAAATACCAATAATTTATTCATTTGGGTTATTAGTTTTAAATTGCCTATGTCTTGAAATATCTTGAATCCAATATATAGAGGATCTTCATCAATTTTTCTCTATTCCTTATCAAGTAACCCTCTATGGATATCCATGGTGAATTTGTTCCCCTGCACACTGTTCAGTTTCCCAGCAGTGCAGGGCAGGAACGTAAGGCTAGATCTGTGTGTGCCTTGAAGGTATATTGGCCTTTGGTTCATACAGGAATGGGCAACATAAATTTCAAAGGCCAAGTACTCTGAAGAGGAATATTTGTTTTTTTTTCATACTGATAAAGCTCGGCTCTTGATCTTGACTACAACCTCAGCAGTTCTGATGATAGGAAATGAAGAGGTGTGAGGGTAACTTGGGGCTTTGTCTGATAAAAGCAGTATCTTTGAGTCATGGGGAACCTGCAAGAAGCATGCTTGTACTGCTTGACATGCAAGCCACCAAGTCTTTCAGGATCACTCATGATGCATTTAATATAGTCACTTTTTAGGGTGCTGAAGGCATTGGTGTTCATAGAATCATAGAGTCACAAGGTTGGAAACGACCTGCAAGATCATCCAGTCCAACCGCCTTCCCATTCCTATTAGTACCACAAGCTACTAAACCAGATCTCGCAGCTCCTCATTCAGGCACCTCTTGAACACTGCCAGGGACTGCGATTCCATCACCTCCCTGGGCAGCCATTCCAGTGCCCGACCACCCTCTGAGAGAAAAAGTTTCTCCAATGTCCAACCTAAACCTCCTCTGGTACAACTTCTGGCCATTTCCTCAGGTCCTACTATTTGCCTGGGAAATGTTGTGTTATTAGTTGGTACCTCTTCTTGCGAAGACAGACTGAGTCTGTAGGTGAGCTCAGCTGGGAGCAGGTCGATTTGGCTGCAGTAGTGCTTTGTCTTTGGGCAGCAACTGTGAGCAGGTAAGAAGCACAGGAGGATATCTTTAAGACCTTTAGCAATAGGCAGCATCTTGCTTTCCATTATTACTAGGATAAGGTCGTCTAGCAGCCTGTGCATACCACATCAAAGCTATTAACTGGATGACCTAGGGTGAGGGAAATGTTGGATCTCACTTCAACTTCTACAATACTTTTAATCAAAAGTAGAGTGTGTTCAGCCTAGTGTTAACTCATATTTACTTTTGTGCTTTCATTTGGAGGGATAACAAAAGAAATGCACAGGAATTTAGTTTGCAGGAATGAATGATGGATATTACAACAGTGGTAGGAATAGCAAGTGTGAAAGAACGTGTTAGAGCAGAAGAGGATGCTGTAGAGAAACCAGGGTTTCTCCTTCTATCTCTAACAGGGCTGAGTGCTCAGACTGTTTTCACTAAGTGCTGGAAAAAAGGGAATTTAGTATAGCCCTTAAGCATTTGTATCCTGTCCAAGGCTGCCTAGGTGTGCCTGTTTAGCCCAAATCAGCTGCAGTGCTCCGTGTGTCTTGCTGAGTGTAATGTGGGGTTAATGCTGAACTGACAAGTTGGCCTGGACCATTTTCCTCTGCCAATGTGCAGCAAGCCACTGTGCTGTTACCTGTGCTTACAGCCATGGAGAGGGGTGAAAAGCTAGCTTTGGCTTTTTCTTTCTCAAGAGAAGTAAAATCATGTTTTCTCTCAGCCTTATTCTTAAAGGCAGTGAAATTATTGGAGGTAAGTCCCAGCAAAGACCCTGTCAACAAACATACGAGGTGCTAAAATAAAATTCTCTTCCTTGGGGAAAACTCAGTACAAAAATGAATAATAGAAATTATTCCTGCCAGAGAGGATTTATCCCTGGTAACTCATAAAGGTAATTTGGAAAGAATGAGTTCTTTTCAGATTGTACAGCATTAGACTCTCACTGTTCTTTGACGAGATATTTTGTTTTTGTATAAATACAAAACAAATCTACTCTGCTGTATTTTAAGACACAAACTGGACTCAAGGCTTACTCATATCCTTAGGACATGGACTTTCTTTTAAAGTAAACAATTCTGGCATTTTTTTCTCTAATTCATCATACAGAGTGTGATTGAAGAGGTTTTTTGGAGGAAGAAATTGGGATAATATGTCCCCCCATTTCTTTCTGCCTCTTCACTGGAGCATGTGAAACTATCAGACTAAGGTGAATGACACAGAGGCACCTTGTAGCTTCAGTACAAATTATAGCAATACTTTGGTCTGGATAATTCCTATCTGAAGGCATCAAATGTAAGCTTTGAAAAACAAATGTGTGCAGACAGTGAGTCTCAGTGATTCTGCAAAACAGAGGGAAGAGAGGTTGGGTGACTGTGACCTGAGGATCTTAATGCACTTAATTGAGCCTCTGCCAGTGAAAGGCAGTCTTCTCAGGTGCGAAGTGATAGAGGCAGTAATTGATATCAAAGGCATTTTGTTCAGAAGGCAATACTGCTTTGTCTCTAGCTCAGGAAAGCCCAAATGAATTAACTTTAATTGCTAATTCTGAGTGCTGATGGATTTATTTATTTTTTTTTCAACAACTTAGAGAGGAAAGCACTTCAGAAAATTCCAGATTGTTCTACAGATGGATTTTTGTATGTGGATTTAATCACAGGCAATGAATGGGGTATGGCTTCGATCGTTCTAGTTAGTTTTGTCCTAAGGGATCTTTTGAGAGATTTTTCAGCTTAAACTTGACTGCAAGGTAAAGGTATTACCTTGGATTTCCATGGGCAACAAATGGAAAGAGAGGCAAATGCTTTATTATATACTAAGCATGTTTCAATTTCTGTATTATACTTCAAAGCAGGAAGAAAAGTGTCCTACTTTGCTATTGAAGAAGTAACTTAGGCATGTTAGGAACCCATTCTCAATTTCCTTTAGTTTGGATATCATGTTTTAAAATACTAGCAGGCTATGAATGCAACAGCAGCTTCCAGGTCTCAATAAAAAGCAAAAGCTCTGTGCAGTGTCTCTGTGCCATTTCCCTGAGTTTGACAAACAGAGCTTTTGTAGGGCCTGACACTGGGGAGGGATGGATGCAGGCTGCAATTGTTTCAGCAGAATATTGCTCAAATCTGATAATGGAAGTAAACCATATAGGTAAAAGCACATTGAATGTTGCTTATAATTGCATTTATTAAAAACAAAAAAAAAAAACAAAAAAAACCCCGCCCACATTTAAATGTATTTGTTTTAAAGCTGGTAACATTAAAAAGGCTGAAAGCCTATATTTAGCTCAGTCTATCCAGTAAGTTGTTAACCCCAAGAAACTGACTGAACAGGTTATTCAGAGATATATAACACAATATAATAAAGTGTAAAATAAGGCTTGGAGAGAAATGGGAGAGAAAAAAAAAACCACAAAACTGTTATATCTGAAGAAGAAACTTAATACAGCAGCCCTCTACAAGAAGTGGCCTGTAATGAATTGCCCTTCTTCTAGAGGAGTCCTGGTGAATGGCAACAAACACTGTCAGGGCATATTTATGTAATAAAATCACTCTGAGTGAAGCTATTAGAAGTTTTTGGAAGGTATGTTTGTCAATACATGAAACATTCCATGGAAATACATTGAATTGGATTCATCTTTCAAGGCTTTCAAGGCAGGGTGTGCTGGAAACCCACTAGGTGTCCTACCTGTAGATGCTTGCAGGAGCATATTGTGGTGGGAAAGATGCTTCTGGGGAGCATGTTTTCTTCTATTGAATAATTTTCTTTCTGGAAAAGTATTTGAGAATGGAAGATTTTTAATCTCCTGTTTTTTAGACAGCTGTAACACAGCTTTTCAGAAGAGAGCTTTGGTATAGGTATTCTCACACTGGATTGTCTGTTTTGTACTGGGAAGCATTATTCCCTTGTACTGGAAATTAAGCTGGGAGAGGAAGAAACATAATTATCACCTTCAGATGAACTATGGCTAAGAATTTATAGAAGCACTTTTTTTTTATTTGGATATGAATCAGGCATGCTAATGGTTGCATATCTTCAAAGGTTTTTTTCCAGAATCATCAATAATGTTCATTGGCAAGATGGGGCTGGGCAGCAGTCCTAGGATTCCAAGTTGCATGTTTGACTCTGGCAGAAGCAGCACCAACAGTCTGTGCTTGCAAGTGAAGAGGAATTCATGAGTCCATTTATCCAGTCAAATGTTTTATCTGATCAGTGCTAATCAAGCCAGCAAGGGTGGATTAGCAATACGTGATTAAAAGGTTACAGCGTTTCATTTAGGAACTAGCAAATATACTAAATGAAATACTGAGATTGAATTGGCAAATAGCTTGCAGGAAAGAATTAATTTCTTATGGCTGCATTTATTTTTCTTTCTGTTATGGCATCTCTCTCAGAACATCACTGCACAGCCCTTGTCTCTGTCAGCTCACCAAATTAAGCTGTGTTTTTGCAAATCAGCACCGTGCTATTACTGCTTCCATCTTGGTAGATGCTCACAGCTGGGGCAGCTTTGCTCTTTCCAGCATGTAGCTGTCATCAGCTTGTCAACGTGTGCCACAGTGACACTGCATATCCAATGCCACATCAGGCCAGCTCAGTAACACGGGAGTATCACTGAAAGTGACAATTTGGCCCAACTGCAAGTAGTGCTTATTTGTTGAGCTGTATTTTCCTTTCTCCTGTGCAGAAAGGGAGAGAGCTGCTGGTGCTGCTGGAGGTGGTTGCCACCTGCCCAGATCCCTTGGCACAGCTCAGCCTCAGGTTCTGTAGAACAGCAGGACTTGGCCTTGGCTCCCCTTCTCTTAGACACTGCAGTGCTTTAGGTAGGATAGGGAAATGAGTCTGCAAATAGATTTATCCTTGTCTGTGGCTGACAGCTGTGTCCCCCAGGAGACATTGGTCACAATCCTATGTCTCAAGGTAATTGGTCAGAAGTTCCCTAGGAGTGTTCTGCTGAGCCTAATGTGTAAGAGCAAAGGCTAAAAGCTGTGCTATTGGCATTCTCTTCTGTTGAAGTTTATTTGTCTTTTAGATTGCTTTCCATGATTATCACAGCAAAAGTTGGAGGTGCTTGGCTGATGGGCTCCCTGAGTGTCTCAATCTCTGAAAATGGTGAATTTTTTTGCTAAATGTGTCTTAAATTACCTTGCAAAACAAAATGTCTACTAATAAGCAAGACATGTATTCTTTACTCCTGCAGTGGAACCAGCTGGTTAAAGATTTAAGGAAATGTGTTGTTGAGTGTTCTATGTCTTAATCCTTGTTATTACTGTGTAAATAACTCCATCCAATTAAACTCTAATGTGCTGACTTTATTATGTGATGGCAGATTGTGCTTGTGCTTTAGCAGCCACTGTAGCTCACTGGAAAATAGGTGTGCTCAAGGCATGGTAATGCTCTGTTCAAACAAATAGTGTGAGTGAGATTGCTTTCTTACTGTGCATATTATGGGGTAGATCTTAAAGTCCCTTTCCTGCTGCTGTGTCTGGACTTGTGAAGTCAGTGGGAGTTTTCCCCTTGATTTTAATGGGAGCAGGCAGAGGTTAACAGTGAATGCTTCTCAGAGTGGCACTGTGTATGATGGCAAGGGTTCTAGTTCTGGCTTTGAGAGGATGACCCTTATCTCATGGAGATAGTTCATGAGTCCAAGTGGATTCCCACTCATCCAAATCTCTGCATGTTTTGTAGTACCAGATCAGAGACTTTAGTCTTTTAAGATTATGTCCAGCTACTTGAATTTGCAAATATTTCGCAAATTCATTATACGTGTGTGTGTGTGTCTGTATGAATTTATATGAAGAAGGAAGTTAGCATCTTCAAAAGGACAATTACAGAGCTAGATTTTTTCCTATTTTGTTGATCAATACACAGAAATACACTGAAATCAGAAATAAAACCCCAGCAGAAGTTAAAAAAATATATATATATATATTATTGGTGCTTTATAAGAAGGGTTCATCTCTGCAAAAGGCTTTGGGGGACTGTGGGAGCACTGGTGTAAAATGCTGCCGTTTCTCATGTTTTAAACTGCTTCTTCTTGAAGCAGGCTGATCTCATGTCAGGGTGCTGTATCAGCAAGTAGCACAACGAAACCCCAGTGTGAGGCAAAACTGGGCTGCAGAAACCCAGAAACTAATTTTTAATGTAAATTCCTGCCGTGATTTTGTGTGAAGTCTTATATTCTTTCTTTAATTTTTTTTAACCAAGTGCTAAATTTGAAAATGATCTGTAAGAATGAAATGAGTGTAACTCCAATCCAGAAAATCTGAAGTTCGTTTATTGTATTTTCTCTTCCTTAGTGGTTTAGGTGAGTAAATGTCCATCATTTTACCTTCTGTAATATTTGAGTTAGAGTTGTAAGGCATTGCTTACGCATGACTTTGTTTTAAATATCAGCAGCTTATTAATATGAGTTCTTATGTACCTAATCACTTGCATTGCATTATGAATCACCCTGTTCTTTCCTGTAAGTTTCCATGGTAGACATGGATGCTCAGGGACTACTAATGGTGCTGAGAAATGGAGAAAATCAGACCGTGCAGCAATTCTTCACATTTTGCACAGATTCAAATGAAATATTCCTTCCAGGTCATTAGTTTGAAAGGTCTTTAAGCTAGGATAACTGTGTTAGTCAGAAGAAGGCTGTATTAAGCAACTTGAAAACTGAATTTATTATCGGTGTTATGAAGATTTCTTCAAGGATGTAGAATTTTTAATAACTTTCTTTTATGTTGAACTGCCTGCTGCAGCCTTCTTGGGAAATAGAAGGAGCTGAAGATGAAATGAATGCTAAAGTGCCTGCTTCCCAGCTTTACCTTAGCAATTTCATAACTGGCAAGAAGCACAATCCTTTTCTGCTGTAAATCTGTGTCACTGAAAAGAGTGCAGGGATGGTACAGTGGGTAACAGTTATTCCGTGCTGATGGAAAACTTTGAACACTGAGTTAATTGAGAGCACAATCACGCTATTGCTTAACATCAAGATAAAATCATTTTCCATAATAAAAGAGGAAATATGGAATGCTTCTGGCATTCAACACAGTCAAGCTTTTATCCAGATTTTTGCTGACATCAATCTTTGTGTGCGGGTGAGAAAGGTGAAATCTCTCTCACAACCTACCCATAGCCCCATGCTTTTCATAAAGGGAGTTTCCCAAGCTTGGAGGGGGCTTTATTGAGGGGGCAATCTGTAGCAGCAAAGGAAGGCAGCAGCTTTGCTCATTCCCCACTAGCTGTGGGAATTATGGGGCACTGCTGGGTCTCTGCTGGCTACAGAGAAGCATTTGGTGTCCCAGATGAATGAGTTGCATGCATGGAGGCTGAGAAATACCCAGTAAAGATGCTATGCATCCTGCATTGTTTTTCACACTGCTCAAAACCTTTGTTTCTTCAGAAATATGTTGTTGGGTTTCAGTTACTGTGGGTTTTCTGCTTATTTCTTCCCTATGCTTTTATTATATGTGCATCTTGTTTTTCTTTCGTGGGACTTTAGCATATGCAGTCTCAGTGTTCAAGGAGCTACTCTTCCCATCCATGCTGTCTTCATAAATTACATCTGGGAGTTGGCAATATGGAACTTGTCCGGGTAATAAAGCACAGCATTTAACAGTTGCACAGCTATTGCTGGTGCATTTTGAAGTATTCCCGATTTCAGCATGAGATATTAAGGGCTTTGAATAATGTTATGGGGCAGGATTCATCTACAGTTTGTAAAGTAGTGATGCTGAATGTTTTCTGGACTCAGAACAAAGCTAACTCTTTTCCTTTCATGTTTGGCTCTCAGTAATTCTTCTCTCTTGACATGACGTCAGATTCACTCTGTGAACTCTAAATACAACTCGTACAAATACTGCTTTTTGGTTCTGACAGCTTTCTATATGAAGCAGTTCTGTGCTATACACAGACTTGCAATGCCTGGCATATCTGAAGTGTGTTCAGAGTTTGCTTAATTACATCTGGTTGTACGAATAGCGAGAGAGGATCCAGGCAGAAATAAACAGATAAATAAAAAGCAGGTGTAATATGAGAATAAGCAAAGTATTGAAAGTATTTGCTTAGTAGCTGAAATGATCAAAGTTTTCAAGGCCACTTTTGTCATTTGAACACTTTACCATTCTGCAAGTAGTTAGAACGGCAGATCTGACACCTTGGTTTGGCTTTGAAAACCTTATCCCTTTGCTTGTTACTGAGGTATGCTTGACAGAGTGAAGAGAGTTGAATACAAGTGTATTTTCTCTCTTTCTGATATTTACAAAGTTAATTTTCTTCATGGCTACTGATGTGTGCTAGGTATCTTGTATTGGTTAGGTTTTGTACTTGAAGACATTGCTGGGAGAAATCTCCATGCATTTATGTGACAATGGCTGCCAACGCTATCTGATAGCATACTTGAACACCTGATGACAGAAAAATAATCTCACTGTATGGCTATTGTATTTCTGACAAGAGAATCGTTCTCTCGCTCTAGTACAGAATGCAGGCTTATATTGGCCCATTTGTACTGCTGTGTGTGATATAATATATACATGTGTATGTTGACATCACTAACTCTGTGTGATCTTTAGTGATTTAAGACAATTGCCAGCTGTTCAATTTGTAATCAACAATACTTACATTTTCTTAACTTTATGATTCAGGCTGAAGAAAATACCCAAGTGCAGAAATCTGAGGAGAGACTTCTGGTCTACAATGTCTGCTGTGCAAAAGGACAGCATTTGATCACAGAATTCTTCCTTTTGGTGGTTACAGGCTCACACTGAGCAAATACTCTGCATGTGCAGTTTGCATCTCAATTATAGATCACCATGCAGGGCAGTGGAAATTCAACTAGGAAAGATAATCTGATCTTGCATGCTGCAGTACAGGCCCCACACATAGAGTTAAACTCAGTCTGAGTAGCTTTGATTTTTAGATTTGAAAATCATGACTCCTTTTCACAAAGATTGATTAGTTTTGCCTCCTCTCCATGTCGGTGTAACCAGACTTTTCTACTTTGACCTTGACAAGCAGAAAAGAGAGAAGGAAAAATGAGCTGTTAAGTCTCTACCAGCAGAGAGAGAAGTTAGAACTGAAGTTCTTGAGTGAAAGCTGATCTTGGAAGGTCTTTGCTTACCATTGAGGTCTCAGTTTGGATAGCAATAAGAGAAATCTTAATAAAGCCAGTTCAAAACCTCTAGTGTCTTTTTCATAGTGTTGAATGGAGAACTCAAATGACCCTTGAGTATTTCTTGCTTGATACACATGCCTATGATGCTAGTAGGGAAGAAAAGAGGAGGAAGTATTTGAATTGGCTGAAAAAAGATGCAGTACTAACAACTCATTGAAAGGTATTATAAAGTTTCTATGTCCTTTCCTTGAGGAGGTCCTGCTACTTTTCTAGTTTAAAAATTACTGTAGATGTGTATTTATAGTTCTTTGCTATTATATCAAACTAACTGATATTCTTTGGACATTTGACATGAAATAGAAGATTTTTGGGACTAATGAAAAAAACTTTGTTGCATACTTTGTAGTTTAGGCTTCGATACCTTTTGGGAAGGTTGCTGGAGTTTTCTTTTATTTCTTGGAATTCTCAGCCAAAAGAATGGAGAGCACTGAGATTGTGAAACAGCCTTGGAAATGTTTTCTCTTTCATCAAGAAACACAACATGTCCTTTCAAAGCTTAATTGAGCAGCACAGAGCTAATTAGCTGTCCGAAGACATGCCATTTAATTCACAATCTAGCATTAATTTGTTCTACAGACTGAGCTTATCTCATATACAAATGTCTTTGCCCTATGGCTTTCCAAACAGCTGCAGTGTACAAAAGACTGATAACTCTGTCATTTAAATACTACTTGCTTCTTTCATTTGTGCATAAAATACTGAACTACATGTGAATTGTAACTGGAAAGTTTTCACTGTCACAATAAAAAAATAATTTGTATTTTTATTCCCTTCTAGCTGTAAAAAATGTTATCACTCAGGATGCAAAAGCTATCATTTGAGACTTGTGTTAGGTTTTCATGTACAGCCGGCTAACCTGATGTGTGATTTTGATGGCATGTTGAATAGTTTCAGAGCTTTTTCTGGATAGTAACTAATTGCCTTATCACTTTCTCTTCGTTATAAAAATCCTAAGTATATTTGTTAAGATCCTTAAGTGCAGAGGAATTATTATGGTTAATGTGGAATAGGTTTTATGCTGCTAATCTCTGAAGCATGTAGTATTGTTTTCAGAGTCTATTTAACAAATTCTTTCCCTTCTCCATCTTCAGTAAGAAAGTCATTACTTTCTTAGAATATGCTATAAGTGAGCTCGTAGAGTATGACATCTCATGCCAAAATACTCAAGCCTACAGTATTGCATTGGCTGCCTGGAGGCCATCTTAGTGGATGCCTTTGTATGTGATGCTCTCTTCAAGACCTATTAATAGAGAAGTTTGGAGCCTCTTTCTCTTTATCCATTCAGTTAACTACTTTTGTTTTGGTGGAACCCTTTCTCTCAAATGGCTTGTGTGGTCCACTTGGCAGGAATGTTGAGCATAACTGTCAGTAGCCAAATGTGTCCCCTCAGAGTCTGTGAGTGCTTTGGGGGTTTGAATTTCAAACTGATATCTCTCAAAATAAAGGCTTAGACATATGGATGAATGAAACACAAAGCTGATGTCTAAGGGGGTCAGGCAAGTCATCCTGATCTGTCCTGGTCTGTGAATGAGGAGGAGTGGATATTAAGCTCCTGCCTTTGGTCATGCCAAACTTCATTTCGTGTCCATTGTATCTTCATCAGGATCTTCTCTGTCCCTTGTGTCTTCATCTTCTCCTCGTGGGAATTCCACATCTGTGTCTCCCTTGGTCACTGAGTTGTTCAGCTTGGAGAGGAAATTAAAAGTGATGAAATAGCATTATTATTTCCTTTCATAAATTGGTTTCCCAGTGTAGGCTAATGGAGTGCCAATGATTTATAAAGCTTATATTTCACAAAATGAAATAATGGGAAGATACTTTCCATTTTTAAATCTTAAATGAAAAAGAGGCATCATCACAAATTTTACGGCTGGGTCATAATACATCTTTCTAGTAGTTAATGTAGTTCTGTGTTTAGAGAAGCCAGCGTTTAATTTCAGGGTATATAGGGAGCTGTGGACACTGTCCTCCCAACCTCAGCCTACAGTTGTGCTCCTGTATGAGATCTCTGGGGCAGTGAGTGTCCTTGGCATTGCTTGGTCCTGTGTGCTGCCTTTTCCATCACCATGCTGAGATGCAGGAGCCTTCTGGGATCACACTCCCCTCCTGCAAGACAAGTGATTTCACCTCTCCAGTCAGACAGAGCTGATGGTCCTGTTGCCAGCTGGCCAGTGTGCTGGTGGGAAGGAGCATTTCTACCCAGCTTGAAGGTAAGAGATAATTTATCACCTTTCCTGAGTAACAGCCTTCAGTCCATCTGCTGGTCAGTTTTCTTGAAAATGTGATCAGGTTGGCACTGTCAATTGACTGAGCTGCTGGTCTCCCTTTGCTTCTGCTGGCACTGCAGTAGCTCTGATGATGGGGCTGAGCAGCTGGGAAAGGGCTTCTCTGCTGCTGCTGTGATAACTCCTCCAGGGCAGCCATATGCACTGTGTGCTCTGTCTCATTTTGCAAAAATGTGATCAGAAAATGTCACAGATTTATAGAACCTTGATGTATTACAAAAGCATGGTGCTTGTGTCTTTGAGGTCTTAATGTTTAAGAGCGGTTGAATAATGCACAGAGGTCTCTTAGCTGGGGAGAAAATAAGGGGTGGTCAGAGACAAGGCAGAGATCTGAAAGAGGTAACCTGACTGCAGAGAGAGCCATGGCTTTGGTTATGATATTTTCAATTGTCCTGGTTATTCTTGGAAACTGTGGTTATCTGTCAGTTCTTCGTCACACAGCCTACATTCAGTATACCTCTTGCAGAGGCTTGTATCCAGTAGTGCTTGCTGACAGAGTGTGAAAGCTTGTCTTTTCTGACTTCTCTTGTTGAGCTTTTTTTTCAACTATTCGAGACAGTTCTGGGGTGTGTCTTTATAAATGGTGCATGTCTGCCAGTGGTCACGAGCTGTAGACTTTGTGAAATAGCAGTCTCCACGCTGGTTATTTCAAGTTGACATTTAGCTCAGCAATAGGAAAAAAAAAAATCCTTAAAAGGAGAAGAAAACAATTGCCCAGTGGCCTGAGCTCGGCAGAACAGGACAGAGGATTTCTTCCTTGGAAATTGTCCACTAAGAGCATTCAGCCTTCATTTTGTTGATTTCTTGAGTTTAGTTACGTTTCTGATCAATTTTCTGCTTCTTTACAATATCTTAGGAGAATGAGTTAAGGTTATTACAACTATTTACGTATCAGAGAAGTTTGGATTATCTATTTTATTACAGCTTAAATTAGTTTCTTTACTGCATAACTGCATTATCTGCATAAATAACTTCCATGCAAATCCTTAGTTGCAGCAATCCTTCATTTTGGCACCAACTTTAATATCATTGTTTATTTCTATCTATTCGGTTCCATGTGAGATTAAGGAAAGGTTTATTTTTTTTTATTAGATGACAACAGTTATTGCTGATGGATGATAATTTACAACTGTATTAACAGTAAAAAAGAAATAAACTTTTTGTTTTTATTATTCTCTTGGAACTGATCACTGGGATAAAAGAAATAAAACAACTCATACATCCAGGACAGCTTATTGCATTATCAAGCAATACTCCTGCCTAACTGATGAATAGGACTCAGTCACACAGTTAGTAAATGGCTGGAGTTATTTCAGGCGGAAACATAGCAGAATAAAACAGCACAAATATTGTTGATGGCAATTTTACTATCATAACAGAGTCAGATATATTAGCTCTGAGCTGAAGGAAGTGTGTTCTGCTCTGACCTTCTGGCTTTTCAGATTGATGTGTTTTTTTTTCTTTTCCTAAATATAATGGTCACTTTATCTTTAAGATATGTTTAATTTGCAGCTGAAACAAACTCTGTACTAATGTAAGTATTTTAAATATATAAAACATTTTTTTTTCTTGAAAAATAAGCCCTTTTCTGGGTAATGCTCTGGTCGTCCTAACAATAGCTAATGAACACTCACAGAGTTGTGCTCAGCAGTGTTTTATAGTCCCCCCCATCAGAGTACCATCTGGTGACAATAAGTCTCCCAGCAGAAGCAGATTGAAGCGTTCATCTTGCAGGCTTCCCCTGCTCCAGCCCTGTGTAATACACTGCACAAATTCTGCAGATGAAAGAACAAGGGAGCAGGATGAAGAGTTCATAAAGAAAAACAACTCAAACTCCTCTCCCACCTCTTTGTCTAGGGCAGGTACTCTGACTCCTTGTGATAACTATTGATTTTACTGAGCTTTTGGTAGGAGATCTTCATCCTGAGCTGATGAGAGCTCAAGCTTTAGCTGTGCACTTCTTTGCCTTGGTGTTTGGTAACTGAAGGTAGAACTGGGCTCCAAGATGAAGCTGGAAATGACTTGTGTGGCCTCATTTAAACTTCGAGGGAAGACCAGATATGTGGATTGCATGCCATACTATTAATGAGGAACAAAAAGCCTTTTGTTACGCTCGTCTGCATGTATTTCACAAATGCCAGTTCTCTGCTAGAGGCTTTCATAATTGTTTGAATTGTATTTGAAGGAAAGGGTGACATTAAAATTTTTAGATAAGAGAAACTTATGAAAGCTTTTTTTCTTCTTTATGTGCCCAGGGCAAACTTTCTTGGATGTTCTTGCAAAGGAGAGTTGGATTTGGCAGCTTACAAATTCAATGAACTTTTCTCTCACCTTTTTGCCTCAAATACATGAAACTTCAAAATAAATTTTAAGTAAGCTTGTGGGCTTTCCATGTAAATTACTCTTGTCTCCTGCACTCAGACAACCTTCAAAGTATAAATTAACTGTTTCTCCTGACAGCTTTATCTGTATCTTTTTTCACTAGGTCTTATGCTAACTTTTCTTGGTCCCTGTTGGACATTGCTTTCTAATTCTTGTCCCCTTTGAATGAGGGAAACTGTTTAACTTGTAAATAGGTATTGTTTTGTTTAATAGAATACAGGTCATTAAAACCAGTGCAAGTCAGCTCAGTGAAAGAACTGCTGAGTGACTTCTGATCCTTTTAAAATGCCAGCTACGGCTATTATTGAAAAGTAGCCACCAAGTTCAAGGGCTTCAGATGGCATGTGTGTAGCTTTCTCAGAAGCTAAAACAGTTAGTTATTAGAAAATGCAAACTAGTTCTCTTATTTCCTTTACATCATCCTGAAAGACTAACACACATAGTTGTGAGAAACAACTACACTGACTATTCAATAAATTAAAAAAAAAACTAGCCTTCTGGGAAGGCAAGAGCATAAAAGTTAGAAAACTTTAGATGATTTATTTACATGACACAGTCCCATTTCTTTACACACGAGCTTCTGGTTTCTTTTGGTTTCCCTTAACTAAGAGGAAGTCCAAGAATGGCAGATGCAGATGTACAGAGCATTCTTGGTATGTTTGTGGACCATGTTGCCCTCCTAAGTCAAACACGAATTAAATGAAGTAGTACTGTGGGTTGGTCTTGATGGCCAGTCACCCATCACACTGTTTCAAGGGGGGGAACTGCAGAGACCTTTTATAGTCAGTGGAGTAGAACTTTAAGAGCTGGATGTGTTCACAACTGAAAAGCAAGCAAGTTTTAGTTCTTCTGATGGTGGTGTTTATTGAAGGTAGCACAGACTGCTGTTAGACTTTGTAGAAAGCTGTCTATTGGGAAAAAAACAAACAAACAAAAATATTTTGCATCCCTGTCATCTGAATGGCATCTAAATCACCATGATGTTGAACTGCCATTGCCATCAATAAGGCACACTGAAAGAGAGAAAAAAGTGAAGACAAGTTTGTTTTTATACATTTGATGCTATAGAGTTCTGACAAAAGGCTGTATATCACTTCAACATGTGGTTCTTATCAATTTACGTTAGAGTTCACTGGAGAGTTGTCTGTCTCTTCTCATTCTTAAAGTGGATGCTGAGTTTTCTGAAAGAAACCTGACCTGATAACTTTGATGGTGCTTTTGGGCTATTGAAAGAATATAAATGAATCTATCTCCTCTGATCTTAAAAATGAAAGCAAGCACCACTCATTAACAGCAGGCCATGACCCAGAATTTCTGTAATCCAAGACTGGTGTGCATCGGTCGGGTTTTTCATAATGATGGTCTTCAGCCAAGTTATCAAATGTATTTCAGCTGCTGAATCAGCTGAATGTTCTTGGAGTACAGAAGATGACACGTGGTAGTATTTCAAGGAGGTGGTCTTATTTGCACGATTCTTCTGTGGAATTGCTTTTACCATTTCTTGGGATCTTGGTGCAACAAACTGCATCTATACTGCGTGCATCTCAGAAGCCTTCTGAAACTGGATGAATTTCATCCCCTGTGGATGAAATTATGCAATTTGTTACAGATGCCTTTTTCTTCAGACTTACTGCTCTTCATGCAGTGTTTTACAGTTCCTTAAAATTTTGAAACTGCTAAATGAGAAAAAGCACTTCTGTCAAGTAATTTCTCTTATCCTTGCATAATAAGTTAAGGTTCACCTTTTGTCTAGACTTCGCTAGTTTGTCTTCACCCATTGAGATTTATCTGTGAACCAAAGTAAGAGTAATTTGTCTCTTTCCAAAGATGAAAAAGAATTTTTTTTTTTTAAATGACCTTTGTTTTTGTTTCTAATCCTGAGCACTGCTGAGCTGGGTAATGAGAAAGTAAGGGGTGGTTTTAGGAAGGAATTGGAAGAATGTGTTGATAAGGCTGAGGGACACGGTTTGGTGAGCATGGTGGTGATGAGTTGATGCTTGGTCTAGATGGAGGACTTAGAGGTCATTTCCAACTTCAGTGATTCTATAATTCTAAGATTTAAGAATCTTCTTTTTCCATGTGGTGTAGTATTATTTCATTTACCTGTATAGTTTTGGTAGTTTGAAATTTTATTTCCTTTGAATCAGCTGTAATAATATATAAGCCTTCCTGAATTTTGGGGCTTATCTGGGATTTGACTCTGCAAGATGAAGAGGTCAATGGGCAAAGTTTCCAGGAGCACTCATCCACCTCCTACAGATGGCACAAACTGTGGAAACAAATACCTGCTTGTTTTGTTAGGATGTTCGTGTGAATAATTTGGTTCATTGGATCCCTATTGCCTGCTTTTTCTATTTTGATACATTTTTGTGATATAGTTCAGTAACGTGCTGTTTGCCACAGGGGCACTGCTGGAGCCTCAGAGAAACCTATACACATGCTTAAATGTTTTGTCAAACAAAGTGAGGAGTGAACTTCCATGATATGAATGCCTTTCTAAAACCTGTTGTAGGTATTGATGCTTACTCATATTCAGAACTTACTGAACCCCACTGAGCACTGCCTGGAGGCACTCAACCCACCAGCTGGGAAGGGGTTACATTGTGCTGCACGGCAAACCTTACTCTTTGCTTAACACCCAAATTAAAAGTCAAAAAGCCAAAAAACAAAACTCAGTATACGCTAGAAACATGTTTGGTTTAACATCTTTGCTGATTAGTTGGATTCTTCCTGCCTGTTTTACAGCGGCAAAATTATTAACTCCTCAATTTTTATGTACATTTTAAAATTTATTTAAAACTGATTATGCAAAGGACCCTATGGTTGGGCTGTTCTGCATAGGGATGAGCAAAACTCAGATTGCAGTTACAGGAGTTGTGGCATCACTGCATTATGCAGTTCCCTGAAGCAGGGATGCCTCTCTGAATTCCAGTCATATTTTTGACCGGACTGAAGACAAGCTTGGAGCATTGAAGCCACTTTCAGAAATGAAATTTAGCTGAGATGCAAAAACTGGATTCCCTTGGTCCATTGACAGCTTCTAAAGCATCAGCCAAGTGGGATGGACAGCAGGTTTATAAATGCAGTATGTTATTTACTGGTGGAACATTAGGGATGCCTGTAGTGAAGTGTTTTGAATAAGCTTGCTTCTGAAATTGTTAGCGAACTGAATTCAGAAAAAAAGCAATGGTGTCTTTAGTTGCTATGATACAAAGTAAAGCAAAAATGTTCACATTGTTATTACTGTAAAATAAAACACTCACTCTTATGGATGCTACATGTTTAAACCATATTTGCAAACCTTCCCGGAATATATAAACAGTTGTTCTTTTTTTCCATATTGGGTGCTTGAAAAGCTTATTGCTATCTATTTCTAGGGCTTAGCACTTTTCTTTCTAGTACAATGACTGGTGTTTGATACATGAATAATCAGGCAAAGCGCACCACATAATATGAAAGAATCAAAAAGAATGTTCCTTGTTCCCACCCCAATATATGCTCTCAGAGATGCAATGAATACCTGACTAGTAATGGAAATATATGCAAAATTTCATGAATCAGTTTCCATCTGTACTCCAGTGACTTACCAACCAATATTTAAGACAAAGCCATTCTTTTGCACAAGCACGGAGCTCCATGACAGTGCTCATCTCTGAATCTCAACTGAGAAGTTGCCATGCAATTGAAAAGGGTGTAATGTCCTAAAAGATGAGGCAACTTCATATGGAAAACGTTGTTCTTACAGCAGAGCAAATTACCAGAGTTCCCCCCATGAGATCAGGGCATCACTGTGTTGAGCTGTATGTAAACAAAATTGTATGCATTTCTTTCTCCTACATGTTTGTGTTTCCTTCTAAAGAGGTTCCCTACTTCAGCCGGAAGTTATGAATAAGTTGCTAGAACCATTTAGTGACATTATACTTTGGGTGAGCCAGGTGAGGGGTGGTCTGGAGGAGGAAAACAGTAGTAGTAGTTTTTGGTGGAGAAATTCTAGAAAATACAGAGGGGAAAAAAGGGCTTACTGCCTTCAAATTGTTGTTTTCTGTATTGTATTTGAGAAGTGCTCTGGAAATGGGAAACTGGGTAAAAGTGATGCAAATCCTTTGTATTGAAGGAGGGAAAATGTCCACTTAGCTGAGTGGGTGTTGCTGATGAGCTGCACATTATTTCATGAGATGTCTCTTTGTGACTTGAAAAGTGGATTCATCTTTCCCTTATGAGTTCAGAAATTACTCTTCAAAAAGTGTCAAGCATTGTAATAGATTTGTGTGGCTATGACAAATTACAGGGAAGAACAAAAACATTTTTTCTTCTCACTAAAAAATAGGGCAATTTGAGTCACTTTTCAGCATGAGTAGTCTTAATTTAATGGCATCTCAGTAGTCAGATCTTCTTAAAGCATATTCCATGACAAAACACAACCATTTGCAGTAGTCTTTGTGTCATTAAAGGAATTGGACATATTTAATGTTCCTGAGAAATGCTCTTAAAATCATTCTTTGCTGTTCCTCACACTGCAACAATTCTCTAAGCAGTTACCTGGTGTGTTTTTTTTTCACTGAGATAAACTGTTGTTTCATTGGGCCTGAAGATTTCAGCAGTTTATGGTGTTCTTCCTAAACCATGTTCACTGAAAGACGCCCACAGAAGTGAAAAGATTATAGTCCAGGTGCAAAGAGGTGCTCAAACAATTCAGATAGTGTTGTCCAGCAGAAAGTTATCCTTTATCAATGGACTGATATAGGAGCAGGAGCAATCGTGTCAGGTTTTGTGCCACTCATTGCAGTACCAGAAGGGCAGCTATGACTTTTTCCAGACTTCTCAATGTCTGTGGGCTGGGGGTACTTCTGACAGCAAGAAATGCAGTGGCCATTCCTCTTGCTTCTGGGGCAATTTTCTTGTTTGTTCAGCTGAAACTGAGAAAATGGGGTTTGGAGGTAGTTTTAGCAGGAGTTTTCATCTATCATATGGACCAGCACCTGAATTATGTAGGGATGAAGCAATCTCATTTTTTGATCAGGATGGCCAACCTCTCCTGAGGTTGCTGGTATCTACGGTTGACACCTGTCCTCGATAGCAGAGAACTCAGTAGGGAACATGGGGATGGGCCAGCACATAATTGATGCTCTGAGAGGAGTATTAATCATATGAGAAACAAATTCTTTCTGAGGATGAATAAATTTCTTTGTGTATCCTTCTGCTATAATTGGTACTTGTAGGAGAATGCTGGCACTGATGTGGACTGATCAACCACCTGTCCAGCCTGAGGTCTGAAAGAAGAGAGGCTATGACTCAACTCAGTTGGGTCCATCTGACTTTTCTGAGGAGAAGAAAATGTGTGGCAAAATCTCTCTCTTGGCTCAAACACCAAAAAAAGATTTGTATGTACCAGTTAAAAAGTCCATGAGGCCACTTTACTGCCGTGTAAAGAATCTTTTGTAAAGACTGCAATTATAACATCCTGAATTTAAGCAAAAAAAAAAAAAAAAAAAAAAAAAAAAAAAAAAAAAAAAAAGGAAAAACTGGTAAACCAGCTGGTTATTGGCCCAGCCACTTACCCAGCCTGATTTATGATGGCTGTCAATGCCTTTGTCTCCAGGGGACTTAAACGGGACTCACAGGTGCTCAGCAGTTTTAAATATGAAGCAAATATCTATTTAACACTTTGATTTTTTTTCTAATCTTTTGTGTAATAGTGTTTTGGCTGGTGATCTTCACTGCCTGCTTGGATCCCCTTTCTTCCCATGGGAAAGAGGAAGCTTTATAGCTAACTTCAGTTACCTCATCTAAAAGATGTATCTTAGTGGTGAGAATAAATTAACTTTATCATCATAATAACTAAGGCATCTTAACAACTGTGCTTGATTTGTTGTTTCATTTCTGTTCCTCTCTTTTTAATCTCACTCCCTTTGGCTGTTCTTGCCTTTTGAGTTGATTTTGCTACTTATTCACGAGTATGGTTGGAGATGCCCAGGAAAACAAAGCATATTTAATACCATATTTAATACTATGTAAATTTTGACATGCTTAAAGAGGTACATGAGTCTAGTGATTTTGAAGGTTAACTATGTGCACACCTGTGCCATTATATAGTTGCTCGATACTGATTCCTGCATTGTAGTCACTGACTGGAGCTCTGTTTGAGTTGCACCAGGACAGGAGCTGCCTTTAAGCATGCAGGCACGGTTAGCTAACAGCTCTTGTGAGGTCTTGTTTCTTGGTAGAAACTCTTCTGTTTGTGCAGTAGCAGGCTGCTGCTGAGATGTCTCCTGAACAAGCATGGAGCATCCCAAGATTTCTTCTGCTGTAGTGGCTTATGCTACTTTGTCCATCCCAAAGGATGATGCAGCTGTGCTCATAATTTGAAGAGGAAAAGCAGCAGTAGTTTTCATTTGCTTCTTGAAATACCCCAGCAGTGAAACCAGCTTTGGTTTTTCTTAACTCTCTCTATACCTATCTGCAGACCATTGTATTTATTACAGGTGTTTCTTTGTCATTTCAGCCTGTATCAGGTCGCTATCAGCCAGATGAGCTTGGATCTGCCTGTGACTATTATTACTAGCTCAGTGACAGCCACTGTTCTCTGGATTTTACTTCACTTTCTATTTTTCCTTTTATGTAGATTCTTAAGTTCTCTCTTTTTACCTCAAAGTTATTCAGCCTCACAAGTGTGTTCTTGTTTTTTTTTTTTTTCTTTTCCAAAATGCTTGGGGGTACAGCTCTAATGAAAGTTATATTAAAAAACTTGGTGGGATTGTAAAAGTAATGATCTCCCTGAAGTAATATTAATTCACTTTGTGTCTACTTTGCTAATGATGGTCTGAAATGCCGATAATTAGATTTGTGTCTGAGTTTTTGAGACAAAAAGGAAACCAGGAGAAGCTGAACTGGGGAAAAAAAAACAACCCTATGTGATGTCCCCATTATGAGGCATTTAAGGTGTTTTGTCCTTGGCCCCATCTTGCTGGTACGTAATATGCAAACAGAAGTAACAAGAAATCTTTAGAAAAACATTCTGTGGGATGTAAAAAAGCCATAGCTAGCACCATCAGAGCTCAGCAACTGCAAGCTATTAAAGACCAATTTTTCCTTTCATATATATTCATGTCAATAATAGCAACTTTTCTGCAGGAAGCATATGAGGGAACGAGAGGAGAAACCAGGTAAGATGGGATAAGATGTGGGTGTGAAGAGGCAGAAATGGGATTAGGAAACTTGAAGCACAGGGAAAATAGACATGAGAAATAACGTTGGAGGAAGTAGAAAATAAATGAGAAAGAAGAAAAGTAGGAGAAAATAGGACATATCTGTGTTGCTGCCCAAAAGTTGTGTCATGGCACAGGACAAAGATGAAATAAAACCAATCCTCTGAAGCTTGTTTGGCAGTCTCAGCTGTGCTATGGAACCTTGGTAGGAGTGCATAAAGCAGGTGACAAAACAGTGCCTGGAATGGGAGGATAGCAGAAACCAGACATGTGAGGCTGCAGGTGAGGTTTTAGTATTCCAACTCTTTAGCTTGAGAATACTTCAGCAGTTTTTTATATTGGACATGTATATAGGAACTGCATTTTGGGATGCATCAGAAAGCTGTGTAGTTTATATGGCAGTCATTCACTGAGAATTAAGACAACTCTGTTCTTATCTCTGGTGGCTGTGTAGATATGGGGATCTTTGTTTTTCAGATGTAGGCTTAAATCTAATCCATCTTCCTGAGATTCAGATAGCACCCCATGCTCAGACACAAGATGTCAAGGGTTTTCTGATTTTTACCAAACTGTATTTTAGTTGGGTGCATTTTGAAACGGAATCATATTTATTTTTGACTTCTAATACATGCTAGAATTGAAAACAACTATTTCATTTGGCTTAAATTAGATACGGAAACCTACCTGTGCTGGCTGGCATGTAAACAATGCCTGGAAAGGCATGTAGGAAGAGAGTGTAGAAAGAGTTAACACACTTAACAGTCCACGAGCTTGTCAGAATAATTAATGCATCCAATAAACATGCTAATTAGTTGACATGGAGAAGAATCTTCCTGTGTACATGTTGGACTTTCCCATATTATCCAGAATGCAAACATCACCTTATCATATCCTTACCTCTGAACACTACCCTACATCATTTCCTGGGTTTAGACACTTGTTATTGACTCTACAAAGAGTGGCAAAAAAGAAAAAAATAAATAAATCTGACAGCAGGCAGCTTTTTCTGCCTGGAAAGATTAACTGCTCAGCACTTTGCATTTCAATTACTTAAAACTAATGGAAAAAATGTTGTACATTTTAGCTCCTGATTTGGCAAACTACTTCAACAAAATATTTTAAAACTAGAAATGTGTTGATCTTGTAAAAGTGGTTGAAAAGTATATTAATATATTGGCTGTAATATAGAATGCTGTATTTTTAATTAAGCAGATATTATGCAAATTTTAATCAATACTATTGTGTTTACTCCTTGCTAATGTGGCCACGCTGCCAGAATTTTAGCTCTTTCCTGATATAAAATTTATTTTAGAAGGTGATTATATATATTTTTCCTATAGGGCAAGGCTATTCTAATCTTCATAAATTAGCTAAAATAGTTTCTTATCCTTACCAGTGCCCATAAATAATTGTAATCAGTGGGGATTTTTCTATTTGAATGGTCATTGTGTGGAATAAAACACCAACATGAATTCCAGTTCTCCATTTGTTCTGTTTGAACTCTAAGTTTTTCATGCAGAAGGATGGTTGTTGAAAGCAGCACATGCAGATGACTTGAATCAAACCATTCACTGAATACTGTCCCTGTAAATTATAATTATATTCTTTTTTTGGTATTGCATATTTCAATTCTAACAAGTGCAATGAATTATTGGCTTATGGCTAAAGGACTTGCCGGCTTCAATATTTGAAGCGTTCTCTTGCAGAGCAGTTGTGTATTTCTCTGCAGGTATATCATAGTTTAAATATTCTTAGTAAGAGTAAGAATATCATTTTGATCTTGAAATGAATGATGCAGAATGTAGTGTGAAAGTATTATAAGAGATAAAAAGGCAGAGTACTCAATGCTTCTGAGCAGCCTACTGTTAAAAATAATTCTGTCCCAGCTGAAGCTAAGACTCTCACATGTTTTTTCATTCTGTAGAGAAGAATTAATAATGTGAATTGAGTTTTCCTTTGACACAGTCATGTTTGTTAACATGGACCGCATGAAATTCTGAGTCTCTGAGTGCAGTGAAAATGATCTGTTTCCAAAGCTGCCTCTGCAGCAAAGTTCTACATCAGAATGGAAGAGAGTCATATCACGCGCTCTTTGGGTATGTCCTTGTTGCAGAGCTCATGTTATCTCACACGAACTGAGCACAGACTGATTCTATTAAAAAACAGAAAACTATTAAGAAATAGAAGTTTGAGAGAATTTGCTGCTTTGTGTCTGACAAATATGTGATAGGTCATCCAATCACCACCTCCATCAACTGAGAGATTATCTGCTACTACATCTGTTTATTTAAAAAAAATTTTTAGTAAGGGAGTGACTAGTCTGATCATGATCTGAAAAAAAAAAAAAAGCGTAGCATGGAAAGAGAAAGATACCTTTTCTTGTGCCATAGTTGAATATAGGTTTTGAACAGTTAATGGCTAAGTGGACTTTTGTTGGAGTGAGCAGTGGTTGAAATATGGTTCTAGCTGAAGAGAAACTATATAGATGAATTTAATGAATGGGAATCCTTCTTTTTGTCTTTTGTTTGAACTAGAGATGTGAATACAGATATATGTCCTTAGACTGTACTTCATGCAAAAAGTTCCCTGCCTTTGCTACCTCACTGCACAGACTAATACAAAATATTCATATTTGCTTCTGAGATTTTAATCATAAAGGCAGAGAAATGTAATTAATTCTTTATTAGATACGTTAATCTTCAATGGAAATGGCTGCACACCGATTTGTTAGGCAGTATTTGTTATATTAGCAAATATACTGATGTATTTACTCCTGCATAATAATGTATAGTTAGCAATCTGAAACATGGAAGAGACAACAGAACGATTAGGGACTGCTTCTTTTGACAGGATTCCATACTGTTATCATTGTTCAATATCTCTGCTGAGATAGAGTTAGTAACGAGGAGAAAAAATGGTGTTCCTCAGGCAGAATAGCAAGTGATAGAAGCTGACCAACCATCTCCAGTATCTCATAAATACTGACAAACTTACTGACAAACCAAATGGGCAGCAGAGGATGGTGGGAGTGGGTTACGGCTGCTGTCCCCTACTTGTGCAACACGCAAGCATCACCTCTGAGACCACAACCTGAAAGCAAACAGATAGTTTCAATTATCTAATTTCTGCAGTGAATGAGACTTGTTTATTGGAAATCTATAAGTGGTTGGCAATAGCAAATGGCAACTATGAATATATCCTGTTTCACGAGGGCTGATTTACAGTCTCTTCTGAACTGCATAGTAGTAATGTTATTTCTGGAGGAGAACAGATGTGATGTAAGTACCTGGGGCAGAATAAGCAAACTTTGCCTGTCTCCTTAATAGCTCTAAGGTGTTTGAGTTTACATTTATTTATAAGTGAGCAGTGGCTGGATATCCTCATCTGGGGATCTTTGTGCCAGAATGAATAACTGCAGATAATCACTGCTTTTTGGGATGTTCAGTCGAAGTCTGTAACAAGATGCCACATGTGGAAAACAAACTAATAAGAGTGACATTTGCTAGGCTAACAGCTTAATACAATCAAACAAACTGGCAGCAGCTTGTGACAATTTTACTATGAATTGCTCTCAAATATGTAGTGACATTTCACTTTTAAACGGCTTATTGTTTTGTTAGGTTTTGCATATGTTTTTTTTTGCAATAATCCCTAAGTATTTCCCAGTGCGTCATACACTAAAATACACTAAAAGGATGACCAAAGGCTTGCTCTTTCCTTTTAGCTTTTGTGCAGAGGACATTTTCAGATGTCCTGCACAAGTCAGCAAGGATGTGCTATCCTCTGCACGGACAGACTGGTGGCACAAGATGCCGTCTCACCAGAGGAACAGCTTGGGGCCATAGCCTTAAACCTGAAGCCACTGAAAACTGGAGGATTGTGATGGGGACATCACTGTGACCAGGACATTACATGAGCAGGTGCAGGAGAATGTTGGACATCCAGGGTGGCTCCTACTGGTCCATGTGGCTGTGTCCTCTATAGTACTCTTGGATATTGATGGCTTCACGTCCAGGTAGATTGTTGTACAGGCTTTAACACAACTAACATAGGCATGCAGATTGGTGCTAAGGTGCTCTTTGATAGACTGAAAGTTTCTATTCTGCAAAGGGCTATAGAAACTATGTTGTTGCTGTTGTCTGATGGGAATGGGGGTGTGTTCCTTTGCTGTTCCGGTCTGTTGGACCATGGTGGGCAGGCACAATCAGCCCCTGGAGGGACTGAGCTATATCTGCAAACGTTTCTCTCTCCAGCCCATCAGTGTGAGTTCCCTCCTGGTGTGCGTTCAGCTGTAATCATCTGCTATTTGTGGATGGACTGTTCTTTTGTGTCCAGCCCCTTGTGTAGCTGAATTGTGCATCAGTCACATCTCACTGACAGGGGAGCTCAGGTATTGCCAAGCTTGCTTTCTGTAGTGATATTGAACAGGACTCCATAACCCAAGCAAGTGTGGCACAAGTATGGTTTTCCTTCAGTGCTCATAGGAAGGTAACTTCAAAATTAGAAATGGGTTAAAGAAATCAGCCTGTTCCCTGGAAACTGAGCTGTTCAGCTCAGCTGCAAAGGCAGAGGATAAGCCATGATGTTCAGCGGTCTGTCCCATACTGTGGTTCTGGCTTGATGCCTGTGGACACTGAAACTGGTAACTTGGCAAGAGGGCAAAGTGTTTGAGACTGTGGCTGGTTGTGAGACTTGAAATATCTTTGTGTGTTTGCATGGCCTTGGGGACTTCTGAAATCTTTGGGAAATCAGAATTTCTTATTTTCAAAGTAGTAGTTCTTCTTTCATGTGAGATCTCACCAGTGTAAATGCTGAATCTTGAAGGATGATGAGTCTGGGATATTTCACCAGCATGGCTGACAGTGCATCTGTGAATGCCTTTTGTGGATTCATTTGCTTTTTGGTGTGTGATGAACATCAAATGAGCACGGAGGTCTTACAGGAGATTCCTGGCTTCACATCCCTTCAGTAGCTATTATTGAAGCCTGTCATGGAACCTATTTGAGCTTGGGTAAAATATAAAAAGGCAGTCAAATCCTTGGAGGAAAAATGATAGAAAGGCAAATGAATAGAGTTTTGCCTGAGCTAGAAAATAAAGTTTGGGAAATGAGTATGCCTGTGAGGAAGGAAAAACTTCCCAGAGCCCACGTTGGTGTACCTACATCACTGGGAGCAGAAGCCACTGATGCACAGATTGCCTCCTGCATGTGGCAAATGGGCACCAGCTTTTGGTTTCCTTTGCTGAGTGGCTGGAAGACTCTATCTCTTAACATTTGTGGGGCCTTTTCTTTGTGCCATCTGCACGGCTGAGATATGATGAATACACACCTGAAGTGAATATGCCAGTTTTCCTTTTTTTTTTTTAGGTTATTTTTCACCTTAACGTGTACAACTCTCATGATGTTAAAGGGAACTTCATGGATAAATCGAGACCAAAGGGAGACATGGACACTCCTGGTACATTCATAGAAGAGGCATGCTGGAAGAATTAGGGTTGTGTGTTTTGTTGAGCAATTAAAATAAGACCCTAGAAGCTGCATTTAATCTCCAGAGTCTGTTATGACACTCATTGTGTTTGATTTCAGAGCTATTAAGCTAAAACTAATTATCTTTTTTTTTAATTGCAGATGATCACTGAGTAACAGTGAGAAAAGTCAAGTTTCTGCTAACAGCCAACATATTTTCCTTAAAATAGGAGCTGCCTGTAGTGGTGCTGAGTGTGGAAAGTTTCTTATTGATGCCTTGTGCCACTTTAGATGCAAAGATAATCAGTCTTTCTTTCAATAATTCAGCAGCCCAACGTCCCGATCAATGACTGCATCTCTCCACAGTGTGAAAGACAGGACATATTCAACCTTTTACTGATACTTTGTTTACAGGTACTGAAAATGCTGTCCAAAACGATTTCACTTGCCTGACATCTACTCTACTAAGCCCTAATCAAGGAGGATCCTAGTGTTTGCTCAGAAACAGATCTCCTGCTTTACTGGGGCACTGCTGACACAGGCTCGCCTTACTGCTTTGCCCTGGTCTCACCATCTGCCCAGGAATGGGTTATGATGGCACATGGATTTTTTTGCATGAAAAACAGAGAACATAGTGCATAGTACTCAACTTCTCCCGCAGGCATGCAGAGTGCAGAAAGCTGATTTTTCCCCTTGTGCATGCAGTGCAGAGAAGGGAAGCAATGCTTTTTGCAAATGTGACATATAGAGGAATCCTCTGTTCAGCAGCAGCTTGTCCATGATAAGGACCTCAGGAGAATATAGTGATTGATGTAATTTCACTAAGGGTTAGTCCAAGCTCTGATGTAGCATTCAAGCTGCAAACTTCACGGTGCTTAGAGCTGTTATTTCTAGCTTTTTTTCCTTCTTTATTCAGAATGGGTTTTATTTAAATTTGATATAATTACATCCTTGCACTGCGAAAATTTATATTTTATATTTTTTTATAGTCAAAGATGATGCAGACCCTGTATAAAATCTTTTAAGCTGCCTGTGAATTGTATCTTCAGTCATAAAGTTTCATGGAAGTGACATATTATAGAGGTCTGTAGCACAGGGCTGAGCTTTTCTACTCATGCTCAAATTTTGTGGCTAATTCTGCATCCAGAGTCCGCTCACTGAAATCAGACGTGACAAAATATGTCTTGTCCAAAAAGCATCCCAGAAAGGAGCATAAATAAGTATGAACCCACTGGAAAATGGGTGCAGATAATGCTAAAGGGTTTATGTTTTGCCCTGCTGAAATACTAAATACTTGAAGATAACATGAGAGAAGAGTGATCTGTGCTATTCTGCATTTAATTTCACTTTTATGGCCCAGTTCTTCATATTGTACACGATGAGTGAATGCAGCAGCTGGATTAAAAATATTAACGTCTTGTTTCCTCTGGAGGAAAATCAATCCTTTCCTTGAGGTATTTCCTATGGTAGAAAATCAATGTAATGTATTTTCTCTTACGTGAGTTAGTTAGTGATTGTAGAAGGAGAAAATGCTTTGCTTTATGTGAAGCTAACGAAAGCAAATTCTAATGGCTGGCAATTAAAATAATTAAATCTAGAATGAAAACAAACACCTTTTTAAAGAGGGATCGTGGATTGCAGTTTGTATGAAATCTGAACTGAACTTTGTAGTCAGCTGGATGGCCATGTGTTAGCCACCAGCATTAATTTGAGGAGGCTGCAAGGAAATGAGTTTTAGTGAAACACAAAATTGACAGGTGCCAAAATGCTGCTGTAGCCTCTTAAAGGTTTTCCTTTGATTGTAAGGGGTGAGAATAAAACCTGGCTGCTGCTGCTGAAGTGTGATTCCCGTGTTCTCTTTTTCCCAAAGAACAGATGATTGAAAACAGGGAGGTATGTCCTTGTGGTCCACTTCAAAGCAAGAAGGGATCAGGCAGCAATGGAAAAGCATAGTACAACATAGAAATAACCCAGTCAAGGCTGTCTTGATCTCCAGTAGAAAACTGCAGTGATGAAGGAAAATAAGTATGGAAATTCCAGCGACCCTACTGCAACCACCATCTCCTCACTCGGTGCTGCCACTGCCCAGCTTGCATTGTTGGAGACGGGTTGGGCCATTTCTTTCCCAACCTTGCTAGTGGTTTTTCTATTGATAATTATTCCATTTTAAACAGTAAAACACTATTTATGTAGCGCAATGATAGCCTTTAAAGTCGTTCTCATAAAATGGCATTAAAATTTTCTGGGCCATAATATCTTTTAATTTCTTTTCAGCAAATGTGCTGAGCTTGTGAGTAAACATTTTAGATGGTTTCCATTGCAAATGCACAAATCAAGTTGCATTCTGCTTGACAGCACATCATTTGTAAAGAGATTGTCAACCAGATCTCATCTTCAGCCACATCACTCCTAAGAAGCTGTCACTGAGGGAGGATTTCAGTCACGGGAGAAGGAATTGGATCTTGGCATCTGCCCACTCTGTGGGCTTTGGCTCAAATCTTGCTGGGGAAATAGCAGCCAGGGTGCTCTATATGCCTGAGGGCAGTGTTTAGTCAGGAAACCTCTGTCTTGTGTGTCCGTGCATTCTCTCAGCTCTCTCGATAAGGTTATTGTTTGTCTACTGGGATGATAAAAGTTAAATAACTTGCAGAATACTTATTTTTAGAAAAACTCATTCACACCTAAGTTGTTATTAACGGCATAGTTCAGATCATTGATTTCACATCCCATATGGTTGGCTAATGATGACAGAAAGGCCATCAAAGAATGTATATTAATGACATCAATTATCACGAGTGATAGGCTTTATGGATTGTCATGAATATCAAGTGACACTTAGGGCAGGAAAAACAATAAAAGATGACACAAAGTTATGCAAAGCAATTAAGGTCAGGAAAATTTAGCTTGGTTTCTCTTTTTAAAGAAGGTTACTCAATTATAATAACGGTCAATTCTCTGCAGATTAAAAAAAATCCTTCCTCTGGTTTCCTCCTGGGCGTTTAATAATGGAGCTCCCACCTGCTGTTTAACATTTTATCATGTCGTTTCCAGTGAAAACAATTTGTACTGGCAGCACTAATTGAGTAGAAGCTTTCAAATGTTACTTTTATAGGAATAGATGTCCTGAATTTTACATGCTGACCACGTTCTTTGCTACCAAATCTCTGACTTGAAGTAGGATTTTTTTTTAATCTAATTTTGTTCTTTTCTTTTTAATAAGGAAAAAAATGAAAAGCAGGAAAAAAAAGGAGAAAACCGGATTTCTTTTCTAGCTGAGAAAATGAGCCGTAAGAGTCTTGCTCTTAGGAGCTATATAAACATTTACAAGCCCCATGGATCTGTTTGATGCCCTGTTCTGTTGTGGTTTCCCTTTGAAGTTGGAGACTTTTGATAAAAGTGACATGCTTTATGCTTAAAGCAGGGTTTTTGTTATGGTAAGATGTGAAATGCTGTGGTCGGGGTTGTAGGAGCTTGTAGCACAAGTTCTCTAATAGGAACTATAAGTAAAAAGGGGACAAACTCATCTGGGTCTGTTGTGATAGGACAATGGGAAATGGTTTCAGACTAAAAGAGAGAGATTTAGATTGGATGTAAGGAAAATGTTTTTTATGATAAGGGTGGTGAGGCACTGGAGCAGGTTTCCCCAAGATGTGATGGATTCCCCATCCCTGGAGACACCTCAAGGTGGATGGGGCTCTGAGCACTTGATGGAGCTGTTGGTGTCCCTGTTCATTGCAGAGGAGTTGGACCAAATGGTCTTTAAAGGTCCCAACTCAAACAATTCTATGATTCTTATGCATAGTTGCTCAAGTACTGTCCTGAGGAAAAATCCCAATACAAGCAGGAGGCAAAGGATACTGTAGGGTAGAGGTGATCAAGGTGAGATTTATTGTGACTCAGGAGAGCTGACTGGGACCAGAACTGTTTGGGGAGCACAGTCTTCACAGGGCTGTATTTTCTAACGTTTTTTTTTCCAACCATTTTCTTTTCAGGATGGCTTGGTCACAGGTATGTTTGTTCAGTTCTACTGACTTCCTGATTTAGAGTACTTGCTGACTTAGTGCCAGCACAACTCAACTAGGGGTACATTTTATGCTGCTGCTCAGTTTATAAAAGCATGGGAAGATGTTAAATCACATTTGGGGCTTTGCACTTGTTTCTCTCTGGCTCCAGAAAATTGCTCTGTTGCTATTTGTCTTTTTGTTTGAGAAATGGAGGGCAGTGCTCACCAGCATCATGGAGAGTTTGTGCTAATTTGGAGATGAAAGCTGCTTGATTTTGTAATGGGATTTTGGCTTCTGTCTGTTGGTAGGTAATAAGAAGAGCAAGAGATGAAATCCAAATCGCTTCAGGCTCCACTGAGGCTTTAACACCACCACTGTATTGCATTCATTTTTTTCTTAAGGATATGTAACAACTTAGAACAAGAATTATAATTTAGGTTTTACTCAGCACTGTGCAAACTTCTTTCCTGTGCTTGGATGATGTGTCTTCTCACTGTGGTCTGCCGACCTCTGGTTCGGCTTCTCATCGTCTCTCCCTATGAAGCTCTGGGTGATTTCAGAGTTAAAGTGGAACTCCGTTTCACTTTAAAACAAAGCAGAAGTTAGAGCTCAGATGGACCTCTTGAATTTCCTGTTTGAGCTGTGGTTGTCTCACACAGCATTTCAATATTAATTTCAACTGCAAACACTTTAAGAAGGATGGAAAAGATCTCTAAGATCATCCACTCCAATCTCACCCCATCCCCTCCATACCCACTGGCAGCATCCCACAGTGCCACATCTCCACAGCCTTGAACACTTCTGGGGAGGGTGACTCCACCACCTCCTTGGGCAGCCCGTTCCAGTGCTTGAAAGAGTTTCAGAGAAGTTTTTCCTAACATCCAACCTGAACTTTCCCTGGCACAACATAAAAACCATTTCCTCTCATCCTATTACTGTTACCTGGGAGGAGAGGCCAATCCCCACCTTGTCACAGCCTCATTTCAGGGAGTTGTAGAGAGCCATAAGGTCTCCCCTGTACCTTCTCTTCTCCTGACTGAACAGGCCCAGTTCCCTGGTTGTTCATCATAAGACTTGTTGCTCCAGAATTTCCCAAGCCACCTTCAGCTGCCTGGCTTTGACTTTTCGGCACTCTCTCATTCCTCTTCAGGACTCAATCCATAGTTAAAAATTGTAGTGTTCATCTGCAGCGCTGAGAAATAACTTGGTCATGCAGAGTTCAGCTCCTTCATGGATCCAAAGCATGAAAGATGGAAACACAGCAGATTAGAGAGTTTGAGTGTTGATTTGATAAATACCAGAGTCAAATCACCTTCTTCTTTCTTACAGTAAAAATGAGAGCTTCCCACTGTGCTGCTGCTGATGGCTGTTTAGCACTTGTAAACTGCTTTCTTCTGTGTGTGTGCAGCTGATTTGGGCTCTCCTGCAAGCTAAGCTGAGCATTTGGTGCACACATGACCCAGCACTGCTGCACTTGTGCAGAAGGACACAAAGCAATTGTATGCTATTAATTACTGGCTGGCTGATCAGATTTACAAGAAATTGTCATAATTTATAAACCCAAATAATCATTTCTCACAAAAAATAAGAATATATTATGTTATTAACTATGTTCCTAGTAGGTTTTCCAAAGTGAAATCACTAACTGCTCTAAAAATTTTGTTGTGTGCTTTTATTTATTTCTCCCTCCACTAAGGAAATGTCTCAAAGATGTATTTTGGTGTTCTCTACTGATATCATTTTTCATACATACAGAGTAATATTTGTATTTGCTTATTCAGTCCACTGTGGTTTTGAAACCTGTGTCATTCATGTACTGTAAAAGATAAATGCTCTCTTCTCCTTTCTGCTCCCAAAGGTAAGAGACAAGAGAAGCCCAACAAGATTTCAATTCTTAGAGGTTGTATGGGAAGAACAAGTGCCTTCTCCATGTCTGTGGCAGTGTGAAGGACGAGAACGAACACAAAGGCAAGTTAGTAGCTGTCAGGGCATTTTAGTACTTAGGGTACATTGAAGGGGACTGGATTTACCTTGTATGAGGCATCCAGTCTGGGACAGCCGTTGCTCTGGGATCCCTGCACGGTCAGCGGAGAGACAGCTGCTTCTGGGGGAAATGAGACGTTTCTATGGATTTGAGGGATGTGGTTAGTGGGCATAGAGGGGATGGGTGATGGTTGGACTAGATGATATTAGTGGTCTTTTCCAATGTTAATGATTCTGTGATACTCTGATTATGTGGGGTCATCAACATTTCTACCGAAGTATACAAAGCTAGGTGAAAACATTTCTATATCTCATGAGAAATAAGTGATATGAAAATAAAATACCAGGCTTCCCTTTTTAGTTTGTTATGCAGGTGACTATGGGAAGGACCTGGGAAGGGGATTAAGTACTTTGAAGTGAAAGCAACTTATTTCTTACCTCTTCAGGAGGACTGTAAAATCTCAGTGTCAGAAAACAAGGCTTTGGTGCTTGCAAGAGCAACTTAAAGACTTTTGTCAGAACAGTACGTAAACAGAGACCTGCATATTTGTTGTTGTTCATACAACGAATATTCCCCAGGTGCTTGGTGAAGGGTTCATATCTCCTACAGCATATGGGGCGCCTCTAGGAAATAAGTGCAGGGATGTATGGCCAGTCGTGTAATTGTCAGAGCTGTTCTGTTCTTTTGTGTCCTTCTGATAAAAGTGGGATGTAGTGAGCTATGGTAAGTACTTCTGGAGCTGGGGGTGTTGAAAAGGGGCAAACATCTCTGACAGCAGGTACTGTCAGACTCTAGCCTAAGAAAGTTTATGGGATTGCCTTTGAAACTGATTGCATTTGCCAAATTCAGCCTGCTTTCTTTTTCACTCCTGTCAGATCCTGAGGGACTGTGCTTTCCCTGGAGCTGGCTGTCAGTGTGAGGTGCCAAAACAGGAAGAGTAATGAAAGTGTACTCATCCTATCTCACATGTCAGGCAGAGGAATGCGCAGCAGAAGGAGATGATGGCAAGTATTAAATCCTTCATGGAAGATGCTTAGGGAAGCAGTAAGGTCCTTTTGGAAGCAGCTGAGTGCTGTACCTTAGTAGAGCTCCACAAACATGCCTGTGCTCGCTGTGTGGGGGCCGCGAGCAAAGCTCTTGCGTTGCTTTTGTAAGCAGATGAACTCTGAATGAGTTTCATTTGTTTTTTTTTTTTTTTAAAAAAAAAAAAGAAAGAAAAAATTGCATTGAACTTCATGCTACTGGCAGCATCCAGAAATTATTTGAAAATTAATGGCAGATTATTTCCAGCAGCCCACACAAACATTGTAATCTGGCTACTGTCAGCTGCTGGGTTGTTTTATATGAAAGCGTGGCAGAATGTTTTTAGATGAAGAAAAATCTGTCTATGTTTTTTTTTAATCTCAGTTTCAGCCCTGAATCCACAGTTCGTGAATTCAAATGTCTGATGTGCAAACATACAAATACTGTGAATTCATTGAAAGCTGCTATGAGCAGAGCGTGTGGTCTTTAGTGAGAATGAATGCATTCGATGTTCTCTCATAATGAGAGTTGTTTTTAATGTTGTTAACACTTTTTGAAAGATGAAATGGTGACAATACTGCTATACTGTAGTAAAAAGAAATGAATGTTAATTAATGCAAGTAATTCAAACTGAACTGTCATGCCGTGCCACTTAGATTTCTTCTGAAAGATTCCAAAAGCAAGAAAGACTTCTGTGTTACAAATGTGTGGCGATTTATATTTATTACAAATTCTTTTTTCTAGCTGTCTTGTTCAAGGCTTTCTTCATCTGTATGCATGAGCCTTTCACCCTTGGTAAAACTCTCACACAGTGGCTTTTATCCAGCAAAACTTGTCCTTAGAGTAACCCAGCAGAGCTCACCATTTCATTCCTCTACTTCTACATATGTCCAAATTTTCACTGTAGCATAAACCTTGACCAGATGCTGTAGGGCTTTCTGAAGGTAAGATGGTGGATATTTAATTAGATTGTATAACTTTTATGCTTTGATGTGTCCAAAGAGTTTAAAAACTCGCATCTGCAAAACCTGCACTGAAGTTGGGCTACTTTCAGCTGCTTTTCTTTGTATGTTTGTATAAACTAAGAAGTCACTTATGTTACTTCTTCGCATTTTCCTTTCTGTTTATGTGCATATAAAAGAAAATAGCATGATCCAGCATTTTAAACTTTTTTGAAAACATAAAGACTGTGGCCTCAATGTGTGATGTGTTTGAGCGGTTTTGAGTAGGTCCTTTGTGGAGCTATTTACAGAATCATAGAATGGCCATGGTTGGAAGGGACCTCAAGGATCATGAATCTCCAACCCCCCTGCCACATGCAGGGCCACCAACCTCCCGATTTAATACTAGACCAGGCAGCCCAGAGCCCCATCCAACCTGGCCTTGAACACCTCCAGGGACAGGGCATCCACAACCTCCCTGTGCAACCTGTTCTAGCACCTCACCATTCTCATAGTGAAGAACTTTCCCCTGACATCCAACCTAAATCTTCCCTCCCTCAACTTAAAACCATTTCCCCTTGTCCTGCTATTATTTACCCTTTCAAAGGGTTGACTCTCCTTCTGTTTGTAGGCTCCCTTTAGGTACTAAAAGGCCCAGAAGGTGAGAGCGAACATAAGATAGTATTTGCTGGGATTTTTATGGAACTGTTGCAGTGTTACCATGGGATAAAGTCCAAATTTCTCTAGAGTTTGATAGTAGAAATAATAGAGGGGATGCTGTAGGAAGTGTTGTACATTTTTTTCTCTGTTTCACAGTGAAAAAGTGGCAAAAATGAGTGTATCAGTTGAACAAGAGATCGTTGCGTTTACTTCCTACTATCTGTGATAGTAATACGCCGTAAATTTGCTGTGACAATGACTTTCTACTTCTCAGGCTACATTTTCCAGATCCCAATTTGGCTGGACTGCAGTCACATCCCAAATCTGTCTTTCCTCACTGTGCTCTCAAGGATGATTATCTTCCAGAGACTCCAGCAGGACTGAGTGGATACTCAAGGACGAGCATACACTTAAGTGCTATTTCAAAGAGTGATGCTTTCTTGAATTAGGGCAAGAGTGTTCTGGGGAAGGATACGGATATCTGCTTCTGCTCTGCCACATCCATTTGATCTGCAGTTGTCTTTGTCCCTTTATTGTGGAAGACCTTCTTTCCAGGTATGTATGCAGTGTCCCTGCAGAGCAGCAGCGTGGTTCAGCCCATGGCTCCAGGTGCTCTGTGCCCTCTCTCTTGGTGCACTAAGCTCCCTACAGCTGTTTCCTTTCCAAGAGCTGTAATACAAATAACTAATAATAACAGTGTTGTTGCTGGGGGAAAGAATCCTCCTTGTGCGAGTAAGTTCACATCAGATGGAGTGGGATGTCTGCAAACTTGAAAATTAGATCAGGGAGAACAAAGCAGAAGCAGTAAGCTTATTAGATTCACAGAGGCAGTTTTGTGCAAGCTTTCCATGCTTCCTGAGAGAAGAAATATTTTCAAAATGGGTTTGATTGCTAATCTGATTATGGCAGCTCGAAAGTTAAAGTGAAACATGAAATAAATGAAGGCTTTTGGAGTTATGAATTAATTAGAAAACTAATTAGGATGGATAAAAGAAATTCAAGGCAGTGAATTGTTTTTCTTATCTCAGAATAAGAACATTGAAATTGGAAGGATGATATTAAACAAAGCCTACAAACAACTGGAGATCATGTTAGAGGAAAGATAAGTACTAATAGGGATTTATTTTTTTTTTTTACATCATGATATGGCTTTTCAAAAATATTTCTAAAGAAAGAACGACAACTCAGAGGAGTGACTGCAGGCCTTGGGCAGCTAGGAGAGAAATGCTGAACAGAGGCTGCATTGGTGGGGACAGCACTGGGACTGGTGGGTCCTGGTTGCTGCTGTCCTCCTGTCTACTGGGCTGGGGCATCTGGGTGGGCACTTTGCTGCCTAACCCCATGCTGTCAGCTTGTCTTTTGGGTGCCTGCTTAATTGAAATGGCCTTGAGTGCCTTGCAGAATCTGGGCATCCTAAACTACTCTGCTCTAGAGAGGTTACTATATGCTTTACTTAAAATATAAGGCATGTTCCTGCATTACATTTCAAAACCAGAATGAACACTAAGCCCAAATGGTCTAACCAGTAAAGGGGTTTGCCCTGAAAAGCTGGAAGCAGGTTAAGAATTGAAGAGGTATAAAGTGATCATTAACATTAATGTATTTTACTCTCCTGCCTACATGAAAATGAGAACTGCAGAGGTGATATATAATATTCATATTGCTTAATGTGTTACAGGAAAGTGTTCAGGCTCTGGTGAAAAAAACAGATAAAGAACCAGAATAAAAGAGAAAATGAGTATGCTGCTGAGATACGCTGCAGGACTGGGTGATCACTCAGCCTGGAGCACAGACAGCTACCTGGCTCCTACTTATTGAATGACCTGGGAGCTTGCGATTCCTTGTTCAATTGTGTGCTAGTGAGCAACTTAAATGTAAAAAAAAAAAAAAAAAAAAAAAAGGAAGACAAATAATTTCCTAAAGTACTTTCTCTCTAAGAACTCTGTGACCAGCATCTAAACAAGTATTCAAGGAATTATGAATAGCCTATATTTTACAGAAGCTAACAGGTGAAAAAATTGCAGTGGTGCCTGCAAACAGATAATCTGATTTAAGCCCAGGCTGGGAGCTGTGGTTAGTGAGGGAGTTAGGTGTTGGATTAGCACTGAGGACTGTTGCTTTGACCAAGACCACGTGTGCATCTAACAGAGATGACATGAGCCTCATGGGTTTTGCTTGTGTGCTCTCGAGCATAATGAAGCTAAGAAAACACAGATCCAATTCTGCTGCAGAATAGAAAGGCAAACGCCGTTTTCGTAATATGAATGTTTGTTATTTTGTGAATATTTTTCTCACTATTTGTCTGTTCCTGTTGACCCTTTCCCCTCGTATATAGAGGCAGATGCTGGTTTTGTTTATTACCTCCTCTCAACAGCAAATGTTATCCAGTGGTGACTGCTCCATGGCACACCTGATGTGACAACTACAGGTCTTGGCAAGGATCTGTGTAGGGCAAGGACCTTCTTGTCATCAAAAAGAAAACTTTTCACAGAGCACATAATTGCTTGGTGGAACTTACTGCCTCAAGGTGCTATAGGATGCTGACACTTGATTAAATGTAAGTAAGGAATGTATGTCCACTGTGACTATTAGGGACGTGGTTATTGGGCATGGTGCTGATGGGTCAGTGGTTGGACTAACTGATTTTAGCAGTCTTTTCCACTCTGACAAATCTGCATTTAAAACTCTTCTATGTTTAAGAAACAAAAAATACCGTAAGCTTTAGAAATTTCTCTTTAGGATGTGCAGGAGTGTGGGTCAGTAGCCAGGGGTATGAATCCTGACATCTGGGTAAACTGTAACGTGTTAGCTCTTTCATTTTCCTTTATACATGGCTGAGAAGAGCTGCTCAGACAGACCAGGCAGGCTGCTCACAACTGAGTGCTGAACACTGTGCTTTGTGTTTGCTGGGTAAGCAGCTGTACACTCAGGAGCAGCATCTGCTTCAATTTCATCACGCACTGAAGTGCCTCTCTTTGGTATTTCAAGTGCTATAAATGAATTACAGTCAATAATCAGAGGAGCCTGCTAATTCTCTCTAAGTTATTGGCAGACTTATTCTTGATCATATTCAAAATGTTATCATAGGGATGTCATTTCTAAAGTAAAGGGAGTCAGCAGGGCTGTCAAAAGGTGCTCTGTAATAGTAGAAGAAATAGAAGATCACGCTGCACTGCAGTGTAAGAAAAACCTGACAGAATAATTCAATTTTGGACAGGTTAAAGAGAATGATATAAGATCGTGGCACCATGAGAATATTCATCCTGTTTCCATAGACCCTGGTACTGCTCCCAGGCATGGAAAAATGAATGAATACATGAGTGAATTTATTTTGGGAAAGGAAAGAGAAGGTCAATCTGAGGAAAATCCTGCACATGATGAAGATGATGAATAAAACCCCTCGCAGTTTTAAAAAAATGGTTTTATTTCATTACAGAGCATCATAAAGCAGCTTATTTCTGTGATAAAGAATTGAAAGAAAACAGTTAAACTTGAAGGAGAGGTGCAAAAAGGAGAATCACTATGGTAAAATACACCATAAGAAGCCAGAAAAACTGAAGCTCGACTTAGTTGACAGAAAGTGTCAGTAATAAGGAATGTGGTTCAATAATTGATTTTCTTACATTTTAATATTTTAGGCCTAGTCATATATTCTAAGAACTGGAGATAGTGAAAGACTTTTTTAATTCTCCGTTTCTTTGAAGTTTATGATAAGTTGATAGTTGCTGTTCAAAACGTATTTTTTCATCATTATAGCCCATAGGATGTAACACAGCTTGGTTTGGTTTTAGTGGTTTAGTGGATACAGAAAGAATGCAGGTAACTATCAAAGCAGTAATTTAAGTAACATGTCTAAATGAAGTAAATTCTATGAGTCCACAAAGATACTGCAGGAAAATGTGATCAAAAACTATTTGGATCAGTAGAAACAGTAAAGACAGTCAATGACAACTTTTCAGCAATAGAAGTTGCATTCCTTTTAAGCTCAGTTACACTCTGAGGAAGAATTCAAATACTGTCTATACTGATTGGATCAAAAACAAATAGGAAAAAGGAGGATTTAGCTTCTGAGTTAATATTTTTAGCCATGCAAAACAGTACTGTCTGCTCATAATCTGCACAGTAAGTTTGCCATTGTTAGAACTTCCAGCTCAAAGCATGGAGAAGGACAGCATAGAGATTAGGCAGGTTTTTGGAAGTTCTTACAGCTCCAACAATTTCTCAAATGCTAATCTCCAAAAAGGAGTTTATAAGGTGTGTTTTCAATAGAAAACTACCGTAGCAGTAAATAGAACATTTTTCTTAAATTGAGAGTTAGTTCCTCCAAAAAACGTTGTGGCTTTGTGTTGGCTATGGACTAGCCTACTTTATGCTACATGAGAGCATTTAGGCCTTCTGGGTCACTAAGACCTGGCAATATTAATAGCAAAGATGCTTAATATACCATTAAAGAAGCCTTAGACTTAAGCAATAATATAGTGGAGAAATAGTTTGAAGGGCTACCCAAGATATTATAAATTACTTCTGTGTTCTGAGAGATCTTGTAAGTATAGCTGAGAGAACAGCTTTAGTGTACTAGCAGCGGCATTGCGCAGGACCGGTGATGCTGCTGGGCACCTCAAGCCTGCTCTTGAACTCCAAAAAGTGCCTTAAACTATGAGAGTGCTGCCTGCCCTTTGCTCAGGCTCTCTGCAGGGTAAGATGCAATGTTTGGATACAGATTTGTGAAGTGTGTGCTGCAGAGATGCAGGAATTGATTTTTTTTTGAGACTGGAATACAGGAGATAGGCTCTTTTCCCCCTCAATTCACAGATAATGATGTGCATAGTATTTATATGTAACATGAATACATATTTATATATAAACACAAACTGTTTGAATAAACTAATGCTAAAAATCAATGCTAAATCTGCTTAGTGTCAAAATAGCCCAAGAGATGTTAAACCGTCTGCAATTATCATTCATTAGCCTGATTTAAGGTGGTAGCAAGGGCAGATAGATGCACTAATTGAATAGCAAACACGTTTCAAGTGTCTGTGCTAAACACCACAAAAAGAAATCAAAGATTAGGTGCTACATTCATTTCTCAGTGTTCCTGCTTTGTGCACTTGCCTTCCAACTCTGGATCATTCCTGTCTCCTTCAGTGCCAAAAATAGGTTTCTAGTCATTATGTAAGGATGGAGTACAACAGATCTCATTGGGATTATTTATGTGATTAAAGCAGATAATCAATCATCATGCAAGTTTGAGAATTCAGAGTGATCTTTTTCTGAAGTGCAGTTTGGGAAATCAGCATACACCATCCCAGTATGCAGTAAATAGAATTGTTTGTGTTACAGACAATGCTAACAAAATCTGTGGAAGTTAATAAACCACAGTGGTTTGCTTAGCTTTAAAAAGCAGGATTACTGAAAGAGCTGTATAATGCTTATGAATAAAATAGGACTTGATTTAGGAGGCTGCTGCCAACTTGAGACATAGCGATAGGGAACAAATCAGCTTCCACTTGCTTTATGTCTGCTAAGTGAAGAGCTTTTTGCACAGTCACATTTACTTTTATTTTTAATAGTTCTATGTAACAGCATAGCTCCATTTCTAATGATGTGGATCCTTGTCTATACTGATATGTTATGTGCATCATATCCATTAAGTAAATTGAGAAATGATGTCCTTTAATTAAGATTAAAAGAAAACAACTAGCATTATTTAGCCAGAGAGCTGGTTCGTGCTCTTTTCAGTTCACGTTAAGTGAGTGGTAAAGGATCAGGACTATTCTTTGGACCAGATCCAAAGTAGTAACAAACTGTCAAAGTGTGCTATGCTTGCTGCTAAATCCAGACCTACATTCCTGAAAATCTTTTCTCAGTGTTTGCCTGGCTGTGGTGACACCTGAACTGGATGCAGTAATTCTCCGTTACCCATAGGGGACTCAGCAGGAATTGTCATGAACAGTTATAGGATCATAGAATCATTAAGGTTGAAAAAGAACTCTAAGTTCATTCACTCCAACCATCAACCCATCCCCACCATACCAACTATCCATGTCTCTCAGTGCTGCATCTTCATGGTTCTTGGACACCTCCAGGAACAGTGACTGTACCACCTCCTTGGGCAGCCTGTGCCAGTCAAAAATGTTCTCTTCCCTAGAGATGTGGGGAGTCCCAGGCTAGGAGATGGGCCAGGGGCTCATTGCTGAGGGCCATACAAGCTCAGCCCGGAACCAGAGCTTGAGAGGCCATATTTAAGGATGCAGTCACATAAGGGCAATCATGATGATAAAGGACTTGTTTCTGCCAGTTCATTTTATACCCACCTTTTCTGTGGCCTTTTAAAATGTACTATTATGCCAGAACTTAACTGCAGAGCTGTTAGTTCCATGCAGTGCAATAAACACTGAGTTAATGGATTGCGTGCGTGTGTGTGTGTGTGTGTGTGTGTGTGTCAGTTACAGGTTAACTTTCTTAGCTACCTTTCTAAGCATTAAATCTGTGAATGTTTCATAGTTGGAAAGAAACCTTGACAATATGAAGTCTTCTGGGCTACAGTAAAATTTTAGCTATGAGGAGAGTGTACTTGCCTGACTGCAAACAGATCAACATTGGCATGGAAAATCTAAGAGAAGTCATCTTTGGGTGAGATTCTAATATACTTCCATCAAAATTGATATGGAATATCTTGTTTTAGTAGTAATATTTTTAGACTGAAAAAAATAATTTCATTGAAAAGGTGTGTTGAGACACTAAATCGTGTCTGAATCTAAAGATAGCATTTGTAGATGTTTGCTTTTTCTACCATTTTTTACTTCTGTCATCTCCATAGTGTGTTGGTGCTATTAGCTTAGCGTGCTTTCTCCCTGTATTTTCAAACAGAGCAGCACAGTGTACATCACAGTGCCCATTCTTGGTGGAGAGCTGATGCTGGCATTCCAGGGAACCAAGTGGGATGTGCTGTGCATGGGGCAAACAGAAGCTTGATTTGCTGTGGTGTTTGGACCAGAGTTACCAGGCATGCACTGGGCTCTCTGTTCAGCTGTTGTGTTCCAGCTGGAGGAAAAGCAGAGATGCCATTTTGGGGGAGAAGTGTTCTAAATTATACGCTATACACAACTTCGAGTGCTTGAGTGCACAGAGCTCATAAGCATTTATGCATATGGCTTTTCTCATAGCAAAAAGTTATTGTGTGGGATGAGCTCCATCATGTCATCTGCAAGAGAATTTCTATTTTTCCTGCAAAAGAGGGATTCATTTTAATAATTCTATTAACTTATTCAAATCATTCCTGCCAAAAGATGGAGACAAACCAATAGAGAGAAAACTTGCTCTCACATTTATCCTTTTTTTTCCACAGTTTACTGTGGCTCATGTGACAATTTCCTGGCTCATATGAGAGCATTCAAAGCTTTTCATATTTGTGCATGGGAATGTTCTTACTATAGTCCTTTATAATTTGGGAATAGAAATACAGAAAAAAGGCCAAAATACACCAATTTATGAACTTATTATTATCTAGGGAAATTCATACCACAGAAGCTATCTAGAACATGCATGAGTTTAGTGAACAAGATGATCTTTAAAGACCCTTCAACTTGAGCCATTCTATGATTATATGTATTTGGTAAAATATATAAGTAAACTGTGCATAAGGAGAGAGAGTTGTTTTTTCTCAGGTTCGCCATTGCAAACTTCATTTGCTTACAGGTCTGTATCATCAGACATTCAAAATCAGTGCTAATAATATATCTTTAAAGTTACCACTTGCTGAGGATTGGCATCTGCAGTGTGGTCAGACATGGCCTGGTCTTCAGAGATAAGACAGATCCATCTTGTCATCATGGGAAGCTCATAGGCAAGAATCTATTGAAATCTTTGAATAATTACTCGATCCATCTCCCAGACGCTTGCTCCATTTCTGTCAAAGTCCACCAGTATTTAGGTGTTGGGAGTTATTTTGCAGGGCTTGGGGAAAGGGGATTTGAGAATCATGCCAAGGTCGTGCTTCAGTTTATGAGCAATTTCTGAAGCGTAGGAGGGGTCAGAGAAGAAGACGACCCTTGTTCCATGGCAGGTTTAGTACTGCAGGAATACATTTCTCTTTCCCTGCCCTCCCCTCAGTAGAAACAAACAAATACCATTAAAGGAGAGCAACAGGCACTGCATTTTCTTATGCATGTGTAGTTTTGCCCTTTCTTTCTCTCCTCCTTGTGGGCTCAAGCACAGTTTAATGTTTCAGATCTTTCCTTTATGTAACTCTATTTTCTTCAGATAAATTAAAACAGGGGAATTAGCCCCTTTGATATTTCTCTTCCAGAGCTGCTTAGAAGCATTGTACATGTGGGAAATGAGCTCTTAAATGGAAGGAGAATGACTCATATTAATTTTAAACCCTAACTATGGAGATAATTGCATATACTATAACTTCTGCTATAATGAGAAGTTAGTCATAAGTGATTACATAAATTTTAAAGTTTGAATGTGTTTTTTAGACATATTTAGGGCTAAATCCTTCTTCTTTGGCACAGGGCAGCAACTGGATGGATGAGCATTTCTTGGGATAGCCTCAGGGATTGCTTCTTGTTCCCTTTGTACCATAGTATGCTCACCGTATCTGCCAGGATCTCCGTTTTTTGGACCAATATGACCATTATTCTTGCTACTTAGAGTTTCCCAGACTTTAGGAACAGATTTACCCACTGAAAGCCAAAAAGCTGTCAATATTATTTTCCCTATCCCTCTTTTTTTTGACTAAGTGTTATCCCTTACATTTATAAAAATGCAATTCCCAATTTAGCAATATTCACCAGAAATACCTTTTCTCTGTGATCTGTAGAAAAGAAACCTAGCTGTGGGTTTCTTGTTGAATTGGACTTACTGATGTATGGAGGATTAATTACTGAAAGTTAGGGAATTAATTTGTTATCAATTTTATTGATAAATGTATATAATTGTTTTGCATCAGCAAAAGAAAGGCCTTGCACAAATAGGTGGCTAAACTATGGGAATGAATCATGACAATGAATGGCAAAATAACAGCAACACAATGTTTTAATACTTATTTTCAAATGTTATGTATGTTGGACTCTCATTCCATCCCTACACAAATCATTCTGTCTTGCCAGTACCAATGAACAAGGCCTTTTTTCAAAGGTAATGGTTTTTTTTTTTTTTTTTTTTAAATTTTTATACTTACATCTTCCTGTCTTCCCAGTTCTTAAAATAAAACAACGCAGCAACATCTCTCTCCAACCCAAAACATTCTCTTTTGTGTGTTCTGTATGTCTGGATTCAAAAGCAGAGCCTAGGCTTGAAATGCCTCAGTAGAGGGGCAGTTTCTTTCATGATCTTTACAAAACCGAGTGCAGTAGTATTTCTGATATACTCTTAGATTTTGCCTATACTGTTGGAAATATTTCACTGCTCCCTGCTAAGCTGTCCTGTCTTCAGTCACAGTTGTTCTTGTTTGTGGCAGATACCTCAGGAAAGGAAACAACTCAAGATGTTTAGCAATTTAGAAGGTCATGTTCCCATCATTTGGTGTTCAGACTTTCTCTTGACACAGAAAGAAATTTTGCTTTTACAACAATGTCAGTGTGGCAGCTCTTACAACTTCAAACTGAAATGCTGCTGCTCCAGGATTTTCTTTTCCTGTAATAGAAAGATTCAGTTCAAATAAGAGTGACCTGCACAAATTGATGTTGTCCAGCTGGCTGCTGCGGTAAGTGTCACATGTCACATCTCCTTCTGGGTAGAGTCACTCTTCTCCCGTTACATCATGAGATGGATGCTGGTGGCTCACACCTGTGCTCAGTGCTCAATGGGGTCTGGGTTCCCTTTGCTGGGGTCTGAGGCAAGTGCTGGTGCTTGCCCATCCTCATGTTTGGAGGTTTTGTTATTACGAGGTGGGGAGGGAATAATGGCATCCCTGGGAGTAATGGAAATTGTTGGAAGCTATTGAAAATAACAACTGGTGTTATGGCCACCAAAAGCAGGTTATAGCCCCAGCTCTGATGGGGATGCTATGAGATGCTTGAGCAGCAAATAGATACATATGTTCACGTTAGGCAGCTCTGTTTTCTGCTGCAATTTGTTATACACTAAATCGATTTTTCTTGCTTCTTTTTCTTGCAAGTTCTCTCATTAAATTAAACAGTCTGAGAGGAATAGCCATTAAATGCTCATTTCTTATTAATTAAGTGGTTTAAAATCTAGGTCTTTGAATGCTTCCCTAATTAATTGTGTAAAGCTGGGTACACAGTTAACAGGGAATGAAAGAGTATTACCTTGGGGACGTGCTTTACAACAAACTGGCAAGCTGTTTACCCAGGAGTGCGGGAGCTGTAAGACATTTGCATTCTTATAGACCCCGAAAATGTAGGGAAGGTCCTGAAAACACAGGGAGGGAGGATCCCTCTGGGCTGTCCTGTGCTCATCTTGGTGAGTCCTGCTCCTCCTCTGCAACCACTGGTCCTGGCCATTGGTAAAGGTTGGTTACACTTCTTTTCTACAATTGAAACTATTACTCATCTCTCTCTAGTTTAAGTTTTCCATTCTTGGAGGTTAAATGTGTATATGTATTGCTTTTGAACATGTAGAATCATGGATTGTTAAGGTTGGAAAGGACCATTAAGATCATCTAGTCCAGCTGTGTGAGTACTGAAGTTAAAGAGGTCAAGCTTTCTGAGCGCCTCACTAAGAGCTGCATTTCTTACTGCTTCTTCATTCCTGCAGCTCTCCTATTACCTTTCTCCAGTCTTTTCAACAGCTCCTTTAAAACATGTGAAGGAAGTTCCTCTCAGGCAGATTGAGTTTTCCCTCTTTATGGCATCTTCTCAATGGTGGCAGTCACATTTCTCTGGGGATTTCCTGTAATGATCCTTTTATTGCCAGCATCTCTGATCATCCTATTTCACAACTTCTAAGGATCTTTAATATATGACATCTTGCTTTTTTAAAATCTGCGTTACTCTGTCAATTGATTTACATAATTGGAGAGTTCCCAATGTCACTGACTACGTCAATAGTTTTTAATGTTACTATAAATTTTATTAATTACCACTTTATCTTCTTCTAAATACAAGCTGTGCAGTAGCAGACAGATACTTACATTTAGATTTATGTTTTAAGATCTATCGGTTCTATAATTTTAATCCATTTAGTGTGAAATTTGTTGTGTAGTCTCCTACTGCTCTGTACTGTTAGAGCACCTCTAGAAGCAAATCAAGTGAGATACAGACTTTTATTCCAACAGCATGGCTGAGCTTGTATTATATTGGCAAGACAACATGAAGTTGGTTGCAGACCACTTTCCATACAACCATGTATACTCCAAATTCATTATTGATTGTACCTCAGTGGGTATTGTTGGCATTGTGATGTTTGCTCCTTCCCAGGACTCCTGATGTTTTGGAGGCTGCCAGGACTCAGCATGGGAAGCTTTGAAGAATTCAGCTTCTCCAAAAATATCTTTTCTCTTGGAGAAAACAAATTTCCCTCTTGGCTGCAAGATACCATTTGGACCTCTCTCTTTTTTCTTCCTTTTCAATGCTTTAATATCCTGAGAGTGTAAAAGACACTTTCATCAGGAGTGTGTCTGGCATTTCCATCCACTGACTGAAAGTTTCTGTAACTAGAAATAAAACTACATAAGATGAAATGTCAGAACAAAGCAATCTATCAATTTATGAAATGGACTTTGTTATTTGGTCACCTGCTATAGCTGTGCCTGTAGAAAGTCTTTCCAGACCAGTGTATGATGATTAGAAACACAGCAAATGGCAAATGCACACTCGTGTTATCAGGTCTCTGTAGTGATTCTGTATTAAATTACAAACTCGGTGCAAAACCTGCTGTGCTGATAATCAAAATCGTTGCTATTTCCAGACCAACTTCTTGCAATAGCTGCCTGCCAAGAGAGCAGGGAAACCATGGATAAAGATTTGTTGAACCACCAGGGTTATCTAATACACTCCCTTATGGCTACAGCTCCGTGTAATAAATCATTTTCATAAATATATGAACACAAGATAAGACTGAACTGTGGAATTAACTCCTGTTTGCAGTGCAGGACCACAGAGCTTGTTTCAGCCAGAATTTACTGCAGAATCTTACTCCTTCAGTCCAGTATTTATTTACTTTTGCCTCTGTTCACTTTCCTCAACCCAGTTTTGAAGTCTTTTCTGCTCTCGATGCTTTGGACATGATGGGGGAGAAAGAGTTTGCTGCCAGTGGCACTTGAGTAATGCATTTCCAGATCCAGACCTTGGCAGCTCTCTGTTAAGCAGTTAAGATGGGTGAAACAAATGAGCACTGGGTGAGACTCCCAGGTGGAGTACATAGACATGTCTTCTCTGCTGCTAAGTGAAATGGCTTTTTTGCCTCTTGAAGATGTGAGCCCCAGACTGAAGCAGTATGAGAATTGAACAATAAACGGCCCTTGTCTATTTGGGTTTTAATGTCAGAATGTAGCTCAAACCAGTCTTATGAGATTTGCTATTTATTAATGTTTTTTTTTCTTTAGTACCTGTCTCTTAATGGGTAACACTGAATACTAACAATTTCTGAGGACCATATACTAATTAAATCCTCTTATTGCCACTCATCCCCCTCAAAAAAGCAGAGGAACAAGGACAAAAATCCAATGTGATCCACTCTCTCCAGCATCCTCTTATGAATAATTCTTCAGCAATTCATGAGTCTTGCGTGTTGTTAGTGGATCAGCTCCCAGGGATTGTGAGCAAACGGAAAAAAACCACCCACCCACTTCTCTCTGTGTTCTTGCCTGGCAAACTCTGCCTCCTTGCTGAGAGTTGCTGTGGCTGCCACCCAGGGCTGAAACTGGAATCTGCTATTGGTGGCATCTGTAGCTCACACTGAAGAAAGAGATCTTGTTTTGCCTCAAACAGCCTTTTGGGGATCCTACAAAGTAAATAACTTGCACAGTTTTGTGCGCACGCACTTCAAAGACTGAGGGGAAAAAAGTGCTAAACTCCTCTCTCATAATATGGAGAGAGCAATATATCTTTTCCATGTGAAAAGTGCCTTCAAAATGTAAATAGATTACCAACGTTATGTTCTGAAATACAAATTAGTGCAGTTCCCCAAACTTTCACCCAGCACCTCAGAGTTACGCTTTGGGGATTAGGAAACTAACAGCAGTTTCACACCTATGGTTAATGATCAGTTTGTACCTCTATGGCCCTGTGCTATTGACAGTGTTGGGACTACTGCAAAAAGAACATGTTATTCCTGGTGATTCTTTGGATGAGTGCCTCATGAAGCTGGGGATGACATTTGATGGGCAATGTTGGATCAAGTCCTTTCTTAATTTCTCCAACTCACTGATTGAAATTGAAGCTCAGAACTTGCCTTTCAATATGGACCTAGGCTGCTCCAAAACTTGGGACAGAAGTCTGTAGCTCGGTTCCAACTGCTGGTTGATGTAAATATAATAATTGGCTGATGTAAATTTTTAGATAGCAAAGAGCTGCACAGTATAGAGCATCCCTTGATTCCCAAACAGCCCCCTGCCATTGTTGTTCTTATATCAGTCCCATCTGTATTGTGTATAAATTGCTTTGGGATCCTTGGGGTGAGAGGCTTTAGATAAGTGTAAATTACTGTGCTGCCTGTAATTATTTTTTTAAGTGGTGATTGCTGGGCCATGCTTTTTATTTGTATTGTGGGAGGTTATGATTCCAGCATAGAGATATATCAGCTTCAGAATTGGAGAAGAAATATGTTCTGTGACTTTGATTTATGTTTTTCTATTCTACTCTTTGAACATAAGTAGGAGGGCAAGAAGGAGAGCATGAATGCTTAGTGAACATGCTCCTGCAGTGTAATTTATCTTTGAGGCTGAAACAGCAGGTATATAAACCTGGTTAAACCAGCTCTGGTTTCTCTGCTCTTTTTCTTCCACCATTCAGAATAGCTTTTGACAAATCATGCTCTGTAATAAAAACATATTTTCAGAGTGATATGGAAAATATACTGAAATAAAAATAATGGCTAGATTATGTGTTTAGAGATGCTGTATTTTATGGTGCATGCAGGATGGCCATGTTGCATTTGTCTTAAAAGTTATAAGTGAATGCAGTGCACAGTACTTGCCTCCAAGTATCAGAGCTGTCATTAGAGGCCTCCAGCACCACAATAAGCATAATGTTACCATTCCACCTAAGTAGAAGGTAGAATGGTGCAGTTGCTGTCATTGTTTATTGGAAAGTTGAAGAATGGCTGGAGGACATATAAGCACATGTATGACCTGTCTTTGACAAATTGCTTGGTCTCTTTGACAAATTCCTCCCAATCCTCTGAGTCCCACAGGTTTCAATACCTCTCTGGGATTTTCTAAAGCCCAGGGGAGAGAAGAAACCATTCCAATCTTGTGTTCTGTTTCCTGGATAGTTTAAGTGTTGTGACATCAAGTGTAATTTCCACTGAAAGACACCATGGTTCATTGCAAAGAGGAGATGCCCCATACTACTTTCTGAATAAGCAGCTGGCAGCAGTGCTTTGTCTCATTGACAAGGTAGTATTTTGTAACTAGCTGGATGCAGTATTTGATGTCGCTAAAACTCAGTGATATATTGATATATATGTGTGAAAGTACATTGGTACACAGCAATGAGATGGAAACGCCCCATAATTCTAACAAAAAAAAAAAAAAAAAAAAAAAAGAAAATGTTCACAGTGATTTGGGGCAGCCAAAGCTTCCACAGCCTGTCAGCTGCAGCGTGGCAGTAGTTGTGATGGCTGAGCAATGGAGGCTTGTGACTGACAGACTTGTGATTGAAAAGAGAGAGAAGGAATATAAACGTTTCCTTACTGAAAAGACATCACACATCTGATGAAATGTTATGCACAGGGAAGGAGGCTCACTTTGAAAAGTGTGCTTCATTTGTGCCTGCAAACATCAGAAGTAAAAGAAACCAAGTCCTGGACCCCAGCCCACACTCATCTTCATCATCCCATGACAAAGATTGTATCTAAAATGTGAAGTTTATTGTCTCTCTAATGAGTGTGCTTTGACCAAGCTCTGCCTCCAAATTCCAATCATCTGTCTTCTCTCTGCTTCAGTACGGCCATTCTGTAAGAGTTTTCCCCTTCTCTGTGCCACTGTACCTTTTCCTTTGCTGAAGCAACAATTAGAGATGTTAGAGATTGTGCAGAATTCTTTGTTTGCTAAGTAGATACACTCTAAGCTATAGCACTGCCAAAACATCTGCTGACACTTGCTTGAGACTGCTGCTGTTGTCAGGTATCTCTCCCTTGTCCTGGAGGTGGGTAGTTGAAGTGGAAACAGGCAATCAGACCCACAGGCCCTCCAGCAGGGTTTCTGCTGTCCTATCTTTCATCCATTTTAATTAAAATGATGGCTTCAGCTGTGACAAAGAAACACCTATACAAACTATGCCCAACCAAAACATAAATACTCTGAGGCTAGAAGATTAATCACTCATCAGCTATTTTGTACATGAGGCATTGAGTTGGGGGCTTTCTATAGCATCCTCAGATCCTTGTGAAAGCATCTTTAAAGTGTAGAGACAGAAATATGTGTCTTGTAGGAGAAAGAGATTTTCAATTGAGTAGAGAAAGCATCTTTTAATTTCTGATGGTAACCATTTCTTCTTGTTTCTTTCCTATGCAGTGTTTTAGGGAAAATGCTGAATTGATTGTAGTTTATCTTTCATCTATAGAAAATCCATCACTTTCTGTGTTACTAGCTTTACATTTGAAAGAAGGAAGGGGGAGTGTTGCTGTTTTTTAGTAACACTGAAATACAGTATTGTGAATAATTATGGTTTCAGTACTATTCCTTTAAAAATTTTCTTACATGTGTAGCTGATAGCATGCCTCTAAAATTTTGCTTAGATTTCTGTTAACACAGATAGTTGAAGCAAAGGGTCTGTAGCAGTCAATTTACTGCTTCTTGCTCTCTTTTTCTCTCTTCTTTTTTTTTTTTTTTTTTTTTTTTCCTGTTGTCATTAAACTCTTCTGTTTTTGTTTAATCTGGAAAGCATCACTCTTTCCTGCAGCCTCTGGGTGTTCTAATGCAAAAAAACCTCTTTCTCCACTTCAGTCTCCATAGCTACAAACTATTAATTAAAACTTCAAACCCTTTAAATATTCAATCTTTCTTTCATTTTTTTTCATTGCAGATTTATTGCCAGCTGATGATAGGATGCTTCTTCCACATACAAACAGCTTGGGGTAAAATTTCTCAGCCCAACACAGTGGCAAAGGATGAATTTTGTGGAATCTTTCAGCTGAGGTGAAGAAGGGATTGTGAGGAGCATTTCCATGTTGAGGGAACTAAAGGCTGGATCAGAACAAGTTGTGTTGTAATAAGCTTGGCGATGCCTTGACAGTTTTGCAGAGCTGTTTATAAGGTATATACATACTTCAAAGACTGAACATGGTCTGAGGGTGGGAATTTGTATGATGTATCAGAGGTTTAACTACAGATGGAGATTGCCTCTTGGTTGACCCTTTCCATAGGTTGAAGATAAGGAAGAGGATCCTAGTTAGACCAGTACCTTTGGTCTTGCTTAACATTTCATTTTAGTAGGTGTCCCAGTCTGGAACCCTAACTAAAAATCCACTGGACTGTAGATTTTGAATGCAGACCCACCTTCAGTGAACACGAACACTCCCAGAGGACCAGCAATGGACAGAACTGTCATGTTCATGCAGACTAAGTGTTCTGCATGAAGTTCAGTGTTTTCCACAGCAAGCAAGATTTTTTAATGCTTAAAGAAGCATAAACTGGTACAGAAAGGCACTTAACACAACTTCTGGCATGTCTCCAGTGTTTTGTGACAGCTCCTGAGTGCTGTGCAATAAACATGTGAACATTGCAGTGCTTGCAGGCAGGGAGATGGTGAGCTGCATTCCTGCAAATCTACAGGTGTGCAGATACATTACTCAGACCGGAGCTCTCTGGTGGTAGAAATATTGAATCCTGTTAGCAGTGTGAGTAATAGTTATGCATGGAATTAGATCTGCTTCTCAAATCCATCAGCTCACCTTTTTATAATGCAGTAGGTCCTGCAGATACAAGTCTGAATGAATGAGAAAACTCTTTACTGAAACAGTAAGTTGGAACCTACTCCTCCTGGGGTCTGCTACAGACTTCATGTGAGATCAAAGAAGATTGATTCTTTGCTGAATTTCATTCCATACAAGTCAGCGATACAGAGATTTGATGAGCCTGTTTTCAGGACAGCCCATGCTTGCAGGCAAAATCTAGTTGAAATAACTTGTTATCGTTGTAACAGGGAGGACTTTTTAATGTTTTGGCTGTAATTTTACACTATGCACCTGAACTGGTACAGAAAAGTAATTGATGGAATCATTGTGCAGGTACAGAGCATTTGAGTCTATTTTCTGTTTCTAAGAAGAGGCACAAATATTTCATCTAACTGAATTCTCTTAAAGCAAACGTAGTGCACAAGAGCAGAAAGCAAATCTGACAGATCTGCCCATACACTTCTATGAATGTTGGTTTGTACAAACCAGGAACATCTACTGGGATGTCCTGGCTCCTTCATAGGATCCATGTATTGAACTGGATGTTTTAAGTTTTAAGCATACCTTTTAGCAACAGTGTAATTTCTCCTTGGGTATGTTCAAAATTGCAATGAATGATGCTCATAACCCTTCAGAACTCAATGATGGTAAACTGTGATGGAGTATGGGGGATGATAAAAGGGATGGAAACTTGTACAGTGACAAGGACAGCACCTTGAAGTAATGCAGTGTTCCAGTGCCAGCATCCCTGCTGGCATTAACATATTGTGGTGTATAAATGAAGAAGTCTGCAATCTGATCATGAGCACTGTGAGTTAAGAGATGAGTTTGCTCCTGATCACTGCCAATGCCTGTGAGCACAGGAACAGCAGTGTGGAACAGTAGTAAAAGGGAATTTGATGGACTTATGTGGAAAAGAAAAGAAAGCCAAGAGCTATGGGGAAACGTGATAAAGCATGCCTAATTACCAACATTGAATCTGATTTATTTATTTCTGAGAACAGCAATAATACACTGTAATTTGGGACAAGGAGCTCAACAAAATGAAGAAAGGGCTTGGGGTATTTCTGAAAGAAAATAAGGTTCAGCAAGCAGGAGGCAGAGGAGCATAGCCAGGGAACTGTCTAAGGAGCTCTCACAGCAGGTGATGACAGGGCTGGGATAGCAATCAAGGCCCTGGAGAACACTATGTCCCATGGCAGGACCCTGGGGCAGGCAGGGTGTCCTGGCAGGAATAGAGATTTTCTCTTCATTTAAACTTTCTGAAGAGTTTCCTTAATTTTCCTGGCTGATATTGCTGGTTTCTTTACTCTTTTTTTAAATATTTCAGGAAGGAAGTCCATCCCAAGTGCTGAAGTGCAGCTCCAATACCAGCAGGTACCACCAGCTCCATTGCAGTCTGTACGAGAGGTATTTACTCACAACTTCAATATTCTCCAGCATATTCCAGTAATCACTCAATTATTTAATTGCACCCTAAAGGCGCTGAAATTTTTAAAAAGCTCTTTGCAGGGCTGATGTGGAGACTTGCATTGGCAGCTAACAGCTAGCATGAGTGGCACTACGCAGCTGATCCCAAAGAGGATTACTCATAGAGGGGGATTAGCAGCAGCCCAGGGGTGGAGGGGAATGGCAGCACTGGAAGATGACAGCTGGCATCTCATGGAAGCCCACCCTACTGATCCAAGGTGCTTCTGAGATTAGCTTGCAATGATGAACAGTGCATTGATTGAGTTGTTACAACTCCTGAGAGCCCCTGGGTGGGTTCATGCCACCATTAGATCGCACCTGGTAGGAGCAGGAGGTTAATCAGCAGCACCTGTCCTCTCTAGGAATAGGTAAATTAAAATGTGTAGAAGTTCATTTAAAAACAATGCCAGCAAATTATTGATCTCATTTTTCTCCCTTTGGCAGCTTTTTACCCATACTGCTTATTTTGTTATCTTAGCAAGGAAAACATTTCTATGTTTGCTTAAAATTGCTTTTGTGGCTCACACAAGTCAGCCACTGGGAAGCATAAAATCAAGCAAAAAAAACTTTATGCAAAGTTCTCACAGGAGCTTAGAAATATCCATAGCTCCAACTGAATGAGGTGTGAGTTCAATCTTCTGAACCATCATAGAATGGGTTGGATTGGAAGGGGCCTTTAAGATCATTTGGTTCCAACCCCCTGCTATGGGCAGGGACACCTCCCTCTAGACCATACCCATTAAAGCTTCACTCCTGTCTGTGCATAAAGGAGGGGGAAAGAAAGCACTGCTCAGCCCGTTATGCTTGCTAAATGTGTTTTTTATTGCTCGAAATCCAATAAATCCAATAAGGTGAAGGAGGTTAATGCAAACAGGGCATGTGGGTGGGCAGCCAGCCCCAGTGCAGTGCCTGGAGGTGACCGTGTCTGCCCCAGGAGCTGGGCACGTGGGGACTCCTTCTTTCCATGGTTGGCTTCCATTGGAGATGGCTTTGAATCTAAATTGTGGTGTGCAAAATGAAGCTTTACTTTGGAGAGATTAAATCTGAGATGATTTTAAGGAGTTTTCCTTCTGAGAAAATCCAATCTTCTGACAATAAGCCCCACTTGAAGGAGCTCAGGCTGACAGCTGGAGTCAGTTGAGAGTTACAGGTGTGACTCAGAGGCCCCACAGCCGTTTGGGGGTTTTGTAGCCCTGGCAGCAGCAAGCTCCCAGCTTGCCCATCTCTCTGCCCTTGCAGGGACAGAATTCCAGGTGTAATGGCCGTGATGGCCACAGCCCACAGCTCTGGGCAGATGCTTAGCTGGGACAAATGCTTACACGGGTCCTCACTGAGCTGCCCAAAGCACAACTGGAAATGTTGAGCAAATCTTTTCTGTCGTGATTTTGTTTCTGTCTCCTTGCAGGGGGTGCTGTGTGCCGTATCGCGGTCCTCCGGCTGTGGTTCCAGCTCGGGGCCGCACCTATGGAGGAGCACTTAGTGGTTGCCGGGGAAAGCTTTCAATCTGCACCCCAACCAACCCCACAAAAAGTTAGTCGGGCAGAAGCACAGCCGGAGCTGCGATGATTGCGGAGAGGGGAGAGTGTGGAACCGCTGCGGTGCCTCCCAAAGCCCGGAGGCTGCCGGAATCCCATGTGCGCCGGCGATGGCAATCACGCCGCTGCTGACGCTCGCGTGCCGCTGCCGGGAGCCGCAGTCAGCCCGAGGGGAGCGGCGGCACCGGAGGGAGCGCTGCGAGGGAACTTTTGGCCGCGAGCCGACTCCGGGCAGCAGAGCGGAGAGCTGAGCTCTGCCAGCGGCTGCACGCTCCGCCAGGGCGAGGCGGCGGCTCGCGGCGATCCCAACCCGGCTCAGCCCGCAGCAGCCCCGGGACGCGGAGCGGCAGCCCGGCACCATGAACCAGACGGCGACGGTGTCCCACCACCAGGTGCAGTGCCACTCCTCCAGGGTCGCCAAGGTAAGGCCCGGCCGGGCGGGGTGGTGCGCTCCGGGCAGGGAGAAAGTTTTCCCCGGTCTGCGGTTGGGTACCGGCTGCTCCATCTCTATCTCCGGTCCGCGCCCGAAGTTTGCCCGGGGGAACTGAGGGCTGCAGCCTTCCTAGCAGTGGTGCTCGGGGTAAAGGTTGCAGTTTAAGGTCCTGATGGGGGTGGTGTGGCCGTACGCGGGCAGAACGGACCGAGCGGTCACCGGGATGGTGGGCAGGATGATCGCTCCTCTCTGCCTCTTGCCCCGTGCCCAGCATCCTGCCTTGTGTCGATCGGAAGGTGCTTCTGAGCCGCCGTGCCGCTCTCTGTAACGTGAAATGAAATCCCTAAACAGATTTGTATTCACTGAAAGCCGTCGCTGTAGAGATAAGTGCTTTGTTAGTTTTTATTTTCTGGAAATAGCCTGATAACACAGCGACCCTCCATTTGATGATCGATTCCTAGCTGTAAAAATGTAACATAGAGAAACCTTGTGTTTTTAATTTTGTTTCCATAAAACAATGTGAAAGGTTGAGAAGTTCCCTCAAAGCTCTGGGGGGGCTGCATAGTTTCGGGGTGCTGGTCTTGTCATGCTGTTGGAGCAAGCAGGCTGTCAGCGGGGTGTAATCTAACTGGGAGCAGAAATTGTGAGACAAGAAGGGATTAGAGATGTAAAGCTGCTGTTGGCACCGTTGTTTCCATATAGGCTGCTTGGCAGTCTGTGGCATATGGTTAGTAATGAAGGATGCTGTAGGCTTGTGGAAGGAGTGGGATTGACCTGTGGCTCTAATGACCACTTGGTAACACATAATCACATCCGTCATACCGTAAGCAGGCAGTTATTTCATGGTGAAATGTGCAAGGTCATTGGAAGTGATGAATTGCCATTGCCCTGGCCCACTTCAAAGGCTCAACGTATTTAATGTTACATCACTTCATCCTCTGTCCCTGGAAGTATGGGGACCCATGTGAAGTCGTTGCGCTCTGGGCAGCATTCCTCTCCTACGCTTGCTGCAGCCAATGCTAATTTTTCACTGGCAGTAATGTTTATTAAATTCACTTGACAGGGCTTCTAAGGCAAAGCAACAGCAAACAGCAACAGTGAATATCAATATACCATTAACAAAAAGAACAACAACAAAAAACACAACTCAGACAAGTCAATAGTCTTCAAAAAGGGAGAACATGAATCAGAGCCTCTGAGACACGAGTCCATTTTACAACCAGCACAGTAATATTGATGCCATTAGAAAACCATCTCATTTTTCTGCTCTTAATTCAATGTGTCAGGTGTAAAATGCACTTGATAAATAGTTTCAAGTGCTTTCATGCTAAGTAGGTGGCTATTGCCAGAGAAAGTCTGTATGACGGGTAGGAGCTGCCCCATGGTAATGAGGGCATCACATTGGAAATTATTTCTAAACTATGTTATTAGTGACCAGATAGATAGAAATTACATATTAATTGTACCTTGCCAAGAAGCACTGATTCCAGAAATTATGAAAATGAAAGAAAAAAAGGTTACAAAAAAACTTTACACCTACTGGAATGAGATCTTTTTCCTCTTTTTGTTATGATTTATGTTTCTCCAAAAAGAAATGAATGGCATCTCAGCTCCTGCATGTTATGATTACTGTAACTTTGCTTCACAGTATTTGTGGGAACTTTTGAGCCATTCCACATAAGCACTGGGGCACTTGCCCAGGATGTGGACACATCTTGACACTCTCCTCTCATCTGTGCTGAGTGAGGGGAGTTCACTCTGCATCTCAGAGCCCAGGGATGGGCTCCGTGCTGCATCCAGAGTAGCTGTAGTCACACACCAATGAGCTGACAAAGGAAATCCTATGTAACCCAGGGAAAAAAAGCAGGACAAAGATGCAAAATCTCCTAAAGCTGCCTCTTACCTCTGAACCTACTGTTCACTGGCACTACTGTGAGTAATGATCCTTCACTCTGAGAGCTGTAACAAAAACTGCTAGGGTCTGGATGGAAACACTGAAGACCCGCCTCACTGCTGTATGGCTGCAGCCTAGAGCCCCCCAGGCAATGAACCTGGCTTTATTCTATATGCTCTCAGTTCTCTGTATCAATGCTGTGAGTGGTTTAGGAGCATCGTGCTGCTGCTGAGCACAGTGATATTGTACAAATGGCCAAATGATTGATTGATTGCTTTTTGCCACAGAGGAAATGTCTGTTAAAGGATAGTTTGCCTTGTTGGAGGGAAAAAAAGAAAAAAGAAACCAAAAATAGGAAAGAATTCTTAGCATTAGAAAATCTTTCAAATCAAACATTTGCACGGAAATTATGGGTATGGCAGAAGAGAAATACTTATGCCTTGCTTTTAACGCAGTCAGGGCTATGATTTGCACTTAACAACAACAACAAAAAGAGTTAAGCAAATATTTCTGTGGTTTTCCCCATCTCAAATAGTAAAACATTCTCTACCAACTCATGGCTCTCTGCCTTTATGCACCTCATATCGATCTGGCTGCGAGCTGGATCATGGCAGGAGTTACTAATTGGCATCTCAGAGGCACGTAATTACTGTGTAATATAATACGTATGTTATACCCTTGTACTCTCCCTTCTTCACCTTCCTTTCACTTTTATTTATTCATTAGCTTTTAGACTGTAAACTATAAAAGGCAAATGCAGATCTGCCCTTAACAGAAATTCTGCAGCAGCATTCAGCAGCATCTGGGGGACGTTATCAAGAAATTTACGTTTTGGATATGCTGTAGTCATGTTTTAACAGTAATGAATGAATAGTGCTGCACTGACAGTTTCCCTATTGATAGTCAGCACTTATTTAAAAGAGGGTAACATTTCAGTAATGCTTTTCATATTGAGACATCAGGAAACTTCGTCTCTGCATGACCACAGGGTGTGTATGAAATAGGCTGTGTGCATGTGTGGGAATGGTTCAGGTCTATCAGCTTTTTGGGAAATAAATCCCCCCAAACGAGAAAAGTTTTAAATCCATTACATCAAAACCGAGTCACTAACAGATAATCTCAGCAAACATACAATTATACATTATCCAGGACAATGTATAACAAAGGGCACAAGGGATATTGTTAGGATGGAAGTTGATGGCAGCTTAATAATACATAAGAATAAGAAAGCGATACTTTAAAAACTAATGGATGAGAGCATTGCCGTGCCAGGTGGTACCAGCTTGTGCCCAGCTGCTGGGAGCATCAGTCTCAAAATCCAGCTGCAGAAGAAAGTAGATATTTCTGTTTTTGTAAGTGTTAGGTGGGTGCCCTCATGATTATCTTATTCCCCAAAATCTCCCTGGAAGTATGTAGCAAGCAGTTAGGGGACACCAATGGAACTTGATAGAGGTGCTCCAGGCACCTTTATGACTCCTGTTCACTGAAAACATCTTGGGCTTCTCTGCATCCATATCCAGTGAACTGGTTTTGATTGAATTTGGGTAGAGAGGAGGTGCTGGTGTGTTTTAATTGTATTTTGCCAGCTGCAGACAGGTTATGTTTGTTGGCTGTTCCTTGCATGTATCAATGGTTAATCAACTTTTCAAAACATTTTACTTTTAATTTCCTTCTCCTTTTGTAAAAACTTAAAACTAATTAGAGAAAAGCTGTTTGGTACTCACATATATTGAAGTATTTATGTACTCTGATTCTGTGCTGTAGATTTTATGCGTGTACTATATAGTCACACACATGCATGCCATGGTATTCTAATACAAATGCAATTTATAGCTCCTAACTTAACGACAATGCTGGGAATTTAGTGAAGGCACTCATTCTAAAAGTAATATACACAAAAGCACATGAACGCTACAATAGATTGTATTTAATAATAGGTCAGCACTTTCATGGGTTGTAATCATATAATAATTTTCCTAACATAAATCATTACCTTAGAAATACGGCATTAAGTCTGATTCTCTCAAGAACCACTTTAGATATGGTGTCCTTTCAGGAAGGTGTCATCTATCACTCACAGCCTCAAATCACAGGAAAATTCAGCTGTCTCATTCTTTAGTCCAAAACTGTTCTACTATAAACATGTAAAGATAATTCTGCACTTACCTTGTTCAGTATTTTGTTCTTAAATTGAGCATGATATGATCTGCATGTTGTCTTCCAACTAAATATGTTTGTAGTAACAGAAACTGAAATAATAAGTTTGCTGGGAAAGTGTTGTTCATAGTCATACAGCTTTTTCCACATGCAAAAGTTGATATTCTTGGCCCAAATGTAGCTACCTGTGCAGTAGTGGTTTAGCACTGTGAGAGCAGTATTGGCATTATGTTCTCATTATCTTCAAAATAATAAATTGTTTTAAAGTTCTTCTGTAATGTTTTAGTTGATGTAGCTTATAAAATTACTGTTCCAGTAATAGCAGTATGCCCATTGTTTCTTGTGAAAGCTGAGCTGCCTTTGTGTGTAAATGATGTCAGATATAGTAACTCACTGACATTTCTGCTCGCGTATTTCTACATATTTTTATGTTAACACGATTGCAGAGAAATGAAAATGAAAGCTGTTTGGTTAACAGGAGCATGCATGCTCCTGTGATTTACAGCAGCAGATGTGGAGGTGCCTAATAGCTTGCTAAGCACGGACAAATTGATGCTATTATATTAAAGGATAGTGTTTAGGTTACTTTATTTTCCTGCAGCTTCAGAATTCAATAATACGTGCTGTGCGAGTCCACAACCAAAGCCTGTTAAGCTGAAGGGAAAGTCTCTAAGTCTATCAGATGTCGTTGCTAGAGGCTGAGTCCCCCTATGCTGGGGGAAATGGCAGCAGGTGACCCAACTCGTCGGTGTGTCCTGCACGCCCAAAGCACGAAGAAGCTTTGTTTAAATGCTGTTGGTTTATCAGCCTTATTTATGCACTAAGACCTGTGGTTTCATCAATATAAGGCAAGCATCTATCCCCAAGCTTATTTTTCCCCGGGCATTAGAGATGAACAGCAGGTTTATATTCTGAAATAAACTTTTTTCTTTTGTGAAATCAATTGCTTAGGCAGGAGAATCCCTGACTTCCCAATTAAGCTATATATCTAAAAGAAATCACTTATTTTCTTCCCTTAAGAGCACTGAACACTTAAGTCAGCTTGAAGGCCACATCTGTCTGTCAGTGCAGGATTAATGCCACAAACATTTCTCTTCACATTTGCTGTGGAGGTGACCTGCAGAAGCGAGCATCGCTTTTATAAATTGCTTTTACAGATCCTTCAGTGAGAACCAAGCCCTACCACTGATTTTCCTGATTTTCCTTATATATATATATAAGTATGTTTGTGTGTGTGTGTATATGTATATATATATGACGTATATATATACATTTATGTGGCTAAAGGATGGGGTTTGGGCAGGGGCTGGGGAATGGCAAAGAAGGGATACACTGAAGCCTACCCAGCATGTGCTGCTGGGCAGCAGGACAAGCAGTGTATCAAATCTCTGTCCTAACCTTGCTTCTCCGCAAGGGTGGAAGGAAATGGCCGTGCATCATCTCCTGCTGGGGCATATTGGTTTCTGCTGCTTGCAAGGATCCTTTTTCCCCTCTCCTGCTAATCTGTACCCATAAAAGCATCTTAGCAGCACTGCAGCAATTGATTAAAAGTTTTCCTGCTGCAATTTATGCATATGTCAATAATCACTGAGTTGACCTTTTTGGTACAGGACTCAGTGTCTAATGGGTGAAGCTGAAAACTGGAACTTGGGGCAGACTCATGAGCTCTGTTACCGCTGATGGTAGGAGTGTTCAGCCAGGAAGAGATTAAGCTCCTATTCATTTGAGTTTTCCTATGGAATTAAGGCAAACTGCCATTTAACTGTTTCCCTTCTGGAGGTGAAAGGGAGCTTTCTGCAAATTTTTGTAGGTTGTTTGCATAAGAGAGATGCAAGCATCATGCTGGATGAGGCTCTGAGCACCTGATTGAGCTGCAGGTGTCTCTCCTCATTGCAGGGGAGTTGGAACAGATGGCCTTTAAGGGTCTCTTCCAACTCCAGCAATTCTAAGTGAATGACCGTGGCCTGAGACAGGTCAGACTGGAAGAGTCAGACTGTGACTTTGTCCCTGTGCTGCTTTGTAGAGCTATGGGTAGAGAGGAAGGAGGAAAAATAGAAAGGATGACAAGTGTTACAAAAATACTGAGTCAGTCATAACAAGAAGAGGAGAAAAAGTGAATGGAAGCACTCCAAAGACCGTGGAGGTGTGTTTGCTGATGGCATGAATCTGACTCCTACTTGAGCTGTCTTCATCATACAAGTGTTAGACTCAGTTTGCTCTTTGCTTTCAACTGCTTTCAACAACAGGACTGTGTCCACACAGTAAATATTTCTCTCTGATTTTTCAGAAAAAGGTATCCGACTTCTGGATGTCACCAAGGATTTGTCTGTTAAAGCCCAAATAGATGCTACCGATGAGTCTCTTTCCCCATGATAACTTTTGAGCTGTGAATTCTTCATGCTTGTCTTCTGAAAGATCTCAGTTTTCATCCACAAGCACCTTTTTTTTTGTATACGTTTGGCCTGGAGTTTGAAAAATCTCAGCTTTAAAATTCAACAGCTGTAATGTGTTTTCTGGGAACATTAATGTCTCTGAAACTCGATTATGCAAATATTTGCAGAGGGCAAACAAAAGCTCAGTGAAAACAAATCCATAAAATAATTAAGAAAATACTGGTGTTTTTCTGTTTTTATAGTATTTGATCCTCTCTAAATGTTTCCCAACTTCTGCATCTGAAATGAGGTCACATTTACTGAAGAAGTCCATCAAGCAGCTAATGCCTTTTTCAGCTACAAACACTTTGGCAATATTTTATAATTCTGAAAACCTTGCCAGCGTGCTGTAATGACACTAAGCGCTATTCAAGACTCTTAAGAAATGAGGAAAATCATTTTTAGACAGTTGTTTCATTTAGGTTCCTTGGCTATCAGTGTGCAGCTGTGATTTTCAACACCCAGTGGTTGATGGTCATACTGGGGAAGGTACGCATCTCATTAATTATAACCAAGCTGCACTGGTTTCTTTATTTCTGTAAGGATCTTGGAACTGTAGGTCAAGAATTTTACCCAGAGGTGCCAAATCAGGGCATAGGGTAGTTTGGCCCTGCTCTGTTGTTTTGATGGATTTGGAAGTCCTCCACCTAGGAACATCTCTAATTGTTGTACGAGACTGGAGTTGCGTGAAGTAAATGTGTCTGCAGTTGCAGGCAAGGCGTTCAGAATTGAGCGTTTTGTGTCAGACTGCTGAAGTAACTCTGCTGATGCTGCAAGAGAGCTAGGCCAATCGAGAATTTGGGTCACCCTACCTAAGAAGATTCCTGTAATTAAAACTGCTTTTATGAGCATATCAGCCTTTGTATTTGGAATATTTGATAAGGCTTTTAAGTTTCAAGTAATCTATCTCCTTTTCCCCTGAAACATATTTTTTTTAATCTCCAAAGCTATAATGATTGAAAATGATTTAGTATCAAATTCTGATACAGAAAAAAATCCTCACTGCAGGATTTTCAAAAGCAGACTTCTCAGGTTGAGAAAGATTGATAAAAAAGTATTTTTTTCTGTATGTATGTCACCCTCTAAGTACTCTGAGTTCAAAATAAAGCTGGCATGGGTTACGTCCGATAGAAATAAAAATGAGTTTGAGTGAAAAATTCATTTGAGTCTCAAGATTTTTCTGTTTCTTTTTTAAACTGTAATCAAAGAAAGTGCTGTATGCTCCCATTTGATGAATGCTGCCCATACTGCAGAAAAAAAAATGCATTGCAAGGCTTTGAAAAATTGCCCGCGTGTGATACAGAGATTTTTGGACAGGATTTTATTTTTAAACTGCAGTATTTTGGAAAACACTGACGATTCTCAAGCATTGCTCTTGCTCAGCTCAATTATTTTTTGGAGAGTGGTGCAATGTGCTCATTGTTTTCTACTATTTATTCTATCTTGTTTCTGTGGATAAAATAAGTATATGTATCTGTAACCTAGGGGATCAGTTCTCAATAATACTGAGATTTAGAGCAACGGAGTGAAATTAGTAGCATTACAACTTAGCACAGATTTTAGTTTCTTTTTAATATCTTCTTCTAATTACTGCCTGTGTGACCACATTCACACAACTTGCATTTACATTTTAACATTTTAAAATGATATGTAGAATAGCTATCAGTATAGCTTGTAGTATGTGATAATGTGAGAGTTCTCCAGAGTAGTGCTGTGAATGTTTGATAGTCTCATAATGTCACAGCTTAAATTATTGAATAGCTACAATCCTGCTGCAAGAAGTGCAGTGTAGATTAATAGATGTAAAAGAAAACGTTCCAAATGAAGTAGTTGAGTAAATATGTCTTTTAAGGGTTTGATACAGTAGCTAAATTTTTGTAAACAAGTGATAAAATATCTTAGAAGAAATATCTCAGGAAAGTTGCATATTGGAACATTGAAAGATAAATGCAAATTGTAAATAAAGGGATGGGAAAGGCTGGATGTTACTTGAATGTACTGTGCAGATTCTCTTGGCTTCGTGTCTAATGAAGTTACTGCTGAACAGTAATGAATATCCCCTCTGACATGGAGAGATGTGTTGCATATGGTGGTCATTACAAGATGGATACAAGCTACTTCTTCCATCAAAGACTTTTAATGGAAATGTTTCTGTTGATGTTTGGTAACAGTAAAATGTTGAGATGTTGTAGGTCATTAATCAATTACATGCATTCTTAATGCATTACAGAGTGTCCCTAGATGTTAGCTTTATGAGTGAGGCCAGTCCTGCAAGGTGTTGAGTGGCTGTACACCACACACACTGCTTTCTCTTTTCTTCATCGTTGTCTCCAATATTTGAGTTTCCAAGAAAATATCCAGACTGGGGCTGATTGTTCTCTACCTCTGAGGCTCAAGCTGTCAAATATATGTTCTTAAGCCAAAAGGTGATTGTGGAAGCATCAAAGTTCTTGTCTGCCAGCTAGTGGTTAAATGCCATTGTTAATGGCTGGGAGCCTTCAAAGTGTAACTAAAGTAGAGCCGTGTCATAAAATGAAGTCTTATTTACTTCACAGAGTAGAGAAATGTGACAATTCAAACTACTAGCAATGGCAGCAGGGTTGTCAATAAGATCCAGTCCCAACTAACCAGAGGCAGCCTAGAGGAACTTGGACAGTCTGTGTGTCTTTTGGGATCGTGCCTTACTTTGTGCTAACTTTTCTCTATTGTATTTTTCATTCTACTTCCAGCTGAGGACTCTCATGTAGATCAAAAGGTAGTGGAAATGAGCTGAGCTGATGAAACTTTCAAAAGAAAAGGGTAGCAAAAAAGATAAAACAGCGTAACTACTTTCAGTAAGGGGTCTTACTTGAAAATGTTAAATTTTGGTTTCTTGGTGTTTTCTCAGTATGACGTTTGAAAATATACTGTATATTTCCAAGAAAATGAAGATAGTAAGAAGTACTAAAACCATACTATTAACTCTTGTAAATTAATTAAATTAAATTCTGTGATTCTGTGATTCTGTGATTACTTTTTAACATAACTAATTCACTTTTTATGAGTTATAGAGAACACTGATGGCTATGAAAGCTGTATAATAGACCGGCTTTATATGGTTAATAACCTAATCCCAAAGTCAAATGGTCAAATCTCATTCTCTTCAGAAGTATCCTTGCATGTGGTTCCCTGACTCAAGTCCTGCAATGTTTAGAATTTTCCTTAGGTGACAATTATGTTTCCAAAAAACACCTTAAAAAACAGTCAAGTTCTTGCCATGTGCCAACAGCACGAGCAGTTAGGAACAATTAATTCTCTTTCACAGTGGGCATCAAGGCAGAGAAATTGATGTCTCATAGAAGGCTAGAAAGGCGCTAGTGCTAAAGATGACAAGACTTTGAGGATTTCTATTTCATTTCAGTGCAATTGAAATATAACAGCTGATATAGAATATTTAGGAGGTAAGGTACTGACAATAATTTGTTTAAACTCTGAGGAAAAGCGGTATCAGAGGATAGAAACTCCACAAAAGGAAGGATGGCCTCATGTCAGTCATTCCCCACTGAATGACAGCTCCCTGGTCATCAGAGACTCATCAGCTGTCTCATCTGCGTGGAGAGCATTTTATTCCTTAGCAGAATTCCTCATTTGTACTAATAATCTGCTTTGTGTGTAAATAATCATTTTGTGCCCTTATGCTGCATGTCTGACTTAACAGGCTCTTTGCTCATGGTAAGGGAAGAAGCATTGTACATCTTTGTGATCAGTCTCAAGCCCCCGTCTTGTTCATTTTTAAGGCCAGTATCAAAAGTCTCACTGATTTTTTTTTTAAGATGGCAGAGTAACTGGACAGGTGAGTTCTGCATTCCCATATTAAAATACATTTATGCGGTTTAAGTGAGGTAACTGTCTCTAAGATAAATCATACCTGAGCTGGACAGACCAGTGGTGGGAAAAATATATCACCCTCCTCCTCAAAACCTGCATGGCTTTCAAAACTTCACCTAGAATTGAGTATGTTGCCAAATCTTCAGGTGAGCTGTGGGTCAGCTTTAAGCTCTCAGGCAAAGCGTAGAATAGTGTTGCTCATACATTTTCCCCCAATTCTCATTATCCAAATTATCACCAGCTGAGTCCCTTTTTTATCTGGTGTAGCAAAGGTAAAGCATCTGCAGGGAAGAGTTGCTTGTAGTTGGGTTTCCTCCAGCTCCTGTGTCTCAGTGAGAACTCTGCTGGGCTGCAGTGGGTGGGCAGTGATTGTGCATGGGAGAAGTGGAAACAAATGTCTTTTGGGGATACTTACTTTTCATTACTACCATGTGAAGCTTGCATATAAGCATTATGCTTTAAAATTACCACTTCTACTTCAGTTTCCTATATTAATTTATATTTGGTCTTCATCAATAGTGGTTTTGGCAATCCAAATGATCTTGTGAATCAGATTATTTCACATTATGTCCCTAGGTAACTTTAATGGATTTTTCAAAAACAATATCCTAATGAATAATGTTTAGCATTTTTTGAGCAAAATATTATCTTTTTTTTTTTTTTTTTAGTGTTTCAGCCAGGTTTTGTATTATTTGCATTCACCTTTTCTGAAGAGAGAATATGATCAGAAATAAGGGGGAAGTAAGTTCTGTATATAAAGTAGAATAGTGGAGGGGAGGGAAGCAAAGGTGAGATTAAAAAAGTAAGCAAGAAATCAAAAGAAAATCTTCCCTATCCAACCACATTTGATTGTTTTGCTTGTCTTCCAGTGACAAATGCCACAGAGTTGGAAAATCTGACTGGCGAGGTCTCCACTGGATGAGTTTGAATTATGTTTATTAATAATGTAGTTAGTGTTGACTTAAAAAGATTTTGCACTTCTTCCCCTGAAGGCAAGATATGATCCAAGTTGCACGATGAAATGAAAGGTGTTGTTGAGTGTAATCAACGTGTGTCATGCAGTCTTATTAGGTGACTTTTGGGCTTATTGGATACATCATTTCTCTGCAGAATACTGAACATGCTGGAGGAATACAGAACTTCTGTAATGCATGCTGTAGTAGCATGCTGATAAAATATGGATGTTTAAGCTCATTAACATAACACAAAACAATGAGTGAATTTATGGTTTTGTGGGTGACAACTCCCACTGATTTCTTCCTCCTTAATCACATTTAACTAGGTGGCGCTTGGATGATGAAGATCTGTAGTTTGCCAAGTGGGCCAGTCTTAGTGTTCTCTGGGTGAGGTCTGCTCTGGAGGTTGCCCAGGGCTGGAAGTTAGGTCTTCTGCAGCTAAACCTAAAGTGGTGTTTGTGTGGGCAGGGAGCAATAGAGTTGATGGCCCTCTGCAGGACTCCTGGCTTCTGAGGAGGAAAAGGCTGAGGTGGTGATGGGGCAGGGCTGGAGGTGCAGCTACAAACTGGGAATGGGAACCACTGGACTCGAATGCTGTGTCATGTATTCTTAAACTGGAAGTTTGCAAAAGCCTTTCTAAAATAGACGCTTATGTTAAAAAAAATAGAAGTTGCTATTCTGATGAGCTGTTTTGAAAAACAGAAGAGAAATTCATTAGGAAAAAAAAATGAAGATTTTGCCCTTTTTTTGTATTAATATTTCAATTAAATATTTATAAATAGAAGCTTCTAAGTTGTACTTTGAAGCCAGATTGTTTCATAGATATGTGTTACAACAGCATAATGTTTTAACATCCTAAATCCTTTAAATAGGTCTGACAGTTCATAAGCAAAATAAAATTTCTACATCAGATCTGTCTTTGACATGCAGCAAGCATTTCCTTGATAATTTGGGTTATTCAAACTTTCTGCAATGCAAATTCTAGAACGAGTCTTACAGAAGGCTAAATTAGCTTGAAAAACAGGGGCCATATCAAAGCTGGTGTGGAGCTGTAGCTTGCTGTTTTGGGCTTTTTGTTGCTGCTAAATAAAAAACCTGCAGAAATGAAAAGTCCTTCAGCTCAAGAATTCTTACAGTAGAAGCTGATTTGAGAATTCGTTTGGTTGTGGCAATAATAGATGCTTTTCCTTCCTTTTCCCTCCTTCCCTTCCTTCCTTCCTGGGTTGTTGGCTGGGGTATGAAGCAGCCATAGCTAATGCAAGTGAAGAGTCAGAGAGTTCATCTGTGGTACGGCTTCCTTCTCTGATAGGGCACTTGCAAAAAAAACATATACTAAAAAAAAAAAAAAAATGATACAAGCTTTTACACTGTGTATGAGGATGTACTATTCCACTGGGTTCTACTATGCCTGTTGCTCCACAGATCAACATTTGAAAAGATGCTGGGCTAGCTCATCTCAGGGGCCATAAAGTTCAAAGAGTAAGATCTGTCTCCCATGGAGATTTATTTAGATTTGAAGATATTTAAAAGGGGTGAGGAGAGTTCAACATAGATTTTTATGAAAAATAGTTTCAGAGTTTTTGTATGTTTTACATTGGGTCTTTTAGAACTGTAAGTTTTCTATTTTTGTCTAAAATGGAAATGGATTTTTACACAGAAGTTGTTAATATAGATTCATGTATATGAAAATCACGAGATCTTCTGTACAAAATCTCATGAGAGAGAATTTGTCTTGAATTTAAAGTGCATCTCATGATCCAGTTGAAAGGTTCGATATTGCCTCCTTTGATATGATCATCAAGCTGATACAAACCCAAGGAAGAATGAGTAGCATTTGCTTCAGTAGCAATCCCATGTGTACTTCTCTCTGCTAAGATTCAGAGCAGTGTGATGCCAAAAACTCATGCATCTCTGACTTGACTTAAGGGCAGTATAAAATGGGATGTAAATTGAGATATACTAAGATAAGCACAGGGGATAAAAACATCATTTGTTTTGAGCATGGGTTATTCTAATAACAGTTCAAAGTAGGAGTTGTCTGTATACTTTACATTTTTGAAGACTTAGAGATTTAAAGGCTGTAAATATTTCATTTTTTGCTCTAAAATGAACAAGAAATCTCAAAGCTGGTTGTGTAACTCAGACATGACAGCCTGTTCCTCTGACTTAATGCCGTGGGGCGTGAGGAGATATCGTAAAATCACAGAATCATAGAATGGCCTGGTTTGAAAAGGACAACGATGATCACCTAGTTTTAACCCCCTTGCTATATACAGGGTCGCCAACCACCAGACCAGGCTGCCCAGAGCCACATCCAGCCTGGCCTTGAATACCTCTTAAAAGTAAATACTCCTTTTTCCATCCTCCTCATCTATTTGTTTTTTTGGGTGAAAGTGGCAGCAGAAGGCTTACAAGGCTTTTCAGAAGTGGACCAGAAGAGTGTTGCAGTCAGAAACCACTCTGAAGCTTTAATATTGCCCGGTATCTTCTAAAGACAAGACACTCCTATTAAAGAGAGAGACACTCCTATTTACTAAAAATGCTGATAAAGCACCCGATGTGCCACCTACTCTGCAAAACAGATCATTTTGACACTTAAGAATCAAACTAAATTGATAATGCCATAAAATTGTGCTTTACAAAGAATTAAAATTCTGACACGGTCTAGGATGGTCAGAAGTTTCTGAGTCTGCCTTTCAAACCTCTTGTCACTACTGTTTTGGCACTGCTCATGAATACAGTCACCTCATGGGAGCCTCTCTGAGGGTTTTCTTGGAGATAAAAATGATGTTTTCTTTAGATTCACTCCCATGACAGTCCTGAGGATATTTTCAGTTAGTTTTTCATTGGAAACTGGAGACTTTAGAAGCTAGAGGCAATATTTTGTATTCCTCTGATGAAAACAGTGTAATTTTTCAGCTTCTAATCAGGATTTAACATCGGTATTAGATTGAGTCTATTTTTCCCCCTCATCTGGCTTCTTAAGATGGCATGAGCAGTCTGTGGCATGAGCAGGTGCTGATGTTCCTTCCAGCTGTATCTGCTTCCATCCAGCCCCTTGTGCAACCCTGCCTTGTCTCTGTCTGGCAGGTGTACAGGAAATGAATTGTTTTTTTTTTTTTTTTTTTTTGAGAAATAAATGATATTCAAAAGAAGTGAGCATCTGTGCACAGTGTTCTCTTCTGTAAAGGGGAAAAGTCTTGTAAATTAGTTTTGGAAAAGATGGAATTGCCTACACTGCCTAGCTCTGTATTAGTATATGCAGTAAAATTCAGATAGTTGGAATATTTCATCAGAAATAGCAAAAGTTTTCAACAGCAACAGGATTTGTACAGAAGCAGATAATGCAGGCATATTCTTGGGCAGTACTCAGCAGCTGTCCAGGGAGGCAAAACTGAAGGTGTGTTTCTCAAGCCGATTAATAACGGCATATATATAATCTTTAATAAGCTTTTAATTACAAAGATGCCTAATTTTGCCTACTGCAGAGCTGTGCTCTGGAATATCTGGAAGTCATGCTTATGCATGAGCAGCACAGACAGGCAAATAGGATGAGCTGCAGACAGAGACTGCAGCACAAAAATCCCTCCAACAATGGAATACTTGCAAATAATACATTACCTCTCCATGAGGAATTCGTGGTGGAATTAGCAACCAGGTCACCAAACTGAGTTTTTGTCCCAAGCTGGCCTGCTGCTTTAGAAGAGATGTGGCTTGTGCCTTTGCCACCCCAATGCTGCTCTGCAGAAGGCTGTCATTAGTGATTACAACTTTCATGTCTTTAATTACTGAGATGCTTTAATTCAATCTGATACAAAATGAATTTAAGGCTCTGTGGATTCTTATTCAAGCTTTTTTTTTTTTTTTTTTTAACAGTTTCATAACAGAGCCTGAGATCTAGTTCACTGTGAACCTTCCAGAAGTTAGCAACTGTCAGGGGGTTTGGGCTCATTTTTGACCAAGGCAATTTGTCTTTATGGGAAACCACATGGAAATTTGAGGTTCTGGAGGAGTTTGCTATTAGTAATTTATTTCATGTGAGAAGGGAAAGCCCAGGATATAAATTTTTTTCAGGTTACTGCTGTTTTTTTAGCGAAAGTCAGTACTTGCTTCTGCTTACAAGGGCCCTCCTAAATAACCTGTATCTACATGCTAAACAGCAAAGAAAATAGATGCAGAGAGGGAAATGATTTATGAAGATGGTAAGTGGATTGATGGTGAGGCCAGGAGTACCGCTGGTCTGCACACGCTACTTTTTCTCTTCTATCTCATCCAGTCCAAAGCTGTCCAGGCACAAGCAGTGCTGATGTTTATTATATGTAAATGGACATAAAAACAGGGAAGAAATGGTCCCTGGCCCTGAGCAGATCATCATAAAAGACAAGAGGGATAGGACATGAGTATCCAGTGTCATTTGGGATAGTCTGGGGTTTCTGAAATATCCCTTTGGTTGACACAGTGCTTATAGGAGTTCCATGTCCTGTTGGGTCATCAACTGGAGGTCAACCTTGGGACCCCAAAGTGCAAGAAATGACCCCACCTATGTTTTAGTACTTTGTTCTCTCCAGGGATGTCCTATTCATGCAGAAGGAGGTGTTTGCAAGAAAACAGTTGCCACACAGTCCTTCCCATAAAGGTTTAAGGAGCAGTACTGTCTTTCAAGGTAGCTTTGTTGATGCTCACCTGGAACTGTCTGGCTAGGGAGATAGCATTAATTTATGTGCAGGATTGTAACGCATATAAACAAAAAGATTTTCCTAAATGCAGTTAAATGGCATCATCATGTAGGCTCACTAATGCAAAATAACAATCTGATTATCTTCCTTTTGTCTTGCGGTGTTCATATTGATCTAACACAAAAGCGGGGGCCAGATAAAGAGCAGCAGTGAGTTAAGTATCCTCATCCTCTTAGTTAAGCATTTCAAGAAAGAAAGAAGTGCTTATCTGGAGTCAGAGCTGCAACTGTCTGTAAATTGCTTAAAGTAATGCCCTTGGTGCATTAGAAGCATGCATTTAATTTTGCTTAAAATATGGATGCTTAGCTTTGAAATGCAAAGAATATTTCACAGCATAGAAGTGATTATAGAACAACACAACTAAAGATACTGAGATAATCATTATTTTGCTGTGCTCAACAATGAAATTATGCTTTATACTCCTATTTCACCTGCCAGGCAAAAGGGAGATGGTTGGGCTTGCTGGAAAATGCCAAGAAATCGATGTACAAATTACTAAGGGTGAAGGTCTTGCTTCAGAAGGGAAATCTAAGCTCTCTAGTGTACTTGAGAAGACTGAGAAATCAAAATTACCCATCAAGTGAGAGACTACTCAGAGGTGGTTAAAATATGTTAGAAAAGAAAGGGATTTTCCATGAACTCTTGCCATTCCTTTGGAGCTTGTGGGAGGAACTACTCAGTTCCTACCAGAAGTCTTGATTCTTCTGAGGTTCAGGCAGTTGCTTTTCCTCAGTAAATGAATGTTGAGGAGGAAGCACCTATAATTTCATTTTGCAGGGCTGAAACCCATTTTTGTAAATGATGTGCCATGCTGGGTGAATTTCAGATGTGATGATTGTTCCCCGTGGTGACTCTCTGTGGTGAGAGGCAGTGGGGTTGCTCTCTGCTGAGCCCCACGTTGCTCCTTGAACTGATCTGACTCTTTGGGCTCCCAGTTTGTTCCAGTCAAGCCATTTTCTTACTTGCTGCATATTCCCAGCGTGGCCAAAGTTGAAGCCCAAAGCTAGCTATTATATAAAGGAATGCATTCAGGGAATCCTTTCATAACTGTGCATCACCAGAACCTGCTGTTTAGTGATAACTAACCTGGTTTATCCATTTACGATGTGGTTATTCTCTGCACCTATATATCTGTGCCACATCGAGGTTGATGCAACACTCTGTAAAACTAGAACCTAATCAAACTGGCTGGTGCTGTGCCTTTGTGTCACTATCAGCACCAGCAGCAGGAAAAGCAGGAGAGTGTGAAAAATGTGCTTTGTGAACCTCCTGAGGTGAGATGAAGTGGGAAAAGAGGTGCCGGTCCTCAGGTGTAGATAAGGGATTTCTGCAGGGATCAGCTGACAGCCCAGCACTACCATGTGTTATAAATTGGTCCTGTGTATAAGTTAGCTGCAGTTTTCATCAGCTCCTGGCAAAAGTGTAATGTACAGCTTACCTTAATGTCACCAATTAAGTAATACTTTTTTTTTCTCACCAGAAATTGGCATTTTCATTGTTTTCATGCTACCATGGAGGAACGGTATGCAACATTACATTTATTTCCATTTTCACTCTTTAACTTTGCTTTGATAGCACACCAGAATCTGCTAGGAAAGGAAATGTAACTCTGTGCTCCAATATATAGTTAAATAGGATTTTTGAATATGTAAACTGTAAATCTAGGTGAGAACAGGGAGTTCATTAGCTGCTTAAAAGTTGTTTTCATGAGAAATTTAATAGACTCTAACCACAGATGTTATCAGCAGATTGCACTCACTGCGTATCAGTGAGATTTAGGAAGGCTGAATAGATGGAGTGTGTCTTGGTTGACATGGTCAGTGCTGCACTGGAAGGGGAAAATGCAGCGTATGAACAACTGCTGCTTACACAGCAGAGGGGAAAATATTGTCAACTAATGTTATCCAGAGCCTTTTCAGGAAGAATGTCAGGTTTCCTGGCAAGTTGGCTGGTTGTTGTACTTTACAAGGCCTTTTCCATACAGCCTTTCTGTTCTTGACTGGGACGAATCAGCACTGGCAGTGCCAGGAGGCAGACCTGCCTTGCTGATCTGTGGCAGCTGTTTGTATAGTCCAAGAAGGGATGAGTAAAATATCCCAGCATGATTCTGCAGCCTTCATTATGATGTCTCTCTGAATCATCTTTTCAAAACCAAATACTCAAATTATATTGAATTGTCTTTTTGTAGCATCATGTACTTTCCACTTGAAGGCTCATCCAGTCCTGTCTCCAGTAGGCAGCAGTCTTTCATGTTTGGTTTAATGATGTTTGAGTCTGGTTAGTTTGGTACACTACCTTGGGAGTGTAAATACCCACTTTTGGCTGCACTGACAGCAATGCAGAGACCTCTACAGCCCTTCCTTCTCTGGCTTGGCATCTGTCAGCTGATGCTTTAGCCCACAAGCCTCATGCAATGTCCAGTTTCCTCTCCTGCTACATCAGTGGTGGATACGTGCAGTGAAAATTAGAGACAAAGGAGTATTTCAGAACAGTTAACTAAGAGATAAAAACATTCTGTGCTTTATTCCAAATAAAATGAAACTGTTCAACATCCCTGAACCAAAATGTTTAATTTCATCTAATTTGTGCAGTAATCCATGCCCTCCAAGAGACATTAAGGCACCATGAAATGTTTAATTGTGATGCCTCCAGCAGACCTCTCATAGAGGCTGAGTTCCTAGACCATGATGTAAGGAAAAATAGATGAAGAAAGAGAGGTTTAAAATATTTTTAGAAGGCTGTTATCCTATGGAGCTTCAAGGGACTGTAAACTGTAGCAGTAGCTGGTGAAAAACTTTTTTTTATGTAGAAAATGTCAGAAAAACATCACAGAATGTGTTTATCTGTGCCTTTTTCTTACTGTATGCAAGTGTTAAAAAGGAATATTTTACCCCCCAAATTGGCAGCAGAGCATCAACCATTTTCAGCAGGAAATGTGGATTGATTTTGATGTGAAATGTGTTGGCAAGTAGAGATAATCAGAAGACATCATATATTCACTCAGTATCATACTGTTTGTAATTCTTTTGTAAATAATTTATTTCATATATAACTATTTCCACACATTTTTTTGGCGTTACCTGTTGCAGCTGTAATTTCTGGTCTGTGATGTCTGTTCTGTTACCCTCTGTTTTGTTATTGCTCAGTCTTGTTTGATTGTTTTAAAAATTCTCTGGAATAGTTTATTCCCCTATCTGTACCATTCCAGGTTTTGCACAGTTTATTGAAACCTCAGGTAAAATTAAATGTAAAATTACAAAGCATGTGTGTTTTTTTTTTTTTTTTTTTGTATAAACATTGGCAGTCATTGTGCCCAGCAGTCTGGATATAGATCCTTTGTCTGGCAGCATGTGACAACATCAGGGACATAAAAACATAAGATGATTGCACTGAAAGAACATGCAAACGGCATTTGGGCACAACGCTCAGCAGAGAGCACAGCCTGTTGTACAGGTGAGCACTCATAAAAACACTCACTAGATGGAAGCTGAGGTACTAAAGAAACACTCAAGAAAAATCTGCATTATTTATTTCCACAGTGTCATCCTTTAAAAGCACTTTAGGATCATTCCTAAACACTCTTGTCAGCACACTGTCCTTTCAGAAACAGAAGATCAAAGACGTACTACCTGGGAGAGGCTTTGGAGAATGGAAGTGCATATAACTATTGCCTAAATGGGTTGCACCATCTTCTCCAGGCCCTGTGATAGGACTGAGACATTTATTTTTATTTTTTTATTTATTTTTATTTGCAAAAAGTTTTGCTTCAAAATCCCTGAGCCCCAGTGTTCACTATATGATGCTGCTCAGCGTGTGTCCTATGCAGAGATCTTAGTGACCCTCCAAAGGGAGCACAGCTGTGCTGTCAGCCCCAAATCATCTTGCTTGGATGAACAGAGCAAGAGTGCGAGTCTGTGCCCTAGGAGTCCCTCCTGCTGCTTTTAGTTACCAAGTAGCTTCAAACATTTTGTCAGAAAAACATGGAAACAAACCTGCAGCTTTACACCATTCCATAGCTGGGTCTATGGAATGTTCCCTCTGGATCTGGCAGTCAGGTTTAATGAGTAATCAAACACCTCTTGCAGTTTGTTGTGTTGGTGGTCAAGATTTGTAGCAGCATTTCTTGGCATGTGTATAGAGTCCCTCACCTTGCTCTGATGCTACCAGTGTGTGAGGGTGTATTCAGGGTTCTGTTGCTGAGCTGCCTCCATGACTTCCCGTATTCCTTTTCATCTGCTTTGTACTAACATTTATTTTCTTACTTAAAAAAGATAAAAGGAGTAGACCAGATGATTTATTCCTAGCATGCTTTTAGATTTTTTTTGTGTGTCTGTCACTTTAAATAGAAAGGAAATGAAGAGGGTGAATTTCTGGGAAAATAAGTTGGGTGTAAATGCTTATTACTAGCAATTGTGAAATTCTTCATTTCTCATTTATGGTGTGTTTATTCATTTATTTATTTTAAATTGATTTTTCCAAACTGCAGAGATGCTGTTGAAAAAACAGTTACTTGTTTGGAGTTCCAGAAATCTAAAATGTGATTTACACTCTATTGAAAACTAATGGGATACGTTTAAAGCACTGTTGTGCCTCTGAAAATCCTCAGAATGTGGGCTTCCAAAGATGCCAAGGCATCCACGGGTGCCTCAGCATGGTTTTATGTTTTCTGATATGGACAAAGTCGCAGGAGAGAATGCTGTAAAACATGGATAGTTATGCATGTCAATTGAAACTCTCTTTTAACTAAAGTGCCAAAGTAATTCCAAGAATATAATAGAGTAGCTGATAACTTAATTTGACCTGCTTTTAGGTAAATGAATTTCCCACTAGAATCTATGGAATTTGGTGCTACTGTGAATCTGGGAAAAAAATTGCAACACGACTACATAACTGGAACATCCTGATTTGTAAATATGAGAGTGTGCTGCTTTCCGTGCATTGCCTTGTTTGTGAAATATGAGAAAAAAGCTTTGAAGTGGTGAGAACAGTGAATGTTTTATTTCGTTAATAATTTTGTGAAAAAAGAATTATCTTCTGATAATTTAAGTTGATGATTAGTGTATTTCTGAAAATAAACTGAAGTCAAACATTTACAAAAAGAAAACTGAAAAGAAACACTTGCCTCTTTTGCATACGTGCATACATATTGTATATGTATATACATATATAAGCACTGAATATATGTATTGAATGTATATAATATATGTATTTTTAGGGGGGATATTTTAAAAAAAAAAAAGACATTTTCCTGGCTCAAGATGAGAAAAAACTATCTCCTTTAGCTCTGTTCAGACCACTTAGAGCAAGAATGGTTCAGTACATAGATAATATCTGAGAGCACTTGAGTTTGTTTGCTTTCATTATGCAGAAATTTAAAGCTTTACCACAAAACAAGAAAAGAAGACAGACTTTCTAAAGATGCTGAAAAAAACGTAACTTTTCTCCCTCCACCAAAGACCCCCTTGCCAGTCTCTGACATCACTAACTCAACAGTGCACTGTAATTTTTGTAGAGATGACCCTGCAAGGATTTCATTTCCCCAGGTTTTCCAGTAACCTCTGCTCATGGGTTGAATGTGCTTTTCTCTCCTGTAATAGAAATGTCTAGAAGACCAACTTATGATATTTTCTGCACTTGACTGAACAAAATGCTGTGTTTTCCTTCTGAAAAGAAGCAATTGAAATTATTGCATACAGGGTTGTTTATGGACCATGGAAGTTAAACTGTGGAGAAGTCTCTGACCCTTATTGGCAAACACATTTTCATTTGCAAAGGAAGTCAGGTCGGTAGTAAATTATAATTTTCTGTAGTTGGAACTTTGTTTTCCAATCGCACTACACATCATGCTTACAGAATTGAGCATTAGATGGGATGCAAAGGTATTAAACATTAAACTTTTAAAAGATGTGGTAAGTAGGAATTGTGCAGTAGTGTAACAAGCTAAAGAACTATGGCTATCCTTACCCATTCAGCCAATGTTTTGGGAAGTACTTCTCATATACAACCTTTTTTTCTTATTTTTTCATTTTAGGTACATTAGTTTATCTAGATTGCTGTTATCTTCCTACATGTGAGAAATTAATTTTTTACTCTTCTTGAAACAGAAATAGCATCCAGCAAACAGGTGAAAAAAGCTGAGGAAATGCTTACTTCTCTTGGTGTAAATCGAGGCCCCTGAGCTTAGAGAAAGTTTACATGTTAACCAGATGCAAATGAGGCTCACTGGATTTCATCTTCCCCTCATGGAAGTTTGGCCTTGAATTCCACCTCTGACGTTCGTAATTTTTTAAATATGGGAAATCTGTGTTTTTTATGGTTTTCCTGGAATTTTGTTTTCCATGGCCTGGGAGACAGCCTTTCTGTCAGAACTTTTAAATCCATTGAATAGAAAGCAGTGAATTTGAGATAACAAGTTCCTGCAAATTTAAGAACTCATGGCCAAGTGGAAAACAGAGAAGCTGCTAATGCCCCCAGAGAGAGAAAAATGTCAGTGTAAGCTCAGCCCTCATTAAATAATGCTGAGGAAGGAGTATTTTTTTGACTGTTAAACTGTGAAGGAGAGCGTGATACTTCCTTTCTCTTACATATAGCAATGAGACCATACTGAAAACAAGTTCTTGCTGCTAACTGCTGCCTCGTTAGAGTGCTGATGTATTGGCACAGGCGAACCCAGGGAAATGGTGGAGTAACCATCCCTGGAGGTGTTCAAGAACCATGGAGATGTGGCACTGAGGGACATGGTGTGTGAACATGATGGGATGCATTAGAGTTGGACTAGGTGATCTTTGAGGTCTTTCCGACCTTCATGATTCTGTGATTACCTATAAAAATGCCAGTTTTTCATGGCAACTCTTTTGAGCTGGTTACAGCCATGGTTACTCATGGGAAACATTTGATATCCAAAGTCTTGCATATTGGTGTTGTCTTGCCATTCCCTGGTTGAGACAGACAACGTGAGAATCTTAGCTCTGATCAAATTAAGATTTATTTCAAGATGATATGTGGATATTTTAGCATAAATTATCTGATTAATTAATGCTTAGATCATCCACTTAGCTTATGTTGGTAAATGGCCATTTCTACCTCACAACGTGGAAATTTTGATTTAGTGAGATATTTGTATAAGTAGGGTTTTGTAATGAATAGGAATGATGTCAGGAGTCATCCTGAATAGCTGCACTTTAAATCAGAGAGGAGAAAAAATGAACTATTATGTGATTCACTTTCTATACTTCCTTATGAAAGCTCTGTGACATGTTTCATCATTGAACATAAAGAGTTATTCTCTGTTAGGTTGAAAATTCTCTGGGTGATGTTGGCAGCAAGGGCATATGTTCTTTATTTGCTCTTATGTAGGTTGAATAAAGAAGTAGTTTTTTTCTAATAAAAGTGTTTTTGTATATTGACAAAATTATGGAAATTGTACAAACAGATTCAGAGTTGCTAGACATTTTAATGCAATTGTAACTTGTACCACTGTGCAATGTTTTTAAAGGAAATAATAGTTCTGAAATTTTACTGAACAACTTAGTTTAAATAAAAATTTAAAACTTTCTTTTTTCATTTTGTTGAGTAATTGAATATGAAATAACTTATTTTCACTGAACTGCTCCGTGAGTTGTCAGTAATTTCTACCTGGAAATTTAGAGGGATGCCCTGATTAACTTATACAGAAATACTCTAAAAGGTGGAAAAAATAACATCACTCTTTTATGCTTTACTACAAACAAATATGACAGATTAGGGTCAAAACAATTAGCCTAAGACTGGCAAAGCAAGCATGCTAAATTTGGCTAGTTTGCTCAGGTTAATTTTCGATGTAGAACACATGATTTCACTTAAGTCATTACAGAGTCTTGATGGCCACAGATTTTAGTTCAGATCCAGTGATAAAAATAAAACCAATGGCTGAAACTTCAGTGGTGTTGCAATAAGATTTGTTCCATTATTAAGATTTTACTTCAATGTTCCATCTGTTATATTGGCAGAAAAAGTCTGAAGGCATAGGGGCTGTGTGCATGGCGCTGTTTGTTCCTCCTTGCTGGACCTGTATGCTGGGGTCAGACTTTCTCCTAGGAACAGATCTGCTAATAAAGCCTTTACTGCTTTTAGCTTTATGGCTAGAATATACACAAGTTGATGCATAAGACAGCTTATCTCATCACCTTTCCTGAATCAGAAACTTCCTCAGATCTTCTGTCTGGCTTTGACCTGCTTGTGAATAAACATTCATGGTTTTCTGAAGTACAGAACAAAAACTGCTTTTTTATTTTCTATTATTTTACGGTGTATCTTAGCTGAAAACAGTGAAGGCACCTGATAGATGTATTTAAGATGCAATAAAAAACCTAGTTACCTGTTGTATCCTATTAGAGGCCTATGATAGGGAAGATAATAAAGACGATTATGAATCTTAAGCTTTCCGCTCAAAAAAACCCACTCTTGCTTTAGATTTGAAGGTGAAAATCTCCATTTTGGTATTTTTTCCGCAATGGAGTTCAAATGTTATGGGTATACAGTGAACTCCATCAGTGAGCTAAGCCATTGGAAGGTAAAGCATCTGGAAATCCCAGATCATGGTGCAGTGTAGGAGACATCAGGAGTGAGTAGGCTGTAGTAGTGGTAGGGCAGCAGCTTATGGAGATGCAGCAACACGTAATAGCAGCTTTTGAGTGGAGCTTCCTGGAGATTGGTTCTGGGATCAATCTTGTTTAATACATTAATTTATGAACTTGGCATAAATAGATAATTTGTAGAAGACATAAAGCTAAGAGGGATTGTTAGTAAGGACTGAGAGAGCTACAGGGAGAATTGCATGACCTGGGAAATACTGGCTTCCTCTGGTTAGCAGCTGGAGAAAGTAAGAAAGGAATGCGTAGGTCTGCTTTTTGATATGTGGTATGATGCTGTTGGAGGGAAGAAGATGACTGCAACCCAGAGGTGGTGAAGTAAGGTGTTCTGCTAGTCTAAGGAATGTAAAGTGCTGCTCTCAAGTGAGCATTAGATCAAACTGAGAAAGATAGCAAGTTTAATGCTTTAGGAGAGGGAGAAATATCCAAGTAAAATGGGCAAAAAAGCATGTTTTGTTTTGTCTGAAAAAGAGATGCTAATTTGTATCATTATACTAGGGCAGTAAATATCTGAGAATATGCCCCAACCTAAATGATACTGTTGCACAAGGAAAAAGAGTAATTGATCTTGAATAAATTCAAGCTGGAAGTAAAATGCAGTTTGTTGACGAAGAATGACTTTCAAGTCACTTAGGTATTTTTCCTGTACTACTCCAGCTGCTTTCAGCCAGAGGATGACATGAAACATGCCACGTGATCTGTAGTGCCAGACAACAGGCAGCAAGTATCTCCAGCTTGCATTCAGTGGAAAAAAGATCAAAACAGGTATGTAGCTCAAATTGCAGCAATATGTATGCTCTTATGGATTCAAAGCCCTTACCCTCTTCCGGCCTCACAAGCAACAAGTTCCTCCATCTGTGCTGTGAGGACGTTTGGTGGACAAAATCCAACCAATAACTACAGTGTCTGAAAAAATTCAGGCCTTGCTTCAGATTTGTTTAATATCTTTATTAATGGCCTTGACATAAATGTTATATGTGTACTTACACAATTTGCTGAAGATGCAAAAATAAGAAGCCTTAGAAGAATAAAGCTGCTGGCCCAGGAGGCCCTGCTCAGTTTGGGGTGGTGACCTGAAATAAATTTTTCATCTTTTTTGGTCACTGAACTGGAATTTTCTAGTAACAATAGCAGTTGTGATGTGCTTTCCTGCCTTTGACACAAGGCAGGAAAGCTGCTAGGGGGAACAGAGGGAAGATGAACACTACTGCTTGTCTGTTTCTAGAAGAAATCAAAGGACCAAAATAAACCAAATGGAGGGGAAAAACAGAACGATTCAGCTAGTAAACAGAAAACACTATGGGGGAAAAATGTTATATATTTCACTAAAGCATTCCTACACTGATTTATCATAGTGAAGAATTTTCTTCATGAACAAAGTCAGGTTTTTTAAGTTTCTAGTAAGGTCTTTAAAGGCATGAAAGACAAACATACAGGCATAACATGTTTGTAACTGTAATCGTTTTAGCTGTTCAGTGGAAATTTTTACATTCGAGTGTGAAGCTGATGGCATGGATACATTTCCTTACCTATTGTGACCTGTGTCTATGCTATTTCACCTTGGCTGTTGTGATGGGCAAAGGGGGATTGAAGCCACAACTGTTCTTTAAACTGCTCGTCTTGGTCTTTAGGTCACTCTCTGAATGATTGACCATTCTTCTTCTTGAGTTTGACTGCCTCAGCAGTCCAGAATCCATAAGATCATTTACACATTTTGGATTGACAATAAAGTGCTGATTCATCTTGAAAATCTAGGCAAGAATGGTAGTGGAGTGAGTGTAGTTTACTTCTGAAAGGCATATGGACCTGTGTGAGGTTTTATCTTTTCACTGTGTTATTACCATTGCAGGCATGGCCATAGGTAGGCACTATCTGAGCAGATGTAAACCACGGTATATGGAGAGAAGTAGGAGAGAAAGACAGCCCCGAGGGAAAGGGCAGGGAGGCTGGATCATACTGACGTTAAAGCCTTGTAAATGTTTCTTTACTGCCTGTGATTCTGGGCATAGTGTGGAAGCTTGGCTTCGGGTGATGGCTCTGCACTCACCTGAGCTAGGAAGCAGGATATATTTTGCTGGGCAGCTCTAGGATCTGCAGTGAATGACCCATGTTGGCAGCCAGGATAAACACCACTTAAAGAACAACCTAAAATGATTTATAGCCTTTATAGAGTCATAGAATAACCAAGGTTGGGAAAGACCTCCAAGATCATCCAGTCCAACCTACCACCAGTATTTCCCCACCAAACCATGTCCCTCGGTACAATATCTAAACGTTTCTTGAACACCTCTGGGGATGGTGATTCAATCACTAACCTGGGCAGCTCATTCCAGCACCCAAACAAGTATAAGTTATCTAACTTCAGCTTAAGAAAAAAAAATCATAGTGAGGGAAAGTTTTGGTGCTGTGCAGTAAATGTGCTTTGTAAGTGTGAGAACGTATCTGACAGCTTTCAAGGTCATTTTTTATTGCACATAGCAGCTGTGTAATGATTACTGAATAATGGCTATCTGCTTTGCCTAGAGTATGCAGAATTGATTGTTTTGGTGAATTACTGATTGATCTTATGCTTAAGATAGTATTGGACAATTAAGTTACTTTAATCTCTCAGATGCTTTGTTTATCTGCTGCGGCAAGGTAAAGCTTTAGGCAAATTCATCAAACAATTGCAGAATCTAGAAATGGAAAAGGCCTCTTAACTCCTCCAAGTTCCTCCTAGTATCTGACTAGACAGGAAATTTTCTATTAAGTTTATTACCTCTTTTCTCCTCTTACCACCACAGTCCTAAGTTTATCAAGGAAGGGGATTTTTTTCTTCTCTCCACAGATTCTTCCTCCCATCTCCAAAAGATTCCTTGAAATATACTGTAAGTGCTTGGGTCAGAGTTTAATTGGAGTTAAATCTGCTTCTTTTGAAATAAATTTGTCTTTAGTTGGGATGATTTTCCTGATACTCAGATTCAAGTCCATTACCACTTTTTGCACATTTCTAGTGTTGTGAGAGTAAGGGGGAAGCCTGACAGCCATCAATACAAGTGGGATGATGAGGTTCTTGGTAGATTGAGATGGTTCTGTAGATAATAAAATGGTAGCCATGGAGAAGATAAGGGGCAGCATGAAAAAGATTCACAACAGGTTTGGTACAGCGTGAGGAGTACTGAAGTATCTGTATTTTCTAAGTGTTTTTGTGGGAAGTGACAGGACATGTCCTAGGAACAGTAACCTAGGATTTATTCAGGGTGGATTTTTCTCTCTTGCAGATTTCCTATGAATAAACAGTCAACCTTCTGTTCTGAATAATTTACTTAATGTATCTGCATTTATTTCCTTGACTTTTCTGTCTCTTGTACTTTCACAATTGTGATGTAAAGGTATTGTCAATAATACAGTGTCTACTCTTTTTACCTTCCGTCCATCTTTCATCATAGTTGTGTACTATTACTGTAATCTCCAAACACCTCAGTCTTAATGGTTCATTCCAATTCCCCTATGAGTTATTTTTATTTGACAAGTAGAGGACTGAGGCACTTGAAAACGAAAGGCGCTATATTGAAATATTTGGGCACCTAAAAGCATAAAGTGCCTAATGTGATATTTTCTAAAGCATCCAACTCCTGCTGCTTGTAATGAAACTCATCTGGATGTTGTCAAAAATGCAGATGGCTGCCAATCTGTCTCTCTTCTTATGGAAATGAATATTTGAAAATGAAAGTCCAGATAGCTTGTGCCATACTATGGATGTAGACCCCAGACTGCCAATCTATTGCATTAACATTTTTCTTTGGCTTTTCAGTTTTATATCATTTGGTTGTTCTAATAAGATCGTTTGGAATACTTCATCCTAAAATACTATAAACACAGTACTTTAGCTATCAGGTTTCTTAGCTATTCAGTAACAGTACTACACTTGGATTGAATCATGTTTAGATTATATTGGTCCTAAATCAGCTATTTTCTTAATAGCCTTCATCAAAGCACTTTTGGAGCTGTTATGTCTAAATGCTGAGTGAACTTATTCACTTACTAGTTGAGTAGGTAAGAATGGGATTTGGTAGTAACGCATAGGTTTCTGGATAAAAGTGATGCTCCATTTTTTTTTTTTTTTTTCTGTGCTTTTAAAATGTTAATGGTATGTGATAAGGTGATAAAATACAAGAACTGCATTTTATGCTTCTGATTAAATTACTTAAGTCTGGGATACAGCGTTATTGCGTCATTTTGCAGGGTTTCTGAAAGCCTCCAGGTCTGCTTTCTCCTCAGTGGTTCTCGCCTGTGTTAGTCTTATGTATTTGTCTTGTCACCAACCTTTATTTCAGATTCTGGATGGATTATTTGTTCTTTGCTCGATTAACCAGTTGAATTAGGAAACACTGTCAGTGGAACCAAAAATGCATTCAGAAGTTACTATTCTGAGTTAAAATAGGTAAACATTTCTTATTTGGTGACAGTGGTTTTGTTGTAAGCTGACTGAACTACCCAGAGGGGGGAAATTGCGGAGGTTGCTGCTAATGCATCTTCCTTGAAAGGCTGTTGGAATTTCCTGCCCTGATGAGTTCCTGTCAGGTCATATAGGGGAGAGAGGAAAAAGAAAGAGAACTTTTCTTAAGAGTCTTAAGTGTCTTCTGAAGAGTCTTTTTATTCCCTAAAATTGAGACGTCTTTTTTCTCATTACTGTTTCTGAGTAAAGATATGCACACCCAGCTGTTTGCACTTCTTGAGCAGATTTATCCTGCTATGTCATAAAATGATTTTTAGCTATGTTGTTCATGTGGTGTGAAAACACTGCTGCCATATACATTGCACACTTGTCTGCTTGGAAGACACAGAGAGTAAAGATGAGCTTTTCCAGTGCTCAGCAGAGTTACTCAGAAGACACTAGACACAGTACAGACCAGGTAATATTCTTAGTGCTCCCATACATGAGATAATGAGGACAGATTCTCAAACACTTACCCTTTATTCCTGTGGGTGCAGCTGGCTTAAGGGCCTGAATACTTGAAATACCACCTAGCTGAGAGCTTCAGATAATTAGAGGAGACAGCAGTGGACTCTGTCAGAAAAAATGGGTGTTGTAGGTATTTCCATTGGTGGAGGCTTTCCTTTCCCTTTAGAATTGGATTTTGGATTAGCCTTTGGGTCAGAGAAGCAGAGGGCTTTCTCTAATTAAAAGCCTTATTATTTGTAAATAATAAGAAATAATCCAACTTCAGTGTAACTAATACAAAGGTAAATTAAGACTTGCATAGTATGTTGGGTCTTTAACATCTGGGGATGGATTTGTACTTCAGTGGCAACCAACTAGGCTCTTTAATAATCACCTAAGCTTATGGAGTAAGAATCAAAGTTTCTTCCCTGTTTGTTTTGCAAAGCTTTTCTTTTTTTTTCTTTTTTCTTTTTTTTTTCTTTTTGATGTCTGTATATTGTCTGCTCCTGCTGCTTATATCTTGCCAGCTCTCAATCTGCTGTCCTCATGCACAGTTTTTTCTATGCCTCATCATATCCTCTATTGTCTGGTCTTCACCTGGAGTACTTTATGTGCTATATTCATCTGCTGCTTAAGTTATTTTCAGGTTTGTTTGACTGTCTGACCCTTACCTTGTTTTTGGAAGGACATCTTTGACCTCTTTTTCGAGCAGATGGAGAGCTGTCTCTTTTGCTTTTTTCACCTCCAAAACCTACTACTTATCTTCCTGCCATAGTGGCTGCAGATCAGTTCCAGGTAATATCTTACTTATGCAAATTATGATTTTAAAGCTAAAATCTCTTTAGACATCTGACAAACTGCACTTAAAAGAAGGCAAAACAAAGGCATTGTCATTAAATGGAGGAATGCTGAACTAGTAGGAAGATTGAGAAACAAGCTTTAAAATGCAGTAATTAAATTGAACTCCTCTTTATCTTAATAAACAAAAATGTTTTTAGCAAGCAACTACAGGATGATATGTGTAATATTAAATTATGTGCATTTAGTCCTTGTGAAAGTTAATTACCAGAGCAGCCATTATAGGAAGAACAACATATGTTTCCTCCTGAGTGTCTTTCTGTAATCATCTCAACACTTATTCTAAGAAAGTCAGGTGGGAAAGCTTAACTAGTTGTCCCTATAGAATGGTGGTCTGACCATCCCTTGCTCAAAGGTACCTATTGCCACTGGGTGTGCATTATTGGGCTCATCAGCCTTCATCTATATGAAGCCAATTCCTTCGACCTTTCTTAATTTGCTAATTCAGAAAGGTGATTCAGTAGTTGTTAGTATGTGAAGACAATCAAATTATTTTCAGGTCTGATCAAGGTTCTTTCCTGAGCTGTAGATACTTTTATTTTTCATAAAACCAAGACTGTTTCTTTTCGAGGAAAAGAGCCTCAGTGGTTGAATTTGTCAGTGTTCTCACTTATGGATGCCTGAAAGTGTATGCATCTCAGTCCTGATCATTGACAAGAGCTTCTTGGCACTGAGGTGTGCTGTGCAATTTGGAGAAGTGACTAATATTCCCACCACAAAGAATTGCAGTGAGGCCAATAGACTTATGCTAGGTGGTTAGGTCTTTGTTAGGTTAGGTCTGCACAGGGGGCAAAGTGTGCTATTATATAGATTGTGGTGACTTCTCTGCAGGGTTTGTTTTTTTAATAACATATATTTTTACCTTCTGAATGAGAATCTGCAGGTGAAATTTTGTTGCCAGTTCCTGATAGCAGTGGCAGTGTAAAAATGTTTGCGAACAAGTTGTTCTCTGAGCAGTCTTTGCAGTGAGATTTGGTGCCGTGAGATTTTCTGAATATAGTGTGTAGAATCATGAAGTAAATGAAGCTTCCATAGATACACTGTTTAAGGATGCTGTTATTTATTCAGTTTATAAATCAGCCTATTTTGTGCTGCTGAGTAAAATCCAAACATTGGCAAAGTAAAAATAATGATAACATATATCGCTGCTGCATAATTTTAGGACATTTTATATCCTGGAAAATGTGGTGAATTCTGTAAAAGTGACAAATAACACAACAGTAATAAATAGCTATACTTCATGCATTGTGAATTTGAGTTTAGTTTCAAATGGAAGTTCTTTTTCTGCATATTGAATGAAGAATTCAATCACACCACCTCTCTACACATTATTTTGATTTCCATATAATGTTTCTGTGTTCAAATCAATTATGGCATGTGCATTCTATTAGATAAAAGCACAGTTAAACTAATTATATGTAAAAGGTGCATGAAATCTATTACTGTGAATATAATAAATTAAAATATATTTCCTACAGTGGGACAAACTGTCTTGATTTGATTAACAATGACTGATTTGTTTTCTTTTGAGAGTGCTTGGCTCCAGCAGACTCGGTCAGTGAGTGACTCAGGTATGTGCTGTATCTTTATTGTGGTATAAATCCATTCTACTGGAAAAAAGAGTTTCTACTTAACATAAATATTTAAAAGAAAGAAGTTGTGTGAAACTCTTAAACTTGTTAAACTGCGGGGTGAGTCTCTTGGAAAACAGTGTTCCAGTGACAGTCTTATTGATATTGGGAAGTCAGATTACAGTTATACAGTTAGAGATTTTTATTTTTTTTTTCTTGGCATCGAATGAAAATGCATTAGTAAGTATTTTAGCTGCAAAGAATTGTTGGAGTGTTGAAAACTGAACCGATACTAGATTTGCTATTTCTCAGTTAATTAAGCAATATAGTATGTAATCATAAGGCTAAAATCTGTGGGCTTTGTGAAGTTACTCCGTGAGTAGCTTGACTTGTACAGTACTGTCTAATTAGAGCTTATACAGAATGTTTTTTCGTGACTGCAAGGCTCCTGAATGAAAAGCAAACCTTGGCTGCAGTTATATTACTCTTTACCAGATTTGAATGAAATTCACTTCTAATGGTGATCATACTCAGGTTGAAAATTTCACTGCTGCAGATGAATCAGCTTGGATTGGCATTAACAGCATGAAAATCTTTTAGTTGGGATCTGTTACAAAGAGATGTGGCAAGCCTACATCATGCAATTTTTTCCATGGCAGGTTGGAAAAATGCTAGGTATTCATTATACTAAACCAAAAAGGTTTCTAATCATATCAAAATCATTCAAGCTCAAAGATCATAGATTTAGGTTAGCTATAAGGAAAAAAATCTTTTACAGTGAGAGTGCTGAGGCACTGAAACAGGTTACCTAGTGTTGTGGTTGATGCCCTGTCCCTGGAGACTGTCAAGGTGAAGTTGGATCAGGCCCTGGGCAACCTGATCTAGCTGTGGCATTCCTGTTCATTGCAGGGGAGTTTGACTAGATGAACTTTAGAGGTCCCTTCCAACTATAAGGATTCTGTGATCGTATCCTGTGATATCAGTAGATCAGTGAGCCCACAACATCAGTTTGGAATACTCTGCAGTACAGCACGTATGTGAATGAAGCACATCCTTTGGAGACTATTTTTCATAGGAGTCATTACATCAGCCTGGGCTGTAGCAGAGCTAATTGGCTGTTCTGCCTGCAACTGTTGTGAGCAGACGTAGAAATAATTCTATTGCAGGAAGTATAAACTTCCCCTTGGAAAACTGAGCCCAGAGGTTATTCTAAGGTGTGAATCATTAATGTTTGCCACTTCAGAAGTATTAAATCTTCACTTGTAATTCTAGATGCTTCTTGTTACTTTTCTGAATGCACATATACACATACACAAAAGCAAAAGCATGTAGGTTGCTCAAAGTTACATAGGAGAATATTCAATATCAACAAAGTAATTATTAAAGGACTGAAAAAAAATGTAGCATTTTGGATGGAGGAGTAAAACTTTCAGTGAAATAGCTAAGCAAATGAATCAGACTGTTTAAATTCTGCTTTTTAAATGTGTGTAAATAAACCTGTGGAACTAGAGTAAAACAGTGTTCTTACTTTAACTCTGGCATATATAAATACGGTGGAATTGGCAAAGGGTAAAAAGATGTATACAAACAGATTGCTGAAGAATAAAAGAAGCCATCAAAACAAAACACAATCTGCAGAAGTCTTACACAAAGCTTACTGGAGAACACAAGATTATTATGAAATCTCTTTGCAGTAGTGCTGGAAAGGTAACCACAGGCTGTTGGTACAGTAGTGCTTAAGAGCCAGTAAGTGTTCTGTAGGGATGTAATGCTTCTTGTGGCTTGAATGCCTCCATCCCTAATGACACACCTTTCTATATTTTGTGGCTATTTAAGCTCCAGGTCAGTAAATCTCTGGAACCTGTGCTTCACTCAGTTCAAGAAGGTTGATTGACTATAAGTAGAGCATTTTGAGTCAAGGCAGTGTGCGCTCAAACGTGCCTTCAAATCAATATTATTTGCTTGACTTCAGGCTGCCATACTTTCGTTATTTTTCATTTAAAGGCACTGCAGCTCAATGCAGCTCTGTACTTTCTGTTCCCAGAGCATCTTTTTCGAAGCAAAAGTACCTGTATGTGTATCCAGTTCTTCCCTGATGTAGGAAAATGAGAACCATACCTTTGGCAGAATCCTTGGCAATTGAACTCTGATATCTGTGGAAGTATTTTTTTTTACTTACGAGTATTTTTGATCTATAGCACTTACCCTGGAACGCTAAAACACCTTTATAACTTTGATTTTTAATAGCCTGTGACAACCATAAATGAACTGAAAATATGAATAAATATTGACTATAAATTGGCAATTAAGGTGTTATAGAAATGGCACATTTCCTTCATATAAATAACTAACTTTTCAGTTTATTAGCTCAAAAATCTGCCATCTTCAGCATCAGTCGATGCTGTGCAAGCCTGCAGCCCCATGTGCTGTTACCTGGCAGTCCTTTAGCTGTATTTTGGGTCCGAGGATGGGAGGGAGAGTCATGCGGTCCTGTGGGAGGGCCTGGGCTACAGTAAATCTCTATTAAATTTTTAATTTTTTACATAACATTTTTCTTTCTGGAAGAATAATGTGTATATAGCTAGATGCTAATCACTTCATTCCCTGTATCCAAACCTGAAAGAGGACTCTGTCCAGAGGCAGTGGAGAGATTTGCAGTTTTGAAGTTGTTGGTCCTGCTGCATCTCTTACTGCTAAGAGGCAAATAGGAGCAATGTATCTTGTGTTTGCCATAGCAGAAAGTAGTGTAAAGGAATGCATCCAGAAAGCTCAACTGCTTTATGGTCTGTGTGCACCTACTACACTGAGATGCCTGTATTGTCATCTTTTGTTTTCAAAGATATATTGCAAAATAGTTTTATGTCCTTCTGATACTGCGGTGCCCCAGACTATGCATAGTGCTCAGTGTAAGTAGTAGAAGTTGAAGAAGTAGTTTACTTTTGTTCCTTCTAGGTGTCTTGTTCTAAAGTGAGCTATTTTAGACTTCAAATGTATACATTAAGTGTGGAAAAAGAACATCGGATGTTGACATTAGACTTCTTTTGAAGTAATGAGAATTTTATCTTGCTGCTCTATTGCCTAGACACTGATGATTTGTTTTGAATAAATAAGTAAATATAATGAAATATGTAACGAATGATTTTGCTTTAGCTAAAGTCTTCATGGAATTGTTAGGTACTTTTATTTTTGTTGCTATTAAAAACAAAAATTACCAACTGGCAGAGATGTCACTGTGCCTGGATCTTGGAGCTATGTTTCCCTTGATGCAAATCTCATTTCACTTTTCCAAAGCAATCCTGACAAGTAAAAATGTATTCTTCTACTTTACATCTTCATAAAAAGCTGTTACTTGAAATGTCCATTAGTGAAAGGCTTCTCAGCTGTTTAACAAGCTCCATACTGAGTGTCAGCAGGAAGTGAGGAGGAAGGTGGGATTCTTCAGGGGACTGAGATGCAGTCACAGCAAATGTGGTCACAGGATGAGAAGTGAGGGAGAGATCCCACCTGGCACCACAGGTTTCATCAACCTCCAGAGTGTATTTTTGAGATGCCAGGAGCATGTCAGAGCTCTCAGCCTCCTATCCCACTTTCACACAAATCCCAAACAAACCTTTTTACAACAGTTGTTTATCAGCCCTGAATAGATAAAGGAAATTTTGATGCTGAGTTAAGATGTTGGAGCTGTTTTTGAAAGGACACAAAGGGCTGGTGTAAAAAAGTTGAAATTGGAATTGCTCTGGTCTTCTGTAGCCTTATAAATCTGGAGCTACTGCTAAGGCATCACTGCCACAGTGAAGCACACATCTTAAGACAACATATGCACTGCTGAGTCTAAAAACAAATATAATTCACCCATGTAAAAGCAGCAGTAAATAACTTTCCTACCTTGTGTCTGAAGGACTCCTGGGAGGGGAAATCATTGAATGCATGGCAAGTAAGAGGGACAACCAGAGATTGAAAGAAAGGGCAAAGAAGAGGACTTAGGTTAAAAAGAAGAGGTGTATAGTAAATTGGAGTTGATAGTGTTTAGCCTCTTTGATTTAGTTGTTGCATATCTGACAGTAGCAATCTTAACTCCAATGCCTACCCTGCAAGATAGGCACAAAGCTTAAATCTTGTACTGTTTTCAGAAATAGCTGTTTATTTTTTATTTTTCACTTTTTTGGTGACTGAATGCTGATTTAATGGCAGAGTTTAGGAGAAGGTTAGGAAACGTGAAGTCAGGATGCACTTACGAATATAGAGCTGGGCAAGTGTTGGTTTAACTGATGTTGGTAGCCAGAACAGTGCTTTCCAAAGTAAGTGCTGCTGCTACGTGATGGTGGTTTTCACAGCACGAAGAGGGTTATGGTGGCAGCATGCACACTGGGCAGAATTTCTGGGCCATGGCTGTGGATTGGGCACCCATCAGCAGCCCTGTGTGTGCCTTTGGGGCCACCTGGGAGTGACTTGCCTGCTCAGTGCTGCAACCCCAGCCTGGTGAGGAGCGATGAGGGAATTCCATGAAAAAAGTACTCCTAACTCAAGCTACAGTGTTACTGTAAATTTTCTCACTGTAGTTTACCCTTTTGTCATCTGCTTGTTTTTCACTCTTTGCATCCCTATTGATGTTGGGACTGTGTGTGAATATAGAAGATAGAAGATTAGGACAAGGAAATGTTGTCACCACTTTGTGAATCCTTTTGTTTCTGTGTCTATGCAATTGATGGATCACTCAGTTGAATAATTGCTTGCTGATATATACAGTTGCTATTTGTAAGGATGCTTGTGCGTGTATCTTTATAGATATATTGAAAAAATTAATTTAAGTTTTTATTGCAGCAAATATTTAATGTAACACAGTATCTCCTTTATTAGAAAATATTAATATAATGATCTATATTATTTATTCATGTAATCATTGCTTTTACAAGATGCACCACTATCAAATATATATTGTAATAATTTATGGAATACTTAGCATATAAATTGACTAGAAAGGCTTTGGGCAAAAGTAAAGATTGTTGAATTCTTGTCATTAATTTTTAACTTTACAAAAAATCAGTATCTGATTATTCAGCTTATTACACTGAGGGATTAGAGTTGCACAGCCAAGCTCTGGAAATGAAGAAATTTGATGCCAGTCCTTGATAATATTCTACACAAGCACTTCTAATGTGGTTCCTTTTATCAATTCTGATTTCTTAAGCTTTCCTGTAGCTCAGTAACAGGTGTTTGGGAGGAAATTTTACAGTAGTTTCATACTGCGTTTGTCACATATAAATTCTTTTCCCTTCTGAAGGAGAGAGGTGAGAGGAGAAGCCATGGGAAGATTGAAAGAATTAATGCATGTTTTGATTGAAAGAATTAATGAGAGAACCAGGAATCTCTATCCTACTGTGTTTAAGGTAGGTTCAGGTCCTAGCATCCTTTCTGCAGGAAACCCACTTTTGTGTAGAGTCCCTAATGGAGTACCAAGGGAATAAAGTTTGCTCTCATATTTCTTTAAATTGCTCAGTAGTTTTCTTACTAAGCCAACAAATGTTAGCTGAAGGACTGTCACTAACCGTTAACACATACCAACAGGGAAACAGGAGTTAGCTGAATCAGGCCTAAATCTAAAATAATAGATAAAGTTCTGTAAAGTATCTGAAGGACCTAAAAGTTCCCAGTCACCACAGCATGAGTAGAACAGGGACATCTGGCACCAAAGTTCAGGAGACGTGGCAGCCTTCTTTTGTGGCTTGGCCACATACCTCTACCCTTCATACTGACTGTCTTCCTCAGATGTTGCTTCTAGAAGCATATAGTAGAAGCATATAAACCAAAGTACGTGCATGCTAGATTGTTGCCCGATGTGATGACCTTCTTCATATGAGGACAGTACAATGACAAAAGGAGGATCATAAAAAGGAGTACTTAGAAAAAATACAATTTGGCAAAAATATGGATTATCTTTACTTTGCCCAGAGGACACCATTCCAGTATGTAAAAATGGAGAATCAAGACAGTTGGAAATGTTTTAATTTTTCAGCTAGGTTGAGATACAATTACATGAATCAAGCAATATGAGTCCAGACAGAAGTGACAAATCCACCAACTAATTTATAATTTTGTGTGGAGAAATCATAGAATGCCTTGTGATGAAAGGACCTTAGAGATCATCTAATTCCAATCCCCCTGCAATGGGCAGGGACACCTTCCATTAGACCAGGTTGCCCAAAACCCTATCCAACCTGTAAGTACCTTTAGGTATGGGGGCACTCACCACTTCTCTGGACAACATCTTTGAGAAACCAATTTTCCTCCTAACATCTGACCTAAGTCTCTATTAGCTTAAAACCATTTACTCTTGTCCTGTCACAATCTGCCTGTGTGAAAATTTCTTCTTCAGAAGTTGCTGAGGTAAATGCTAAAGTAAATATATGCATGTTTATCTTCAGCTAATGGGGTCCATTTAGATGGATTTTGTTCGTGGAGTGCAAGATTTTTCCTCTTAAATATTACTTGAACAAAATTGAGTGTGGTAGCATGGGAATGAAAAATTTTATTTGCTACCCACACTAAGGAGTCAAATAACATTTAATACTTTTAAATTGTCAGTAAATTTATGCTGGCTTGAATTGTCAGGATGAGAGATTAAAATCATCTCATATAATGACAGAAGGTAGTTCAACATTTATAGGACCTCAATCATTCTGCCAGATGAGGAAAATGCATTTTATCTGTTTAGCTTTTTTAAGCTTTATGATGTGATAGTGTTTGGTTTGACTGATCCTTTTTTGTCCTCCTGTTTCACATGAAGGAGAGAATCACCATGATAAATTGATATATTATGGATTTGATGAATGGTTACTTCCCATTCAGTATAATTATCGGGTGATAGTTTCAATGAAAGATGCTGGGAAATGAAACTTTTCACTTCAGATAACCATTCACCCTGTCTGGAAAGAAAAATGGATCTCAATTTTCAACATATTACTGTGAATCAAGGCCAACAGAGGTAGGGCAGCTGTTTGTGAGTTGTGAAGGATAGGATGGATTTGGAAAAGTGCCTGTCTGAATGAAGTTGTGAAAGAAACTGATGACAAGAAATAAAATAGTACACGAAATGCTGAGAAATCTGATTATTTAAGAAAGCTGTTTTTAATTCATGTCTGGAAGGGAAAGAATTATGCATTTGTAAAAGGCACCCAAATGTAGTGGTAGCCATTAGCATTTTAATCATACAGATAAAAATTATCCATTACTAAGTATAGGCTTAGAGGGATGCAAAAGGAACTCTGCACATTCTTCAAAATTACATCCTGTTTTTCTAGTGGATGAAGGCAGATGAAGGCACAGGCTGTGCAACTTTGCAGCGCTCTCAGGATTTGCTCTGATGTTACTTTTAGAGTTGTTTGATCCAGAACATGCAGATGGTACATCTGGAAGAGTACACACATATTGCTTTTGCAGATTTACTCATCTGTAGTAAGCAGTGAATCTAAGCTGTGCTGTGGCCTTTCAGATAGAGCAAATCTCTGCTCCTTCCAATAGGAGGTGGAGAATTTGTCACCACATTTGGATGAGAATCATACAGATCCAAATCATGTTGATGGGGGTAAAGGTAAAATGACTAACATGCATCACATGTACCATGTCCATGCACAGAAGTTAAGCCTGATTTTCTAGCTAATTCTGTCTTTTAAGAATAGATGGGACAGGGCACTGTGAAGTATCAATATGGAATGATTACTTTACAGTTTGATGATTCAGTAAACTGAAATTTGACAATTGATCTGTCCAAAAAGGAAAAATAAGAACAATCAATTTAGTTATATGTACTGGTAAGTTAATATGGCAAAGCATATCAAAATGAAAATGGAATTAAAGAGAAATAATAACAATTATGATGAAACAATTATCCATTAACATAAGGATTTGATTTAGATTGTTTGTGTAAAATCAAGCATATCTTGTATAGTATCATATGGTTCAAATATATAGTAGGACATGAAGAGCATATGTTTAAAAATAAAAATTATATGGAGACTTACAGAAAATATTCATCTTATTTTCTGTGTGGAGTGGTATAACAGGAGAATTATCATTGCAGAGCTTTGACAGATAAGATAGGAAGGATTTTTTCCACTTGAAGCTATGTATTTCTTCTGTAGTTAACAAAAAGAAAAAAAGGTCTATAGATCAATCTGAAAATGCAGAATGACTATTTGGAGTTCCTTTTAATTGAACATTGGTAAAAATATAAATTACATGGGACTTGTGCTCATCTTCATGGAAAATACTGCTAAATTATTTTACCTAAATCTGTAGTTCTCATGTTCTGTAGTTTTTTATGAAATGTAGCAATAAAATGAGATGATGAGCAAAGAAATGGCTGTACTGGCAATCTAATTGGAAATACCATGCTTGCTGCTGGTATGTAGAAGCACATCATCCTGTACTTTTTAAGAGATGTAGGAAAAAGAGGGATTTAAAGAGGACAGTTGTGTATTTCAAATGTAAATTCCTGTCACTGTCTTCATGGACTTCATTACCCTGTTATCTCAAGTCATGCTCTTTTGAACTCCACAGAGTTTGGGCCTCATTTCATATCAACTCACCCATCATAAATCCTGATATTGCTGTTCTGCCCAAGTGTTTATTTTGCTTCTTTCCATGGCTTGTCTTGTAATATTCTGTTTATTAATAGAGCAATTTGTTCTGTAGGATTTCTTTGGGAGAGTGCACTGGCCAGCTTTCTCCACTAGGGTGTACAAACAGCCCGCACAACTCTGTGCGATGGGCTAAATATGATATTGATTCTGCATAAATTTCAGTAGCGACGAGCCAGCCCAAATTAAGCGTTATTCTATAAAAACAAAGAAGCAGATGAAAAGATGTTGATGTCTGTAGCATTAATTGCTCAAACAAAATATTAACAAAAAACATAGCATTTCAGAGTAAATTAAAGCGTATATTTCAGTCCCTGTGGTCCCTGGAAGCTTGATGTATTTAAGATGTTACCGTGAATTTCAAATTTATTGAAAACTACCATTTATTCTGGCATGATTAAAGGACTGAGAGCATAATTCTTATATGGTAAATCTTATATAAATCTGTTCTGAGTGGAACCCTCAAGCTTGTTAAGTAGGGTACAGTAAAGGTATGCATCAATAAATACAGCTAAGAGCAACATCTTTATCTTTGCGTTGAAGTTAACTAGAATGTCTTATTAAGAAATAGGATAAGAATAATAGCTCAAATGTGTTTTTTTTTTTTTTTTTAAAGACCAAATATGATGAGTAATTTGATTACCTGAATTTTTATTTTATTACTTTGTTTCCAGAGGATTCCTATTTTATACCTTGAACCCCTGACTACTTTAGTGTAAAGAAGTGGAACATTAACTCTGAATATGGTTTGTTCCTCTTTTGTTCATTAAGGGAGCCTGTGCTTACTAGTTGTCTTTTCCATATACTTGCACCTGGCAATCCTACTGGAAGACTTTACTGCTGTTGCTGGAAAAACTGAATTACTGCTTCCATGAAGTACCCAAAATCTGGTACTTGGTTGTCTGAAGTAAGAGCAGCAATGGAGATGTGTGTGCTGTGAGATACTCGAGAAGAGGGAGTGAGCCCATAGGGAAGTGGTGTTGGAGCTGTAGCAGCAGGAAAGGGAATACATGTATATCTTAGCATTGGGAAATTCAGCTGCTTCGAAGCACTTGCCTGCTTGAGTTGGGGATGTCTTGGTGCAGAAGAGCTGCAGTTAGTGCTCTACGACCAGAATTACTAGACTTTGATCTCCTGTTGCAGTACTTAATGCCTCTAGGCTGAGAAGAGCAATGAATTAACAATATCTATCTTTCTGGTTGCATGACCTAATTTAGCACATTCAAATTCCACACCAGTATGCTGCCCAAATGCTCGAAAGCTATTTAGAGACAAGAGTACTGAAACATATATCTGCTTTTCTGCCAGAAAGTTTGTAATTTAATTAATCACATGCAGGCACTTGAAGATTAAGGCCAGTCTTGAGGGTTTCATGAGGATCTGGGGTTCAGAGTGCAATATAACAATGCTAGTTGCACATTTCTTGCAATTCATTATCAGCTCATTATTTTAATGTGATAACTCTGAGAAATGAAGTCAAGGAGCTGCAAAAGGTATAAATAAAATTGTGAGATATGTCAGTTTGCACTGTTTTATTTGCTGGCTCAAAGCAACAGCTTGTACTTACTTGGAGCAGTGTTGTATATAACATGAGCAAGCAGGAATTACTGGTGATGGAGCTGGGAGAGAAGTGAAACAGTTATGTTCTCAAATTGAAAATTTTTATCTTGGGAGACATTTTGAGGTGGTACTTGGAGAGGAAAAAGAAGTGGTGTCATATTTTATTTGACTCCAGGTGTAGCAGGTATACTTTCATTACAATGAATCTATTGCAAAACTTGCAGTAATTAGACTGGGCTGACCAGTCAGAATCTAATTTGAAATGGAAAGAGTATGGGTGAAAGTATTAGACTCCATGCTAGCCTCTGGCTGAACAGCTGAAGAAGTGCAGGAATTTATGCATTATTGAAACAGATCTATTGTAACTTATGTTATTAGTTTCCTCAGCTTCAGGATGACAACCGTTTTTCCTCAGCTGAAGTTTTGGTGGGCTTGCTGCCCAGGGCCAGAGTGGGCAGCAATCTTCCAGCAGTGACAGTACAGTTTTCTGCCCGTAGATGCTCATAGTGTCATGAGCCCCGGCTCTCCCCACCATTACTGTGCTGGGGAGAGGTAGCAGCAGAAAGCTGGTGCTGTCCCATCCCTCCAGGAAAAGGGAAGGGTGCCTGCTAGCCAGTATCAAAGGCAAGATTAATAGCTGTAAAGGTGGAATGTATTGTAAATGTCTTACAGAGAAAGAAGGAAATAAGACTCAAGGAGAGAGATGCGCAGCACAATTTGAACAATCTTTTTCTTTTTTCTTTTTTTTTTTAAAAAAAGGTGGTTATTAATTTTAGATGTCCCGAGTATGGCTGTTGGAGCAGGTCCAGAGGAAGGCATGAAGATTATCAGAGGACTGGAGCACTTCCCCTATGAAGACAGGCTGAGAGAGCTGGGGCTCTTCAATCTAGAGAAGAGAAGGCTCTGAGGAGATGTTATAGTGGCCTTCCAGTACCTGAAGAGTCTACTGGAAAGCTGGGGAGGAACTTTTTATAACGGCAGGACAAGGGGAAACAATTTTAAGCTGGAAGAGGGTAGATTTAGAGTAGATGTTAGGAAGAAATTCTTTACTGTGAGGATGGTGAGACACTGGAACAGGTTGCCCAGCAAGGTTGTGGATGCCCCCTCCCTGGAAGCATTCAAGGCCAGGCTGGATGGAGTGTGAGCAACATGGTCTTGAAGGAGGTATCCCTGCCTATAACAGGGGGTTGGAACTAGATGATCTTAAGGGTCCCTTCCAACCCAAACCATTCTGTGATTAGTATTTTTAGTTTAACTTTTCATCTGAAAGCAAAAATACAATATTGTAAAAGTAGGTAACATGCCAAACAAATCTTGAATACCTGATGCTACAATATGTAGCAGAAGGTGTTGAGTTTTCATGTGTCGCTGCAAATTACATTTTGCACAGCTATTTGGAAAAGTTGAAGGAGTTTTGGAGAAACAAGTAATTTCTTTGTATTTGTTGTGTGCAGCACAGTCCTTACAGGGAAATAAGACCTGTAACACTGAAATGGTTTTGTCACCCCGTTATAATCCGCTTTTATGATGTTAGGTGGTTCTGTGCTTTTGCAGTGTTATAAGAAATGAAACATCAAAGACAGTCTTGGATAAATGTGAAGTAAGATCAAAGCTTCTATTTTTTTCAATAATGCTTTCTTAAAGTTCAATTTCTTAAGTCTAAGACCGAAGTTTTCCTTCAATGGAAAAACACAACAAGATACTCAGAGTAGATTTCATATCAATATTTTACTATGATGCATTTTTCAAGGTAGTTTCCAAATGTGAATTTATTACTTATATATATTATCATATAGTTTATTATTAAATTACAAGTAGAGATTAAGGCAGATTTCTGTAGCACTCTCTACATGTGGATGAGTGAATGCATATAGGATGATTTGTGTTTCAAGAAAGCCTTAGTGGTTTTGCCTCATTTTTCATTTATGGAAGCACTTTTATATGCCATCTTTTGTGTGTCAGACTAACATATTTCTGATCTGTACTTTCAAACTATTACTTCAGCAGTGTTGATTTTGATAAGAAAATATTGGCTCCTTAGAAGTGTAATGGACTTGGAGTAGCTGTGCTTCTAATAGGGATGTGATGGAAGAGAGTTGTGGCCTTTTGCCTCACCTGGAAAGGCGTAAGACTGAAGTACTCCAGCTTCGTCTTGCCCATGGAAACTGACCATGTTGCCTTAGCATCCTGTTCAGCTTCTGTTATTTTTTGTAATAGTGGAAGGTGACATCAGTGTTTGCTTATATTGATGTGAATTATCAGACAGGCAGATTTCCAATTTCTTATATTGACGGGGACCAGCAATTGAAAAGAATAATGAGAAATCCAGTCCATGTCTCTGAAGCCTGAATACTTGTGCTTTGGCACCTTAGTCTAGTTTGAAGGATCATCAAGATGACTGATAAGGCAGCTATGTTTTGATGGTGAGGGGATGGCTTCACTTCATTCTGCTTTGCTCTATTGTTCTTCGGTTATGAGCAGAATTTCCTGGTTTTGTTGTAGTCTGGTTGCCTCCCACCTCTGGTTTTCTCCATTCTTCTCTTTCAGGACACTTCACTGTAATCCATACTAAATAGCACCATCATGGTCGTGTGGAATAAATTCCAGTTCTTTGAGTTAGCCTATATTAAATATTAAGCCTGAGTGTGATTTGCTTCAGTTGTTTTTCTTTCTTAACAGTAAAATAGAACTGGCTGTAAATAATGTGAAGTTTTTTCACTTAGGATTGATAGTCAGTAGTGTATTAGCTATTCTTCCTATTTAGAAGTGAAATGTAGATGAGAAAATTTTTCTTGGAGAATTTAAGATAATTAATTGACCTCTGCAAAACAAAGAACTGGTTATGTCATCAATTTCTTCTCATGAAATGTCTTCCTCAGTGCCTGTAAAAGGAAGCAGAAATAGAGAACTATCAGTGCTAGTTAAATAGGGACAGTCTGAATTAAAAGTTTATAGGCCTTCCTTAAATTCAAATTAAAACCATTGGAAGGATGAGTCTCAGCTTCTGTTTGCATCACTGATGTAATTCCGGGATACAGCCGTAATGTGTAACTGGAAGCCAAAGTAATCTTTCTGCAATGCTGTTCTAACTTAAACTGCTGCTTAAACTGTGACTTGTAAGCAGCACTGTATTTTAACACCACAGACAAGAAGCTATTTAAAATACACAGGCACATTTAACATGTAGTAAATGTAAAGTATTTGTAAAAATGTTTTCCGAATAGAAAGTGCATTAATCCCTTTCTACATAAAGATTGTTTTTGAAAACATATAGCAGATGCTTTTTCCTGAAATTATTATGTTGTTAAGTAATAACTTCATAGCTGTTAAACCAATAATTTTCCCTTTTATAACATGGACTATAAACTTGCAGACGTATAAGTTGCACTTAGCTCTTAAGGCCATTAATGTGAATCTGTTGCCTGACTAAATGGGGAAAATGGTTCAAATTATACCTTTTAAGCAAAACCGTTTCTTCCCCGATGTACATTTCTGATGTATCAATTTGAAAACTAGAAAACAGCATGGTGAAAGCTGTTATATTGACTTCCATTTCAGTGTTACACACTGTGTTGTGAGCAGCTTGGTGTTGAGGTGGCTCTGTGCTACAGTTGAAGTAAGAGGAAGAAAACTGGAGAGTAGCATTTCTGATTGACTGCAGGTCCAGTTCTTCCTGCATTTGTTGTTTTGTCCAGTCATACTGTGCTTCATACAGAGCCTATAACTCATGGGGCCTGGGGAAGATGTGGCCAACACCAGATGTTCTGCCTGAGCCTGAACTCACTGAGCTATGGCTACCATGGTAAATGGCCTGAGAATTTTAAGAGTGATTTCATACTTTCTGGAATGTATTTTTAGGTGCTTGTGCAGTGATGTCTACTCCCCCGTCCCTCTCCCCCCCCTCACCCTTTGATTCTTGTTGGCATTTATAGTAAATATCTAGCTAAATGTATTCGAATGTTAACTGCTACCTACTCTGCATGTAAGCTGGATATGAAATACTAGAGAATTTTAAGAATTCACATCTTCAATACTGCAGGTTCACCATGTGGGTAGATTGTGAGAAGGATCTTTGAAGTGTTGGGGCGGATTTAATATAAGCCTTTAACAAAAGTATGCATCACACAGGCCACAGGATTTTATAAGCATGAGCACAACAGGGATGCTGCATGATGAAGATGCTGCATGCTCTGCATTAGTTTAGTCAGCAGAGAGGAAGAATTTTGTTTTCTCATCAGTCGCTTTTATTAACTGTCATAGAGAGGAAGTAAAGTATGGTCTAAAGGTGAAAGTGCTGTCTGGTGATCGGGAATCAGTCCTCTACCCTGAGTGATGCTGAAAAGTCAATTTTGTCTGTTCTGTGGCTAAAATATGTGAGTAGTAAAGCTACAAGCATGAAGTAAATGTTCTAGACATTTAGATTTAATATGATGCCTTGAAAGATCCTTTCAGTGGTGAAACTCTTCCTGTGAAAATTTATGCTAGAAATTAGTGTTTCCCAAAGGCTGCCTTACAAGGGCAGAAGTCTTTCAGACATCAGAAATAATGATTTTAGTATACTGGTTACATTCAGGGGAGGAAAACCACAAAATCTGAGAAGTTAGCTTGTAACCTAATAGAAATGCAGTCTGCGAAAGCAAGAACAAAGTAGACTTGATTCAGTGAGGAATTAACTGTCATTTTCCTTTATGCCCTCTCTCCCCCACACAATTACTTCTGCATCCAAACCACCTTGCCACAAGGACAAGATAATGGGCCACAAACAGGCTTTGGTAGGGCTTCCCTTCACCAATGATAAGGCAATATGATGATTGTGTAGAACTACAGGATATCAGAGACCAGTTCTCAATTCTGATTCCCAAGCACTGCTCACCACAAAACTAGCAGGGCTAATTGCCCATAGTACAGAGATCTGTCTGCTTAAGCTGTGATGGACAGCTTCTAGAGTTTGGCACCCGTGTGCTTAGGGTGTTTGACCCCTTTTCCTATGTCTGATTGGCTTCCCATTAAGACTCTTATATTTTCTTAATTAAGATAATTTCCTGATAATGCTTTCCAGATGTGGCTTCCTAATGCTTTTCCTTAACAGCCCTCAAGGTGCAGCTTTGTGATGGTGCTTCTCAGGTGTAGCTTCCTAGTGGCTTATCATTACTTACACAGTTGATATGCTTATTCTAAGGCTTCTGAAAAGGTTGTGCAAACTTTTTTGATTTAATTTGCTTAAAATTCATTTTTCACTGCTATGATTTATTAAAATAATAAATATATTTTAAATAGTTTACAATTTATTAATATATTAATAATTGTGGCATTGTTTCTAAAGGTAGCATTTATTTAAAAAAAAAAAAAAAAAAAAAAAAATATATATATATATATATATATATATATATATATATATGCTTCACATTACACCAATATGTGAATCTGTATTTTTACTGTTATAAGAGAGAAGATGTTGAGAGCTTACAAAAAAAAGTGATGGTGTTCTTGGAGACACAGCTGTGTTTGCTGTCAGAGGGCCAAAGTTGCAGGGCTAGCTTTGGTAACATGGCCATGACCTGCAGGTAATGTTAATGATTGTAGACAATTTTTTTAGAGAGTGTCAGGCTGAGCAAAATAAAAAAGGATTGATGAGGAGAAGTATCAAAATGAGAGATGTCTGTCCATGTACAAACAGGTGACAGATGAGTAGTTGTTAATAATAACAAATGATTATTGAGATGATGTGTCTGGGTTTGTCACACTGGTAGCATTTATCCTTTGCAAATGTATAATTCATTACTTGTCTCCAGAAATACATTATTTTGCTGTTTTCCATTTGAGATATGCAATTTTGAAGCTCCAGGGGCAATGTAAGGAGAAAATCACTTTATTACTTCAGTCCAATTGGCAATGGAAAAAGATGCATTGCTTCATCTTTTTTTTTTTTTTTTTTTTTTTTTTTTTTTTTTTTTTGCCAATTGCTCAAGCAAGAAATATGTACTTTACTTTACTTGTCTATTCGTTTTGGTTTGAAGTTTTGGATGAGGAGTGATTTCACTGCTAAGCACTGTAATAACAAATGAGCATTACAGTCCAGGTAAGTGGAAAAGGCCAAAGTGCCACAGATTTACAAAGCCTCTGAGAAGAATCTCTAGATTGTGAATGTGGTACAAGACTGCTGTGGGATCAGAAACACTGAAGAAGGTTCACTCCAAACAGTGAAAACAAAAAAACAAAAGCTCAATTTGATAGGGCGTGTCTATGGGTACATATGGGTTGCATACTAGGAAGAATTTCATCTCAGAAAGAGTGATTAGGCACTGGAACAGGCTGCCTATGGAAGTGGTGGAGTCACTGTCCTTGGGGGTGTTTAAGAAAAAGGGTAGATACTGCACTGAGTGGCATGGTTGGTGGGCAATATTGGTGGTAAGTGGACAGATGGACTAGATGATCTTAGGGGTCTTTTTCAACCTTAATAATTCAATGATACACTGCAGCCTGATTTAATTTATTCTGATTTCAAGAAGTTACCTGGAGTGGCTGCAGTAGGAAGCTCAGCTTTCCTATATGTTTGATATCTGGAGATCCATGGCTGAATTGTCCTGTAAGAATTATCCTGTCTCTACACTGGAAGAATCACGGGAATTTACTTCCTAATTCAGTTGCCTTAGAGATGAACCTGTAACAAGCAGAAATCTGGGCTTTGCCGTACCATAGCAGTAAAATGCTGTCAGCCAAGTGCCCTCCAGTATCAGCCTTTTTTCTGTGGTGCTGTCATGGAATGACTCAGTTTGCTGATGTTCTGCATCAAGTGGTGTCTTCCAGCTTCTTTACACTGATTAAAATAGTTTATCTTCCCCCATGCCAGCATGCTGCCTGGCCCAGGTAGCCTTGGTTGTCCTAGTATAGAGATGGGACATACTTCCAGAAATCCCTTTGAAAGTGTTTGCTGCATAATTGTACCCATGTCACATCATTTTGTGCTGAGGATGCCACTGTCTATCTTGCTCTGGCTGTAGCAGAATTACCGCTTTGGTAACCCTCATTGCCAACTGGATGGTGTACTGGATTTATTGACACATTCTCCTAAGCACTTTGTCCTGGTGTTACTAGCTTGTGCTTTTACTTGAAAGAGCTGCTGTTGAAGTTCATGTCTACTTTTATCTGCAGCTCAAAGGAATGTGCTCTCCAATTCAACAGCAAGAAGACTTAATAAAACGCCAGCAATCAGAATCTAATTGAATTTGCTCAATTGGAAGAAAACATTGAATGGCTTTAAAAATTGAAAACACACTCAAAGTGTAACCTTTGCACAATTTTACACTAGATTACGAAGAATATTTTCTTATCTTCCCATCACCACTTAAAATGGGAATCATGGGTAACATGGGTGATCTGAATGTGATAAGTTGGGTGCTTTGTCCCAGTGGGTAGAGGGACATTCAGCAGGCAGGTCCTTTGTGCAAGCAGCTCATGGTGAATGGCATAAATTGTACTTCTACTAAAGTCATTCTTAATAGTTGTACAAAGGACCTCTTTTTTTTTTTAATTTTATTTTACAATTGTGCCATTTTCATGAATTCACTTTTATGAAGCTTCCCTTAATATGTATGTATGAAAAGTCAGGCTATGCAGAGTTTGATTTCTTATATTTATTTTATTTGGCTGCTTTAAAGTCCTTCTAACAGTCCTTCACAGGTATCCTCTGCATTCATGTAATGAATGCTAACTTAACTGGAGGAAAAATCTTCTATATTTTTTGTAAGCTTAGAACAGATGACCTATATAAATTTGCAAAGAATATAGCGTGAATGAAGATGACACAATTTCTATAATAGAATTACTGATATTGATGGGTGGCCAGACATGCTGTTTGTATATGAGTACTAAGCTGTGTGAATATATTATTTAATTGAAGACACGTGTGAAGAGCTGTACAGTTGGGTCTGATCATGATTTAGATGCTATTGATTGTAAGCCATTTTATAACCAAACTGTACAACTGAGATGCTCTCCCAAGACGCTTCTAAAAATGACTGTCTTTATACTCTAAAACTTTCCCTGAACTGAGAGTTCTGACTGTGGCACAGAGTGGTGTTAACAGATGCAGAGATGAACTCTCCCTGCTAGAACACTTTCTGTGTCATTCTGACAGTCTTTATGCATTGCATGTGTTGAGTTTTAGGCATGAGTTCTTCTCCCTGAATATTTTCTAATGCTTTACCAGATTCATGTGCTTACATGCTGCTAAAAAAAAAAATACTGTTTTCAAATGTTGAATCTTTTTTTTATGTGGGTTGACAATTACTTGTTTCTTCAAAATACAACAGTGCGAATTGGTAACAGTATGGGGAAAGCCCTTGCAGTATGAACCTGTGTGAACCCATGGAACAAACCATAATATCTGTAGCTGATAAAGTATTGCTGTCATCGTTGGTTGAGAATACATTAGAGCTTCTCTCTTAGTGGACAGGCACTTAAATCATTCAGTGCTTGCCTCCCTGTGGATGTTGCATAATGTAATATATAAGTTGGCAGGAGCTGGGCATGATGCACGTAGGAAGCTTGCTAGATCCAACAGTGGTAAGAGTAGTTCTGAGCAGTTGCTCTTTCCCAAAGATGCAGGGAAAGAGGAAGAATCCAAATGAAGCCAACAACTCGAAAGACAACTTTGAAGTCTCAAAGCCATGACATGCTGTTCAATGCAAAGCTGCTCTGACTGCATTTAGTGATAAAATGCTTGGAAGACTGTAGAATATTGCTGTCAGAATGTGATCCTGCTGAAAATACTTTCATGTTTGCCAAGCAAATGATCAACAACGCAAATTTCTGGCTAGAAGCAAGTTCTGCTTCCCAGGAGATGCTCATGTTGGGTGATTCTTCACTGGAACTTGTTTTTCTGGTCTGAAGTGTTAGGATCAGGAGACTGAGACTTGTCTGCATTAGCTTAAATCTGCTTTCTCCGAGTTCACTGGAAGCAGAAACCACCCAGAGCTGCTGCTTCTCAAAATCTGCCAAACCTTGTGCTTGTCCACACTGTGCTTTGGACTGCTATGTATGGATTTCAGAGCTGCTTATTAACCTACCTCTTTGGAGCTGAAATCAGTCCCAGTGAAGCTGTGACTAAGCTGATAAATCCTTCTGGGATGTAGTTTAATTACCTTAAGTGTAATACTGAGAAAATGTAGTTACATTGACTTCAGGTCCTGAACCACCACCAACACTGTGCTGCATTGAGCCATGTGGTCTTACTGTAATATACTTGAACTACTGTTGGGATTCTTGCTTTGTTAAATACTGTAAATTCCCCCTTTATTCTATGAAGATGATTTGAAGTTGTCATATCTTCTATTTTCCACTATCTGAGGAGTTTTCAGAGAAGAAAAAACAGCATTTAGAAATGATAGCTCTCACTCCTTGGGACTAGGAAACACTAAATGCAAACCTCAAATCCAAATAATCCTCTCTACGATTAAAACAGATTTTTTTTTGAGAAACAGACTCCATCATATTTAACGATGTTTGGAATATTTAATGGCAGTATGAGCTGCAGTAGTGATTATTAATCCCATGTCTGGCAGAGTTTTTTTGTTAATAGCTATTCATTACAGTCAGTTAATGTGATGTCTATGACACAAGATTTAAAATAAAATAAACACACAGGCATTTTTATCTGCTATTTTGCTAGAGCCTGTTTATATGGTTACCACTAGTTTTACATACTTTTAAGAGCAAAATCTTATGGCTATATAAAACATATTTGAACGTTCTAATACTCTGATCTTTTCAATGGATAACAGGTGAATTACAGTTTAGGGATTGAGAACAACTAATAAGTAAGTTTAGAAACATGGAAGTTGCTCTAGGTCACCTGGATTAGTATTTACCTCTTGTGGGAATCAACCAGTTGAGAGATGATGAATAGTTGCTTAAAAGGAAGGAATTAAACTGCTCGAATCGCCTTAGAAAATCTGTTTCCTTGGTTATTTCTCAGATTTTCCAGCAGGCTCAGTTGCTGCAGTAGAAACAGAAATGGTAATCAGAGCCTTGGAGTCTGAGGGAGCAGTGAAGTGAGTAAATGTGCAAGTTTGCTTGACTGTGACTTTATAGTTTGAGTCATGTACCACTTCCACCACTGTCTCCCAGGGTGAACGTACTGATGGAAGTCCTTTTTAACTTATGTCTCATTGCAAAGTACCTGCTTTGCTGGCGGTGGTGGGAGAGAGCAAAGGAAATGTTCTGCATATGTTTGTGTTGCTGAATCCTTTATCCTCCCATGTGCTTTTCCCCCTTTGCAGTGTCCCTCTGTTGTTCTGCAGTTGGGAATCCCGTGTTGGCTGCTCCACTATTGCCAAGAAAATGTTCCTTAAGACACTTCCACCTTTTTTTTTTTTTTTTTCCCTTGTTTGCTTTTTCCCTTTATAGCCTCATTTTTCCATCCTACTCATAGCATTAACAGTTTTCTGCTACTGTAGCTTGAAACTATTTACTTCCTTGCAAGGGAAGACAGAGTTGTCTTTTTCTAACACACTGTCAATTTTTATCTTTTTTCCATAGGCATTTCACTTGATCCTTTCTCTTCCTACATATCCTACTTTTTTTTCCCAGCTGCTCTAAGTGCCTTTCATTTGTTGTGATATTCATTTTTCCCTTTAATCTCCACTCCTCTTTCTGCCCTAAAACATCCTAGAACCATTCTCTGTTTTCCTTTTCCTCTGTGTCCTCACTGCAGTGCTGCTGTATGAACCCTGAGCCCTCCATTGACCTCTCCATGCAGCACCAGTGGACAGCTTGGAAATTCTGCAACCCCTTCTAGGAGTGGAATGAATTAATGCTCTCTGGGCTGTAGCTAAGCTAGGTGTAGCCTGACGTAAAAGTGACACACATGAAAACACTGAAATCCTGGAGCATATTTGAGTTTTAGATATGTAAGTGTCACAATCTGAAGCTTTTTTTCATTACATATTGCAATGAGTATGTATATGATTGTAACAACACAATAATTTTTATTTAAAAAAATACTATATTTCAATTACTACCTAAAAACAAGGTCTGCCACCCAATCTATGTTAAATGTTGTAGAACATTTTTATAAGATTTCCTGGCTAAAGCAAAAGTCTATTTTAAAGTTATTAAAGTTCTATAATGAGCTACCTTTCTAAGCTCACTGATAAAAGTGTAATATTCTGTGGCTCAATTTAATAATTCAGTGAAATTAACCAAGTAAATGCTCAATGAAGCACATGATTAAAGAGAGGACTGAAAACTGAAGGCTAGAAGGGATAAAATTGTATTTATTATTACTGTAAATTTTGTAGATCATCATTAAAGCTCAGTGCACAAGAGGTAAAAACACCCTTTCAAAATGCTAAAAAAAACCCACAAAAACAACCAACCCTAGAAGGAATTATGTAGGGTTATAATATGTTGCCCACAGTATCAAGCTGTGTAGTGTCACTATCTTTTAGCAGCATGTAATAGAAGTCAGCGATCTTACATTCTTTTGCTGGTGCTACAACATAGGAGATTGCTTGTGTTCACCGTTGATTTAAACCTTTTACATTTCTGGAAGCACATTTGAGTATGCAAATTATCAAAACAAGGTACATTAGCTAGAGCACCTGCTCATTTTTCATCCTCATATGCAAAGAGGATTAGAACGTTTAGAAAGTTTGCAAGAGGAGCTGCAAACTAGCCAAAAGGTGAATAAATTACTGAAATAGCCTTAGGCAGGTGTTGTAGCTTTTCTGTTTTTCTACTGTTTTCTTGCTTTTTTTCCTACATATAAATTTCAGGGATGTAAGAATGACCAAGAGACTTCAGGACAGTAAAACATTTTCAATTTGAATTAAGCATGTAGAAAACTGTTGTTTTATTGTCCTACGCTACCAGATTTCTTGTTTGGCACTGAGGAATGATCCTTGTAAGCCTGCTTAGTTGTTTTGGAGAGTTACTTCACATTATTCTGCGTGGTGTGGCAGGTTTAGCTTAAAAGCTGGAGACTTGCAGTGTAGAGTGAGGCTATTTCTAATTTCTGCTGTCTCTCAGAGTCATTTCTGGAACATAAGTAAGTACCTTGTTGCCTTTTTTCATGCTGTGGGATTCGGGATGTGGTGAGAGCACATACCTGGATTCTTCTGAACATACTGAAGTGTCCTTTTGCATATCCTGGTATGCACCTTCTGATGCATTGTGCTCTGTGTGCAGCATGGTTGAACAGCAGTTCTGTTGCGTTTTCTTGACCTTATTGCACCTGCATCTATTCCCAGTCTTCTTGAGCTTTCTGTGTGGAAGAAGCAGGATGAAGCTATTTTCAAAGTGAATAGATGTCTTCACAGCAAATGTACCAATACACTTGGCATTGTCTTTTCTTTGAATGTCTTTTAATCTCTGGGAGAGCTAATTCATCATTTTGTGTATTAAACAAGCATTTACGGTTAGGTTCACAAGCAGCATTTATCCACTTGAACAGGTTGCCCAAAGAAGTGGTGGATGCCCCATCAGGTCAGGCTGGACCAGGTGCTGGGCACCCTGATCAAGCTGTAGGTATCTCTGTTGATGCAGGGGGGGGGATTGGACCAGGTGGTCCTTAATTGTCCCTTCCAACTCAAAAGATTCTGTGACTCATTTCAAATCTATGCTGAGCACTGATGTTTCGCACTGTGATTGTATATTGGAAGAAGCAATGGAAGAGGGGAAAGCAGTCAACCCTCAAACCGTTTGCAGTATTGTTTTGATGACAAGTATTGGTGTCATCACCAATACTTTGGAGCTTTAAACTAAGGGACTGTTGTCTATTTTAAGAGCTAACTGCTCTTGAACATTGTTCAGTGCCACTCAAAATTTCTTTTGATTTTGTAACACTAATGGTGCTGAACAATAGTTTAGAGCCTCTCTTGTACATTTAGTGTCACTTGTTGGCTATACTATTGGATATCCTTGTTCAAAAACACTGATGCAGGCTTGGTTTACAGCAGCTTTGGATATTGCCTCATTGCATTGATGCCTGTATTTGTATCTTTGCTTTCATGCTATGGCTGGAATGTTTTGCTAAAAGAGATAATTTTGTTGATGCATAGAAGCTTGTTAAATGTTGGTTGCCAGTATCATAGAACTAATAGCCTGAATTGGTCAGCTGAGATGAATAGGGTCGAAGTTACCTCAGAGGAATCTAGCCAATCCCAAGACTGGGGATTATTTTCTATTCTTTTTGTTTTGGTATGAACTCCGTTAGACAGCTATAGTTGTATAATACTTTTTAATTGGTCTGTTTTAGGAAAGGAATTGCAAAGAAAACTCACAGTTTCATAATTTGTTAAAAAGGCATAGCAGGGGAGTTAAAACTAGATGATCATTATGGTCCTTTTCAAACCAGGCCATTCTATGATTCTATCAGAAAGTGAGACACAGAGGACAGTAACTAGGCTTACTTTTGAGCCTGATAAATCTTTTTGTCTTCTTGGACACAAATTATTTTCTGAAAAATGCAGTTTGAACTAAATTTACGGGAAACTTCTGGTTTATTTGTTATTGTCCAGGGTCATAACTGATGCTGTGGTGTTTCCAGCTTTCATGCTGTAGCCTTGTGATTAAGGGTAGTTGGCTGGGGTGTAGAGAATTCAGCTTGCTCCCCTCTGCCCAGTGAATGTGGAGGCAGCATTAGCCCTGGGCTTTTGGGCTTGTCATTGTGCTCATCATACTTGCCCTTAGGGCAAGACCGTAAGAGCAAATTAAAAGTCTTCAAACTTAATATTTGTCAGGACTTTTTCAGTCAGTCCAAGAATAGGTTAACTACAGGAAATAAAGGCCGATGGTCTCTTCTCCTTATGCAAAGCAGCTTTCCTGCCCCAGTAGTGATAACACAATTTCTGCAGGAGTTAGGGCTGCAGATGTGAGCCCAATTGCTCAGGCACGGGCATGAGGAGAGACTGAAGCAGCCACAGTTTGCCAAGTGTCAAACTGCGAGATGCCCCATGTGCATCATGCACATGTGTTGACCTCCTACATCTCTCCTCTTCCACAACACACCAAAATTAAATGGCCTTAATTCCTTCTTAAATTCCTGGCAGTAGCAAAGATATGTAGTTGGTAGATAACTGCTTTCTGCCAAATATTAAAATTCTGCTCCAAGAATACACACATTTTCAAAGAAAAATAATGAGCACAATTCATATTTTTTTTTTTTCAGAAAAAAAAAAAAGCTGTACTTCTATAAGGGAAATTTGTTAAATTGTCAGTTCTCAGTTTCCATAGGAGAAAGAAGAAATTTTAGAATCATGGGTTTTATTATCTAGAGATTCCACTGGGGAAAATGGAAAATAAGGAAGGCCTCCAAGGATTCAGCAAGGGCAAACAGAACATCCATTTGAAGTGCAGAATGAAGAGGACTTGGGAATTTTCCAAGCTAGCTCCAACGGCAGAGTTCAGCAAGACTGCAGAAATGAGGAGAACTTGCTAAGTGACAATACAGCTGCCAGAAAACTAAATATATCAACAATTCAGTAATTAAACAACAACAACAATAACAAAACCCAAGGCCTAACACTGGTTAAACTTTTATTAAAATAAATAGCAGTGTTACCCTGTTTCAGTAAAAATAAATTACTGTCCTTGTTTCCTGCTCTCCTCTGTGATAAGTATAAAGATTTGTTGGAAATGATGCTCTTCTCTCAATTCTCTTCTTTTACATTTTTATGTTACCTTAAGTTACAGGAATCAGTAACTGAAATGAAAAAAAGAAAACAGAGGGATTTTCTTATTGCTGTAACCCTGACACATTTGATTAATTCCCCTTACCCATGTGTGTCATAAAGCAAATTAGAAGACATTCAATGTGCAGTGCATTTAGTATTCTGTTTTCTCCATTTTAGGGATACTTTTTTTCATAGAGATGTTAATGCAGTGTGCACAGGCATACCTAAATCAGTGATCTTGCAAGCATGGATAATTGCAACATTGAAACCACTGTTATGGCTTATACCAAGGGCAGTACAACATTTCTCTGAGGTCTGAGTGCTCCTTAGGCTTTGAGCTCAAGTCCCACTTAATCTAATAAAATCTTACTTTGATGTCATTGATGTTGTAATAATTATCATTGTAATTATTATTTCTTTCCATCTGTAACGTTAGACATCAGTTAAGACTGAAGTGTTCTGGGATCTCATTGATTTTAGCAACAGAATCAAACCCAAATTAAATTGGCTGCACAGTCTCAAATCATTTTTGTTTTGTGACTAGAAATAATATCCCTGGCCACCAGTAACAGCATTCATATTTTGCATACATGATATTTTTATGCAAATACCTCAAAGCAGGTAAAGCCCAACAGGAAAAAGGCAGTTGTAGTAACTTAAGTAATTTCTTCTTAGCCTAAAGCTGCCTGAATTCAATTTCCATTCTGTTGGAATGGAAAAGAAATTGTTGTGCAACATTTATTTTTTTTTTCTTTTTATCTTTTGAGCTTCAACTCTTCTTTTGTTTTCTCAAAATCAGTATTCAAAGCAATGAACAAATCAAATGATGAGTTTCTTGATCATTTTTACATTTTGAAGTTTCAGTATATAATTCATGCAAACTGGTAGTACTTTTTCCCTGTCTCCTAAGACTGCTATTATTTGACAAATAACTCCACCTCTTTTGTCATGTTTATGTGATGTTGCTTCCATACCTTTCTCTGAGTGATGTCTTTTGGAGTACAGTATACTTAAGTTGTGGTATAAACATAAAATTCTTTTTGATAAAAAAAAAACTTCATTACTGTTTGTATGAGGGAAAAAAATCTGATTTCACTTTTAATCTCCTTCATTTGTGTGTCTATAAATCGTTGCTTATAGATTTTGGACAGATGTAGGAACGTTTGTTTTATTCAACTTGCTTCTATTATTTTAGAATTATTGGATACTGTCAGAAGTGTGGTAATTAAGCTCCTCTGTTAGAAAGGAAGCCACCCATTTCCTGTATTAAGGTACACTTCTATAGTATTTATGGATGGTTTTGTTCATTTTCAGAAATGGAATGAATAATTTCCATACTCTAAGTTAATACTGTAAGACAGCTCCTTGCTACTGGTATTTCCATAGTAGCCTTTTATCTCCATCCTTGATGTGCAATAAGAAAGAGAAGGTCAGAGTCAGGAAATCAGAGCTGCACGTTTGCAAGTGCATTTGTGTACTTATTTTATGGAAATAATTACTTTGAACTAATTTCTTTTCTGGTCTTTGTCTGATTTAGTGTAGCAACCACATCTATATGTGCATCCATTAAAAAGAAAAAAATTCTCAAATGAGATGTGCATCCAAGACAAAAATCAACTTTCAGTGGCTGCTTTTTAACTCCTTTGGTGGTAGCCCAGTCAAGTTATAGTTGTCTGTAGCTAGCACTCTCGTAAGCTGTAGCATTCTGTGCTCTGATTAGAGCGGTGATCAAATATCTGAGGCTGCATTTGCTTGTCCTTCAGAATGATTTAATGAAAATAAAATTACAAAAAAAAGTCAAATGTGTAATACCCAGTAAAAAACAAAATGTATAAAAAAGCAAATAAAGTTACTGTAGCACATCTTAAAGGATCAACTCTGCATTTGTTTACCTATTGTGCATGACACAGTTAAAGTAAGAGCTGCAGGATGAGGCTGCTGAAGCAGCACTGATGGAAGGAAAAAATATTATCCTTGCAAATACTTTTTAAACATGATCTGAATTAATACTGAGAATTGTATGGGAATAGGGTCAAGATGATCTGCAATTTAATCATGCGTAGTGAAAACAACAGCTTTTTTGTCTTTGAAGTTCTATGTTAAGATTCATTCTCTTGGAGTCAGAAAAGGCTTACATACACCACATTAAATTTGTACATGTGTTTTATAATACGAATCTGGAGGGGTGGTGCTTCATCCGTCCTGTGTAAATCTATGCTGCACACAAGTATTTGTGCAAGGACATTAATAACATTTGTACTTACCTACTTTTTGTCTGCTGCATGACAGATGTGTAGCACTTGGAATGTTTAACCTAACGTGTACTTTACTGTTATTTTTTCTGCACGAATATGTAAATTTTTACTATTTGTTTTCAGATATAAGTGTATGTTCGTCATGATTGTAGTATGAATAGATATTCGTTTTGAATATAGTGGTGGAAAGTGGTTGAATCAACACAGTTATGAAGGAAATACTGAAATTGTTTGAGTATTCATATACTTGAGGTAACATTGTTTCTTCTGCTTTGCTTCTGAATGGCCCCATTCCAAATATTTCCTGTGTTTAAATCAAAGGATTATAATAAGATGAAGACTGGTGTGCTTAGCTGTATTTTCAGGCTTAAGGTGGCGTGAAAATTGAGTTCTGTTTAATCGAACAAATTGGTTCCTGTTAAGCAATAGCAGAGGGCTCCTCTATCCTAATTTGTTGCAAATAACCTATAACATTTTTTAAACACGGGCTTGATTATGAAAGAGAAATGGATTGGCATTTGACTTTCAAATTCATAGTCCATCAAACTATCAAGTGAATATCAATAAAAATTTAAGCTTCATATTTTGAGAACTCATCAGAATTCCTATAGGCAGCACAGGGATTGTTGTGTGTGCTTGCAACCCAGAAAGCCAACTGTGTCCTGATCTGCATCAACAGAGGGGTGCCCACTGGGAGAGGGAGCTAAATGTCCCCATCTACTCTGCCCTTGTGAGGCCCCGTCTGGAGTACTGCATCCAGGCCTGGAGCCTCCTCCAGTACAAGAGAAATGTGGAGCAGGCCCAGAGAAGGGCCACCAAGATGCTCAGAGGCTGGAGCATTTTTCTTATAAACAAAGGCTGAGGGAACTGGACTTGTTCAGCCTGGAGAAGAGAAGGCTCTGGGGACACCTCATTGCATAGTCCTGAGTTCAAGAGCTAGGTCAGTGATTGACAGTTGGAAAAACTTTATGGAAAAAGTTGAAATTAGTGGCTGAGTTGATAGTGACCTTGACCAAGTTGAATGATGTAGCGGAACACAAGTAATGCAGGGCCTATTGCATTTTGCTTTAATCGTTACAAACAGTGGTTAAAAAAGGTGCTGAAGTGGCATCTGGCCATGGAGATCCAGAGTAAAGAAAGCTAATCATTATTGAATTAGAGTTTCTTAATGCAGTCTTTGGATTACTTTAGCTGTAAATATTCCTTGAAAGAATCATGCTGCCAGGGTCTTTGTGATGAATAACTGCCCTTGGAACCCTCCACTAGGGAGTATTTAAAAACTGTGAAGGTAGAAATAGCAGAAATAGGGTACATTCCCTTTTCAATAAATTATCCTGCTTTTTTTTTTTTTTCTTTTTTCTTTTTTATTCCAGTAAGGAAAAGAGTCAAATAGTATTCAGCCTTGCCGTATTCTATAGCCACAGCTCCTTTATGACTCAGTCTTGTGGAGAGTTTGAAGAAGGATGACTTTGTGTTGGGGAATATCATTTGGGTGGCTCCTTTACCAGATGTCCTCTGGAGAATAGCTTGCCATTTTCATTTTTTCCTTTCCTCGAACCATAATTATGGAGAAATGTTTTTATTCAAGATCAAGTGAATGCCAGAGTTGAAAGACTTGTGAATTTTTTTTGAATGGTATTGCTTAGGTTGCCTGGATTTCTATGGACACTTTGTTAATCCCTAAAAAGAATCTGAAAGAAGGACCAAGGAAGGAGTCCAAAGTAGGACCACAATATGCATCACTTTAAATAATCTCTATTTGTTCAAAGTGGTAATTTTAGTATTTTTTTATTTACTGAGAACAGATATCTGCATAGTAGCTGAAAATATATTTCTCTGTAGAAAATGTGGTACATTAAATTCAAAGTTTGTTTCAAATAACAAAGATGAATAAAAATATATTGATCAACTGCATACTTTTATTTTTATCCACATACATGTTTTCAAGCATTACTGGAAAAAAAGCCACAGGCAAGGGAAATACGAGCTGCTCAAGCACTTATAATACGACACGGATAACTTACTATGGAATAAATATCCAGTTCTCAGAGGACAATTGGTAGTTTCAAAAAGCAGAGTGCTAAGGTTGTCATATTTGTAGATTTGGAAATGATTTTGCTTTTGTCTTAATAAAAGCCTTCCAGTAGTACAGCCAGTTGTTTTTCAACAGCTTTGGTTCCCAAACCAACATGTTTGCTGTGGGTTACCTTTACCCATTGTAGTTGAAGTAGTATGACTACTTTTTTTTTTTTTTTTTTTCAAATGTGGGGCAGACTGTAATGTTTCTAGCTGGAACGTGCTTTACAGAGCATATCAATGGTTTTGGAAACTGGATGAGACTACAAGCTATTGCCACTAGGTTGGCAGTTAGTGATTCTAATATTTATTGATTAAGATCAAGAGTATTTGGATGTCTACTGGAATTTGATCAGTTTCTTTACTGTATATCTGGACATATTGTAAGCCTGTCTCCTTGTGTTAGGCACTTGCTCCATTGTGATACAGAAATGCACAAGAAGTCTACATTGCTATTTCAAGACAAATTTGCATGTGAAACTGCATATAAAGAGTCAGTAAGGAAGAGCTTTAGGCTGATCAGAAGCAGTGAGTATTCAGACAGGAATTAGGCATGTGGTGAAGGATATAAGATGTAAAGGTTAGGTGAGGACTTGAATAAGCTACCAAGTGTTTTGATGGTGTACAAAGTCAACGCTAAAAATTTTTCTCCCAAATCTGAAAGCTCTCGTGTGGAGACTGATAACACTGGTAGATAGTAAATCTGAAGTGCAATACATGGAGATAAACTTGTCCTACCCATTTCCAGGCTGTAAGATCTTGAGTCAGGTGTAGGCACCTTTTTCAGGTCTTGAAGTGATATTTTCCCAAAGAAAAAATGATTTAGAATATCGTTTCAAAAAGATACAGCAGGGGTTGTTATTTTATTTGAAAATGTGACTAGTGGCATACTGCCACCCCATTTACAGTCTGAGAAATTCAGGCTGTATGCAGATGCAATTCACTTCCCTACAGAAATGTAATATCCTTATCAGCCATGTTCTACTGCGTGTGTATTCAGAGAAATGAGCTGTAAGATTTGGAGTGTTTGCGGGAAATGTGGGCACATTTCATCCCATTTGCAGCAGTTTTGTTGCTCTGTAGAGACTTCAAGTTCATGAAGAGAAGCAGCTTACTTTGTGCTGAAATCTTTAAGGGAACTGGAATGGTGGAATAACTCCTCCGAAGTTAATAGGCTCATTCCAGGCAGAGAAATGATGGAGAGTTATATTTGACCTGTTCCCTTCCTGTTAACTGTCAGATCTACATGTTTATAGCAGTTATGAGGAGGACAGAGTGCCTGCTGATTGCAGCTGGTCAACACAGGAAGTAATGTTTTTAAACCTGGTATTATTTGAGAAATAGATCGATTCAAATATTCTTTTATTTTTTTTTTTAACTGTTAATGAAACGTTCAATTAAGCTTATAAGCAAAAGGTACATGATAAATGCACTTCATTAAGAAATTACAGAGGAAATCAGTGTAAAATTCCTCATTCTCATCAGAGTAAGGACTTTCTTTGCATGTAAGTACTTTTTCCAAAATGTCCTATTTGGACTACTTTCTAACATTCTCTGGCCAGTCTCTAATTTCAGTTTTTCTGGAATTTAGATAGAGATGTATATATCTCCTTTCCTAATTCAGAACAAAAGTATATTGATTGCTCAGCACGTTTTTGGCCAGATATACTGCTCTGGTACATGTGGAAACTGCTTAATATTCACTTTCAATACTAAGTCCTGATCCAGGAAAACCGTTAGGGATGTATGTAATGTTAACTGAGTATTCCCACTGATTTAAGTGTGGCAGTTTTGAAGTGCAGGTACTTAACTGCTTGCTTGTACTGGAACTAGTTCAGGTAATCTACATGCATATTAGATTCATGAATACCCGCTGATACATTGAGCAGTAAATACTGCCCTCTCAATTGATACATCAAGAGATGATGAGAAAAAAATATAATCTATTCTCACACGGATTTCTGTTTCTCTCTTAACATCTCTAGCAACATCTCTTAATATCATCCTGTTCCTTGAGCTTTTTGCTATCTAGATGAAAAATTTTTCTACCATGGGAACATGTACGTAACCAAAATGTGGCATGGCTGCCCACTCTTCTCACCCTTTCCACAGCCTCTATTACCTTTTGCTGCCCTGGTTCCATCAGAAGAAAGCCAGGCTTTTCTTCCCCTCTTGGAACTGACCATACTACCAGGGTAGAGATGTGAGCAGTCCCAGGGAATATTCATTCCTGTTGTTTTATTTTATTCTTTAAACTCCTTTTGAAGAACTAATGCCACTCTGAAACATTCAAGACTCCACTGTTGAGTGGAGAAACCTGGGTTCATTCATTCTTATGTATAATATGTTGCAAACATGGGCATGAAAGCAGATGAGAGTAACAGCAGTTAGTATTGCTGCACTTGCAGCCTGACAGTAACATACCGGTTGCTTTATTTGCTCTGTAATATGTAATGAGTATTCCATTTGGATTATAAAACAACATGACAAATGAATCAGGCTGTATCGATTGAACTTCTGCACCAGTCAGTAATCGTTTTGTTTCTTGAGCTTTTATGCCCTCAGAGTGAGAATTAAAAAATGGTTTAATTAGAACATGGAGAAGTATCCCCTTCGGTCAGCATCTGCTACCAATAAAGCAAAAGGGCTTAAAGTAGAAAGGCCCAGTGAGCTGTCAAAGGAAATAGGAAGTCATGAAGGATGGTGATGTTTGTTTCTTAATCAGACTCTTAAAAATATAAAAATCACAACATAACTTGCTTATATTTTTAGCTATTTCTCATTCAATCACAGTATGACCTATTCAATCAACCTACTGTGATTTTTTTCAAAAACTGGCTTTTTAAAAAATGCTTCCAATTAAATTGTATTTCTTTTAAAGAACAATATTGGGAATGTACGATAATAGACAATTAAGGAAATCTGTCAAATTAAATATAAATTCAGTTAATAATCTCCATGAGCATTATATCTAATGTTCCTCCTTCTTTTATGAGTTTAAGAAACAAAGCACAGCTGGAGAAGTTAATGGTATATGTGTACTGATTTGTCTTTTTTAGTATTTTTTTCATGGTTAACTTTTCTATAGGGTTGTCCACTTATAAAAATATGGTTCTGTTGAAATTACATCCAACAGCATTCATTTCAGGACTGAAATAATTTAATATGACTTGTTGATTTTCTCTGTCTTCGTGTATGTTAATGCTATGTACATGCTGGAAACTGGATTTGCCCTACACACAATTATCTATCGCTGCAGTATGTGCAATTCAAATTCAAGAGATTCAAAGCTTTTGATTTTGGAAGTGGCATATTTTAAAATACATTATCTTGAAGCAGATAAAAATACTACTGGTAAAACTCCATCTACTATGGGAGACCTCACGTGAAGATCTTGCATAGCTTCATGGCTCTTTGATGTCCTTTTGCCAAAGGAGTGAAAGTCACTCTAACAAAAGGAGAGCAGATGAGGTTTTTTTTTTGTGTAGAAAACTCACCAAGTGACAAAAATGAGTAGCAGGTTGTTCACTTTTCTCTGTAATAGAATTCAGAAATGGCTATTTAATATCTCTATTCAGCTTCAGTTGGAATTGCATTGGTTTCCCGTGCCATGAGTTCATTCTGAACAGTGATAGTTTCACCTCTAAAAGAAATTCTTAAATTGGTTTGAAAAATATTTTACAAGAAACTTTCAAACAAATACAGGAGTATAGGGCAAATGCAGTTTTCTCTAGGTTATAAGCTGGCTGAGGACAATAGGCAGAAATTATGACACATGGCAGAGCAAAAAGGGAGCAGACATGCAGCTGGTGGCAGCCAGGGGTTATTTTGTATTGTACATTTCAGGGCCACCTCCTGCTGTTCCTGCTCCCAGGATCTCTTGGCTCAGCAGAGAGGCTAACAAGGCAAGATTGCAGTAGCAACTCAGGGTTTGAGGAAGGGAGAGAAACAGCAGGCTTTTAACAAAGATTAAATTGAGGAGATGAGGTCTGTATTTCTCCAGAATGACGCTTTCTGTTTTCAGCTCTACATGGTGGAGGGTGGTTGCAAAGGAGGAGAGGGACGCATTTGAGTAATGAGCCATAAGATGAGGTAGTGACTTTTAGGTAGACTTGGATTGAACACCCTGGGATAGGGATGGCAGAGTGTTACCTAGCAACTGCTGGAAGGTAATTAACTCTTCGATACTCATCATTTCTGTGTCTCCAATGAACAGGATAGGAACTGTGCTTTTGCAGAGAAGTTGGAAAGGTTGCTGCTATTTAGATCGCAATGTTTTAAAGAGGCTATGACTAAACTGTTAGTAAAGAAAAAAAATTATTGTCCTGAAATGTTTAGTTCTTATTTAAACTACTGTGATCATTGTAGGGTTAATAGGTCATTTATAACCATTAATATTTTTATCACCAGCTGCAATTTCTACAGTCTGCCTCTGTATCATGTAACATGCATGTGATGTCAATTAATCATTTGTAACCTTTCGGAAATGCGGATCTTTTGAAGATCAGAGGTTCTTCTGCTACAAGTGAGAACTACAGAATAAATTGCACATATATTTTTAATCAGACTCCAAGCAGGAGTCAGGTTTCTCCAGTTAAGAACAACTGCTGTTGCTCTTGTTAAAGTACCTGAACAAGTTCCTAACAGCTGAGGATGTAACTGATGCCAGTTACAGTATAACAGAATGATTTTTGAGATGGAAACTTTTGGATGCTGTGGTTTTCACAGTTTCTAAGTGTGCATCTGTGAAATGTGCAGGAAACATAGAGTGTGTTTAGAGGGCAGTAGATGACAACAGATCGGACTCGATTACGATGGTTGTAATCCAAAATGAAGGCACGCTGATCTTTTAATCTTTGTTACCTAATCTGTTAGTGATCAATATTTCTGTTGGAGTGTTTCTGGATGTGTGATACTATTTAGATATTTCAGAGCACAGCTAAATTCGACTTTGATGGCAGTTAAATAGGAACCTTGGTATGTGCTAGTGTTTATTCAATTTTCCAAAACTGTTATCCTTCAGGTAACAGTTACTACTTATCAATGCCAGGATGATAAAATCTTTTGGAGATGTTTGTGTTCTCTATGCATACAGAATTGCTATTGTTATTTTTTATGATCTTCATAATGTTATTGGATAATTTTTATTTTTTATTTTTTTAATTGAGTAGAACATATCTGCAAAGCAAGACAGTCCAGCAGTCTCCCTATCCACTATGGGGGAAGGAATTCCATGGTCTGGCAGATACATACATATATACACACATACACATTTATATGTAAAGATGACATTAGACATCTGTTGTGTGAGTAGTGATTTACTAATACGAGATTCTATGACACAGAAGCATAAAATGACTGAAATCAGGAGTGAAAACTGGAATGAGTACTATGAATGTGATATACTAATAGCTGCACAGACAGCTTCAAATTTCATCAATGTGCTGTTCACGTTGTTACTGTCTGTATAGCTGAAATACTGGATTTGATTTTGATTGTGAGGTAGTATTTCAGGTGAGAAGAAAATGTTCTGAGAGAATAAGTGCAAGAATTCTCTGTTCATCTTTGTTTCCTATTGCTTTTGATAATGAAGAAATTTTGGAGTGGTCATTGAGAAAATTGCTCCTGTTCTTATTTTAAATTTTGAACAAAAATATAAAGCTTTGCAATATGTAATTTTCTATGCACTGTAGAATTAAGAGACATTTTCAAGAAACATATGCTTGTGAAGGGAGAGTCATGGTAGTTCTAAAGCCAATGCAAGAACTCCAGATTAGAACATTGTAGTAGTAGAGCTGCAGAAGTCTGACTCCAGTTACACCATGCAATGGGTGTTCTGGAAGGGTGACACACTGTCTGGTGGTTCTGCTCTGGCCTCTTGGGTGTGCTGGGGTTGGTGCTGTATGGCTTTTCTGCTGAGGCAGCAATCCTGAAACAAGGCCATCAATCAGAGAAAGGCTCCTGATTTTTTGCCTAGAGGGTAACTTCGGACCTGAGGCCTTGATTCCCAAGTCAGTCCTCCTGGATTCATACCTTTACCTACAATCCCCAATCACATGCTAGTAAGGAACCAAGTGACAATATTTTTTTTACAGGCTAATTGGCAATATGATTAAGTTGGCATGTGCATCATGATAGATAATTTTCACAGACTTACATAAAGGAAAATTTCAATTCCAGCCTAGATAGTCTGCTTCCTCTCAGTGTTCAGTTAAATGATAATTAGCGATGATTCTGTCTGCATTCTGTTTAAGCATTTACTGCATTGCAAAGATGCATCCCAACGTGAAACTTCAAATTATAATAGGAAAATAGCAAAGTTTTTTCTGTGACTGAGAGAATTTGAAATGCTAAGCTGCACAGATTTCTTTCTTTTCTGATTTTTCTCATTGTCCTTTCACAGACATTAACACAAGTCAGGCTTAGAATATAACATGACATAAGGCAACAGCAATATAAAAAAGGTCTTTGAAGCTGTTTCTTTTTATCATGCTTTATCCTTAACAGGGTTTTTCTGGTCTAATTCCTCTGTAGTTCTAAAGAGAATTACATTTCAAGTTCCATAATTGCACCAGGGAATTGAAACCTTGTATTAAAAAAAAAAGTATTCTGTCCAATACTGATTTATCATCAGCTAGAGATGTATGGTGATTTATCACAAGACAGTATTTTGAGTATCATAGGAAAAAAAAATTAGTATGAAAGGCTGTGAAAAATACAACTAGTGTTAGTGAAACTACTTTTGGGTACACATTTTGACCTCAGAATGTATCAGAAAATTTATAGGCTAGCACAGCCACCTGAAATTTCATAAACTAATTTTTTAACTGAAACTGAATTTTTACCTTTGTTAGTTATCATCCTAAGTGTGGTATCAGTGATGCGTCTTCATGTAATTCTTTATGCTACTTATGCACACGTATTCTAGTTTACATTTACTTCTATTTAGCTTTGTAAATACAGATAGAAGGTCAGTTCAAAGTTTTTATGATCTTTGAGCTAATTTCACTTTGACTTTTTAGTAATACATTGTAAATCAACTTGTTTTTCGTAAACAATTGGCCATGACGATTTGACTGTATCTATGTGTACTTTTGGAATATTTAACAGAAACTAGAGAAATGGATTTGTCGTAATTTTCCAGATTTTCAGATTGTGGATTTCCACAAGAGTGGATTTCCAGAAGAGAGCGAATGGTACAGCATTCCTCAGAAGCTTTAGCTGTTGCAGGATACTTCTTTTTGTTGTCCTCACAAGATGTCTTGGTGGGGCTCTGCTATGGTCTGACAATTTACATATGTAGCAGTTTTGCAGATGTAGGTTGTCTTATTTCTTCTGGAAGTATGTAGATAGAGTTGAATGTTTTTATCATATTCGGAAACAGCTTGTGTAGGTCTATCCAAATATAAATTTCTTAACATAATGAAAAATATTACCTACAGCTGAAGTATATGACATAGAGGAACTGTATCTGAAACTTTTTTCTCTCTCTCGCTTGTATTTTTTTTATTCTCCAGAATAAAAAATGCAGAACTGAAATGTCTAGTGCCTAAAGTAGGTGCTCATTCTCAGCTTTATCATATAATTGATGAGCATATAGTCCTGGATCCTGAAAGAGTGTTTTTATTGAGAAGCGAAGCAGATTTCATGACAGACACTAGTATCAGTTTTGAAGACTTAGGCTGATATCTAAAGAAAGTTAAGCCAAGTTATCTCCCTAGCTTACAGCTTCCTCTAATTTAAAAATACATCTGAATCATGTTTATCTGGTTTATCAATAAGGCCTGAGTTTGTTCTGAAAGAAGATGTTTCGGTACTCTTTGATAACACATCAGTTTAATCTACGTTAGAAAACAGCAATTGCCTTTAAATATATATAGTTGATAGATAGAAAACAGGTGGTAATTCATTTGTTACATTTCAAAGAAAAAGGAGTAAAAACATTGGAGTTGAAAAACAGGAGTTGAAAAACATTGGAAAATAACCAGTGGTCAGGCTATTCTGGATAAATTTATTATGTAGTATTGCAACAGATATATGGAATAATTTATTTTATTTAAATGAAAATTACAAATAGCTGCATGGACTGTGAAAGTTCTGAGACACATTGTACGTAGCAAGCCATGCATTTTCCATAGAAATGTTTCCTTTCATGAGCAGAAAATCTCTCATACTCTGTTTCAGCTTCAAGGAGAGAACTCATACTGATGTGTAATCTGAGCATTAGATGTCAAAAGAAAATTCTTTTGTTTAGGCATAAAATAAAGGGGAAAATAAAGCCCACACCACAAAGTGTATAGCTAACATCTTTTCCTTTGTCTTTACAAAAAATTCCATTTCCACGTGTTGTGAGTCTCCATTTACTTTTGGGTATCCCACAGACACCATGCTATCCAGAAATTCAAATGAGAATGAACATCAAATTATTTTAGAATACTGTACTGCAAAAAAAAAAAAAAAGAAGTTCTAGTATTGTTAATAGAATTTACTTTAGAAAAGTCAGGTTGAATGTCATATAAGCCCTCATCATTGATCCAACACAGTTATGTAGCAAATCACTTAGGTAAGCATTTTATGTCATTAAATAGAGCTATTGAATCCTATGACATTCATTATTCAAAGGCTAAAAGCATGCATGACCTTACATTTTTATATGAATTAGAGATATACAGATCATAATTTCTGATTTTATATAATACATTTATTCCAGCATTCACTAAAGATGTAACTTCTAGAAAAATAGTTGTTATTCTCTCTGTATGTATCTAATTGTAGATATGGGGGAAGACAATTAGATATGTTTTCCCATATCCTTACCTCCTGAAATCCACCTAGAATGAAGTATTCACCAGAATCCTGTTAAGGAAATTGAAAACGTGGTCGTGTCATACTGAAAATATCTCATTCCTGCATCCTGTTACATTCTTCTTGCGTTAGAAATATGTTATCCTAAGCTGATGCCCCTAAGCTGCTGGTTTCCTTATTTTTCGGTTTGAAGGCTTACATAGAGCAAGGTCACACCTATGGAAGAAGAGTGGATGGAATATCCTCATATAATTCTGAAGCTATTTAGAAATTTTCTCTAAAGAACAGATTATAGTTATGAAGTGAATTTATTTTAGGGGGTGGATTGAAGGAGTGATGCATGCTTTGAAATTAATAAGAAATACTCAATCTGGGTTAAAAACACAATAAGACTTGTGAGATTTCATCTGTTGATTGTAGAGAGCTTGCCATCAAGAGATTAAATGCAAATGATGTTTGCTCCTTTGTTTTTTGAAAAGATAAAGTGCATATATTTTATAAAATTTTATTTTTAAAAGCACGGTACACATTTGACCCTTCACTGTGCCCTGGAAAAGTCACATATTGATGTGATTAACTTCTGGAATGTGCAATGTTTAGTCCAAATTGTATACACAACTTTTTGTAATATCAAACAAAGAATTTACCATGTATGCACTCAGAGCATTTATGCTTGGTTGCCAAGCATTGAAATTTAATTCCTATCATGTAAATGTCATTTAAAGAGAGAGCAAATCTATTAAGGGAAAATATCATCAAAAGATGAGCATGACTGTCATTATCACTAGTCTTCTATTTCTGATAATGGCAATGTCCCCAAAGAGAAAAAAATTATTTGCAGAAGTTTTGCTTGATTTTAAAATTACAAATTCAATGTTACGACATTCCTACAATGCACAAAGTGATCCCCCGAGAAACATGTGATGCTTGATAGCAGAGCTAAATATTTGTCTTCCTTCATTAGAAGGAAGATACCTGTTGTAAATTCTAGCAGTAATAAAAGCCAATTTAGAATTATCAAAAGCTATAGATTGAATAAAATCAAAGCAAAAACAAAAATAAATCCAGTTTATTCCCAGGCTGTAAAGAAAAGTAGTGCTCTTGTGAGTAATAAAAAATATTAGAATTCAGACTGGTGTATATGGAACACTATAATATTTTTTGTAGAGAATGAAAGACAAGATATTGACTATAAAATTATTATTGAAATAAATGTTGCCTATTATTGTGTTTTTAAGAAGATTAGCATCATATCAGACAAGGGTTCAATATTGAATTGAAATTCAACCTTCTCCTAATTTTGGCAAAGACAAAGACCTAGTGCATTAATGAGGGAAACTGATTTAGGTGGTTCCACAAGGTGGGGGAAAGGCTGATTTGGCTATTTTGTAGCTTAATGGTGTTTTGATCAAAGACAGCAGCGTTAGCTACCAACCCATTGATGAAAGACTCCTCCTGCCTAGATACACGCACTTCTATGACAGGTATATCTCAAAAATGATAAAAATATATAGGTTGATAAACTTGTTTTAAAGGGAATTAGGTGCTAATCATTGGTTACAAGTTGATTATTTTTAAAAAAAGTATGGGTGTATCAACTTTGAGTTGATTGCGTGATATGGGCTAATACAGTCTTGTTATGGTCTAATAACAGATTGCATTTAGGAGATGGAAATTATATCACTATCAGTGTTAATTTTTTGTATTTGAATCCCCATAACATCTTTGCAGCAATTGTGCCAATTCTAGAAAATTCATTTAACAGTCTCTTTAGCTGCTTCTGGAGCATGTTTTTATTGTGCTATGGGCTGACAAGGAATGCTTAGCACTTCACCTGCCAAGGAGTCAGTGCCACTGTTGTGTACTCAGACCATGAAGTGATCAGTAGAGCATGTATTTGGCTACCTGTATAGATCCTTATTGATGCTCGAAGTCTAATTGCTGATCCGTTTAGCAGACCTTAGCCATTTCTAGTCAGGATATGAGGGGAGCAGACTTTGTCTACACCAACCTAATCAAGGTAGTGGGGAGCACTGCAACAGCCAAAGAAATCCAAATTGCTAATCCGATATTAGTTTTTCTTCTTGGTTGCTTACATGTGAAAGAAAAAAAGCTTTCAGTGTTGCATAGAACATATTACCTTTGTTTTTCCTTTTCCTTTGTTTTCCTATTACACAAAACCAAGGTGGTTTGTAACACACAAACTAAGGACTCTTCTTATCACTTTATTGCCTCAGATTAGAATACTTTGAGGTGATGGAGATGGTTGCCAATTAAAATAGAGAGGGATGCTATTAAACACTGAGTCATGGAGCAGGATAGGAAAAGTGCAGTGGTGCAATTCAAAGAGGGAAAGGAGAAAAATAATGGTGAAGTAGCTACCTTCACCTAGCTTCAAAATTTAAGAATGCTGAGCCAATCCCTTTTCCTACTCAGATTCCCTGAGAAGAAATTGAATGCAGCACTTCAAAATGCTAGAAGAAATAGACTGTTCTCGTAGAAAAATCTCAATGAAGATATTAGCCAGCAAAGTAGAAAAATATGGGTTTGTGCCAAAAATGGGGCTACACATATTGAGTAGAAAGAAGGACAACTTTGGTGTTGCACTTGTACAACTTGTAGTCCCTGATGCATCTTATTTCTGAAAATGCTTTTTTATCATTTATTATTGATGTTTGTTACTTAATTTGCTAAAAACATAATAGCTTGGAAGAGCTCTGATTTGGGTAGGAAATCTAAAAACTGAATGACTGAGAAATGGCATTATATATCTTGATGATTCCATGCTGTTTATCTTGCTCCACAGTTTCTGCTCTGAATAGTCTTTCTTGAACTCATGCTGGCATAAAATTCTTATAAACTGAAAAGATCTCATGATTTATTAAACTCATTTTTGGTTTTGGAATTTCTGAAATCTAGATTGTGCTTTGCTAATGCGTAGATCTTCATAGACAGGTGTCCTGAATAAAGTCTTGATATCTGGCCTGATTTGATCTGCTTAATTATGTTTTTAAACCAGATGAGGAGTTCAGCTTTAGGCAACAGGATTAGCTACACAATTAAATCTCTGAAACAGATCGACGAGATCTGCATGGGGCAAGAAAGAAAGGTATATGTAGTCATGTTCCACTGAGGTCAATGCTTGTTTCTATGGCCTCTCCCCTTCACTGGATTTTTTTCCTGTCCTCCTGTCCAGAGTGTGTTATAAGATTCCTGGAGAGCCTGTCCTTTGCTGTAGTGGTTTCTAGACAGGGCACTGTGTTTTACTGGTGTGGATTTGTCCAATCTGGGCCATGCTTTCATACCCTGTTTTCATTTTTCTTTTTTTCCATCTTTTCTGTTCTAACTTGTCTGTATTGTGACAACTGGTTGGAAATAATTATATAAAATCTGGAATATACCACTTTGGTGAAAGATATATGTTATAAGGTCCTAGTGCACTTTTGTCAATACAGGTTTTTGTCTGGCCTTTCATATTAAAGTGTAGCTAGTATGTTGACAGGTCAGGTGAGCAGGAGATAAAGAATCTAATAAATCTCTCCTAAAGGAGCTGTCCCATTAGTGAAATTTTATTTTTATTGAAGTAATGACCTGAATCCTGGTTACCACACTTGCCACATTCCTAAGCACTGAATTCTCTCTCTGTTCATGCTCTGTGCTTTCCTGCATATGTAATTTACTTGGCAAGCTGAAAGAGAAATTGGAAAACAAATTTCATCAGGATTACCACTTGGAGAGCTCTGGTGGTTTTTCAGATTCCATATCTCATCAGAATATTGTTTATTCTTGATAATCCACTTTGCTCTCAAAAATTTGGAAGCTTTATGCTTACTTCAATACAAAGTAGAGTATTTTTAAGGATTTGGAAGCTAGGAATACTGTTCATGTCTAAACGAAAAGAAAGTCACTGCTGATTTTAAGGACTAAAAGGTTATATTTCATGCTGAAATCTGCTAAGGGTTGGTCTTTGTGGTAAATGACTTAATGTGAACATGAAGCCCATTAAGTCACTTGAATAATGTCAATATAAACGGTATGAGAAACAGGTTAATGGAAGGAAGTGCTTCATTAGAAACCAACAAAAAAACAGCACCAAAACACTTTTATAATTAGTATTAAAACATGCTAGAAAAATAGATTTCAGAAAAGCCTAACAGCAAACGGATGATTCACTGAATATTTTACACTTACTAGTTCTTACTCTTAAGTGTGAAAGTGTGTGTGTGTGTATATGTATATATGTATAGCTAAACATCAGGAGGTGGCAGTAGCTGAATGGCAAAATAAGAATAGCTGGGGGAGAAAAAGCCTAGAAGTTAACATAAACCATTTTGTGAGTTTGCTAAAGTGGATGAAAACTCTGATTTGTTATAATTGTATACAACCATCCTATTTAAATTGAAAGTTCATTGACTACTTGGTATAGTTATTAAATATTTTATCTTTTCTACTTATATGTATTGTAAACTGCAGTGTTTTCTTATTCATAGTATGTTAAAAATAAGATTTTTAGAGACTTTCTAGAATATATTTTAGTCCTTGACAAAATTTATCATTTGTGTCTCTTGAAAAGTCAAAGAATCTGTCTTTTCTGGGTTATGAGTTTTGAGAAGACAAAACAAAAAATAGTAATGTGTGATCTTTGCACTGTAAAACACCTTTGGTTTCCCTGAATGTTTAATACTTGCAATTCATTTTGGATGCTAATTACAACTTTGAAGTTTTGAAATGCCCTAAAGGTGGAAAAAAAATCTTTTGATGAAGTTAAAGTAAGGAAGTTTCAGAGAAAGGCGGGTTATGTTTTATTAATGAAATACAATTCCAGAAATGTTGAACAGTAACATATAACACGTAGCTGATGCATAAATGACGCAATGCTTTCTTTTCATCTGTCAAAAATACTGAAATGAAGAAGCTCAAAGTATTGTGACAGTATATGGAGAAAATATGTTCCCAATTGTTTGTTACTCTAAGAATATTTGTATACTTGAGGACGTGAACAGCCATGTATTTGTAAAGAAAAACATCAATTTCATGACAAACTAATATTTTTGAATAGTAGTCCAAGAAAATGTATATTGGTGTAGTAAGTGCAAGGATAATGTGCTGGCAAAACCTTTGAGATAGTTCAAGGGATAAAATAGCAATCACAACCCCAAATACCACACAGATTTTGGCAAGCTGTGAAATAGAGGGGCTTTCTAAACCGGAGGAGGCTAAAACCTTCCCGTTCCGTTAATCACTTTTGAATTGGTTTATCCAGTTTTTAAATCCGTTTTCAATGTTGGCAGTGGCAAATCAATCCAGTAGTTTATTTACATGCATGAGAAAAATATTTTCCTTTTGTTCCAATCCTGATGCTTAATGCATTTGTGTCCGTCAGCTCTTCCTTTATGAGAGGTAGTGACTAATCATTCCCTGTTCTCTATGTGTTATTCATTCTTTCTTTTATGTCCTGTATCCCCGATGAGGAGTTTCACTATTTAAACTCTCATAATATTGTAGCTATTATTCACCTCTGATCCTTGCTGCACTTCCCTTTTATCATGTCCTTTCTGAGATGGAGCAATCAGAAATGCATGTGCTGTTCAGGATGTAGGAGCAATATGAATGGATGCGGTTAAATAATGATATTATTTTTTGTCCTTTTCTCTATTCCGTTACTAATAACTCCAAGAATCATTTTGCTGGCATCAGAATGATGTGCTGAAGTTTCAGGGAATCCATCCCGAGAGCTATGGGCTTTACCCAGTATTTGTCAACACTGGATTTCATTTTGTAGTTTATCACTTCAGTATTGCAAAGTCATTTGGCCATCCTTTGTAGTCTATTCCAGTTTTGTACTACCCAGTATAATTTTCTATCATCAGTAGATTTTATCACCTCCCTGCTCATCCTCTTTCCAAAGCACTTCATGTGCTACATGTAGCACAGGTTTCTCTACAAAGCTGTCAATGTGACCTCCCTGTTTTGAAGCATCCTTTACTCTCACTATTCTCTACAGCTACTGTTGGTTTATCTCTTCCAGTTTTAGGTTAAGGAAGTAAGAAAAAAGCTTTTGAAGTCACCTGTTAAAGGAGTTTGTTTATTCTCTCTGTTGTGTTTCATTTGGCTCATGGTATTTTAGTCTTTTGCATACTTGTAACTTTCTTTTGATAAACGTTGATGCTATCATGCACTGCCTCCACTGCCTCCTTTTGAAATGAGACACTTTTAAGTAGACCTTTTTTTTCTTTTCATTTCAAAGATATTGAATTTCAGTACTGTGTGCATACACAGTATCAGAGTGATACTTTGGTTATGCTGTAAATCATGCCTTGCACAAAGCTTAAGTCTTTCCAGAATTGCTTCAATTCACAGAATTTTCTGAGTTTTTCTTTTGGGAAAATCATTTATTTGTTTTTAAAGATATTTCTTCTGTGATTTCCTGTAATATTTCACACTGTGCATGGGTAGGTTGCATTTCACTTGCACAATTGTTTTTCTTTATGTAGGTGAAATCCATTGGAACTCTGCAGTACTCCTTACACTCTGTTAGGCTGTAGGCTTTCTTTTACAATCAGACTTTTCTCTGGCACAACCAATTCATAACCATAATTTATTCCTTATACAGTAATTTCCTCTGTTTACAGTAAATAAAGCTGCAATAGTTTGGAGAATGACAGCTGGGCACAACCAATGATAAACAATTTTCTGTGCATGCAGAGAGGACCCAAAATCTTGACCAAGGACAGTACACATGTGACAGGCCACAGAGTGTAAAGGTCAGCAACAACTTAGGCATATCAGGGCCTTGACTCAGCAAACTGCTAATGTGTCCTGCCCAGGATGCAGATCCCCAGGCCAGGGATGGGAGGTGATTTGGTCTCCTTGTCTGCTTATATGATTGAGAAAGGAAATAGTCATTCAGAACTGGAGGCTGGAGGCTGGTATCTGGAGAAAGACTTAGATTTCCTGGAGTGGTCACGTAGTTCCTAATTACTCTTATCATTTTTAAATATTAATTTATACTGACAATGACGACAGTAATATCAAGTATTTTCTTGTCTCTGATGTTGCTTAAGGGCACACCATTGGAATAATTATGGCAAAGTGTTATATAAAAATTGACTTTTCTTGAAATCTTTCTGTCTAATTTTCAATCATGAGCATATTTGGGTCTTTTAAAACACTGCATTGCTTGGTAATCTTCTCAGGGCAGAGGCAAATAATGTCAGGTATTCTTGCTGAATAGTATTATGGGACATGTTGTCATACCAATAAACGTCTTGCTCTGCAAAATTAATATAATACTAACAATGTGGAGAACTTCTAACACAATTCATTACCTAGTGGTTCTCCAACTAAACTACAAGTAAACAAGTTCTGCACAATTGTTTTCATTGAAATATTGGGGCACTTCCAAAAGTGAATAAAAATTAAGAGTTTATATGAGTCCTAAGTATATCTTAAGCAGACTTTTGTCATTTTCTGATCTCATTCTAACCACTTTGAGGAGTTTTCTTTACTTGGAGATTTCCTCTTGTTCTCAGTCCATAGCTCGGTGCGTATCTGAAGTGAATTCTGGTACTGAAAGTTGTCTTTCTTTGGTTCTTTCCTCTGTGTGAAGACTTGCATGAGAGCAAGCTGTCAACACACAAGATTGATGAAACTCATGGCAATTTTCCTTTCTTTTTCACTTTCCCAAAGTAGATGACAGGTCGAGTGTGAGGTAAGAACTGGCAAAGAAGATGGATGGAGAATCACTCCTCCACGAGACTAAAAAAAAAAAAAAAACATCAAAAAAGGCAGATGAGGTTTAAAAAGAAAAGGAAATATAATATATAGAAGTTTCGCTTTTCTTTTTTAGAAAAAAAAAAATAAAAATAAGAAGCCTTATGGTCTACAAGCAAGACTGCTCAGATCTGCTGCTCTGAACCCTATGGTTGTGAGCTGCATGTGTCCCACCATAGAGGTATTTGATTGTCTAATCTCATCTCTGCTGCTCAGCCTCTTGTTTCCTCTTTGAGCCATAGAGAAGGAATGGCAAATGCTTACTGATCTGCAGACTAAGTGATGCTTTGACAACATAGCTGCAGTACTGAGCTGTTGCTCCAGGCCTTGCTTACATTAGCATCGATTCTTTTAAAAACCTGAACAGACAGTCATGGCAACATGTTTTCTTAGTAATTGTCATGGTGAGGAGTAAGGATTCTATTTATACTGTTAGATGAATCAGGCCCCGTATAGTGTACATTAGTGCCAAGTACTTTTGGAGTGATCACTTTGCTGCCCTGACCTGATTAGGAGACTTCTTCTCTTGGTGAATTTGAATCCATTTGTCATGTAGACTATAACAAAGCTTACACGGGTATGCAAAAGAACACTCTCTGGACAAGCACTGAAATGTTTAATTATATACTATGTTATGGCAGGTAGACAAGAAAAATAGTATCACCAGTAACAGTTTATAAAGATTGCTGAATGCCTTCTCACCTGTTCTGTATGTATGGGCATTGAATTCATGTTCAGCTTTGGTTGAGTGCAGCCTTTAAAGATCTAACACTTTTCTCATAGTGTTTTCATGAATATGAAAATAAGGAATGCATTTCAAATAATGAATAATAGTGCAACTATTAGGAATAATAATGTGACTACATTGTAGATACAGGAACATTGTCAAGGTAAAACCTTCTGTAGTATATTGACTTGATTGGCAAGTAACCATGGTTTCTGCCTTCCTTCTTCCCACTGTCCATTCACACATTTCTATTTAGTGGATAAATAGTACTCTTGACTACAGCAGAGAAACTGTTTTATACTTCGAGAAGCAAAGCAATCCAGAGGACTGAATAGCTAAGTGAATTGTGAAAGAGTTGCAAAAAATATTGTATCGTTATTCTAAGGTGGTTTTATCACATCTAAGATTGGAGTGATATTACCAGTGGTAAGACTGCCAAGAACGTGTGTCTGTCCTTAAATAGTGTCAAAAATCTAAAACATTAAAGCTAAATCTTGAGCTGTGAGCTATCAATAGCTACATGCGTGCTCCAGAGGCAGCTATTAAAAATTCCTCTCTGTTCTCTTGTTGAACAGTTTCTCTTGTTTAGTAGAAATAGAAGTTTCAAGTTTTATTTCTAAGCAAGATCATAACACATACAATCATTTTTGTGTATCTCTACGTCCTAAGAGCCCACTTAGTTACAAAGAATCTTGTAAACTTTGTACTAACAAGTACCGTTCTCCCTTTTCCTTCTCTATGGAGTGTAACTAAAAATCTGATGATTTTCAATTTTAGATGAGAATAGAAACAAAATTTAGCAAAAGAAAAATCAACTTTTAACAAGAACTCTGAAGTATATACAGTACCACAGCTTTTGCAGTCTGTGATAAACATCCTTTTGGCTTTGATAGGATTATTATTTTTTTTATTTTTACTTTGCATTAAAAAATATCACAAGATTACGTATTAGTTAGTTATTTATCAACTGCTCTCTACTTTTCCTACATTTGTTTTTAACTTTTCTAGGCAAAATAATTATTCATTTAATCCGATTTCTATGTCATAATCATTACAAATCTCAGAAAAGTGCAACAGCATTCTCAATAGTACAACAAAACTTTTCAATCGGTAGTTAAAATTGATTTGATAAATCTTTGGTTTAAGGTCAATCTTTAACAATAGAAATAATAGACTGTATTACATATTCTTTAGATATTAGTCTTTGAGTTAATGTAACCTAAACATTCAGAGCTTTCAAAGTTGGTTCTCTCAATGAGAAAAAGCAAAGATCTGACATCTAGAAATAATCATTTCTTTGGGGTATTCTGAGCTTTGTCTGTCTCAAACCTCTTGAAAATGTTAATTAGCACCACATAAAGAACAATGAAACATGTCTGCAATCTTCCTTGGAGACTAAGATTTGGGACAAGTAATTTTGCATGTGAGTTGAATATGAAAGTGTAAAGAGATTTAAATATCTGATTTTAATAGGTTTCATCCCACTGGGAGAGACACTTTTGATTATCTGTGACCTATACCAATTATTGTGATTCTCCCTGTAGGCCAGCCATAATTTTAATAGCTAATCAAACTAAGCTTTGAAGGTTCTGTAAAATGCCAAATATGTACTTGCACTCTTGCTGGTTACTCACTATCTGACCTTGTTTCACTGTCTTAAACTATTTATTCCCAATCCATTGAAATATTTATTTTTCAGTGTACAATGTCATGAAGAGTAAAATAAAATTGACAAAGTTTCTTCATTTTTGGGTTCTGATCAATCATAGTCATGAAATAATGTTAGACTTAAAATTGATGTGAGAGATGCAAAGGCACGAAGTGCCAGTGGTGTGATGGTACAAATTCAAGACAAATTCTAAAGCAGTAACCCCATTAAAATCAGTATGCGGGGTGACATACCTTATCTTGCTTATTAAGTCAACAGCAGTTCTGGTTATTTTCTCAGATAGCAGTCTCAAGGTAAAGTGTAGGTCAGTACTGGAATGACCCGGTCTAATACTACCCTGAACATCCTGTCTTTTGCTGCAGAGTGCATCACTGATGAGAGACTTGACTACAGGACAAAAAGACAACTCTCTTTTCAGGGACCAACAGCACAGTATCTCTGCTTACGCTGATGTGCTTGATGTTATCAGAGGGGAACTTGACACTGATGATTGATTGTGATATGGCCTCCTGATCAAGAATATACTTGGATACCAACTGAGATAATCCTACAGTACAAATAGGTCGTGCATCTCAAGCAAATGGTTCCCCAAACATAAGAGTAGTTGATTCCTGTGTGATTACTCAGAGACCTCCATACAATTAGGACTGTGTTAAAAGAAATACATGCTCTGGCATAGGAATAATCAAAGCTGTTATTGCTGTGCCTGAGAAATAAGGCAAATTTCAGATTTTTCTTATATAACAACCCATTAGAATTGTGTGCAAGCATGTTTTTACAGTAGAATTGTTTTAAGAGAAAAAGAGGAGAGGGACAGAAATCAATCTTTCCTTCCTTATTAGCAAGGAAAAGTGAAATTCTCTTGTCACAAATAATTTGTTTCATATGGTAATTACTGGTTGTAAGAGTCTGTTGACTATTTCTCATAGGCGAAGACTTGTTTATTCATTTTCTTAGTGAAACTAACTTATAGTTAGATGTCTTCATTGGTTTCTATACAGCTTACAGCTAGCTAGCTTTTAGTGTTTCAGAAAAAAACAGAGCAAGATAGATTTAAAGTTAGTACTGCTCCACTTTCCTCAGTTCTGGATGGATGGATCCTCTGGCTTCTCCATAAAGATCTTGTAAGGCAGAAGTCAGAAATCTCAATGGTCAGAATCCATCTTGATTCCATAAAGTAGAAATGATAGCATAGAGAACAATTTTTTTTTTTATTGGAGTTTGTCATATTTTAATATCAATTTTGCACCACCTTGGAATTTAGCTTTTAGGTGGAAAAATTGCTTTTTCTTTGTGCAGGTTTGGCTACTGTGATATATGTGTGTCTGCAGTTTTCTGATATTTTAGCTTTCAGATACATGTGCAAATAAAGTGCAGTGCAGTACAAATGCATTATTAACACACTGTGCAGCACCTCTTCTATTCTGATATATTTCCTCTTCTACCTAGACTTGAAATCCTCTGAAAACCTACATAATTTTTTTCCTGAGCTGTGTAGAGGTTAAATGAAAAGGATGTGTTGGTTTTTTTTGGTGGTAGTTAGTACACCTCAGATACATGAATCTCCATGAAGAGAGAATCTGTGAATTATTACGTGCTGTTATATTGAATGTGAATGAGCTCATTGTAAAACAAGTAAGTCTGTTATTAAATACAGATAAGTAATGTATCTGACTAATATGTAAGTATCATAGCAAAATGAATATTTATTAATCGCTTTGGCAATTAAACAATTATGACTCCAGTCATCTCCTCCAGTTGAAGAAGAGCTACAGGGAAGAGATAAGGCACACATTTAGGTGTTGTTTGAGTGACCATCATTAGCAGAAAAAGACAGAGATAGCTTAGGATTATTTCTTGAATATTGTTTCAGAATTTTCTTAAATTCTCTCCAGGATTCTATACGGACTCTGCATGTTCCCCCAGGAAAACATTTTTCTGCCTCTCTGTTTTACTTAGAGGCAGAATCCTCAAAGTACAGATTGCACTACTTTGTAAAAGAATACAAAACCTTTCTTATATCTCAGCCCTGCATTATGACTGCTTTTAGCAATATGGCCATGTTCACAATATAAAATGAAAATACAAGATGGAAATTTTTTAGAGCATTTCAGATATTCCAAATTGATAAGGGAAATATAATGTGCATTTTTGCCCAAAAGTTTGCTAAATATGTGGTTGGTAAATGTCTTTCCCCTATTCCTTTTGAGTAGAAAAAAAATCAGAAATATTAGAAAGGCAGATGGGGTTACTGAAGTATGAAGCTCTCATAAAAAGATTGACTGTATGTGCAGTGAATGTAAACAACAGATCACTGGGAATTTGGAATACTTTTGTTGTCAGTTAAGATAACATGAAATAAATATGAACATTTATGATATATGATAGACTGTCTGATTTATACTATATTCAGATATTCATCAGTCACTTTTGACATTTAGTTGAGGACTTGTCTCTGGGTATATCCATGGCAGAGAAAGATATCTGATATTGTTTTGCTCATCAGGTCTCTGTCACTGCATTCAAATGCACCTTCAAGAATACTCTGAGGATGGCCCATCCCCATAATAACAGTTGACCTGATAAAGACAACAAGCTATTTGTATCTTTCTTCTACATTGCAAAATGGGCTTTAAAATTTAAATTCTGAATTAGTAAGTAAAATAGCATTATGCCACAGTGTTTGGGGGCATATGTGAGCATGTGAAACAGATGAAAAATGTAAGCTCCCTGCCTTGAAAGGTGACAAGACTGCACTTGGGCAAAACATTACAGCAACACTAGTAGGGAATGTAGTCTTTTGTTTTCTGTATTATGTGTGTCATGAAGGAGTTAACTCTGTCTTTCATTGTTGAGGTCTCATGAACTTCTTAAAATTCAGCACAATCAAGCATTTTTAATTTTTTACATATGCTCATTTACTTCTTCAGTAGGCGTTGAGTATCGAGGTTAGTATTTACTCAAAGATATTTGCCCAAAGTTGCAACACTGTGCTCTCAGGTGTCTTTGATACAAGTTGCCAAAGTTTTCAGTAAAAATAAGACTTGCAGAGGTCTGGGTACTTGGTAGGAAAGCAGCAAACAACTAGCTGCTGACTAATTAACATAGCTAATTTCATCTTATCTTTTATCTTCAACAGAGAAGAATTGCTTTCATTTCAGGTCCACTTTTCTTTTTACATGAATGGGAATGGAAAAGAAAATTGAAGATTTTTTTTGGTAGATCTGGTTGAAATGTCCACAATCATATTGAAATTTTAAATAAAATAGTCCTGGTCTGCACAACCTCAAAAACTATGGAGCTGGGAACATTATTTTTCTCAACAGCAAAGGATATTTAAGTTATAATAGCAACATGTGACTCATATTGTGTTTGAGAGTCCAGTAATCAAAGAAATAAAGAGGTGCTATTTCCGATACTGGTAGTAATATTTCTTTAGAAGCAGATAGGACTATGGCATATAGTTGTATTTTGCTTTTCAGAATTTCACATACACTCTTCTTTTGCTTGTGTAGAAATACCACTGCCTTTCTTCTTTCAAGAAAGAATTTTCAGATAAATTAAATATTATCTCTTCAGTTTTATTTTTATTATGAATATGGTTGTCTTAGACAAAATGTCTTTGTATTCCCCTTGTGTTTGATATACTGAGTAAGGTTTGATTCTGATCATAGAATGGAAGATGTGCAACTCCTATTCTTTCCTAGCATTACAAAGTCTGTTTTGCATTGAGAGCATCTTCAACTTGAAATGTCACGTGTATACAGTAGTGATAGGTATTCATTAAAGATGAGGTAAAAGTTCTGTCCTCATCTTCATTCAACTACTGAAAATAAAGATCAGTTTTGAATTTGCATGTTGATTACTTTAGATTTGCTTCTGGAATGGAGAATATGTGGTAAATTACAAAATTTTAGCTTAGAAGTCTTGGCTTCTGCACTAAGAAGGTTTAAAGGTTAGTTTAATTGCTTGAATTACACTATCCTCAAATATTCTAAAAGTTAAAATTAATTTTTTCTACATCCCCCGGGGAGTTTCAGTATAGGAAATGATATTTGATTGCCATTAAATGCTAATGTGTGAAATATTCTACCATATAACACTCTTGGGGAGGTGGTGCAGTAAGACTCATTAAGTCACTTCAGTGCTGCACTATGCCTGATGGAGGGGCTGAATGACAAAAAGAAATAGGTGCACACAAATGGTGAATGTAGGTAGTAGAATACAATAACGTAGCTACCTGCAAAAGCTCAGATGCTAAAAGCCTAAAGATAGTAAATTTTCCTCTTTTGTAAGCTGTGCTCGTATTAATAGCATAACATAGTTAAGCAGAAGTTCGCTGCAGCCCAAAAGAAGCCCATGGTGGAGTGAGCAGGCTGTCTCCATGCAGTCCATGATCACTGTGCAGAGCAGATCTCTGCATGCAGCCATGAAGGAGACTGCAGTGCAGCAGTGGAAGTGGTGTAGAGTAGGCCACAGCTCATGGAGCTCCCACGGGAGCAGGCCCAGGGCTGGAGCTGTAGGTGATGAGTAAAGTGGTGTTTGGACCTTGTGCAGCCATTGCTTTCTGCTCTGTTTGTGTAACTGTTTGGATTTGTTGCTTTTTCCCCTGTGGAAATTGTGGCACTCTCAGCGTTGGAACCATATTCTGAACTTTACTAATACACATATTTTATGGGCCTCTTTTTGCATAGGAATTTAGGAGTTGTTAAGTAGAGTTACACTGCTTCTATGGATTTTCAAAGTTTAAACTCTTTGTTATGTAAAAATCCCATTCCTTCCCTTAAATCACTGTAATTCATTTCCTACTTGGTATGATAGTTTAATTGAACGAAGGGTGTAAAGCTAATGTATTTCTCCTTTACCATCCTAGTATTCTCACTTTCATTATTGAAAAACTAATTACTGTCATTCAATACTATAACTGGGAAATTGCTTTTCTAATAACTCCTCAGATTATCATATCATCATCACCATCATCATAATCGAAGTAAAAAATCATCAATCCACCAAAAAGTGAGTTTTGCAACTAAAAATTAGTTTAAACTGATACATTTGTATGTGTATGGTCTCCATTTAATCTTTGGCAACAGACTTATGGTACAGTACATAAGTGCATAGTCTGGGGAAATGATTAACTTTTCTGATATTTCAAAGTTTGTGAGGGCAAAATAATGCATGCTGTTTTTATGTGTTAGGGAGTGTATCCAATTCTTTCAGGCTAAATTTGCTGTTTTCACAAGGATTACAAATAAAAAAACCAAAGATTTAGTGATCTGAAAGCAGATCTCTGTTACAGCTAGATAGGTTTATGCCGTAAAAGGAAGCTTAAGTATTAAAAAAGAATAATGCAGTGTTTATAATGATGTAATATTGTGAGTTCTAAGAGAAGTCATGTGAACCTTAACATCATAGGCTAACATTCATTCACCTGAAAGTGAAGGCCTGGGAATTGCCTATGTCCATTTCTTTCAGGTTCTCAACAACCACATCCAGTGATGAAGTTAGTCCTGCTTTAAGGAGGAGATTCTGTGTGATTCTGTGTGTTTCCTTCTCTTCTAAATTAAAACCAAATGTTTTTATGCAAAATATTTCTTTTGTTTAACTCAAAGTAGATTAACATTATGTACTTATATGAATGTCCCTTTCCACAATACTACAATCACTACTTCTTGTTTTCTCTGATTATTTCAGAAAGCATTCTTCTGTGATGACACGTGGGAAATGCATTGAGTACAGATGGATAGGTGAATCACAGTTTGGTGTAGTTGGTAATATTTGTTGATTGACTTTGAAAACTAAAAAAATATAAATGATACAGAAATTGTTTCAGTATTGAAGTCTTGATATGGTGCCCATTCAAGCATGGGAAATCCTCCTGCTGATTTCTGTCTACTTTTGATCACTAGCTGCTCGAATCTTGCTTTTATATTGTCTTAAAAGTCGCTGCTGTCGTCTGTTAAACTTGCCAGGTTATATTTTATATTAAATCTGTGAAGGTGACTGTCTTTCTTTGCTTTTACTATAGTGGATATGAAAGGACCCTTAGCTATGGAGTTTGGATCTTACAGACATACAAATAATAATAATAAACATAATTTTGTACTTTTTTTTTTTTTTTTTTTTTGCATGTCAGCTGTGTATGCTTTGAAATCCTATCTGCATCTCCTTGGGCTTTTATAGGACACATGCAATTGCCTATTGAAGCAGAAGACTCCCATACAGTGAGATCATTATGTGTATGCTTAGAATCCTGAATGTATATCCTTGGAAATGCAACTTGTCTGAGTTAGCTTTATCCTCTCATCCAGTTCCATTAAATATAAGCAGAAATTGTTGACAGAGATTAAATATGTGTATCCAAAATGAAGCCATGTACCTAGTCTTATCAAGGACTTAACAAAGCTTGCAGTTGTACATTTACCAGTTTGGGTACAAATGTTGTCATGGGAGTGGATTAATGTTCTACCATTTTCTGTCATTGTTATTGTCTTTTTCTCAGAATGTCATATCACAATTTTTAGTGTCTTGTATAATCTGTGAATTATATCATTGTTCTCTACTGCTTTGACCTTTTCTACATGCTGTAATTTGATTGAGTAGCCATTCTACTGCTCTCTTTTAAAACTGCTTTATTATCCCATAGGGAAGGCGTAGACTGTGCAGACATTCAGAATACACTCCACCCTCACTTTGACATCAACGTATCAGCCTTTCCATTGCTTTGAAGTGCTGTTACTGAGGCTTCACATTCATTAATTGGTACCTAACTTTATCAAGGAACATGTTACAGAGCAGGAGCTTTGAAAGAACAGCATGTATCAGAATAGTGAAAAGTCATTGTAGTGTTGCATAGGTAACATTTTGTAAAGTAATGTTGTAGTGTTCCCAGATGATACAGAATTAATATCTGCTATGACAAAGGTGATAAAATGGAAGAAGAAATAATTTTCACCAGTTCTCATTGTGATCTGGAGATCGCAGTCTTGTGGTCTTTCTCAGTACTGTAATAACAGCAAAAGGCATGATGAATGTGAGATAGCACCAACAGTTTCTAAGGGATACAGAAATAATGTTAGTATTATCAATACTATATCTCTGTCCGAATGAGATTTAAGTGTTAAAATCTTAGGAACAATGATTTGATTTTATATACTTTCGCAGTGTTTTATTTGTAGGTTCATCATGAGAGTGAATTATTTCCCTTTCTGATGCCATGGCAGACTGACATCATACACTTTGCAAGTATTTTTTTCTGTAGCATGCATTAAGAGAACTTTAGGTGTACTCAGTCCTCCTATTTTCTTCAACTTATTACAGTTTGTTGATGAAATAATTTATTGAGTTCTTGGTTTTGCTCTACACTTTGAAATTAGGGAAGGAATTACAGAATTCTCTGTTTGCAGTGTGGTTTGGGAAGAAGAATCAATTGTGGCTAAGGAGAGAAATTGTGCTATGTCACGTTGTTATCACCTGGTTTTCTAAGAAATGATCATCCATGCGTTCAATGTAGATAATAATTTCTATTACATATCTTTGTATCTTTGTTTCCATGGGGTTGATGGGCACGGAAGGATTGGAGAAAGAATCAACTTCACTGATGGATGCACAAGGACTTTTCCTGTGTTTATTGGGATTCTCTCCATTGATTTTTACCAGGAGTTACATTCAGCACTATAGAGACCAGATTAGAAGAAAGGAAGAGAGATTTTTTTCATTTGTGAATATTCAAAAAAGATATATATTTCTGGGTAGGAAGGATGCCTTACAGTTGCGTCCAATTTTTGGATTAATGTTAAAGAAAACAAATTTTAGGAGCTTTGTCTTCAGTTTATTTATTTATTTTTAATGTATTCCCTCTCTTCATTGCTGTTCATTTTCTGTCTTTTCCCTTATCTTGTGTACCCCTGCTAACCGATCAATCTTTCTCTCAAAACTTCCCTAGAAGATTGTCTTCTACAGTAATTTGGTATAATCACCCATCCAAGTGATACACTGCAGAAGGCAATATAGCTCCAAGGACAGATAGGTAATTGGTGCTTATTTTCAGACAATTTTCATTTATGTGATTTTTCTTTTTCTTTTTTTTTCTTTCTTTTTTTTTTTTTTCCTCTTTCAAATGCCTGTAAGTAACTATTTGACTTTTTCAAGGTCTCTTTGATGTGACTGCCTTAGGAAGATGAATCACTGTTCTGACCTACAGTTCTCCCTCCTCATTCTGATGAGGCAACCTTTCATTTTGTAAAACAGAAAGCTATTTTCACTTGCAAAATGATTTTATTGTGCCAGTCAAATTGCACAAATCATAGCAGAATGAATCTCTCTGATTTACCATGAAAGCTAAGAGAAGATTTAAAGAGTCTTGCTTTGTGTGCATGTGTATTGGTTTTTTTGTTTGTTTGTTTTTGAGAACCACCTCAAAACAATACAACACAAACTTTTGCTTTGTTTTATTATTATTATTATTATTTGTTGTTGTTTTTAATGACTTGGGTAAATTTGGTGCAGGTAGGTCTTAGTAGTGAGCACTCCCCAATATATACAGTATGCACAATCACTCCCCTTTGGTAAGAATCAAATGTTCTAATCAGTAGACACGAAAGAGTTTACTTAAGAATAAGAGAAATACAGTTACTGTTTCATAAATAAATAAATAATCATCTTAACAGAATCTACTGCAAACCAGGAACAGTTTCTTAAGCTTCTCTTATGGTCAAGCTTTTTACTTCACATTCAAAGACTTTCAGAAATTGTATTTAAGCCTCCATTACTGTTTAAAAATTTATAGTACTGTAGAAATGGAGTTGCTTTATTCTGATCTTTTTAACCTTTCTGTAATTACAGACATACCACTGTCCCATAAAAAGTAATTCCTGAATTATCAAGTTTTCGTAGTGATTGCCAGTACCACTATGCTTTGCTTGTTTCACTGCTGCCAAATTTAATGCCATGTGGTTTATCGAAAACCTATCTGAGTCTCTGTAAATACATATACTGACTTGACTTGATTTTTTCCCATCTTTCATCAGGTAATATCTAAATTTTGGTGATTGGTTTGGGCAAACTTCATGTTGTTTTTGTGTCTGAAGAAAAGGTGATAGAGTAAGAGCTTCTGAGTTGCAGGAACCAGTACTCATCTGACTAATGATGTGACTCCTAGCCAGAGTAACAGTAATTGCAAGCCAGATATATCTGAGAATTTTTTATAAGACTTATTCCAGCTTCGTGCAGTTTCCATGTTAAGCTCTATCAGTTGCCTTTATATATTTAGTGCCATGAGGGAAGCGAATATTGATCTGGCAGTGTTTAGCAGATAAAATATCTAGAATGGTTTCAAGGCAGGTTATAATGAGAAGTTAATACTCTCAGTGGAAAAACTTACATTAAATGTGTGTGTTGAGACAGTATTATTTATATTTGCACACTTTTTTCTTCCTGTTTTCTCAGCCTGATACATCCTGGTGTACAGGGTACAAGAGAGACCTGTGTGACCTGGGCTGCTGCAATTGCAGAACTGTGTTGAAGACACTTTAGGGTGTTCTGTACACATGCCTAGCAATTGACAAAAACAGCTACCAGTAAAGTTTGCCCTTGGGATGTTTTCTCAATTGAAATTTATGGTTAACTCTTCAGAGAATGGTATGATGAGCTTTATGATATTTTGTGTGATATTCTTGAAAAACCTAATTGTACACACAAAACGGGAATCTCAAGTTTATTCCATTTGGAAGCCAAAGAGAGAAAATTACAAGCTGGCGTTTAAATCTGAAGAGTTTTAAGTCATTCTCATGATCCTTCAAAGACTACTTCTTGGTGCTTTGACCTAATATTGCTATAAATAATCAGTATGCAAGTTTTGTTTTTTTTTACTTAGGAGTTTCCTGTTCCTCTCCAAATTATTCAGCCTCCGCAAGTAAGGAACTACGTATCTCTTTTCTCCCTTTCTCTCTCCCCTCTCTTTTCCTTTCCTCTCTTGAAGAGGAATTATAGGTTTTTAATTACAGCACAATACTTGGGAAGAGATGAAGGTAAGTAGAGAGGAAAAACAATTAGCAAGTTGTAATCTATTAGATTATCACTATGGGTATTTTGTTTTGCAGTGGGCTCAAAATATTTGCTGTTAAAAACCTTCTTTTTCTGTTGCAAAAATCTCCAGCACTGATTTTTCAATCTTCTTCTCCATATTATTTTCTTGACTTTCCTTGCAGGGAGCTATATATAGTACCTTTTATTAGTGATGTATTAGGCAGCAAAGAGAAATGCAGAAACCATTCTTTGTTACATACTCAGCATTCCAGTATTTCAGATTTTTGAAACCAGATTTAAACCCACTTTTGTTTTTGTTTTTGTTTTCATGCTCATAGCTAGCCCTGATTTATAGCTCTGTCGAGAATTACAGAATAGATGGGGCTGAGGGATGTGTGCCTGCCCATGGTGGGGGTTGGAACAGGATGATCTTTAAGGTCCCTTCTAACCCAAGCCATTCTGTGATTCTACAAGCCTGGAACTTGGACACTATAGGAGTTGAAGCCCATTTTTTATTTAGTGAAGATGGAAGAATTCACTTTCTCTTGAGGTACAAATAGTTTCCTGAATGTTTCTCATGTGCCATTCGATACAGTCCTTGTCCTCCGGAGGGCTGCTCTAGAGCTGCATTTTGCAACCTTTAAAATCACCTAGACAACATAAAGGAATAGAATAAATCCCAAAGTCTCTTTTATGGCATATAAACCATTATAAGAGCAGGCCTGCTCCCAGGCGCTGCAGCAGGAACTGAGCAATACCAGCCTATCCTGCTTCCTTGGAGCCTATACTGTTACTCTGTACAGAATTAAGTCAAGGAAAGAGTGGAAGTGAAGTAAAAATAAAGAAATATGTAGTCATTGTTCATCCAAACTCTTAATATGCTTGTTAAACACTTTTAATTACCTAGTGCAGGTTTATGAGCAGTCGCACAACAGTGGAGGAGGAAATCTGGGGAATGAGCAGATTTATGGCAGATTACAGCAGATGCTCTGTGAATGTTTGTTCCTTTTCTTACACAGAACTGAAATGACTGACTTGGTGATGGTTGGTTGCCAGCTTTTCTCATATAAATTCTCTTTATTTCAAGTGGATGATACTGGCATTTGTAGAAGAGGATTTATTTTCAATCCTTGATGTTTCAGTGAAGTTCCAAGTGGCTGTGATGTGATAAATGTGAAATCTTGAGTGTCCATGGCTTTTTGCCCTGTGTAAAACTGCATATGTATCCCAAAAGTGTACTGAGAAGTTGTGGAGTGTGCAGAGATTACTGCAAAGGTGAAGCAATTGCACTTGAGTCAGTTCAAGGTGAATGATTTTAACAAATTTTTACATGGTTATGTTGCTTGGATTCATTCTTCTAAATCACAGGAAAAAGAGCCAGCTCCACACTTAGCATTTTATGCTTAATTGCAAAAAGTAGTCAGTTTCATTATAGAATGTCTGATGTTGTCTAGTGTAGAAAAATTGTCTGCTATGAGATAAGCCAAACGAGGAGAAGATCCCAGAATAACAAAATGATTTGGTAGACCACCAAGACAAAAACAAGTTTTATTCTGTGTATCTTTTACTTGTTCTGGCTCTCTAGGTTTAATCTATAATTTGGATAAGTTTCCCCTTTCCCCTTTCTTTCTTTTTTTTTTCTTTCCTGTTTCTTTCTTTCTTTTTTTTTTTTCTTCACATTAATTAGGTTGCAGTCTAGAGCTGTGTCATGAAATTTGCAGAGCAATTGAAGTTAATGAGTTTTCTCACAAATGCAGCTGTGTTCTCCTATATACCATAATGAGTATAATTGAGCCAGAAACAGGCGCTGGAGTCAGAAGCCAAAGGAATTACCTCTTTAGTGGTAGGTAGTTACGTGTAAAATTTGTAATTTATGTGTACATAATATATGCGTGTGCATAACACGCTTTTATATTTACACTGAAATGTGTGTGTGTGTATACCCTGAAACATATATATAAGCATTTATCAGAACTTATATGTAAAGAAGCCTGTACAATGAATCAGAGCAAAGATTATTTTGCTCATCTAGGGGCTACGCTCAAGTAATAAAGCAATTTTGCAGGTCAAGAATGTAGATTCTGATTTTTGTTTTTCTGGCCTCATCGCTATTACCATCTTGTTAAAACTACTGAAATTTTGGTTTGGAAAAAATCTATTTAATTTTAATGTTTCAGAAGATTCCACAACTTAATTGTAACTTTTCCAGCCACTTTTAGTAACAATGTGAAGTACTTTTTTTCAGAAATGGACTCCACATTTTCAAGGAAAAGACCACAGAATCAGAGTCATTAAGGTTGGAGTAGACCTCTAAGATCATCTTGTCCAGCTGTCACAACCATAATGTCTCAAATAACGAGGTAGTAGAGGAAGAAGTTATTCCTATGATACTAAGTGTTGCAATGGACAGATATCTTATTTTAAATATTTTAAGTTTTCTACTATGTCATGTCATTTTAATTCAGTTAGTACTTTAGATCATTCACTGAAAATCAAGTATTTTCAAAAAATAAAAAAGAATTCAGATTTAGTACAAAAGGAAGAACCAGAAATTTCCTGTGCAGTTCTGTGGTTCTTTTAAAAGCTGACAAAAGGAGACCTGCTTAGAGCAGGTATAATTCTAGAACTTGGAATTGAGAGGGAAATACATGGATTTAATTATGGGTCTAAGGATCTCTGGTAATATTTCACTTTAGAGTGTATCAGCATATTAAAAACATATTTTGTATTACTTGAAGAATTGAAAGAATTGTAATTGTGTTGATCTCAGATTTTAAAAGGGAAAAGGTGTTGTGTGCAAATACAGTCTGTTTAGGAGAACACAGTTAAATAATATGATGTACTAAATGCTTCAGGTATTGTCTTCTGACGTTAGTATTCCCAATGTAATGCAGATAATAGGATAATGAGGTGCTTATGTGGATTATATTTCAAAAGTTACTAATGCACTACTTTCTAGCCAGCAAGATTGCATACAAAAACAGTGCGGTCATTCAGGAAATCATTAGAATGTTCATAGTGCAGAACAGAAGGAATTGAACTTTGCTGAGCGTAATGGCTTTTATTTGGGTCCTAGAGGCATCTTACATCCTTTTTAAAAATAGTAGTCTTTTCTATCGAGCAATTATGCTCTAGTTTTCAAATGTATTGCTCTTCTCCTCTACCACAAGGGCCAGAATTTCACACATTTTTCAATCTTTAGTCTTGTAGTTCCTCCAAATATGTAGTAGTTTGCCTTGCCTACTCAGCTGCAAAGAGGCAGGGCATATGCCAATACAGTTTTCACCATCAGCAGGTACCTCAAGTGGCGTACCCAACATGAGGGCCTTTTTGCACAGAGCCCCTCTGATGTGTTGACTACCTCTTCAGGATGCAGTTTTAATTTCTCTTCGGAAAGTCATTGTGTGACTTAAGAAACTGAATTTCTTTCAAATAAACGAAGAGATCAGAGTTAGAACAAGCAATTTTGCCCAGGTTTGGAGAAATAAAGTTCAAGCAGAGAATATAAAGAATAGAGAGAGATGTTATACATCCTCACATGTTGAAAGTTTGGTTTATTGGTTGTGGAGCCATTATTTTTTTGGTGGTCTGGGACACTGAGCCCCATATATCCATGTCTCATAATAGCATTACTTGCATGGACATTTCCAGATCTGCTGGTGCTCTGGAGACTTGTTGAGCCACCGCTCTTTCTCTGGACAGCCATTCATACGAGGAAGGAATAATCTGAAGTTCATTATTCGAATATGGATTTATTATTGCCATTCCTACATTCTGTCAGTGACTGATCGCCATTTCTCTGCTTGGAGAATCCAGTACTCCCTCAAGAAAAGAGAACTTGAAACTTGCCAACCAGTTCCAAGTATTCTTTGTTAGTGATCTGGTTGTCTCCCATAAGGCCTTGTTGTTCATTGTGATTGTCTTCCCAGTTCTTGGGCTGAAAGTGCTACAAGTAAGCTCATCAGCAGATGAACAGCCTAAGGCTCTGTGAAAAGCTTTTCCTTGACCTGTAGAGATGAAATGGTGCTATAGCAGGTGTATTATCAGTCAGTTAAAGCATGCACTTTTAAAGAAACAAAACTGGCAAAGAATTTTCTTCTAGCTAATTCACATAGTTACAAAGAGGAATTATTAATTCCTTGAAATATAAAGAAAGCTGTAGGAATTAAATGTGGAATTTCTCTTTTGTGTTTTCCCTTTGAATAACAAGTACATTTAAGGAGATAGATGCATCTTCAATTTTTCTTTTTTTTTCCATGATGGCTTCATTTCAAGTGTAGTTTTTTTAGATTCTAATCCTCTCAGCTGATGGGGTGCTGACATTAATATTCAGAATATCGTTAAAGACATATTAGAATAATGTATTGAGTAGAATATATTACAAATGTAATGTTCTTTTGATCATATATTAATGAATTAATCATTACTCTGAATTGTTTGATGTTTCAAAGAAATGCATATTACTTTGAACCATCCAAATATTTCTGCATTGTAATACATCATTGGTATGTTGTAACCTTAATGATAAACCAGCATACTTCATTATGTTAAATTACCCAAAACAAGATTCTTTAGCTTGATAAATATATCATGTAAATGATCACATCAGCTGGGGGACTGAGAGATAGAAAAGACTGGTGAATTACCATGTGTCTGCAAGTAATAGGAGAGCAAACAGCAAAATTTGATAAGTTTTGGAAATGAAATAAGCCTTAACGTGGCTGTGGAATTAATTGGATAAATCAGCACTTGAAAATAATCACTAATTACCTCTTGAGTTTAGTATTATTACATTGCTCTGTCATACTATAAATGTATAATGGTAGCTGAAAATGAGCATCTGAAAAGGATGGCATTTCTTTATATAGACATGGCCATTAAGAAGGGTCAAGCCTCTGAGGAATAGACTTGTATATTTGCTAGAAAACATTTTTAGTCACAGAAGAAAGAGAAATTCAGTCATTTACATTAAATTAGAATATAATTATTTCCCTCCCAGCTAATTTCTAGCAGCTGAAAGTGTCCAAGTTCTGTACATGTTCAGATATTCCAACTGAAGTGGAAAGTAGAAGAGATACACATTTGCTCCTAAATTTTCTATGTTTTAAAGTGAGATTATGAATTCTGACATTATAAGAACCATTTATGTAACTCCATCTGTTTTTCACATCAGTATTTGAGACAAAGAGTAGTTGTTTACAATCAGAACAAAATATGGATGTTCACTTGCAGTATCTCCTATGAAGAACTGAAATGTGGAATGAAAAATCCAAATGAAAAATTTCTCTTTTAATTATTTATAAAGAAAAGATTTTTTTTTTTTAATTTAGGCATGAAAGAAAGTAGCCTAACAGTAGATTTGTTGAAATATAACAAGTTGAGAATTAGGAATCATTCAGATATTGCTAATGAAAAATATATTCTTTCCCTAGACTGGAAATGCCCTCTTTTTTGCTGTTTAGTTGTTCTCAAATAAATATACATAGATAATGAGATAAATTTTATATACATTTTTACATATAATTTTTACATACATTGGAAAATTATCTTATGTAAGCTTATGTGACAGTATCTCAAATACCTTTGTGTTATTTAGGGATGTAAATTTTGGCATGAATTCTCCAGGGAAGGTTGGTTAGTAAGGTAGCATCCAACAGAACACATTGTTTTGATTCAGTTATCTTTATTTTTTTTATTTCCTGAATTTAAATTTCATTATTAATAGGGTTTGCAGAAAGTAGCTAACTAAGAAATCAAATCTAATTTAAAAATTCATAGGCTGCATTAGAAAAAGAATTTGTGGAATACAGTTAAAGATTCACACCTAATTAAAAATATCAGACTAAATTAAAAATGAGAAAAATGTTTTCATGATAACTGTACTCCTGCAGATAAATCAGCTTTTCCATTAATACTATTTGTTTAATGTTCACCATAAAGTTAATGAAACTCTGGGCAATAATTTGAGATGCATAGTTTTGTGATATTTTTTCTTGTTAGGTTAATCCTCTGTGTATTTTAAGGTCCTGTGCTGATTACTTTTCAGTAATTGCTGAAGCTTGTATCCAGTAAAAAGCCCCACAAAAGATGATTTGCAGGAGCTATATAAATATATTTGAAATTTAGCTCAGCTGAAAATTGCTATAGGTGCCAGCAATTACTGTTTATATTTGTTTTCAAATATTTCCACATATACAAGCAAATAAAAGTAGCTGATTCAGAACTGATGATCATAGAGTCTATATGTGTGTATATGTAAAAGCATATTTGCCTAGTCTTGATGTTTCTTTTACCCCACAAGATGATGCCAATGAGATCAGAAAGGTAAGAAGCTGTTGGAAAGGATCACACTTGACATCAAGTTCTTTGGATATCTGGGTTATTAAACACTGTGACAAATCTCTCCCTTTTATCTGTATCTGCTATCACTGTTCATTTACTGTAGGACTCAGAAACTTCAAGCAAAGATGAGTATTCATTTATTTTTTAAGGTTGACACAGGTAGGGTTTGTAGTAGAAGACCACCTGTAGCACAGGCCACATCTGTCTCACCTTTATCATCTGTGAGAAAAATCAGGTCAGTGGTTCAGGCTTGAAGGGCTGACTCCAGGCTATCATTTTGACCAGTTATAATAGTAAGAGGCCACTAATAAGCATTAATAAGCACTAATAAGCTAAAGCTAGCTATCCCACATAAAATTAGGGTTGTTAGGTATCATTTGAATTACAAATATGTAAGGTATTAATTGACTTAGGATCTGTGAACCCTTTCTGTGTGATTATGAGCTGTGCCTGCTGCTAGTTAGGTGGTTAACATTAGGCTAAATAAGGCAGGCAGAGAGTTCTTCTGATGTCACTTAACCCTACCATTTATTGATGCTCATATAGAGTTTCCACAATATAAAAATAGTTGGCACCCCCAAAGAAAAGAAGAACCAGAACACAGGTTTTAAGAAAACTGAAAAGTCCTCATTTCTGGTATCACAGAACATATCCAGTATGTGAAAAGTGTGTTGTTCATATGCAGCAGGTTGTTGACTCTGAATATCAACAGTAAAAAAAATAAACAAACATCTACATATAAAAAATCAACAGAACAAAATTAAAGTGCATTCTCTCCCGTTGTTTGCTTTTCCAACATCCCAAGAATGAAATGTTCAGGTTGGGTGTGATGTCTATGGTGGTTTGTGTGTGTGTATGTCTGTACATGCACAGAGAAGGAGGCAATCTGCACTGTGGACAGAAGCATCTGTACTCTGTTAAATGGTGTCATTGGATTGTTCAATGCTATATTGCCCCTCTACTTAATTTCTTTCTTTTTTCTGTGTAGTCTCATCAAGAAACTGATCAACAGAGTAAAGGAGCATTGGCTTAGAGTAACTTTCATACAGGTTTTAAATCAATTTTCAGCGGTTCATATGAATTCAAGACCTTCAATTAACTTGCACATTAACACTGGTAAAACAATTGTAGATCCTTAACTTATCAGGAATGCTGCATGCAAGGGATTTGAATAGCTGAGCAGAATTTGTCATCAGACGGATTTCTTCGCCATGCTTGTATAATGCTGGTCACCAAATAGAAGAGGTTACAAATGGACTGAGAATGTTCATTTCTGATTATTCTTTAAGAATAAATGCTGTCTGCATACTGCTATCTCACAGGCTTAAATGAGGGTGCTTCTGAAGGGAGGCATTCTTGTTCCTGTTGACTTCATTCAGAACCGATGGTATTCTCTACCTACGTAAGTTCATCTCATTTGGTTTTGTAATGGTTTGAAGATTTCATTTTCTCTGTTACATGCCATCGTGTATTTATTAGTAGTTTTTGGTAAACTTCAGTTCTAAAACAGTGCTTAACTTTATCCATTGGAACAGTGTTATCAAAATCAATGAAACAGCTCATACAGAAAACCTCAACCTGAGCCGTGTCACTTGCTCTCTTGAGAGTAGAATTTGTTACCCAGATATACACATAAAATGGCGAATCCATGTGATGAGATGGATTGAAAGATATTGATTACTACTCAACATTTAGACATCTATTTTAAAATTGTATGTGTCTCAGGAAGTCTGCTAGAAAATGTGAGCTATAATGTGTGCTTTCATGGTTGTTTTAATCATTGTATGATAGTTTTTAAGGTCTGATAAAAAACAGGATCCTACTGTAGTATAGACAGTAAAAAAGTATGGTTCTCACCATGAAAGACCTTGCTCATCTAAAATCCAGTTTAGTCATTTGATGTCAAACTCCACTTTCAGAAATTGCAAGGTAAATCCAACCTCAGAATAGAAAACATTTTGCTGCACTGAATAAGAGCTGATCTTTCAAAGGTGCCCACAGTATTTTAACCTGAACTACATGAGCTTCTTCAAATTTTTTTTATATCCAATCCAAAATGATACGTGTCCTTCAGCAACACAGAAAGATAAAGAATGAGTTTCATATGTAATTATTGTGTTATTATTCATATTATGTAATTATTGTGTTATATCTGCTCCAAATTTCAAATGACTGAATGACAGTATTATTGTGCTGTCCTGCAGAGCGCCAGTCTTGGTTGCTGTCATTGTAGCAATGAGAAGTTGCCTGTTGTTTTGGCAGTGCACTGAGGACATTCAGGTAGTACTCATTGGTGACCTTGTTGGTTTTGAAATGAATTGAGTTGTCTGTGTGGTAAAATGAGAACTAAAGGATACGAATGGAGTTTATAAATTTATGAGAAAACTGCATGTATTACACAGCAGCTCTTGGTGGAACTGTTTGCGTGAGATTTATTTATTGTCTGTAGTCCTTACCTATCTCAGGAAATAAGTGCTTGTTATGATCTTTGCATCATTACTGATGGTTTTCAGTAGGGTTCTACTGTGTCATAAAGTAGGTTTTAAACAGAATTCTGTCACTGCTGTCACACATGAGCTCAGAAATGTTGTGCTATTCCCAGACACAAAAAGGACAATGCAGTTAAGGTCTTCCCAACACAAAAATGCATTAATGTTATAGGGACTAATTAAAGATGTGAGCACACAGATGACTAGGAATTGCCCAAGAATAAAAGTTAATTTGAAAATAGACTAATTTAGTTAATCTTTTGATAGTTGAATTCTACAGTAAGTGCATGTATCAAATATGAAAGTAAGGAACTTAAGTGGTAATTAAAAGTAATTCAGGCATTAAATTAAACTTCTAACTATATGAAGTGATAGTAATTACAGACATCAAAATTAGAACCATATTGTAATCAGAGTAACTTCAAGGTAATTAATGTAAATACACCACACAGTATCTACAAAAATAAAATGTAAGGTATTGGTTTCACATAACTATTTTAATGGAAAAGCAAGTCAGTGGATGCATGGAATACTTCTCAAAATATGAACAAATCTGTCTGCACTCAGGATATGTCCCCCATTCCAAGTGCTGAACAAAAACTGTTCTTGAGTTTCCAGAAATCTATAGCAGTTTGGCATTGTGTCCTAACTGTGCTATTTGGAGATTTGCTTGGGCAGTGTGTGAGCTTTGCAGAGTACCTAGAAAAGCAGGAGTTATGAGGAAGCAAAGACTGTGCTTGCTTTCTGCAATTAAGCTTGTCAGCATCTCTCTCTGGAAAGTCCTACTGGCTCATTAGGGCTAATTGCTGGCAGACACCTTGGAGGACCAGGCTGTGGGGAGGGCTGTGATGAGGGAGGTGAGGAGCACCTGCAAGGCAGATGGATGCACCTTTAATCATTCTTACAATTGACTTAAAGCTGCAGGAAACTTGACCTTTTCTTTGATTAGAATCTGAGCTGAAGAAACTCCTTTTTCTGCAGTCATTGGCACCTGAATTAGGCCATTAGATATGTTTCTACCTGTCTGCCCTAGGCATGTTGTTAATGCTGCTGTGATTAAAGTAATTTATAACAAATTATTGGGTCTGAAGAAAGATCTGATACTATAAAGCAATATTTTAAAGCAAACGTTCTAAAAGATACAGCCAATGTAATGCTTTGTTTTCAATTACTTTATGTGTCAATCTCAATGTTTTTATCTCTGGTATGAACAGCAGATTACCCAGTACATATGTTATAGGGTAACTTGTACATATCTGTGAAGCAAATGGAACTAAGAAAATCTGATTACGTCTCAGTCCTAGCAGAGACCGTACCATTTTCCTATGTTGAAGAAGTGGATTAGGCAGTATAAAGTTTCTTTTCTATGTAATTCTTTGCAGTTATGTGTAACCCATTTTGAGTTTCAGGGAAGGTTTTTTGCTTGTTATTTCTTTCTCCCCCTTTTCTTCTTCCGTGTCCTAATTTATTTCATATGTTTGCCTGGAACACTTTCAACTTTTATTTTATGATGGAATGTTAAATTAGAACAATTTGCCTGCAAGCAAGAAGTCCAGCACTTATCCCATCATGTTCATTTCAGAGTGGTTTTCCTTTAGGCTGACCAGTGTTTTGGCCTGATGCTATTATGCAGCTAGACACAATGTGAGAGCAGTAGGATGGTGCAGGAGGGGGCAGTCTTCATAGCATCAGTCGTGCATCTGCAGTTGATTTTTGGAGCTCCAGGTGTTGATTTCTGTAGGTGCGTTCAGGCTCCTCTGAGTGCAGAGAGCCAAAGGCATGGGGATCCTCAGGAATACCTTTGTGTTTCCAGGACTTGACTCAACAGTTCATTATTGGATCTAGCTGGAGAGATGTGAATTACTTTGTGTAATTACCCAATTGAACTGCTGAAATTGCCTGAAGGATAAATTGTATATCATGTTCATGGTATTTATTACTTTTTCATCTGATGGAAAAATACAGTAAATTGCTCTGCAAGTCTGATCAAACTGAGGACCAAACTGTGTTTATTAGTAGTCACCAGTTAACTCACACTATAAACAAGATTCACAGAAAAGACTGAAATTTTGTTAAAATCTTGACTAATACACAGTGCCACATCAATGAAAAATTAGTCTTTTCTGTAATTGTGGATTACTCAAAATAATAATGTTATGAGAAAGGAGTCAGATAACAAAAAAAAAGCATCCCTGATTTAACGACGTGATTAATTCAGTAAAGTGTGGCCCTCCAATACTATCTAAAAGAAAATAAGAGCTATTTTTTTCACTTGGATTAGAAGGAACTTTTATGGGTTGGACACCTGTCCAACAAAAGTAGAAAGAAGATACTAGCTCTTTTTCTGGGAGACTTTTTTTCTGATTCTTGAAAAATTTTCAGAAGAAACAAAAACAATAAATTGTGGGGTTTTTGATTACTTATGGAGCCACTTCAGATGGATCAAAATCAGAAACAATATAGGCTTAGAATTGCTGTTTTCCATGCTATGGTCCCAAGAGCCTATAATCCTTTCTCCTTCTGATGTGAAAACACATATATGCTCTATTACTATCACAGAATCACAGAATCACAGAATTGCCAGGGTTGGAAGGGACCTCAAGGATCATGAATCTCCAACCCCCCTGCCACATGCAGGGCCACCACCATTCCACCTAATGCTAGACCAGACTGCCCAGGGCCCCATCCAATCTGGCTTTGAACACCTCCAGGGACGGGGCATCCACAACCTCCCTGGGCAGCCTGTTCCAGTACCTCACCACTCTCTCCGTAAAGAATTTCCCCCTGACATCCAACCTAAATCTCCCTTCCCTCAGCTTAAAACCATTTCCCCTTGTCCTGCTGTCACTCACCCTTTCAAAGAGTTGATTCCCCTCCTCTTTGTAGGCTCCCTTTATGTACTGAAAGGCTGCAATGAGGTCACCCCGCAGCCTTCTTTTCTCCAGGCTGAACAAGCCCAGCTCCCTCAGCCTGTCCTCATAGGGGAGGTGCTCCAGTCCCCTGATCATCTTTGTGGCCCTATCTGAGTATTTGTGTTTTCTACTATTTCCCCTGTTTTCCAGTTTCCAGCTGACCATTATAGTTTTTACTTCCAGAAGGGCCTTTGCTTCACTTATAAGACCATGGCCCAAATTTGGTAAGCACATTGAACTGCTGGCATGTGAAGCAGACATTAGATCCTCAGGCATAAAGGGCAATACAATTCACACCTGTGCCTGAGTGCTTTTGAAGTGAAAACCATGGTGGAGATGGTTGAAAACGTGTTGTGCATTACAAGTGTCAGCCTGGGAAAGTATCTGAGATTTGTGGACATTCTTTATGCTGCATTAGTGCTGTGCAGGGGTTAGGAAATGCTATTAATGAGTTGAATGCTTATGATTTAGGGTGTAGATCTGGGTTGTTGCAAGAAGATAATTTGCTGCTTGTACTATTTTCATCTTTTTCAGGTAGACTGTTCCAAAAAAAAGAGTAAGTATAGAACACACTGACAGGTGTTCAGGTGAGAATTATAACTGTAGGAACAAAATGTTCTTTAAGCCTGATTTTAGGGAGTAAAAAATGTGGTACAGAAGACTTGACCACAATAAACTGAAGCAGGTAACATCATTTATTTTGAAATCAGCTGAGGTGGTGGCTTAATCTCTTGTATTTTCTATGCCATGTCATTACAACAGTGAGTGGAACCTTAGCATATCTGAGTGCTCCAATTTGGAGTGGTGTATACCAAATTTTTGGAGGCCTGATTTCTGCCTGGGAGCTAATAACTTCTGGCCATGCTCTTCTAAGACACAGCTGTTCCCATCAGGAGTTGGGTTATTTCTGTGTCTTTGGAAGCTCTGGTGGGTGTTCAGAGAAGTTGTAGACACGAATTGTTCTATAAGGGCTCTCAGAAAGAGCATGAGCTCGTGTGCCCTGTACGGTAAGGTTAATAGTTCTGTTAAATCCAAACACTCAGCTATAAATCCTTTAAGTTCTGAGTACCAGTAAAGCAAAAGTTGTGTTTTCTTGTTTTTAAGGACTTTAAGGTGCACAGCTTGGACTTTTCTCTAAAATTGTGATAGCATGAAATGTCTAATGGATTTTTTTAAATTGAGACATTGTAAGTCTGGAGTTTAGAAGTCCTTTTGGTACTGGCATGTGAATGATATTGGGCATAAAATAGCACAAGAGCCCCAAAATAACTTGCCATGAGGACTAAAGAAATTTACGAGCAGTTTGAAGCTCTGGGTAGAGACTGTGTAAGTAAATAATATGGGTACATGGAACCAGATTTTAAGACAACTGCAGGCTGACCCCGCAATTCAGTCTGGGTTCTCTTGTGCCTGATTCTCAGCTGGAACTTGGTTCAGTAGTACAACTGGGTGTACCAGTCAACAGTTTGATACATGAAAGTGAATTGAATACCTTCATATGTTAATGACTAGTAATTTCATGCTATATCATAAGTATATGTATATTTTCTAGGTGAGCCCCACTGACATAAATAAGGTAGCACTGTTGATTACCTTCAGGCCCTTTAATTTTAATGCTGTGCCATATGGATTACAAAGATTCTCTTGAGTAAGAGCTTTGGATGCCATGTTAGAGTGCAGACAAGTTTCTCTTCTGCTTCCCATTTGAGGTTTGATGGCTGGCTCTTGTATGGCATGACCTGATCACCAGGACAGGTCAGCTGAATAGTACTTCAAATTGGGTTGGATGTACCTTGAATTTAATTTACTCCTGCTGCTTAGGCCACTCAGACCTCACTTTCTAAGCTGAATGGTTTACTCGTCCACTTTCATCTCTTCAGGATGAGATACAGGATCCAAAGATCACAGAATTGAAAGGACTTCAGGGAACTTTGTAGCCTGTTACAATGACAGCGAGGGGAGGGATGGCAGAAACTACTTTTTGAGCAGCTATGCACCAATTGAGAGTGAACTCTAAAGCAGAGGGCAAGGTTACTGGAGTGTGCCATTCCTTAACTTTGTTCTGGAGCTAGTGATGACAACTCCTGCTGTCTGCTCCATGTGCGACTGAGACTTTCAGGAGGCAGCAGGAGAATGGACCAGAATGAATGACAGGTTTCCAGGTTAAGGTCCTTGTGATTCATCTTTGTTTTGTTCCTTACTTGAGTCACAACTCAACAAAACTGTGTAAGCAGTGGTGCTTTTAAAGTCTCCTAACAGTGGAAGGCCGCCCTCCTGCCCCCAAATAAAAGGCTGTGTTGGAGCCTTAGAAGTTCATATTCATATGTATTTGGAGGACAATACTTGCAGTTCACTCTATCATGAACCTGTCATTTGCAACTCCATCAGTTAAATGGTGACCAGGGCTGCCATTGCAAGATATTAGGGGCCAAGTTGATGTGTAGTGAAGAGAGAACAGAGTTGTAGGACAGGGTGGGGAGCAGTGAGGAAGACAGTGAGGTGGAAGGTTGGGATGAAGAATGGGAAGGTATTAATAGACAATTTGTGTACAAAGAGAGGGAAAGAAAAGGAGAAGCAAATGCAGATATTATTGGGGGACAGTACTGGGGGAAAAGCAGAAAAAACATTTTATTGCATGGGAAGTTTGTAGAAAAATAGTATCAAAAGAATGTGTAAATGCATATGTAAATGATATTAAAGTCTAATTCTAAGATTAAGGCAAAGAAGGTAACCTCGAGAAAGAGAAAAATTGCACATCTGTGTAAGAGCAAGAAAATTATTTCATGGGAAACTTGCCTTAATTTTCTGTTTCAACCTGTATTTAATTATGGCTGTTCTTTGTACTTCCTCGAATACTTCTGGTAACAAAACTGGTACCTCCTGTTTTTTTCTATATAGAGCTTTCTGATTTTTTTCCAGAGTACTGACTAATTTTGAATTGCCTCAACAATTCAAATAGACAGGAATTATCAGTTTATACATTGCTGTAGTGCAATGAAAGTCATCATGACGTAGAGCCCCACAGTGAAAAGAAGAGTTATGACATGATCCCTGTTACCAAAGGTTTTCCTTACCACTGAGGCACAGAGCTCTACTTATTTCTATCCCAACCTGGTTTCCAGAGCAGAGTTACAGTAAACTGTGCTGTGCATTCACCGCATTGTAGGTCAGCTTGTTTCCCTTCACAATCCAAAAGCTGCTTTGTGGAGATCATTCAAATTTTTCCCTTTCCGAACTTGATTTTCTGATCTTGATTTTCAGCAACCAAACTCACAGTCAGAAGTTCAGACTTGAATAGAGGCTGAATGCCCTCACCTGCCATGAGATGTTTGTCCCGTGATCATTTGAGCCCATAAAAGCTGACAGCACATTGCATGATACAGTGCTTCTTCCTAGTGAATAAATAATGTCTACATCACACCTTTAAAATATTATACTGTCCTATATTTCCAGAGATCTTCTTATAGGTTTTCAGATTTTTGTGCACAACATATTTGTTTTGTTCCATCTCTATTTCTTCCTTGGAATAAATGCTTTAATAATCACTTAATTAAAAAAAGAAAAAAAAAAATGTCTGCAGCTGAACTTTCAAGGGCAATGAACTAATAACAAAGGGAGAAAGGGAGAAAGAGACTTGATTAGGCATTTCTAAACCATTATGACAGACAACAACAGAGAAGAAATGTTTTTAACCTATGAAACTTAATTAAATTTTATCTTCCTCTGTAAAATACTCTGGCTGCAATCCAAGAAGGACTCAGGCACAAATGCTTTCCTCTTTAGTGCCTGTCTGCTCAAGTGGCTTGCATGACCCCATGTTAAGCAGTTTGGTTCCCTAAGCACATCATGCAAAGAACTTGGAAGAAATAGGCTGTAGCTGCACATTACTTAGGAATGTTGTGCTGGTTTAAGCAGCCCTGCTGGTGCTGTTTGCTCTCTCCTGACCACCTTTAGTCTGCATCAGTTTCTGACCAGGTCTGTGATAATGTAATATGCTTATGTCTCACTCTTTCGCATGTTCTGCATTTGACGAGGTGCAAGGTGTATTCCTGACCATTTCATGCTAATAGAGATATGAAAAAAAGGAAGAAAGATGCATTTTTCTAAGGGAGTTCCCATGCCACAGCAGATGTGGGTAGGAAACCAAAGGGGTTGATGAAGGGCATTTCAGAATTAACAGAAGGATATTTTGTCTCGGTATCTGAATATGATAACACTTTGTCATGTGTTGTTCTGACAGTGTCACACTGGGGCTCCGAATGGAGTGAAAAGAAGCCCTTGGGAATCCTGACAAACATCAGCTTACAGAAATAAAAGGTTGAGATGCTCTGATGCAAACTAGAGCAGATGGGAACTGGCTAGGCTTAACTGAATTCTCCCAAGATTACAAGCCACTTACATTATTTTTCTAGTTGCTATATGATCACTGAAGCTTTTAATGATAATGCCTTAATGTAGGCATGATATCTCACTAGAAGTAATTAGGCATAATAATTTTTCTTTCATTTACGTTATTTAGTCTTTGAGCAGGAAAGCTGTGAAATGTTCTTGTAAACATTTTGGGAAAAATCATTTGCTTTTGCTGTCTTTTCTACACCTAATGCCATAATACAGAGACCTGAACTTGGTCCTTTGTTGGAGAGATGTGTAGATGTGCAGCAAACTAACTCTGCATTTTTTTAGCTTTCTGGAGTATACATTTTGTATTTCTATATAAGATATTTCTACTTTTTTCCTGTCTCTGTGAGATATTCAGACAGCATAGTGAGGGTGTAAATAAGTAATTGTGTTGTCTGATTTTCGACAGTCTGTGAAGGTTTCCTTTGTGAATTTGAATTTCAATTAGTCTCACTGCAAAATTGAGGCCAACTGCTTTGTCAGCCACAATTTCCACTGTATTCTGTGGCTGGTGGGTAAGTACAGCTATCACCAGTTCACACACACACCCTAAAGGTAAGAACTGAATTTCATCTCAGACAGTGAGTGGTAACAGATCTAGAAGACAATTTGTGTGCATCTAGGTTTGACAAATACAGCTGCTGAAGCTCTTCCAAAGCCCCGAGATGCTTCTGCAACTATTAACTGCTGTTGCAAGCACATCAGAGAGATGACCCTTGTAATACAGAGCTGTGCTTTTGAGGTAATTTAACTGCTGAGTGAACACCAATGTTGTGTTAAAGAAGACTAAGTTTACTTTAATTAATTCAAAGTAGGGCAAAATCTGCCTCCTGTAAATCTTGAGGGCCCCTGAGAAACTGCTTTCTATGTCTATGATTTGCAGAACCCTTAAGGGATATTAGTCTTAAAATAGTTGTGTGTCTGATAAAAGCACCTTCTGCAATTCCTGCATGGAATGTGTAGTGGGTAAAACAAAACTGCCTGAGAAAGCTGTTATGGTCCTACAGAGGTGGGTCAGAATTAGATACAATGCCTGGGTTTTAGATGAAACCCAGCTTGTATATTTTTTTAGAGTTTGCATTTGATTCTCATCAGTCTACTGATTTAAAAAAAAATTTTTTTAGAGATAGAATATCTAGTAATGTGTTTGTGCTCAAACAAAAGCTGACATTTTATACAATCTGGTGAAAACGCATTAAAAAGACAAATAATGTGTTTCTATACGCCTGCAACTGATTTACTGAAGTTCAGTCTCTGAGTTAAGTTGTACTGCATAGGGCAGGGCAAGAACAGAAAATAAATGCAACATGCAATGGGGGAACAGCTGTTGCAGAAGATGGATGTTTTGCTGTAATGATGCTGCTACGATTATTAATTTATTTCATAGAATTCAGAAAGGATTCATCTGTTAGCTGTCATGATTTTATCACTGGGATGCTGCAGGTTGCCATAGGCTATGAGCATGCTGTTTGTCTGTTAACAGCATCCGAGGGGGGTCAGCTGAGAAATAGCTTTGTTTATTACCATTCCATTTATAGTTCAGGATTCATTTGGATCATACCAGCTAACATTTGGTCCCTCAGTTTTTTAAGATTGCTGACACCAGCTGTAACAGCAGTCTTCCTCTCCCAGAAAATCTTTCCTTTGATGAGTTTGTTCTTGTAACTGGCCAGCTTCTTTTTTTCCTTTCCTCTCTACAATTAATTGCTGCTTGTATTACAAGGGTACCTGCAGGCCAGCTAGAAGATATGACCCTTCCTATTCCATTGTCTGTACACGTCACTGAATTGTATGTTATTCAGATGTCTTACAGACTATGATTAAGGTGGATAAATACTACAGATGTAGGGAGCACAAGATAACATTAGGATGATAACAACAAATGTAATAAGCCGTCTGCTTCTAGTCACTATCAAGGACTTTAACAATGACGTTATTTTCAAACATTTTAAGAAAAAAAAAAAGATTTTTTTTTCTTAAATATTTAGTGATGTTTATAGGATGCTGTGTTTTTATTAACTGCTCCTTTACTGTTCTTTTTGCTTTTGAGTTTTTCTTCATTCTTTCAATGACGTGTATTAAGCAGCTTTCTCCACCAAAGTGATATCTGTCTTAAAATATGCTGCTGTCATTTGGAGACAGGGAGGTGAAGTGGACAGTCATTTTTTCTGCCCTGTGCACCAACGCCATGCATATAACTCAGTCACAAGCAGTTATTGATTGTAATCTGGGGCTGTAATTCAAGTGGTCTGATTGAATACAGGGGCTGATAATGCTTCTTCTAATTATTATTATTATTATTATTATTATTATTATGAAAAATACCACCAAGTGATCACACAGTGATGATTCTCATCACCTGAAAACTGAGCCTACTAGCATTCTTTGATGTGGTTTCTGAGAAACTAATGGAAAAAAATTGTGGTAATTTCATTTTCTTTATATCTCTTTATTTTATCTTCCATGTATTTTTGGAAAATGTAGGAGTGTTGAATGTCTGTCTAACACCTATCCTATCATAAATGTGATATACGTTCAGAGAGTAATCTATAATTTCAAATGATTTGCTTGTAAATTTTTTGAGGAATGTAAGTAGTGTGGATCAGGATCAGTTTTCATTCATTTTCAGTTGAATTCTCTTTCATCTTGTTGAAATACGGCACAGTAGTTCATAAAACTAATGAAAAAAAAGCCATGAGTTGCAGGGATCGCACATATATATGCACTTAGATTTCACTCTGTTCTTTATTCTTTAAGTTCAGTGAATTGCTGAAAGGAAAAGAAAATGGGAGTGCTGGAAAAAAAGAAAAAGATAACTAAGCAGTGTTTCTAAATCTGACATTGGTGCCCTTACAAGTTTCAAACACATCATCACCAGCAAAATATTGCAGTCCCAAGACAAGGCTTAATTTTAATCTTTAACTTGAGTTGGCGTTGCCGGGCTCTGCTGGTGTCCTGTCAGTACTCTCCTTCTCTTCCATCTTTCCATGTTCTCAGCCAAGTAAACAGTATAAAAGTGCACCAAAACGATTTATTACTTCTGACCTGCAAATTGCAAATAAGTAGAAGGAGTGCAGCAGAATTTTAAAAGTACTTTGAAGTGACAAATACTGTGTTAGACTGAAAAACAGCTGTGCCATATATATTAATCAGAACTCTTATGACCTTTTAGCATCATGCCTGGAAGAGTGCGGTAAAATCCATCAGTCTTTCCTTGAAACTCATCTACTATGGATGGTGAGTCACATCCTATCCCAGTGACTAAGCTGGTAGTCAGCAGCTTCATCTGGATAATTATTAATTGAAAGAACAAGTGGTGCATATTATTGATCAGTGCTAGTCTGGTGAGATATAGGAGACACAAGCTTCAAGTCTTTGATCTTTTTGGCACTGACAAGTATGTTTAACGTTGGGAAACTGGTGAAAAACACTCTGTTGTCATCTCTGTGTATTTTAGCAGTCAAAGCCCAGTTTTTTTTTGGATAAGTCTGTGTGTGGAAAGGTAGGCTTGGAGAAATTGGCTTCTCAGTAGGGTAAAAGCTATTGTTACAAATGCTCTAAGTAGAAATAAATGTATTCAATCAATGGTCAATATATTACAATATTTTTATTCTTACTAGTTTGAATAACTGGCTTTTAACTATAAACACTGTGTGCATACTAATTGCATAACTGAAAGACCTATGCTCTTTTTCAGACCCAATTGCATTCTCTGAGCAGCCTAAAATCTGCTCTCCCCACCCCAGGGCTGAAGTTTTTGTGAGAGTTCTCCTACCACAAAAGATTTGAAATTTGACTATTGAAGGTAATTATTTTAAGAATGAGGAGAAAGACTCATCTGCATAAATTTCATCTGTTGTGCAATACAGTAGAGTCTAATCTAGTTGTTAATCATGTTTTTGTAAAACATGATTATTTGTAAAACTTTGAGACAAAGTAAAAATATTGTCTCATTAAGAAAACTCAGTCAGTATTACTGTGACAGTAATCACATTTTCATTCTATTTTCATAACCAATGCTTCAAAGCAAGTTGAGAAATACTCAGTACCAATGCAGGCTTCCACATGCAAGTGAGCAGCTGTATCAGCACTGTCACATATAATTCCAGCAACTCTATCAAGCACAAGAGAAGTTTAGCTACCTGCAGAATAAAACAGTGGAATGCTGGATAAGATTAGTGCATGTTTTCTATTACAAGAAAATAATCATCTTGGAAACAAAACAAAGCAAATGGTAATTTTTTTATTATGCTGCTGTTCTAGTGTTTGCTATTGATAAATTCTTTCCTGAAGTCATACACTCCCATGAATTTAAGAGATAAATTTTTACATATATTTATTCTGAGGGATTTCTCTAGAAGCAGTGTAAAGAGAACAAGAATTCAGTAATTTGGTTAGAGTTCCAGTGTTTAAAAACAACTTTGCCTTCTGTTTTTTTTCCTGTATTCAGTTCATAAATTTATTTTTATCATTGTCAGGTGATGCTTGAACTCTGAAAACTTTGCATATAGTAGAAGTTTCTTAGAGAGAGGCTTCTTGCAATGCTTCAACTTTCCCACAAATTTTCACGCCTGAACCTGGCCCTTGGCAACATTTGGGGTTTGCAGGCTCTGTGCTCCCACCTTGAGGGAAGATACAATAATCATTAATACCAATTTTGAATAGTCTTTAAAATATATATATATATGTAATTCTTATTAATTAATTCCATTAAAAAACACAAATTGATTGAAAACTATTTACCTTAAATATGTGAAGCTGGAGACATTATGGGACTCCGTAAAGCAATGACAGTAAGGAACTGTTAATAGGAGTTTTCTTAAATACTAACCCCAAACAAATCCCCAGTCTAGCTACTGTGTTTAAAAAGCCTTGGAAGAAGAATAGGGAGGTTTGAGATTGACTGTTGGACTTTGTGATCTTAGAACTCTTTTCCAAACTTAATAATTCTGTGATTCTATATGGTGAATTCTATTAAAACAATTTAACAAAAATAATGCACAGGAAGACAACCTATGGTTTGTGGATGTGTACATATGTCTTTGTGGTACATTTGTCACTCACTGAAAATCAAGCATTGCTCAAAAGGAAGCAGTTTCATTTAATAAATGACAAAGGATGAGGTTAACATGACTTAAAAACAGCTGTATGATAACTCGTGCTAGTTTTTCTGAAGTAATAAGAACCTCATTAGCACTAAGAAAACTGAGAAACATGCTTGAAAACATAATGGCAACTGATGAGAGCACATCAGTGGTAAGACCTGACAGGAAATTATCTAAATAATTTCTTTTCTTTTTTTTTTTTTTAATTCTATTTATAAAATTGAGAAGTGCTTAAGTGCCTATACACTTCATTAAATGGGGAAAAAATGGAATTAGTTTTCAGTAGGACAGGAATCAATCTGTTACATAGTAAGATACTGTGTTAACCAGTAGAATGGCACAAAGCATGTAAAAAAAAATGTTTGGAATAGAACATAGAAGAAATATGCCCATGAGGAATAAGCAGCTTGAGTATAATTAAATGTGATTGGAACTCCAACATTCCATTAAACAAACATAATACTGGTTGTACTCAATAGCCATCACTGCTTGTACAGCTGTTACTGCTGTAGGGACATCTTTCTTTCCTTTCAGCCAATGTAATGAATGCTGCTATTGCCTTCTGGCCTACTCCCAGCCTCTCCTATCATTTGAAACTAATCTGGACAAAGTGCAGACACATTTGTCACGTGGCATAGTTCAGTTCCAGAAGTGACAGAGGATGGCTTGAGTGACCTGAATATGCTTATGTTATCTCAGGCTTTTATAATTCCATTAAATGCATTTTCCTGTCTGTGATGAAGCAGTGTGGAGATGCTTCTAATCTGTGTTCCTCCATCGTGTCCTGAGTGAAGTATAGATGTTATCTGGGAAGCAGCTACACTTGTGGTCTTGTTCCCTCACTGTAGTTCCATTTCTAGAACTTCCAGTTATTTTTTCCTGGTGTCATTTGTTCAAACATGACATTTATCTGCTATCTCCAGAGTTCAGCTTACAAATTTGCAGAGACTTTAGCATTAAGGACTAAGCTAAGACTCATATCAGTCTGATTTTGTGCTTATCAACACAGTCCGTCCCTTATCCATGAATGTAAACTGTTGTGAGGTCTGGCAAACACTGCAGCAGTCCTGAAATATTATCCAGTAAAGGCAGTTTTATCTGCTTGTTTTATACATTTTCTGATAAACATAGAGGATGCATAAATTTATTATTTGAACTAATAATAATGCGTTTATGTTAGAAAGTTCAGTTACACATAACAAGGTAAATGCTGCATTGTATATGTAAATAATCTGTTGTTTTTGCAGCTTTGTAAATGGTATTGTTTCCTCATATTTAACAGTGAACTTCAGAATTTATCTGATTATTCTGTTATGAATAATGCTTTTGTCTGAACTTTACTTTTAGTCAACTTTCTGACTTTAAAATTCAGTAACCCTGCAGTTCTAACTACTGCAATAAGTAGAGCACAAAAATCATGCTTGACAAGAGTGCAAGTAGGCAGGGCAGAATTTTGGCCTGTCTGTTTTCACTGCGAAGTGCTGTGTTTTTTTAGGCTTCATCATAACAAAATTATGAGATTTTCTCAGTTGCTGTTATCTCAGTGACCTTAAAATCCATTATTAATATATTAATTATTCACTTCCCTGAGGTGCAGGTTAAATGCTATAAAGATTAGAAATATGAGCCAATATTAGCACTGACATGCATTTATAGCATTGATTTTATTTCTCCTCAGCCCAGCTTGCCATTTATTTGTTCTCCAAGTAGTTAACCTAGCAAGGCATAAGTTTTTCTCTTATGCCAAGATGTTGAGATAAAATGTTGGTGGGAAACTCACCAAGAAGCTTAGCTCTTCAGTTGCCTCCTCTGCATCATTTTCCTTCTTTCCTTTCTAATATGCAGCCTACCTCTTCTACTGACTACTTATTCTCCCCTGACTCAGAGTGCAGGCACACAGGGATGGACTATGATGGCTCATCATTCTATTATCCACCAACAGTGGTAACCAGTTCCTGGGACCTTGTGCCCTTTGTGATTTTTCTGTTTTGTTCTTGGCCTTGATGTTTGCCAGAGAATCACAAACGCATTAGGAAATCTTACTTTTCAGTCTGAAAAACAAAAAGGGTGCTCAGACTTTTAATTAAATAAAAGTTGTTCTCAGTAGACTCTGTGTGCCCGAGTCCGCTGGAATTTTAAAAATGGCTTTACAATTCTGGTTGGTTTGGCTTCATAAACTAATGGACGCGTTATAAATAACACCGTGGCCAAAACATCCAATGCTTTCCTTTGACTTATAATACCAATGTTCAGTGATGTCACACCTGCTGTAGTGGTAGTGGTCAGGAGACCAGAAATCCTAGGTTTTTTTTCACGTGTGAATAATGTGTGTGCAGATACCTTGCAAGCTGTTGCTGACAAAAACTTTCTCTGTTCCTACTGTATGTGCTTGCTGTGTTGCATCTCACAGATTAAAGGGAAGTTTCATTTGCAGAAATTTTAATTTTAATAAGTTTTGTTGAGATAGCTCATTTTATGACTTCTGTCTGTGAAGGCAGATGTCATTACCACAAAGCCTTTCTTATAAAACATGTATAAGTATGAAATGAATAAATATGAAACAATTTCCTTTACCTTTTAAAATGTAATGACCATAAACAACAATATCTCCTGTTTCCCCTTGAGGAACCTAGTGTAGTTACTGACTCCAATTTGTCTTCTTGAGAAGCTCTTAAGTACAGCTCTTTGGCTGTCTTCTTGAAAGCCTTCTCTCCACAAAAAGCATGGCCCATAGTGTTCCTGGATGGCTGTTGCATGATGTTACTGGAGCTCAGGATGAAGCCTGCTTGCCCAGGAGCTGACATGAGCCATTGTGTGAGCTGTGTGTTGCTGCGGGCTGTGAAAGATATTTGAGACTTGGCTCTCTTTTCCAGAGGTATTAAAAAAGAACCATTCCTGCTGTTCTCCAAGGAGAAAGGAAAGGGTTGTGCGTTATTTGAGAGAGATGTGTGTACAGAGCACAGAAAATAATGCTTTGTATACTTTTCTGTTAAGTACTTTTGTGGTAGAGCAAGGTGCAGACTGCCTATAGTGCACAAAGCCAATCACTGTGCTGGCAGTTATTGCAAAGTATTTCTTTCTGCTTACGATGATGTATGCTGAGTCCTGAATGGATTGTCCCTTTTCTTGATGAGACAAATGGAGGTTGTCAGTAAGTGATGCAGAGATAAGATTGATAGCGGCTTGTTAGTGATTTGAAAGTGAGGTGATATGGCACAATAGATTAATGCTTTGCTTTCATTTGCTGACATTTAATCTCTAGATTTTGGTTTATATTCAGTATGCAAAGTAACTGAAAATATCTCCCACTGCATATATGTGAAGGTGATATTGGGCTCTGACTCCAAATCAGCTTCCTCAATGTTTTGTATATCCTTTTTTTTTTTTTTTAATAAGTCTTTGCTTCTGAAAACTGACATATTTTCACCATTTCCCTCAGAGAATTCACTAATTATAGTACATCATTTCTGTTTTGAACTTCTTCCTCCTTCCTCCCATGAATTTGGTCAGGGACTCTGTAGTTTTATTTTGCTTACTGGGCAGCTTGTATTTTCCTGTCCTTTCTTGCACCACTCCTGCATCTGGGGGTAAGGACTTTGGGGAAGATGGGCAGTTCCATTTCTGGAGATAGGATGAATATAGGTGCTAAGTTGCTGCCTGTCCAGCTGAACAGAGCAATCCTTGGAGACATGATTTGCTGCCTCAGATAATCATAAAACCCTCTTAAAGAAAAATATTCTTATCATTCATTGATATCTTGGTATATCTGTTGAGTTTGAAGACTTCCTGTTATCCAAGTGGCGGTGTGGAGGACTGAAGATAAGCCTTTCAAAATGGACAGAGACTTTCTGTGCAAGTATCTACCACATAAAGCTCTGGTAGATATAGGAGCAGGCATAAGAGTAAAATGGTATCTCTAGTGTGGGTATGAATCTGACAAGGATATAAGATTGTACTGTTCTATTCTGAAATGCTAAGCTGATCATGAATTCAAACTGGGAGACACAGCACTTATGCTTACAGCCACTGTCAGAAGTGGACATGGCAGCCTCTTTACAGAAAATAACCACTACAGGTGCAGCCTGCCATTGAGAGGGAGACCATCTTAAAGGCCCTGGTGATCAAAGTTGCTTATTACTCAAAAGAATTTCTGTATTCTGGGCAGTAATATCTGTGTGAGTACAGCATCCTTCCTCCTGTGCCAGCAAGCTTCATTAAGCTCCAGGGAGTTTACATCCAATTCTGAAACAGAGAGAGCAATTGACTCTGCAGATCTGCTGGAGGATGTCAGCCCTGTTGATGCATTTGATGATGACCCTTCTCTTCTGGGAACTGCCCCTGCTGTTAAGAGATTTCCAGCTTGGCAGTGACTAGATGACCTATTTCACCTCTGGAGGGAGAGACTGGATGGCAGAGAGCAGTGCTCAGAATGGGCTCTGTAACTGCGTGTGAAGAAGGAGAGCCCTGTGCAGCATGCTGCTGCAGCGTGTCTTGCTCAGAGCCAATGTTCTGATTCATTCAAAAAGTATCTGCTGAGACAGAAAACAGTTCATTCATATACTTGTGATGGAAATAGACACCCAGATTTTCTTATTTTCTTATTGTAATACAAAAGGAATGGGTAAAGATCACATGCTTGCGATAAAAGTGCAAATAACATCATGGAAGGACGACCCCTTTCCTTTGAAATTAGTTGGCACTTGAATCTTTTTAATTCAAACCAAACTTTCCCAATCACGTCTATGTCTTCTGAAGCACATTTTCCTATTGTTAATATGCATTACTATGTCTAATTGTTAATTCTTCTAGTCTCCCCTGATTCAACCTTCTGTGTGCATAAGAACACTAATGAATTTTGTTTCTAAATCTTCTAATGTACCATAAAAAATTCTACTGCAGACTTTTGCTTTTTAAGCATTCATATTAATGTATTTGTCTGCACAGCTGATTTGCAGTGGTGTTGGATATGTAGCTGTATAGCTCTTATAAATACTGCAAAGTCCCATAATCATCACAAAGAGCCTGAAAAATCTCTTAAGAGACTACTTAAAATAAAACTTCATGAGATTTCTACTTTGATCTGCTTGGCTTGTTTTAAAAATACATAGGTCACATTCCTTTTTGTTTATAGAGGCATATATCCACCATATCCTCAGTGGCCTCAGATTTATCTCAGCTTCCCTGAGATCAAAATCTATTATTGCTCTGCTAGGCTACCATTCTTCTAGTTTTTGGGAAGGTCAGCTAGGATACTTGAGTTCATATATCTTCCCTCAGGAGTTTGTGGTTCTAAGTACAGCACCACATCCTCCATTCACAGAACCTCTTGTAATGATGATTTCTCTTTGACTGTCCAAAGAACTGTGCAGGGAGCAGCTCTCTCAGTCTTAAGTTCCTTGCTTCTATCTGCTACATTTTCATTTATCCAATTTCTCCGAGGTGCTCACCTGTGGGGAACTGGATGAAGAGTGGGTCTAACAGCCTCCCGTTACCTTCTTAATATTTTCCTCAGGTTAATGAATACGCTTGTGGCTTTGATGCTGGTAATTTTCCCTGGTACCTGCTATTTCTGGGGAAAAAGCTTGGCAACGAAATGTTCATTTCCTCTGCAGATCCAAGATCCAGCACCAAGATTGTATCTGAGTGTATAGAATCAGTTTCCTGGGTTACTTGTCATGGCTGATACATACTATGCTCATGCTGACATTACAGGGGTTGTGTCCAGCTGCTGAAAGTCTTCAATAACAAGTCTGCCAGCACAGCCTTAGTTGTGGAGACACCGAGTTGTGTTTTGGTGCTCTTCAGAAAATATACACGAATCCTTAAGCAATACCACTGAGCAGCATGTAGTTAATGTGCTGAGGATCCACCTTTGAGGGCTTCATTTCTCTCTTAGCCGCAGTACGATCTGGAAAGCTGGCTAAGCAAAGATATGGTGTTTTTGCATATTTGGCATCGTTTTTATTTCTGTCCTAGCTTTTTTAACAGCACTCTAATTCTATGCAAGAGCAGGTACTGACTGCTAAAAAAGTACTGTGTTAAACTTATTTATTTGAAAGTTCTTTAGTTATATCTTTTGAGTTTAGATTTCTGAGTTTTGTTATTATTTTTCCAGTATTCCTTAAGATTCTTTCCCCTACAATCTGTGCTCCAGTCTGATGAGATAAACTAAGTTGGGATAGATGGCTGTGTATGGTTTTAGTCAAGGTACACAGCTGTAAGAGTCTAGAGACCCACTGCACTGCCAGTAGACCAAGATAGGAAGAAAATAGGATTCTAAAATAGATTTTGCTCCAGTGCAGATTAAATAAATTCTACCAAAATATTTGTGATGCTATTTACAGGAAAGCTTGGAAAAATGAACAAAAAAGGTAACGTGTTGTCTTCTCGTGATAATCATGACTCATCTACCAGACATATTTATAATTTCTCTAATCAAGCAGTGAAGTTGTGAAGAAGTAGGGACAATTAGAGTATACAACAGCTTTAATGTTAAAACAGTTAAACACGTCAGTGCAGTGTAAACTGGAGATTTGTTGAGGTCATGCTTTCTTCCAGCAGCACAGAGAGGCATTACTCCCATACACTCCCTAGCAGTTGATTTAAAGTTGAATTACTTCTACAGTGAAAACCACTAGTCCTTTGGTCTTTGAGGTCAGTGCAGTGAGACAACAGAATGTAGATAAGGAAGTGAGGAAAAACTTAAAGGGATGTGAGTATTCTTTTAAAGTGTAAAAAATCCCTTCGTACAAAAGAAGGTGAATCTCATGCAGACAGTAGTTTTTATTTAAAAATTTAGTTAATTAATTGAGGCTTTGGAGCCTTTTAGAAGATGCATTGCTGGTGTTTTTGATATGGGGAGGTAACTGGCTGTGGTGTGGTTTTCTACATGCAGAGAGCAGGTAAATAAATCTAAGTTTATTTTAATTTTTTTTTTTTCTCTCAAGACTACGTTAACTATATTGGCATCTCAGCCTAACAAGTTCTTGAACAACATTCAGAGGGTGATGCCAACCTACATTATTCCATACTTCTGTGATGATGTTTTTATTTCATCTTAAGAGTGGAGGTAAGCACCTTAGGAAAAAATGAGGTGGTTATGAAATGTGAATTGGTTACGGATTCCATGTTTGTGTAGAAGTCATTTACAGAGAGTTAGCATTAGATCTTTTAACATAAGTCCTGTGATTGCTATACTGAGTTCAGAGTGTGTATATAGTAGGCTGGATGTCTCTAATGTGCTTTAATAATCTTATGGCTGCACAGACAAGACAGTACCAATATGAGTTTAGGGGAACCTTGTGAGGACCAACTTTATATGTCTGCCTGCTGCCAATTTTAATCTATATAATACTTTGTCTCATAAATAGTGACACATATATAGATCTTCTCTGTATCATTTCTGGCTATTTTGATAGAAAATATTCCATGTTTTTGAAGTGAGAAGAGTCCACGAGGAACTTTGGACTCGTAGTCTACAATGAGGTTATGTGTTGAATGGCTGTTAGTGAAGATGCTGTTGCATCAAAACTTGTGGATGTTTTCTCATCTCAGTTTGGGCTGTTCTTTTGATTTTGCTGCTTGCTGTCCTAAATATTTTCCTGACTGTGCAGATCTTTTCAAAAAGATATTTAAGTCCTCTGTCTTAGGTGCAATGACAGCAGGAGCCGCTGCTCGGGTATATTTGCTTCAAAACAATAGAAATAAGATGAATAACATAAAACTGACTTTTACAATCATGAACACCCACATCCGCAATCCAAATAAAGAAATCTAGATAGCAGGAAAGGCCTCAGTATGCCCTTCTGCTTTTGCCTGGTCCACACCTTACAATTCACAAGCAGACAATGAAGTCATTGCTATCTGTGGAGGGGAGCTGCCAATTCATTACGGTGCTCTGCCTGCAGAGCACTCTGTCCACTTCCCTGCTGCTTTTTGAACTGCAGATAATGTGTGAATGCGTGCAGCTGCTGGCTGCCTCCCTTTCTGACACTAAATTGAATGAGGGCAATTTTTCTGAGGAAGCCCAAGCAATTGAGCAGTCTGCAGGTGTCAGGGCTGCTCTGGTGGCAGAGCTCCCAGGTGCAGGCTCCTGTGCCTGCATTCTCCTGGTGCACATGGAGCACAGCCTGCTCACAGGTCTGTCTTGCTGCAGGCACTGTCATATGCCTTTTGTAGTTAAAATGGGAAAAAATGTTTCTTTGGAAGCTTCTGACAGCTAGGAAGTTGGTATGTGAGCTTTCCACCGTCAGTTGACAAGCTCTTGTAGAATTATTCTTGTAGCATTATTTCAACCTAGTATTGTTTATAGGCAATAGATGCAATTCAGCATTTCATTATAATGAATATTTACAGCACTGCTGTATGGCTTTTATGGAAGAATATTTTTTTCCTTTCAGTGCTATAGAGGAATGGACAATATTTGCAAAAGTAATTACCAATTTGAGTCCTTTTGTGTTAAGGGATTTATAGAAATTTATTGAAATCAATTTAATAAATGAAAATGGCATTTGAATCTCATTTTTAATAATCATTTTTTTCTTCATCTTTCACTCTGATTCTGACTTGGGGTTTTATCGTGGCTGCATTCTGACTTCAGCAATAATTATTCTCAACTCTGAACAGTACATAAAGGTTCAGGTGAACTCTCAGATCTGTAAGCTGAAACAGTGACAACCTGAAAGCAAAGTACTTTCTTTCAGGATCAAGCAGGAATACTTCTGGTGCAGTAAGTCTAGCTATTTCATAACCTAAGAAGGATAGGAACAATGTCTTAAGCACTGTTGACTTCATAAGGAATGCCCAACATGTTGTTGACTATTATCAGCAGCGATGTTTTGAGAGCAATCCCTGGCTTGGGCAGAGCAGAGCTCTGTGCTGCACCACTGTGAGGAAGACATCCATGTAATGTCTGAAGAGCCATTACTGTGCAGGTTGACTTAATGTCCTTTTTTTTTTTTTTTTTTTGTAGATAAGAAAAACTAGAATGATAAAGTTATGACATGCAAAAAATGCAGGAGTCTTGTAGGCAATGATACATATCTGGACCACTTATATGCAGTAGTTATATAAGATTCAAGGCATTGATAACCTCCTCCAGCTCCATCCTTTTGCAGCATGGAGGTTTTAACAAATCAGATGAATTTCACAAAGCTGCTAAAAGTCTCTTTGATGTGCAAATCTTTGGAAACAGCAAATATCTTACATTCTTGTTGATACGCTGATCAGCTAAAGGACAGACATGTTTTATCATAAGAACAAACAAAGTGCATCTGCTTCAAGGATCAGAGAGAAACATGCAGAGTTTGACAGCTGTAGCCTTCTTAAACAGTCTGGACTAAAACAATATTTTACAGAATGAGATCTGACTGTTTTGATAATCATTTTTTCATCTAAATAACATTTATAGCAAAGACATCTTCAAAGTGGTGATATTTTAATAAGATATCTGCATGTTTGCATTTATGCAGTGATACAGCAGAGCTACAAATGCCCTGTCAAGATCTAAAAATTGATTTCACATTATGTCAGGAGAATAGAAATGAGGAATATAAGAAATTAAAATGCTAGATGCACAGAGGTGAGAAAGCCAATATGGTATCATGTCTACCTTGTATCAACTTGTAAGCTCCAGCAGGTCAAAATGTTAACCTTTTCTAGGGATTCTAGTAATTTAATTAAATATATATATTTCAAGAAATCCACGAGTAAAGTTAAACTAACTAACATTTTCTTTTTTATAAATTTCTTTTCCCAGAGGCAATGAACTCTATTATTAATAAAATGTTATAACGTCCCCCTTCCAACACATTCTATCTTACCCATAAAGCTTCATTTTAATTATTCAAAGACCCCTAATATCCATGAATTCCTACTAAATTATTGAAGTACTCCTGCATTTTCTGCCTACCCTACCTTCCCATTTTTCAGATCTGATTTTGAATGCCCTCTCATAACCTTCCCATCACATTCTTCTGCCATCTGCTAATCATGGTTGCTTCACCCACTTCCCATTCATGTCAGCAGCCATTGAGTTTTAGCTATGGTGTAGAGGCCAATGTTTGGACAGTAATGCTATATAGCAACTGACCTTCAGGTGAGAAAAAGAATAAACTTGTTCTTTTGTACTCTCCAAAACTCATCATTGTGTGTGAGACTTGTAACTTCTGATGGAATCTGGCAGAACAGAGAATAAACTCCTGTATTTCCATGCCATTTACTCATTCGACTTAAATACTATTTGGGGCTTTTTCCCCCAAAGACTGAGTTAGAATACGCTGCTCCACAGTATAAGTTTTTTAAAATGTCCTATGTTTCTAAAATATGCTGTCAACCACTTCACATGCAAACAGAGAAAGAAGGACCTAATAAGAAGTGTCAGCTGAAAACAAATATTCCAAACTGTCACCAACTAATTAATTTTCTCATTTGTATTCTGTCTGCACTCTCAACTTACATGGACTTCTGCCAGGGAACTTGGTAATAAAATGTTGATTTAAAATTCTTAACAATAAAGAAAATATTGAAAGACTGGGAATAAACAGACTAACCTTGGATGAAACATTTGCCTTTAGTCTGCAAATTCTAAATTTGCAACTATAGCTTTCCTTTTGAAATAATAGTAAAACCATAGCAACTGAGAAATTGCCTTACATTCTGGGACAAATGGAGTTGCCCTTCACACTGTATTAGCCTAATTTTAGATTTTCTCAGAATTACTGTTTTTTCTTCCCACCATGGCTAGAATATCAGACAAACTGTTCATGCTATTAAAATTTAATAATGATTACATTAAGTGATTTAGTTGAGAATGACCTACAAGCTTGGTATCCATCTACAAGTCATTCCTTTTATTTACAGATATTGAATTCAGTAACAAGATTTTTTAATATACTGATACACCCAAAGGTGCAACTAATGAGGTGTATCAGAAAACATCTAAGGACCTAATTTCCTACATGCAAAACTACTGTAGAAACTCATTGAGACATTATCTGCATCACTAAGTATCTGTAAAACTCCAGCACAACAACCCATATAATTGTAGGTTGCTGGAGTCTGGCTGTGTTCTTACTTTTCCCAGCGAAAGCCCATTCATTTAATTACACAGTGTATGAAGTTTTTACTCATTTATATGCATGATACCTAGAATTTTGCACTGGTATTCATCAGGAAGCCTGTCTGTAGAATTTCTGCATTGATAACTTGCATGGTTATTTCCTGTGTTGTTTTGCTGTCATGTTAAGCAGCGTGTATGTGAGAGCCATATTGTGCTGGTATCTCATGGAACATCACAAAAATATACCAAAGAACAGTGGGTTTTCTGGCATAGCTTGGAAAAAATCACCTATCTTTTCCTAAGATGCTGTGTGGTTTGGAAATTGAAAAACTGCTTGAAGCTGCACCAAGAATTGAAAGTAAATGAAATGGGGATACAATATATTATAATGAGACAGATGTGAGTTCATTTTCCCCCATGCAGGTTCATGGATTGTGCATTCACTTGGTCTGCTTGACATTTAAATTTGAGTAAATTCAGTGGCTTATAAGAAAAGCATCTGTTGTTGAAATGACAATAGTGAGAGACAATACCGAGGAAAGGAATCGAATTGTTATTAGGTATTACACCAGAATATCAACGAAGGGGCTTCCATTGTGCTGAGGTTCTGGCATCAGCCTGGATATTAAATTGACCAGCTCATCAGGGAATATGGCACATTAGTGAGTGATTCAGCTATGACTGTGTACATTAAAATGTGTGACTTAGAAAGTTTCTAATGCCACAAATCAAAAAAGATTTAATATGCAGCATGTACATAACATAAATTAGTGTGCTTTACTTGTACTGAGCTTAATCTTTAATCATATCAGGCTCATTGTTTAATCTTTTATACTGGTCTTCATGTTATTGTCATGTTTGCTGTCCACTCTGCAGCGCAGGGAAATGCTTGACACACACCCAACTGAGCCGGCTGTAAAGCTTGCAGCTCATAGCTTCTGTTTGAAGCTTTCTATTTGGACATGCTCAGCAACTGAATAGTGGGGGCTGCTGTTAATGACTTTTAATTAAATTAAAAAGCTCTGAGATCATAAACCTGCTGACTTCATTTCCTTTTTTTTTTTTCCTGTGCACTTCAAAAAAGTAATTACTGTACTGCATATTTAGGCAAAAATGCCCTCAAGATGCAGCTGAGAATTAGAACTTCTGATAATGAATGAAGTCTGTAATGTTTTTCCATAAAGAAATGAAGCAAAAGTTAGTACATTCTTCAAAGTGCATTTTGGAATGATTTTATGTTTATTCTATTTTTAAATGAACATTCATGAGAGTCTGCATTTTCAGGCTTGAAGAAGGTTAAGTGTAAATCTTTTTTTTTTTTTTTTTTAATGATTACATTTGCTGCAGTGATTATAAAGTATGGACAGTACTGCTCAACTCTTTAAATTTGATATGCTTAGTTTCCATCACCAAAATTAGACCAAAAGCCTTAATAGAAAACATTGATAAATTGAACACAACTTTTGTCACAGGAGCACCACAGAAGTGAAAGACCACAAAGCTGAAGAACAGCAACAAAAAAAATAGAACATTCTCAAAGTATTTGAAGATAGCTTTTAGGTAACTTAACATCATTTTTATCTTCTCCTGTCTCCTTCTGTCTACTGTTTTTTTGGGGGGCCATAATGACTTTGAAATCAGAAATCTGAATTTTAGATTAACAGTCAGATTTTGTTTTCTGAAATATATAGTTTTAGTTACCCTATTTTCAAATTTGGGAAAGCAGATGCTTTGTACCCTCCTGATGCCATGAGCAGTATTTTGCACTGGTCTTGTACAGAAGGAAATGTGGTGCTTTAGTTTGAATGGTAAGAACATTAAAAAGTCTTCTGTCTATAAAGTCAAGGAATAATGAAGTTTGGTGGATGAATATTTGCTCCATTCGTATTTGATTTTTTCTTTTACTTTTCCTTGCAAATCCAATACATAATACTTACTTTACCAGCTAAGAACCCTATAGTTTCTATAAAGTCTTTAAATATGCATACATGCTCTTTCCTGGATTTGTATAGAGAGAATGCATATTTAATGTTAACTTCTATAGGAAGAATGGTTTTGTGCGTGATTGCTTTTAACTTAATACAATGCTATAATGCTATTTTGGAGATGCAGGTGAGAAATACCAATATCTGTACAAGGTCAAGAACCAGGAAAGTTATTGCTGGAAAGAGTAAATTTTTTTTTTTATTATTTTTTTTACTCTTACACTTTTTTATCATCTTATTTTTACAAGTAGCCCAAAGCAAATACTGTGGAAAAAAAACACATAAAACAGATGAAACCAAGTGCTTCTTTCCAGATGTCCCAGCCTCTAACTCTCGTGGCTTTCAGGGGCAGAGGTTGCTTTTATTTCTCTTCCCTGACCTGACCACCTCCTCTGTGGACCACTATAAAGAATTGGCATCTATTGTATACTGTGGCAAGGACTTCCAGAGCCTAACTGCACCTGTATGAAGGACAAAATCTCACATTATTTGTTTACTGCCTTCCCCTTCTCTGTGTACTGGAAGAGGCAATGAGCAGTGGACATCTGACCCCTCCATGCTGCTCACAAAAGGCTCCATCTACCCACCACCTGGGCTGCTTTTTGTAGGGCTTAGGATGCTAACTTCATGCATAGGAAGTAGCACTGAGGAACAGCTCAAAGGCTGCATCTCCGAATGCAGACAACTTTTCTAACCTCTGGAAATATGCTATCTGCCTTTACCAGTAAGATGTAACATCCTTAGCTCTAAGAAACTCTACACAGCATAGAGAAATTTCTGTTTGCTTCATTGCTGTTCCAAAAATACAATTATCTAGGAAGAACAGCCATAGCATCCCAGTTTTATACCTTCTGTTTGAACAGATGAATACAAATGTGAATGTCTCATACCTAACAGTACCCTGCTAAGTTTGGCAACCACTTGAGGTTTTGTTTTGCTTTTCTGTATTTTGTAAAAGAGCTGAATTTCTAATCTCAAATGCAGGTGTGAAGCTAAAAGATGTAGCTATGCAGTTAATACTCAATTTATAATATTGGACAGTTTGTGAGGAGATTAATAATTTTGTCGGTATTAAGAAGACGTTATAACATGCAGGAGAACACAGAAAACAGCAACCTAGATGGACTGTACTGACATTTAGTGTTTATATTCTTGTTTTTTCAGTCCTTACTCATTTAAATAATAATACTTGTGTATGCTCAGATTAAGAAGTCTTTCAATAGTATTGTTGCATTGCCTCACACATAACCTATTATAGTGGAGGGATTTAGTAGCACATTTTACCTTAAGGAAGGTAAAATACTATGATTTTACTCTAATGTAACTTAGTGTATACTAATGCAGCCCATGGAGAGCAGGCAGGATCACACAGCATGTCTTGTTTGGGACTGCATGCTGAGTGATGTAAGGGATACTGGTCCATGACTGGAGACTATGGGAATGAATATAATTTATTGTTATTGCTCTCTGACTAATCCTGCTAACTTCTGAGACCTCATCTTATTTGTTTCCCTGCAGCACTGCTCATAACTACACTTCATCTTTCAGTTTAGCCTTGATTTATTTAAGGTATTCAGGTGGTATTGGACTTCAGCAAGGCAATAATTACTGGAAGAATGCTTTATTTTAAAAGACATTTAATATGCAAGCTTTTTCTTTCTTTTTTTTTTTTTTTGTCAGATAACTGATCATTACTTTCTGACTGAATTGTATATGTGAAGACCTTATGCTACACCAGACCAGGTGAGATTATCTGAAAACGTAAATATTTCAGTACTTTTTCTACTACGTAGTGTATGTATGCACTATATAGTAGAATTTCTTTAAAAACAGTAATTATGGTGAGCTTTCAATTGCTTAAGCTTAGGTTCTCATGTCTTCAAGGTTAATGGAAATTTTAGTGAAGGTGTTTTGCTACTTTCATCTTTCCCTATTGAACACACTTTGCTCAGTTGGCCTACCTTGTAGAAAACACAAAATACAGGATTAGAACTATATAGATTGTTTATGCATGAGGACTAATGTGAACTCTCTGGAAGCTTACCAGGACAACTCAGTAATGTCTGAGGAATAAACACATCATTAATTATTTTAGATGGGTAGCAAGAGTAATGATTTATTAACATATTTGAAAGAATAAGTGATTGCCAAGGACTAATAGAAATTGTATTATTAGCTTTCCATTAGCTCATATCATAGACAAAAACTCCTTTACAAAAGTGCCATACTTCAGTAGGTATCTTGCTTGCAGTTCCCTCTAGAAAGTTTTGCTTTTCAGAAGATAGTATGACTGACAGAAGATTACTATTTAAACAACAAAAATAAGAATGCAATGTCAGAACTGCCTTTGCATATGTAAATATTTCCATGGAAAGTTGGTAACAGTTCTGGCCTTGTAAAATGGAGACTCCTGCATGCAGTCACAGAGGTGGTGGTGAGGTGGTGTTCCACGTGCTCAGTTTGTATCAGGCCTCTGCCTCACTACAGCAGGCCACCTCTGTTTATTCACAAAGAAACTTACACTTTTAATACTGGATTCTTGATCCTTCTGGGGAACAGCCAACCAAAGAGGAATTCTGTATGGATGAATGCATGTATTCCAGCAAGGTAGTGCTTCACCCTAGCTGCTATACAGCCAATTGCTGTATTGTAGAGGTAATGGATGCTACAATACAGAAATGAAGCAACAGCACTTGGAATGGGCATTATGGAAACATCCATTCTGAGCAGCAATGCATGTATACATATGGATAAGGCTGCGCCAGCAAAATCTTCATCTTTCATGTGTTTCAGTTGACTTCTATGATAATTTTCACAAAAGCATTAGTCTTACCAGTTGCAACATTGGCTTGAAGTAAGAGGGATCAACAAATAGTAAATAAGAATGAAGTTCATAGGGCAGTAGCATCAATACATTAATTATTAAGATTTTTCATGCACTTTCCCCCAGAAATACAGAAATCACTGTTTGAAAGTAAATTATGCAGTGCTCAGTCTCATTAACTACTCACCGCTTTGCTTCCATGGAAGGCAAGCTCCATTAAACACTTAATGGTGTTCATGGGAAGCACAGATAAAACAGGCTGACAGGAGGTGTTCTCTTCTTGGCTGCACAAACAGTATAAAGTTCAATGTGTGTAATAAAGTTGGCTAGGATCAGATTTTAAAAAAATAGTAATTCCACTCTATTTACTCTGTGCTGTGTTTTAAGCTATAACTTTATGGTGCTATTCAATTGGAAATGAATCTCCATAACATATTGATCAGTAGTCAGCTTGTAGTTGGTAAGATAAGGGGTGTACTTACTAGGTAAATTAGATCACCTGCCTATAATATCATTTTTCTAGAATTTTATGTGTACTGAGGATGTAGCTTTCTTTAAAAAAATAAAACAGTTGCAGGTTTGTAGTCGGGGCAATATTAGCTGCTATGTTAAGCAGAGAGGAGAAGGTACAACATAACATTAACTGGCATTATTCCAAATATAATTGGAATCAGAAAGAGAAGTGAGTAGAAAGTTGGATTTATGAGTGCATGATATTAAGACAGTATTGGAAATAAAACTGTGTGTGAATAAAGTTACTAAGAGAATAAGGAGGGGTGAAAAATGAAACTGAGCACTGAACAATATTAGAAGAGACTCTAAGTGAGGTGGAAGACAGAAATAAGCATTGAAGAGCTGTTGAGATGGAGGAGAGGAGGAATAGGCAATGAGGGGAGAGACAAAGGGAAGCTGGAATGGTGAAGTCTCTCCAGAAGGAGATTGATTTTAGAGATACACAGAAGAATGAGCCCAGAAGAGTGCTTAAGTGCATCAAGCTCTAATTATGGCCAGTAGATTGGGTTCACATGATAGTGCATATTCTATTTCTAGTGAATGAAGAATAATTACACAGCTTGCAGTAAATGATCAGTACTTGGATAATATGAAGTTCCACAGTCAAATAATTGGGTGCATAATACAGCTTTCAAGAAACCAGAGAAAAGGTAGATATATGTTCTGCTTCTGCTTTTGCTCTCCAGTTCCTTTGCCAAAGAGTTGCACGTAGGACGAATTTAGTGCATTGTGTTCCCTGTTTGTTCTAGGATCCAACTATTTATTTTAACAAGTCGAGGTTTAAATTACCATCAGTTACTATTGCATACTCATGGTTATACAAACATGATAGCTTGTCTAATTTTCATCCCGATACTTTGTTAGCATAAGGATTCATCTGATAAGTGTTTTTATTTTTTTAAATCATCAAAATTAAAATGAAATAAAAATACATTGGTCCTCCCTTTGGTTTAAGCAGTATAATTAAAGGTCACTAGAGAAAGACCAACACCTTGTGCTGGTAGCTGAGAGGAGAGTAGGTGATTTATAGCCATAGTAGTCTGAATTACTTAAGCCAAGTGCAGTATCATTTAGTAAATGTGACCTTAGTTATAACAATTAGGAACATCTGTATTTTCCCTTGATGTAGATGGATGCATATCCCTAGTGCTGAGATGCTGATTGAATGAATGCTTTGTGCTGAAAAGTCAGAGAAGTCTTTTGAGAAAAAGTATTTTTGAAAATTTAATGTCACATTATATGATCTTTTGGTGGGGCTTTGTTTTCTACTGATGATATGTAGATATTTCAGGCTGTTACTGCCAAATGCTACTTCCTCTGATCCACTGAGAAATTCCGTACATTCTGTACAGTAGCAACTCTTTGTGAAGTTTTTATGAGGGGAAAAAGGGGAAAAAAAAATGTAGTTATTGCTTTTTTTTTTTTTTTTTTTCTTAAATCCCTACTAAGCTATTTCATTTTCTCCTTTTGGAGGCACTGAATTGGGCACAATGGTTGTGAATCTCCGACACAGTTTTTAATATGCTTTGTAGTTAGGATTGTGTTATAAGTGGGTGTCGTATCATGAAAGCTCTTCTGCCATGCATCTTGACTATTATTACCAGATTTCAAAATTAATTTACAAAAACCAATGTTAGCTTTTCTGTTGAGTACTCTTAAAATTCCAAAGAGTAAGCAGTTCTCATGATAACACTTCTACTGTCACAATATTCATTATTTTTTAAGCAATATACAGCATGTTGCAACATAGAAAGATGGTCTAGTGTTGTAAAGAACATAAATATAAGGTTGAAACATATTGCAGATAGTGTATATTTTAAGTAATCCTTTCAAATTATATGTTTTGGTTATGATGCTTTGCCATCGAAAGAAACTTAGATTTAGCATGTGGACACAATGCAATTAAAAAGGGAAAATAGATTTTTAGGTAAATGCTGTAGCATTCGGAGGCAATTAGGAAGTTGACACTTTATCTGCAAGCCTTGATCCTCATTGTCAGATGAGCCAAGGAGATACTGTATAAAGTAGCTGTCAAATTACATGCTTTAGCAGTCTTGGTAATTGAAATGGTTGCACATAATAACTGTATCATGTCTGGGCACTCTGTATCTAATGCAGCAGTGGAATGAATTTTGATTTTATGTACATTTCTTTTTCTTCAACACTAGAATAATTTGCAAGTAGTGGAATGTTACACCTCCAGCAAATGCCAGGAAGCTTTGTTGTTGTTACTATTACCGACTTTGAGGTTTTTTTTTCTGAAGACACCAAATTCCCTGTAGTCTCCGTGATTCTGGTGCCAGGGTTTCACATTTTGTAGACAGAGGGAGCCCTCTGACCCACCTCATGGAATCAGGTAAGAGAAAGAATGAGCAGAGGCAGAGATGAGCTTCATTCATCTGCATGACAGTACAAGTTTTGTGTGTGCACATTCTAACTTGTTAATCCATTTGTGTGATTCTGTCTGTAAAACTCATTCTTAAGTAACAGAAAAAGAGCAAGTAAGGTGTTAATCAAAAGCATGAGCAACAAAGTAAAATCTTTTTCAGCTTGGCAGAAAACATTCCAGATGGATGTGCCAGTTTATCAGGCTGCACAGTGCTCAGGTTTGCATAAGCACAGCTTGCAATAACCCAATTGTGAGCCCGCTCCACGGGTAATCAAGACTAAGGAAACAAGACTTGTGGACTGTGATACTCTCAGCTTTGATCCTAATTCTTTTTTAGAACATTTTATTACACTTATTTCTGTCGACAGTACCTTACTGCGTTCTGCCTTATCTGCTTTTCTTTCCTGTTTCTGTGTTTTTCAATTGACTTCAGTTATTTTCAGCCAAACTCTCTTTATCCTTCTGTATTGGTGGGAAGTTGTATATTAGAGCAAAACAGCAAACATGTTTAGAGCTTTATTTTCACTGAATTTATGTGCTGTAGCACTGAATAGTTGGTATGCATCTGTTGGAAATTGGTCTTACTGAGTGAATGTGAATGTGAAACCTTCTGTGTTTATGTGTTGAACTCATAATCTGAGCAAAGATAACAAAGCTAGCATTCAGCACCACTGTACTAAAACTCTGCTAGATCTTAGTTATGCATGGCATAATCATTGGTCAGCCTTAGAAGAGGACAGAAATGCAATGCCATTTCTGAAATTATTTTTGGAAGCTTCTAAGTAATGAATATTTTTTAGCAGGGGAAATATTTAACCTAGTAGTGTGGATGTACATTCTGTGTTAGCACATCTGATTGTACAGTATTATTAATTCTCCCATTATCAGAGGAGAATTAATGTTAACATGGGAGTGACAAAAGAGCAAGTCCATTGAGATGCTTGCAAATCACCCTGCATATTGATTCATAGGCTGGGTGGACTCAGACAGACAGAAGATCTGGGATGTGCTTTTTGTTCTACACTGTGAAGTTGTAATTGGTTATGTGTCTTAACAAGAGCTCTTTATTAATGAAGACTTGCAAAATCAGTGTAGTGGCAGCAACTGAACAGACAGTATTGGGGAGAATGGGAGACATATAGAAAGATACGTGTAAGAGAATCTCCTAGTTCATACTTGTCTGTGATTTGAACATGATCTAGGCTCTATGCTTTGCTTTTGGGAATATAGAGAATTCCTGTGAAATAACAGATATTCTTATCCTTACTTTGGAAGTAAAAGATACTGTAAAGCTTTGTAAGGTTTAGTATTATTTTGAGCTAATTCCTTTCATTTGTGTTTATTCTATTTGTATGGAAATATAAATTTAAACTGAATTCAAATAAAATTATTCACAATCACAGATGAAACAAAACCTTTCTGCTTTGTCCAACTGACAAGATCAAAGGTATTTGTTTTCCACATTTTCACCACAAGATGTTTTTCATTTGAACAAATTTTTAGGGAAAATTATTATTATTATTATTATTATTTTTAACTTTGATCTCTGCAAAATTACTGGAAAATTCTGATATTTAAAATCTCTTCTGTCTCTCACACTTTTCATATATGGAATATTAGAGCTGAAAAATAGTTTTGTTTTGAATGATTGAGCAAGAATATAAGCAAAATACAAACTCACAGGCAAAGCTCTTCCAAATAAGAAATTAATACAGAATTTTGTTGCAATACCATGAAGTGAAAGTTAATTTAGACTTATTGTTATGTAATATAGTCATAGTTATTGTGCAATTGTGTGAGATTCTTTTGTTTGCTTATTTCATGAGTACCTACTTCCTCAGGTAATCCACAGAGAATGCATTTAGCAGCTCAGGATGGAAACGTATTGCTTTTCTTGAACAATAGGAGCAGCTGCATGAGCTGTTAATATGAGGTGGTTGTTATCTTCTTGGCTATGTGGCAGAAATATTTCTATATTTTGGAATATTTTATTTTAGTGGGTCCTTTGTTGCTGAATCTTTTCTTTGTTATAAACAATCCTGTGTTCAGCTTTGGCAGAACCCCTGAATTTATGCATGCTGCTTACGAATTTCCTGAATCATCAGTTTCCATTGGTGAATAAAGTTACCAGAACCGTTTTCTAATTCCAGGTTGAAATTTCTGGAAAGAAATTTTCTGGAAAGAAAACAACAAAAACCAAAGCAACTACTAGAATAATAGAGTCCAGCAGTTACTGACCAAGAACCAGTCATCTCCAGTTTGCTAAACTGGCTACTCTCTCACTTCTAAAATTGTTGTTTCAATTTGTCTGGCTTAGCTTCCAAGCACTGGTTATTACCCTGGAACTGGATTAAGCAGTCTTTTAGTACCAACGGTTTTTCTTCTTGAGCAGTACGTGCCCCCTGTAACAAAGACTCCTTCCACCTCTCTTTCTGATGAGCTATAACCATTTTCACCAGAGGAAATATACCTTCCTATCCATATACATTTACTAATCACCTTTTTAAACAGCATGGTGACTGCTCACATTCTCCTTTTGATGAATAACTTTTTGAGCTTTATCAGATAGCCACCCAGTTTTTTGTATTTGGGTTATATTCTACAAAGTATGTTTCAGTCAGATATTTTACAAAGCAATGACAGTTTTCCAGTCTTCTGCTGTATATGTGAAATTTCAAGATATATTCAGCTTACAAATCTCAGGTACAAATGTCTCACAAGTCACTTCAAGTAGCTGTCTGCTATGTACTTTGATTACTAGTGAATTAGGGGTATGCTCATCTTTCCAAATACAGATGGGAAATAATTACTGTACTTTTCTTCCCTATCTGTGATACCATTTGTAGTGTTACCAACCCGCCTCATCATAAACCTGTGTTATTGCAGTGTGTTTCCAAAAGAAAGCCTCTTTCTGCATTGCCTTGGCAGAGTTTTTATCTTGTCTCTTCACTTTTTCTTCCTTGCTTAGTTTTCTACATTTAGAATTTTCTATTTCCTGTTGATCAATAATTCTTTTTATTTTAAGTGGCTTCTCTATCTTTCAAAAACAGGCTACCTTCTTTACATCAGTCCACTGGACTGGAAAGATTGTGGTCTTGCTCTACTGGTTCTGATCAAACTGCATCAATGGCAGCACAGACCAGTGTGAATCCTGATTACCAGACAGAATATTTTTATCCCTGCACAAGGATGAAATTAGAAGGGAAGCTGACTGTTCATTTCTTCTTGTATAATCCTTCCTTCAAAATTTGTAGATTCTTTGTTTTGGTTTAAACAAACAAACAAACAACAACAAAAAACCAAAACAACGTCAAAAAAGAAAACAACAACAAGCAACAACAACAACAAAACAACCAAACCAAAATAAACTTGTGTGGAAAGAATCTGAAGTAGAGTTATTGGCATCTTCAAAATATCACTGGTCAACAGCACTGCCCAGCTTTGATGAAAGGATGAATCAGTAAAGCCATCAACTTATGTGAGGCTGGCTTTGGGTTATTTTTGCCTGTAGGACTGTCTTGCCTTTTTACCCATTACACAAAATAACAGCAGGCTATGTTATGAGATACGAGGTTCCCCAAAAGCTGGTGGTTATCTTTTATAAGATCTCAGACAAATGTTGGGGTTAATGATGAATGACTAAGGGTAACCTCTAGAGCCTCACCTAATGTTGATGCAGGAGGTTAGAAAGAAGCACTTTCCATCATCTGCATTGTATGTGTGAGTATGAGGATGAGCCAAAAGGGTTTATTTTCTGGGAACACTGCTGGAATTTATTATTCTGTGTGTACACTGTCTTGCTGTGCCAGCCAGTGTTTGCAGTGCATGACTTTTTAATGTAGATGCACTGATCCTGTTGACAAAGAACAGCTTCCAGGGATAAAGTGTCCTACAACACCCCCAAAATTGTTTTACTGCCAAAACTGTAATGAAAGGATCTTATTTCTATCACATTTCATATCATTTTGGACCATGTGTGCTCTCTTCTGGGATATGGTAGTCCAGGCAAAATCCATATATTATCAGCCTAATGACCATTTGACTGGGAATTAGAATGTGCTTTGAAATGCTTTCACACAGCGGTGTTGACAGGCTCAACTATCCCAGAGGTAGCACCAGTTGCCTATGTATGTGTATGTCTATATATAGGCAGTATGTGTATATTTACCTCATTGGCAGAAAGTGGTAGGCAGTGCTTTTCTCTTCTCATGAAACTAATTCTGTGTAGGAGGATGCTGGCATGGTATGTAGCTGGAATGGGCAGAAAGTCCCCAACATCTGTGCATAGATAAGAAGATGGAGCTCCATGTCCTGTGTATGGCAGACCACAATATTTTGTTCATCCCCGGTTATTTTGTTCCCTCTTGAAAGAAAAGAGAGCCCTGCTGCAGTCACTACCCTCCCCATGGCTGAGGTTTTTCCATGTTCTCCTTTCCTCAACTTCTCTAATGATGTCAGATGCCTGTGTGACCTCTAACAGATGGCTGTACACAATCTGCTCCTCTCGGGCTTTTCTTTCTTCAGTATTTAAAATGCAGTACTTAATATACATTGACAAAATTTTGGGGTTGCTTTTTTTCTTTCTTTTTTTTTAAAAGAAGAAAATAATTGCATTTAACCATGAAAGCATGTACAAATGTATGCCTGTTAGTGGATAATAATGAAAAGTCAGAGAGATTAATGTGCTGTTAATGTTTATTCAGTATTGCATTACCTGTGGCTAACTACAATGGATGAGACTTTCTTTCTGCCTCATTAAATAAGTTAATCGTGTAAATCAGAAGAAAAACACTTTGGATAGTGTGAATAGAGGTTGAGCATCAGATAAGCACTTTTTACTACCATGTATTAAAGGAGGTTTGACAACATACAGGTGTCCCAGCTACAAAACATTAACATCAGTCTTCTGTTATCTCTAAAGTAAATAAAAACAAAATTAAAAGGTCAAACAAGTGCATATTTCAATCAGGACTACATGGCCACCAGCTGGAATTTCTTTCAGAGAAATAAAGAGGCTCTAAAGGGAACGAGAGTGCATGAAGGTGATCTTCTGTTATAATCTAACTTTCCAACATATTCAGAAAATAAATGTTTTTATGGCTTTTGGATTATAAATCAAAAGCATTTTCTGTTTTCTAAAACCTCTAGATAGTGCTTATTTGGGAAAAACAAACAAAGAAAAAACAACCAAACACAAAAATGTACTGCAACTTTGAAGTAAAAAAAAAAGGGGGAATGTAATTTATGACATAATCTTGACAACCAGGGAAGGAATAAGAATGTATTTAGAAGAAACTAGCAATAGAGTGAAACAGAAATGCAGTTCTCAGGATTACAAGACAAAGTTAGTTAAATAAATAATCATATTTGAACATTTGTTCAAAACATTTTTTAAGCCAAAGCTGAGCTGCAGGGCCTCAATAAACTTTTATTTGATTTTTAATCAGGCTTTGTGCTTGCATTTTGTGTAATGGAAGAAAAAATTCAAAAGATGAGGGTTTTTTTCAGTTTTCTAAACTCAAGAATTCCTAGAACTTTCATCTTTGTCATCACAGTATTTCTAATTCACAGATGTAAGATAAAGAAATTGTAAAGATTATATACTTTAATGTAAGAAAAAGTTGCGGTGTAGAGAATGGTCAGAAGTTGGATTAAAGGATATGGAGGTAGTGAAAAAGTACTGCCTTACTTCCTTTGTTTTCAATTAAAGTAAATACATTATCTTCTTTTTAGAAATGTCTCACAAGGGAGACAAACAAGGAAGTCTGCAAAAAGATATTGAGAAAATACCAACAATTTCTTTGTTGGAAAGAAATGGATATGGATCTAATGCCAAATTTAGTGAAATCAATGGAAGGTATTCGTTGGTTTCAGTGATATTTGGAGAAGTCTGAATGTTGGCTTGTGGTACTGTTACATAATTAGGCTCCTTGCTGCTATATAAGCAAACAAATTGTATTCATTCTTAATTGCTGGAATAAAACAGAGATTTAAAAGAAAGTATTAATTAAAAAAAATGCATTTAGGTTTCAATCAAATAGTACTAGGTCTTCAGATCAAAACCATTTTTTACATTTCTTGATAATAGTACAGTAGGTAGAGTGTAATTGTTTTTGGTTTTCTTTTGCTGGAAATGCCTATGTAAGTTTGATATTAAAACCTCGTATAGAAATATCTTTGCAATGTATGAAAACGTGGGTTAAAATTATTTCATAATAATAATATATCTAAGCAAATTGTTCAAGTGAGCAATAATGAAAAATGTCTAAGTGTTTTGAAATTGCATTCTAGTTGAGAGTAGGTAAATCCCTGGAGTTGTTACAACCATAGAATCATAGAATGGCTTGGGTTGTAAGCTCCAACCCCCCTGGCTCATGCAGGGCCACCATCCTCTGTGTCTACTACTAGACCAGTTTGGACTGGAGCACTTGTTTTGAGTTTTTGATTTTGTTGTTGCATTCAGTTGTAGTGTGGGAAAGGTCAAAAGTACCACCAGAGAATGCCAGCTGGGGCTAACCAGAGTCAATCCACCTTCCACTTCAGATGTGATCCAATTAATCCTTTTTTTCTTATTCTAACTTATTCAAACTGGGGATTGGATTTGCCCAAGAATAGAACTTTTAGCCAAACTAAATATCAGACAGGATTGTGTAAGAACTGTCCTGATGACATTTCTATCCAAGGTGATAGAAAACAGGCTAGAATGTCTCTAAACATCTAAATGTCAGTTTAGAACATTTATACTATTGTATTCAGTTGCTGACATTTTGACACTCCTGAAACGAATCCTTACCTTTATTTTGTTTCTAGTGACATTCATTTTATTGATAATTGAAAGAATACATAACTTTATTTTTTACAAAGTAAAAGTAGGTACAGGCTTGAATTTTTTTTCCAGTGCTGTCCTGTAGCAGTGGAAGCAGGAATACGATATATGGCTTACAATGACAAAAAAATTATGTTTTCCATTTGGTAAGTCAGTTTCAATTGAACATATAATGTATTCCTGCATAAAACATAGTGCAGTGTGGCAGACTGTAAATATTAAGGAAGAGCTAGTATATTTGAAACAACGTAATTAATGCTCTTTGTTCATGATAGGCAAATAAACAACCAAGGCAGGTCTTTTTCAGTGATGGATAGCATCTTTATTAAAGAATTAATCTGATCTCAAACTAGGATCTATCTAGTACATAAATCAAGGCCTTGTGATTCTATTTACAGTTCCTTTTACAACTGAAGTTTATTGCCAGATAGCCCAATATTCTTTGTTGAAGGATGACAAACCCCTCTCTCCCTTTTATACATCCTCACTGCAGATCAAGACACATTTAACACCCATTGTCATCACTGACTTGTTCTATTCTTAGCAAGTAGATGAAGTCTGACTCTCTAATGATAATTACATATTTTTATTAGCAATGTTGAAGCTTTGCTGATAAAATGCCTATATGTATCTTATGTATTTAGTTGCCTAAACTGATATGTGAAATCAAGGTTGTCCTGCCTGACAGTTCTTGTGTCAGAGAGCTCAGAACTTGTTCTGAAATATGGGATGCTGAAATAACAAAGGGACTGCACCAAAACTGCAGTTTCATGAGTTCATGAGTTCGAGTTGGGCCTAAAGAATCTATTCCAGCTATCTGGCAGATACCGTAGTCTGTGGGTGCCTGTGCCCAATGTGTCTTTATTTCTCTTAGTCAGTAGTCCCCTGAGCCTATAAGAATTCTTCGGAACCTCAAAGATGTTTTCCCTATGTGACTTAACTGCAGTATGAGCATTTAGATCACTGGAGATGTAGATTCAAATCTATACTTCACCTCTAACTCACTGATACCAAATCAAACCAAGGGACTGCGTCAGATCAGTGAGTACGTGCATGTATGGTGATGCAAAATTAGTGGATAGCTTGCAGAATATTTTGAAGCACTTACATTAGTTCTTAAATGGCCCACTTTGTGGCTTGGAAATATGGCTTGGGATGAGTTTTGTAGGCTATTTGGACCTAAAGTATTTATTCTGTTTGGCTGTGGGCAGACTTGCTAATTACATAACTTACTGCGGTTTTTTTGCTTTGATGTTCAGTGGATTAGCTGATGATGTTGTTTAAAGAATCATGAGAAATATGGGAGATAGCTGCTACTGAGAGGTCACAGCAACTTTCTCTTCAGATTTCCAGCAAATGCAGGTAGATACATCAATTTCCAAGGCAAACAAAGCAGGGTTCTAACTTTTAAAATTTTTGTTAGTAACAGTATTTCATTGAAAAATGATTTTAGAAAGCATCTGAGAGGCATGTTTACAAGATTCTCATACAGATGCTTCTGCTCATTAGGGAATGCCAGTACAGAAATTCTGTATCTTACTGGTCTGTAAGGATTGCAGATACATCAAGGAGAAGGAGATGGCTTAACATCAGCAACAGTGGAAAATCTGCAGTCTCTGTATTCCCTTCAAAATACGTCCAATTTCTGCTTTTTTTTCTGTGTTGGACCTCAAAAGAAGGGACACCTGAAAAAGATAGAAATCTTTTTATGGACATTTTTTGTTTTTTTGGAGAAGGTTTATTTTAGGTTTTATTTAGAAAAGGCAGTGAGCTATTGAGTAGTGTAACTAATCTAGCAATTACAAAGCACATTGTAAAATAAGGTGTTTTTCAGCAAAGATAAGGATATAAGAATTTGATTCTTTGCAGTCAAGCTGTGTTATTTGTCAACAATCTGAACGTAAGACACTGCTAACATTTTAATTTGAGAAATTACATTTTTCTTAAAAATATGTTCTTAAATGATTTTATCATTATCAAGCAAAATGAGCCCCAGATTTTTACAGATATACTAATGACTTAAAGCTAGCTGCGAATATACCAGTCACCACATTTTCTAAACCACAGATTTCATTGTCTGAAAAAATCTTCAGAATGCCTCTGCTGGCAATAAGAAAGTAATCATTCAATAACAAAGATATGGAGTTCCCCCCATGATCAGGTTTAGCCATCCAATGGTGGTTGGATTTGGAAAAAGTCATACTAAATCATGGTTTGGGCTGAGTCATTACGAATACAAGGAACAGCATTTCACAGAAAGCAGGTGATAGTAATTCTGAATCTTGAATTCAGTGTGAAGTCACTGAAGTTCCAGTTCCTTTATTTGTGCACTGATGTTTTAGGTTTTCTGAAATATTCATTTTTCTTCTTCTGTAGCTAGATAAATGCCTTTTGGCTCAAATACTTTACCTGGATGCTGCCAACAGCACAGTCATGTCTTTAGTGAGTATTTGCTCTGCTTCTGGTCGATAAAGGTTTTCAGCATAGTGTTATATAGCTAAATTTTAAAACTTCTCTGTTCTCAGAGAAGTTGGAATTTTAACAAAAAGTTTCAGGTACAACAGTGATATACTGCAAAACCTTCCAGTACTGAAACTTGAGAGCACTGAATTTGGAATAAGATTACCCACATGGGTATTTTTAATAAGTTCAATGGTATGTTTCCTTGCATGGTTGAGAAAATAAATCTCTGGTTTCAGAGCACCTTACTTACATTAGATGGAATGAGGTATGTCATAGCTCAAGTAACATTATGTTCAATCAAGGAAGCAATGGCCTTTCTTCTTACAAATTAAAAAAAAATTACTAGTGTAAAAGCATTCGTGATGAAAATTGCTCCAGCTAAACTGAATTCAGAAAATCATGCCTGCCTAAAATGGTGTTTAAGATGCTGTAAGCTCAAATTATAATTTGCCCAGGTTTGTGCTCAATGTTTGTCATTCTGCAGCAAGTTGTTCCCAAGTCAGGATGTTGTGCAGGCAGTATCCCTCATCTCTTGTAGGAGGGTGTTCTAGAAGCATAGTATCCACCTGCTCAAGATCTACAGCAGCAGCAAGGCCATATAAAATATTAGCGCAGTAATGCATAGTATGCAACATAGCAGGTGAGCAGTGAAATTGGAGAAACCAGGTGGTGTAAGCCCAGCAAAGGAGGGAAACTGGAGTAGTGGGGAAGGCTAGTCAAATGAGTTTCTTCCAGGTTAGCAGCAAATAATTAAATAAATAAATAAATAAATACATCTTTGGATTAAGTAAATTTGCTACAGGTTTTTTTTTTAATTATTATTATTTTATTTTATTTTTTATTGTAGGAAGCTGCTTTAACTGCTATTTTGTTTCCATAAGTCACTGCATAAATTATATCTTCTCTATATAAATTCTCTTTGCTTTTGGCTATGCCTCCTGGGGGTTTAATTTATCAGAGTTGTCATTTCTTGAATATTATCACAGATTGAAATGTACAGTAGGCACCTGGAGACTTTTACTTTTTTTCCAGCCTTGGGCTTTGTTTTTTTTTCAAAAAAAGACCATCTGGCCTATAGGTCTGGAAGCATCAACATTCACTCATTAAATGCATCTGAAGCCTTCACTTTCAATCTGCCTCATTTAGCTACTTTAGGGCTGAAGTTAAGTGGTCTGTTGTTTTCACCTGTTTACAAGCTGTAAGCGTAGGCTCCAAACTGAGGCAAGCAGCTCTCATGCCCCTTTCCATCTCCATGATTCGCTGCTGCCTGGCATTTTCTGGAATAAGAATCTTGGCGTTAAGAATGATGTTACTTCCAAAATTCTTGTTACTATGTTGGATGTGGTTACGTAGTGTGGAGCCTAAAGAACAGCAGGGTTGTGCTGCTTCCAGCAGCAACTGCTACTTCAAATGTGCTCTAGTTGTGAACTAGCTGAAGTCTATCATCCTGGGGAGAAATAAGAGTCCAGAAAAGAGTCTTGTTTTTATTATTTCCAGAGCCTTACCTGCCTGTCGGGAGATAGTGACAGGCTGTAAAACCTTCTATTTTGTGTGCACTGGAGAAGTTGACAACAGCTTATTGTGAACTCAGCTACGATGTAGCCGCACTATCTTGCTAATTGAGAGAGCTTTTTGCTCTCTGTTTAATAAATATCTTTTGAAACTTTTAAATAGAAGTGGAGAGTCTAAAGCTCTGAACAGAATACCATACCGATCAGCTCAGTCTAGTAAATGTGTATGGTTGTGCATGGCATTGCACTCTCTGTAGCTAGTCACAGGAGGAGCCGTCATGCATTTGGCCTGACTGTATTCCTGTTGAAGGCAGTGAAAAAACTCCTATATAAAAAAGGAACAGCCTCAAAATGTGCTGCTGTGATGTAAACACGGAAAGGATTTGGCTTAATCTGGCCACCATCAGTTTGAACAAGAAGTTTTGGTGTGGGCTTTTCCACCGGCCTCTCTAGGACTCTCTAGAACAGTAAGCCTGTTTTAATTTAAGCACTTTTACTGTCTGTAGGTGAGGCTTTATTGACTGAGGGTCCTCAGTGCTACATCTTGAGTCCTGCCTGTACACAAGGCGCTAGGATCTGGGAAGCCACGTTGAACTGCATGCAGTTGAAGTTATGCATGTGTATATATCTGGGAAGGACTGAGCCAATCACCTATAATTGAATTTTCTGACTTTTTTTTTAACCTTCACTTTTACTGCCTATAATGAAAAGTCATGCTCACACTATGCAGATTGTTTTCCGCAGTGACTCCAGCAGTTCATTGGCTTCGTTCTTTATCAGCCCACCTTACTGGAGCCTTCAAGTTTTAATTTGTCATAAGTAAAGCAGGTTTGTAAAGCTGAACTTGAAGATTTGAACCTGTGAGTGACAGCTACAGTAATAACTTTAATAGCTAAGAATACTTAGAGAATCTAAATAAATATTGATGTACTCTCCCCATCCTTGTTTTGTCTGAAACATATGCAGCTCTCTCATTTACTCAGAATGAAAGTGCATCTGCCAAAGCTTTGGAAGATACAAACCATGCTTGTATGTTTGCATACTGAAGGTCTATCATTTCTCTTGTTGTTTATCCCATTTTCATCGTAGAGAGAGAGCTCTCAAAATTAGCATTCCTTGGGTTAGTTCCAGCAGAAGGTAAAGCACACACTGTGATTTGATATAATAGGTATAGTCGTGTTTAATTTTACATTGCTAGTAAATGTGCACCTAAATCAAACACTTCATAGGAAGCAGGGGAGAAGGAAGTTTTATCCCCATCTCCAGATATCCCCTAAGCAATAGCATGAAACACTGTCTGGGTTGGCTCTGCAGGCTTTGCCCCATCACCCTCAGGAGCTGGCTGTTCTCCATGTGTAGCATTACCCCCCATGTAACAGCTGTGCCCTGCAGCAGAGGAACCTGACCTCTCTACTTTCTGAAGGCTTCTAGGAAGGAGGATGCTCTGCTTTCCAACCTTGTGCAATCTGGCTGTTGGTGCCTCGTGCCAGTTTATATGTGAGTTGAGAACGCCGTGGTGAGTGTATCAGTTTGCCTGGAAATAGTTTTTGGCAGTAAACTCTGCAGCTGGAGTCAACAGCTTCTTCCTGAGGACTCTGTTGCTGTGTGGCAGCTGTGACACACCTGCTTCTATCCCAGGGTCTTGTTTCCTTTGTAAGGATGTAAATGCAGGTGTTCAGCAGGGTGTACTGGGGGTTGCTCCTCCTGATGTGCCAGCTGTCAGAAGTCTCCGTCTTTTACTTACAGCTTGGGTGAAATCTTTCTTTAAGCTGCCTCCAATTCCAGTAGGCCATTTTGTACAAGAAATGCTTGTGCTAATGGCCAAAATACAAAAATTTGGGTTTTATCTTTCTTGCTGCTCAACCAGACCATAACTTGTTCTAGGAAGGGGAGGAATGAGCCCTCTGCAGAGAAAGGATTTCTAGTGCAGCAGTCACAGATGCTTGTAAGACTTGGCTCTGTTCTGACTGCCAAACTGAGGGTCAGAAAGGTTCATCTGATGGAAACATGGAGCTATTTATTCTCTTCTATCATTATTAATACTTGGCTTCTGTCTGTCCTTCTAAATACAACCTCATGTAACAGGGTGAGGTGTTGCTGCTTTCTCCTGGTCTGCACATCACCACTGCAGTGCCCAGGGGAGGGTACCCACTGGATCAAAACAACGAGCTGAGCAACAGCACTTCTTTAACCCCTGTTCTGTCCTCAAGGACATCCTATCTTTCTAAAATACACTTTGGTCTCTGTTATAATGGTTTGATACCTGAATAATTTATGCACCTCAAGCAATGACAGGGAAATGAGATGACTGAAATAGAAACCAGGGATACAATCCCTGCATCAGCCTGTATGAGCAGCACCAGTGCCTCCTTTATAAACTGTACCTACCATGCTTGGAAAGCACGGAGCTGGGGTGTGCATGGTGCAGCTGGGCAGGTTGAGGGCTCTGTAGTGTTTGGGGTGGGACGGAATGGGGAAAACTCTGTGCAGTCAACTTACACATGAGCAGCTGCATCTCTGAATGAAGCCGGGATGCCAGAGATTCATAAAAACTTCAATATTCTGATTTTTACATTGTCATTTTATGCATCTGACTCAAATCTGTCTGATGGTTATTCCAGGGAGAATTGTACTAAAATCATTTTAATTACATCAGTGACTTGTTTGAGGACAGAACTGGGACTCTTAGAGAAAGCATTGTTTTTTATTTTAAGCCATTCAAAATTAAGTGATACCTAGATTTTGGAATAGACAGTCCATCCTTTATTGCAGCTTGTATAGTGCGTGAGTTTAATGCACAATTCTAATAGCTGCTTAGATTACCATGTATAAATATAAAAGTTAATAAGGATGTTATCTAACCTTCTGTACTGACTATGGGAGATATCTGAAGTACAGTGAACCACTGAGGTGAGCTCATTCAGTCCTCCAGGCTGAATAATGAAGGATGACTGCTGAAACCATTCATTACATTGCAAACTCTTTTGCGTATGCTTCATCCAGATTCAGCTGAGAGAAACACTAGAACTTGGTATTCTACTTGCAGTACAAAAGGGTAAGTTAGAAGTCACTGTGCTAGTGCCAAGTTACATCAGCCTGAAGCTGGTGAGGGTGGGCAGAATAGAGCTCCCTCTGTTCACTCATGGTTTATGAGTGTGAGTATCTTGCTCTGTTATCCATAAGCAGAAAGAAAAATGGTCTGTATGAACTGAAAGCTGCCAGTTCCTATTCTTAAAATGGGATGAGGCAAAGCTCCAGTGAGCATAAGCCTGAGAATTCAAGTAGTGACATGACTGCTCATCAGCAAGGAAATACTAGCCCAGAATATAAGGTAAATCAGCGTTAATCACAGACAAATTGTTGTCTCACACAAATGTGAGTAACAAATAAAAAATAACAGAAGCTCTCCATACTTTTTTTCAGTTTTTGTTTTTAAATTTTTAATGATAGAGGTAAAGATGATGCAGAGTTGCACATCTGCAGACCTCTGACTGTGCGTAGCAGATGAAGTAGGCTTAGTAGCATCCAGTCATCCCAGTGTTCACAGTTTCAGATCAAACTTCTTCATAGTTTACAAAGTTGATATCGTGAGTGGTTTAAAATGGGAGACATCTTATTGCAGTGTACATAGATTCTTCTAGCATGGATTTATATCATACCCAGTTTGAACTGTGTACATGTGATTAACATTTTAAGCTAATATCGAAATCAGGTTATTTTTATAGCCTATGAAATGAAGATTACGAGACACTTTCAAAAGGGAAAAAACCTTCAACAACAGATTCATGGTTGGGATAATGAGGGAGACATTAGCTGTTTATAAAGGAAAGTATCTTGTGCAAATTTGACAAAATTGCATGTCTTATCCGATACTATTAGATGTAAATTGGCTATGCAAACATTATCCATTTTTGGTAAATGTCTGCTCTTCAAACAGTGTAAGAAAACGTGAACTTCAGTGCTATGGTTTAGTATTTTTTCATGAAAATGAAAAAGAGCTACATGATGTTATTGCCTTTGATCAATGCTTAGAGTAAAAGGAAAATATTATTATTTCCAGTGTGCTCCTTAAGGGGAAAGTCTATTGTCTAATGCCTATTTAATTACTTATAAGACTTCATAATAAGAGATTACTAAGAAAGGATTTGTTCATGATTTCTAAAATTGCCTATTCACATTTGTCATCTAGCACAAATAATGTTGAGACCAATGGTACCTGTGGATTGGCAGGTGTGGGCAACAATTGACATTTACATCTTGCAGTTGCTGGGTTTCACTGAGATGATGAGTTTAAGGGTAGTTTGCAGTAGGATTTTTCATCTGTGGAAAATGCACGTTGCCCCATTCTTTTTTTCAGGAGAACTGACATGGCTATGTAGTGTAGGACTGCAAAAGAAGCTGCCATGAATTTTCTTACGACTGGCCAGACACTGTTTAAATTCTTCTTATTTAAAGACAAAATTTAAGTCCTGGTTTAAGAACGGCTGCCAGTGAATGGGGAGATAGGATTCCTGGAGCTTGTAGGTCATAAGAAACAGTCCTCTGATGGGACATGTGAATGTACCATATAATCCTTTTTGTGAATTTGATAAATCCCATCTGCATTCTGTGTTTCTGCTGCAGCTACGCCCCCTGGAAGGCTTTTCCAGGGTCTCTCTCTTCTGAGAGTTTGAAATCGTCCTCTACTGTTCTGCCTAAGTGTATTCAAGGTGATTCATATCCATTTGCTCCTATGCCAGTATTATCTGTTAGGCTAAAAAATAATCTTTTCCTTTCCTGGTGTGTCCCTGCGGTGTCTTCTGAGAGCAATCCTACTTCCCACAGCCTTTCTTTAGGCAGGCTAAACAGATAGCCTTTTCTCTTAGGATTGAAGGCTCTTCCTTAATTACAGTGACTTCTTGCTTCTCCACGGGTTTTAACTCTTCTGTATACTTTACCACCGGTAAACACAAATGTACAGTGCTGTCAGAACAGACTAGTGCCTTATACCATGCTGGTTAGCACTTGCTGTATCTTCTTGGTAGTATCTCTCTGCTCACAAAATAATTAACTTTTCTTCCTTGTCCTCACTTCTTCCCCAGAAGCCATTTTAATCACTTTCCTCCTAGGCAGTTTCTAATATAAACATGCTCAGTTCATAACCAAAATTCTTGCTTACTATTGTATGCATGTAAATGCAGCAACCCTACAGCTCCAGCTAAACTTCACCTGGACAGATTAGACATCCTTCATCTGTGTGGTAGATGCACTGAGCAAGAGCCAGGTGAAGTAAAGAACAGCACATATATTAGCTAGCACAGAACTTAGACTGTGGACAATCACTGCTTTTTTTGCACTGTAGCACAGACAGATCCCTTGTTTCTAGCAACAACCTTGGATTCTATTTTATTCATAGAGATATTTCCTATGTCATTGCCTTGCACGATTCCTGCTGCATACAGATGTGACTGTAGTGGCTTTAAATTCACCTGGCTGCTGCATATGTCCTTGAATCAGCATTTAGCAGCGTTATGATAGCTATTATTTTCCTCCTTCCCACTGGGCTTCCATTGATTCCAACACTGACAAAGCCTCCAAGTGCCAAATCCAGAAATTTAACATTCAATTAATGCTGTTTTGTTGAGGAAGCATTTTACAATGTAAATATGCTCCTTACGTCTCATTATAAGAGCAGTCTTTGCTGACACCTTGCTGGAAGCTGTATGACAAAGGACAGCACAAATGGAGCCATAACTACATATCTTAATGAAGCGTAACCATATTAGTTGTTCACCTTAAATTTCAGCATTTCATGATTAGAATTAGTCTAATTGTATTTCTTATTTACTGCTTATCCTTACTATGACAGAATTGGTTGTCTGCTTTTTTTTTTTTTTTCCTGAGAGAGTTGCTGTTTATGATCTGCTAGTGAATTTGTACAGCTCATGTGTCTTGGCCTTTGCATTGACCATTATTATCTAGGGTAGTATGATTCGGTTGCAGTTGGACTTGATGATCTTTAAGGTCTTCTTCAACGTGAACAATTCTATGATTCCATGATTCTGGTTGTTTTTTTTTCTTTCTTTTTGGTAAGCCCCCTCTTTCTTGGGAGAAGTTAGGATATCTAATATATGTGTCTAAAATAGAAAAGATGTTGGTGTCTTTGAACTAAATAGAACTTCAAAAATTCTCAGGGAAAAACTTCAGCTGTGGAAACTTGAATTACAATGTGTTGTTCATATATATTTGTAACAAGCATAAGAGATTCCAAGCTAAAGGAAGAATTTGGACTTAGTTTGTGAGTACTGTGGACAGATCAAAATAAAATTTAATTTGATTTGGCCACTTGAAGTTGCATTCCTTATTTTCTGATTGCCAGTTTGCATTTCCTGAACCTGATTTGGTCAGTTAAAAGCTTAATAAATGCCAGCTCTAATTTATGTGAGGATGATGCTGTTCTCAGCTGGGGAGGGCAAACCAGGAGAGAAATCTAGTAATTAACAGGCCTAGGAAAGTGTGGACAAACATATTTTCTATTTTCCTGTCTTGTACAAGAGTTATATATGGATATGCAAATCCATTGCAGCACTCAGGGGCTGGTGCAGACTGACAGGGGATTTATGATCTGCTCAGCACAGCTGATTGGGCTGAGGGTGTAGGACAAAAGGGGCTTCAGAAAATGATGCCAACATTTCACTTGAGCTTTCAGATGTGCTGGAAGCTTAAATTAAACTGTTGAAAACATCACACTTTTTCCACCTGTTCAGCTTGAATCTGTCACCGCCTGTATGGACTTTTACTCTTCTCCATCTTGCTAGGTAGTCAGTTAAGAAGATGACTGAGCTTTACTATCTGGCACTGGAGAAATAAATAGTAAAAGCGTGTAGTAAAGAGTGCTGTAAGTATTCTAAGCTGTACAAGATGGGGTGGTGTGAAAATGCTCTGAAAGTTCATCAATTTTCTTTTCCCACCACTTTTCATCTCTTCTTGGATCCTACAAGCAGATAAATGGAGCTAAAGTGCCCAACTACTTTTCTAAAGTCTCTGAAAAAGAGTAGGATTTACTGGACCTCTTACAATAGTGGTGACTCACTGAAATTATTCTCATTTGAAAGCTCTCTTTCCTTTGCCTACTCCTACACTCTCTTATACCTGAAGAAGGAAAATATTCCTTTGCCATTGAAAATATACAGCTCAAAGGGAATATTTGTATGAAGAAATTCTACTCAGAATCCTTTTGACTCCGTCTTTCAAATGCCCCCTCCTAATTCTGTTCAAAATTTAGAAACTGAGCATTTTAATTTTTTTATTTTCCTTGTATCAGGTAATAGAAACTATCTGATTTATTTACTCAAAATGCAAATTATATTGAAAGAAGGAAACATAACTCATTCTTCTGTCATCTGCTGAGAAATGTCTGTGTTTCCTAACAGGTGACAGGAGATTGGGAATTGACATTAAAGCAATTTCAATAAGGGAGAAGAGCAGGAATAGCCACTCTGCTCCTAACTTTCAAAGGAAGCTTTTCTTCCTTTCTCTAAATAATGTTTCTGCTGTTTTTCTCTTTTCCACTGAGTTTCCTGTAGTGCTTAAAAACATATACACATTCAAAACTTTAAAGGATACTAAAAAATGCTCCTAAATCTGAGTGCTATGCACTAAGTAAGGTAGTATTGTGCTTGGGTGGTTTGTTGTCCAAAGTACGTTGATATCAGTTGATGGCATTTCCCCATGTACCATGTGCCACATTTGATTGAGCTGGAGAAGAGGGAAAGTTCAAGAAAAAATGAACAGAAATAACATAATGCTGTTTTGACTAGAAACAGATGTAATTTATAACACATAGTTATACTATTTTTGAATTGAGAATAAAGTACAGAAGGTTCAGGGAAAGTAGATAGAAGATATTGGGATGGACTGTGCTGGAAAAAGGAATGAAGATGGTGGGTGCTCCTGAGAGAGACTCTAAATTATTCTTATCTAGTGTGGATAAACACAGAATCATGATCAGAGCGTATTTACATACATGGGATTCATGCTTTCAGATTAAGATTTCTTAACAGGCATTGTCTTGTTTCTGTAAGTAACACCTCTGTGTGACAAAAGGCTGAACAAGGCCATCAGAAAGAAGCCAGCTCATATTATTCTTCCCTTAATAACTTGTTTAGAAAGGAGGAGGAATCGAAGGCATGAGAGTTACTTCAGTATATCTTTTCACTTTTGTAAGGCAAAGAACACAATATATTAAGCACAATATTTTCCAGTTCCTAATAGATTATGTTAAAGCACAAAGACAAAGAATGAGGTTTTAAAATAGTCAAATTATTAGTTATATTAGGTGTAGGATATGTTCCCAAGTAAAAGCAAAAGATTCAAAATCACCATAATTTTTGTAGTGTGAGAAAGATCGGGAATCTTTGAGATTTCCATTGCTCATGGGCTACAGACTACTTAATGGAATGAGTCTGATTTTTCTTTTTTCTTTTTTTGTTAATTTATTTGTCCTTATTAAAAAAAAAAAAAAAAAAAAAAAAAAAAAAAAAAAAAAGGTATACTATAAACCTATTCCTTCTACCAACAATTTATTCTCCCTGAGTGCTGGAAAATAATTGTACTCAGCGGAACAAGATTAAATATTTTATCCACACCCTCATCATTTATATGCTAGAATGGATTAAATGTTAATCTCTTAATAATCTGTAATGAAGCAAAAAAGATCTTAGGAAATTAGTATGGTTTACTTGTCAGACACCTCTGAGGAAATGCTATTTGTTAGTCAGGGCAGGTCCTAGTCATTACTGGTTTTGAAAATAAATCGTTTATTTCTCCAAAACAAAGCACTGCTGCAACAACTGGAATCTGTATGGTTTAATGACTGATGATAAATGATACAAGTGGTGTAAGGCTGTGTACCAGAGACAGATAAATCAGCAATTTGGGAGCCGCTGATAAGCCACCTTCCTCATTTGAAAAGGGAGGTCAAGGAAAAAATAGCACAAGGGATTCATAAAAGCAGCGAAGTTAGAGTATAGGAGGAGGACAAAGTGTGTTAATCAGAGCCTCTCTTCTGTTGAGTCCTCAGGTGTGGTGTAAATGAACAAAGAAAAGGCAGTGATAATGTTTTAGTCCACAGCCAGAAGTTCTTCAAAAGCAATAGGGATTTAGCAGTATGAAACTGCAAATATTTTTATGTTTCTCAGTGAACCATTTACTATTTCTGTTAAGATGCACTAAGCTTGAGAATGAGTTCTGAAGTTGCTAAAAAACGTCCTGAAATTGTATAATTGCCAGAATAGGTGAAATTGTCTAAAGTCCTTTTTATTACATAGTATAGTAGAGGTACTCCCAGAAGGAAGAAAAAAACTTAGACTGAGCCGCCCATGGTGCCATTTTCCTTATCAGTCATGGAGCCTTTTGCATAGAGAATAAGGAATAATAAATCTATCAGTAAAGTATTCATGAAAGAACACATCCAAAAGAGCCTGTTGTATTTACCATGTCTTTATCTAACCCTGAAGAATTCTTCAGGTTCTTCTCTAACTGTCTGTGTCTGTCTTCAAGATAATTCCTGTAAAATATAGCATGTCAGCTGTATATCTGCCTGAAATAGAGGAACTGTTTTTTCCAAATATATTTTGTTAAAAATGGACTAATGAATTTCATATGAATATATGAATAGGAATTGGAATCCCTTGGAGTTGGCTGTGCAGCCTCTTTATTTAAAACAAAGCAAACAAACAAAAAAAGCCAACCCAAACCAACAGCCAAATAACAGTCAGAGGATTATTTCATGTTGGATGTTCCAGAAGTCTTCCTACTGTCTTCTCAGCCTAACTGTAGTAGAAATACTGAAGATATTGCTAGAATTTGCTAGGAATTACAACAATGACAAATCTTTGAAGTATAAGCATAAATACAAGGTTCGTCTTTAAACAGTACAGAGTCCATCTTTAAGTATTGCACCACTTAAATAGGCAAGTGAAAAAACATCAGGGCCAACCTAATACTCAGTATCAGCTGGTATTTGCTGAAATGTGATAAATCAGTTTCGTTCCCAAGTGATGCATAAAGCAAATAGTTAAATTTCTAACCCTAATTCTACTGGAAAAGAGGCTGAGGGGAGACCTAATTGCTCTCTGCAAGTACTTCAAAGGAGGCTGCAAGTTGCAATGAGAAGAGTATTTTCACCTCTTTTCTCAGGCAGTGATAGAATGTGAAGAAACAGCCTCAGTTTGTGTTAGGGGAGATCCAGATTAGACATCAGAAAGAATTTCTTCACAAAGAGGTTGGTTAAGCATTGGAACAGGCTGCTCAGAGAAGTGTTGGACTTACCATCCTTGGAGATACTGAAGAGAAGTGTGGCTGTGCTTCTTATGGACATGGTTTAATGGTGGGACTTGGTATTGCTGGTTGGATCTTGGTGATCTTGAAGATCTTTTCCAACCCTGATGATTCTGTGATTCCATAACTGAACATTTCAGAGATTAGAAAGCAGTCTGTCTTTCTGTGCATCTTGGTCTCTAGGAATACTGTTGACAGCTTGATCTCCCTCTTCTCTGTCTCCTTCAAGCTAGCCATCGCACTTCTGATTTTTCATATGTATAACTAGGTTTAATAGACAGAATGGCATCAATTCAGATGTGGTAATTATGTTTTTTAAAAGGAAATAAGTACAGATTTGTAACTTCCAGAATTTTCATATTCGTTATTTCTAAGCCTCTCTGAATAAATGATACTAGAAAAAATAATTCTATTCTGGAAGTAAAGTAACATAAAATAATCAAGTATTAGGTAAGACTATTCGAATTACAGATATTTGAAAAGATGAAGAAGTAAAAGGATGTGAAGCAGAAAAGAGTTATGAGTGATGCTTTTTTAAAAAACGAAAAAGTCCATGGTTTTTTTGCTTGCTCCTCATGTTACTGACCTGAATTAAGTCTTTGTTATCTTAGAAAGATTCCCATACTACAGTTTGGGGAATCCATTGCAGAATGAGTTATACATTCATAAACACAGAGTTCATGAGCTTGTTCTGCCACTCAGTCAGACCCGTCAGTTTTCTACCCTTCCAAGACCTAATAACGTCAGGATCATTTTTCTTCAGTTGCGGTGTGTCTGTGGAAGCACAGCAGATATAATTTAAACCAGAAGAGAAGTGTGTTTATTTCAGTGTAGGAGACATGAAATGCCAATGTTTTACTGTTGGGTAATGTTCCACATCAATCTCTGGGGATCCCAGGAGTGAAAAGGAATAAGCACCTTGCAGAACCTCAGGGACAGGAATTGCTTTTCAGGAGGTGCCCCCAACTCAATAAAAACCTTTGAATATTTAGATGTTTTCTTTGGGCTCTTTCCTACTTGTTTTCTGCAGTGGACAAAGAAAAGAATAATTTTATGTTTCTCCCTAACAACCTCAACAGCTCCCCTGGATTAAAGTATAGTTTCTTGGGAAGTTTACTGAGTGTTTGATGCAGCATTGGCACAACATTGGTCAATGGGATCACTGAATTGTGATGTCAGCAAAAAGAAGCTCCAGTTGCTCTAAGTGTTGTAGAGAAGATGAACAATAGATTTTCTGCTGCAGGTCTGAACAGTTTGAAGTGTAAGACACAGAGCCATGCAATGTCTTGGGCAGTATGACTATTATTGAGAGCTTCTAGGCATGATATGAAATTATTATTTTTTTTTAATTTTAAGAAATGGCTTCTGTTGTACTTTTGTAGTAGATATTTAGAAATGAAAAGTCTTCTTTTTTATATAAAATATAATAAATCTTAAGAAAGTATTTCTATGGAACTAAAAATTTCAGATGAAAAGTTGGCTTTCATTCTCATACTATGATATAGTAGGTAAATATAATTTTATTCTGATTGAGCTGTAGATTTCCTTTAAAAGGTTCATCAGTACATGGGCCTTGTATATGCAGTAAAATAAAATTTATTGAGCGATGAACTGTATTTCAAACTGAAATGAGAGAATTAAGATTTAAAAAGTTGTCTGCAGATTTAATTAATGATCGAAGATGCAATTAAACATTAAAAGAATTTTAAAGTTTGTTGAAGAGTTTCCATAATGAGTTCCTAATAATAAGAGATAGTAAATAACTTTGAGAAGTAGTTTAAATAGGCTGTTGATTTTGGCAAGTGTAATACTTTAACACATTTTATTTTAAATCAGAGAATAAAAAGTATATGTTAATGGAAGGTGTCCAAGACTGATCCAAGGCATATTTTCAATATCTGTTAACTATTGCTAGGATGCTAGAACTGGAAATCACTACGTGTACGACCACTTTCCCATTATAATAGGCATGATGAACTAATCTTCATTCTGTTTCACAGGGATATTCCTATGATATTGTTTCAAATTTAATTATTTCAGTTAATTAAAAAAATTGCTAAACTCAGTTTGTGTTTCTATTTTATTTTATCTTCTCTGCTCCTTCTGTTTGAATCTTTATATTCAGAGATTATGTGTGTATTTCTTGTTTTAAAAGTCATACAAGATTTTATTATGAAGTTCTTTGAAATTAATTTATAGCAAGAGGATGCTATCACCTTTCATCATTTGTCTAACAGAAATCAGTAGGGATCGTCATGTTTCTAGGAATAAGTGAGTGGAATGATTCAATTAAAAAAAGAAGAGCAATTTTTGTGGTGAATTTTCAAACTCGCTACCATAAATATGACCGAAGTCTAAGCAGGAGAGGTAGATGTGATGGTACATTCATGTAATGCTATTGCTTAGAATGTCAAATCTGAGTTTCCCTATCACAATTAAAACCTTGATTTTTAAAACCAAAGAAAAGTGCGCTAAATTGAGTCCTTGTGCTTTACCATGTAAGAAAGAAAAAGAGATAATTTGATTCAGTAGAGGTGCAAATTATTTTCTAAGGGTTATATGGAAAGTGCCAGGGATGTGGTGCTTTGTTATCACAACTGGTTTTGAAATCCTTGTTTTTGGTTAATTTAAATTTGGAACAAGAAGTCACACCTTTTCACACTCACTGCTGCTGTAAACGTTTCCCTTGAAAAATAAGATTTGTGAAATAATTGTTCATTTTTATACTGTCACCCTGGGTAAAGCACGCTGTTCTGAACTGAGAAAAAAAACCTTAAACAGCTCATAGAGATGATTACACTTGAAACAGGTAAAAAAGTTTCATAAAATTAATAGTAAACATTACTTTGCAATAGAGTATTTTAGGGTTCTTATTGGAATTCTTCATTCAATAATACCAGAAGCTTGTGCTTTTTTTGCAAGTTTATTTAAATGCTGTGGTGTGTAGTATTCATTTCATCTCGCTGTCAAATGCCCATTAGTTAAATTTTCTCTGGGAAATGAGAATTGCTTTCAGATTAAGTATTTTGGTGGTGTCATTCTTTATTTAGGATTTAATGATGTTTTAGTGTTGTTCTGTAATGAGTGACTCATATTGACTCATTGTTTCCACACAAGCTTCCTCTGCAAATCCTCTGCAAATTTTCAGGATCTCTACAAGTTTATACGATCAATTGTACCCAGTCTTGGAGGGATCAGTCTCTCTGCTCTGCTAATTCTGGGGACTGATTATATATAATTATTGATCAGATTAGCTGCGAAAGACCAAAACCAGGAGAGGGAACATTTTGAAAATATGGAATGCGTTATCAAGGATAAAACTTGAGCAGGGTCAACACAGGTTTTCCTTTTCTCAGCATGTAGGGCTGAGTGTGATTGAGATGGATCATAGCCATGTGCTGCCAACCCAACTGTGCAATGGGAGCAATCAAATGCAATGCCATGGGTCCATCATGACCTGGTTTTGAGCCCATAAGGAGTCACACGTGCTTTTTCAGAGTGCTTTGCAGAAGCTGTGCTGGCTGCTAGCGCTACAGGAGCTAACATAGCTGGGATCAGATGTGTGAGACTCACCTGTTAAAGGTGTTAAAGTGTTAAATAGTTAAGCAGGCAAAGACCCCAAGGTCAGCTTACTCTAGTTCATCTGTATTATTGGGATAGGACGTCATAATAGATGTTGCTCCTTGCTGCACAGACTATTGTCTTGCAAAGCCCCAAGCTGAAGTCAAAGGTGTGTGGATTTCCAGCAGGTTTCTGAGCAATTAAAGGAATGTATAAAAGAAGTGTTAAAGACAGGAAAAAATGTGGAACAGGTTATTAATGCAAATTATATGAAATGAAGTATATTAACAGAATTCATTGAAAAATGGAAAAATGGCAATTTTACTAAAATATACTAATTTCTGAGTATTTCCTCCTGGTATTAATAAGTACAATATTTTTCTTTGTAGGTGAGGTTGCTCTAGTTACATGACAAGCACTGAATCGAAGGAGAGAGCTTGCTCTTCTGTTTGACCTCTAGAACAGACTCAGCATCCACTGCTGGTTCTAGAACATTTTCAGTATTTCTGTAAGACCAGTAAAGACAGTTATTGTTTTAGGGAATGTGGACTGATTTTTGGGGATGAAGGCATATGCGACTTTGTTTGTTGATTTTGCCTTTGAAAGTAAGCGCATCTAACATCTGCAGCTATTACGTGTTTAAAGCTATAACACTCAGTCTATGTACACAAAATTCATGATCGTTAATGACTCACTAATTAATTTTTTTTAAGCATAAAGTCTTGATTTTTTTTTTCCTATATGCTGCTTAGTTCCACTTGGTTTAAGGGATTGATTTCTGAATGATGATCACTGAATCACAGAATCGTAGGGGTTGGAAGGGACCTCCAGAGGTCATCAAGTCCAACCTCCTGCCAAAGCAGGTTCCCTCCACCAGGTCTCACAAGTAGGCGTCCAGGCAGGTCTTGAATATCTACAGAGAAGGAGACTTCACAACCTCCCTGGGCAGCCTGTTCCAGTGCTCCATCACCTCACCGTAAAGAAGTTCTTGCGCACATTTGTGCGGAACTTCCTATGCTGCAGTTTCTGGCCATTTCCCCTTGTCCTGTCTTCACACACTGCTGAAAAGAGTCTGGTCTCATCACTCTGCCCCCCACACCTTAGATATTTATAGGCCTGGATCAGGTCCCCTCTCAGTCTTCTTTTCTCAAGGCTAAACAGACCCAGTTCACTTAGCGTTTCTTCATAAGGGACATGACATTGATAAGATGACAAGATGTTAGTGCTTGCTGCAACACATAAAAGGTGAATGTTACTTCCAACATTAGAGTTGAACGTTGGGGGGGGGATTATCCTGTTAAAAAGTAGGTCAGAAAATTAATTAAGAAATACTCCTGGGGCAGAATAGATGTCTCATTTACTGTATTAGTGTATCTTGGAGCCTCAACCCTGAGACTAAGGAGGGGGAACACAACATCATCACAGCTATTACTATTGTATGCTGAGAAGGAATATTCCCTTTGTGGAGAAGGAAAAAAATTGTAAAGGGACCAGAGAGAGAGAATCCAATCTGATCAAAAAATGGAGAAATGATGTCACAAAGAGTTTCCAAGGGCCGAAAAAAGAAAAAGAAAAGAAGGTTGTAGTTCACTATTTCTGGGATTGTCTTTCCTTTTGTGCCAACTCTGCAAGCTCCTGTGCAGGAGGCCAGAAGTGTCTGAGATGGTATCTCAAGTCTACCACCAGCTGAAGCTCCGTACAGTGTCTCCTGGCAGGACTGTGCCATCCCAGCAGAGCTGCCAGTGTAGATGATTTCAGCTTCTGTAGCAGAGGCTTTCCTCACAAACACCACAAGGTGAAGGCAGAGCAAGAGACTGATGGCAGGGTAATGTAAATCTGCATTTTCTAATCTTTGTGCTTTCCTTTTTTTACATCTGTTGCTATAAGCCTTAACGATGGGTTACAGTAAAACTGTGTTGCGTTGCATTTTTTTTTCTCTGATTTTTGTAAGGAAATGCAGATGGCTGAGTTTGGCACATTGCTGTTCCATGATATACTACTCAGCCTTCCTGAGTTTACCTAGAGCATATCATTGCTGCTGTATGGCCATCCTTTAGAACTGTCATGAAACAGATAAATGGTAATTATATTTTTTTTTTTACAATATTGTTGATGGGTTTCATCCACTTGAGGCTGCTTTTTTGTTGCCTTTTGACTCAGATATAGAAAACAAAAGTTCCTTTTTGTACCCTCTGTAATATGTCCTGTATTCAAGTTATCAGCTGCATTCTGCATTAGGAGTTATTTTCTTGTGGTAGATGATTTATCCAAGGCAAGTGTGCTTTCATAAAGCTGGAGCTGTGTTAATCACTTCTTTATATGGAAATATAAAATGATTGACCTTTTTGACATGCTCCCCAAAGAAAGGCTTGCTTCTATTTTGTTCTCCTTCTTCAATTTGGAGATGACATTCTCTACCAGGAAACAATAATTTTCAAATATAGGAAAAAAAAGGGGTTAAGAGCAATTTAGAAAGAGTAGTGGCTATATATTGTGGACTTGATTATCTCCTGGTTTTCACCTTTTGTGATTCACAAAATAAGTGTGTTAGCATAAATGTATATCTTGCCTGATTTACAGAGATGTAAAATGATTGTCAGAAATACACAAGGACAGCAAAACAGGCTCAATATTTGGCATTTGTAATACTACTGAACAAATACATTGGGCATGTAGCTTGAAGAGGAGCATAGTTTTCCCTAGAAGTGAGAGATGATAAAGTTTTAACGAAAGAGAGCTACCTCCTGATGCCACAGAGACAAACCCAGCAGACAGCTTTTCTTGGTAGAAAACTTTCAGAACTGCCTCTGAACTGTGCAGCCTCCACTTCTCATTTGTTTATTGCTCTAGCTGATAAGCTCTTAAGAAAAATTTGAAATGTTAGTGTTCTTTCAGTTGTTCTGTTATTTTCTCCTCTTTTTGTTCTCCTCTTGTTACTAAGGGAACATATGAAGAAGATAAAACAGCTTCACTTCTCCCCCCCATGAACCCTAACAGGGTGCTCTTTCCAGGTTGCCAGGTGGACTTGAGTGTAAAACCTACAAAACCCTCAATGGTTCTGCGGAGATGTTATGACCTAAGCACACTCCAGGCATGCTAGTGTTCTTTTAGAACCAAAAGTGCTTCTGTTATCACTTATATCCAACCTGGGTTTGAAATAGCTGTCAGTTAAATCCTGTCCTGCAGCAAGTACCCTTTTATAACTGTAAGTGAGCAATTAATGATTTTTCTTGTGCTGGGAAATCACTACTTTTTACATCACCTGCTCTGTCTTTAAGTATAAAAGTCAAAGATTTGGCACAAAGGGATGGCTGGTAGAAGGCACTCGTGCAGTAGTTTATATGCATGGCAGCAGGTGAAGGCTGTGAAATGCTTTCAGCATCCCAGAGATGCCAGTACTGCGAGAGGGCATGGAGCTGCTCCAGTCACTTAATGACTGTTGTGCTTCACTTGGAGACTGAGCCTGAAATCTTATTTTCCACTATAAACGAACTGCATATTGCACATTTAACATGTACATCACATCAAATGGTTTCAGATTAAGTGCTATGAATTACTGCTTCAGTCATGTACATTAAAAAAAAAAAAAACAAAACTGATATACTAAACATATGGGGAGCTGGAGGCCCCTTCAATCTGAACAGTTCAATTCACATTTTTAGCCTTACAATTACTGTTGGAATAAAGTGCCTAACTCCGCATTTGGAGGCTAAGCTCAGTGCTGGCATAGTGAAATCCAGTGCTGACCCAGGCTGGAGCTTTCCCAGGTTCCCTAAACAAACGAACTCTACAATTAGAGTCTGAAAGAGGCTTAACTCTGGAACATTATCTGAAGCAGACATTAGGAACAAACTTATTCCTGAATGTCCAAGTAGTTTTCTCCTATTAAGTGGTGCTACAGATCACTGACTGTGGCTACTAGAGTGTAAGCACTAATGAAACTGTATCATTAATGACCTCCAGAATGTACATTCAAGCTATTATTTTTAATGGAGCAGTGAATGGTTACTTTTGTTTTCCTCAGTTAGAGCCATGATTTTTTTGTTAATTATATGTCAAGAAACAACAAGCAAGGACAAGTTGGTGGAGGGAATAAAGTCACTTTTTGGATGTATTATCAAACACTAATTTTTGATCTCTAACTCTCCTTAATGCATTAAAAAAAGGTGTCAAATTATGACCCAGCCCTAGTGGTTAAGTACTATTTCAGAGTGTTGAATACATGAATGTACACAGCATTTCTATCACTCCAAGCTATCTTGGCATCGCTGTGATGGCCTACTGTACTTTTGCAAATTACTTTGTCTTCTTGTGACTTTGCAATTCGTTTTCTTGATGATGTGTCACTGATAATGCCACTTTTAACAGTGACTGTATGACACTTGGAATTACTAATAATTTTCTGACACTGATTTTTAGATAAAGAGTTTCCTGTCTTCCTATTTCCTATCTTACTTTCCATGGAAATCCAATGATAGTCTTACTGAGAAAGTATGCTTACATCTTTGTGTTTAAATACAGTTTTCTTTACATGGAAGACTGTTCTCTAAGATGAGAATGACGAGGCAGCTAATTTTTTTTGGGGGGGTGGTGTTTAATGCCCTCAAATATTTAGAGAGCTCTCACCTTCCGTTTTAAAATCATGTTTGCTTGTATTAGGTCATGGTACTTTGGACAGGCACACAGCTTGGTCTCAGGTTCACACGTATGTGCAGCAGTGCTATGGCCTGTGTGCAAGGAGGACACTGGGAATCCTACAGTTTCTGTCTGATAACTCTATGAAAAGAGTTTTGCAGAAGACTATCATTTTCATCAGTTTACTCTGAAGAAGATGTGAATGCACTAAATAAAAATTAACAGTATTCTTTTGCATTCCTCTTTCCTTTTCTGGATTCTCTTTCTTACAAGCAGGCAATTATATTCCCATACTGCAATAATTTAGACCTGTGTCACTGTTGTAATGACTTTGGAAAGCTATAAAGACACAGTTTGCAGAGTTTTAAAGTATGTGCTTAAAATATATTGCTTTTGAGCAAAGCATTTAAGCATTGCTTAATTTCAGGTATGTGGTAAAGTGATTGATTTATGCTGCAATCTAAGGAAGGATGAAGTTAATTCAGGACCATATTCACCTACTGTGCAGAGCAGAGTGTGAGAGGGAATGGGGTGCTGGGAATCTTGGAAATGGAAGGCTTGAAGGAACTCCCCAAAATCTTCTGGTCCTGTGACAGTATCTGGTCAGCTGAGATATGGTTGAAAAGGAGGTTGTAGTAAGGTGAGGGTTGCCTCTTCTCCCAGGTAATTAGCAAGAGGACAAGAGGTAATGGCTTCAAGTTGCACCAAGGGAGGTTTAGATTGGATATCAGGAAAAATTTATTCTCAGAAAGAGTGGTGAGGTACTGAAACGGGCTGCTCAGGGATGTGGTAAAGTCATCATCCCTGGAGGTGTTCAAGGAAAGGGAGGATGTGGCACTGAGCGACGTGGTTTAGTGGTATGGTGGTGATAGGTTGATGGCTGGTCTAGATCTTCTTAGTGGTCTTCCCAACCTAATGATTCTATCATTCTATGAAATTCCTTATCAATGAAGACATGCTTCTGAGCTCTGTCTCCTGTTCTTGAACTTGAAATTATTGTCTTTTCTCACAAGAGACTGTAGAAAAACAGTTTCTTTGACTACTCTTCAGACATGTTTTTTGTTGCTTCCCTTCCTGTGTTTGTAAGGCAGTGATCAAAATGAACCACAGACCCATAAGACTCCTACTGAGAAAAGCAACTGATTTTTTGCTGGCATATGTATGAGCCCTGCTCTTCATTCATCCCAGGACTAAATGTGCTTTTTTTGGGAACAGTGTTACTTTGCTGAGTCATATTTAGGTCACAGCTCACTGCAGCGTGGAGCACGGAGAGATCTTGCTGTGCTGCTTTTGCACTGCAGCTCTGCCCTCATTGCCTTCGTGCACCTGATTGGAGCTCAGTATAGGCAGCACTTGGCACATCTGATTGAATTTCACATTTTGATTTGGGATCACTTCTCCCATTCATTTTGCCTGTTTTGAATTCTGATCCTATTCTTGACATTACTTGTAACTCACCTTTCTCTATCTTCCTAGCTCTGAGTTTTGTAGGTGTAAATGTCTGTAAAAATGCTCTCTAATGACTGAAATAAAGTAATGGATTTGCACACAAATCCCAGAAAGGCCCTAATTGAAGACTTCCCCTTTTGGCAATTAAATATTAAAAGGTAACACATTGTGCAGGTTAACAACCTGCTGTGCAATGTTATTTTCATCTCAGTCTCATTTCCTTATCAGAAGACTATGGCAGAATGTTTGTGAAGTTCTACAGGGATTTCTCCTGCTTGTTCACAGTTAGCTGGTTAAAGAAGGAAGCTAGATTAACTGGGTGTCTAGTTAAATTAATGCTGGCGTTCTTATCACCTTATCTTTTGTAAACATAAGTTGTTTTTGTTCTCAGAAAAAAATATATCTAGACTTAGCTGCTTGTGTATGCTTTAGCCTATTGATCTTTATTAAGCAAGTGCTGTTCCTGCCATTCTTCCCTAATTAGCCCATCCCTGTGAAGTTCTCAGCTCTCTCAAATGGTTCAAAGCTGGCTGCTGTGTCTGAGTGAGATTGACATGTTTATTTGAATGCACTTTATGAAATTATTTGTTTACGTGGTTTATTTATTTGTGTTCATGTTTAGCCTTCATAATAGGACAGTTAGCACGCTATCTCATCTCAAATTTTTTGTGTGTGACAAAAGTGTTAGAAACATCAGCCTTATTTCATTATCTTTCATTTTTTTTGATGTCTGTGTTTTCTTCTGTGTTGTTTTTTTTCCCCTAATCTTATTTTTTTCTGATCGTCTTAACAAAATAAGGTGGTTGTAGTGAGGTGGGGATCAGCCTCTTCTACCAGGTAACAGTGGGCATGGTGGTGATGGGCTGATGGTTGGAATAGATGATCTTATAGGTCTTTTCCAACTTTTATGATTCTATGATAACATTAGACTCTTAACCATTTTCTTGCACTCTCCTAATTTCCCTGGTGCTTTCACCTTTCTTCTGAAAACATAAAATACAGTTTCTGATGAATTCAGAAAGTTGTTGCAATCATCTTTGTCCACCTGTATTGCTGTTGTATCAGATATTTGTGTCATAAAATTCCTCCTTGCCCCTGATTCTTCTTAGGATGTTATGCCATTAAGTGCAAAAACAGAAATCTTGGGATGTATGTAAAGACTCAGCTTTGTTCTTGGTTTTCAGGGTTAAATAGGAAAAGAACAACCCAGTAGTATGGCACCCTTAGCTGTGGACCTTTTGTCTATACTCAGAGTCATTCAGGATGACAGTAATTCCTTCTGACTTGCTGAACTGCAGACCTCAGGACCAGGATACGTGTTACTGATAGAGATGCGAGGCTCCTCTGTTCTCTCTTCCTGCTCTTTAACGGTTTATTACGCTTCTATAGCAAAATCCCAATTTTGCAATATATCCCATTAATTATGTAGTGCTGTTTATCTTGTTGATCGTGCCCAAAAACTTCAGGTTCTTGCAGCATTTTTTAAATTTTCATGGCATTTACACATCACTACTTCAGAGTCTTAATTGGGGAGCTCTGTCTATCTGCTTATTTTCTCTCCTATAATTCTGTTTCAATTTCCCAACCAAACAGTCCACCTGAGAGTTTCATACTTTCATAATATCAACTTTTTTGCTCATCTGTGTGACTGTATTGTTTTAGCTGTATCAGCTTAGCTTATGGGAGTGATGTGAAGGATAGCACTCATCCTTAATAGCATTTTTTTTTCTCAAAGTGACTGGATTCTTCAGTGTTAGAAGCATCAGCAATTCTTTATCTGCCTCTTCTGCCCAACAGCCTGTTGAAATCCTCAGGAGGGTTTTCGAATGCAGCTCCCAGGTGAGTAATGATGCTAAGGCAGGATTTTAGGTGGTTATTTAGAATCCAAGTACTGTTGTGCCAATACTTGGTCCTCTGTAACTCTCCTGAGAGGACAGTATCATCACGATTGGGATGTCTGGGGTTTGTGTCCAGTTCTCAAGGTTAAAAATAATCCAAAAATGACTGTAACATTTCTTACTGCACCCCCTTAATTCTCTAATGATGTTATCTTCCCAATGTCTGCATTTTTCATACAAAGTCTGCTTCTAGTTAGAGATTCTTGATAATTATATTGAAAGGATTTTCTGCCTCAAATCACTCTCTGTGATTTCTGTAAGCACCCTCAATCATCTCTGCTATCTTCTTTATTGAGAAGACATGCAATAATGACTGCCAGGTTGACAACACTGTGAAAAAAATTAGTGTTTTCCCAATGAAATGTCTGGTCATCAGGACTAGAGCTCAGACTGAAGTAAGAATTCAGCCATTTGCAGTCCAAATGGCAGCATTGAACTGGGTCTATGTTTTTATTTGCAGACACTTGGTTGCAAAAGCAGGGAAAGAAACAATGGGAAATTATGCTTGGATAAACCCTCTGGTATACACAGCTTATCTAAGCTCTCCATCAGTGTTTGACTTTCAGTGATTCTCTTGCCTTTTGTCCCCGAAAATGGTCTGTTTCCTCTTGGCAAGAGATGCTGGTATGTTTTTTTCCTGAGCCAGTTCTCCAGTATGAGGCTGGATTCATCATACTGCTCTATTTCGATCAAATTATTGTACGCTCTTACTATTTAAAATGGGGATTATACCTATAATTACTGTACTTTACTTTGGTAAGAGTATACTTATTTTACTTAGTGTGATTGGCAAAGTGCAGGAGACATCCTACTGTATTCTGTGAAGGAATCAGGATTTTAAAGGGAAGGATCTTCCTGAATCCCATGTACTTACATGCTGTTTTTTAATATCTTCCTCACAGTCGTGGCTGAAGAAGACTTTCTTCATTTCCTGAAGATTTTTGTTTTTATTATATAGCTGCTTTTCTTTGCCTTGGGGTGTAGCTGTGTTTCCTTGATGGATGAATAACTTTCTGCATGAGTGATTTGCATATCAGTTTGCAAAACATTTTTAGACCCTTTTGGGGGAAAAAAAAAAAAAAAAAGGTATTATTCAAATCTCGGATAACATATGTGCATGTTATCATACAAATGTTTGATAGCTTTCATTATATAACATGTGTTATGAATGAATAGGTTCTTATCATATAGTTCTGTGACAGCTCCATTTCCTCTTTTAGTAACATTATGAGAAAAAGCTCAGTAGTATAATTGTATACAAAATCTTTTCTCCTTCCTTTTGATGTGCGAATAAGTCCTCCAGGATTATAAAACCTACTCCTTCTGTGCCCATTAATCAGAACTAAGGGTACTGAACAGAGAACAGGCCCCAGAGATCTTAGAATCACAGAATCACCAAGGTTGGAAAAGACCTCCAAGATTATTCAGTCCAACCACCCACCTACCACCAATATTTCCTACTAAACCAAATCCCTACTACAACATCTAAATGTTTTTTGAACACCTCTAGGAACTCTACCACCTCCCTGGGTAGCCAATTCTTTTGCCAATGTTTTAAATGATCTTAGAATTATGGTGGCCAGACACAGCTATTGTTTTTAGAAAGAAGCTTCTTATAATTATCATCATAAAATGCATTTATGTCTTACTGTTAAAGGAAATGCAGTTTTCTATAGAAAATTGCTTTGTGATCATTGTTAGCATCGTAACACTCGTTGCTTTATTTGGAGACTAGAGCTTACAACATTGGTAAGGAGAAATAATTTTACAAATATAATGGAGCAAGTTAATCAGAATGGCAACAATTCAAAACCTTTCTTCTGAGTGTAGGAAATGAATGAAATCCCTCCCAGTACAGTGAGGATGTGCTGTGGAACCCCAGCTGGCTTTTGGCTGTGGCTTCCAATGAGGTGTCGGAGGGAGGCCCTTGAAGACCTCTGCAGCTCTGGTAACACATGGTGGCTGTGGATTTTCAGGCTGTGATAACAGATGGGTGTGTTTGTACACCCCTATTTCTTGTGGAAAGCGTTGTGGTTTATGACTCTGCATTGTTAGGTAATGGGAAGGGATGAAATCATGCCTTCTGTGCTCTTCTGTTCTGAATAACTTCTTCTAATACTTCAGAATGCTGACTATGCATTTTACTGCTTAATGAGAGGTGTTTTTGGAAATATGTTCCTTTTCCTGTATAGTTTAGCTGAAATATTTGCATGTGAGTTTTAATAAGTCCTTTAACTGTCCTGCTGGAATACATTTGCATTTATTTGTATTAATTCAGTGTAGAAAAACTGATTGTTTTTCTAAAAGAAGACAAGAAGAGAAAAACAGGAGCACAGTTTGTTCACAAAAAAAATAACCTTTCACTGATCCAGTCATTAAAATATAACGTAATTCTGAATGCAGAAGGTGACCAAAATTTTTCCCTCTTACAGAAATTCACCAGCAGTACTGGTGGTAGGTGGATGGTTAGACTAAATGGTCTTGGAGGTCTTTTCCAACCTTAATAATTCCATAATTCTGTGATTTTTAAATTCACTTTGACAACTTCAAGGATTTTTTTTGCCCAGTTGCTGAAATTCTAAAAGGAACCACAAATCCATACTCAAGAGTATATTCTATTAAGTCTGATTGTTAAAAGCTGCAGAGAAACTCTCAGGCCATGACCTTACAGATTTCAAAAGCCCTGTGCTGCATGCACAGAGGCTTCAGGGAGTATGGCTGGAGCCTTTTCTTCTCAGGTTGGGGAATGCTGAGCAGCACTGCTGATCTACACCTGAGGTGCTTGGCTGAAGCTGAGTGAGGAGCTTTTGATCTCAGCCAGTTGACTTCATGGCAAAAAAAGTAGATGCTGTGTGTAGGAATAGGTCAATTGAATGTAGAAGATTTAGTAGGCTTTTTATTTTTATTGCAATGCTTATAATTAGTGAGCAAGTAGTGTTTATATCTTCACTGAGCTATACAGCTATTAATTGCTCAGTGTTGAGTACCATCTAAAATAAGCAGAAAACAAAACTACCAGTTCCCCTTTGTCCTGGTTTTGTCCTTGGAAAATCTCCTCCAAGCCTGAGGAAGGGATGAGATCTTCATTGTGCCATGTGCTTTGTAGGTAAATCTCTTGATAGCCAGGGCTTCATTTACAGCAGACTCTGTATCTGCCTTCAAATCAGATGCTGCACTTCCCAGCATGTCTCCCAAGTTGTGACGGATTTGTGTACTCTTTCGTATCCCTTACCAAGTTCCTGGGTCACCTTCTGGCTGTCCAAAATCAGCACTGTGCATGACTCTGCTCTATCAATACAATGTGTCATCACAGGGGGTAATTTCTAACTGGTGAAGAAGGCTCCGAAAGGTTCCATGTTCACTTTGTGTAGGATGTAAAATACTCGTGCTTGAGTATTCCTTGATTTTTGCACCCTGATGTTGTGTGTGACGAGTAAGATGGAGAAAGTGGCAACTAGGCTGTCACATAACAGTACAGGTGGAAGATGCATCAATTAACATAAGGACTCTGCAAAGAACTTAGCAAGAGCACAGCTCCAGTTCCTTCTACAGTTGTTTTACCCAATCCTTTAGAAGGCATACAAATGCACACAAGAAACTTCCATCAGTGCTATGTATGCTAGTGCCTTTTGCCCATATGGCATTAGGTTTAGTACCAGGGTCCAGTTGCAAAGATGTTGCTATTACTGTCTGTAAACTAATCGTTCTTTTAAGCAATGCAGTCAAATGATTTTGAACAATTATACATGAAACCCAACGAAACAGAAGGTGGTACGGGCACAACTGAAGACTGGTGGGGGAATTCATTATCTCCAAAGCATCAATGCTATGATCCAAAGAACCAACACATAAAAATAATGACAAAAGGGATGAGAAAGTGCTATCAGTGGTATTGATAAAAAAAGATTTTGATTTGAGAAGTTTTGGATCAGCCCTGGTGTACATAGAGCCCAGTCTCTTAGCCCCTAGATACTTGTTTCGAATAATTGTGGTTGATTTATGAATGCCCAACAACAAGCACACACGGTCTGTAATGAAACTTGTGCTGCATATCCCAGTCCATTATAGTGATAAAATCTCACAAAGAATGTATTGTGAATTTCCTCTGGATTAATAGAGAAGCTCCAAAGCAAAGGATCTCATCAAAAACAAGCTGAAAGAAGTCTCTATTTGAAACATGCCTATTCAAACCCTAAATCATTAGAGCGCTTTGGCTCTGATTAGGCTCAGTAATTAGTTGATTTACAGCAGACCTGTGCCATAAGCAGCATGAATCAGAACATGCCTGTTTCTAAGACTTATTATCTGTATTACTGTAGCACCTAGAGGCCACAGGCAAAATCTGAGTCTCTGCCTATTATGCATTGGTGGGAAAGAATGAGATCCTGAGTCCTGAAGCATACAGCCAACATGAATGAAGGATTTTCATCAAAGGCTTCTTGGGAGAAATAACACAGAGCAGTGGGTATCAATGTGCAAAAGGTGTTCTCTTGGTTGCCCTTTTTGCTTTTTCTGTGCACAGCACAATTATACAAAAAGAAATAGCAACAGAAGGCAAGAAGGTAAAGGGACAGGGCTCACAGCAGCAAGGGTACAGAGATAAGAAAGGAAAAAATGAATGGTGAGAGAAAAAAATAGGGATGTGAAATGGGGAGGTGAGAAGGGGCATGGATGGCTTCAAGAGAAGCTGAGCAGAGGGATGAGAGCCACACAGGCTGGCACTGGGCTGAGCGATGCTTGTCTGCACTGCGGGTGCCTGGAGGTGGGTCCCATGTACTGGGACGTGGGTGGCCCACAGCATTGAGCTGGAAAGGAATTATGAAGCCAGGAAAAAGACCATTCTCCTACCTTAAGAGGCACTATCTGTGCTCATATTACTCTGACAGATTTTTATCTAGCTGCCAGGGCTGAAGGCCCCAAAACTTTGCAGAAGTGATCCATCGTGTGGCAGTTGTAGACACTCACTTTAGTTTTATTGAGGTGATGCTTTTCTCTGCCTCACAAAGCTCTTCTGGAAGACTGTGCTGGAAACCCTTCTAAATCAGGATAGATGACATTTACTGCTCTCCTATCCACAGGCTTGTTATCCTATTGAAGAAAGAAACAAAAGATTTGTTTGACACGATCTGCACTTGACAAATTAACAGTGCCTATTAGTTGTTATCTAGCTTTCATTTAAGTGCTTCCAAAGTTCATCTCAGTATTTTTTTTTTTTTTCTTCAAGAACTTTTACTGGATCATCAAAAGAAGTGGTGTCTGTTGCTTGGTGGAGTCAGCCCAGTGCTGGGTTACACGGGCACATAGATAGGTCTGTGATTCCTCAGTCCCATGTCAGCTCCCTGCTTCTACTAGAGGCTGAAACCTATTGGCAGTCTTTGTTACTCCAGCTGCTTGTGCTCACCATCCAGCGAGAGCTGCTCTTTCTTGGGAATTCCATGCAATAATGTTAAAACAGATCAAACGCTTTCATTCTAATTTGCAGTCTCTTGAGAGCAGGGCTGGCCAAGACGGTACTGGACTGCATTTCCACCGTACTGTATCAACTGCTTCGCAGGGCAGTCCTGCCCGCACACCTTGCCACTAAAACCGCAGGGCTGCCCTCGGCGGGGCCGGTCCCCGCGGGGCAGGGCCGGGGACGGTTCGGGCCGTCGCCCCCGCGCCGGCTGTGCGGAATGGTCTCTCCCAGGCCGGCGGGCACCGCTGTGACACCTGCTGGCTGCTCGGCGGCGGGACGAAGCGGGCCGGCCCCCGGCGGGTGGAGCGAGGCGGGCGGGAGGGCAGAGGGTGCCCGGTGCGGGGCGCTGAGCGGGCGGCAGTCGGCGGTGCTGGGGGGCCGTCCCTGGGCAGCAGGGCAGGAGCACGGCGGTGGGGCCGGCACGGGGCTGGGATTTCCGCCCGCGGGAGCGGTGACTCCGCGCCTCCCGCCCGCCTTCCTCTTTTATATTTTTTCTCCTCCTCCTCTGCCGCCGCGCCACTTCCAGGGGAGGTTGGTGTCATGCGGCTGGCGCCGAGGGAGGGCTGCCCGGGGCCGCAGCGGCAGTGAGAGGCGGTGAGAGCAGCCCAAGCGAGCGGAGCCGAGTACCCTGCGATGACAGCCATGAAGGAGCAGCCGGCGCACCCGGGCGGCAGGGGGAACCCGCCGCCGCCGCCGCAGCCCGATCAGGTGGGAGCCGCGGTGCCGAGGGCCGGGCAGGGGGCGGCCAGTGTCCCGGTGAAGTTGTGCGGAGATGAGCACGAAGTGCGGAGGGTGCGAGCAACCTCCAGTCGGCTCGGCCGAGGGATGCGGGAGCCCCGCGGAGCCGTGTCGGTGGGCAGAGGGCGGCTCATGGATATCCAACCGTGCGGGGTCCAGAGCAAGGAGGGATGCTCCGCATCTCTGCCCGGGGCAGTGAGCGGCCCCGCTCGGCCGGGGGAGTGGGGTTTCCCGGAGGGTTCGACCGCATCTCGGCGCGGGGAGCGGTACCGTCCGGTGTCCCAGCGCCTCTCGGCGCCGGGCTGCATCAGAATGCCCGCGTGTCGGGCAGGATAGAGAACAGGGGAAAAGCTGAACTCGGCTTTGAGCACCGCAAAATCGAAGTTTCCATTCTCGGTCCGCGGGAGCCGTTGCTCTATTCCAACCACATCTCGAGCGGTCCCGGGGCCGCGGCCGCGCGCTGCCGCTGCTGCAGAGGCGGTGCCGGCGTTGCCCCGCGGCAGTTGCAGGGATCCATAGAGCTCATACATTTCAGGAACTCTGTTTTGCTGTAGAGGGCCTCTGCTTGCGGGTAGAATAAAAAGTGCTTAAACTTAACCAATCTTCATATTCGATTCAGAGACGCTGAATTGCCTGAGTAGCTTTTTGCTGTTGGAGGTGGATATCTTTTCAGAGCAGCCTTTATGTTATATACTGAGAATCAGTGGTTTGAGTACTCTTTCAGGTGATAATGAAGAACAGGAGTAAGTTCTCGATTTAAATCACTGCAGATGTGAAGACTGTATCCTAAATATAGAAACATAATTACCGGAGCACTGTGGAGCTTTCAGCCTCTCACAGTGGGTGCAGGGACTACTGTGCTGCAGGGAGTGTGGGGACCAGGTCCTGTGCAGTTATTTGCATTGCATTTCTCCATACCAAGATTGGCTTTCCTGGTAGAAGTTGACATTGAATCAACATTGATCACCTGTTGCCACAGATGCCAGGGATGTAGATAATGACATTGCTTACAAAATTTGGGTTTCAATGAATGGGAATCTTTCTTTAGGTTTAAACGATCACAATAGGGATGTGGGCCAAAGTCCTTCCAGGAGCTCTGTGCAGATTGAGGCTGCTGTTGAATCTCCTCAAACACTCCGTTCTTATGCAGCCAAGATCCAGGCAGCCATATCTGAGCTCCCTCCAGGGCCAGGATGTGGGCAGTGCTATGCCAGATCTACGTTGGAAATGCTTCTTAGCACAGCAGATTTGGGCTGTGGCCTTAGCAGAGGGATATTATGAGTTACAAGCTTTGTTGGCTTTCTGTGATTGCTGTTAGAAAATGTGAGCCCTCGGTGAAGAGCAGCTTGTCTTCCCACTGTTTGTCCACATCTCATCACCTCATAGCACTGTTGTTGGCAGGTCTGTCAGGAAGATGTACCCTTCTTAGGGCCTTCAGGAAATCCATCTCTGTCAGGGACCTCAATGTTTCATTTTGTTTGGTGAGCTGGTATACGTTTGTGTCAGTACAGGTGACAGCTGTAGCTTCTTTATTTTTAATGGTAAGCCCCATCTGCACAGAGGGAGCTTCTGAGACTGCAGGAGCAGCAGAGCTCTTTTGGTAGAGAAGTGGTTGGACCCGTGGAAAGCCTACGAAGGAGCAAGGAATTACATTGAGATTTTCTAAGCATAGATCTCTTTTCTGATTTCTGTTTACAAATACTCCTGAGAACAGTCTTTCTGAAGCTGATACATTGTGGTTAATTTACAGGCTTGGGACCTGAGCTGCAATTTCAAATTATAGCAGGCTAATACTGTGACTTTCCACTTAAATAAAAGCTTGGATTGACTGACTAAAGCATCCACAGCCATTAGCTTATAAATAAATTGGATACAACTTCATATCAACACTTCCTTTGATGGTAGTATTAAAGCAGCCCTCCCCTCGGCCAAGACATCTAATAACAACTTCCATTAACAGTGCTATCAGTGTTTCAGCAATTTGTTTCATGAATCTACCAGATTTATTTGTAACTTTTTGCTAAATAATGACTCCTATTTATTGCTGAAATTACAGTTTTATATTCTGATGATGTATCAGTAGAAGGGAAAACAGCTGTAAATCACTTGTATTTCTCCTCGTTTCTGGAAAGCTCTATCAAAGGACTCAGGCTTGTGTCAGAAGTAAATGTGGTTCTCTCCATACAGCAGTACAAAAAATAGCATTTTCCATCTTGCAGCTTTTAGGAACTGTCTCAGGGTCATAGACAATGATGTTTAGCGATCAATTTTAGAACGCACAACCTTTCAGTAGTCAGTGGACACAACATACTTGAAAAATATAGTGTACCTGTATGGCTTGCTGGTTGATGAATGTTGCTGTCTTTGCAGATGAAAAACTAGGATAATTCCTTTAGGTATTACTTCTGTGAGGCTTCAGTCTGTTTACAAAAAAACAGATGATCTACACCACCTGGTGCTGCTGGCTGTTCTTTGTGTGTATAGGAGACAGACCTTTGAAATTTATGACCATCCTCTCTTGAGCCTCTCTTACTGTCCCAACTTAAGCACTTTTAAAAATTGATTTTAAAATACAGGAAAAATCCCCCAAACAAACAGGTTGTTTCTTTACTATTTGTCATTTATAAGCTACTTCATTCTTGTTCTTCAAAATAGGTGAGCAGAAATGAAATCAGACTGTACTGCATTGCATTAAATAGGGGAATTCTTTGGTAAGCATTTCAGTTGTGTTTGGTATACATACAGGCACAACTGACTTCTGTTTGTTCCAACAGAAATATGACTGTTTTGATTAATAAGTTGAATTGTCTCTGTGTCAGGGCCAGTTTCTGTGGTCACCGTACAAAGGTCATATTCTGAAAGTATGTCTGAACAAAAGAGAACAATCTGTGCTTTATTTTTCAGTGCCAAGGCTAAAATGGTTTATACTGTTAAGTCTTCCTTCACTGCATCACTTCTTTTCCCCAAAATTAGACTCTGATCTTGCAGTGGGAAAAATGCTGATGGATAGTTGTGTCTGTCTGGAGCAGTATTCATCTTAATGAGGTTTATCAAGGTGATGAGTTTTCCCCCTGCCCCACTCAGGTCATTTTGAGCTCCATGGGTCAAGCAAAAACTTGAACTCTTAATCATATCCTTGCAACAGCTCCAGTAACATGAAAGATTTTGTTGGGTAGTCATCTCTTTATCCTCCACTCTTGGTTGTGTTTAGAGCTGGCTTCAAGCTGAGATAAGAATCTATGTTCTGGTACATAACCCAGAGTGACTTCACATTTTTCCTTCTTACCTACCTAGCAGAATCTTGTACTTGTTATATTGTGGCAATATATCAAACAGTGCTGTGCAAGGTTCAACATAATGTCAGAAACATCAGGTAGAAAAAACAATAAAAGTGGAGAAATAAGGTTGTATTATTATGCCTAGAATGTTTTGTAAGGAGTTAAGATCTAAATCTTATCTTTAATGTTTACATTCTATTTCTTACACTATATATATGTGATACTATTTCTGTACTGGATACAGAAGCATTACAGAAATAAGTGTTACAGATTTGTAATATCTGTTGGGTATATGACCAGGAGCACAGGAAGCTGATGTGAAAATGTGCTAGTAGCAGTGGTTTGGAATATCATTCAGGATTCGTGTTCTAAGGGAGGGCAAGGAACAAGCACACTTTCAATAGCACACATGGCCTTGATTTGCTTTCTCTTTTTCATGTGGCTGTTGAACTGTAGTTCTGTCATGTGCCTGATTGATGCGATCAGGACTAGAAAAAACTGAATCTCATCCTAAATCTTCATTGCATTTCTGATCTTCTAAGCTGATCTCTGTGGAGAAGGGCTGAGTAGGATCTCAATTCTAGCGAAGTGCTTTTTTGTGTTAATTGAAAAACATCACTTCATGTGATATCTTATAAACAGTCCATTTGCAGTATAGGATCTTGGATAGCTTGAATGAGCAATGAGAGGATATTTTTTAGGTGGCAGTATAGCACATAAATGTGTTTTCTATAGAGATCTCAAATTCAGAAGTGTCTCTTCAGAAACTTTCCAAATGCAGAGTGCTTTTCAAAGAGCTTCCAGTGCTTGATCCTGTCCTGTGAACTGGGAGCACCACTGTGGAGAAGTCTTCTGTGAGGGACCCAGAACAGGGTGATGTGTGAGCTCTTACTTCTTGCACTCTCTCCTCATGGTTCCAAAACCTTGCAGGTTTTCCATGTCTTGCTTTCAAAACAGCACACAGGAGCCTGTATAGTGCATCACGCACCTGGTTTTTCAGCATTTGGAGCTCTCTGCTTTGCGGGTGTGTTAGAAGGATTACTGCAGTAATGCAAAACCTGGGAAATAGGGCAGCCTATTACATTATTTTCAAACCTACTTCCTGTGTTTCTTTCCAGTTTCTTCCATGTGAAGGTATTGCTTCAGGCAAGCAATTCTGATAATTAACAAGGCAGAGGAATTCTTTAAGCCCACTGAGATGATGATTGATGTTATTGTAGCATTTGAAAGCCATCAACCTTAGCATTTTTTAGTAACTTGAAGGCATTTGGAGATTACACACATACATTACTGACTCACAAACATGAACATAGGCTTTCTTTCCATGGTGGTAATAAGGATAAATGTAACTTGTGATCCCTATAGAAGTAACTTAGCTTTTGTTGTTCTTGTTTTAAATAAATAGAGCTTTGAAATACGCTTAACTAGGGAAAAACTTCTATGTGTGCAGGACCATACTTCACGTTATCTTCTCTTTAATGTGATATTGGAAGACACTGGAAAGTCATCTGCTACTGCGAATCTCCTGCCAGTGGGTGGCTGCAATTTGTTGATGTTGTGTTCTTAACTGTTAGAAGACCTGTGTCATATTTCAAGTCCACACATTAGCCACAAAATTTCAGCAGTCTCAAACTCTGTACCTTTCTGCTGTAATCACATGCTTCCTTTATACTCCACTCAGCTGCTTCAAATGACTTTCATGAGTATGTGATAGTAAAATGAGCAATGCTGATAGTGACTGATGATGATAAATTGCTGTATTTATCTATTAGGAAGGACAATGGATGACCTACAGATGTGAGGTTGAAGCTGAAAGACCTTTCCTAATAGTTCTTAATGCTGCTGGCGACAGTCACATAATTTAGTGTATGTTGCATTTGTAGAGAACCTGAAAATAGTTTTAAATGATTCTCAACCAAGATAAAAGCCCTCTGATGTCTGGAGGATGAAGTCTTAAGCAAATCAGTTAGGAAGTATTAAACAGTGTTATGATTTAAAGAGAATAAACATTCTTTAAAGGCTTATGGGGGTTATATTACACTGCCTGGGGCAATATTTGCAATTTGTGTTCACTGGAGTAGGGGAAAAAAAAAGCATTTTGTAGTTTTCTATAAAACAAACTGGGCAAATATTAGAGCTTTCTTTTTCGAAATACAGGGAAAATATCAAATGCTAGTGGGAAAACCATTAAACTTGTTTGAAATGCGGAGCGAGTGAGAAACTAAATCAAACACTGCCAGTGCAACCAATCATTTGTCCTCAGTGTTTGTTCTTTCTATTCCTGCCTGTGCAGGGCTTCCTTTCCCCTTTCCTATCCTACGGCTTCAGAAACTGCATAAATCAAAGCATTTAATATATATTAGGGGAGTCTTTCAGAGGAAGAACTTGAGCTTAAGTACATTTAATTAGAAGTAATGATATCCTGCAGTTTTGAATTTTATGGTAGAACGATTTAAACCAGATTGTCTAATGGAAGTTTTAAACAAACACAAAATATCTCTAAGAGTTGGGTGGTGTTGGTAATTATACAGGTAGATTTGGTTGTTCCTTTCAGAAAGCTTGTTTTAGGCATTCCTACCTTATTTGTGAAGGTTATTCTATCCCAATGTGAATAGCAACACAACAAATTCCTTCTGAAAAGTTTAGGCAACCAACTCTTGCTCTGTGATTGCAGTGGGTCATCAAGCATAAATATGAACTTAAATCTTCTCAAGGTAATAAGTTTTCAAAGTCAGAAAACTTTTAAATATATGATTAGCTGCTATGAAAGGAAATAAGTTGCAAAAGGTTCCTTTTGATTTTTAATTAAAAGGTTCATTGTATTGTAAGTATATAGAGTATGTGTTACTTTTCACTTGAGATGGTTGATATTTATGTATCCTGACATGTTTATATACAAGAGTATTGCCCTGAAGTCATGGGGACTATTTATGTGAATAATACCTATGGGACTAATTATATAATTTGTGTCACTGCTGTTTTCATTATATCCTGGAAAAGAAGTTCTTTAGTGTGAGGTGAGATGGCTCAAGCTTCAGTACTCAATCTGTGTGTAAGGCAGTTACCCACATGTTATCACTGGCATCTTCTGAAGTTTTTGGCAGCAAACAGTGTAGCGTTTTTGCGAGTAACAGAACTACAATGCTAATGTTGTAAGCCAGGCTCTAAAAAGGTTCCTGAAGTCAGCTGCCAGTGTATGCAAGTGGTTTGTTCACCCATTTAAATAAAAGGCTGAGTTTCTACCTATAGATTTACAGTAGTATATCGACATTCTTGTGTTTCATGAGCAATTCTGTACTGAAGAGAGGACACCTTTCTGTGTCCTGTTACTATAGGCAGAAAAGGAACTTGATGCTATAGTTGGAAGTAGCAGTAGTAGGCTCTACATTCTGAATTTCATTATAGCCTGAGTAGTGATCACTGAAGGAAGGATGAAAGCTGAGCTGGATGGTTCATGAACACTCCAGTGAAGTCCCTTGTTTTTTTTTTTGTTTTTTTTTTTTTTTGGTGACTATTTGGATTGAATCTTTAGCTATTTTCTGTGGCCCCTTTATACTCTCTTTTTGGACATGTTTCTGCTTCAATAAAATGCTCTGTTCTGCATGAGCAACTCTCAAAGCTGTCTCACTACTTTTTCCTTTCAGATTTGTTATGACTCCATGTGATTCTCTCCTGTATTACATCTTTTTCCACAGCTTCGACCTTTAATTTCCTGCACTTGCTTTGTCTAACACTTTTATTCCAACAGCCCCTCTGCCTTTCTTTAACAGCATTGCATTTCTCTTTGTAAGCTAAGCAATGTCTTTGTTGTCTTTGTCATCTTGTTCTCCTTATTCTTATTTCCTCACTGTGAATCATTTGGAAAATGTTGTCTCATCTGCTTGAGTGCAATGCTAGCTTTTGTTGATGGTATAAGAGGAGTCTATGAGCAGAGGGTAATAACATGTAAAGAGTGCAGGTGCTTTGATATTTCCACAGCAAACCAGTGATTTTATTATGTACTGAGAATATATGTACACCATATAGATGTATGGAGTCCTTTTTGATGGATCTATGAATTATTAATGGTTTTACCACTCTTGATAGTTGATATAAATGAACTCGATGAATAATAAAAAAAAAACAACAGAAAACACCTTCTTGAACAGCCATATCTCTCCCTTTTTTTTTCTTTCCTATTCCCACCCTTCTGCTGCTTAACAATGGTATAAAGTGCCTGCTTCCCTTTTCATGTGCTATTGTACATCTTTGTCATAATAGTGAAGGAATAATAGGCTATCTCATATATGAATTCAAGGGGACTTCTCCTAAAGAGCTGCAGTTTGAAATATGAAATTCTTACTCTTAGTGCTTCTCCATGCAGCACTTCAGAAAACTTTATGTGTATTTATTCTCAGGTCTGAAAGCTGCAGCTGTGACTATTTTTAAAAAAGATTCAGAAGCCTGAATTACTGGTGTCTGTGGTCAGTATTCATCCACAACCTACAGTTAGCTCTGTATATAGGCTCCCCATCTGGCTGTCACTGCTATGTAAACTTCTTTTTCTTTTTTCTCCCTATTTTTTTTTTTTTTTTAAAGACAGCTAGAAACTTTTAGTCATACCAGGTCTCATTTCTAATCTATGCATTGAGGAAATTCTGTGGGTTTTTTTTCCTGCTTTTTATTGTATTGGCTCTTGCACTGAAAGATAGTTCTTGTCAATATGCTCAATGTTGATTCAGTTAAAACAAGCGTGCCTGAAAATACACCAAGGCGTGTTTTGTGGCTTTAGCAGATACATGTTTGGCTGTGTGAGTTCTATCTCTCCACCTCTAGTAGAGTGATTCCATCTGCTTAGTCTGTCAGTTACTCTATATCTCTGAGAGGTGTTTTCCTCTCAACAAGAAGTCTTGCTTTACACCTGCTGTATTGCTTTTGAGACTGGGTTATATCTACTGCGTTATTCTGCCGTATTGCATCTCTTTTCTTAACACTGCACGTGATTCGCAGACAAGATTTGTATTTAAAAGTGTTTGCAGAAGTGGTGTTCAGTCATTGAAAGTGAGTTAACTGTTTGTGCAAAGGCATTCAGATGGAGCGGACAGATTACTGGGAGGGTTTTGCCCTTAAGGGCTTTCTTGAGGTTCTTGGTGTGGAGAAAACTGTGCTGTGAGATTAAATTGTTCTGCAAGTGGTTTTGTTTTTTTTCCCCAAGTAATTAAAGCTTCTAACATTTAATGTTTTATGTATGCAGATTAAAAATTAAGGTTGATTAAATCGCAAGAAAGAGAAGTTTATTCACAAACAGCGGACGGCAGTACCTCTTTTGTGACTGGTAGAGCAGCGTTGTGCCTGCAAGCAAGCATTGACTCCATCTCATTAGGGCAGATTTTTTAGGTGACAGTATGGTTAAAAAGTGGGCAGTGGATTTTGATGTAATATGGCCCTGGCTTTACTTGGTAGTAGAGAATGCATCTTTTTTTCTGTCAAATCTGAATTATAGGCAGTTTTCTTGTTTGTGTTTTTTGAAATGGCGAGGTAAGATAGGTTGTTTACTGCTACTTGATACACTTCTACAATTACAATCTAGGAAGAAAAATTAGGTTTTGGAAAATAATTGATAGGAGATTTGTGTTGCACAAATGAATATACTAGTGGTTGGTGACCCTGCACTTAGCAGGGGGTTGAAACTAGATGATCATCGTGGTCCTTTTCAACCCAGGCCATTCTATGATTCTATGATGGTAAAGATAACAAGATCAAGAAGCAGGGTAAAGTAATGATTTTCTTTTTGAAAAGTAAAAGGCAAGCTGATAGAGCATGTACAAACAGCAGGTAGAACAGAACAGTAGCAACATGAAACCCACGTTATGTAAAGTAGCTGAGCGTAAGTTTCTGCTGAGTTTTGGGCTTCAGTAACTCAGAACTCATTTGTTAGAGGAAGAACTCATTTGTTCTTTTTCTACTCACATGTTACAGTGTGCAAATTCCTGCAGCCTTCTAAAAATTTACTTGGTTATCTTCTCTGGATTGAGCACGTGGCCATTTGAATACATATACCTGATGTTCAGGAATCAATGAAATTAAGAGAAAATAAAATCTCATTGTTTCACATGCCAACATGAGTGCCTGCTAAGCTACTTCACAGAAACATTTTCTTTCCTCACTGTGCAGTCTGTGCTGCCCAGGGCTGAGTGGTGCTGTGTTTCCCAGAGATGAGAAATGCCTTTATCTGGCAGAAGCCACTTATCCTTAGCATGGATCAGCCCGGTTTGTTTTGTCATTGTGGGAGAAATACCCACCAGTGGCTCAGTGTGTGCTTGGCAGGTGTTGCTGAGGTTGGGTACTGCTTATGCTAAGTAACAGTAACGTGCAATATTTCTAATGCACCTTAAGTGATCTTTATCATTTCTACCATTCATCAAGGACATTAGCTTTCAGTTCAGTGGGTGGCTGCAATTAATTTTTCCATTAATACTTGCTTAAAATAACAACAGTTCTTCAAAACAGAAATTGAAAGTTATCTGTGTGTTTCAAGTGAAATAATTCAGTTCTAGCTGGTTGATCGAGTTAAAACCAGGATAAAAAGACGAGCTTTTAAATGATACTCTGTTTATTGGTCCACATACACCATGATTATAAATAATCTGAATTGTTGGCTTAGCACAGAGGTTGATTGGACTCTGGGCTGCACAGTGTATAAGAACTATGGGGGAAAAAGTGAGCACTTGCTTTTTGGGACATACAATCTGAGCTCCAAGTATTAACATTGAAAGCAGTTGATGGAGCAAACTCGGGAAACATTTCTCAGAACTGTTGGGCCTGTCAGAGTTATTCTGATGTTGGATCTGACAGAGCAAGGATGGGGAGCAGGGATCAGAAGGGCCTGGCTGGGATGGGGACTGGGCAGCAGCCCATGAAGGGGAGCCAGATGTCTTTGCAGTGCTCTGTGTAGCCCTGGGTTCCTGCTTGAGCTTCATCTCCCACGCATTTGGGGCTCTTCTAACAATAGTATCTTTCCTCTCTCCAGCTACATTTGCTGTATTTATACTGAATGCCTCTGGTGCCCAGAGAGCCATATACGTACCATACATGTGTAGATTGTAATGGGATTTATCAGTGCTGCTATGGAAAATTATTCAGTCCCAAATTCTTTCCCACCACACTGTTACCACCACCCCAAATGACAGAAGACCATTCAGTATACAAATGTAAAGCTCTTAGAAAGAGAACACCAGAAATTGTGTGAGTTTGAGATGATTATCTGTCCCAGTAGTTCTAAATTGTTCTGAGTGCTTTCTGGGGTGCTTTTGTAAGGGTTGCACTGATGGTTGCCAGGGTTCGTGCTGCCATGATGGTTTTCTTCAGTCATCGTGAAGATATGGATGTATATTTTGAGGAACACCAACTGAAGTGGTGTTTCTCCTTCAGTTTCACAGAAAAACCCATGCTGTTTCTCTTGAAAAAAATCATACTTGTTTTCATTACTTTGCCAACTCATAAGATTTTTGTGTATTATGTACAAACACAGGTTTGCTGCTTTTTTCTTATTGTATGTTTTGTATGTTCATTCCTGCACACATCAGCATATACAATGCATTATAACAGCTTGCCCTTCTGTGATTCTTCCACAGCAGATCTCTTTTACATCCAGAGAGATGCTCTGCATTTCGTAATCATTTCTGCAAAATCAAAGTCAGCAGACGTTGTTGCTACCAAACATCTCTGCATAAAATAAGGGATGTACTATTTCAGGCTAGAAATATGAACACTTGATAAGCAGGGACATGTAAAGAGTGTAAATCCTTACCATTTCAAGGGCATTGGAGGGATTTGCAAGCCCAATTAAATAAACTAGTGAGCGCTGTGAAATATCTTGAGGGAATCATTAGTTTCTATAGAAAACATGTAGTAACTGTTTCTTAACCAGCAAAGGTTTCGTACTTTCTTTCCACTGGGAAGGGCAGTTCCAGCTGAAATTGATGCATTCTTCCACATGGGAAAAGATTCTGCCATTTGAATGGTTTTGTTCTACGTTTGAGAAAGGTTACATTGCAGAAAAGGAAGCTAATGGTGGTGATCTCTTCATAGTCTGAAGGTATTGTCCCCATTAAATCTCATGCAACTCTTTTCTGGCGAACTAGCAACATCACAAAAAGTTTTCCTATTTTGTTATTGTTTGCAGTACTTCATGGCTATTCTTATCCTTGTCACTCATCTTGCTTACCAAAATATTCCTTGCCCCTTAGCATCAGAGCCCTTCATGTGTTTAGGGCTTGTTTAAGGAAGTACTTAGGGAAAATGCATCTATTTTCTGATCATGTTCCAGTCCTCTTCTGAGATTCAGAGGTGTCTGCACCTCACCTTGAAGGGTTTGAAAACAACTCCCTGTTATCAAGATTTAATAGCACTGGGGGAAAATCAGAAGTTAGTCGTCGGCTTTTAAGATATTGCCCAAAGGCATTGAATTCTGGATGCAGCTCTCTCTGATGTCGGTGAAGTGTGAAATTTAAGACTCTCCAGAACTTCACCTTCAGTATAAAACTTCTAAGCAAAAACAACACTTGGTGGTTGCCCAGAGGTTAATGCGAGTGAGGGTGAGTTGTTTTCTCAATAAAAGTGCATTCCATTATGGATCTCTGAACCGGGGCTTTTGGTATCGGGGCACGCACCTCACAGTCCGTCAAGGTTGCTGCAGTATCCCATCTTTTTTAGTGAGCAATGGAAGACTTTGCCTGAGGCTGTGGGACCTTTCATTATTTCTTTTTGGAGCAGCCACTCTTTTTTTTTTTTTTTTTTTTTTTTTTCTGAGGGCTCCATTCTTTAACTAGGTAACGTCTAAGACTTTATTTCTGCATTTGGGTATTTCAGCAGTTCCAGTTTAGTTCTGAGGCAGCAGGTGGTTGCACAGCATTTCTGAAAGTTTTGTTTACATTGTGACAGGTCTTCAATCTTCATCCAAGATTGGATTGCTATTCTAACATCAGGGGAAATCTAACTGGATAGGGTAAGAATTGGGCGAATGAGATAAGAGTTTCATTGTTCCATTTTCCATTTCTCTATTTCAGTTTTTCTAAAATAAAAGTGAATTGCTGTGATGTGACAAACATACCAGTTGTTTGCATTGGGTGTCTCTGAAATGGGGACAACAACTTTTTATACAGAGTGAGAGCATAGAGGGAAAGTATTTCATTCACTTGATGTCAGTAGATTGAAGAAAAAAAGAAAGCAGCAGCATTACAGAAATTGGCTAACAGTCCCACCAAACTGGAAAAAGAAATAGTGTGTTTCTATGTTTGGGAAAGAAGTGTCTTTAGGAAAGAAGTTACAAGCCTGTAACTAGAACAGTAGGATCATTTTCATGGTGACCTTTCTTGCTCAGGAACTCATGGTGAATAGGAAAAATTTTATGCATGCAGTGAATGGATTTAAATGAATATGTTTAGCATACCATATAGTAGTGACTTTATCTACATTAATACTATATCTATGTGATAATTGATAGTGTGTACTGACTTGGAGATCCCACTCTTTATTTACTGTTGGTATCTTGAACCTCGGTGTAAGTTCATGTCCTTTTGGGCCTTGCCACGTATTGAACTCCTTGCGTTCCTGCTTTCCCGTAGTGCCCAGAAACCTTGGGTGGAGTGCAGTTAGGGTCTTTATTGAGAACCACTGAAGCCAGAAACTGCAAAAAGAATCTGAGAGCAGTAATTGAAAGGCAAACAGACTGTCAGTTCAACAACTTTAACATTGGCTTTCTCTCATCCTTTTGGTATGTGCGTGTCCCTCAACAACCCATTCAAGAACTCTGAATGTGGTTTCTGGAAAAACAGGATGGCTTATTCTGCGTGCTGTTGTTTTGCCACTGACCAAAAGTAACCTTGTCATGCCTGGATTTATGATATTTAGCATGTATAACAGCTAGTGTCCTTTCTTCCCCTCCTCATCCTTTTTATTTCATTCAAAATGCAATTGCTCCCCTGGAGAGATGTGCTAGTGCTTACAGTTCAGTTTGGACATTTAGAGGCACTAAATCATTTTCGATACCAAACCACGCTGTAATTGGATGTGATGATACCTGCTTCCCCAGAAGGTTTGCATTTTGGGTAGTTAACATTTGTGAAGCAGTTTGAAATGCTACAATGAAAGGTATTTTAAAAATGCAAAATGTTGTTATTATTCCCCAAAATACAGGGCTTCCCACCAGAAGTGCTCATAAACATGCAACTCTTACTGTTGAGATTTACGTATGTCTTCATCTTGGGATATATGCTGTGTAAATTCAGTCACAGATTTTATTGATATTTTTCTTAGAAATTAATGGAGCTACAAGTAGCCCTGCTGCTTAGAGAATAGCTGTATTCTTATTCACTGTGCTACAGCTTTGTAAAAACCAGCCTTGCCAAAGTGTTTCCTTTTGTATTTGATACCGAATGGGTAAAGCTGGATGTGCTCAATACTAATGCTTACTCTGAGCAAGACAGCTTAGAACAAATAACCCTTTCCTCTAAGCAATAACCCTTCTTGTAACCAATCTTGAGAGGAGGAACAAAACAGTGAGTAAAAAGCTTTAATCCAGTCATCAAATCCCTGAACGTTAATCTAAAGCTCCAAATCTCATTTCCCTGTTCACAAACCTTGCATAATAAAAACATCAGTTACTCGCATGTAATGTGCCTCTTCCTACTGTGTTGCTGGCCAAGTGTGCTGGGCTCTGCCCAGCATGAAAGCTAGGGTGGTTCACCATAAGTGTGGTATCACCAAAGCTGCAGCATCACTTGGTAATTTTGGTACTGTATGTAGTCAGTGATGCAGGCACATTGCTGGCACTGTGTTTCTGGTTGTGAATGCAGTGATTTAGGCAGTGTTTGGAGCTGCAGACACTGAAATGTGGTTTCATATCTCAGCCATTGGAAGAGCTGAGAAAAAGACTGATTTTTGCAAACTCATTTCTCTGGAGTGGAATGTGACCAATCGATATTCAGAAATGCCAAATGCTCACAACATCCTGGTACAGCTGGTCTCCTGAAAGCCCCTCTAGAGGCAGGAAGCAATTACAAACCAGTAGACAGCAACCAATTTTCATGCCACTGTGACAAAGCCTTTTCAAATAATTGCTTGAAAATACTTTGAAACGTGTATATTCTGTAGTTGCTATTTATCACATAAGCATCTAGTTGTTAAAATTAATCTTCATTTACAGACTTCATTCCAGCAAAATGCTACTGCTCTGACTGTACTGTTATTAATCCTGTGAGTTTACCAACATGTGGATATCAGTGGGGATGTTGCTTTGCTTTGATTGGACTCATACAAATAGAAAACAGCACACACTGCCCATCTGCTTCATTAAATTATAAAATTGATTCTATTTTTTTAACATATTTTAATGCACAGACATTAAAATATGTTTTTATCTGCCTTTTAAAGCACAGTCTCCTGTTGCAGTTTTCTGGGTTGCTTTTTGTTCTTTAGGGTTTAATTTCTTTTTAATTTCAAAGTCTTATAACCTGACTTTAAAGCTTTAGATGAAGTTCTTAAATCACTGAGGAAGATGAGATAAGTTTTAGGTATTTCTATGGAACAATTCAGGTCAGACTGTTAACTATGAAGGGAAGCCTAGTAAATGAAATGTCTGTAATGATGCTGAAATGAGTTTGGATCTCAGCATGGCCAAGTTATTTCAGATCCCAGTATATGTGGATTAAATCTGAAATATAGTATTTCTTTTTTTTTTGTTGGTGGCTATTAAAATTGCATTATCAGAATCAATTTCAAATTTCAAATAAATTTCTTAAGCATAAAACCAAACTGGATTTTCTTCTGATGTTTCCCTGTTTCTCCTTTTGAAATGGAGAGCAAACGTAAGAAACCTGAGTTCAAAGAGGAACTATGCAAGACAGATCTAGCTGGCAGGGAAAGGGGCTGGTCCGCAGTACCTTTGAACCATTACTGTAAGAAGTGACTGCTGTCTGAATATCATGGCAGCTACTTCAAGCCTTATTTATACCCAAACAGGGCCAGTGTAATTGTGGCAACCTGCAGGAATTATGTCATTATTTCATATCTAACTCAGGCTGCCATTTCCCAAGAGAGAAAGTGGCATTGTATCAGTGTGTCCAGGTGTCAGAGCATGTAAACCATACACAATGGTGATTGACAAAGATTAATGGCTTGTAACTGTGGGCAAGAAAAAGAAGAGGAAGACCTTTGTAATGTGTGTTTTTTAAAAACAACCTGCAGGCTGTTGAGAAAAGTGTATGTGTGGATTAGCATAGGAATTAATTTCTCTTTCTGCCGAGAGCCTTGGGTGGTGTTGAGTACATGCCACTGTGCTGGCTTTGTTTGCTGACCTTGTTCATGGACTTTGCTATAGTAAGGATAGAACGTGCAGCACATGAACATCATTGAAGCTTGTTCCAATCCCTAAATCTGCTTGGAGATCCACAGTTAAACTTTGTAGTGCAAGTATTATGTTTTTCACCATAGAGGTGATGGAGAAATAATTTGGTTCTTAATGCATTGCCCAAGCTGGTAACTGTCTTGTTTTTTGCGTTAGCTGTCACATGAAAAGAGTGGAAGTCGTCATCATAGTACTTCTTCAGCTTCTAGAAGGGAAAGACAAAAGAGTTACAGTACTCCTTGAAACATCAGCTACAGGACAATGTATTTTTTCCCAGTGTTTTCATCAGCATGTAGAAGCAAGTTGTTCTTGGTTACGTGCATGCTTTTTGGTGAGGTTCAAAGCTGGATTCACCCACAGGTGACTGACATCAGTAAAACTGGTCCACATGGACCACGTCTCCCTGTGTGCTGCTGCACTGGCAAATAGCTTGTGCCTTGCTGCTTCTTGTCCATCACAGGGGCTGCCCCACAGCTGTGTGTGTGTAAGCACAGGATGAAGATATAGGCAGGGGGAAGATGAGTATTTCTGATATACAAGGTCTGTGACTGAGCAGGAACATTATGGGATGAAACCTGGCAGAGAACATAGACCTTATGCTGTTGACAGCAGGAAGCAGTTAAGGATTGACTACTTCCCAGTACTGTGGTTTTCTCATATTTTCTTTTCTGTTGAGTCATATTGAAGACACAACCTACCTGTACTTTCCTCTCAAAAGAAAAGAAAAAAAGACTTGTAGTCAGATAAATGTTTGATTAATTTTTATGATTTTATATACTTAATGCCCTTTTTAAAATAGAAGACTCTCTAACAGGAAGTGATAACAATTGAGCCTAATTTCTAAAGTTTTACACTGTCACTGGGACTTGTTTGAAAAACATATCACAGGTAATTCTAAATTTCACCTGGTTAAAACAGAGATCACCACAGTAGCATCTTTACGTGTGAAAAGAAGTTCTGATGAAAAATACCTGCAAAGCATGCAAACTAGGATAATTTGGGGAACAGAACAGGTTGGCATTGCTGAGCTATCTGAGGCCCCAGGCGCTCTCTCCATCCCACATTCAGGCTGACTGAGGTTGGGGCACAGATGATGGTGGCACTTCTGCTATGAGAACCACAGTGAACCAATTTCTCCTGCACTGTATGCAGGAAAGCTATGAGTATTTAATTTGTTCTTAAGACTAGGATCTGCTGTGGGTTTTTTATCTATAAATCTGCATCATCGTGATATGGGAGGAACTGCATGGACTGAAGCTTGTCTGCTGGTCTGTGTGTGCCCCCTGCACCAGGGTCTGCTCTCTGTAGGCCTTCAGATCTTCAAATTAATGATGCTGCTAATTTACGTGTTTCTAGGGCATATTTAACCCAGAGCTGAAACATGGAGCTCAGTGACAGGATTTCCTAGTGGGAGAGAGCATTTAAAGTCATACCGGAGATGCTCAGAAGCATGTTTGATATATTATTGGCATGAAATGGGCAGACGTAGCTTTGTGCATGCGGCAGGTTTTCAATCAGTCCTTGTGAGGCATTCATGGTTTCCTATGAGATATTTACATTCCTTGAAAACAGCAAGGCCTGCCCTGAGGAATCTTTGTGAACTCTGCTCATCTTTGCAGGTGCTTTTCCCCTAAAGGCTTGCAAAACCATCCTCAGTTGTACCCCTGCAGTACCTCTTTCATCTGTTTGTGCAGAAGCAGTTTTTAAAGAGAACAAACGTCATGTGTGGTCACTCCTGTGTTCATTTTTCTTGCATTTAATTCCTAATGCTGAGCCTTTGTTTTTCAAAGTGAGACTAGAATTGATGAGGATATTTAAGGCCAGTGTTGCATACAGCAATACTGGGGAGTGTATGAAGTGCAACTGGGGTTTCTTATTGACAGAGCCTAATTAAAAATGAATTAAATTAAAGATTTTGTTGTTATCAATCAGAGGGCCTGACATAAGTTATCTCATGCAGCTATCTGGGTGGTAACATGGTAACACAAGAGAGCTTAAGTTGCAGGTTGATGGAAAGCTTTGATGCCAAGATCTGGCATGTCCAGGGACTCAGGAAACTCCGGGTTGGTACACACTGCTGCCAGGCACTGTCAGTCCCTGCTGTACAGCTGCCTGCACTGCAGGTATCTCATTTAAGTCTTAAATCCATTTTCTGCTGCAGTTCCTCAGTGTGGCCAGATTAGGCATGAAAGGATTGCCCACGGCCCTGGAGCAGAGCTATTTGTTAAGGCTAATTAACGTGATGAACATGCTGCATGAGAATTAATGGCACCCAAATGTACTGGACCTCTGAGAATTTGCAGCACATCTCTGGAGAAGCTAGGTAAGAAGCAGTGGTACGGTCATTGCTTTGGCATTTATTTTGAGGCTCTTTTTTTCCCCTGAGTTATCCCGCTTACTTTGTTATTACTATTGTATTTTACATTGTATACAGTGGTTGAATGAATATAAACTTTATAATAGGTAAGAAACATACAGGAAGTGTTTCTGAATTAAAATCTTTTTTGTTGGTTTGTCTTCGGAAGACGTGAGTAAAGACTTATGAACAGCTTTGTGGTGCAGTGTGTTTTGCTTTCATTTTACTGACGAATGGTGTTTTCTTCAGCCAGCAAGCTGGCAGGGAGTTGCAAACAGTGACCTTATTTATCGTACCGGAGCTCACTCTTGTTGATGGTTTCATCAGCCAGTGGCAAGGCATTTGCTGTTCCAATGCTGCCAGCAAAGCTCACGCTTTTGTTTTTATCTCAGCAAACTCTGAATATGCTGAACACTGTGTCAGCTTTAATGGCATTACACTCATCTTCCAGGGTACCAAGTTTTGTTGATATGGCAGAAGGAGGAAAACGCGGTGTTGCAGGCAGGTTAGTGATGTATTTTATTATAGTTTTATGCAGCGTGTTCTTTGGGGCTATATACAAATTTGAACCTCATGAGCTGGAACCCTTTGGCAAAATTAATGCAGCATACTGGTTCATTGAACATGGTATTTTTTCCTTTCTTAACAGATGGAGGAAAACAATCAATAGAAATACAATATTAATTCACAAGAATGTTGTGCAAAATTGTCAGTAAATGGAACAATAGTGAAATGAAATACATAAAAGAAAAAAAAGTCCCTGGTTTCTTACAAGGAGTGTGAATTCTGAACTGTGTCCTTCAACAGCAGATTATTTTCAAGTCCTTTAGTACTTGTTAGCACTGGGTGTTCTGCGCTCCTACACACAACTGTAAGTTGTTTGTGGGGAGCTGCTCCACAGCTGCACCTTGTTAATGTGAGTTATATATGTGTATAGCTGCGGTGCTAGGGGAGTGGTGTGTACGCTCTGCTAGCCGGTTACCCCCTGTAAGGAAGGCTTAAGTGAGTGCTCTGCCTCCAGTGATGTTACCTGTCCATTAAATTGATGAATATAACCTTGCCTCTGTGTACTATTCTGGGATCAGTGAATCTTTCACAAAAGTGCTGGTGATTTGGTTTAACAGTTGGCAAACTCAGGCTTGTTGAGTGCAGATTGGCAGTCATCTTTTGTACACATCCTGGTCATGATTTTGATGTGTATCGTATACTTCTAGGGCCATTTTGAAGAATGCATTACTGCTGTAAGTGTCCTTATCAATAACATTCAATATTGTTTCCTTAAAGTCTAGGGACAAAGATAAATAATCAGAAATAATGGTTATAAATAATTTGATGAGGAAGTTTTTGGATTTTCTACTTCTTGGTACTTTACTGCACTATTTTGTGCTAAGTAACAGGGCTTTATTGGCACAGATTTATTAACTTCACAATTAGTGCTGTTTTGTTGATGCTCTTTGTTTTTACTGTGTTTTGCTTTAATCTCTTTTAAAATAATACATCTTGTCTTCCAGTGTTTCTTGTTAGGAAGCTGCAGTTCTTCATAAAATTGGTAGCTACAATTTTGGCTTATCATTCAGCCAAATTTGTGTTCATTTTATGTATTGGTGGTTGCATTTGATAGGCTTGCTGATTTTGAAGATCTTTTCTAAATACAGTGACTGATTCAGAAGTGAACAGGTGTTTTCTGTAATGAGCCCAGAGCAAATGCTGAGGCACAGAGGAAAGAGAGTCAAAGTCTCTTAATTGGGAGCTAGAAAAAAAATGTGTTCTGTGTTAATTTGAACACTGAGGATGGCATATAAAGCATTTTTCAGTAGCTAATATGTTGTTAAAGCATTAGAGAAGGAGAGGGGAAATATTCATTACAGAAATTACAGCAAATAATGTAGGTGAAGGGAAGAATTCAGTAGACTTCTCTGTCACTTGGCTGAGTAAGTGATTCCTGGGGCGAAATTTTAGTTTCCTGTGCTTAATGTGCATATATATGTGTATGAATGTGTGTGTATATAGCCTATACAGTGTATGTATATATGTATTTCTAGTTCCTGCATTGGAACGGGCTAGGTTGGTTTGGGTGCATTTGCTTCTGCTGTAAATTGAAGAACACGAAGAATTTATTTTTGCCTTTTACTGCTGACATACTTAGTTCTGCCCTGCAGGGTCCTTAGCAGACGTTTGGTAGTTCATGCAGATATGGAGGTGTTTGTTATGATTCATAAATGCTGACTGCATGGTCATTAGATAGGAAAGGTAAATCCCAAATGGGAAACTAAGGTATATTTAAGAATTCAGGCAAAATATGGTGTGTTCATAGGAAAAATGACTTCACAAGGCAATACTTTAAGGCAGGTTTGTTTGTAAATAGTTGATGGATGAGGATCGGAGCAGTTTACTGCAGAAGATGCAGGAAAATGTAGAAAGTCAACTGAATGATAGGGAAAAAGCAGGGAAGATTAGAGTAAGAAAATATGTAAGGGTGAGATGTTTTTCTCCGCATGATGTCTGCAGGGATGATTTGTTTTAGAAAGGGAGGCTGTATTTAGTCCAAATAATACCTCCAGGAACAGTTAGAGGTGATTACTAAGGTCTCTTTCTAAAATACTGTGTACCAGATAAAGTTATATGTAAAATTAATGTTAAGTGGTGAGCGTAAATGTTGCAAGTAATTGTTCAGCCTTGTGATACATGCATGCAAAGCATCACTCAGTGAGCACTTGAGAGGCTTTGGAGCTGCTTTCAGACCCCAAGCAGAGTTGGAATGTAGAAAGATTCAGTGCTCCATCTGAATCTTAGCTGAAATTTACACAGAAAAAGCCCTATATTTTCAAAATAGAATATTAATATTGGGTAAAGCTTGGTTCATTATTATGGTGGGTATCTAGTAGTCCATGTTTACCACACTATAACAAATTACTACTTCAAATAAGAGCGCATAAGTTCTCAGAGGGATTGAAGAAATTATAAGGCCATTTTCTAGTGTCTTAAATGAACTGCCCATATGGAATTATCTTGAGAGATTCACAAAATTTAGGGTGAGAGCACTTTAAGATGGTAGGAAAAGTTGATAAAGAATTGGCTGCTACAGAAGCATGCTTTGTTCAGGTACTGTGCAAAAGGAGCTTACAGAATTAAGAGCCTGAAACCTTCCAGGAGTGAAGAGTTTACTCAACCAGAGCAGAAGCAGCTTTGAGGGATCATGAAGGGCACAGCTTCAAAAGATGATTTATTTTTGAGTCCTATCTTCGGACTCGATCCCCCTCTTCTGTGCCTGAAGCAATCAGCATGTCCCACCATCAGCAAAGCCGTGGTCAAGGGAGGGACAGTCCCTTTTGTAATAAGACTTTCAGCAGGGCTCCCTCCATTTTTTCTTAAAATGTGCCATTTTCAGTTTGAAAACTCTTGATCTGTTTACGAGGTGAGCTGCGGCAGGAGGGATTTGTCATTGTCTTGGAAACTTATATTTGTGTGACCTCCTTACTTGAGCCTGGTGATACAGTGAAATGCTCTGCTTAAGTTAAAAATGGGCTCAGCTTGAGTTTCATCTATGCTGGAATCATCTCCTTTGATTTTGGTACTGCTACTCTGGAGTTGGAATTAAAATCTGAATCTGGTCTACTGTGTTCTTCAAGAAGCTGTAAAAATATAATATTCTTGTGTGAAAATGTATACTGTAACATACCGCCCTCTGAAGTGAGATAAGCCTGAATCTTCAGGTCTCTCTATTTTTCCTTTATTTTCTGCTGAGAAGTGCCTGCTAACTCTGGAACAGGGGACTGACTTACGGTAGCTTACAAAAAGAGAATTATTGCTGGGAAAGTACATGAACATTTGCAAATGCTGCAGGGGAGAGAAAGGAAGAAAAAAAGAAAAAAAAAAAAAAAAAAAGGAAAAAAAAGGCAAAACAGCCAGCCTTGCAGATCTCCTTTTTTTTTTTTTTTTTGTAGTCAGAAAAAGGCCCACGTGGAAACTTCTAATAGTCATTCCAACATTGTCATCGTCTTAATGTTTGGAAATATATATTGTCTCAAGGATTCGTATGGAATACTAATCAAGACAGGTTTTTAAAGTAATGTTACCTCAAGCTTTTTTGTGTGTGTGTGTCAGATTCCTGTTTTTCTTAATTCTTTAATCGTGACTTCTATGGCAGTTCAGATTTCTGTACTTCTAAGGCTGGCTTGGATTCATCTTGGCATCTGGCAGCAGAGTTCTTCTAAGAAGCACAGGAAGCACCAAAGAAAAACTCACTGCTCCATGAGTTATCATCTTCTGCCTAGTGGTAAGGAGGAGAGTGGGTAGCCAGGGGAAAATATTCACTTCTAAACATGCCATGCAAGGGATTTAGGCTCAGGGGGTGCTCTCAGAAGGCTTTCAGAAAAGTCACTGCTTCAGCATATTTGGAAAGTAATACATGACCATCCTTCCATTGGTATTTTATCTTCGTTGCCAACCCTGTATGTTTTAGATAACGGAGAGAAAAAAAAGATTAATAGAAATACCTGCTCAGGGAGGACATATCATGATGGACATGTAGCGGATAAGTAAGAATATCTCTTCTAAAACAGAGTTCAAGGAATATTTATGAAAAGATTCTTCTTAATAAGAGAGAGATTTGAGAATTTATTTTGTTGCTTGCAGTGATGCATACGTGGATGTGATGTGGAGTAGGCAGCTCTGCTGGCTCTGTAGCACAGCATTTGTAGTCAGGAATTGTCTTCTGCTGCTGACATCAAGAGCAGAAGAAAAGAAACTTTGCTCCATTAGAAGCTTCTGGGAAAGTTGAGGAGTTATTCTTGGTGTGGTAGGCAGCTTAGTACATGCGTGGCTTTAAGATCTGAAGTGCTCTTAGTGGACAATAAAGTTGTTCTGTTTCTGGGAGATCATCAAAAGACATAGAGCTGCTGGATGCAGGTTTTATGCAAGACTGCTGAGGAGATTGTATGTGCTCTGCTAGAGAAGCACACTTTCTCTTTGCCACCCCATTGAGTAGGAGTTCAGTGACAGGAAGGGAGCGCTGCTCATCTGATGTTCCTGCAGTCACCGCCCAGCTCTATTCCTGCTGAATCCTGCATTCTGCCAGGGGGATGCAGAAGTGGGAAACCTTCAAGGAGGAATTTTTACTTGTGTGGCCCCCCTGTGGTTGAGGGGTGAGCCTCCCAGCTTGTTCTCCAGTCCATCTGCAGCCCCTCTGCAGAGCCCTTCTCACAAACAATCCTACACGATTGTTATCCAGAACTTCTTTCTATTCCTGTTTGCTTATTAACACCTCTTCCCAACACTCAATCTGATTTGTCTTTTGAGAAAGGTTGTAATAATTTCCACTTTAAATCAAAACACAAGGCTCAGGCATTGGCTGATTTGCTTCCTGGCTGACTTGTGGTAGATGAGCAGCTATCTAACTTGTTCTCCAAGCAGGTTTGGTTCCTCACTTAAACACCCCATGCAAGCAACAGTGGTATACTTCGAAGTGAAAGAACTTGTAGTGTATTGCCCACCTGTTTTCAGGCAGTGGAGATGTTGGATGAAACACACCCGTCCTGGAGGTACTGCTGTAGGATGCATGGAATGGTTACTTTTCCTTCCTAGTTCTGAGGCAGCTTTATTATCAGCCTGGTTGTGCTTTTGTTGACACTCTAAGGAACAGTAATATTACAGCTCAGTGATACAGTAAAAATCAAGTCATGCTTTGCTACCAACCCACCTGTGTTTTCCTCTGGACAAGGTGCAGCCCTTGCCATTGACTCTGTGCAGATTTTCGTTTTAGGTTTGTCTGGGGTCCTGTTGTTGTTTTTCACGGTTGTGATTATTGTTTCCAGGAGTAGAGGCAAATCAGTGAATCTGACAGCAAGGGATAGTCTGCCCCTTGAGATGGATGATTTCCCCAGTGACTGGGGAAGTGTTCAGTGCCTCAGCTCTTGGTGATTGCACTTCAGGGGAAGGTAATGGCTTTTCCTTAGAAAGCTGTGTTGCTTTGTGCTTACGTTTTTGGTGAAGCTTTGCATTCCATCTGCTGAATCAGGTTTAGAGGCTGTTCAGAGTTCCTGTGTTCAGTGTGTTCAGCATAAAATGAATCTGCTTGTGGTGATATGCTGTCCCCTCAGCTCACCTTGCAAGCTGACAATTTTATTCTCAAGAGAAAACTAATACTGTAACTTTAGCCATCACTTCTCTTTATAAATTTTTGAGAGAATTGTATTTTCAGAGTTCTCAACTGTTGAAATAATTTTTTTGAATGATCTGTTATATTTTAATTAAAAGGTCATATTTGAAGACTGAAGTCAATTTTTACGTATAATGGATCTGCTTCTGGAGCTCCTTTGTTCATTAAAATGAGAAAATTAAAATAGAAAAAAATAGGCAAGGGGAGTGAGGCATATTATACTGTTACTTTCATGTTTGGCTTTGAAGGTAGAACTATGTCAAAATTATAATTAGATTTTGTCCTTAAAATGACCTTGCTTGAGTGAGTGCATGGATGGAGGCTGCTGTGCTGCTGCTTCCTTTCTGGAGTTAGGGAGTATTTCGTTGAGATACAAGAAGTATTTGTTATTCAGCAAAACCACTTACAACATATGCTTCCTCTAGTGGAAGAAAAACAGCACGTAGATAACTTTCCACCATGAGGAGGCTTTTTCATCCTTTAGTAAGCTCATATGAGCCCATCTCCAGTACAGGTAAGCATCCCTTTATCCCATTTAGGCATGTGGCTCTTGTTGACTGCTTTGGAATCTTATGAGCTTCCCATTTTAGATGTTGTCTTTCACTGCTGCATCCATTGCTGTATCAGTTAAGTTTTCTGCACTCTGATTAAATGACCAATGCCCAGATACACAGAGCAGCTAATCCTCTAATTTCTCAGCTAAGCTTTGTAAATAAGGAATGATCATATCCAGATAGATGAATTTCCTCTAGTTACACACTGGGACAATAAAAACACAAAATTTTCAACTAATGCTTACTTGTTTGTTTTTATTAGGGAAAATTCCCATGTGGTGAGGAGTAGATATGCGTCCTGCTGTTTGCAAATACTGAAGTACAGGGCAATTAAAATGCCATGATGTCATTGTACTTAACTTTAACTTGGTTAGGACTTAAGTGGAACTGATTGTTCCAGGGTAAAATAATCTCCATTGAATTAAAGAGCCTTAAATCTGATGCCATTGAAAGCCTGACCCTAAGAGATTGCTGAGAGCTTCAGGTCTGGTCAGAGGTTGGTGCATTGCATGATCTTTTTATAATCATGAGCCCTTACAAAGCACACTCAATCCAAATACAGTTACAGAGTAAATACTCAAAATTAGTAATTCACATTAATAAAAACCACAGCTGATTGTCTATAAACACACATTGTTTTACCTCTTCTCTGCTGATTATAAAATGAAGCAACTCTGAAATTTCAGTGGAAGCTCATATTTTTTTATATTTACATTTTTTTTTTTTTTTTTTTTTTATGCTCTTCATTTAAATTCTTTATTTGTTTTAATTTCTAGCATCCTGAAGTTCTGGTTGTTGATGTGGGAAGATGTTGCAGTATTGTTGTCCTTCCAGGTGTGCAGAGATGTACATTAGTTACATGGATGGTTGTTATGTACACATAACATTTCAGAGCAATGCAGTGTTTCCTTGTAAGCTCTGTGAATGCACAGTGTTCTACTGTAATTCAAAACTGCAGTATTAGCTCGAAAGAAAGAATTGACATAAGTGATATTTGGAGCAACAAAATATATAGTCGTTGACCATGAATTTGGCAACCTTGCCTATGGCAGAGGGGTTGGAACTGATGATCTTGGAGGTCTCTTCCAACCCAAGGCATTCTATGAGTCTGTGAATTAGATTTGCACCTTGATATTGTTCATATTTTTACTTAAATATTACCTAATACTGTTCTTTTTTTGAATAAAGCCATAAGTGTATAGCTTATACACATTCAAAAATGTTAGAAGTTTTTATTATCCTTGTGAACTTTTAATGAAACGGAGTGATTTGGCTTTACTTTCATATTCTTCATAGTCACAATAGTCACTGTAGATAATGGGACTAACACCTTTTTACTACCTAAACAGTTAATGTAGAGAAAATGGGAATTGTGGAAGGGAAAAGGCATAGTTACATGATGCCTGTAAAAGGTAAAATTGAGAGGAAGTGGAGCTTTGGAAGAAATAGAGACAATTAAAACTTTTTTTTCTCATTATTAAGGTTAAGAGAAAGAGTAGGAACATAAGAATAGTGACTGAAATGATAACGGAAATGACATTTCAATCAACAATTGCAGCGCTGATTCTTGCATATAGTTGTATTTATACAAAACATAAGGGAAATTATTTTCTTCATGAGGTTTAATGAAGGTTTTTAGCAAGTTGAGGAGAAGTCTTTAAAAATCAGTGACAAAGTTCATAGGGTTTAAACAGTTGCATGAAGACTGAAAGTGGCTGCTATACTGTAAAGCTGGAAGAACTACCTGTTTTATTGTATGACTTTTTTTTTCTGCTTGCATTTTCCATTGTTTTGCTGTATCAAATCCACAATGCCAGTTTGAATATAGACTTAGATAGAAAGCTGAAAATGAGACAGAAGATCTAGATAAAAGGGAGTAAAAGTGTATAATCACTACACAGTCAACATTTTTAGGCAGTTTTTCAGGGGCAGATAATCATGTTAAGTGACATTTTTTATATTCTCACTGAATATCTCATTTTCCCTAGACCTCATGTCAGCTGTGTTATCTGGTAAATTTAAACTGCAGTCAGACTTGGAACCCATTGGAGTGGATAAAGTACTTCAGTTCTGGTGATCTTTGTGAGATGAATTTAGTATAAAGCAAAACAAAGTGAGGAGAAAGAGTTGAGCAGATGTTTTAGCTACTACAAGTGCCCACATTGCTGTTGAAGTGAGCAGAAGTGGAATCTTTTTATAGTGCCCTGTGGTATGTGTCATAATTTATGGAGGCTAACAAAACTTTATCCATCCTGTGATTATTAATGTAAAATAGGTATGAAAATAAGTCTTGTAATTGCAGAAGACAGTGACCTATAGAAGATGTACAATTGGAAACCAGATAAATAATTGAAAATGTGATCATTGTTTCTTTAAATACACACGTCTGTGTTAGATCTATCTGGCAACACCTGTATTTGCTCTCAATTTAGCTCTCATTAGCTGGTTGCTGAGGTACAGTGTCAGGATAGATGTGAGTCATGAAGATACTCTCCTTTGAGAGGAATGTCCTTATTATCATTTTTTTCTTATAAGGAGGAGTCTTTCACGTAGGAGAATTACTGGGGAGCTGTAGCTGCTTGCTCTGTTTGAGAAGAGTGAATTTCCACTTGTTTTTCCTTTTGGCTATCAGTTCCTATCTGACATGGATTTTTCAGCAGCAGTCTTTTGAGTTGCAATTAGTTGTATCAATGATTTCTTCCGTTTGTGTGCCTAATTACCTGATGCTTGGCTGCAGTCAGAGCAAAAGTTGCTGTAACTTCAGTTTAGAGCCCAAGTGGAGCACTAGGAAGATTTGCAGCCTAGATGCACGGTTGTGAAGGAAAGTGCAAGCATTTTTTTTTTTGTGGGCACTTTCTGACAAAGCATCTGTAGCAAAGGCATTTATTTGAGTTTTCTCCTTTGTCCTATCACAGTAACTTCACTCGTAATCTGAATAATATGTTTGTCTTCTCTTTGAAACTTTCACATTAATGCAGTAATTACTGTGTGCCTGGTGTATTACAGAACAGGAGTGGTTCTCATTCTTTTAATATTTTTTTATGCATCTTGCTTGCTTGCTGTGATTAAATATTTGAAGTCACAGTCTTAAAATAAATTACTTGGCAATAGTACCAAAGGGTTTCTTTCATTTTTCACTTGCAGGGTTGTTTAAATACGCAACTAATAACCTCAAGGAATGCGTAGAAGACAGAAAATAAAGCAGTTTTATTGTGGTCTTCTGATGTGCGTTTGCTATTGAGAGATGTTAAGACAGGTTAAGGGAAAGGTTGCTACATTTTTTTTGGTAGATGCTGGGTGGTGCTCAGGCACATTTTAAGTAAACTGCAACTGTTTGTTGCCTTTGTGACAGAGGCATAGAAGAATTATTGTATGTATTTTTAGTAGCCTCCTGTTTGAGAAGCTGATAGATACACTTGCTGGTTGTGCATTTGTACTTCACAAAACTTGTCTCCAAGCCTGGATATTTTCATATTTATTGCTTTAAGAAAAAAAATGAATCAGTTTTTCCATGCTTTCCTAAAGTGCAGTCTAGATTTTTGCTTGGAGTAAGATGTAAATTCTCTTGATAACAGTACAGAATAATACCCATATAATAAATATATCTGGACAAATGTCCTAGTTTAATTTTGTTGCAAAATCCTAGTTGCAGTGTGCTGAAAGATCATTTTATTTAATACTTAAATGTTTATTATACAGTGTCTGTGTGTGGTATGTATGTATATATGCATATATATATATATATATATATATACACACATACCTCATGGCAGAGTGGAAAAAATGGAGTAATTGCCACCCTATTTTTCTAGGTCAGAAAAATGATTGTTATAAAATTGCCTTAGCTTGCTACTTTCCAACTATGTTATGTTCAGCTCTTTGACATATGTTAATTAAGAACACCATCAGTAATATAAATATGTAGTTATTATTATACTGGACAAGAAACTTGAAATACTTTTCCAATGAAATATATTGCTTTTTTTTTTTTTTTTTTGACTGAATCATGTTGAAACATCACGTGATGAAAATATTGTATTGTCTTGCAGATGATTCTCTTGTGGGCAGGGAGTCTTCGTGAAACTGAGGTTGATAACGTTAGTGATTTTCAGATGTGTGATAAGCCATGCTTTTTGCCCTTCAAAACTTCAGTTGGAAAGCATACAAGAAAATAGGACTCAAGACTACTGATTCCTTTGATTTATTTTTTTTTTTAAGATGTTTTTTTATTGATTCTAGTTTTAAAAAATAAAAAGTGAACTGTGTATTGTCCTGATCACCCCCAGAAAAATCTGGATGAAAACTTGACACACAGACATAAGATAAAATCTTGGACTATTTTGTCACAATGAGAGGCATAATGAGATTGTTTACTACTCTATCAGTAACTACTAGATGTCTTCAGGTGGTGGACTCATGTCAGAATTGGTCAATACATTGGCTTATGTTTTCAGTCATATGTTAGTTGGGAGTTTGGCTGAATGCCTCCATCATCCTTCACTGGAGGCTTTGTTTCTGCTTCCTTGGAGGACCATTGCAGCCAGGAGCCATGGGTGTAGATCTGGCACTTGATGTGTGTGAGACCAACTTTGAGGAAGTGCCTATGAAACAAAGGTTTCATATATAATTATTTCCTCCATGCAGGGAAAAAAATTGCACCCATTGACATTCACTGATGCTTGCTGAATGTTTATGGTTTCCATACAGTGGATGTGAACATAGTGAGGTGGTGGGTGGTGCATTTCAGCTGTAGCAACAGCAACGTGGAAGATGAGCCACATTCTGGATGGTCATGCACAGCTGTCACACCATGGAAGGAAGAGCATCTTAATCAGCTCATCCATGTGAATTGTTGGATTACAATCAGGGGACAGTGTATGGAGCTGGATATCTGTTCCAGTGCATTGGAAATGATGTTGCCAACATTGGAATGTTCCAAAGTTTGTGCCAGGTGAGTCTCACAAATGCTTGCACAGGAACAGAAGGAACACTATCAGGACCTACTGACCCAACGTGAGGCTGAATGGGACAGTTTTGTGGATTGCATTGTTACCAGTGACAAGATGTAATGTCACTACTATGAGCTGGAATTAATATGGTGGTCCATGGAGGGGTGACGTGATTTTTTTTCCCCATTGAAGAACAAGTTCAAGACACAGCCCTCAGTGGTTAAGGTGATGTTTTTTTGAGATAGGAAAGGAGATATCCTTCTGGATTTCCTGGAACTTGTTCAAACCGTCAACCGTGATCCCTGCATTGTGACGCTGAAGGCTCAAAGTTTCCAAGTTGAATCAGAGAAGAAGACAGCCAGGCCCCATGTCATTTTTAAGACTGTGAAGCATACTGCCAATCTTGGCTGGATTGTCCTACCACACCCACCTTCCAGTCTGGATTTGTGGTTTCTGACTTCCATCTGTTTGAGCTGATGCAAAATGGACTGTGAGCAACATTTTCCTAGCAACGATGCCATCATAGCAGCTGTGAAACAGCTGTCACCTCTGATGGGGCAGATTTCTGCATGCTCTGCATGCAGGCTTTTCTTCATTTCTGGTGAAAATACATAGCTAATGGTAGTGACGATGTTGAAAACAGTGTTTTGTAGCTGAGAATTTACTCTATCAAATAGTATTGTTGTGCTATTTTAACTGTTGTAGTTTCCATGGAAATAAATAGGAGGCATTACTTTTGGAACAGCCAACGTATTTGGAATAGACTTGGATGTTTCTTTAACTAATAATATGGAGAATCATGAATATCTCAAGAATTCACTTCCTTTAAAAATTACTGTATTTCTTCAAGTGCATATATATGAAAGCCACAGTATTATAGCCTCTCCTGTAGTCTAACATCTTCATTTGATTTACCCTTTGCTCACTTAAAACTCTCATACATTTCAGTAGGAGTTGTTGAAGTGGATCTGAAGAAGTTATTTGGCTTTTATGTTAAGGCTCAGAGCCAAGTAGAGATGTTGAACTGAATATCTGTTGTTAGTACTTGATCTGATCTGTAGGCAGCCAGTTGCCTTCAGTGAATTAATGGAAAATTCAGTGACAAGACTTGTTTTGAACTTTTCATCTAATTAAGTGTAGCAGCTCTGCCAACAGTACCTGCCTCTGCATTGGTCAGCTCTTTGTCGTCTTTCTCAGGATCTGTTTAACTGGCTTCTAATTAGAGCTCTTCTAACTCTCAAAATGGCAAGAAACCTAAAAGCAGTAGTTAATACATATTTTTTAAAAAATCATCCTTACCTTATATGACATGAGAACCAGTTAGGTTCTCTAGGTTCTAAGAAGAATTTACATGGGAAAAAAATTGAAGATGCCATTCACTACTTTATCTAAGTTAAAATTGCTTCTTTGAATGGATTTCAGGTAAAACATCAGAGATATTGAGTAAACACACTTTTCTTAGCACAAATATTAAAGCATGAATAGGATGCCTGACAATATCATTGCCTTTCAGGACATTGTCTATTGTTCTCATGTTGAGAATATGATAGAGTCCCTAAGTCTCTCTGTTTAATTCCAGTGCTGTTCTGTTACAATGATTTTACAAAAATATGCTAAACGAGACTTCTGTTGCTTGTCTTTCCCATGCAGCAGCTGCAGGAACATGTCTCAAAAATAATTCTGGTCTTGGCAATGGTAGCACTTGCATGGATCAGAAATAAGTGAGCGTATTACAATTTATGTACAGCGTTAAAAACAGCTACGCTCTTCAGAGAAATTTGTGATTGTTACAGTAATTATAACTCCATATTTGTATTGCCAAATCTGATCAACTCCTTCTTACCCACCAAAACTGTGGTGAAACGCAATTGCAATATTTTGTATTTTCATGCAGTGCAGACATCTCCTTCTGGATTTAATAAAAAGGATAGTTTACCTACAGGGAAGAACTCAACCATTGCTATTTGACACTGCTTGATGTACAATGCCTGTCTCATAGCCTTGTATGGCTTTGGGCTGTGGGCACCCTTTCATAAACCATTTAACTGAACTAAATGAAAGTTCAGTCATGATTGGTTGGCAAATATGTTGGTAAAACAAATCTCACTGTGACAGAGTGAACTTAGCCCAGTTGAGCGGGAAGTAATGTTCTGAAGATGTTTTTTTCCTCACTTTTCCCACAGTGGAACTTGCCCTGGCTAGGTGCAGATGGCTGTTCTGTTCTGACAGCTGGAGGGCTCTGTTTCACCAAGAGACGTTCCCATCTTCCTTAAATCAACCAGCTGCTAAATTCTTGTGTGGCTCAAGTTTTTGCAAACATAGTGCATATAGAGGCCTTTGAAGTAGGTTGGATATTAAGAAAAGTTTGCAGGAAGAAAGAACATAAAAATGTAACTTCCATACTCTTGAAAGTATAATGTTGAAATCAATAAATCCTGTAAAATTGACAAGACATTCCTGATTATTATTTTTTTTTTTTCCTCCTAGTGCTGTGTTTGGTTTTTTAATTGAGTAGAGTATATGTAAGGAGACAGGTTTGATTACTCATGGTCTCTCTATGAATGCCTTTTTATAAGCTTGCGCGTGTGCAGATGAAAAAGTAGTGAGATAAAAATCCTAATAAGAACTCAGTGATGCTGGCCAACTAAGTTTGCTTGTTACGCCTTTGGAAGTATTTATATGAAGAGATGCTGGCTGGGAAGCTTCTATAACCTTAGATTCTACCTGTTATTCTTAGATACTACCTTAGATTCCCCTCTCTCCCCAGAAGTGGCAATTAGTGTGCACTTTTGCCACTGACAGTCTCTGGCTTATTTATGTTTTCATTTATTTATAGCAATGTTGTTTTTAATAATCCGTATTTGCATATTTATCCAATGATATATGGATATGTATGTAAATACACGTGCACATAAAAGATGAAGGCATGCTTGCATTTAAATTATACCTCCTCCCAGGAGGTTTCTAGACTGCGTGGAAGATAACTTCCTTATGCAACTGGTAGGAGAGCTTACAGGGTTGGTGCCCTGCTAGACCTGGTCTTCGCTAACAGAGAAGGACTGGTGGGAGAAGTGAAGGTTGGGGACCATCTTGGGCAGAGCAACCATGGAATTGTAGAATTCTCTATTCTTGGAGGTGTCAAAAGAGTGACCAGCAAAACTACTTTCTTGAACTTCCAGAGGGCAGAGTTTGATCTGTTCAGGGTGCTTGTAGCACTGGTCCCTTGGGAGTCACTTCTTAAGGGTAAAGGGGTCCAGGAAGCCCAGATGCTCCTCAAGACAGAAATCTTAAAGGTACAAGAACAGGCTGTCCCTGAGTGCCGTAAGGTGAGCTTTAGGGGAAGACAACCAGTGTGGATGAGCTGGGAACTACTGTTGAGAGTCTATGTCCTCTGGAAGAAGGGGCAGGCTACCTGGGGAGATTACAAGCAGTAGCAAAGATAGGCAGGGAGGAAGTTAGGAAGGCAAAAGCCCCAACTTGAACTCAGATTGGCCACTGCAGTAAAAGACAATAAAAAATCTTTTTATAAATACATCAACGGCAAAAGAAGAACCAAGGACAATTTTCATCCTATACTTGATGTAGCAGGGAATGTGGCCACTGAGGACAAGGAAAAGGCTGAGGTCCTCAATGCCTTCTTTACATCTGCCTTTAATAGCCAGACCAGTTATCCTCTGGGCATTTTACTCCCTAATCTGGAAGTCTGGGATGCTCAGAATATACCCTCAGCGATTCAGGTGGAGACAGTCAGAGAGCTCCTCCTCCATCTGGTCTGTCACAAGTCCATGGGACCGGATGGGCTACATCCTCGGGGAGCTGGCGGGGGTAATTGCCGAGCCGCTCATGGCCATCTGTCAGCGCTCCTGGTTAACTGGAGAGGTTCCAGAGGATTGGAGGCTTGCTGATGAGACTCCCATCTTCAAGAAGGGTTGTAAGGAGGATCTGGGGAACTATAGGCCTGTTAGCCTGACCTCAGTACCAGGGAAAGTAATGGAGCAAATCATCTAGGGTGAGATCGCACGGCACGTGCGTGGTGTCCAGGGGATCAGGCCCAGCCAGCATGGGTTCGTGAAAGGCAGGTCGTGCTTGACCAAACTCATCTTCTACAACTGGGTGACCAGACTGGTAGATGAAGGAAGGGCTGTTGATGTAGTCTACCTAGACTTCAGCAAAGCCTTTGATGTGATCTCTCACAGGCTGCTTCTGGGGAAACTGGCTGCCCATGGTCTGGACAGGTATACACTTCTTTGGGTAAGAAACTGGCTAGAGGGCCATGCCCAATGGGTGATGGTTAATGGAATTAAGTCCAGCTGGCAAACCATTACGAGTGGTGTCCCCCAGGGGTCGGTACTGGGGCCCATCTTGTTTAATATCTTTATTGATGACCTAGATGAGGGGATTGAGTGTACCCTCAGTAAGTTTGCAGATGGCAGAAAGTTGGAAGGTTGTGTTGATCTGCCTGAGGGTAGGGAGGCTCTTCAGACGGATCTAGATAAGCTGGATCACTGAGGTGAATGGAATGAGGTGCAACAAGGCTGAGTGTCGGGTCATGCACTTCGGCCACAGCAACCCCATGCAGCGTTATAGGCTTGGAGACGAGTGGCTGGATGATTGTGAAGAAGAAAGGGACCTGGGGGTGTTGGTTGATGCTCGGCTGAACATGAGTGGACAGTGTGCACAGGGAGCCAAGAAGGCCAATGGCATCCTGGACTGCATTAGAAATAGTGTGGCCAGCAGGAGCAGGGAGGTGATCGTCCCCTGTACTCAGCACTGGTGAGGCTGCACCTCGAGTACTGTGTTCAGTTTTGGCCCCTCACTACAGGAAAGACGTTGAGGCTCTGGAGCGTGTCCAGAGAAGGGCAACTAAACTGGTGAGTGGTCTGGAGCACAAGTCCTATGAGGAGCAGCTGAGGGAGCTGGGATTGTTTAGTCTGGAGAAGAGGAGGCTCAGGGGAGACCTCATTGCACTCTACAACTTCCTGAAGGGGGGTTGTGGTGAAGAGGGGTTTGGCCTCTTCTCCCAGGCAACAAACAGGACCCGGGGAAATGGCTGCAAGTTGTATCAGAGGAGGTTTAGGTTAGACTTAAGGAAGAACTTTTTCTCTCAGAGTGGTCAGGCACTGGAATGGCCTGCTCAGAGAGGTCGTGGAGTTGGCGTCCCTGGCAGTGTTCAAGAGGCGTCTGGATGAGGAGCTGCGAGATCTGGTTTAGTAGCTTGTGGTAGCAATGGTAATGAGAAGACGGTTGGACTAGGTGATCTTATAGGTCGTTTCCAACCTTGTGATTCTATGATTCTAAATTGTTTTATTTGCAAGTAACTTTTGTATAATCTGAACACAAGTAGTAAAATACTAATTGAAAGATGTTCTTTACAAATTTTATTCCACAATTTGATAAATCCTAAATTAATATTATTAATCTAAAAATATTTTTGTTGTATCCATTCTCCACTGACTCTTAAATGGCATAAAGTATGTGTATGTATACCTGACCAATGAGAAAATCCAGGTGGTGGTTTTGGTTCTTGTAGTCTGAGAATGGTCTTAAATACTCCATTCTATAGTGTGGTGTTAGACTGGTAAATATTGTACTGTATTCAATTTAAATGTGAAAATACCCTTTTGGCCATAAAGGACTATGGCAGTATTCTTAGATGCTTCCTCCTCTAGATTGTAGTCATATGTGATATAATCATGTTTGTGCCTGCTGCTTTGCCATTCTTTCCTGTCATTGGCGATACTTGTTTTAGTAAAATACGTTAAGAGTTTTATTTAATTATGACAAATGTATTGTTGCTTTTCTGTAGATATTAATGATGCATGGGCTCATTGGAAATGAGTCACTAGCTTTATTTCCATGTAATCTTGGAGGCAGTCTTCAAGATACAGAGATAGTTTTTTTTTGTTTGTTTGTTTTACATTCAGACAAAAATATCATTAGCTTCAAATTGAGATTTGTGTGAGGAAGGGAAAATGTAGCACAATGTGAATGTTAGAGGTCTGATGAGGATGTTGGGAGTGGAAGCTGCAGTTCTACCAGGGCTAGTGCTGACCCCCAAGCCCCTAAAAGAAGTGTGGCTGCTTTTGGCAACCAGCTGTATGGAGGTGAGATTTTCAGGGAGTGTTGCAAGCAGATTCATTAAATGAAGGAAATCTTTAGTAGTTGTTCTGCTTAGGATCTTAGAAAATTCACCACAGGTGACTAAATAGAACTTTGATGTACACAAATACATTAGAATCACAAGGTACTTACATAATACTTGAAATAAGATTATGGTATTTCTAATTGTGAAGCTTAGAATCTGCAAAAGATTGAGAACACAAGATTAAAAGGCAGAAAGAATGCAATATTGAGTACTGTTGAAGTTGACTCTGAAGGTGCAATAATCATATGTGGCTTTATGTCTTTATATGCAACTCAGTTTCCAAAGCCAAAGAAATTCCCTTGCCTGATGTTGGTTATTACTTACAGTGAAAGAAACTATGTTTTAAATTCTTGTCCTGAAAGGTGATTTTTGTGATAGAAATATTTTAGACGTTGTGCCTTTACTTGTCTAGTGTAGTAGCATTCTTAGTGTTTTTCAGTAAATGTTAGAAGGTACACTGCAGAATGAGTTGGAAGATGTGAAATGCCTTCTTAATGCTAGCTATATTATATTGAGTAGTTTCCATAAATATTACTGATTGTTTTTGTGAGTAGTCAAAACTAAGGGTATTGACATAGCTCTTCTGAAACATCATCCAGACTGTGAATGGGCACTTGCAGTGCTGAAGAAAAATTTCTGCTTAGAACAAAAACGATCAAGGCTGGAAGAAGCACACAATGTTTTGCAGGGTTAAGAAAATACATAAACGGTGTGGGTGATGAATCAGTAATTTCTCAGAATTAGGTGCACACTTATTTCTACTGTCAAGGGTGGGTTTTACTGCTTTCACCCTGGTGTGGGTGGGGCTGTTTTTCTTTCCACTTTAGTTCTCCAAGAAGAGGCACTGGGTGATGTGGGTTAGTGGTCCCAGTGGGGTTGTGTTGATAGTTGGGCTAGGTGACCTTAGTGGTCTTTTCCAATCTTTATGACTGTATGATTTTAAGAGGGGTTTCCTCTTACCAATACATCTCAGAGAAATAAAAAGACAAAGATAAATTGGACCCATACTCAAATCCCACATGTATTCTAAGTAGTGTAATTGCTCTCTTTTTAAAAATTCCATTATCCACAGGCCTGACGAAGTCATGATTCTGGTGAAGGGGGCTTCTGAAAGGAAGCTGCAACATTCTGATGAATAAAGAAACTGACTGAGGAAATTAATTGTGTGACCATAATAATTCAGACAAGAACTGGAGCAATAGGATCTTATAGCACAGTGAATTGGAGAGGAATGAAAATGATAGGTACTTACGCAAATGGATTAAAACCATCCTGTGCCACTTTGTGGGTCTGTCTTTTAGTCACTCTTGCTATCTAGGCCATGGGATTACTCAAAAACAGCTGGGAAGGAAGGGATAAAATCATTTAATCACAAATTCTAAATGCTTTTTGTGGTAATTTTCCTGCAAACAGCACACTACAAAATCAAGGCAGGTAGTATTTACTACCAGTTGCAAGACTAGCTACATAATGAACTCTGGAAAGACTGCATGGTTTTTATTTATCCCAGGTCTGTGTTTTTTAAAACACCTGAGATAAAACATGAAACTATTAGTCTTTTTAGGTTTATCACCTTTTCTTCATGTTTGGGGAATGCAGATGATAGCGTTTAATGAAGTAGTTGCTGAGAGAGTCATTAAATGATATAGTCGTGATTACATCTAAGCTACGAAGTGAGACTCATTCTCATTCCTACTGCAAAGCAAATTACAAATTTGCTTTTCATAGCCTTATAAACTCTGCCTCTGAAATTCTTGCCAAAATAAGGGAAGGCTATGATTCTTCTTATAGCTTTCCTCTGTAAGCTTTGTCCTTGTGGCAGTGCAGGACCAGTTTAGGCAAAATAAAAAGCACAAAATAAGGATAATTCATTCAAGTCTTTAGAAGATGCTATGCTGCTACAAACTGCTGTATGTTCCAGTCTTCTGAGATCCTTTGTCTGTCAGTGGCACCTCACAGCAAAACTGTGCAAGCATTGGGCACTGCTGCAGCTCAGCGCTCCTGGGTTTTCTGCTCCAAATTCCCAAAGTCTTGGGGCAGATGCTCAGTGGTACATGTATACAGATGCACATTGGCATGTAAACCTGGTAAAGTGCACCCAGGGCTGCAAGAAATAAATAATGACCGTCTCAGCTTCAGCTACGAGCAGACTTATCAACACAGAAGAAATAACTAAAATTGGTGCAATTTTTGTTTGTAGTTTTTATTGATAAAGGAATATTTTTATGTTTGTGTCATCTCGCCATTTATCAATTATTTTGGTGGTAGAATGGAGAGATAGTACTATGAGAAAAAGTAGTGTGGCAAAATTCCAGCTCTCAGGAAGGCGTAGTGTTTCCGTAAAACTTTGTTTTTCATTTCTTGTCCAAATGGGGGTGCTGTACTTTAACTGAATTGCTTCTCCTGGAGAAGCCTGGCATAGTCCCCAAGCTTCAGCCCGTGCACTTCAGTGCGACTTCTCCCACAGACAGCTTCCTTCTGCTTCCCTCATTACTACGTGTTGTGGCAGAAAATACATTGTAATGTGATATTCAAAGGAGAAGAGAGAATGCTATTAAGATCATTCAAAAACCAGGCTTATTAATGCAGCGTGTTAAGGCATTATTTTCTGATGTTGTCACCTGTATATGCACTTGTTAGAAGAATTGTCATGAAGGCTTTTTATCCTCACTGATTAACAATAAAACTGTGCAATTTGATAAGCTTTAGAAGGAAACTGGATTTCTGGGTTTGCTGCTTATGAGAAAGAAATGTTTATTCAAGTGGAAATATGGAAATATTTGAGTTTGTTTTTAAAGACATTGCATATATTAATTTGAAGTGATTTTTCTTTTTCTTCCCCAAAAATCATTATCTCCAATACTGCTTCAAAGGAAACAGTGCACTTAAATTATAAGCACTTGTTTGTGTATCAAATGATGAAAAACATCCATACATGAAATAAATTAAATGGAAATTTGCTTCATCTAATTAATTCTATTATATGGGATATTGGGTTATATTTGCTTGAGTCACGTTAATTATGGAAGTAATTTTGTAGTTTTTAAAGATGACACATCCATGTTCGTATTTTGTTCAGAAATAATGAACATGCTCCTCAGCATTCTTGGATGAGGTTGCATACCATAGTTTAAGATTCAAAACTCAGATCCTGCTAAAACTTAAAGGGTGTTCATGCTTGTGCATCAGTTCATCATCAGTCAGTCAGTTATGTTATATTTAGAAACAGCCGAGTAGAGGAGAGAGAAAAATGCTCCATTGTATTTAATTGATATTTGCCTTTTGTAGCTGTAGTTTTCCAGTGTGTCTCTGAAATGCTTTGCAGTGGCAGGTGGGATTTAACACAGAGGTATGCTGAAGGGTTGAAACCATTTATGCTCTCCTTTAGCCTCGGCCTCTCATCCATTTTCTATCCAGTCTAGAGATTTTAGTTTCAGCTTTCTTATTAGAGATTATTGGGATGTTCTGTCTGTTCAAAGTGGAACTGCACACAACAAAAATGAGCTGCTCTTGCTTGTCTTAATTGATACACTTACTCTTGCCAAAGAGGAGGCCTGGAGTGTTTTGACCTATAATACTTGTGTACATTTTTTGTGCATGCAGTACGTCAGACTTTTCCTTTTGGCTGTATTTTAGTGAGGCATCAATCACAAATTACTTTCAGAAACATATATTACTTAAGGACTGTTACTGACAACAATGCAATTAAATGGTTCATGAAAAAGATACTTTAAATAGTGAGAATACTTGCAATTATGTTACACTTTGAGCGGCCATTTTCTGATTCATTGGAGTTAGATTGTAAAATCTGTAATAGCATCATAGATAGCATTACCTATAAAACACCATCTTCGAAAGTTGATATTTTTTCAAACTGCTTTAATGTAAGAGCGTACTTAAAAGATTAGATCCTAAATCTCCAGCTCCACGCTCATTGTTATTTGCAATAGTTAGCAGTTAGTTATTATATCAGGAGCTTCTCATCGTACAGCTTCTAATGATGTTTTCTCCTCTATCTTCTTGTGTTCAAAAATGACAGCTCCTATCTTGCCAATGGTGCATGATCCGTAAAGCTGTTTAACTGGCTTTTATTACTGTTTCAGCAGTGTGAGGCTGAATATATTTTATTTCTTTAACAACATACTATATTTTAGAACTTTCTTGCTTGTAGTCAAGCATCAAAAAAGTTGATTAGAGGTGTCCTTGATTGCATGATTAATTCCCATTATTAAGGGAATTTTCCTAATGTTTCACCAACTTTCTTGATATTGTACATTAACTTCATATAAGTCTTATAGAAAGCTCTTTCACTCAACCATTACTTTTTAATGACTTTGAATAATTATTGACTCCTAAATTTTATCCAGTTTTTAAAGTAGAGCACTTTTTTATTAGAAATAATTATTTCCCTTTATGCCCATTTCCTACCTTCTCTCTCACTATGAGTATGAATAAGCTTTCTGTGCTCAGTACAGGATTCATCCATTTCTAATTTTCCTTGCAAAAATTTGTAGAAACGTTTAAATTATGCTTTTATTTTTAGTAACTGAGCAATATTCGTGTTTGTAGAGGAGAATCTTCTGAATAATGAAGACATGACACAGTTTTTTTAGAAGCTTTGTTACAGAGGACATTCACCAAGTGGTCCAGCTTCTGTCATTTTAAGTCAATCCTTTGGAGTAGGGTTTCACAAGTCTCAGAATAACTACTATTTTTCCAGAACAGCCTTCTTTTACAAGCTGCTGTTCTGTTACAGTTGAACTCTGTTAAATGTCATATGAGTAAGGCTTATACTATTATGTTTAGGATAAGTCCTAATTTTCTAGACTGTACTAGTAAGATCAAAATAATTTTTACTTGAGTGAAAATAACACTGTCGATCTCTGTGGAGATCCACCACTGTGGAGGTTATATCCAGGCCATAAAAGAATTGAGATTGCCTTGACACCCTCCAGTCCTCATAGCCTAGGGATTAACAAACAGATGCACGACAATGACATGCAGCCTTGAAGACCAACCACCTATAAGGTTATATAGAAAGTTGCGCCATTCATTAGTATTAAATGAGGTGGGAGTGAAGAAAATGAGGTGAGCAGACAGGTCTGTTTGGAAATGGGGCAATGGACTGGGGAAGGGAGATGGACGTCGGTTATTTTTCCCCTTATCTGAAAGTAGTCCTAAAGTTCAGCGAACAAAATATAGGTATCAGGGATGTGTTGTTGGTTAATAGTGACTGAGCTTCACCTGCATGGCTGCTTGGAGATCAAGCTGTGCATGCTGACATTTCATCAGTTATCTGTAGTTTCATTGGTATCAATGCCAAAGAGGAGTGTAATGGTTATAAAAAAGAAATTTCCTAGGAAAGAGGACCTTTTCCAGGTAGAAATGAGGAGATGTAGGATTTAAAAATAAAATTTAAGACACAGTTAAAGATATTGTTGCACATAACTTGTGTAGTGCTTGTGTAATGTAACTCAGCTTTGTAAGTAGGCTGAAATTGTACCTTCTGAGAAGTTTGTTTTCATTGTGAGTGTTATCACAACAATTTATTTTGGAGGTACTAAGGGCGTGCATGGCTAATTGTGGCAGACAACTGGATATGGGTAGAAAAACTGTTGATTACCGTCAAAGCAAGTTAAGATTGCATGAAATAATTGTTGAACTGGTTTTGTCATTCTAGTGTTAGATGTTAAACCATTGTTTGGTTTAAGTTGTACTGTGAATATAAGCAATACATTGCTGCTATTGATAAACCTTAATCACATTGTTAATACAAGTTAAATGTGTAACCACAGAGCATAGCTTTACGTGTGCTAGTAGTTACAGGAGCATTTGTTTAACATTTGTTACAAGTTACTGTTGATTTTTTTATGGGTAGTAGGGGAGCAGTTTACAGCTGAACTACTGTATAGAGGAAGGAGAGCTGTTCAGCTTTGGATGAAACCTCAGGCAGTTTTGTAAATGTTTTCTATTACAAATAAGTTTAATAGGGTACATTAAAAAGGATGTGTATTTAAACCTTTATGGTCTGTACCATGTTAGGTAGAATTACAGTAAATTGCTGCATTTTATTTCTGTAATTATCTTACAGATTGCTAGTTGGTATTGTCCTGAATTTTATGTTCAGCACATTTTAAGAATAGTCATATTTTGGACAGCTTGTATAAGCTCATTTTGTTGTCTCGTAGGCATATAAAATTACTTACATCTAGAAAGAAAAAAAAGACATCTATTAAAGGGGGATGATGTCTGCACCTTTGGAATTATGCATGTCTGCTACTGAGAGGGGAGGGATAGTGATTATCTCCTGTGTTGTAATTTTGGGTATGTGTAATGCAGTTTTCCTATCAATAACAGTTCTAGAAATATGTGATTATGAAACACGATCTTTTCCTTTTGTTTTTTTTTCCATTCCTGTAGGAACTTGGAAGTAACAGCCCTCCTCAGAGGAACTGGAAGGGAATTGCTATTGCGCTGCTGGTGATTCTAGTTGTTTGTTCACTCATCACTATGTCTGTCATTCTTTTAACACCAGGTAACCTACTTCTTTATTTTATCTTACTGAAGGTTTCTGATTCGTAATGCACTCATTAAAAGGACATGTAAATTTTAAAATATCTTTCCCTTAAGCATTTTTAACTTCTGTCTCCTATAAACTTGGTACTCATTAGGGCCTTCTGAATTACTGGAAGCTTTAAGTAGCACAAGTACTACTGCTACAGCAATAGGTCATTAGGATTGTATTGGCCTTGGGATGGCTACAAGCATTAGCCTCAGTGGGTATACTGAGTGTATGATTTTGACACTTGTGTCTTAGTGTAATTTCTGATTCGGAGATGAGCTATCAGAAGGCTGGATGTCCTGAAAAACTAATAATGAGAATGAAACTTATAACTGAGCCAGAAGTATACATGTTTCATATATACACGAACAAGCTGTTGCCATTATCTTTCTCGCAGAAAACAGCTACTTAACTTAAAACCAAGGAAACTACTCAGCAGCTCACTTACCAATAAGAAAAGGGGTTTGGGTAGGTGGAATTAATAGACAAAAAAGCAATTGCACACATATAAAAAAATATGCCTAGTGGTTATTTTGTTCTAATTTGATCTGGGTTATTTTTCTGAAGATTTTATTGCTGGGACAGCGACTGTTTGGAAACTTAAGAGAAGGAATCACTGCACAAGTTTTAATGAATCTTTGAGTTCTTTCTACCAGAATTGAGTTCTTTCTGTCAGGTTTAAAAATATGATAAAATTTCAACTTTGAATATTGTGTCTAGGTAACAAATATTGGTGTGAAAACAGTTTGTTATGCAAGTGTTCAATTTGTGTAAACCAAAATACTAATAAAGTGCCCTTCAGATGGTTTCAGGCCACTTGGCCACTGAATGAAATAATCAAGGGAAGCTTGATGGATCTGTGCATGAGCAACTGTACTAGTGTACTGCTGGTGAAAGGAAGATGGTGAAACTCAATATAAAAGGTTTATGGAGGTTTTATCCTCGTTTTACAAGTGAGACAACTGAACTGATGGTTTTGTTTGCACAGAGCCAGGATCAGAGGGGATATTCTACCTTCTAATCCTGTTCTCAAAGTGCTCTAGGTCCATTAAGATGGCGGAGGGCCTAGAGGGGAAGATGTATGAGGAGCAGCTATGGCGCCTGGGTTACCTCAGCGCTGAGCAGAGCTGGCTGAGGGGAGGCCTCATGGCAGCTTCAGCTTCTCACAGGGAGCGGAGGGCAGCGCTGAGCTCTGCTCTCTGAGTTAGTCACAGGGCCCAAGGGAGCAGCATGGAGCTGTCGGATGAAAGTCTGGTGGGGGTGGTGGGGGAGACGTCCTGCCCCAGAGGATGGTGGGCATGGAAGAAGCTGCCTAGGGATCTGGCACAGCCCTGACATGCAGGAGCTCAGGGAGCATTTAAGCACTGCTTTCAGACATGTGGTTTGATTTTGGGCAGTCCTGTATAGAGCCAGGAGTTGGATACAATGATCTTTATGGGTCTCTTCTAATATAAGAAACTTTTCTTCTTAGAGGGAGTTAGACGGCTAAGGAAAGTGTGTAGGAATATTGTGGTTCATTCTGTTTCCCATTTTGTAGAAGTATCTAAGTATGCACAATGTTGTCCAAGGGAGTGATAAAGAAATGATTGTTTAGCTATTACTAATTACGATATTTGGAAAAAAATAAAAGCAGATGCGCTGCTGTAGTCTCAAGATACAGGATTTTCTTCAGGGAATAAGACAGAAGGAAACTGGTGGCATATCCTGGTGCACTCTAAGACAGAAGGCTGTTCTTTTCAGGGAGAGGTTTGTTTAAGGCTTGTAAGATCTCAAAGATGTTGTGCTGGAATTCGCAATAGTAAACATCAGTTCTGGCTCTAATATTATAGAATGATGTAAAAATGTAAATGGAAGTCTTTGAAGACACTCATCAAAAAAAGAAATAAACAACTCAGGGAAATGTTAATTTCTTTTTAATATGATAAAAAAAAATGCTTAGTGAAGTACAGCATCTCTGGAGCTGTTACAAAACCCAGAGAGCTTGCTTGAAAACTTGATGTGATCTGGGGCCTACATTTTAGTTGAAATCATGTGAGTGAAAACTAGTTCTGTCAGCTCAGATGTTCTAAGATATCCCAAAGAGACTGTGGAGCTTGATATAAAAAAAAAAAACCTTTTTCCAAGAATGACCTAGGTTTTATAATATGGGTTTTCTTGCAGGTTAAAAATGGTTACCGAAGAAAGCTTTGTAGGACAGCTCCTTTCCCTACTTTTGACCTTAATCCGTTCCTCTTTCAATGCATGATTAATATGTTTTTGAAAGTTGTTATTTCTTAACTCTGCGAATTTCCTGGAGGGTGCTGAGCACTGCAGCAGAAGCTTTCTGACTGAATATGTATCCAAGGTGACTCTGGGATATCTAGCACATCAGGAAGTGAAAAACTCAGATTGTCTCACAAGCCTTTCTGTCACTAAGTGCTTAGTGCTGAGGTGCTAGAGATCTGTTGTTTTAAATATTTGGTTTTGTAATTCATTTGTAATTTTACTAATTAAAGTAGCAGTTTTCTTTCCCTGTTTATTTCTGCCTGTAGTGGTAGCTGCCTTTTAGACTTGGTACAGTTTCCCTAAGCGTTGTGCTTCATTCTGCTTCTTTCTGAGGATATAGGGATGATTTTAGAGAGCAGTTGCTCAGAAGCCTGCCTAGTCGCTATTAAAACATTTCAATGAAAATCATGTTAAGGCAGAATCATATGTATTGATATGCCAAACAAATAAAGATTCTGCTTAAAACAAGGTTGGGACTGACCCCTCCATGCCATTTTTCATGCTATTTTTTAAATAAATAGAAAAGAAACTGAAAGTAAGTAGATATTCATTACCAAAGAAATTCAGGTTTCTGTTTTAATACTCTATAGTCTCCATGTAATTACTGTATATTAGCAAGCAAGTTTTGATATTGCCTTACAGTCAAGTTTTTTTCCTTTCTCATGTGAATATTATACAGACTATGCCAATTCACAGTTAGATCTGTTAGCTTGTGCACTGCTAACTAGTGCTGTTTTTCTGCTTTTCAGGCATAATTTAACATCAAGCAAGTCCAACTTTCTTTTTCCCCACAGAAAATTCAGTAAAGAGTGTGTCTAAATAATATATTATTTTATATTATATATTATAAATATATAATATATTATAGTTTTAGTTTCTAAGTTAGAAGGTAAACTTTGAGGTGCTTAACCTATTTTTAATTACTCATTTGTCAAAATCATAGACTCATAATCCTTAGAGTTGGAAGGAACCTTTGAATGTTATCTAGTTCAACTTCCCTGCAGTAAGCAGGCACATCTACAGCTGGATCAGGTTGCTTAGAGCCTGGTCCAGCCTGGCCTTGAAAGTGTCTAAACACATGAAAATGAGTGAAGCTATTATTTTCTACTTTTGCAGTCTTGTAGTTTCCTAAACACAAACGATTTGTCATTTTGAATAAACGTACACCAGCTGTTGAATTGTTAAGGTGTTTGTGGTATAATCAAAAATACAGCCATTTTATTTTTAACCGACTTTCTTTGTATCTTTTGTAATCCGTGTTCATTTTCTATATATCATGTATGTTGTTTCAGAACAAAATACAGAAGTCCAAGGGAAACAGTGGGAGAACAGTGGAAGATGATTCAGTAAAATCTAAAATGGAAGCAAAACAGAGTAGGCTATTTGGTAATGTGGTAATAAGCATAGGATGGAAAAAAACTGTCTTTAAAATAAAATAAGTGCTTTGAGAAGTGCGTACCAATTTGTGCTTGTGCTGAAGAAAGATTAACCCAGTATAGTGTGTGAGAGCTGAAATGATGTACAATTCATCTTACTATACATAACTAAGCATTTTGGGAACTTTGAGTACTATTTTAGGTTTTAAGGTTAAATCAACATTTTGCTCAAAAATAACAGAATCCGCAGTATTGTCAGAGTGGGGAAAATGGGCATAAGAAGAACTCAGTATTTGATACTGTTAAGTAGGAAGTGGTATTCTGAAGGCAGAGGGTGTTATATATGTTCTGCTCAGCTCCACAAAATACAACATGTGCTTACTTAGGAGATAAAAATTCAGTGTGTGGCAGGAGGAAGAGCTAACAAGATACCATGATGTGTAAACAGAAGGATTAGGTATAAATCATTAAAGATAATGCTGCTCTGCTGTAAAGCTCTGGTAAGACTACAAGTGGAGCATTGTGTCCCATGCTGGACTTGGAGGCTAAACAATACCAACCCAAACAGGTTGTTTTGATCCCTAGAAGGTAGGAAGAATCCTAAAGCTTATTTGAGGATTAGAACGTTTGTCTTGTGAGAGGAGATTTGAACAACTCTTCATGCTCAGCCTCATAAGATATTAAGTGTGCGAAGAGCTGGTTATGGCGAGTAAATACTTACAAGCTCCCACTGAGCTGTGGGAGGAGTGCATCAAAACAGTGCATCACTGTGTCATGGGTGTCTGTGTTGGCCTTGTCTCTCCTTAATTTATGGTGTGCATTTAAAAAGGAGTTTGTCTTCAATGCAGAAAAGATGCACCTTATTAATACTAAACGAAGTGGCTGCAGCTGGCAACGCTGACACTTAAAAGGCTAGAAAACAACTGTTGTTCATTTCAGTCAGCTTTCAACCAGGCCTCTGACTGAGCTGTTTGGGTGAGCAAACACTAATAAATGAACTGTAATGGTCTCCATTCGCTGTGAGGGGGTCACATTTTCATTTGAAAAGCATTACATACTACCTTTCCAAAGCATGTTTTGTTAGTTAAAAATGTGTTGTAGGACATTGGGTCAGCATAAAGATGACAAGATTGTTCCTTGATTGCTGTGATTCTAGGCACTCTTGGCTATGGGTCTGTCATCAATCGTGCTAATACCAGCCATCCATAAAGACAAAACCAAACTCTAACCAAAAGAAAGCTGCTCTCCACCGGGAAGGTACTTGGGGATGCCCATATATTGGAAGAAAAGCTCACAGAACAAAGAGATGCTGCATAGTCTGTATTAATCCTGCCCAGTGATTATAAAAATGCTTGCGAGACCTGAGTGGGCAGTTGTCTGGTTGGTTGCTTAGGAAGTGAATACGTGCATATTTTTTTTGCTAGTGCACAGGGGACATAGTACACGGTTTTTGGCAACTGCTGTTCTTCTAAGTAACCTAAAGCAGTTAGGTGAAGTTCATAGCTGCTGTGTATGAATATTCATTGGAAACTTCGTGTTTTGATAGCAAAATAGGACATCTGCTTTAATACTATCTCTGATATTGCATTTGTGTGGCAGTACACTTTTGAATCACTGCTACTTATGATTTATTCAACCTACAGCACAAGAAAAGCAGAATTTGGCAGAGTTTCCTTTTCATTTCTAAAGTACATAAATGATTTTAGGAGCTTTGTTGGCTTGTTTTGAAATTAACACTGGCTGTCTTTCAGAAGTATAATAATCCTGGCTTCTACTGTTCAGAAGAAACAAAGATGCTAGCCAAGGCTAAAAAGGCAAAGCTCCTTACCTGAGAGCAAATATGGATCATAAAGTGTGCATATGGATTTTTTTATTATTATTTTTCTTTACATACGAATCTTGAAAATAAATTGGCTCGAAACAGATTACACATGGCGATTTTACTTACCATTTGTATAAGGTGATTAATATGGCCTTTATCCTGTGGCTGTCAGTAAATTCTTGTAATGCTTTGAAATCAGTTTTCTTGTGGAATGGAGGTGTGTAAAGGAGGACCTGTGCCGCTACATTGCCAGAATAGTAAATAGCCAGGCACTTCACAGTTCACCTGTCATGTCTCTAAGGTGTTAGTGGTGGTTTGTTTTTTCCTGAAGCTGTACTGAAGAAAAATGAAACTTTTCTTTCTAATGAATAAAGACTGAGCAGTGCAGTGTCATCGATTTCAGCAGCACCTCTGAACATGTTCTAGTTTTTTAATTCCAATGTTTTGCAAAGCACTCAGAATATATTGTTTTAATAACTATGTAAAATGGTCCTGTTATGTTTATTTTAGATGAGCTTGCAAATTCTTCTGAAACCAGATTGTCTTTGGAAGATCTCTTCAGAAAAGAGTTCGTAGTTCATAATCCAGAAGCCAAATGGATTAATGGTAAGTGTATAACTTCTCATATAATTGGAATCTATGTAATTGCTTTGAGTATTAAGTAATATCATTGCCCAGTCATGAAAAAAGAACCAGTTAAAATCTAAACTCTTGCAATTGTCCAGTGTCCTGCTTTTCCTTGTAGTTCTGAATCACATCTGTTTCATTAACTTCAGAAGTGGTTTTCTAATTTCAAATCTCTACCTAGTAGGAACTCAGTAAAATTTTCTGTTTGTGCCACTGGCTCAGTTGAATGCACCAATGAAGAATTGTTTTTAAGAACTGGTTCTTGTTGATGGATCAGTTGTCCGTATATTGTTCTATTAATATATTCTCAGATCTGGGAATTTGAGTACTGAATCATCTGCTTTGTATCTGGAATGGATTCTTAAATATTTCAAACGATTTTGAAATGCTTGGGCAGTTCTTAGCAATTTTCTAATGTCTACAAACTGCGTTTAAGTTTCCATTTTGGGAATCTGTGTAACATTTTTAAATAATTAAAGAATACCACATTTTTAACGAAAGAAAGGAAGTGAGCTACATATAGTAACACAAAATATGTCATATACGTTATTCTTGAACTCTATTCTATGTCCTGTGTTAAGAAAAAGAAAAAAGAAGCTTTTTTTATAAAATTTTCCAAGTGTGGTAAAAAGAAAGGTGTTGAATTTGATGGTAAACATTTGACTACATTTCTTCTGTGGCATTCAGAATCCATCTGGAGAAACTCGTGGTGGAAAATAATTTTGCTTGTGTTGTTCAAAATAACAGAGGGTGTAAGCATTCTGATAGCCATACAGTTGTATAGTTACAAACTTTCTGTTTATTGAAAGTATTAGACAACTTGGTGAAGAGGTGCTCACTGTTTTATTGGCAATACTGGCTTTCTAGAGGTGTTTTTGAGCCAGTGTGAGAACTTGTTAGCAGTGAAGTGTTTGCATGTACTTGTTTGGGTTTTTTTTTTTTTTTTTTTTTTTTTTTTTTTTTTTTTTGGCAAACAACTAAGTCTGTGTTTTTTGGAGGGGGGAAAAAAAAAGAGAAAAAATGGGAGTTTTTATGATTGCTATGATGCCTATATGTATGTGGAGAATGAAATATGTAACTTAATACTCAGCATTCATTAGTTTAGGGCTGGAGGGGGGCCGTTAGGCACTTTCCTTTGGTATAAGGAGGGTAAGTACTGCTTCTGAGCTCTGCACAGGAACATTTTGGTGGAAATAAGTAGCTACTTGTAACTACTTTATGCACCTCTTGGGATGCAATAATTTGTATCTATCTCCAAGTTTTATCATCTTGACCTCTTAGGAAAGGTCAAGAAGAGAGAATGAAATAATAGTTCCTGCTGTAAGCATTTCCTGCAGTCTAGAGGATAATTTGCAGTAAAATGTCCAATCTTGACTTAAGGATTGCAAGTGCTGTTTGAATCTTAGGTAAGGTCTTGTGTTTAACTGCTGTGATTCAGTAAAACTTTACCTTCTGATTTATGAATTTGTTTAGCATTCTCTTCCCAATGCTTCCTTGCTTTTAAATTCTTCCTCTACAAATATCATTCCTGTGTAGTTACCTCTAAAATATTCCAGTCTTAAATAAGAAAAGGTCCTATATAAGTTTGTACAGTCCATTTCCTTTTCTGCCTGAAACTGAGTCCCCTTGCCACCAGTAAATAATGATCCAAATGATTAAAGCTGCAGCGAAATGCAGTTCTTTTGTCTGAGAAAACCAGATGTTGCCAAGGGGAAAAGAAAAAATCCTCAACAGGAGTTTTAAAAGTGTGTTACCATTGATCAACTGTCATTTTAAGATACACCTTTCCTTTATCATTTCTTCACAAAAATACCATCCACTAACGCCTTTTTTCTTACCTACTTGGTTCTAGGCTTGAGAATGTCTGTAGTATCTATATTCCTCTGTTTCTTTCTTGCTTCATGGATGATGGCTAATGTTTTACTTGAAAATAATCTGAAAATAATCACTCAGTAATTTGGTAAGCTTTTTTTTTTTTCCAGTTATAAATTGATTCCCAGTGATATTTAAAATGACCTTATGGAGAGTGTACAGAACCATCCGTTCACTGTAATCTGAAGCACTTGATTTCAGAAAACATTCCTGTTCCTTCACATAGTTTTGGAGAAAATAAACGAGAGACCATCTTCACTTAACATTACCAATCTTAAGATTTTCTAGTAGGAAGTGAGAACTTAAAATGCTGTCAGTACATAATGAAAGTACTTAAATCTGACAGCATGCAGTTGCATGGTAGTAACTGCTACTGCTTCCTTTCCTTCGGTCTGAGTACAACATTGTAATGGAGGTTAAAAATTTCAGAGTAATTGAGTTGAAGAAAATACTGAGTTAATCTTTTCCTATGCTTTCTGTTGCCAAAAAGCTTGTTGTGAGACTGACCTGTCTATCATATTACTTCTGTTTTGCAACAGGAACCAGTCTTTGCCTTAGGTCAGGCATAGAATCTTGTTTCATGATGGCAGTTCTTTGAGGAGCCCACCTCCTGTGTGCTAGTACAGTATGTTTAATGGAAGGTAATGATTTGTGATGTTGTCATTGATACAGCTAGTTTACAGCTAATACAACTGTATCACTGGTTTGTTAGTTCTTCATAAACTGATGTATGAATCGTAGCTTATGTGCCACCTCTGGCAGTCTGCAGCTGGATCTTTGAATCACACTGAAGAGTATGTTCAGTGTATTTTCTCTATTTCTTTTAAGAATGTACTTGGAAATATTTATGCTGCTTTGTGAAAAATTCTGAGGGTTCAAAAGGTTTGCATCTAATCCCTACCTAGATCTTTGCTAATGTACTTGCATCTCTTTTTACCATCAGGTACCATGGCTGTTGGTGATAATAAAATTTTGGAACTTTGCTTTTATTCGTTCTGCTAACATGGGAGTTTGATGTTTAGATAATCTTTGCCAACCTTTTCTATACATTGGAGCACGCTGGCTGCTAGTTTGTATTCCTTCAGATGGCTATGTTGTCAGCACATCAGGATATTTTTCATGTATCTAAATTAGAAGTGTTGGAGAAGAGCCTGAATCCTGAGTGACAGCCTGTAGTGGGTGCTGCCCTGGGATCCTGTTTTGCACTAAAGCTCAGCGAAGCACCTGAGTATGTGCAGACGTGCTTTACACAGCAGAGAAGGATTTGGGCATCTGTTTAAAGTAAAACGTCTGTATGGTGCTTTGCTGAAATGGTGAGATGATAAAAGAAAATTTCTCTTTGCCTTGCTCGCCTCTGGTGAGGCTGGCTGTTCCTGCATTGAGTAACTCATGCAGCAGTGTGCTGCAGGGAGAAGTTAAGAACAAAGAGGATGTGTAAGGCTGTTCAGCATCACATTTCAGGAAATGGATGCAATTCTGTTCCATTTCTGCAGATAAATGTGCTGCTTTTTTTCAGTGCTGTTGGAGGAGGGTAGATATTGGGACTGCTGGTCTGGCAAGCGCTAGTGTGGAGCGAATAGCTGGGAAAGGTTTTCAGTGATGTTTTGGGGAGGGGATTAAATGTCCAGAGGGGAACAGAAGATGATAGCAGGGATTCCCTTCCCCTCTAGGACCCTCTTCTTTTATCTGAAACTGTCTCATCTCACATGAAGCAGCTGCCTCTACCTTTGGCACCAGGGGAAAGAAGAGAGAAAACATGGAAGTCATGGAGAGTCAGAAGCAATAGGAGAAGGAAGACTGGTGTTTCTGGAGGGCCAAATTGCTTTAAAAATTTCAATGTGTTTCTTTGAAAATGGTAATAAACAATTTTACCCCAAGTCAGAATTATTTTCTCCCTGCCTTGAGAACTGTAACAAAATAATAGACTTATTTTGTTTTTCTTTTTTTTTATTTTATTTCCAAATTTCCTGTATTAGCTTCAGCAGAGACACGGCTTTTATTTTCTGAGCAACATTTACTAGCTTTGATGTTGTCATCTTTATTCCATCTCACGCATCGATTTTATCAGCATGTAGGGGGAAGGAATGGGTGATGCCCATTCTTGAAAACATCAGTGGAACCAAGGGACTGCTTTCTGGAGCAACTCTCGCTCCTCATTTACATCTTATTTTGCAAACACTTACAGGGTTTGCCAATGTAGTACCTGTGTTTTTTTTTATTGCAATTTTTATTTTAAGGATGGAAGCATGTTTTACAGCTGTACAATCTCTTCATTGCAAAGATTTGTAGACTGCATGTTAAAGCCAGCATGGCAAGACATTACCTGACTAAAGAAGGATTCTTTCTGTTAAATTTCCTTAAAGAGTAAGTGGGACAGTAGTTTCCCATACATTTATTTACAGCTTAGCACCTTATGCCAGCTGTGCACTACCTTTATCACCTAGGGAGTAAAGTGTGTAGTTAGTAGTGTTTTTCTGGACCTAATGCTCTTTTTTCCTTGAGTTTCTGTTGGCTCTAGTCTATCCTGAAAAATTGAATAAAAATTGAATCTGGGAAACTCAGCATGAAGACCATTGAAATTGCTTTAAAAATTATGGATGATAAAAATGGAAATGGTTTGGGAAGCAAAGCACACCAAGATTCCACAGTACAACCTGTGCTAACTTCACACGGGAAGCCGTAATTTAAACCATTTGACGTTTTTAAGGGACCTTTTTCTTGTGCATGATGTGAATGTGAACTTTATCAGAGCTGAGCATGGAATGTTGTTTGCCAGTGGGTATGCATCAGGTGTAAGAAGTCAGTCCATCCCTGAGCAAGAAGAAAATTCTCATCCAGAAAGTTGCTGCTGAGTTAGAGCTGACAAGCAGACAAATGTTTTACAATTACATAGCTATACATGTTGGTATTACTCTTGTAATTTATAATGGGTGTTATTAAGAGCGAAGTCTTGTTGTTTTTTAAAATTTATTTTCTCCCACACGAGAGTCAGAAGCAGCCAGCCTTGGAAAGCAGCCTTTGTGTACAAGGGCATCAGTCTGTGCTTGGCATTCAGACATTTGGGCCCATAGTCCAGCTCGTGTGATATGATGCCCTAGTGCTTTGGCGGGGACTTGGGAAGAATTGAGAAAGGTATGTATGTACAGTGGTACTCTTGCCAACTGTGGATATAGCTTTCATTATTTATCTTTCAGGAGTTGGAAGCCAGGCCAGGGAGTTGTTTTGTTGCCTGTGGTTCACTGTGAAGGGTTTATTTCTGAAAGGCAATGCAGGCTGGTTGGACTTTGATTCCCCATATCATTCCCCAGTTACAGCCCCAATATTTGGAAGCTTTTATCTGAAACTGTTCTTTCATAAAGCTGCAGCAGTGGTGCGAATTATGTTCACAGTTTTTGTCAAATCTTAAAACAGGGTTTTGGAAAAGACCAAGAGAATGTGGAAAGATAGGTGGAGTGTCTCTGTATTGACTGAACTTTCTCTCAGAAACTACCAAATAAGGGAGTAAAGGTTTTTATCATCACCATTCCACTAAAATAAAAAAAGAGTTAAAAAAAAAAAAAAGAAAGAAAAAAAAAAGCATTTGTAAAAGGGATTGAGAAAGCAGTACGATGAATTTCTCTTGTTAGCAAATTGAACTGAGGAGTTTAGGACTGTTTGTGCACTCAGGCTGAAAGCTTCCCTTCAGGTCACTTGTAGCTGATAAGTGCTTGTTAGGCCTGAGGTTGTGGTGGCAACTCTCTGTGGTCCCTTCATGTAGGAATTATGGCTTCTCAAACAGTGACCAATCTTAGTTGAGAAAGAGATTAATTTTATTTTTTTAGTTGAAGCTTAGGTGCTTTTCTCTGCATGTGACTCTTTATGAGATAACTTTATTTGTAAATATTATTGGTGAAGAATGCATGTAAAGCAGAAGATGAGGTATACAGAGGTTTATACTAAAATCTTATTGCAAACAAAATAGAAACAGATGATTTTACACAGTATTGTAAGTAGGACTGCAAAGTATGAGACTGTTCAGGTTCTAGCTCTATATGGATGTAACACACCCTTACAAAATAATTTGTCTTAAAGATTATCAGAAAACAGATGGCCTTTTTTGTGAATAGTTCTTAGTGTGAAAAAAGTAATTTTCTTCAATGGTGCAGAGATGCTGTTGTGCTTTAGATTCAAAGACTTAACTGGTGTATTAATTTTCCTTAATTACATGCTGTAGTTTTGTAGCCAAAGCTGGCAGCAGAGATCTTCCCTGTGTGTGTGAGGGACAGAGGAATGTTCTTTTCCTCCTCTGATCCTCTGCCGTAAGGTTGAGAAGTTGTGTGTTGTATTGCTCAGAAAGTTTTGTCCTCATGCTAATTGTTGTATTACAACTGGTGAAGTTCTTTCCTGTTATATTACTATTCTTCTGCATGCGCAGTCTATGTAGTATTACTTAGTGACTTCTTAAACTGAATTTCCCTTCCCAACTGTATGTACCGTCCTTCTTTCTGTTGGATCTGCTGCATGTATTGTCCTTCTTTCTGTTTCTGTATCACTGAAGTCTCTAAGGCAGCATGTGATTTGTTTGCTTAAAAGTGGATCTTGTGTGCTCAGATAAACTATGTTAAGCCGCGCTGCTTCATCGATATTGGTGTCAGTGTTAATGATTGCTAATAAGCATTAACTAGTGCTGTGTATCCAAGGCCATTAACTTATGCCACCTTTGTTTTGTAAGTGACAACTTAGCACACCTCATTAGAAATCTCCCTTCTCTCACAGATATTCTTTGTTCACAATTACAACATTGTATTAGTTACGGCCTCTACGTTGTGTTGTACCTCTCTTCTTTGCTTGTTCGATACCACTGTTGACAACAACAACATTTTTTTTCTTTTTTTGGGGGGTGGGAGGGAAGGAGCATTGTTTTCCTTTTTTTTTTTCTTTTTTTTTTTTTTTTCCCACTTGGCATGTTATATTTGCTCTGCAGAGTATTTTGAATTTGTCATTCTGAAGTCTTTATTTCTTGGAACAACTTGCAGTTGTATCACTGTAAGACATAAACTGATTCTGTGCTTAGTGAAATCTAATGAAACAGGATTCACAGTTGTAAATTGGGGTGTAAGTGTGGAAAAACAAAATTAGGCATTCCAGCTAGTGGAACAGCAGACTAGTTTTTGCTGCCTTTAGCCAAAAGTACAGTTACTCGTTACAAACATTAAAATTTATGTCCTTATTTATTTTTGATTTGTTTCACAACTCAAAGCATTATAAACTTAACAGAGAGGTCATTATATTTACTAAGAAAATACTTACACAGGCACGGTATATCTGTTATAGAGCATACTGTATTTCAGAAGAAGTTAGCAGAGTGTTTACATTTTCCAAGCAATCTTTATAGATAACAGCCTAATTTTCAGAGGTTTTCGTATTTTAATTCTGTATGTAAACTCTAGGAAAGCAGACCAGACACTTATTAAATCTGAATTCCTACTTATTTGTTGAAGTAAAAGTCTTCTGAGCATAGTACACATATTAATGTTACTATTCCAGTTACCATAGCGATGTCTGTTTCACAGTAATACGTTTTTGACTGAGAAAACAGCCCTGAATATGAATGAGTGCAAACTGAATGTTTTATGTCAATACTCATAGGTGGCTGTTCTCTATGACAAATGTTTTTACCATATGGGGAAAAACTCTACATAGTGGATTGCAAGTAATGGAATGAAAGCAGATGCTTTCATCTATAACAGTTCTGAGTTCCCTCCGGCATGCCCGTCTGCTTTCTATAATTTTGGAGATGTGTATGCTCATGTTTCAGCATGTTTATTCACATGCATATGATGTGTCACTTTGTTCTGTTTTCCTCAATTATCATTCATGTTCCTTAGCAGAATAGTACTGGATTGCCAGCTGGAGCTGTAGTCATTTTTCCCTTGAGTTGGGATTGTAGTGAACAGTTAACTTTCCCTTTGGAAGCTGCTGTTTACACATGCAGCTGGTCTTCTGTGTGAGTTTTGAGTGAGCCTTCTTGTAGGCTCACTGAAGTCTGCTTTAATCTGTTTATCAGCAATTGGAACCTCCATGAAGGAGTGCTGTGTGAGAAGAGGGGTACCTTCTGCCATAGGTACAGCACAGCACTGTTGGCTGATGCTGCCTTGTTCCCATTCACCTAGAGTGAATCTTCTCTCCTTTAGTTTTCTTCTCTGATTAGACAGTCCTGTAATGAGTGCTGTACATTCACTTGTGTTTTGTCGCAGATAAATAACTTTACAGTCTTAAAAGTCATCCTTAGAGAATAAATTTTTTTCATATCTAATCCTTATTTTTTGTTGTTGTTTCTGTTCTTCTTGAATTAAGAGACAGCAGTGCTTTTTGTACCATTCTGTATTGTTCAGATACTTATTTAATGAACCCATAAAAATGAATTTTTTTAAGGATAGATATATCTACCCAGATAGGTTTATTGGATGTTTGCTTCCTTTTTTCTTTGCTGTCTTTAGTGGATTCCACGTGTATTCCTTGATTTTTACTTTCTGGATCAAATAACAGATTTCAGAGATGCTCACTTAAATTTGCCTCTCATTCATCTGTTACCTTTTATTTTGTTTTCTATTTCTCTTCTTCTAGGAGAAGCTATGGGTGCTTATCCTTAAATATATGAACAGATCCTCTATCTCCAGTGTTGTGAGGTGATTCAGACACACAGCTTCCGGGCTAAGTTTGTTCTTGTGAATATCTTGTTGGTACATGAGTAATTTTGCTCATTATTTCTTTCAGTGTGATGCAAAAGGATGGACTTCTGGCTGTACTATGTTATATAAATTGCATATATCCATTTTTAAGAGGATCTGTTCCATGCACCAGTTCTGGTGTTGCTCAAGTTTGCCTGACAAATGCCTGTACTTGAAAGTCAAATATTGCAGGTATCTCTATGACCCAAAGGAGGGGAGCAGGAGGAGGCAGCATTAATTCTTGTATGGCTTTGAGGAATTTGGAAAGTAACATGGTACAGGGAGCATGGAAGAAGGAAAAAGGAGAAATGAAGGGAAATCGTCAAATGGAGATCACAGAAGCTTGTTTTAGTACTGCATTAGTTTTTGCAGGGTGCAAGAGTTTCCCACTGCAGACATCTCTCTTTGTGTACAGCTTCAGGCAGTTTATTGGAAGACGTGAACAGTGAGAATTTTCACTTAATCATAGCGTTCTTGGTCTTTGAGAGATGAGTGCTGGCCCTTGCAGCAAGCAGGAGACATAAGGTTAGTGCTATGGACACCCATGTGACGTGTCATTCGTGTGTTCAGTCCCAAAACTGAACAAAAGCCATACTAATGCTCCAATCCCCCTGATGCAGTGCCATAGGAACATCTAGGGATGTGACCTGCCAGATGTTCTGTCTAGCCAAAAGTTGAACTTTGTAGCTATGTATTTATTTGTAGCTGTGTGAAATGTAATGAGAACAAAAATGCTATAAACTTTAAATGATGACTTTTTTGATGCTCTGACTTAATTATGTTTTTAATTTACTCTTGCAAAAATTGAATGTGACCTGCATTTTTTTCTGTAACAGATTGTCTGATTGAGATGAACCAGAAGCAGCTGATATATTTGTTTATCCACTCTGACAAAGTTTCTAGGCAGTTTGTGTGAGACATTTCCCAACTGGTAATCAGCATAGCAGCTATGTCTCTTTGCAAAATCAGTAAACTTAAAGTGATTTTGATCCATTATTAGGACTGTGCAAACCCATAGCCTCTCTAGTGTGATAATCACATTTTAAGCATTTTGAGGGGAAAAAAATTACTAAGAATTACCTAAAACATTATACTGGAAGAAAAAAGTACTTAAAATGTACTAGAAGACCAGATTTATATTATATATAGGTCTCCTATATTGAGAGGGCTTCAATTTCAATCTGGTTTGAGCTAATGTTTTCCATGATACCTTTCTCAAGTAAAGCCCTCAATAACAAAGTCAGTTGTGAATTTTAAGTCTTTTTATCCATTGTTGAGAGTTTCCTTGATGCACAAAAGACTGTTTTAAATGACAGGTGCTTCACGGAGTAATGTAGAGTGTGCTTTCTCTACTCAAGGGTACTTTAGGCATATGACTGATAGTTTCTTTTGTATCTGGAATATTACTTTTTAAGTCCAGTCAAAACTACTAGGAAGCCTAAAGTTTGCTGCAGATCTGTGAATTACAAGTTGAAAGTAAAAATGGAAAGTATTTAAAACTGTCAGTGAAAGTCAGAGTCTTTGTTGTAAGTAATAGTGAAGCAAAGATCAGGTATCTGAGTTTTACTGCAAGATGGACACTATGTGTGAATTAGTAATAGTCATGTCAAAAGTAGTATAGTAATTGAACTCAACTAGCCTCTATTGTAAGAAGGCAGCTTCTTATGTTCTTAGGCCTGGAGTGTGATATGAATCTTGTCTGCAGAAATGGGCTTGTTAATTCTTTGTTATTCTTTTGGATATTTCTGTCTTTGTTACTGAGAACTTGGCTGACGTGGCTCATCTGTAAAGATCACTACTGTGTGGTCATATGATGATGATAAATTTTCAGGCGCAGTGGGCATGAATTAGCTTTGGAGTGACAGTGATGGTTGACTGAGGATATTTTGACAAAATATCCTCTTTGACTTTCTCAAAGTCTTCAAGTCTGGTCTGAAGGCATACTTCTATGGACGCTCTGTAAATAAGGTATAAAAAGTTCGCTTCAGCTCTCTTACATTTTGGGGGAAAAAAATCCTCTTTTTTGTTTAATTATTTCATTTTTACATAGCTTATTGTAATGTATTTTATATTACTTATTCACACTCTTGTACTTATGCCAAAATGCACTATTTAAACATTATCAGTGAGCACTTCAACATTCTAAAACAAATATTTTAGCATATTCAATTCAAAATTCTGAGAAATCTTTTCATTAAAAAAAAATAATAGAAGATTTCCAGTGTATTCTAGTAAAAAACGAATTGTAGACTTCGGTATTTTGTTTTCTGGTCAATGGTCAATTTAAAGTTACAGCTCATGTTATGAACTCATGTTGTTTCAAAGGAAGAAGATAGTTCTTTGCTTGTTGGATTACTGCAAATGTAACAAAATTTACTTAACTTAGGAGTTTTTATTTCTTTTCCATTTTCTTACCCAGCATTGTGTCTTATCTTCTTAAGACAAGGACTCACTGTTCTAGCAAGTTAGTTCGTTCTTTTTTTAGTCGTTTAGAATGATCATCTAAAATGTTACATAAATGTTCCTCTATTTTAATACTGTGCTCCCTTTTCCAGCTATTTTTTGAGCTCCTGTGAAGGTAAATTGTGTTGAAAATAACTTGCCTACAAACCTGCATTTTTTTAAGACCTTGATTAGCCTATGCATGTTTCGATAATGGAAATCACACATAATCACAAATAATAAAAATGGTTCTACTGTATTATTCTGGTACACATTATAAAGTTAAATGACTCTTCTGACTTCTTAGCTACTGTCAGAGCACAGGGAGAAAGAAATTGCTAAAAATGCAAGTGCTGGGTTTTTTTTCTACTGTAGGGACCATTTCCCTCCCCCTCCCTTTGGTAAATAGTATATGGAAGTAGAAGACAGTATGTCTTTCTTTAAGGAGTAAGTGCTTTCTATCCAATGACCATCCTGAGTACTGCTGTATATTAAAGAATACACTGAATTAACATCATATCATATTTATTCTGTTTCTTATTGGGAAAATAAAACTGCGTGTTAAATAATTTACTTTCATTCTTTTATGTGACTGCTTGGAAGTGTTTATTTCTGGGGGGACTATGTGATGCTAAATTAAGACTTTGTAGAATATCATTTGTTTCTTCTTTGTAAAAGACTTTATGCTGGTCTCTCTCTGGGAGTTTATTAACTGATGTTTGAACAAGTATGAAGACCTGAGGGCTGAGGAAAAGCATTCAGTCTTCTGGAGAATGGAGAAACTGATGCTGAGCACTGACTTAGCACCAGCAAGTGCACAGTGCTGAGCGTATGGAAGCTCTGGTTTGATATGGTGGGCAAAGCAGATCAGTTGCATGCCTTGTCAGGAAGCTTTGTATTTTTTCATAGCTGGTGCTGAAATAAGATGCAGGCTGTGGTTTTCTGAGAAGTGTTTTGTCTTAACAAACAAACAAGGTCAGAAAGAAAGATGGACATCTCTAAGTCCTCTTGTGTTTTCCTCCTGTGTTAATCGTGGTTTCCCTCCTCCCCACTCTCCAAGAATGATAAAGCTTACTGCTGTATCAAAATACTTACTGAATAATTGGGGAAAAAAATAACAATCATGAACATGATTTTCATTTTTGAAATGCCATCAGTTCACAGTCTTAATACAGACATGAGTAGCTACGTGTTCTGTGTAGATAACCTATGAATACAAAAATAGTTTGCTGATGGAGAAAATCTTGATGATTCCTTGGGAGAGCATTAAATAAAGGACAAGAATCATTAGAATATATCTTCACCTGAACAGCAAATAGAAGTTCTTTCAACAGTGTTTATTTTTAAGCATTTACAATGACAACCTTTAATTATAAGGGTAATTGTTTTTATTGCTTCTCACAATGTATGTGTTTAACATAATGGCAAATGGATTTCCTGCATTCAATCCTTCTAGTGAAGGAAAAATCCTCTCTAAGTGCCTAATTTGAATTTAAATGAATACAAACCTTTGTACTCAGCCCATATAGTGTGAGTTATAACTTAAGAAAAATTCAGCTTTGTGAAGCTGATTAGTCATATAGATAGAAGTATATTCTCCCTTTGAGCATGTCCAACTTCCATTAGTGTTAATGGGGGTTATTCATTTACTCTTTGAAGAGTCTACACTCCAATTAATTATTAAAACTTTAAAGAAAATGTGAGATGTTACTGAAGGTAGAGCGTCTTTGATGTTAAAACATTTTGGTTTTTTTTTCCTTCTGAGTTTCTGTATTTTGTGAATGCTTTGGCACTGACTGACTGACATATTGTCATGAAATCTTGTAAATACTAGTATTGTGTTAAGCTGAAGTTGCCTTGTGATACAGCAGTGGTTCTTCATCTGACGTCTAGCTCTTTCTGAGATATCTAGTCTGCTTCCTGTCAGTCTTTCTTTTTTCCTGTTTGCCTTTAGCTGGCAGCTGAATACCTGTTCCATCCTAGTTAATAATTACAAGGTTAACAACAGATCAGATTTTATTGGCCTAAGTTGAGATAGACATATGAGCTCTGATCCTTGTACCTTTCCATAATGTTTGCAATTTGAGCAGAAACCAGTGAGTCTCAGAATACAAATTGTTCTTGTATGCAGAGCTTCAAATCTGTTTGCAAACAGGAAACTGCATAAGAAAGTAAGACTGAATGTCTTTGAGGCAAGCAAGGGTAAGTTGTTGCTAGTTGCTGCTCACATTGAAGGTGTTGAAATATGTCCATATGGAAACAGATGGCAGTTAAGCAGGTAATGTAATGGATAGAAGATCAGCACAAAGTAAAAGGCGATGAATCAGATTGATCGAGCCCTAGTTATTTATTTTCCCAAAAGTAAATTATAAATATTAGTCTCTACTTCTCCCTGATGATTACTTTTGGAGCTGCCTTGGCATCTGACAGGTGCACTGCACTGCAAACTGAAACATCCCTGTGAACTGCAGAGATTATTTGAAGATGGACATATAAAAAACTTGCATTCAAACTCTGAATCGTGGATCTCACATGTAAGCAATATTGATAGAGATGTAACAACATTTTTTCTGTTTATTCTTGTTTACTCACAATATAAAATTGCCAGCTCAACTTCGTCAGTAGCTTGAGGAGAGTTCTCAGAAATCTTTTGTGCTCTTTGTCTGAGAGACTGTATTGGTGGCAAATGCATCTCCTTGAGCATCTCTTTGAAAGAGGGAGTGTGTTTATGGTATCTGCAAAGCAGGAGAGCAAAGGCTGAGTCCAGTGTATAGAAGGACACAGAGTACGTACAAAGAGGCAGGCAAAGAGACTTTCTACGTTAGTGGTGAAAAGAGACAAAAACCTTTGCTGGATAAGACATGACAATTGTAAGTCAAGCCAGACCAAACCCAGAACTCTTTAGAGTTAGACAGAGTACTAGTGCGAATTGGTGGGTTCGTGGGGGTGGCGGGTTGGGAGGGGGAGAAGGGGAAGTTGCATGTTTTCCCGCTGGATTTCCTTTGAGTGGAGAATGCACATCATCATTTACCTTCCTCCAGTTGTTTATATTCCATTTCTGTTGAACAGAAGGACAGGATGTATGGATCCAAACTGTCCAGAGGTTGTCAGAATTCAGCTTGTTTGACAGGTAAAAAAGAACATTGTTGGTGACTCCAGTGATCTGCAAGGAACAGAGGGAAAGCCTCTGAAAGCCTCAGTAAAAAAGTTCACAACTACTTCGTGCTTTCTTGTTCCACATACTTCAAGAAAGTTGCCAGTCACACAGGAGAGGGTGCCTTGATGTGTAGTTCTCTCCACAGACTTTGTGACCTTTTAATACGCAGCAGCAGCAGGCAGCTGGATGACGAGGTCACCAAATAAAGACTTGGAAACGAGATTACAAAACTGTGCCAGACTGCAAACTCAGTTTCTGTTTCAAGGGCAGAATATTCAGTCTGTTGAAATGGGCTGCAAGGAGCTATCAGGCCAATTTCCATGATGATTTTTGTGCAACACAAAAAATGAAAACGTGGCACTCTGATATAACCAGTTTTTTCCTACTGTGTTGATAGATAGTGTTTCTTTTTGTTTCTGATTCACTAAGATAAAAATTCTCTACATTTAAAGAGCTTTCTTTTATACTTGCATACTGAGTTTCGTGAGATAAATATTTTCTCTTTGTGGCTTTTGCTCCACTGCAAAACTGATGATGAAAGTCCTGACAGATCCTCCACCACAACAGCGTGAATGTGCTGATAAGGTAGTTAAGTTAGTAAACATGTAATTATGATAGTGTCAAAAGAGCAAATCTCTATGGAGATTTAAATTTCTTTCCATAATAAAAACAAAAAATGATCTCAAAATGTAAGTTCTGTTGTTTCATCTATTTTAATGGGCAATTAATCAAGACACAGAAGACAATGCTGATAGGGGTGAAAGCTGTCAATTTGGTTTTGTAATTGGTTTTCTAAGCAACTGAGAGATGTAATTGCTACAGAGAAGGATGTTAAAATAAAATTAAACCTGTGATATGAAATGGCAAAGGGAAAAAACCTGAGAGTTAAAGATGACGTTTTGTCTTATTTGAACACAGCTGTGAAATGGAAGAAGCCTGTCTGAGTGGCGTAGGTTGTGCTGAAATGGAAGAGCTGTTAGACCTTAGAGCAAATCTCTGGCTTTGTGTTTAGTTATGTTACATCAATTGCACTAATGGTGTATCATTTAGAATTGGAATGAATTGCCTAAGCTTACGTGCTTACCTATATTGAGACTGATTTATTAATAAACATACACATATTGCTGTCAAATATATTTATTTTGATTTTGTATCAGAAACAAAGACTGCTTAACAGCTACCTATGGTTATGCTTAGTTAAAACTGTAACGTAAGCAGAAGTTATGTATTTTTTCTTTTACAAAATAAGCTGTCATATCTGAGTACGGAGATTAAGCCAGCCTTTTCTTCACACTCTGTCTGGCACAGTTTTGTAATTCTCACTTCCAAGTATTTCTTGGTGACCACCTCATTCAGCTGCTGTGTTTTAAAAGGCCATGAAGAGTAGGCAGGTAGCTGTACCTCAAGGTATTCTCTCCTGTGTTACTGGCAACTTTCTTCTTCCACATACTTCAAGAAAGCATGTAGTACTTGTCACATCCCTACTCTTTAAAGAACACTTGGGTGCTATAATGCATATTTCCATTACAAAAAATAATTGTGCCTGGAACAAAATTTATATAGAATCATAGAAATGCTCAGGTGGGAAAAGACCTTAAAGATCGAGTCCAATCACAACCTAACCATACCCTAAATAACAACCCTCTGGTAAATCATGTCCCTGATCACCACATCCCAAGGGTTATTAAGCACATCCAGGGATGGTGACTCAAACGCCTCCCTAAGGAGCCTATTCCAATGCTTAACAACCTTTTCTGTAAAGAAGTGTTTCCTGATATCCAATCTAAACTTACCCTGGTGCAACTTGAGGCTGTTTTCCCTCATCTTGTCACCAGTGAGAAGAGACCCACCCCACTCTCGCTGTAAGCACCTTTCAGATATTGGAAGAGAGCAATAACGTCTCCCCTCAGTCTCCTTTTCCCCAGACTAAACAGCCCTCGTTCCTTCAGTCTCTCCTCGTTGGGCATATTCTCCAACCCCTTCACAAGCCGTGTTGCCCTTCTTTGGATCTGCTCCAGCACCTCAATTCCGTACAGCACTTTTCTGTACTGAGATGCCCAAAACTGAATATGAACTGGTCATTAACTAGAGCTGCTTCCTTTGAGTAGGTTTTTATTACTTATTTTTCTGGAACTGTAGAAATACTGGCTTTAAGAAGGTTATTCAGTGTTTAGATAATACATTTTACTCCTTTAGAGAATTGGATGCTTTTGTTAATGAGAGATAGAATCATTGTCCCTGCTCTAATGTGAGTAAATCAAGGCATTGCACTGACAAAATGAGAATGATAGTCGAAGGGAAAAAAATATATATATAATGTATTTGTAAAATAAATAAATAAAAAACTCTGAGGTTGCAAAATTTGGTTTTTGCTATGTCTGGGCTGGCAAGTAGCATGGGTTTGTAAGAGTAGGTTTTGAGAGTGAAAAGCTGTTGCTGAGTTCCAGCTTCCGCCCTGCTTCACTCACTGAGACGTTTTATTTCAACCTTGTTACATACATGGGGGGAGAACTGCTGAATTTCATCATATGTCCTTCCTGAGAATATTTTAGAGTTTAACTATGCAGGATTCCTTTTTGTATGCCTTGAGACCATTCTCTGATGTGAAACAAAGCATTGGTTAAAGGACCAGATATGAGACAAGTGTCTGCCCAAAACACACCAGCTGATCCTAAGCAGCACAAGGGAAGTTGTGAGAAAAGGGAGACCAGAGGAAGAAGGAATTTGAGGGAGGGGAAAAAATTATTTCTTGGTGTCTGTTCTGCTCTTCTGGTTTTTAAGTTCAGGAGCTTTTCCTAGCATCACAGGGAGAGAGTGTTCCTGGGAGATAAAGTCAGATTTCTTTACATGGTTTCCTCCGTTAGAATTACTATAGGGCACTCCTCCCCATCAGCAGTATGGCTTGTAGAAGTATGGTGGATCATGAGCTTTGTTATGGCAATTTATATCTCTTGCATGTTACGGTGATGATTACCTTGCAGTACCAAACCCTGAGAGACGTACGTTCCAGGGCTAAAAAACCTTCTTCAAAACAGTTAAATGACTTTACCCAAAGCTCTTGGGTAGCAGTTAAGGGTAAAGGTAAGTAAGTTAAGTTTAATAATAATAAAAAGAAAATCTGCTGATGTAATTTCCATGATGCGTATGTAAAATCCTAAAGTGCATTCTTGCACTGTTGGTTTGTTTTAATTGGACTTAACTGATTACCACGAGTAATCCACGAGTGCTTACAGTGTGTCTAGACTAACAGTTGTGTGCTTAGTTTGGTGTAATGGCTATTTAATTAATTTGAATTAAAATGAGAACTCTTTTTCCCATTTTGTCTCATGATGGCTCAGAGGTACCAAGGTGTTTAATGTGAAGCTATGCAGTTAATCATGCAGATACTCAGAGTGGGCGTTTTTCATGAAGTGAGTTGAAATATCCACACTGCTTAACCTTCTCTAATAAAGCTCGCATGTTTGGAATTACAAAGCATATTTTTCTGTTTTTTTTTTCTTTTCCTAATTGAATGCAAAGTAGAGAGATGCTTGAGTGCTTAATGGCAATTGTATGTTTTTGAGTTAGGTTTTGATTTTATGTGCTGAACACTGGATATTTCTTTTATGCATGTGCTCAAAACTGCATGAAAATTATTCTGATTAAAGCAGTAAGCTACATTTTAAGTTATACACAGTGATTGGCAGAGATGTTTTTACTTGAGATTCTCAGTAAGTTTTGGTTACTGTGCTGCTTTTACAAAGAATGTACTCACGCACTGGTGTTTCTATTGAATGAAACTCTATGGAGATGAAGTACATGTTGCTGGAAGGGAGCCTCTTCTTAACCTAGCCTCAATGCATAGCAATTACTTTGTTGGCTGGCATTTTTAAATAAACAGTCCTCACAAAAATACTGAAGGCAGAGCAATTGAAGACAATATAAGCAAAGAAATCGTGGCGTCTTTGAACTACAATAGCTAGTAACAGCATCTAGACCCGCAATTCTTTTCAGTTCTAAAATAGCTTTTAAATGTTCAATGACAGGATTTTAACTTAAACGTTTTCAGTGTCTAAATGCCAGCATTTAGTTCTTAATGCTAAAAAAAAAAAAAAAAAAAAAAAGTGTCAAGCTGCCTGGTAGGAATTGTAACAAATTTCAGTTGCTCTTTTACAAAATCAGGTGAGTTGGAGAGGGAACCTCTGGAGATCATTCAACCTTCTTGTTAAAGTAGGTTCCTTGGAGTAAGTTGAATCTCTGTATTTGCTCCTGCTTCAACATACGTGCCTATCATCGAGACAGTGAAATTTAGATCAAACATAAAAAGTATGCAAAATCAGTAAAAATAAAAGCCCTGGGCTTTATTCAAGAGAGGGAGTTTCTTCCTGAGAAGTTAAACATTTTCACACACGTTACAGCACCCAGTGAAGCAGAGCTGCCAAAACAAACCAAAGAGTAAGCAGAAAAATGTCAAAATGCTCCCTGCCTGCACCCTGCTCCTGCTGTACCTGCTAAGGTAAGCAGTATTTTCCAGGAAAGGTTCTAAATCTATGAATGACTCTGTGAAACATTTCCAAGAGAAATGCATTGCAGGAAATGTCACTTGCCCATGGGAGGTAGTACAAGGGCAACTCCTTGCTCTGTAGTTGGTGAGAGATCATGAATTCAGAGTAATCTGCTCCTATCAGAAGCGTATGCAGAAAGGAATGAGTGCAAATTAAACCCAAAGAGTACAATATGTGAAACTGGAGTTTCTTTTATTTTACAACTCTGTTAATATGTTTGAGGGATATGTATAGCTTTCCTTGCTTGCATTGATTTTGCATCAGCACATTTCCAGGAATTTTAAGTGTTACTTTATTGTTTTCTATAGGAATAAATCTAGACTATTATGTTCATTGTCTGCAGGCTCACTCTTGCTTGCTAATGGCATGACAGTGACCTTGACCAAGTCAAGAATTTTGTATTTACTAAGTTATGTGAAGAAATGAAAAATTTTAGAAAGGGATCTGTATATCGTCATACAATCGAAGCATTACATGTGCAGGAATTATCTTTTTCCAATAGCTTGAAACATAATAATTTAGGTTCTTATACTGTAATGTCATCTTAAAAATGGGAAAAAAAAACACAATTTCATGAATACTGAGTTCTTCAGGCAGTCTGTGTTTTTGGAGGTGACACAAATCATCATATGTCTAGGCCAACAAGTTGAGTCTAATTTCTTTTTTTCTTGGAAGTGAGTGCCCTATCTTCCTTTCAGAGGTTTGACTTCTTTTTTTAGGTTTTCTCTACAGAAAAGTCTTGTGTTCCAAACTTCTCAGATATGTGTACCTAAAATGCTGCTGATGGAAATCCTTGTTAGTGGTGTAGAACTACAGGATAAGCACTGTATGTGAGCAGGTGAATGAGTTGAGAGGTCAGCTCCGATGAGCCATTTTGAAACCTTGAATCTGTTCCTTGAAGCATAATAAGACATGCTACATGCTTGCCCATTGAAAACATCTGTACTGGCAGCCTCAATCCATTATATTTAGTATGACAAGGGTAAATGTGCAAAAACCTTAGGTGAGCATCCAGGATTAGAGATATGTTTCGTGGCCAGTGATTTTTCCCAGAGGTTATTTGTTTTCAGGCTTACCCTTTACCATGGAAACCACTAAGTATAACTTTTCTAGAGAGAGAATAGTATTTTCTGATAGAATGAAACAAACTGATTAAGTGGCCAGGGTAGAACCGTTAGTGCTGTGGTATATTGTTAATTCAGAAACTCTTGTTGCATGTGGCCTTTCATTGTAGAGATTTTGGATTCTGTAGGCTCAGATCAACCATCTCATTTGTGTGTTGATGCAAAAGGATATTGGTCATGTTCAAAAGTTTATGCCAGCTTTAAAAAACATAATAATAAAAGAAATTCCATTTGGTAGGATTGTGAAGGTTAATTTTCTTAATTTACAGAAAGCATGATGGTAGGTAGATAATGGTCCAGTATACCAGAAATCCACAAGTAGGTAAGCCCTCTTATTTCTGAGAAATGCTACTTGTTCATTCTGATCCAGAAATGATTATTTATACATGAGCAATATTAAAACTGATGGGGTTCTGGGCATTTTACTCAGGGTTATGCTTTCACCATGAATCTAAATCTATGCTGTCAAATCTTTGCTTAGTCTTATTAACACTTGCCTTGAGATTTCCTATGACAGCAAGATCAAAAGGTTCATTATATTTTCAGAGAAAATCTTTATTCATTATTATGTCTCCATTTTATTGTAATCAAGGAAACACTTGTTTTTAGGGAAACAGAAAACAAAATGTGTGAGTGTTTATTACTGTAGCTGAGGCATTCTTCTGTCATCTTTGTTTTTTTTTTTCCACTGAATTGAGTGGAATTTGGGATAAATGTCTGTTATTTTTTAAATGTAAAATAGTAATATGCATTTCTAACTGTACTCAGTTGTCTTCCGTGGGTTTTTTTTTGTATCTTAGGTATAAAAAAGGAATTGTAGACATACCTTTCTGAAATGGCTATGATTTTGGTGACTTTCTCAGTGCATCTTTTTTCTTTATGTAGTTTGACTGTCACAGCCATGTGCTGTACTGCATTGAAAGCATAGTATATATAGCTTTCTTCTGCTTTCTTTTCCTGAGAAATTACAGTCAATTCAAAATTTGTTTTTATACACAAAATCTTCAGAAATTTATTCCCAGTATATATTTATTTCTGCTTATCTGTGCTCACAGTATTTTATTCCTGTGGCAGTAAACTACTGCTGTTTACTGAAACTTAGAAGAGAGTGTTGAAATGCACTGCTAGGGTTGTAATTTATACTCTGTTCTCTGGATGGAATGATCTGGTGGTGGCATTTAAAGCTTTTCTTCACAACACAAATTTGGATTCAAATTTGTGGTTCTCCCTGAAGATCAGCTTCACGCCCAGTGCCATATTGGCACCTCCATGCAAGTGTAGACTGAGCTGACTATGTGGCACCAATGTAGAGCTTCTAGGATGGCTCCCATTTAAAATAGAAAGAGGCTGTGATTTCTCCGAAGCCACAACATGAATTTTGGACAGTGACAGCTGTGAACTGAAGTTCACTTTCCTTACTGTCCTGTGCCTGCTTCTTTTGATGTACATCCCCTTCAATGAACATCTAATTAGAAACCAATACTTCTTCATTTGTCCCTCCATTTTTATTTTTATTTTTTTTTTTTCATTTTACTGCCTGAACTACGAACTATTCCTGTGATCATGTGGGGATAAAAGTCTTATTCTGGTGTTGTCAGTGAAATGGTGAACTAATTTTATGCCGAATACTTTTTCATTTTCATGATGCTTTCCTAGAAAGCCACTTGCTGCCCCAAGAGGCAAGTTAACATTGCCTCTTTGACTCTTCCCCTGATGGGTCAGTCAAGGGCATGTTTCTTACTGACATGCACAGACTTCAGTGGTAACGTCACTGAGATCCATCATTACCAGAGTTTATGCTTTGGGTTGTGTGAAAAGCAATAACACTTGAGATGGAATTTTGAGAGAAATTGAAGACAGTGTACACTCTACACTATACTACTATATAGAGTGAAGCAGAATAACTAGCTAAGAAATGGAGGTTGAGATAAGGATAGTAAAGAGAAGAGAGTTTTGACATGATTATCTGTAGCCAACCTGCTCTGTTCACTTATGTGTGGTCTGGCATTGAAGAGGAAAATGGTTTAAAGTATGAGGCTTTCCCTTTCTTGTTCTCAAAAAAAATCCAAACCAAATCTGACTGCCATGTGGGAACTGCTGGAAGACTAACAACCAGTTGAGCCAAGACAAGGAGATTTGGAAAGGCTATGAGGGCTTTCTCTATGTTAAGCTTACTCAGACTGATATTGAAGAACAAGGACACAAAATCCAGAAACAGCTGAGATAAGTATTTAGAAGAATTTTCACAAATTGTATCTCTGGGTTAAAAAATGAAAGTTGGCAAATCTACACTCTGTTTAGTACTGATTTTATTTAATTATGAAAATAATCAATTAAAAGACCGAGAGGTGAAATACTGATGATGATAGACTTTCATCTTGGTTCAAACATTGTTATTTCTTCAGTCCTCCAGTGTTTGACTTCTAGAAATAAAACATCAGTGGTTAAGCTTACATAAATACGATTTGCTAAACGCTGATGTCCTAATAGATCTGAATTAACTAACACAGGGAGTGGCAGAGTCGGGCAATGAAGGTCAGTCTAATCTTTTAAATTATATTACTTTTTACATCTTTGTCTGCTCCCGCCTTTGCCTTGTTATTTTTACTTTGGCCATGTCATATGTATAACTCATAATATTCTTTGGGTATTAATAGTAATAATAATAGCAGAATTCAAGAAAAGACGAGACTGTCCAAAATGATGCAAATAATTTCCATTGTTAATTTCAATGAATTTCTGCCAAGGTTTCTCAGTCCATACTCCAGCTATTTGTCAGGAGGAAGGTAGATGAGCTTTTGATTAACATTCAGGTGACTACTTTTTTTTTTTTGTATTGACAGATTTTATGATCATTCACCTAATCACTTTTGCATAGGCCCAATGTCTTTCCCTTTCTTAGACATGGCAAAATCAGTTTGGTTGCGCCTAATGTTCTTCTGTCCATAGGTAGGACCCTTGCTAGGCATGTAATATCCAGTGAGCATTTAAGTTGAATGGTTTCAACCTCTAGAATTTGATGAGGAGTTTCTTTCCCTCTTTTTTTTTTTTTCCTTTTTCCTCCAGACTCCCGTGTAACTGTAATAGTACAAAGACTGTAGATTGTGTACATGAAATGTCAGATTGCCAAGGAAACTCTTGCTGTTGGGATCTGAACCTGTTGTTTCCCAGATAAATTTATTTGGCTGTAAATTAAAGACTTGATTACATTTGATTGTAAGCCTTCAGTTGTGGCTTATAATTAAACTGACAAAAGCCTCCTTAGATCTGTTGTAGGATTTAGAATGATTATCTGTGTATGAATCTAATAATTCCACCAATTTGATCATTTAATTCAAATACAATATTTGGAGTTAGCTTTCCATTTTGACCTTGATTTTGACCCTTGACCCTGGCTTAATTTGCATTTATTGATTGTAGGGTTTTTTTGTTGTTCATTTTTTTTTTCTACTTTGTCAATGGTTTATAGGCTGCTTTGGCCCAGTTCTGTGACTAATTGTGGTGGGGAACCCATGGACCCCCACACCTCAGGGAAAAGGGAAAAAGGTATGGTGTTGGTTCTAAAAACAAAGCAGCAATGAGCTAAGGGAGAAAACTAATTTACTAAACATGAGAGTGGAATGCAAGATAACACAATATAATTGAAATTGAGGTTAATAAATCAAATAAAATGAGAGAGAGACAGTTAAAGTTTTCTGGAGCAGAGGGGCGGGAACTGTCATAAAGTGCCATTTTTGAACCTGATGAATGTACGTGCCAGTTAGCTTCTGGTGATTTCTTACCAGGAGATCTCTGCCTGGTCCAGTAGAAATACACACATCAGCTTCTTGAGATGTGTTAAGAAAGCTAACAGACCAAGTACTCTATGAAGACTCGGGAGGGAGAGGAAATACTGGAATCCAAAGGAGCTGTAGGTAGTTTGTCTTTTTTTTTTTCTAAGTAGATCAAGAGTGAAGATGGATTTTCCTGTTGCACAAATCCTGTATCTGCTAAGACAATGCAGAAAGCAGAGTAGTAAGCTCTGATCTATGCACACAGAAATTATGCTTTAGGACATTGGAGCAGCCTGAATATTTGTCTTCAGCTGTATCTGAGTGCTTAGGTATCTCCAGAAGCTAAGTACTGTTCCTCCTCTTGTTCTCTCCTGCCTTCCGTACCAATAGGGCTTGGGAATAAAATTGTATTTTGAGGAAGGATGTGTGCATCATAGAACTTGATCTTCTTGCAACTGCTGACAGTGGCAGTGATGCCCACTTTGGGCTGCTGCTGCTTTTTCTCACTGGCCACGTGCTTCTGTTCAACCAAGGCAGGAGACTGCATGCTCTTTGTTCCTGCAGCCAGTGGCATAATTGAGCCTGAAAAAAATCTGCTAGCTCAAGCTATATCCTGTGTGTAGAGTTGTAAGTTTACAATTTATCTCTTTCTGTCACTAAAAGTAGAAAAGGATGGAGAATACGTAACTATGCAAAACCAAATTAAAGTAAATTAAGAGAAATCATAAAATGATTTCTCAAAGAAGTGAGGATATTGCTCTTTATCTTTAATGGGAATTAACTCTTCTTCCTAATTCAGCTTTGTGAAGGCAGTGGTGGAACAGCTACCAAACTGAATGGCGTTTGGTCCTGGAAAATGACAGCTCCAGAGCAGTACTTTGAGCTGTATGCTGAGAGGGCCATTCATTATAGGGTTATTGGAGTAATCTCCTGTAGGAAGCAATTTGCAATGACTGCAATCTGTCTGCCTGTCTGTTTTCATTTCTAAATAACATTATTTTGTGAAATGATTGTGTACATGGTAAGCTGCTTACTAAAAAAAAAATCCTTAAAAAAATAAAAGAGATGCTGTGAAGTTGCATTAGGCATGCAAAAAAAAAAAAAAAAAAAAAAATCACAATTTTTATTTGTGTAAACTCATTTGATAAAAATAAGTTGCTTACTAGCTGAGAGACTACAGAGGGCAAGTTTCAGTGATACTGATTACACTAGTGAATGCAATATAGCTACTTTTTAAATCCTTAAAGCCAGGATAAATGATAGAATCATTAAGTTTGGAAAAGACCGCTAAGATCACCTAGTCCAACCATCAACCCATCCTCACCATTCCCACTAACCACGTCCCTCAGTGCCGCATCTCCACAGGTCCTGAACAGCTCCAGAGACAGTGACCTTACCACCTCCCTGGGCAGCCTTTGCCAACACCGCATCACTCTTTTTAAGAAAATTTTCCTAATATCTAACCTGGAGCAACTTAAAGCCATTCTTACTGTAACAAGTTGTAATTTCACATCTCAGACTTAAAGTTTTGCCTGGAAGTTCTCTGTACTTTGCTTCTGGCTAACTGAAAGGCCATTATTTAGGAATTAAGTGGCTTATCCACATAATACAACTTATAGCCTCTTTCTGAACAGGGCTGTATAGTATGATAGTAGTTAAAATATTTTTGCTAGTTGTAAACATTTCCTTTGATATTTACTCTATATTTCCAAGGTCATAGTGAAATCTTTTACTTGTCTGTAATTATTTTTGCTTAAACTATGGACAAGAAAAAAGTTACAGCAAAGCAAAATTTCTACAGCTTGCTTTGTGTTTACTTCTACCAGATCTAACCCTATTTGTCTTTGATTTTAGTGGAGTTACTGTTGATGAATAATTATGCATTATTGTATATTACACATTGTTATTTTATAGCATATATTATTTATGCGTATAAAAAGCACCTGTGAACAAAAAATTGTGGCTATTTTCTAATCCAGTACTTTGCAAACATCTCGAATAGAGGCTCAGGCTTTCAAGCTTTTGAGCAGAGCATAACCATATGAGTCATCGTAATGATACTTGTGAGTCAGTTTAGTTGAACTATTACAGCTCTATGACAACACTCAGAATCATAATAGAAATGCTGTTGGAAAAGACCTTTATGGTATACCAAATGTCTCCAGATGTTTTCCCAGTGAAGATAATTTGTTGATTATTCTTGGGAAATGTGAAGCATTTTTTTCTAAGTTAGCCTTGTTCTGTCAAAATGCAAAGACAATCATGCACTTCCAAATCCTATGGATATGTGGGAGTTGTTGAAGGTGGTAGTATTTTGGGGGTTCATCTTCACCCCGAAAAGAAGCTTTTTGCTTGGGTGAGGTTTGCAGTTTCAAAGTGAGATAATCCATTGCTCCCACTTACTTTTTTTATTATTACTTCGCTGGTTGCAAAGATGAATTGGATTCTTTTCAGATGAAGCTTGCTTGTTTGTGTGATCCCAAAGTGCCCCATATGTGCTTCAGCTAATGGAAGCTCAGTCTTTCCTAATATACCTATAAGCTTTTATTTACTTTCTTTTCTACAGAAGAAAGAGATATTTGTATGATATTTTTGATGTAGACAAACATAGTATAAGGACTTCTTGGTATGTTCAGATTCTGTTTGGAAACTTTTACACCACAGACATTCTAGAGTCTTTGATGCTGAATTTCACAAATGGATTTTGTTACAGCTCTAAACCATGGCTATGTGTGAAGAAGCACACCGTAATTTCAAGCACCTGTTACATAAATACTCATAAACTAGGGAAAAAGGATTTCTTCTCTGTTAAAAAGTACTGAATAATTCCTGAAACACATAATGGATTTTTTGTTTTTGAAAGATTTGTTGTCTTGGTATTGAAGTTTTTAGGCTTGATATGTTTGGAGCAGCAAAATGTGTAGACAGGTGTGCTCTTATGTCATTGAAATTTAAATTAGTTATGAATTTGGAGGAGCAAAATAAGCTCCTTTTGTAAGGAGTGTCTTGTAGAATTTCACAAAAATTACAAAAATGCAGTCACAATTGCCTGTGGTTATGCAAGTGTTTGTTTTTTGTTGAAAAAGAATTTATATAGAATCTTAACACAGTCAGAATGTTTACTATAATGTATATTTAATTGAGACTGTGGAGGCCAATTTTCTCCTTATGTATTTGCAGCTGTATGGTTATTTTTTTCCTAGGTGTCAAAAACGTTCAAAATTCCAAGCACTGTCTCTTGATCCTCGCATTCAATCCCTGATGAAAAAGTGCATAGGGAACTCCATAGAAGTCAGAAGGAAATGAATCTGTCTCATCTGAGGCTAGAGTTCTTGAGTGACCAATAGTTTATGTTTAGGGCTTTTGACAGCTCAGGAGCATGGTTTCTTCTGAGCCTTTCTATCAAAGATGTCTAATTCTCGACAGTCCTTCAGCCACATAGTGTTATTCATTTCAAAGCTTTTCCAGCCATCCTGTCTTTCTCTTTTTTACGTGGTTTTGTATCCCATGTTTGAGATGGAAGATTTTGCTCCACAATTTCAGTTAAATATACATTATAGCAAACATTCTGACTGTGTAAAGATCTGATTTCCCAGGTCTTTCCCAGATGAAAGTCTCAACCACTAAGCTGCAGAACTGTGTCCACATTAGTCCTGCTCATTAATCTAGTGAAGTTCCTATTATTTTAAATAATTTCAGTTAAGATCGGTGGCATGTGCTTCCTAAAAAAAAATAATTTTAAAACTGATATGTAGACAGCATTTTCAAGGGGAGATACGTGATGGAAATTCTTCCTCTGACTTTTTTTCGCTTTTTTCATTTTCTTTCTTTTCTTCCTTTCTCTATTATTATTATTATTATTATTGTTATTATTATTATTATTATTATTATTATCATAACAGCCATGTAGAGTATTTTTCTGCTTAGGTCCCATCTCTGTATAATTGAATATTTACGTATTGCAGTGTTTGAAAGCAATCAGTCTAAAAGTGACTCTGGTCATCAGTTAAACTACAAAAGATGCGAGGTCACTTGGCATGGGATAAAGTGGAGGTCATATGACTGCTTTGCTGAAATATCTTGTCACTGCTTGTAAGTATGCAAGAGGAAAGCACCTCTTTATCTTGGATGTTCACAGGTGGTGCAGTTACTCATTGTTTTCTTAGTTTTGTCAGTTAACCTTGAGATCTGATACACTGAGAGTTGGGAACGCACCATGGATTTGTGATACTCTCTTGAGGACTTCAGGTTACTGAAGTGATTGCAAAGAACAGAACTGAAGGCTCCAAACAGTTGACACTAGTTTGCCCTGGCACATGAAAATCATACTTCAGATTAACTATAGTGCTTAGCTAAAGATATCTTTGGGTAGACCAACTTGTACCGCAGTTGGTATAACAAGTTAATCAAAATTGAAATTTTGTTCTAATATCAGTCTGTGGTGTAAGGAGAACAGCCTGAAATTTGGTTATGGGAAATATTCCTATTGCAAACTATCCCATCCTCTGTGGTATTGTACACTGTACAGAGAGCTATTGGGATTGCATTTTGTGGGAAAATAGCACAATTATAAAGACAAATAGTGCCTGGAAGGTATGACTAAGCTGAGAGACAAATAAAATAATTTAATGTTACTTGCATAGAAAATGTTCAGCTGTAAAGAGTAAAAATCACTTTTAGGTAGGCAGCCAACAAAACCACTGCTTAAGCTGTATTTAAAAGCTGTGTATAAAGGCTGAATAGTATTTCTGCCAGCACCTAGCAAGGTAAACTTCACCTGTATTTCAGAGGAAAGTACTGTCTGTTTCTCTAAACATTCTTCCATTAAAGTACATCTTGTGTTTTTATGTCATTGATTAAAAGCAGTCAAACTGTAAAATAAATTCTGGCATGGATTATATTTGTATCTTCAAAATAAAAAAAATCTTATGAATAAGAGGTATATCCAGAGCCAGTGTATATTTGCATAGTGTCAGTAACACTCAAGTTGACAAATTATAACACGAGAGAGATAACCTGTGCCTTTTCCAGCCTGGAATGTATTATTCTGGGGGGGAATATTTGAAATAGAATGAAGCATGAAGTCATAGGATATGTATATTGATAAAAAAGAAATTTGTTTTACTGCATTTTTTTTTTTTTTCTTTTTGAGCCTGTGGAGCTGATGCAGTAATTCATTAATTATTCATGACAACTCTGCTAATAAAGTTGACAGCAGTGAAATACATGATTAATTAATTATTCTTTTAGAAGATTACCAATCTGAATTAAGTAGATAATGCCTACGTAGTATTTCTATCTGCACATGTGTATTAAATATTTGCCAAATTTACTTTTTTCTTTCTTTGTGCTTTGATTGCATCTCAAACAATAAAACTTAGCTCAGCTTGAGCTACCCCTTGAGCTTTCTTATTTCCATGTGTGCACTTGATCATTGCAACGCTAATGTTATTGCTTAATACTGAGCTTTGTGTGATTGATCTTGGCACAGTTATCCATATTGATCAGAGAGAACAGGATTTCAGTTCTATTCAGAATGATCGCATTCACTCCTAATCTCAAATTTTGTACAGGTTTTGTCTGAGTAATGTAATAGCTGCATTATGCAAACACAGTGTAGTTCTGCAGGCATTATCGTGGATGAATTGTAATGGGTTTGCATCTCAGTTCTATGTCATCAAACTAGTAGGGAGAAACATAACAATAGTAGTCATTGAAAGCAACTGCTGTGTTCTTCAGGAAACAAATGGCAGGAAGCACTACTTCTTTTTCTTCCATGTCACATCAGTGGTATAATCCACTGTAGTGATTGGCAGAAACACTGGTATGCTTGATGGCCCCAAACCTATCCCCATTTATTAGACCATGGGATTTCAAGTCTCCCACAGTTTTTTTTGAAAGATAAAGATAATTCTGTAGATAACAGAATTTTTCTCAGAGAAAGTGTTATATACTGGTCTGCTTTCTGAACCCTCACAGTCTTATTATGCTTAAGAATCCAAATGTAAAACTATGTTACCTTTTTAATGTCCTAAAATTATCTGTTTTAATAGCTATGAGCTTATAACTGATTTTTTACAGCTCTGTCACAGCTTGAATGCTGTAGGATACACCAATACTATGTTATCTTATATGGGAAGGTTTTTGTCAGGATGAAAGTAAAAACCTGGTAGTAATCTTTGCAAAAAGTTGCCATCGTCAATAGCAGGTCAGAAATTGACATACAAGAAGTTGTTTTTTGAGGAGGAGAGAACTAGTGCTTGCAAACTTTATCCTCATAAAAGAGAAGATGTTGGTGCATATGTAGGAGACCAGTCACAAACATAATTTCAGATCTTTCTATACTCTTCCTCGTTATAGAAATACTGTCCTTTCAGATACTGACTATTCATTTATCACTGTCAGGCCACCCAGAGAGGTATGCATAATTTCTAGTGATTGTGTATGAAATACACAGGGAAGTAAAACTAGTGTTTGTGTTTATGACCATTTTTATATATTATTCCTGAGGCTTTTTCTGAAAAGCTTAGTTACTGTTCATTCTTTGTTCGTACTTAGAAAAAAAGGCAGTGATCATTTCTGGTAGTGGAATTAGGTGATGTCCTTTCAGATATGCTTTCAGATATTCCAGTCTGAAAGCCCAGGGAAAGAGTCCAATATACAGAGCAGCTGACGTTTCTGAGAATGCATTACTGCTAGAAACAAAAGTAGCATAAATTATTTACCTAGAAGTATAAAACTGGCTTGAGAACAGTGCTGGAATCAGAGGGAATTCTCATCCTTGTGAATCATTCATGAAGTTTCATTTAATATAACCTTTCTGTCTTCACAGACCAGTGAATTGTGTTTTATAACTTATAGGGTGTTGCTGTGTGTTTCATTGTACTCAAAAATAACTACTTTTTTTTTGCTTTTTTTCCTCCCCAATATTTTCTAATGAAGCAGTGATAAATAGTGTTAGAAGATTATCTCAACCCCTGATTACCTTCTTACTTTTTTCACAAGTGAATAAGGACAGAAAGAAGTGAAGTGGTGTGGTGAAGGCAGAGATTTTTTAATAGTTCCTGTCTGATCGTATACTTTAGCCTGTGGATAGTATGGTCTTCAGCTACTTTTGAGATCTGCTCAGCAGCTCCCTCAAGGAAGTCATTATGTTCTCTACTTTATGATTCTAAAACAATATTATTATTAAAATACAAGTGTTTAGTTAAGCAACCCATTAAAATCTCATCTTTTGCAGTAGCAATGGAAAACTAGTAAGCAACAGGGTGAGAGGTAATGGCCTTAAGTTTTGCTGGGGAAGCTCAGGTTGGAGATTAGGAAGAGCTCCTTTTCAGAAAGAGTGGTGATGCAGTGGCACAGGCTGCCCATGAAGTGGTGAAGTCACAGTCCCTGGAGGTGTTCAGAAACCAAGGAGATGTGGCATTGAGGGACACAATTAGTGGGCATGGTGGAGGGTGGGCTGATGATCGTAGAGGTCTTTTCCAGCGTTATGATTTGATGATTCTGTTTGTCTCAACAGTCTTCCCTTTATTAGGCCATTCCTGAGCTTATGCTGCATGTTGCTGAAGACCAACGTACACCCAGGACAATCAAGTTTTAGAACTTTTGGCACTCCTTTTTCTTGTAAATGACATCTTGACTACATTAATAATTGTTTAGTAGATGTGGTCAAACATTTTAGTAATGAGACTTGACTCACATCTTCAAATGAGAACAAAAAAAGTCTTTCCATTGATCTATACAGGATACAGTGTAGGCTTTTAGGGCCACATTCATACCACAGCATTTGTTATACATAGGCGCAGTCTGACATGAGAAAATATTACAGCATAGTCTTTAACCATTAATATTTAAAAAAATAAAAATAAAAAAGGGAATTGCTATGTTTAGTAGTCAGGAGATTTATGAATAATACTGCTTCATATGATTGGAAATTTGTTTTCATATGTATGAATATTTACACTGTTCACAGTTAGTAATGCATCAGTTACTGCTGATTTGGTGAAGTTTAAATGTGAGCTTTTAATAATCTCCTTGGAAATTATTAAGCAGTTTTAAAGTCCTGAGAGCTATATTGGTGTAAGAATAAAAGGAGAAATAATGAGTTTATCTGGAAACTCAGTGCAGACACTTGATATGCTATCACATGGGGCAGATGGGCTTTCTCCTTTTAAGTCAGTGCTCATCCCAGGAAAGCTGTTTGTTCAGATATGTACCAAGAGACTTTGTTTTTTTCTTACTAAGGGATGCAATTGAGAGGGCTGTGAGGCTGAATCATAAGCCACTGAGGTCTCTGTATGCACTTCTGAAGACTCTATTTTGACCCCTGTGCCTGCAGAGCTCCAGTCAGTGCCTGCCTTTACCCATGAGCCTGAGTCCTCCTGCCTAGGATGATAGCCTACTTTATAAAGTTTGTTTGAACAACTTTGAGTCAAAATGTTTCACTTAGGAGAAGAGTGGCCCTTTTGTCATAATATTTTTAAGGAAATTTAAAAATATAAGAGAAAAATGAAGAACAAATTGTAGCTAGATTTGAGGAGAAGAAGATAAACACTAGAAGTATCAAAATCTCTCAATTTCTAGTAAGAGTCCTCCTCACTGATCAAAGAGAAGATGAGACCGATGTTTTAGCCAGAGAGGTAGAGGTAGGATGGATTACAGTAATGTCCTTATTCTTGCTTGTAGGCCTATAGTGTATGTAAAAAGGAAGCACACTGAATAAAACACTTGAATTTATTTAATTTCAGAACAGCTCATCCAGTGAAAGACGTACAGATATGATTATGTGGCATTTCTTCGTATTGCATTTTCTTGTAAAAGATGTGGTAAGATAGATTTCTCAGAAATTCTGTCCTTTGCAAATATAGATACAACATGAACAAAAATAAATAGACAAGATCTGTTGGTAGATATTTGATGAATTACCTACTTGTAGTACAAGTCTGACACTGGTAGCTGATAAACAATCTGACTTCTTTGTGCTGGAAATTATACACTTATAGAAAAAAAAATAACAAGTAAGGTAGATTTTTCTGTCAGGTATGGTTTCTCTACTTCATGGCCAAGATTTCTCCATCCAGTGTCAGTATGAAACAATCAAGGTGGTTTATCTTTGAAAGGAAGAGGGATGTGAAAAAAGTGACCTGTTATCCATGTATACTGGGGGAGAGAATGAAAAAAATCTTAACAGTAAATGATTTCTGCCAATAACATTATTTTTCCAAGTCCTAGGAGGGCAGTTCACAGTAATGAGAAAAGATTTGCTCCCCATTCTCCGCTGCTTAAACAGTTCTTCTTCAGACTTGTCTCCAGAATAAGAGGCTTTTAATCATCCAGATCAGCAAGAGTTTATAGTCACCTTTACAGGGGGAGCTATAAGAGAAATATGCAAGTAGCAGAAGTCGCTATACAGAGGGTATAGTTGTTGCTATACAGAGGGTTTAATTGTTCCAGGGACAATTCATGGAACAACAAAGGAGATAGTTTCTTTATCTTGCAGTGTTTGGAGCATCTGTTAGAGATGTGGTAAACACCTTTTAAGTTTTTTCAAATCACTAAATTTGTAACCTTAGGACTCACCTACTTAAAAATTAAGAGAGAAGCTTTCTTCTTTCTGCATGTTGGGTTAGTGCTGTTTGTTGAAATTTGCATTGAGGGCTTTTGACCCTAAATTTCATGCTTGCCAAGTCCTACCTGCTGTGTCAGAAGGCAGAGCTGCTATTAAACTGTTTCAAGCTCCAGTTGAAGCAAGTATCTCAGTGTATTTTATTTTCAAAAAGCTCATTTAAATGGTGATTTTCTTCCTCTTTCCTGTATGCAGAATACTTCCCTAATGATCAAATTCTAAATATTGTTCACAAAGGTGCCTCTAGCCTCTAGTATTAAAAAACTTTTCTTCAGGATTGTGAAGTAATCCTATGGTGAAATTTAAGAAGGCTCTCAACTCTGTAAATTTGATGGAACACTTTTATTTTTTTTCTTTCACCTTTTAGTTAGTTACCATTACACCTTTTCTGCAGTTTTTCCATATCCTTGTCTTCAACCTTATGGGGAATACTGGTGGAAGCTGAAGTTCAGAAATCTTTAGTCATTAGTCTGAGTGCAGGGAAAAATCTGATATCTTCTCTATTTTTCAGGGCATCATTAAAAAATAAAAATGGGAGTTTGAAGTACATTATAATGGAATTGCTCTTGTTATAGTCAGTGCTAATATCCTTTTCAGACCTGAGGAAGAAGTGATAACAGTATATCTGCTCTATATGTCATAAATGATATTTCTTCTCATTAAAGGAAATATTAGAGGCCAGTACAATGAATGATTTGCTGTATGCAAACTACAGCATACAGTCTACAGAGAGTAAAACTACTGTGGATTACCAGAAGGATTCAGATAATGTTCTTAGCATTTCAGAATGCCAAACTGAATTTCAAGCCTGAAGCACCTATTTTGTCTCTCATGGACTACCACCGTTACCTGCCAGGATTGTTGACATGGGTACTTAGTTAAGCTGGGTGTAGTATTCTGTCTAAAACATGTTTTTATCAACCTCTCTGCCTTTTACTTAAATATTTAGAACTTGTGCTGGCGCTGTACATGACTACTGGGGTAATCTGTGCTAAGATGCTCAAACTGCAGTTAAGAACAAGACAGTAAGTGATGACATGTTTTGCAACCCTCTGAATGGTCTCTTTTAATAGGAGTTCTGTATGGCCATATTATATACAACATTAATTTCATTTTCGTGTTATCTTTAAAGGCCAAAAAAAAAATGGAGGCATTATATGTATCACTACATGAAATACTGCATATAGAAAATAAGGAGTTCAAAGTCATTGTGAGGTTACCCAAAGCCAATAATAAGAGCCCCACGACTGATGTCTTGTTGCATCTGCAGGAAATGCACAGTTTTGTTTTCTAGCTGCAGCAGCACAGAAATCATCATACTCTCCTTCCTGACATTTGGTGCCATAATTCTATCAAAGTGACTGCTACCCAACTCAGGAGGGAATGCTGTTCTCCCAGCATTTATTTATATTGCATGTACAAATGCTGTCCTTGTGCAGCACCCCACTGTAATGGGCTTATGCCAAAACCATTGATTTTGCATGCAGAGTCCAACACCTTCATAGTTGTGGAAGGCTTGCTGGGATCTGTTCCAGGATCACTCCTGACAAGTGTCTAGGAGAGCCTAGGAGATATCTTTTCCATTTATTGAAAGAGAGCAATATGAGAAGGGAAAGGTTTGTCAGCTCTTTTTATCTCCTTTAGATTTGAAGAGACTGTGAAGTGTTTGCCTGTAAGTATGTATTTGCTTTTGAATTGAGTGAACTGACTTTTTACTTCAGTGCCTTCTATTTGCTGTCTGTGAGTACCCTGTAACACTTAAACCTTACTGGCATGAATCAGCCGTGAACAGCAGTAACTCTTAATGTTGACTGAATGCAAAATTTAATCGTTACGTTTTACTGAAATATTTTCAGTTTCTGTGCCTCACAAGTAGAGAAATGACCAGCTGGTGAGCTAAACCCATCTCTTCAGTAATGGGCAGAAAACTCCTTCTAAGTATTAGTAATTCCTGTGAAGGGAAAAGATTTAAGGAATTCACTGTGAACTTTACAACCAAATATAAGCATGAATTCTGCCATTTTATATAGGAGAGTGAGTAAATACCAAGCTGGCTTTTTTTTGGATCTAGACTGCAAATGTCTATTCTAATTCTGAAACAGGCAATGCTAATTTTCTTCAGCATAGTCCCCCAGTCTCTTCCAGTCTGCATAAAAATAAAAGCATCCATCTATTGCTTTCCCTCAAAAATACTTCCCACCATGATGTGGCATATTTGGAAATGCACTCTGTGTGCTTAATGCCCTTCAATATAGGGGCATCTCCTTTTCATCTCTTACTCTAAGATTATATAAAGTGAATAACTGCTGATTCTCTACTTTGGATAGGGACTATCCATAAGTTGTTTCTTTGTTTTTTATTTTTTAATATGGTTGTAGTTCACTTATTTCCAATGATTAAATAAATTAAGTAAATTAAAAATAAGATAAATTTAAAACCACAAATTATTTTTTTATTGTATTTAATTGTATCTTTTTTTAATGTATCTAATAAGCATGGACTTAAATTTTTCCTTTTTTTTTTTGTCATCTTTAATGAGTTTGTTTGATATTCTCTAAACGAGACCAAATCTGCCAGTACCTTCACAGTGTTCATGAGGTGCTGAGTTACTGAAACATGTACATCTTTTATTACTGTCAAACACATTTCTCTGAGGTACTCCTTGTTTTGCATATACCTGTCTTTTTGCTTGTTACTGTACTTTTAGAAGATTTTCTGGCTTTTGATAATATTTCATTAATAGCAGAGTGTGTAGGAGTGCTTGGTGACTTTAACTTTCCCTTTCAGCATCATTGTCTGGTCTCTTGACTGCATGAATTACTCTTGAATTTTTTTTCAGGTAGCTGACTCAAGAAACTATTCTTACCCATTTAATTGTCAGCCTTCAGTTTAACTGGAAAAAAAAGCCTGATGTAAATAGAATCAAACCTGGTGGAAAAAAAGAACTGTCATCTTTACTGTGCAATCACTGCTAGTGCTGGTATTTCACACTGACTAGATTGGAAGCTTTCTTCCTCTTCTCTATTGTTGAATAAGAAGAGTGGAATGCCTTCCTTAGATTATCTGATACCAGGCTAGGCAGTGTTGTCCCAGACTAGGCGTATACCTGGAAGAAGATATTCGTCCTCAAATGTAGCAGCTATTTCTTCCATGGTGAAGAAGTCCAGGGAAACTCCATTCGGGCATTTTGCAGGGCATAGAAATTTGTATGTACGTTGATCAATAGAGATTGTGTGACCTGTCTCTAGATACATCATTGTTATCTATGACTTCCAGTGGCCTAAGTACAAAATAGATTTTCAGAGTCACTATGGACCATTTGTAAGTACTTGGATTTCCAAGTTTGTCACTGAAAAATTCAGGTGTAATTAAATGGAGCTGTAATGAGTGAGGAGAAGGTAGCTGAAGCTGTTCGCTTAGGCCTGAATGGCAAACTGCTGAAGCAAGAAGTCATTGAACTGGTACTGTAGGGCCAGTCCCCAGGTATGTTTGCAGTATGATGGATGTGTTTAGATGCAATTTTTATTGTTACCCCAGTAGTGAATTGTTTTGGTGACACAAATGGGTTCAGGCAATGGAAGTGCTGGAGCAGATGAAAGAGAGCAGAACAGACTCTGGCTTCCTGCATTGACTTAATCTGTTTCACGTTACACTGTAAAATCAAATTAATTTCTTTTATTTATAGCTTCCCCCCACATGTTATTATAGTTAAAAGTCTTGGGTAAGATGATCATGGTGTCATGATAGGTTTTATTTTTCTCCTTTGTCAGCTCATGTTATAATATCAAGAGATACCACGCATTCTACATTAGAGTTAAATCAGGTCTTTATGCTGCTCATAAAGGAAAACCCAACAGAAAATTGTAGAATTGATGCAGGAATTGTAGATCAAAATTCTATAATGTAGGCTCTGAAAGAATTCAGAAGTCTGTAACAGGCTCTTTTTGCCTAGAATCTCTGAATTGACTGTGAGTAATGAATGTAATTCCCTGTACTTAAATCAGCTTTTTCTGTCCAGCCTTTTATGTAGTTGGACTACACTGGAAGACAAATTTTGCTTCATGTGCTGCAGATGACTGTGTGGAAGTGCTAAGTAGCTTCCCTACAGTGACTTCAATTTCAACCTTTAAACTAGAGTAAAGTTAAAACAGAATAAAGACTAAATGTGATCTGCATTTGGGAAAGCTTGTCTGTCTTGCAGATTTGGTGCATGGAGGTTTTTAGCTGCGTGCAAAGTGAAAATAATAGAAGAAAATCTGCTTCATAAAGTCATCAGCAGAAAAATGTTTAATAAAGATGATGAAAGAAACATGAAGCAATTGAAGATCTTTTTTAGTTAAAGTATTTAATCTTCTTCCCAAGGAAAGGATTTATTCTGAAGATACAGAAATTCTGCCAAAGGCACAACATTTAATTTTGTTTCTATTAATACTTGTGGATCAGCCATTTTTATGTGTCTTGCAGTATGCCCTTGATAGTGGCATAGAGAAGAAATAAGGATGCTTCAGTTAAGGGTTTCTGCATGACGTAACGGTGCTTATTCTGGTTCCATTTAATTATTATAGATCTAAAGCTGATTTTGACAAGTATATATTTACTAATGGAGTTAGTATTTCAGTGATGCAGTGATGGGTTATCTACTTTTTCTTAGGGAAAACCAGGACTAATAGTTCTGTTTGGTAATAACGTTAATCTGAAAGTAATTCAAATGTAAAATAAAAGGCGACTTGCCTTAATTATCTGATCAGGAGCAGCAAAGCAGTCTAATTCCCTGAAATAATCAGTAGAATAAATTTTGGAACCATAATTTAAACATTTATTCTTTGAAGCTAATCTCTGACTGAAGTCTGGAGAAAAGTTCTGTTGTTTTGCTTGCACACCACACCTGTAGCAGCGTGGTGCTCCTCCCCCTGTGGGTAACAAGCAGTCTAATTGCCTCCAGATGTTCATGCTATTAAAGAACAGTTGCTGCCTTGCCAAGACAGTGCCATTGTTCAACCTTTCCTTGATTTTCTTCTTGTAATGCTTCTGTTCAGCTAAATTGTATTTTAAATTAATTGCCTAGATTAGATACACAGAATGTCCCCAGCTAACATATCACCTTTGTAATTTTGAAGGAAGTAAAATAAAGCACATGAAGATAATTTTGAGATAGAAACTTAATGCCTTGTCTCTTTCCCTTTGGAACAAAACTTTGTCTTTGAGCCATATAAAATATTCTGATGACTGTTCCACAGTACATCAGAATTCTTTCCAAGCTGCTATCAGGAGTGTTAGTTGATTACCTGTATCAGAAAGGTGGTTTGGGTGAGTTTGAGCTGTAGGACTGTGTTTTCTGTTTGCATCCTGGAGATGAGACAGTTTCCTGGGACATTTTATCATCTCGTCCTGCTTCCTACTTCTATGGAGTGTGCTCTGAGTGTGCCAAGTGGGATGAGAACCTGCTGTATCAAGATAAGCACTGTCCTGGTGATCTTGCACTGGAACTGCTTGCCTAATTCCTATTTGATGTGTCTTGTACATGTCCAGTCCAGACAATGACATCTGCAAGAACTGAATGCCAAAGGAAGTTCTGCCAATGTTTTCAAATGTTAGTGCCAAATCTCTGTTTTCATATCTGTGTTGATTAGAGGCCTAAACTCTCAGCACTTAATTTTCAAATTAGGGAGCATGATTATTTCCTGAGAACTCTGGTAGTGTGGTAAATAATGCAAGTTATGAACACATATGAAAACAAAACCTCTTAAATGATTACATTTCATAAATTAAATTGAGATACACAGGATTTATTATATCTGGGCAACAATTTTAATGGCATATGTTCACTTTTGAACAACAAATTCCAGAAAAGTCCAGGCGACTGTTCAGTAGAAAAGAAAATATATATATATAAATTACTATTTTAAGTTCACAAAAAAAGATTTAAATGAAATCTGGAAAAAGCACCCTGATATGATTTATGTATTTCTGATTTCATGATCTCAAGGACTGATGATCTTCATTGAATCAACATGTTATTGTCATAAATTAGAATGAGACACCTGCTGTTCGCACGTTAATTAATTGTGTGAACAGAAAATTGCCTACCTTTGTTTATTTTAATAACTTTGAATATTTTGTTTGTCTTTTGGTGGTTATAAAGGCAAGTTCTTTCATTATGTCGTTCAGTGACATTTACCTGCAACTAAGTTCTGTGTCCATTGTGCTGTGAAGCAAAACTCTCATTACTTCCAGTACAGTCAGGATGCTAACAGCGATATCTTGACTCTTGCAAAGATGTTGACTTTCATGCAGTGAAATTGAAACACGTGGTAAAAATCGTGCTGAAAAGAGCTTAGAATAAATGGACTAAAATCTGCTGAATTTTTTTTTTACCTTCGTCCATAGTGACAAAAATTTATCAAAATAAAATCATTTTATGTTGCATACAGGTGTATTATTATTCAAGGTTAAATTTTATAGTTCTAATTTCACTTTCAATGGTAGCATGTTAATGACTGCAAAATAGAAGAGAGCAGGTGAATATTCTTGAACAATTTATATTTGGTGAATAAGCATTAATATTTCTAATATTATTAAATAAATCTAAAGCAATTTTTAAAAAATCATTTTTTGGTTTTACTGTGGGCCAGATTCAGTACCATTTGTGAATGAGTGTGTACTCTGTCGTGAACCAGTCATAGGAAAAGCATTAGAGAGTCATTCAAATTAGACTGGGTGGAAGATCCGTGATGATCAACTCGTTCATTAAAGGGGGTGGTTTGCTTGTGTAATGGGTAATGAGGTAATTTTTTGTGTAGTAGTGAATACAGGAGCAGTACATTTGTTGGTTGCTGTTTTCATTTACATTTCATACAGTAGAAGGCTTATTCTGGAGAAGTGAATAGTCATTAAAAATTAAGGAAAACGGAGAACCAAACTGGAATGTTATTTGCTACTATTACCGTTCTAAAAATTAGTATTTAGTGAGATGCTGTAAATTTTTGTTCTGAGACGTTATGTATTGTACTCTGATTTCATTGACTAAAGATGGAGTCAAAATAACGTTGATAAAGAGTAGCCATTTCTGAATCAAATGTTTGGTGAGATCTGTGTAAAGCTGATTTGATTATGTAGATGTATTTATTTCTCCTTTTAAGTGCCTATGAATACTTATGTATACCTACAAATGCTTCCCACAAAGACATCTATAAGTTTTTGCATTGGCAAGTAATCTGGCTCTAGACTATCTTTGCTTTCACGCATTGTTGAAGGGTTACATTACATAATGGTTATGCTCTGTATCCTCTATTTTGATTATGATCTCTTCCATGTGAAGCTTACTTCATCCTTTACCAAAGTTGGCACAATTTTCATGGATCAGCTCACTGAGACATGTTCATGGGGGCAAGTGGGGCTGAGCAAACTGCAGCCCTGTGGCTGCTGCTGAGACTCATCTTCTACTGTGTTAGGGACATATAGGCACTGGGTTTTAATTATCTCACTTGTTGGGCTTGCATGTGAAGTTCCAGTCAGACATAGAGCATCACAGTAGAAGCAGTGCTGAGCTGTCAGGAGGGTTTCAGAGGCGTGGGAAATTCACATTTCTGTTGCAGGTTGAAATGCCCAGCTTTACTTGAGAATTGTAATTATACAAAAGCAGAGAAGCATATAAATCTTCCTACCTTGAAACCATTGTTTATTATCCAAAATGCAGCCCTGCCAAGTCTGTAATCTGTGTGAAGTCTGACCTGGATTGCGCTGCCTCCTCCAAGGGAGATCTGTTCCAGTCCCATCTGACCTGTCTTCTCAGCACTCTTAGCAGAAGGGTCAGCTCCCGAGGCTGTCAGAGAAGTGCTGCTGTACTGAGATACCTGATTATCTCTCTGGGGAAGAGCCTGGGGTAAGCCGTGACTGAGGCTGATAAATTGATCCCTGATTTTCTTAATAGTCCAGGGACATGTAAATTATTTGGACAGCAGCTGAGTGAGTCTGTTGCCAAGCTGGTTCAGTAATGAGCCTTGGTGCAATGCAAGACAGCAACTGGAGATCACATTTTTTATTCCTGAATGAAAATGTTTCCAAAGAGTTGGGGAATCTGAGCAGCTTTGTGTGATGCTTAGGAGAAGATGGAGTGTTCTGTACTGATGAAATGGTATCTATCTGTTGTGTGTGACAGTGAAACAGTGTCAGAGGAGGGGAAAAACAAAGTGTGGGTTTAACTTTCTTTATTTTACACCTGTGAAGTATTCTGCATCCTTAGTACAGTAGCTTTTCTGATTTGAAGTCTTTATTTACTCTTTGCAGGGAGAACAGCAAAATAAAAGTGCTGTAGTGGACCCAGAAGTCAGAACCTGGTTTGCTTTGACTGCATTGCACAGTGCAATAGCCATGATGTAGCCATTAGGAAAGCTCTTTGTCACAATTACTGTCACATCCCCTACTCTTCCTCTTGGTTCTGATTTACTGTTAATTGCATTTCAAACAAACTGGAATGGACTAATAGACTCAAGTCTATTACCCTAGCTTTTAACACCATGAAATCACAGTTGATGCTCTCTTCTGTGGTGGGAAATGGGTGTCCCTAACATTTTCCTTGCAGTAATGACATACACAGATGAAAATTTCAGCATTAAAAGAAGCATGGTGTTGAAAGGATGAGGAGGAACGATAGAAATAGTCAAATCTCATGCTTTTGTCCATAAGCTGATTGCTGTTTGAGTTAGATAATTGCTTCCCATTTATGGTAGCACACAATTAGATCTTTGCATTTTCATTTATTTTTATTCATTCCCTTTGTAGTGCTTTGCCCAATTATTGTCTAAACTTTTATCGCTTATGATAGGAGATGAGTTATGGCATAGCTCCTGCTTTCTTTCAGCTTTTTGTTATTATGTCCTTGAGTAATGTGAGAGCCAGATGTTAATCTGCATGGTGAACTGACCATTTCAGAAAGTTGGAATTTAGCTGTAGCTGTGTCATTCCAGGAGTGCCCTTGAAATAGAGAAAATGAGAAAGACTCTACTGGAGCAGCCTGGATTTGGGAGGTCTGAGCAAGTAGGTTTGAGTAGAGCTGCTGCACTCAACCCTAAGCTGAGTCCCAGGGAAACAGGAGAGAACCATAAGGAAAATTTCTTCATCCAGGAGAAAAAAGCAGAAATATGTTTTATGCCATCCAGCACTACTAGAGAAGAAATAGCTCTGGTAAGCTTTTTCTGGCTGCTCTCTGCCATAGATGACTATAAGATTTTTTAAGTTACCAGTGAATTATTTGGTAAACTTTAGGTAAAACTTGGAAATTTCCAACTTGCAATGGCTTTGTGTTATTATGGCAGTACATAGAAGAGAAATGTATCTTTTTCAGAAATCTAGATATGATGGCTTAATTTTGTTGTGACGGAATACTAGGGTTTCATAGTGTGTGTGTGGGCTGAGCCCCAGTAAAGTCTCTGGAACAGAGTAATACTCTGATTGGATGCATTTCACACTATCTGTCTGTCTGCTTTCAGTATGTGAAGGGGGGCTATAAAAAGGAGGAGGCAGACTCTTTAGCGTAATCTGTTTTGATAGGACAAAGGGAAATTGTTTCCAACTAAAAGATGCGGGATTTAGATTGGGTGTAAGGAAAGCATATTAATGATAAGGGTGGTGAGAGACTGGAAGAGCTTGCTTAGAGAGGTGCTGGATGTCCCTTAATTGAGGGGGACATTTAAGATTGGGCTAGACCAGTCTGTGATTGCCTGATGGATCCACAGATGTCCCTGTTCATTGCAGGGGGATTGGACCAGATGACCTTTAAAGATCTTTTCCCACTCAGACAATTCTGTGATTCTCTGAAGATAAGGAAAAGAAGAGACATTGGTAAAGGATGGAGATTTTAACTGTCCTGACTCATCCTAATGGCTGGTTGCTTTATTCTGGAGTTTTATGCAAATGCACTTTTTATTCTGGAGTTTTATGTCTGCACTCCTACATTGTGCTTGTTGGCCCTTTCTGCACAAGTTTACAATATACAATAAAGTGCAATTTAAGAAAATAATAATAATCCAGGTACTATTTTTTTTAATAGATTGCTGAATCCATCAGTATTAGCATATCAGTCTGGGTCTGCTATCTCAGGCTTTGTCTTTACATTAATAGAAATGCAGTAACTGGGAAGCTGACCTTCTCAGCAGAGCTAATTTGGTTGTGTCTGGAGGGATGCTACTTTGCCTCTGCTGCTTCTATTTCCACAACTACTGTGCCAGAACATCACCTGGTTTTAGATTATAAGGGAGTGAGAAGTAGAAGGCTGTGAAAGTTGTGAAGTACAGGAATTACCTGTGTCTGTAACACTGCAAACCATTTTGAATAGGGTATTTTCTATGTAATGAGAGATTAATTCTCAAGACAGGTCATGCTTTACATTATAAGACTACTGTGAAATAAAAGTTTTTCTCAAAGCAGCACTAACAGAAGACTAAACTTTTAAAAAAGAAGTGCTCAGCTGACATGTGACTTGTGTGGCATATTGGAATTTCATCTGTATCTGTAATATCTTTGTAAATGACTATTTTATTTAATTAGCACTTAATTAGAAAAAGATTTGTCTAGCACCTCCTGTTCATTAAATCAGAAAGCTTTCTCTATTTTAATTAGCATGACATTTTCTATAATCAATTTAATGAAATACCATCTGCAGTTCTAATAATACTGTGTACAGCAAAGGCTGATTGGCATATGTGTTGACAGCAAACAACCTTTTTCTATTTCAAGAAAGGGTAAAATATAAGAAAAAAGAGGAGTGATAGGCTGTTTTGTGCTGCAATGTAGAATTATTTAAACAAACAGAAACTCGGTACCTTCAGTGGGAAAGTGAGCTTTTGCAATTTTCAGTGTAACACTACCAGCAATTTCAAAATACTGCCCTGACATTTCCTTATTAGGTATTATAGAGCACATCTTCAGTATTTGTGGTTGTGCATTTCCATCTCTTTTCTTCAATTCTGAAATGTTAGTTACACTCTTAATACTGTTCCATTACCTTAATATCTGATAGTTTCAAATATATGAGACCTTGCCCTTTCAGCCTAGTCTGTAATTTAAATTACAAGAGGAGTTGCTTAAGTTCAATGACATGTGAAATGAAAGCCTATACTCATCAAATAAACCACCACAGTTCAATATTCTGCTTTCAGAAAGCTATATTTGTTAAAGGCCACATAGACCCTCTGCCAAATTCTTCTGTTGGCTTAATTCAGGGTTTGATTTTCAATGATGATAGTATAATTCAGAGTGGAACTTAGTCTGTTTTTTTCCTTCAAATAACAGAATTCTTCATTAGAAATTAAAAATAATTTATTTTAGTTAACGTGAACTTGTATGATGCTAGTTGGAAAAGTAAGGGTTGCAAATGAGACCTGTAGCTTTTAGGTTGTGTTGTCAATTCAATAAATGAGGGTAAAGAAGTTATTATAGAATTAGCTAAGATGGGGCTCATGCTGCTGGTTAAATGAAAAGTGTTTTGTATATTGTGATATTTAGATATTTAGTTAAACTAGATATTACAGTTCTGATGAAAAACTTTAAAAGCAGGAAAGATATTTACAGGCATTGAAACCCCTGCATACAAGCGAATCAGTTTGGTAAGTCATCCTCAAATGGACCCTGCAGGTAGACTGATCTGCACACTGCAGGTTAGAAAGTGGAAGGGAGAAGGAAGGCAATCTGTTTTGTCTGTCTGGGAACAATTATTCTTCTGAGATGGGGGGATTTGTGCGCTGTGACTATGAGCATTGTAGTGGGTATACACCCACATGGATTCTCTGAACAAGGCTGCATCATTAACTAACCCCAGCATCTCATCTGCAGCTGAAATCAATATTTGATAGCTTGTAGGCAAGTGGAGTAGAAGGCACAAAAAGGAGACAAATTATGAATTGGATGAAAAAATAAATATGCCTTGATCCCATAGGCAGTCAGCTGAAAGACAACCACAACAGCTTGAGTTTTTATTAAAATGGTCTTAACACAAAGCTACTAACAGAAGTTATATTGTGCAGATGGTCCTGTATTCCCACAGATTCATTGCAACAGGGGATGAGAAAATCAGTAGAGTTAAATTCACAGATTCCAAGCCAGAAGTGATCATAGCAGCCATCTGAAATAAACCTTTAATATTTTTATCCGCAGTCAGACCAAACTAATTCTTGACATAAAGATATAAAATGTTAACCAAAGGAGATAGATCACTGATAGGAGTAGCCTGTCTTTCTTGTTATTTTTGTTAGTGATACCATTTTTGGTCCTCCTAATGTGTTTTCCATTAATGCTGTATTATGTAAACTTCGGAACCACAACGTCATAAAAGAAGGCAAATGCTTTAAAGAAAACCCAATGTACAAATTCTTAGTAGTTTCCTCTATCAAACATAGTCCTGTCAAAACTTTTTTGACAAGATTTATACCCCATAAAATGCTGTCAAGTGTGAATTATATTGCTAGCCTGTATTTTGTAGGAAGAATCCTGGATTTATTGTGCTGCTATTTTATTGGGAACTGATGTCAAGTTAATTTATGTACAGACCCTTGGTTATCTTTCTTCACCTTTTAATAGTGCAGAACTATTACAAGTGGGACATTTTCAAGGCGTTATTTGTGTGCATCACCTAGGGCAAGTGTCTTGAAAATATGTGGTGTTCTTAGAGGCTTCCTCACGTTCTGCTTTGCTCAGGACAGTATGCTTTCTATTTTAGTGATGTCCTCAGATAATTCAGCTCCTCAGTGCTCTGTTTCCTGCATGGTACTATTCTTAATTCATTACAGATCAAGCATACTTTGTTTCTGTTCCTTTGAGTGACTTTGAGAAGTGCTGGGGATCTCTGAACTTCTTTGTCACAGAGATATCAAGATAATAAATCAATCAGTTTGAACAGACTGTTAAGGTCTAGGTATTATTTTCTGCTCTAGACTTTATGACCCTGGTTAAAAGACAAATTAGAAGTAAATATGTTTACAGCTCTTATTTACATCTAGGTTATCAGTAGAAAAAATCATGTTTTGTGGTCATCAACTATCCCATTATCCAGCCTGAGAAGTGCCCTGCAAGCTTTGACTGGAATAATATAAATTGATATGGTTACTTTTGAAGATTGTATTTATTCTTAGTACTTACATGATATTTTGATGGATTTTTCTTATATCTGAGAGTCTCCAGGCGTTTTGCAAACATTCATTTAAATTTATGCACTTCAGGAGTTAACAACTGAATCCAATATAGAGATGGAAGCCAAGGTTCAGTGAAAGGTATAATTATCGTCCACTAACATCTGCCTTCTATGGGGTCTGACTGTCAATTTTCAATACTAATAATCTAAATAAAAAATATCATTCTGAATTGCGAACAAAGGCCTTGATTTACATCATTCACAGTGTTTGCAGTTCCAATCTGCTGTTGCACACTATGTGAGAAGAGCCCTAGGAGCCACTTAGTCTTGGTTCTGTTAGTAACTTTAATGCCAGCTTCTTTATGTGAGTGAAATTATCTTGGTAGGATTTGTTAATAAAACACAAAAAATCCTGTTGAACAAGAGCTGATGGCATGTTGGACAACTGGAAAATTAGATGATTGAAAAGGAGTTATGTTCTGTTGTTTACATGGGTTGATAAAGATAGGACAAGTGGGAATGGTTTTAAACTGAGACAGGGGAGATTTAGGTTATAAATTAGGAGGAAGTTTTTCACATAGAGGGTGGTGACGCACTGGAACAGGCTGACCAAGGAGGTTGTGAATGCCCCATCATTGGAGGCATTCAAGGCAAGGCTGGATGTGGCTCTGGGCAGCCTGGTCTGATGGTTGGCACATAGCAGGGGGGTTGAAACTAGATGGTCAGTGTGCTCCTTTTCAACCCAGGCCATTCTATGATTCTATGATTGTTGTTCAGGCTGGGAACTGCATTAGGCACCGTGCACTGTACTATTGGAAGATGAACACGGATCATTGTTGGTGGATGTTTAGTGTTTCTGAATTATATGCTCCATTTCTTACGCTCTGATGTGTCCATGACTGGGTATGGCTCTTTGTAGAGTAGTTCTAGAGAACTCTTGGTTCTCTAGAGAACTGTTGGTGGGTTTTTTTTTGTTTTGTTTTTTGTTTTTTAATGGTATTTTAATATTGCTTATAAGTGTGGTCCTCAAGGAATTTTTAGTGCTGTCATACCTGAAAATACGTGCATGAAAATCTAAAAGTTGCAGAAATTTAAACGTCCCGTGGTAGCTAGTAACCTGAAATCAAAATAACTTCCTACAAAGTGCTGCCTCTTATCTTTCAAATAATATTTTTTAATGTTTATTTTGATATTAAAAAGAAAAATCCATATTTCCTAAGATACGTAATCTTTTTTCTTAAACAGGAGCTCTCAAAATCCTGTCCTAGATTCCATCCACCCCATCCCAATTCCCAGCCACAATCTGAAATAGCTTAGTGTGCTCTTTAGATGAGGCTTCATTAATTTTACAGAATGTACCAGAGGACATTCACTAATGCTGTATATCTGGAGTTTCTGTGTAGTCAATTAAAATGTAGCTACATTTTTTTCTGAATAAGTGAAGCATATTTTTTATGATAGCATAACCTTTTTCTCCAGTCATATTTGCTTGCTTCTTCATAAAATTCAAATAAGCGTAATGAATTTCTTAGGCATTACTGAGGACTGATAATTTTCTGTGTTTCCTTCAGGCTTAATTTAGAGCTTTCCACATTTTTATTTAACAAAAAAAATAGTTCTGCTTGATTAAATATGATTTTTTTAACAGTAGTTTTAAATAAAACACAAAACTAGCCAGTGCTCAATCTCTTTTCAGAAACAGTGATAATTTGGAACTGTTTTTTTTTTTTTTTTAAATCAATGTTTATGAATTTATTGTATATTATCTATTATATCATTGCAGCTATTTTTATGAATCAGGCAGAAAGGCTTTTTTTTGTAAGAATGACAATTCTTTAATTCTTTTTTCTTCTTTAGCTCAGGTGTGTTTTTTTTTTTCTTATGTAAACTTCTCAAGTAATTTGTAAAAAGGGGGAAAAGATATGTTTATGACACAGTGTGTTTTATGTTTTACAAACATATTGTTTTGATCCTTCTTTCTAGCATGCCACTGAGCTATCTCATGAGATCGCCATGAGGCGATCTCATATTCTGTGGCCTTGCACTCATCACAGAGATCACAGACTGCAGATATTGTACATATCTTAATCAACAGAATTGCTAGAGATATAGAATAGTACAGAGGTTTTCTTAGAAGCGCTTCTGAGGAGATATGTGAACATGGTGTCCAGAAAAAGATTTTTTGCAAAACTTCCCTTTGGTATACAGCTTTTGGTATACATAGTGACAGTCATTTCTAGGTGAAAGTGTTTTGCGGTTCAGGATGTTACTGCATTCCCATCAATCCCAATGATTATGTTCTTACCAAATAAAATGTTTCCTTTTAAACAAAATCATGTTTTTGAACGAAGTGAACGTGCCATAGAGCATGAACTCATACTTATTAAGCTCATGGAGGCAGGTGAACATAGAATCATGGAAGGGTTTAGCTTGGGAGGAAACTTAAAAACTTTAAACACCATCCACTTTCACCTTCTGCCATGGGCAGGGACATCTCCCACTGCATTATGATGTGTGCAGTTCTTCTCTCAGTCGTGGTTCCATATCATAATAAAGATATTTGAATGACTTCAATATGCTGGTTTTCTCTGTTGTATTACGTATTCAATGTGTTTGCTAATTGTTAATGCCTTTGTTGTTGTTGCAGATACAGCAGTGGTGTATAAAGATAGGAATGGACATGTTATTGAACTGAATGTAGAAACAAATACAACTACATTATTATTGGAAAACACAACTTTTGTAAGTAACACATTTTATTTCTTGCTGGAAGTCTGTAACATTTTTCCTGTAACAACAGTGAGAGAGTACAATATTTAAAGATTGCAGAATATATGTTTGTAACCTAAAGTAGGATATTTATAAGTGGAAAGTATGATCCATTTCTGTCAGTGCATGATTTCTGGCTTGTTATTTTATTCAACCTACATGCAAATAAGTTATTGGTATATATGTTTTTGGCTGTAGTCCATATTTTGTTCAGGCCATTTGAAGAATCGTCCGTAGCATATGTGTTAGTGGATCTAGCTGGTCTGTAACATTTCATAAAATGAGGGAGCGCTATCCAAAATTTGAAAGCTTTCTGTTGTCAAAAATGGGGAAAAGTATTAAAAAAATCATGTGAAGATTTTCCTTTAAGCAATTATGTAGATAAAGAAAAATTTATTTCCTAGTCCTGGTAATCTCTAGTTTAAGCATTCTTTAGTGCTTTAATGGCAAATAGATGGCTGAGGATTTCTCTTTACCAGTAAATATTATATACATGAGTAGCTTCAATATATTTCTGAGTAGCAGTAATTGCTAAGAAATGCTTTAATGCTTAGTCTCCATTTTCCTTTGCTTGGCTTGGTATTGTTAGTCTCAATGATAACCACTTACATCCTACCCTGTAATTCCTGTTTGTCAGGACTTTGCATCATGAATGCATTGCTTGTCAGTCTTTCCTCCCATATACTCCATGTGGACCACTGGCTGTTACTGCTTATCCCTGTATTGTCCCTTGTGTAAAGTGTTTTCTACCTGTAGACCAAAAAAGATTACTTTTTTTTTTTTTTTTTTTTTTTTTGTCAGTGGTGTTTGACAAGGGCTGATTTTATTTCTGATGTCCTTTTGGCCTTTCCTGATACCAGTTCTTCATTTCAAAACATAAAACCCCCTGTGAAGTTTCCTTTTAACTCATTGAACTGGAAAGAAGAGAGCAGAAGTTCAGGAGAGTGAACTTGATCCTGATATCCCAGGTCCATGTAAAGATGAAGGAGAAGGGAGGACAAAGTCATATATTGAGGCAGAGTGTGCATAAGGTTCCCTTTGTGTAAGCTGCCCCCCATCCGTATGCTGGGGTGTGCCTCACTTTACATCCTAGCCCAAAAAAGACTGTCAGGCACAATGAAAAGTGAGTGAAAAGATGAATTTCTGTGAAGTACAAACAACAAAATATTGCAGAAATGTTTTCCCTCTTAATTCTGTTTATCTGTGAGTGCTTGTCTGGCTGAGTGGAGGACTCATTGTGTTAGGCCTATACCTTCAGTGTGTAACTTAAATGCAAGGAGCTACTTGGACATCTCTGACTATTAGAGATAAATTTAATTACAGTTCTTGAGTTTCCTCACAAATGAATGCATATACTTTTGGCTGCAAGTGTTTGACTCACACGATGTAGTGCCAGCATGAGAAGCTATTCAGGCTGTTATGCAAAAGCAGCCGTGCCAATCAGTGATGAATCAGTACGGACAAACTGCTTCACACTGTGAGCCTTTCGTCTTGTCAGAAAGTTGCTCATGTTTTTTTATGGAGCTGATTCATCCTTAACTCATGCAGACTGACAGAGCTCTCAACATTAGATATCTACACTTCATTAAACATGGGAAACTGATCCAAGATGGCTACTGTTCAAGCAACCGTTGAATGATTATCTATGGAATAGAGTCAAATAAAGACAAGTGTGGGTTTTTTGTTGTTGCTGTTGTTGAAGCTCCACTCTGTATGGAATGAAAAGCTTTCAGTGTTAAATTAGATTCCAGACTGCCCAGGGAAGTGGTAGAGTCGCCTTCTCTGGAGGTATTTAAGGAAGTGGTAGATGTAGTATTGAGAGACATGGTTAGTGGGCATGTAGTTGATAATCTTTTCTAGTCTATGATTCTGTGTTACAGACATTACAGGCTGTATGTCTGAAAGCCTTATCTTCTAAGGTCCATTGTCCCCAAATTCACACTTCTGAGTGTACTCTTCCAAAGTTAGACACCTGGCTCATTAATCAAACATTTTCCTCACTCATTGTCACATCTGTTAAATCACCAGTGCATAATTAGAACAGTGCTGGTTTAACAACTCTGCAGAGCTGTCTTATTTTAATGAATAGCATTGTGCAAATCCAACATAAGCAGTGGCAATACAAGTTCCCTTCTTCTGTGTTAGAAGGTTTCCATTGTGGAACAGTCAGCTTTAGATGGGAATTATTAGCTTGCTTTTAGTCTGTATTCCCTATCCTGTTTCTGTGTGCTCAAGTTGCCCAAAGAAGGGGTAGGTTTTTCTTAGTAATGTCCATTGAAAACAGAATTGCTGTGATAAACTCCTCGTGCAGGGAGAAGGGGCTAGCAGTGATATAAGGGAATTGCTTTTGAAGCGTGAGAAATATCTGTTAGGTTCTCTGGAGGTCTTAATTTAAAGACGTGTTTTCTAAACCACATCTGTATGTTTGTATTTGTGTAGTGCTTCTTGTTCAAGTTGTCTAGCAAATAGTTAATAACTAATAAATAGCTGCTATTTTGAGCCAGCAGCATATGAATGTTAACAGCTGAAGGCTGGGCAAGTCTTCTGTTAGATAGAGCCAAAAAAGCCTCGACATTAATCACTGTGTGGCATCCTGATGTTTGTGATGCAGCCTCAAGATGTGATTACAATATGTTCTCCATCATCTGTTTGAGGTGCTTATCACCATGAGTACAAGTGACATGCTTACCAGTCATTTAGCACTTAGCAATACTTTATTGCACGTTACAGTTCCAAAATCAATGACATGATGCCACATTTAGCTAAGCAATTTCAGTGTTTAACAAGCATTTTATTTATACCTTTTGCTGTCAAAAAGCCACTAAGAGCAGGTTGCCAATTCACACACAACTTACCTACGAGGCCTGGGTATTCAACCTAGCTATGAGGCCTGGGTATTCTGCAAGGGGCAGAGTATGGAGAACCCCGTGGTTTCTTTTGCTTGTCAAAGTTGTTTGTGTGGACCCCTGCGATGCTTCTAGGTCTGCCTCTCTCATCATTTTATAGTCCTCCAACCCAAAACAATAATAAAAAAAAAATACAAAGATGAGAAGAAAAGTGTATGAGGACTGTGTGCTGTTTTGGTTCTTTTCAGATGGAGCTGGACTCGATGATTCCTATGAGTCTCTTCCAACTCAGAATATTCTCTGATTCTATGAAGTGTGTCTTAAGACTCTTTTAGAAATTTTGTTTCATTTCTCCCTCTTAACAAAAAAGAATAACAGTGATAAAGGTGGATGTATGCAAAAATATTCAGATGCCAGGCATGCTCCCTAACAAACACTTAGCCAGAAATGAATGTAGCACAAATACTTAAGGCTTTCCATTTTAGGTGATGAGATATATTTTGAATAATCAAATGGGAAGCTTCTGATTTGTGTGCGATACCCAACAATGCAAGTATTACTGTTTTCAGCTTGGAAACTAGAACACGGTCTTGTATCCTAACAGGTTTCACCCAGCTGTATGCTTTGGACTCTTCTAAAACCCTGCCATTCCTGACCAGCTCTGCCATTAGATTTCTCTGCCTTTCCACAACTCTTCTCTAACTCCAGGGGAAACTGCATCGGAGTATGCAGCAAACAAATCTTACTGAACTGCAAGCCTGTTTCCAGTGGCTTGCTAGGAGCATACCCTAGAGCATCATATTGTTGTGTTACTGCTGGCCATCTTTTACACAAGGATGGAGAGGAAAGGATTAGTTCTTGCTGCCTGCCAATTAGTGAATGGCATCAGACGGGGGAGAGAAGCAGAAGCCTTGGCTCATGAATCATGATTAGGCTGTGGCGGCCCAGCTGTGAAAACCCTCTAGAAGCCTTGCAGCCAAAGAGAGAATGAGAATTTTAGTCTGAACAGCTTTTAGCAGGAACTGTTTTGTGCTGTTATGTAGAACATTGTTCATAAATACCCCTCCTTGTTAGTAGTTCCATTTTGATTTTTCATTTTGTTTTGTTTGTTTTTTTTTTTATCCCCACACATCCCTTCCTCTTTTGATGGGAAACTCAGTGCAGCATCTTAATGCAATTATAGTTCCTTTGTTGATTAATGTAGGTTTAATTGCAAGAATAGCTTACATGATTGTATTTTAAGAGTCTTGTATAAGAGATTAATGAAAGATTGAATAGCGCTGCATTAAACAACATTATATTATATAACCAAATAAATATTAAGAATTGTTGCAACAGTGGACATTTTAATGAACCACACATGTTGTTAAATAAGTTATAATGAACACTGAAACATTATCTTCTCTCTCTTATGCTCCTCTAAATGTTAAATAACCTTCTCCATAGAGGGTATTTTATGGAATAGGGTTTATTGATGCACTGCACCACTGTGTATAGAGATGGGAAAGCCTGACAGATGGGAGGGCTTGCCGTCACCGTGGTCTGATGGTGGCTATTGGTGTTTGCCCAAATGCAGGAGGCTTCAACATGCAAAATGCCATGAAGAATATTGCAGACGATCAGGCGAGGGCATTTCTGTGTAGAATGTCTCTAAAAATGCTGCTGATCAGATCATTACTCAGTATAGAAGTTAGTGGCTAGCTGTGCCAAAGATGAGGAATAAGGGGAAGTAAAATTCAGTGATTTTTACTAATGAGGTATTATTTTCTACTGGAGTAGCAATAGTGTGTGGCTTAGTTATACCATCAAGTTAAAATTTTGATAGAGAGCAAGGCAGGACATACAGAGAGATGTATAATTTCTTAGGTAGTAGTATTTTCACCACCTTTAAAGTGACATTCTGGAAATCCTGAAATATATTATTCTGGAGGAATGACAAAAATTTTAAAGCCTAAATATGTGCAAAGGGAATACTAAGCAAAAATTAGAGAAGGAGTGGGGAAGATGAACATTTCTGGGAAGAACAGAAGTATAGAAACCTAAAGCAGAAGGAAGTATAAATCTGAAGGAAACACCAACAACAAATAAGTGAACTCTGCAAAAGCTATAATTTCCTCTAGTCAATTTGAATTCCAGTGTATTATTTCTCTTAAAATTATCCAATTGAAAGTATGAAAGAAGAGCACTATAAAGTGTTTGAGTGGTGATAAAGAACCTCTCTTCTATGTGTGGGCTGGATTGTCTCACAGGTAACTTTGTGTCCGCTCTGCGGCACATTCTTGAAAATGGCACTGATTTAAATGTTGCAGCAGTTTAAATCCTCCAGAATAGTAAGAAAAAAAACCATCCTGAATCCATCCTAAACAGCATAAACAACAATTTTCAGTCAGTGAAGTAAGAAATAAAAAAGTGCTGACATAAAGAGATCCTTCCTGATGATGAAAACCTGAACTGGGCTTAAAGGTTCACGGTTGTTACAAGCATGTCTGTTAGTAGAAAAGCACAGATAAAACGCAAAATTAAAAATCATCAGTGCAAAAAGGTGACTTGGGAAATCAAACCTGAGAATGTATTGTTCATCTGAATTTTGCTTTCCTTGTTAATTGCTTGTATGGAAAGGCAGAAGAAAAGCCAAATGCAGGGTGGGAAGACTGTTCTGTATATGTGTTGTGGAATCTTTCTCATTCTTTTACTTTCACTCTTACTGTCTCAAGCTGTTCCCATCTGCTTTTCCATGCAAAACATTTTGCTAAACATTTGGAATTTAGAGGCTGGAAAGCTGAATGGGAAAAGGCCATTCATAGGCACTGTCTGCCTTTGCCTCCGTTCAGCTCTTGCTCTTGTGGTCTTCTGCAGCAGTGAAGAGTTGCAGTCATTGCTTGTCCATGGGATCCTCACATTGCACATTAACTGCCGGGAAAAGAATTAAAACCTTTATCACATATATTTATTTCAAATGATCTTGGAAGCCAGTGTTAAATATGGTTAGATCTAATGATGTAGTCAGAGGGCAGTTTTGTTTTAGTCAAAAGTCCAAGATCAGACCATGAGATTGTTCTTCAGCTGAAAATGTGATGTCATATTTAGCAATGTATGGAAAATGGATGACAAATTTAAGAAGGGGAAACTGCACAGGTGAAATGTAACTAATTTAGGGATAACAGTTTATTTGTTTGACGTACTTTTTTGGTTGAATAGAGCTGATAGCTTTTGTAGGGATTTTAGGTCTTGATGTGGCAAGATAGAGCAAATGTGAAGGAGATAACGAAAATGACCTTTCTTTCTGCCTTTCTTCTGTCCAGGTTTGAAAGGGGCACAGTGCAGACAGATCTCAGTTACCATCAGTCTGCTATCCAGCTGATGCTGTGCAGTGATGCAGAGGGAAACGAGCCCTGATTCTGCAGCCAGGGACCCGGCCTAATTAGCTGCATATCTCCCGGTTTCAAAGCTTATTTGTCCAGGGCTATAGTTCTTAGAAATCAGGCAAAGAAAGATAAACGTAGAGGCAGAATCATAAGGGACAGCATTTAGATCTGTTTTTTTTGAATAAGGCTCAACAGCTCCTGACAAAGCAAGGAGCTTGAAAAGTAGGTGATATGCAGACATGGCAGTAGAAAAAGCATTGTTCAGATGACAAAATGATGCCTCAGGCTTTTTTTTCCTTTTTTTTTTTTTTTTTTTTCCTGTTTCCACTGTTTCCAATACGATGTTTTTTCAAGACTTTCTTTTTCTTCAAAATTCAAAACCACTGTTCTCCCAAGAAGAGAACAAATCATTGAGGTCAAGCTCTTGACAAACTTCTTTTTAATAAATAAACAAATCTATTCCCTGTAGCAAACATACCAGTACACAATCTCCCCAGGGTTTCAGCAGCATATATCGAGTTTCCCATAGAGAGTTTTTTTTCTTTTAAATCCACCACCTGGTGATCTCATCACTTCAGTCAGAGAGTTGGTTGATGAAATACCTTAGGCACATATATGGGGAAAAACTGGAATCTGTCTCTCTTTTGTTTTAATCCACTGATGAATTCATGAATTCTGAGTTTATTTTCTATGGTGGACAGGAGGAATGAGTCTGGTTATAATGTGCTTTTTCTCTGTTTTTGAACTAGAAGGGTTTATTCTGTGCACAGAAGTGCTATTTCTGAATTTATTTCTAAGATTGTCTGAAAAGAAAAGAAAAACACAGTTGTAACTTAAGCCCCTCTGAAATTCTGTTTGAATGGAACATTTGATTCCTGGAAGGCTTGATTGTAAATCCAGATTTAAAAATAGGTTAATAATGTTTTTAGGGTAATTTCAGTAAATCAGCATTGCTATCAGCCTTGGCTGTGCAAACTTGTTTTCTTATGGCCTAATTTTTATTTGCTTAGTTCTTAAGTGGAATATTAAAAAATATAAAATAGCTTTATGATCTTTTTCACAAGAATTCCATTACACTGAAAACTGTTTTGCCAAAACCATTCCCTGCAGTCAAGAGATTATGGCTCACTGGCATTGCACTTACACTGTGTGCTGGAAGCAAACAAACTTTTGCAGGTGAGCACAAGCTGGATGAAGAAAGTCATTTTCTGTAGGATTCAGATTAGGTTTAGGGTTTAAATCCCTAATCCACAAGACTCCATTTGGATACAGAGTATGAGAGTAGCTCCTGGTGGTGGTGTTTCAGATTGCCAATACTTTGCAGCTGAGCTTGTCAGGTGTTAGAATAAATTGTATTACTTTTGTGGTGGCATAATAAGTAACTGAAGATCCTTATTAAATGCTGGGAATGTTAAGTGCCACGTTCCCTCAGAAAGAATTTGGATATCTGCCTGGGTTGCATACTGCTTATGAATGAGGTAGTAGGGACAATAATTAATAAACTGAACCAAATCTGATAATTTTCACATCTAAAATATTTTCAGTGATGTGCCAAACATTTAGTTGTCCATGCGTTTAGTTTCTGATGGTTATCTCATGAGAGGTGGTTTGTACATGGTGGAAATCTATTCTTTGTGCTTTATAGATTAAAAAATTCCTCACAGCCTTAAAAGATCCTTTTGTCTTCTTGCCTCAGGACAGCTGACTTATCTTCATACTGTTGTGCTATTGTGCACAGTTTTTTCTCCAAAAGTTATTTTTTCCTTTTGACTGGATTTGGGTAACTTGGTTCTAGTTATATTACATAGTTACTTTAGTTTAGATTGTATATCAAAATGTTGCATCTTCATAGCTTATTGGAAGATTAGACTTATGAATGCACTGGTCTGTGATTTCTGGTTAGTGTACCTTAACCCCTCCTATTTATTTCATTAGATTAGCAGTAGGATTAGGCTAAGCATAACAGGATGCCCAAAAAGCAAAATCAGAAAAGGTCTTTATATGTTGTTCTCTGGAGCTATTCATACATTTTTCCTCATCTTGTACCTTTGTGGTTCCGTTAGTTTTTCTATACTACTTCTATTTTAATAATTTTACTTCTCCCTTCCCCTCTCATTCTGCAGATATCTCAAGATTCATTAAAAATTACTTCCAGCAACACACTTTAAAGCACACTTATCTTTCTTCTACATTAAATTTTTTTCAACATCAATGTTATCTTTTTATTGAGTTATAACCCTGAATTCAATTGGGTGTCGTGTAGTCTTAGCTAGATATAAAACAATATTAGTTTTATAATGGTATTTTATGTTCCACTTTACCTTCCACTAAGCGTTTTACTTCCTATAAGAAAGAGGATTTTTCTTTAGTGCAAACTGGCATGCAAAATGTCTCTGTGTGGTGTTGAAAGAAACATAGTAAGGACACAGTGCACACCTGTTTTTTTTGTAGTAGTACTAGTTGTGCATTATCTTTAAAGCTTAATCAAGTGACAGGTCTCCCATGTAATTATTCCTGATGAGCACGCCAACCAAAGTATCTTCCCTCTTCCTTTGAAAATGAATTGGTTTTAGTTGTTACCTTTAAGCTTAGTGTCTGTAATCATGACAAAAAAAAACTCATCAGCTTCTGAATTTGTGGTTGGTCTTGAAGCCAGATTCATCTGTCACCACTCTACTGACACCTGCAAATTAGACTAAGATTGATTGCAGTTCATCTTTTGTGTAAATTAAGCAGGTTTTCCTAATCAGAACTCTTATGAATGGAAAATTATTAAATTAACTGTAATTTGGAATAAAAAAAATCTTTCCTTTTGTGTACTCACTTTTATTGTTACTTCATTTGTAGGTAACTTTCAAAGCAACGAGATACTCAGTTTCACCAGACTTACGATTTGTTCTTCTTGCATACGATGTAAAACAGGTAAGCCAACAGTTCATTGGTAAATGATCCTTTAAGTTAAAAAGCTGAAGCCCTTGTTGTTTTGTGTACTCTGTCTGTGACTCCACGTAACATAGTTTGAATCAAGTGCTTAATTTCTCTTTCCATGACTTTCTAATAAAATGATGGTAACACATGTATTTAAGCAGAAATATTGCGAGATTTTCAATTGAGGTAAATTGCTCTGACTTCTCTGTTGTGTTTTACCTGTTGTATTCTGGAGGTTTCATAATTCTTAAACTCTTACTAGCTGATTACGCGAAACCCAATATGAAATATTCTAGAGGTATCATTGTAAAATTACTCCTTTACTTGAGACTAGATCCAAGTAGATATTTTTCTACTGATTCTGCTGGATTCAACATCAAACTTTTCTTATAGTATGTACGGACAGATCAGCAGGAAACAGGTGTTGTTTGATTCACTGGTTTTGTTGTGGAGGGTTCCTGTTTGATTCTTATGTGAAAAATTCTTTCTCCTTGCTGTTTCCCTTTCTCATTGTTCCTTATTATGTGAAAGAGTTCTTGTAATCCTTTATAATAACTTAATTTCCTTATTTGACCTACTGAAATTTTTGTTTTGAGTAAGTTTGTTGAGGATTTTCTTAGCAATGTAGCCAAGATAGAAAAATGGAAAGTCATGAAAATATCCTCCTCACTAGACTTAAATGCAATAGGGTCAGTGTTGAATCTGTCCCTCAGTAAATGTGATCCACTGACATGCAAACAGTAGTGATTGTGGTTAACTTTGGATGAGGGTTGTGATGCTTACTCTGGAGTCCTGTAATTGATCTCATGGTTTTCAAACCAGAACAATGTTTACATGCTCTTGAAGTGGTAGTGACAGTGCTAAAACTGGTTAATAGCATTCTGTTGCCAGCTCAATCCTCAGTTCTTGTTAACAGTAATGCCACTGAATTTTCTCATGTTCCGAAAAGAATCTATTCCTTAAGGTTAAGAAGGAAAATTACCAAAAAATGTAAGGGAATTCTTTCAAAGCTTAGTAAAGTTACTATTGTGAATGTGTGATAAAAAGGAATTTTTTCTTTAAATATTCCAGTTCTTGAGAAATTTCTTAGGCTAGTGAGGCACTTCCATGTTTTGTCAAAATCCTTGGGGGACAAGCTGTAGAATGCCTTGGGGAACCTCTGTATTTCTATGTCACTATTTCTTGTATCACGAAGGAGTAAAATAATGCTCATTTTCCCTGGATTGCCTTGTGTTTTTCCTCAATCATAGCCTCATTTACTGATTCTGGAAAAGAGGAAATCCACTCATCTTTGTTTCTCCAGTTGTTCACCATCACTCATTAAATCGTCTATAAAATTAAGAAAAATAAACTTTGTAAATAAATTGGAGATTTTTAAATAAATAGCAGGAGAATCAGGGCAGACTTTTTCCTCAGAAGAAAACATTTGAATGTAGGATGATACATTTGAATATATCTTCTTAGAAAAGTAAGGATTTGCCTCTTGTTGCGTATTAAAACACAGTGGATTTTAAGGGGTAATTTTTTAATACCCCATACAAGGGTATTAACAAGGACTGCAAATAACTTGTAGGCATTTAGGTGGCATCTTTGGAAGTTGTAATAGATCTCTGGATCTCTCTCCCTCTGTCACTTATTTTTCCATCTTAGTTATGGTTTAGATGACTTAATTGCACTGTAAGATATTTGATGGGTTTTTTGCTCTTACTGAGTATCGAGGCTTTGTTTTTTTTTAAATGATAATGTTTGTTTACATACATTAATCTGTGTTCTTTGTAACATACAGTGATACAGCTGGAAAAAATTTATTAATCAACAGTTTTATGAATAAGCTAACGTGCTTCAGCTGAACAGATTGAAGAAAAATAGAGGCAAATGTTTCTTCAAGACATTTTGCCATGAAATCGTAATTAGAAATAAGATTATTTTGATGTTTCGATTAAAAATAAATGTTGAGTTACATTTAGTAGTTGAATACTTATTTTACTATTGTCAGCATTTTCTTTAATCTATTTTATGCTTGGAATAGCAAACTTTAATTAAATTTGCAGTTGTTTCAGCACAATTAAGAATGTCCTCTACGCATAACGGCACATAAATCTGCATGAAAATAAGGCATCTTTGAGTACAAAACTAATAATCAAATGAATTATTTAAACCATGCTCAGTGGAAGGAGCAAAACTGTTCTATTTGGCATAGCAGTTGTTTTAGTGTAGCTCTATAAACTTGGAATTCCTTTGCTGTGGAATTCAAAGTGTTGTAAATTGATTTCTGGACATCAGGATCTCCCTATCCTTATCATAGCAGATCATAAGATGTAAGCCAGCATTTCTGGCACTGCAGCTGTCTGGCAAATTCCTTTTTTTTTTTTTTTTTTAACATAAGTCTTTTGCAATTTTAGAGGTCCTTTCTTTGTACTCTTTGCTGTAGTACTCCATGCTTCTGAAATGCCTTCATCAATTCTCCAAGTATTTGACTTTGCCATAACTTGCATGGATTGACTGTGTATAGTTCAGAATTGGTCGTTCACTGTAGTTTGATCGGCATCATTGAAAAAGTCTAATTTTTGCAAGGCAACAGATCAGTATGTAGGAACGAATTTGAGATATTAACACACGTGTTCTTGCTGAATGTCCTACCAACCTGATTCTTCTGGGACTATGTGAATGCAGCAGCAGGGAAACCTTTGTGTGTATTGTATGCAGGGAGGGATAGTTCTGCAGTGGTTTATCTTTTTTATTTTGATTTTTCTTTGAAGATTATCAAGGTATGAGCAGAGAATGTGATACTCTGAGAGTTTGAACATCTAAGCCAGTTGAGATTTCCGGAAGAAAGGTGGTTTCTCTATTGCTTTTAAAAAAGTGTGTGTTAAAATGACCTTTAAACCTTTTCTCACTTTGCTGGTGGTATTATTCACAACTACCAAAACTACATTATACTTTTGATTAGAAAATGGAAATCAAACATTCTGTAAAGGATGGGGCAGTAAATTTACAATTTTGTAATGCAGTGAACAATCAGATCCAGAGAATTTCTTTTTGCCAGTGGGAATTTTGTGTGTCTCTCAGCAGAGTTGTCCCTGGAGACCAAGTGAAACAAAAATAAATTTTATTCTAGATACAAGTGCTTTTTTTTTTTTTATCATGGATATCATAGGCATCTTCTCACCATGTTTTTGCTAGAATATAATATGCCCTCATATAATGAATAATGAGCAAATGAATAAATAAATGGGATCAGTGACTCTTTTTCTTTATAAATCTGTTTGTTATTCTCACTTGGTTTAACACTTTCTTCCTTGTGACTTACTGTTGTTTTTTTTTTTCCTACAAAATACCCTTTCTCTCTTTCTGCTTTCAAATCCCTATTGAATACCAACTTTCAGGAATTTTTCCTTCTTTATTCTCTTTCCTATTACTAATGCTTATTTTCCTCTTTCAGCATATACTGTATTATTTGTGGTTTGGCTTCAGCTTTTGGTTCAGAAACACGCTTAATAAAATATTAAAGTTCATCTCTAGTTTAGAAGCATAAGGATTTACAAATTCTCTAAAGAAGAAAATGCTTTTCCTGAGATGGGGCTTCAAAGTGCAATGTCTTTTAGCTAGAGAATTTTAATAAAACAGTGTGTTTAGCTTACAGCAGTGTAAAAATAATAATTCTTATGGTAAGATCAGGATAAAAAAATAATACTCTTCACAAAGAGGAGAAAAGAAGAGCTGTGGATCTAAGTGGGCAGAATGTATCATTTTTCATTCAGTAGAACTGAATTTTTTTTCAAAACTGTTTCTGAATATTTGTAAGTTACTGTATCGAAGGGAAGACAAGAATTCAACAGCAAACCCCAAGAGAAAGAAGTTAGTTATCTGCAGTGCGTTGATGCTTGTCATCTCTTTACTGCTGTAATCTCTATTTTTAGATAATGATAGGGAGTACTGTCCACAGTCTATGGCGAATGGAGGGAGAATAGCAAGAAGGGGTGTTCTCATCCAACTCTCAGAGTTTGTGTTCTGATACAGGCAGCGTATCAAGTGCACTGAAGTGCTCTTCAGGAGTTTATCTGTAGATTAGAAGAATCCATGAGGGGAAAAAATTCAGTGCAGTCTTAAATTACGATTATCTTGATCGACAATAAGAGATTATCTTCTCACTAATTAGATGGAAACTAAATGTTCAGTTGTTGATAATCTTCTCGGTCAGTGAAATTAATCATTAGATTTTTTTTCCTTTGAAAATTAAAGGATAAAGAAATTACCTTGCATTATTTCTTAATTTTAGTCAAGGCACTGTTTGGTGTTAAATACTCGGAACACGTGCAAGTGTTTTCAACAAGATTTTTATACATTGCTTCTGAAAACCTGACTTTGAAGAGCATTATCTGGAATATGAGCTGAAGTTTGGTAACATACAGAAAAAAAGATTAAATGAGAGCTGTCTTCCAACACAGAAAAAATATTTACTCACGAGGTCTCTCCTTTCAAAAGACTTCTTATATCAGTAGTGATCTAGACAGTATTTTATGTACTGCTGTATATGAAGCAAATATCTGATATAAAATTCCTGCTATCATTTTTTTCTCCAGAAATGCGTATTTCTTCACTATTTGTGTCTTTCTTAGATCGTTCTCTCTAACTAAAAAGGCAAATAACCTAGAAGATTAAATATTAAGCCTGATTTGTAATATCAGAGAATGAAATCAGCCTCTAAAATTTAATCAGTGTTAGCAGATTTGAGGTAAGCAAACCAAGTGAATGGGTTGAAAACATATTCTTCTTTGTTTGGAAATTATAGAAAGTATTTTTTAAATGAAGACTGTGGTAAAGAAAGAAAGCATGGGATTCCCAGTCATATGTTAAATTATATCTATATATTATATTCCTGAATAGCAATATGTGGAAACATTTGTGATAAACCTGGTAAACCTGGGTTTGCATAATATTTCTCACCTTTTACTGAGCCTCCCATGTCTTGACACTATGCTTATATCCTGTTATAGTTGTTCTTTTTTGGGTTTGACTTCAAAAATATGTGTATATATTTATTAGGTTCTTCATGTATTACCTTTTCATCAGAAAAAGACACTTTGAGTATTTCTTATCAACTCCTACAAAAGTAAAATTCATGTAGAAAGAAGGAATCTGTAGAAGCTCTTCTGTTATCCTCAGGAAGATGGGGAGTTTAGTTCCAAAGTACACAGAAACCTTCCTTCATCTGTGGAATAGGTAGGAGCTTTCTCAGAACGCAGGGTTTTTTTGGTTGTTATTTTTTGTGTTTAACGTTTCTCACCATCTTACCAGCTCTCCAGTACTAAGTAATAATAATTTTCAAGTATTGCAAAATGTATTTCCATTTTTTGAGAGTGAGGAGGGTTTTTTTCCTTAGATTGTCTTTCTTGTGCTTGCACAAAGTGAGCTGCAAGTCCAACAAGCTGAGAATCAGAAGAGCTGAAAAATGGAAAGAATTAAGTTGCATATAAGAGGGAACAGCACCATTAAAGCTATAATATTTATGCAGTTCTGAGGCATGCAAATTTCAGATTTCTTTCCACTTAATTGATGTTCAGGGCATTGGAGAGGCTTTGTTTAGAGTATTGATGAAGTTAAGACACCAGACACAGCTCTTCGAGTACGCAACTGAAATGGGAAACTGTGGCAGCTTTTCGGCATGTAGCCATGCTGTCACTTCATACTAGCACAGGAAAATAGTTGTATTCAGTCTCCGTGCTCCAGAGTAACGCATGCTGCAGATAAAGAAGTTTATAATATCCAGTAGTGCTAAAAAGTGTTTGGTAAACAAAATTAGATAAAAAACAATGTGCAATAAAATGCACATTTTTTTTAGAGGAATGTAAACTGTCATGGACTAATTATATCCAAATGTCTGTGGTACAATATTTGATATTTGTCAGATGTTTGTTCAACAGAATGCACATGTTGCTATGGTAATCACTGTTTGTCATGTTAAGTAAACTTTAAAAAAAAAAAAAAAAGCCTTGAAATGTTATTTTCTGTTGTGACTAGTGTCTCCAACCCACACACAGCTGTTCTGAAATAATGAATAGTCTTCTAATATTTAGGATTCATCTTACAGAAGTGGCAGGAGCATCGCTACTGTCAGAGGTGATCTCTGCATTGCTTGGTCTCTGCACTCTTGTCAGCCAATATGAATAGGCTAGACCCCATTTTCAGCCCCTCCACCTGGCACTGTTGTGCCAAATATGTGGCACTGTTTACCCAAGCTGCGTTGCATTTTCCTGACTGGGCATAGCGTGACTTCACTACATGTCTAAGATTGCTTTCAAGGTCTCTGGGATGATTTGCTTTTCCTTATGGCCTCAGTGAATGAGACATTCCAGCCAGTCATCATACACAGCTACAGAAAATGTTCAGTTTTGTGAATTCATGCTACAGAGATGAAAGTGTAGTTTCTTTGGAATATCACCTACTTTCTAGCTCAGCTGTTACATGGCAGGACAGATTTGGGGTGGATGGATTGCCTACCTTCCCTTCCAGAAGCGGAGGAACACTGGTATGATACACATGTGCTGTGCAGTCATACTCATCATATCTCCTCAGAGAGCCACCATGGTCAGAATGAATGAAAACACTTTATACTTTCCCACTTCTTTTTCTTTTTTTTTCTTTTTCTTTTTTTTCCTCAAAAATGGTGAATATTATTGTTATGGATTTTTCTCCTTCACTGTTCAGGATAACAGTTTTGCAAGGACATACTTGACAAATGCTCTTCATACAAAGAATGTTTTTGTTAAATGAAACTGTTTTTCTATTTTTATGAGTGCTCTCTTAAATTCTGATCTGTGAACATCATGCTTTTATAACCTGGGACTATGAATTGAAATATATTCTTTGGCAACCGCTGGAAAGCGTGTAACAATGACAACACAGTTCATTATTTGCCTTTTCCAATTTATGGATTTGCACTTTGGCTTTTGCAAATTAAATCGTTTCTTCTACATCGGCCATCTGGATATATATAGATATGGTAGTATTTTAAGAAGGGAAAATTAAGAAGCTCCTCCTGTCTGCTGTGATTTCGTTGCTGGTCAGACAGAAGTCGTCCTGAAATAATCTAGGTGGTCATACTGCGCTTGTAAATCTGGTGGAAATTGAGAATAGTCAGCAGTAGATAGAGTACAGCTTCTGGGCTTTGCAGACAGGAGGCAGTGGAAGTATTACCCAGGAACTTATCTGTTATCAGCAGCATTGCCCAGGGGAACTGTAGACATCCTTAATTTGCAGGTCACATCTCTGTCTGCCAGTTTGAAGGCTGTTGCTCTTCATCTTCCCTTCTGTCCTCTTCCATTCATTACAATAATTTCTTTTAGGAAAACTGTACAGTATAATAGTTGTACTGATTTGAATTGAGTGTGATATTTCCTGGATCCACTAGTCTTTCAATCTGTTTTAGACGTTTCATTTTAATTTGGGAGCCTGAAGATTTGTCACGCAATACCTGAAGTTCCCTTCTGCCACCCTTCGTAAATTTACTGTTGCTTAACATCAGTATGATAGTATGCATTTTCTCTTACTGCATTTTTTGGTACTTCATAGATAGCTTTGGTTCTCTGGCTTTTCTGTACATTTAATGGAACATATTGTGCATAGGTTTTATTAAATAAATACCTAAAAAAGAATTATCAGGAGCTGAGTATAATGGAACTTAAAAGAACCATCCCTCTGCCTTCAAAGTGCTCCCTCTGCCTTTAAACTCTCAGTGAACACAGCGGCTCAACTTCAGAGAAAGCTTCCCTCTGTCCAAGGTGCTCACTGCCTTCAGCCGCTCTAGAAATATTGGAGTGACTTTGAAGTTTAATTACTTCAAATGCTGAACTGGAGTTGAATCTGATTAGCTTTCAATTTAAATAGAATTTTGTTTCTGTTGTTCTTTCTTTTTTTGAGCTAAAACTTCCTAATGCCTTCTGAGGCAGAATTCTGTATGGAAGAGTTCCTGGGGGAAAAAAAAGGACTCATTTGGAAATGCGACTCTGTGGCGTACTTCTTGCTTAAAGACCAAGTATTTATGATAAATGTGTTTTCAGTGTTGGGAAATGCATCACGCTTTTTTTGTGTGTGTGAGGTTTTTTACCCTACCCTGTGCCATGATGCATGTAAGGGAGATGGACAGATGACACACTACCTGTTGTTAATCTGAACATCCAACAACAGTATAACTGTGACAGCATGTGTTTAGCCTGAATCATACAGCAGGTGCAACAGAATGACAGAAACTGCATTTGTGTTTTTTCCTCTTTGTTGCATTTAAACCAACAGCACTTTTAAAATTCACATAAGGGGCTGTTATTCTCAGATCTTGATTTGGTCTTTAACATAGCTGGCAAAATTTCAGATGTCATACCAGCAGGCTTTATCACATGAGCTACTAGCTGTGAAGTAGAAGGCATTGTATGTACATATGCGCATAAATAAGTGGAGGGTAAGAGAGGAAAAATGTCTGATTGAAAGATAAGTGCAATGTATTTCAGCTGTCTATGTATGAATACAGCTTGCACTTGGTAAAGATTTCATGTTGGCGGAGCTTTTATTTCCTTCACCAATTACTATCACCAAACTCTTCACAGTACTGCAGGAAAACTTTTTTTCTGAAATAAGTCATGGAAACTTACAGCCCACTTAGGCATCGTGTCTGTTCCTATGCATGGTAACTGCAGGTTTGTTGGATGCATTATTATAGCTTAAAGTGTTCCACATTGCTGAACTCTTGTTTTAGTGAGTAACTTTGAAGAAGATAAACTGATCATAGAATGTGAGATTGGGTAAAATTTTTACACAGCATGACACATTTTACCACCTCATTAGTGTATTTAATTTTTCAAAGTTTGTAACTTGTTTCTAGGATATTAACTGAAGGAAGTGTACTGGGAAAGGAGTTTGAAGGTGATACAAAGAGACTCAAATGAATTCTGTGTTTCATTGAGTTAGTTGTCTGTAATTCTTCTAACAATCCTCTGGGCAGGTTTACCTTTTTGGCATAGAAAAAAAATCTCTCTTCCATCTGATTTTTCTTTTTTAAATCAGTGCCTGCATAATCTGCTGTGGATACTTTCAGGCTAAAGAATGGCATAAGTATCCTTGACTTGAGCAGTGATTATTCTGACTTTCTCATCAAGTAACACACTGTGATAATACCCTTGAAATCTGGGATTCAGTGCTTGACTTATTAGCTTCTAAGCTCTAAAGAAATAATGTGATTAAGAGCTGGCTCCTGATCCCATTGTCTTCACTGACTTGATTAAGTGGTGGTGGATCAAGCTTTTCATGTATAACATACAAGAGTGAAATAAAGCTTTAAAACTACTGTGTCTATTCAGTTAATGGTGATCATTCTGAGGCTAAATTTTCTTGAGAAAAAGTTTGATAGACAGGTAAGAAATTGAAGTCAAATAGGAAGAGCTAGCAAACTTTCTGATATTTGAGTATGCCTGTAATACTCCAGTCTGTTTTGAAAATATTTTTGAGCCAGCTTGAAGGTTATAAGTGACTATGAGCAAAATACTTTTTTTAAAATGAAAACATAACTTTTTATAATCATTCTTTCAGTGTGATAATCATTTTATAGAGCTGTTGGACTCCAAAGTTCCAGCCAACTAGCACCATCCATGGTCCTCTTCTGCACAGAAGTCCTATTGAGAGCAGAAGCCACAAATGTTGCCATATACACAATTAGGCTTTTTGAGAGCCTGTATTTTCCAAACATTGTAGAAATGTGTCATGGAACGATGATTTATTACAGCAGCTGAAAAATGAAGAGCTGTCTGTACTAGAAGAATGTAGGTGGTTGTAGGGGAAATTTCTGTTCAGTGTTTTGCATCAGAAGTTTGTTCACAGGGTGGTTGGTGCTTTCATTTCCTGGGTACTGGAATCTTAATTTGAAAATTGCTACCTTGTCAACCATTAAATAATAAGTGCAGGTTAAAAATTAAGAGAATTTTTGCTAGAATTGGAGACTAAAAGATGATACTACTTCCAGTTCTTTTAAGGTAATTGTTTCACAGAGACAGCATATGATCTCAATATAGAAGAATTTTAAAGCATAAATTTTTAAACAGAAAAGCCTAGGTTAGTGTGAATTTTCTTATTCCTTGGGGATCTGTAGTGGTTCTCAAAAACAGTGTTGACAGAGTAGAATAAGAAAAGAAATGAGATTAGTCCAAATTTCTAGGTACTACCCATCATTTGGTTGAACAGTGGTTGGGCATGAGTAAATAGTGATGTTTTACTTTAAAAAATATATTTTGTAACCCATTAAAACTGTGATTTCTAAGGTAGGTAATATGACTATAAATATTACCAAACTGAACTTTTCCCTTTTAAGAAACCTTTAAGTCAGACTTCCTTTCTTTTAGTGAAGACATTTAGACTCTTCCTTCTATGGAATTTGAGGGCTTTCACAATGGACATAATGCTGCTAACGCTGCTAAAAGGGATTGCAATTTTCAATAGTGTTTTATATTTATTTCACTTTTTTTATTTTTTTCCTGCTGAAATTCAGAAGGTTATGAACATTGTTACTGCTTCCATTTTTTAGACTGCTTTCCAAAAATAATCATGTTTCTTGGAGTCACCACTTCTCCTCCCATCTCTCAGAGTTTTAACATTTCTTATCCAGTTTCTATATATTTTTTAATTGAATACAGCATATTCTTTGTATTTCTGTCTATCTGTTTGCAAAATCTGCACTGAGTTTTGTATCATTTCTGTTGTCTCTGCTTGGACATCTTTCCAAACTCTCACTTTCTCCCACTGTTTCTAAGGAAGCTCTTCATATGCTGTTAGAAAACTATCATTTCTATGCATAATGTGTTCATAAATACTATTATCAAACATTATAAGAGGCCAGTATCTAGTTAGAGGTACATTCAGTATATTTACCAAATCAACTTTTTGCCTTCTTAACTTTTTCACATATTATTGCTTTTCAAGTCATTTTATCTTAGTTGTTCTCAACTCTCTCCCCAGTTGTTAAATCAGTTTTGATGTTTATTCATATGGTACCCATCATATCTATTCTTTCTTCAACTTCAGCAACTTACTTGTATTTTGATCAGCTGCCAACTTGATCAGGATATTAGCACTGACCCTCTTTATTTTTAGCAAATCGTCTGCCCTGCAGGTGGGTGTTCCTTAGTGACACAAAATTGATTCAGTGTAATGCAATGGAGTTGGGTTTTATTTAAGCAGTATATTTTAACATTATAACCCTGGTAAACATTATATCCCTAGTAAAAATTTGCAGCATTGACAAGTTAGAGAAGGTCATGTTATCCTAGAGTGGCAGGAAAGGGTTAATATTCTCCTTGCTCCTTTAGTTAACTGAACCGTTATCTGGCTTAGCGTTAAATGGCCTCAGAATCCTGCAGACCTGCTTTATCTTTGCAGTCTGAAATGTAAAACAGACAAAATCTCCCTGATCAGATCACTGTTAGAAAAAGTCATTTATTTGGCCTAACAACCTTGACTGTATCCTGTTAAGCCACGGAATTGATTTATTTATTTTTACTAGCGTATGGGAGTTTGTAAAGGGGAGCCTGCAGTTTTCTTGGTGCTTACAGTTTTTCTTATGTGTACAATTTACAATTCATTAAACCAGCCGTACAAGTTAATCATCTTTGGTGTAACTGCAGTATTGTCTGAATGTGCTTGTGTATGTTAAGCAATTGGTGCTTGCTTTGATTAGAGGTAGAAATTATGCCTATGGACTGTGACCTATTTGGAGAATGTGACTAGTTTGCTCATGTTATTAACGATATATGCATCAATAAATGAATGACAAAGTTGCATTAATTTGTGTGGTTCTGTTAAGATGCATGATACTTTACAAAGTACATAGTAAGTCTCAAGAGAAAGGACCTTTGGGTTGAAATATTAGAGGCACTCAGGACATAAAACAAATTATGTCCTGCTATGGAACAAATTATCCCTTGGTTATAGACACACTCTTTTGAATGTGAGCAGAATGCACCTGGATGAATTGACTTCCAGAGATACTCAAAGTGAATTAAAGATAAAAACTGTTTAAATCTTAATAGTAATTTTGTACAAGTTCTGTTCTCATTATTTTTTATGAACTGTATATACCTAGGCATTTCTACCTAACTCTCTTCTGTGTTTCTATATGTTTATGTATTTTTAATGTCTTCTGGTTTGAATGTTTCAAACAATCTGTTTCATCATCACCTGCTATGAAAAAGATATGCACTTGATTGAATTTGAAGTAGAGTTCAGCCAAATTTAAATTATTTTAAGAGTCTACAACATACAGCTATCATGTTCAAAGGCAGAATTTCAGATCTCTAGATGTTAACTTTCAAGTTGACATTTCTCGTCTCTAGCAGTGATTGCATCTGCAGATTCTGCATAAGTGCTACACTGTGAAAGTTTAATTATAAGGGGAAACTTAATTGAATATTTCTGTTTGATTAATAATAGAGAAGCAGGAACATCATGTTTGATTTTAGGCATAAGCCATGTAAGGGGTGTTGAAAGATTGCTGTTGGTGTGTGAAACGAGTTAGAATGCTAAGGTGTGCTTTCCTTACTGGGTCACTGTGTTTCTGGTGACTGAGTATGGGCCGTGACCTCTATGAGTTGTAAATGTGCAGATCACAGGAGTCAAGGTAAAGGTCACAAGGCTTTTACTGCAAACTCTCTCAGTTGGCTGTCAATATATTATCTTTAGTATAGTGAATGGAGCACTGTCTCCTAAGTAGCAATCCAACAGCTTTATTTAACTAAATAAAAACATACTGAGAAGGGAGAAGGTTATCCTTTCCTCAAACTACCCAAGGAATAACACACCCAGTGTATTATTTCAGAATCAGTGGGGCCCAGTTCGCATCCTATGTAAAATAATGTGAATCTCACATAATGGCAGAGTAAGATCACTCTGTGTGGAAATACCACGAAGAAACAAGATTCTGCACAAAATTATAATTTTTTAATACATAGGATACCTTGCTTTCTTATTTTGGTTAAAATTGAAGACACTTAAAGGATGTTTTTCAGTATTCTTGGTCATGATGGATGTGGAATGATGAGCTCGTGTCTTGTACCGACACAGTCTTTTTGGTTGATTGATAGGTTTTATTTAGGGGATGGCAGAGAGCTATTTTTGTTTGTTGTGACTCATTACAAAAGCTAGGGAGATCCAGTTTTTAACACTAAAAAATATGGAATGCACAGTAGAGAATTTGTTTTGATTTTCAGTAATATTATTTAGCTTTATTGACTGATACTTGTAGATAAATACAAATGTTCTGCCTTTTTTAATTTTATTTCTGATAACAACAAGGTTTAGTAGAGCGCTAGCATTGCTTGGCATTCTGATAAAGGAAGCTGCCTTGGTGATGATACTTTGAATCTTCACCTTAGGAAACTTGTACTTTCCTAGTGACCTATGCTACATCTAACTGTTGTATCTAACCCATATGTTTTTGCTCTTGAAATTGAAATAGAAGCTTCTAAAATAAATGCTAGCACTCCTGGTGATAAGAATAGCCTTACAGTACAGCATGGGAAAGGAGAGAAGCTGCTGAACTTCTCAGTAAGGATGTAATATATATAATGGCAGACAGACTGTGTTGCATTAGTGTTCTCTACATTTAAGGTAGAGCGTATTTTTATGTATGTGTGAATTGTCTCCAAACACAACTCAAAAGCCCACTGTGTGAATTAATGTATTACAGTAGAAGGTCACACAGAAGTTGCTGTGAGATTTCCAGAGATGCTAGCTTTGTTTTGCAAGTAGGCTTTTTACTGTCTTCAGTATGAAACAGTGCTGCAGGGGATGCATTTCAGAGAGAGCTTTTCTTGCTGACAGCATCACTTGCCAGTAGCCAAGCAGAGGGCAGAGCTGCCCTCCCCCTGAGGCATCCGGCCACACTGCCTGCAGCTTTGGGCTTCTCTAGATGTTGCTCATGACAGTAATATTAGTAAAGCCTGGTCTGATTTTGATGAAAGGGTTTTTCTTCAGAGGATTTCTAGGACTGTATTTCCTTTATTTTATTGACTCCCTAAACTGGATAGGACTCTGTATTGTAACTCTGGGTAAAGAAGAAAGATGAGTTGACTTTCGATTATGACAGTGACTCAATGGATTTTTTTAAAGAGATGTTCAAAATCATGCAGAAATGATGATAGTGATGTGTTAATCGCTGAGTAATGTCTACCATTAGCACAAGAATATATTATTATCATAGTTACTTTTGGCCTCTGAGAGTAGGAAAGTATAATATTATCCTCATGTATACCTTTTCCAGTTTTATTTATTGCCTGTGAAAAAGCATGTTTTCTTACTTCTTTGTAGTACATCCAGCTAATGCAAATAATCAGTTTGTAGTGTTCATCTTCTAATTCTTAATTTAGTGTCACATTCCTAACTAAAATCACTGATGATGGCTTTTATGAATTGAAGAAGGCACAGCTCTGAAAATGGCATTGCAATTTAGTAAGAAATGACTCAGGAGTGATCACTTTTGCTCAAAGTGGTGTGTATTTATTTCCTATTCTGTATTATATTTACTCTCTTGTAATGCCAACTAAATAATCAGAATTTTTTTTTGCCTGGGGAAGCTGTGGATGTCCCATTCCTGGAGGTGCTCAAGGTCAGGGTTGGATGGGGGAGCCTAGGCAGCCTGATCTAGTATGAGTGTCCCTGCCCGTGACAAGGGATTGGAAGTGGGTGGGTTTTAAGTTCCCTTCCAACCCAAGCCAGTTTCTACATTAATCCCTGGTGTGCATTGGACTTGCAGAGAAAGTAATAGTTGTTTGTATTTGTAAAGGAGAGTACATCTGGTTTGTACATAGACACTCTGTATATCGGTATGGGTATACCAGGCACTGCCCATGTTTTTATGTATATATGCTACTGTTTTCCACCATTCCTATTGCAGAGTAGAGTTAGACCATACCTGAGCCTAGATCCTTAGTTAAATAGTGTATTTCTCTTTTCTTGGAATTTATTGTTTAAGACACTTTTAATTCACAGCAAAGCCAAACAT